>NC_092755.1:6586876-8986876 GCF_047496795.1 Chiloscyllium punctatum
CCCTCTCTCCCCCTCTCTCTCGCCCTCTCTCTCTGTACCCCTTTCTCTCGCCCTCTCTCTGTCACCCTCTCTCTCTGTCCCCCTCTCTCTCTGTCGCCCTCTCTTTGCCCCCCACTCTCTCTGTCCCCCTCTCACTGTCCCCCTCTCTCTGTCGCCCTCTCTCTGCCCTCCTCTCTCTCTGTTTCCCTCTCTCTCTGTCCCACTCTCTCTGTCCCCCTCTCTCTGTCACCCCTCTCTCTGTCCCCCTTCTCTCTGTCCCACTCTCTCTTTGTCCCCCCTCTCTGTCTCCCCCTCTCTGACCCCCTCTCTTTGTGCCACCTCTCTCTGTCCCCCCTCTCTCTCTGCCCCCCTCTCTCTGTCCCCCTCTCACACTGTCCCCCCTCTCTCTGTCCATCTCTCTCTGTCCCACCTCTCTCTGTCGCCCTCTCTCTGCCCTCCTCTCTCTCTGTTCCCCTCTCTCTGTTCCCCTCTCGCTGCCCCCCCCTCTCTCTCCCCCTCTCTCTGTCCCCTCTCTCTCTGCCCCCTCTATCTCTGCCCCCCTCTCTCTGTCCCCCTCTCTCTGTCAGCCCTCTCTCTGTCCCCCCTTCTCTCTGTCCCCCTCTCTCTCTGCCCCCCCTCTCTCTGTCCCCCTCTCACATCTGTCCCCCCTCTCTCTGTCCCCCCTTCTCCTCTGTCCCCCTCTCTCTCTGTCCCCCCTCTCTGTCTCCCCCTCTCTGACCCCCTCTCTTTGTGCCACCTCTCTCTGTCCCCCTCTCTCTCTGTCACCCTCTCTCTCTGTCCCCCTCTCTCTCTGTCGCCCTCTCTTTGCCCCCCACTCTCTCTGTCCCCCTCTCACTGTCCCCCTCTCTCTGTCGCCCTCTCTCTGCCCTCCTCTCTCTCTGTTGCCCTCTTTCTCTGTCCACCTCTCTCTGTCACATCTCTCTCTGTCCCCCTTCTCTCTGTCCCCCTCTCTCTCTGTCCCCTCTCTCTGTCTCCCCCTCCTCTGACCCCCTCTCTTTGTGCCACCTCTCTATGTCCCCCTCTCTCTCTGCCCCCCTCTCTCTGTCCCCCTCTCTCTGTCCCCCTCTCTCTCTGTCGCCCTCTCTTTGCCCCCCCACTCTCTCTGTCCCCCTCTCTCTATCCCTCTCTCTCTGCCCACCTCTCTCTGTCCCCCTCTCTCACTGTCCCCCTCTCTGTCTGTCGCCCTCTCTTTGACCCCATTCTCTCTGTCCCTTCTCTCTCTGTCGCACTCTCTCTGCCCCTCTCTCTCTGTTCCCCTCTCTCTCTGTCCCCCACTCTCTGTCCCCCCTCTCTCTGTCCCCCTCTCTCTCTGTCACCCCTCTGCCTTGCCCCCCACTCTCTCTGACCCCCTCTCTCTATCCCCCTCTCTCTCTGCCCCCCCTCTCTCTGTCCCCCCTCTCTCTCTGTCCCCCTCTCTCTCTGTCGCCCTCTCTTTGCCCCCCACTCTCTCTGTCCCCCTCTCTTTGTCCCCTCTCTCTCTGCCCCCCTCCTCTCTGTCCCCCTCTCTCTCTGTCCCCCACTCTCTCTGTCGCCCTCTCTTTGCCCCCCACTCTCTCTGTCCCCCTCTCTTTGTCCCCCTCTCACTGTCGCCGTCTCTCTGCCCTAGTCTCTCTCTGTTCCCCTCTCTCTCTGTCCCCCTTACCTCTGTCCCCCTCTCTCTGTCGCACTCTCTCTGCCCCTCTCTCTCTGTTCCCCTCTCTCTCTGTCCCCCCTCTCTCTGTCCCCCTCTCTCGGTCCCCCTCTCTCTGTACCCCTCACTCTCCTGTCCCACCTCTTTCTGTCGCCCTCTCTCTCCCCTGTCGCGCTCTCTCCCTGTCCCCTCTCTCTCTGTCATCCTCTCTCTGCCCCCCTCTCTCTCTGTTCCCCCCTCTCTCTGTCGCCCTCTCTCTGACCCCCTATTTCTCTGCCCCTCTCCTTCTGTCCCCCACTCTCTTTGTCCCCTCTCTCTCTGCCCTCCTCTCTCTCTCCCCTCCTCTCCCTCTCTCCCTCTCTCTTCTCCCCCCCTCTCTCTCTCTCCCATTCTCTCTCTCTGTCCCCCCCTCTCTCTGCCCCCCTCTCTCTCTGTCCCTTTCTCTCTCTGTCCCCCACTCTCTCTGTCCCCTCTCGCTCTGTCCCCCCTCTCGCTCTGTCCCCATCTCTCTCTGTCCCCATCTCTCTGTCCCCCTCTCTCTGCCCCCAATCTCTCTGTCCCCTCTCTTACTGCCCCCTCTCTCTCTGTCCCCCCTCTCTCTCTGTCCCCCTCTCTCTCTGTCCCTTTCTCTCTCTGTCCCCCCACTCTCTCTGTCCCCTCTCGCTCTGTCCCCCTCTCGCTCTGTCCCCATATCTCTCTGTCCCCATCTCTCTGTCCCCCTCTCTCTGCCCCCCAATCTCTCTGTCCCCCTCTCTCTGTCCACCCCCTCTCTCTGTCCTCCCCTCTCTCTGCCCCCCTCTCTTCTCTGTCCCCCTCTCTCTTCTCCTGCCCCCTCTCTCTGTCCCCCTCTATCACCCCTCTCTCTGTCCATCTTTCTCTGTCCCCTCTCTCTCTGTCACCCCTCTCTTCTGTCGCCCTCTCTCTGCCCCCCCTCTCTCTCTGTTCCCCCCTCTCTCTGTCGACCTGTCTCTGTCCCCCCACTCTCTGTCCCCCCCTCTCTCTGTCACGCTCTCTCCCTGTCGCCCTCTCTCGCTGTCATCCTCACTCTGTCGCCATCTCTCTGTCCACCTCTCACCCTCTCGCTCTCTCTGTTCCCCCTCTCTCTCTGTCGCCCCTCTCGCTGCCCCCCTCTCTCTCCCCCTCTCTCTCGCCCTCTCTCTCTCTGTACCCCTTTCTCTCGCCCTCTCTCTGTCACCCTCTCTCTCTGTCCCCCCTCTCTCGTCTTGTCTCCCTCTCTTTGCCCCCCACTCTCTCTGTCCCCTCTCTCTGTCGCCCTCTCTCTGCCCTCCTCTCTCTCTGTCCCTCTCTCTCTGCCCCCTCTATCTCTGCCCCCCTCTCTCTGTCCCCCTCTCTCTGTCCTCCCTCTCTCTGTCCCCCTTCTCTCTGTCCCCCTCTCTCTCTGTCCCCCCCCTGTCTCCCCGTCTCTTTGTGCCACCTCTCTCTGTCCCCCTCTCTCTCTGTCCCTCTCTCTCTGTCCCCCACTCTCTGTCCCCCCTCTCTCTCTCTCCCCCTCGCTCTGTCCCCCTCTCTCTGTCCCCCTCTCTCTGTCGCCCTCTCTCTGCCCTCCTCTCTCTCTGTCCCCCCTGCTCTCTGCGCCCTCTATCTCTGCCCCCCTCTCTCTGTCCCCCTCTCTCTGTCACCCCTCTCTCTGTCCCCCCTCTCTCTCTGTCCCCCTCTCTCTCTGTCGCCCTCTCTTTGCCCCCGACTCTCTCTGTCCCCCCTCGCTCTGTCCCCCTCTCTCTGTCGCACTCTCTCTTGCTTCTCTGTCTCTGTTCCCCTCTCTCTGTTCCCCTCTCTCTCTGTCCCACCTCTCTCTGTCCCCCTCTCTCTCTGAACCCACCTCTCTCTGTGCCCCTCTCTCTGTCCCCCTCTCTCTGTACCCCTCTCTCTCTGAACCCACCTCTCTCTGTCCCCCCTCTCTCTCTGCCCCCTCTCTCTGTCCCGCTCTCTCTGTCCCCCTCTCTCTCTGTCGCCCTCTCTTTGCCCCCCCACTCTCTCTGTCCCCCTCTCTCTATCCCTCTCTCTCTGCCCACCTCTCTCTGTCCCCCTCTCTCACTGTCCCCCTCTCTGTCTGTCGCCCTCTCTTTGACCCCATTCTCTCTGTCCCTTCTCTCTCTGTCGCACTCTCTCTGCCCCTCTCTCTCTGTTCCCCTCTCTCTCTGTCCCCCACTCTCTGTCCCCCTCTCTCTGTCCCCCTCTCTCTCTGTCACCCTCTCTTTTGCCCCCCACTCTCTCTGACCCCCCTCTCTCTATCCCCCTCTCTCTCTGCCCCCCCTCTCTCTCTGTCCCCCTCTCTCTCTGTCCCCCTCTCTCTCTGTCGCCCTCTCTTTGCCCCCCACTCTCTCTGTCCCCCTCTCTTTGTCCCCCTCTCTCTCTGCCCCCCTCTCTCTGTCCCCCTCTCTCTCTGTCCCCCTCCTCTCTCTCTGTCGCCCTCTCTTTGCCCCCCACTCTCTCTGTCCCCCCTCTCTTTGTCCCCCTCTCACTGTCGCCGTCTCTCTGCCCTAGTCTCTCTCTGTTCCCCTCTCTCTCTGTCCCCCTACCTCTGTCCCCCTCTCTCTGTCGCACTCTCTCTGCCCCTCTCTCTCTGTTCCCCTCTCTCTCTGTCCCCCCTCTCTCTGTCCCCCTCTCTCGGTCCCCCTCTCTCTGTACCCCTCACTCTCTGTCCCACCTCTTTCTGTCGCCCTCTCTCTCCCTGTCGCGCTCTCTCCCTGTCCCCCTCTCTCTCTGTCATCCTCTATCCTCTCTCTGCCCCCCTCTCTCTCTGTTCCCCCCTCTCTCTGTCGCCCTCTCTCTGACCCCCTATTTCTCTGCCCCTCTCCTTCTGTCCCCCACTCTCTTTGTCCCCTCTCTCTCTGCCCTCCTCTCTCTCTCCCCTCCTCTCCCTCTCTCCCTCTCTCTCTCCCCCTCTCTCTCTCTCCCACTTTCTCTCTCTGTCCCCCCCTCTCTCTGCCCCCTCTCTCTCTGTCCCTTTCTCTCTCTGTCCCCCACTCTCTCTGTCCCCTCTCGCTCTGTCCCCCTCTCGCTCTGTCCCCATCTCTCTCTGTCCCCATCTCTCTGTCCCCCTCTCTCTGCCCCCAATCTCTCTGTCCCCTCTCTTACTGCCCCTCTCTCTCTTTTTGTCCCCCTCTCTCTCTGTCCCCCTCTCTCTCTGTCCCTTTCTCTCTCTGTCCCCCACTCTCTCTGTCCCCTCTCGCTCTGTCCCCCTCTCGCTCTGTCCCCATATCTCTCTGTCCCCATCTCTCTGTCCCCCTCTCTCTGCCCCCAATCTCTCTGTCCCCTCTCTCTGTCCACCCCCTCTCTCTGTCCTCCCCTCTCTCTGCCCCCCTCTCTCTCTGTCCCCCTCTCTCTCTCTGCCCCCTCTCTCTGTCCCCCTCTATCACCCCTCTCTCTGTCCATCTTTCTCTGTCCCCTCTCTCTCTGTCACCCCTCTCTCTGTCGCCCTCTCTCTGCCCCCCCTCTCTCTCTGTTCCCCCTCTCTCTGTCGACCTGTCTCTGTCCCCCACTCTCTGTCCCCCCTCTCTCTGTCACGCTCTCTCCCTGTCGCCCTCTCTCGCTGTCATCCTCACTCTGTCGCCATCTCTCTGTCACCCTCTCACCCTCTCGCTCTCTCTGTTCCCCCTCTCTCTCTGTCGCCCTCTCGCTGCCCCCCTCTCTCTCCCCCTCTCTCTCGCCCTCTCTCTCTCTGTACCCCTTTCTCTCGCCCTCTCTCTGTCACCCTCTCTCTCTGTCCCCCTCTCTCTCTGTCTCCCTCTCTTTGCCCCCCACTCTCTCTGTCCCCTCTCTCTGTCGCCCTCTCTCTGCCCTCCTCTCTCTCTGTCCCTCTCTCTCTGCCCCCTCTATCTCTGCCCCCCTCTCTCTGTCCCCCTCTCTCTGTCCTCCCTCTCTCTGTCCCCCTTCTCTCTGTCCCCCTCTCTCTCTGTCCCCCCCCCCTGTCTCCCCGTCTCTTTGTGCCACCTCTCTCTGTCCCCCTCTCTCTCTGTCCCCTCTCTCTCTGTCCCCCACTCTCTGTCCCCCTCTCTCTCTCTCCCCCTCGCTCTGTCCCCCTCTCTCTGTCCCCCTCTCTCTGTCGCCCTCTCTCTGCCCTCCTCTCTCTCTGTCCCCCTCTCTCTGCGCCCTCTATCTCTGCCCCCCTCTCTCTGTCCCCCTCTCTCTGTCACCCCTCTCTCTGTCCCCCTCTCTCTCTGTCCCCCTCTCTCTCTGTCGCCCTCTCTTTGCCCCCGACTCTCTCTGTCCCCCTCGCTCTGTCCCCCTCTCTCTGTCGCACTCTCTCTGCTTCTCTCTCTCTGTTCCCCTCTCTCTGTTCCCCTCTCTCTCTGTCCCCCTCT
Source organism: Chiloscyllium punctatum (assembly GCF_047496795.1). Taxonomy (NCBI): domain Eukaryota; kingdom Metazoa; phylum Chordata; class Chondrichthyes; order Orectolobiformes; family Hemiscylliidae; genus Chiloscyllium; species Chiloscyllium punctatum. The sequence continues at coordinate 6,592,832 of NC_092755.1, forward strand.
CTCTGTCCCCCTCTCTCTCTGAACCCACCTCTCTCTGTGCCCCTCTCTCTGTCCCCCTCTCTCTGACCCCCTCTCTCTCTGAACCCACCTCTCTCTGTCGCCCTCTCTCTGACTCCCCTCTCTCTGTCCCCTTCTCTCTCTGTCCCCCCTCTCATTGTCACCCTCTCTCTCTGTCCCCTCTCTCTCTGAACCCTCTATCTCCCCCCTCTCTTTGTCACCCTCTCTCTGTCCCCCCTCTCTGTCCCCTCTCTCTCTGACCCCTCTCTCATTATGTCCTCCCCTATTTCTCTCTCTCCCTCCCTCACCTTATCTCTCTCTTCCCTCTCTCTCTCTCTCTCTCTCTCTCTCTCTCTCTCTCTCTCTCTCTCTCTCTCTCTCTCTCTCTCTCTCTCTCTCTCCCTGCTCCTTCACTCTCTCTCCATCTTCTCTCACTTTCGATCCCCCTACCTTGGTCTCTCACTCGCCACCTCCCTCCGTTTCTCTCTGACTCAATCTCTTTCCTTCCTGTCCATCCCTCCCTCTCTCTCTGACACACTCTATCTCCCTGGTCTTTCCCTCTTCCTCTGACCCAGAGACTTTGGGTTAGTCGTGAAGCTGCGTGTGCGGGCGTGGGGGGTGGGGGTGGGGGTGAGATGATCGAGAGATGTGGGAAGTGGGAGGTGGGGAAAATGGAGTAGAGACGGAATTGCGGGAGGGAGACAGAGACGGCAGGATAGAGAGAGAATGAGGGTGAGGGGGAGAGAGAAGAATGGAGGCAGGTGGAGAAACTCATGTTGGGGGTGTGAGAGAGAGGGGGGGAAAGTGAGACAGAAAGAATAGTGGAGGCAGGTGGTAAAACCGGGGTTGGGGGGTGTTTCTGAGAGGGGACCAGAGAGAGTGAAAGGGACAGGTGGTGAGAAAGAGAGTGTGCAGAAAGAGAGAGAGAGTGAGAGAATTGAGGAGGAAAAGTGGGGGTGAGGAAATGGGGAGGCCAGGTTGGAATGGGGGGTCTGATGGAGTTAAACCCAGCTCCTCAGGTCAGGGCGCGGTGTCCTCCCCTTCCCTGAGGACCAGGACTTGGGGCTGAGTCTGTCTCTCTCCAGCTCAGCTTCTCCAACACAAAGACACACAAAAACATCGGTCACTCTGCTGCTCAGCACGCTTTAATCAACATTTTTATTGGTTACAAATGGAAGTGATGGATACAGTCAGTGGGATGGTGCCTTTTCTCACTGGCTCCTGAGTTGTGAGAAACATTGAAATGTTTCCCTGTAACCCCCCTGTGGAATAAGGATGGACAAACCAGCGATAACCTCAGTCCGTTACCACAGCGACAGGCTGCTGCATCGCTGAAACACTGAACTGAAATGAGAAAATCCTGGATGGTGTGATTAATGAGGGAATTTAATGGATGGATGGATTTGGGTGAAGGGGTATTTCAGCACATTCTTCAGCTGCTGCCTGAACTTAGTCTGGGTCACGGCATAAATCGCGGTGTTTGTGCAGCAACTGAGGAGCTGCAGCATGAAGCCCAATTCCTGCACAAAGTCATCGAGATGCAAAGACCGATTCCCAAAATACCACAAACGTCTCCATATAGAATACAGCATGAACGTTGACCATAACAGGATGAAATTGGCCGAGATCACAAACAGTAAAATGATGGATTTTTTTCGGTTTCTCATTTCAGTGTCAGACTGAGCGTCCCCATTGGTGTGAGCGCGGAGTCTCCTGCGGGCTCTGCTGGTCACTAAAATGTGTCTGACGGTGAGAACATTGAGCAGCAGAATCAGGAGAAATGGGACGCACGGGGTTAGAATGTGGTGGAGGAATTCGATTGTGACCCAGACACTGGAGAATTGAACAATGCCTGTTACATCACAAAACCAGGGGTTGTTCCTCAGCCAATACCAAGCCGTGAGCATAAAATACCAGGAAATGTTCTTTAAACAGCTTAGCACAGTCACTGCTCCCAGAACCATAGCCGCCGTTTCCTCACTGCAATATTTACTTTTCAGCTTCTGGCAACAAATGGCCACAAACCGATCAAAGGTGAAAGTGACGGTGAACCAGACAGAGCAGTCAGTGGCTGCATAAAGCAGGACGGCGTGGATATTACACACGGGGACGGAGTGCAGGAAATAAAACTGTTCCCGAAAAACAATGGGAATGTGTCTCAGGATCAGGTCGAGGATAATGACCAGGAGATCCGCCGCTGCCATGGCTCCCAGGTAACGTCTGACACATGGAGACAATCCACAATCTTTATAAAGCAGGACGTAGATGGTCACTACGTTAACTGTGAGGAAGGAAAACAAACCCATTATCCATCAGCCTGGAGGCAAAGGGACGCGTTTGATCGGGGACCCAGTCAGATTTTCAAATGTGTCCCTGTATTCAGGGATTTATTAAAATAATTGGAGCTGGAATAACAAATGGGAAGGTTGGAATTACTGACAAAAATGTGACATAAAGCACAAGAAACCCTCCCTCCCCAAACACACAGAGACACATCCATAAGGACAGATGGTTTCTAGAACATTCCCACACACTCGATCACTCGAGAGCAGACAAAGGTCACTCCTTCCCAGTTCCTAATACGGAGGGTGGAAACGTTACCGTCCTGAAGGATTCTCTCCCAGTTTCCTGAAGACTAACGGAGTTTGGGAATTCCTGTATTTTGGTCTGAATTGTGGTCTATCCTGTGTCGTGGAGAAATGTCAACGCAGGGAAAACGTATTCCCCCCTTTAACTGCCTGAAGGGCCTTCGGAACAGTGTCTCCTTCTCCCTGGAACGGGATCTCTTCCCTCGGGATCTTATCGTTTGTTCAATTCACTGAGGTCCGGCCGTTCACAAACAATATCAGGGACAGAACGTTCCTGGAAATGTGATTTATAGAATGTCAGGGACAGAACGTTCCTGGGAATGTCAGTTATAGAATGTCAGGGACAGAACGTTCTGGGGAATGGCGGTTATGGAATGTTGGGGACAGAACGTTCCAGGGAATGTGAGTTATAGAATGTCAGGGACAGAACGTTCCGGGGAATGTCAGTTATAGAATGTCAGTGACACAACATTCCGTGTAACCCCTTGACCTGTCCATCACCTTTCCCCCCTACCCACCCCACCAACATGATGTACTGTACCTGGACACACTGTAACATTAATGGGGAGAGAGACGGAGGGACCAATCACAGGAATGGGAACTAAAGGCATCGCCAGATCAGCTGAAATGGTTCGATATACCACATTCTCAATCCACCTCACAGAACCAGCCCAGACACCATAAACCCAGAGGAGATATCTGTTCACAGGGGAACACTGTGCAGATGAGATCAGGGCATTGATCTATAAACCCAGACTCGATATCTGTCCAGCACGGGGAGCTGTGCAGAACACAACTGGGCAAAATATGTGTAAACCTGAAACAAATATCCATCCAGCATGTGGAGCTGCACAGACCACAGCATTGCAGTATCTATAAACCTCAACCAGATAGTGTGACCAGCACAGCAACCTGTGCAGTGATCACTCGTGAATTAATTTGTAAACCAGGAGCAGTTACCCTCCCAGCATATAGGACTGTGTACAGTACACCACCCCTGTGCGTTGCTCAGTAACACTGTGTTCGATCCCTGCCCAGTGTGGGGAAACTTGCAACCCGGGCTGGAAGTGACAGGATGTACAGCTCCCACCCATTTACAGTTCCATGTCTCCATTGTGCCCTGACAAGGGTGTTCTGTGGGTATGAACATCACTGCCAGAGAGAGATAGCGGGGGAATCAGTTTAAATATCACCACATGGGAGGGGTTTAGGAAATAGACAGAGAGGGGGAGACTGAGAGACAGTATCATGGAAAGATGTGTTCCCAGGTTGTGGAATGCTGAAATGTAGACACTCCGATAGCATCCGGTAACATGAGCCAGTCTTCCCAGGAAAGATGGGAAAAAGGGATATTGGTGTGAGGTCAGCTGCAGTGTGGTTTTGAAATTACGTTTATGTAATTTTAGTAAGTGTCTTTTTGAAACAGTATATTGCTATAGAGTTGGAGACGGGTAATAAGCAGTTAAGAGAAAGGGGGAGTCAGAGTTGTGCATAGTTGATGTAAAATGTTCAGTTTCAGAGTAAAAAAAATAAATTGATGTTTTTATTTAGCAGTGGAATTTGGGAGATCTCTGTCACTCATATTTTAACAGTTTACAAGGCAAATTGAGCATTTCTTTATGTTTAGTTTAAAGTACCAGATGAGCTCAATGTTGTGTCCTAACAATTGCTGTGTGTGTATCTGTGTGTCTCTGTGTGGGGCAGGTCTGGCAGTCCCTGTGGTGTTTGAAGTGATGCAATGCCACCATCTGCAGGCCTCCACACGCCACTGCACAGGCATTGGCAGACGGTGAAAACCAACAGGGATTCATTCAGAGAGGGGGAGGGAGAGGGAAGCTGCTCACATCACCATCCAAACTGATGTCTTATCCATGGACTGATCTGAATGTCCTTTAAATGTTTTAACTGTCCCTGCTTTCAACACTTCCTCTGGAAGTTCATTCCAAACCCAAGCCAGATTCTGTCTAAAATAATTTCCTCTCATGACTTTTGTCAATCTTTTTCCTCGCATCTTAAAATATCCCTCAGTTTTGAATCCCCAACTCTAGGGAAAAGACATCAGCCCTTCAGCTTATCTGTCCCCCTCATTATTTTATAAACCTGTGCAAAGTTACCGCTTAATCTCATATTCTTCAGTGAAAAAAATCCCAGCCTATCCAGCCTCTCCTTATAGCTCACTCCCTCCTTTCCCAGCAACATCCAGGTTAAACTCTTCTGAGCCCTCTCCAGCTTAATAATATCAACGTCAATAATATCAAAGTGAATAGTCAAGGTATTTTCTTAGGGTACGGGGAGACCAAAACTAGAGGACATAGGCTTAAGGTGAGAGGAGAAACATTTAAAAGTGACCTAAGGGGCAGCTTTTTCACCCAGAGGGTGGTGTGCCTATGGAATGAGCGGGCAGGATGACCAGACTGGATACAGTATTCCAGAAGAGGTCTCATCAATATCCTGTACAACCACAACATTGACGTCCCAATTCCGATACTCAAAGGTCTGACCAATGAAGACAAGTGTGTTAAACACCTTCTTAAACACACTATCTATATGAGATGCAAATTTTAAAGAATTATACCTGACGGCCTCGGTCTCTGTCCTACAACAGTGCCAAAGGCCCTGGTTTTAATTGTATAGGTCCTGTTTTTGTTTCATTTTCCAAATCCAATACCTCGCATTAATCCAAACTAAACTTCATCTGACACCCCTCAGCCCAGTGTGTGAAATTACTGCCACCTCCCCTCCCCCTTCAATTTTAAAATTCCCTCCCCCTCCCCAGGAGGCCTGCACACTCAGGCCTTGATTTTCACAAAGACCCTGAGCTTGGTTTGCCTTGTACGATTAGGGGGAGGAGGAACAGATTGCAGACACAGTCAGTGGGGAGGAGAGGCTAGACAGTAATCAGCGGCCTGGTGTCATTTCATGGTTTTAGGAAAAGGGGAGTCGCACGTGAGAGTTGAGGAAGTGTGATCCGTGTTTTGGGACCAGAAATTAAGCTCTTCCTTTGTCTCTGATAATAAATATCTGTTTGAGACCCTTCATTGGGCAGTGTGTCTGCAGAATTTCATTCTCTAATATTGCAGACTTCAGATAATAGCAATTAAAGATGTTTGTAGTTAATGTCGATGGCACAGCACGTACCCTCAATATCCTACAGATGAGACAAATATCTTGCATTTGTTTAATAATACAAAATGTTTTTTGTGATTCAGTAATGGTAACCTGATTATACTAAATCCATATCGAGCTGAAATCGGGCACTTAAAATATGACCCATAATCTGGGTATGGTAGTGTCCCTGTCTCTGAGCCAGAACTCTGGATTTGATTCCAATTCTTGACTTGTGTGGTACTGTTCCTAGCTGTGGACTAGAAGGCCTGGGTTCCAGTCCTGCCTGTTGCAGAGGTATGACCCAGCATGTCAGGACAATCTGATGAACAAACACACAGGAGAATAATGTTACAGCTTTATGGATATTGATGAGTGATGCTAGGGGGAGGTGACAGTAATATCACACACTGGTCAGAGGGGTGGCAGATGGAGTTTAGTTTGAATTAATGTGACGTATTCGATTTGGTAAATCAACCAAGTGCAGGACCTATAAAATTAAAAGTCGAGCCTTTGGCAGTGCTGTAGTACAGAAACCTCGGCTGTCAGGTTTAATTCTTTAAAATTTGCACCTCATATAGATCGTGTTGTTAAGAAAGTGTTTAACACACTTGTCTTCATAGGAAAGACCTTTGAGTATCAGAATGGGGACGCCATTTTGAGATTGTACAGGACATTGGTGAGGCCTCTTCTGGGCACAAAGGTCAAGGTGTAAATCCCACAGAAGTGTCTCATAATACATCTGAACAAACTGATTAAACTGATTGTAGAATTGTGACCTGATGGAGAAGGAAGAAGTGTCAGTATTGGATTTCAGAATTTAGGCCCGGGATGACTGAAAATACAGCCATTCGTGTTGATTGGAGTCACATTTCACAGCAGTCAAGGTTTGTAAAATCAGAATGGTCATAGATAGGGTGAGTAGTCAGGGGTTTTCCCCAGATTAGGGGCATCCAAAATTGGAGGGCATTGGTGGAAAGTGAGAGGGGAAAGGTTTTGATGAGGCCTAAAGGGCACCTATTCACACAGAGTGTGGTGTGTGTATGGAATGAGCTGCCAGAGGAAGTGTTGGAGGCTGGTACACCTACAGCATGTAAAAGGCATCTGGATGCTGACAGACTTGCCGAGGTTTTCCATCAATTTCTGTATTTCTTTAAAAAATGCATTCATTTTAACACAGGTATTCTGATTAAATTAAACATTTTTATTTTTTAATGACACCGAGACATATAAACATATCTTCAAATCGACCAAGGCCATTTTCTGCTAATGATATGGCTCTGTGTATGACAGCAGCAATGATGCACCTTCATGGAACAGGGAATGTGATGGAGACATAGTTTGGCAATGTACAAGGAGACCTCACATGGTCCAGTTTGGGAGAGGATGACATTACTGTGTGATTCAGCTCAGAGAGGGCGAAAATGTAATCTGCCCGAGAAGAAATGGCCTATTACACTCTCTCTCCTTCATTGTTCCTCATCACAGGAATATGTGCAAGCTAAAAAAAACTCTGAAGTCATCGTTACTATTCGTATTTTTATGGAATTCCTACAGTGTTGAAACAGGCCCTTCGCCCAACAAGTCCATACCAACCTTCCCAACCCATTTCCCTGTATTTACCCCTGACTAATGCATCTAACCTAGAAATCCCTGAACACGACAGACAATTTACCATGACCAATCCAATGAACCTACACATTTTGAGCTGTGGTAGGAAACTGGATCACCCATTAGAAGTTCACACCGACAAGGGGAGAATGTGCAAACTCCACATAGACAGTCACCCAAGGTTGGAATTGAACCTAAGTCCCTGGTGCTGTGAGACCCTGACCCAGTCTGAGACAAATATCATCGGCCATATCATCAACCTGGTTACATTTAACATTTGTTGTGAGCAGTGGAGGAGTGGGACTAGAAAAGGTAACAGTGACCCAAAAAGCCAGGGAACTATAGACCGGTGAGCCTGATGTCAGTGGTGGGTAAAGTTGTTGGAGGGGATTCTGAGGGACACGACTTACATACATTTGGGGAGGCAAGGGCTGATCGGGGTAGACAACGTGTCTTTCTGCATGGGAAATCATGTCTCATTAATTTGATTGAGTTTTTTGAAGAGGTGACAAAGAAGATTGATGAAGGCAGTTTGGTAGACATTGTCTAAATGGACTTCAGCAAAGTGTTCATTTAAACACAAAGAGCAAAGAAAATTTACAGCCCAGGAACAGGCCCTTCACCCTCCAAGCCTGAGCCGATCCAAATGTACTGTCTAAATCTGTCGGTCAATTCCTAAACATATGTATCCCTCTGCTCCCCATCTACTCATGCATCTGTCCAGACGCATCTTAAATGAATCTACCGTGCCTACCTCTACCACCTCTGCTAACAATGCGTTCCAAACGCCCACCAACTCTGTGTGATGTACTTACTGCGTGTATCCCCCTTAAATATTCCATCTCTCACTTTGAAAGCACGACCTCTCGTTATTTAATCCTTCACCCTGGGAAAAGGTGTGTCTCTAGCCTCCCTGGCTATACCCTTCATGAATTTCTAAATCTCAATCAGGTCCCCCCTCAATCTCCTTTTTTCTAGGGAAAATAAACCTAACCTACTCAGCCTGTCTTCATAGCTAGTATTTCATTCTGCTTTGTAGACAGATTAGTAAGTTTCAGTCACATGGGACACAGAAGAAGCTAGTCACAATTGGCTTGAAGGAAGAGGCGTATGTGTCAGACTGGAGGCTTGTGAGCAGCAGTGTGCTGGAAGAATCAGTACCGACTTCACTGCATTTCATCATTTATGTAAAGGATTTAGATGTGAATATTGGGGCCATAGTTAGTAAGGTTACAGATGACATCAGAAAGGTGGTGTGATAGATTATCTCAGAGTACAACAAGACCGCAATTAGATGGGACAAAGGGACAAGGATGGACAGATGAAGTTTAATTTAGATAAAGACGAGGTTTTGCAGTTTGGGAAGGTAAATCAGGGCAGAAATTATACACTTAATGGTGAGATCCTGGGGAGTGTTGTGGAAAAAAGGGACATAGGGCTGCAGGTATATTGTTCCTTGAATGTGGAATCGCAGGTAGACAGAGTGGTGCTGAACACATTTAGCACATTTGCCTTAATCAGTCAGAGTATTGAGTATAGGAGTTGTGGTGGTATGTTGTATCTGTACAGGATGTTGGTGAGGCCACTTTAAAAATACTGCGTACAGTTCGGTTTTCTGCAGAAATAACTTACACGTATGTTCCAGGACTGGAGGTTTGAGCTTTAGGGGGAGGTTGATTGTTTGAGGTGCTATCTCCTGGAGTGTAAGAGTTTGAGGGGTGACATTATAGAGGTTTATAAAATCATCAGGGGCATGGATATTCTGAACAGCCACACTCTGAATCCACCAGGATAGGGGGTTCCAAAACAAGAGGGCATAGGTTGAAGGTGAGGAGGATTGATTTAGAAGGGACCTGAAGATAAATGTTTCACACCGAGAGTGGTGTGTGTACAGAAAGTGCTGTCAGAGGAAGTGCTGAAGGCGGTTACAAGCGCACATTTAAAAAGTATCTGAGAGGAGGGATATTGACCAAATGCTGGCAAATGGGACGAGATCAGATTTGATATCTGATCGGAGTGAACAGATTGGACTAACGGGTATGTTTCTGTTCTGCATGACTCTCTGAATCTATAAGAGGGATGACAAAAAATTCTGAAAGGACCTTTCAAGTCATAATTCTCTTCGCTGGAAGTATATCGTGCCTCTTTGTTCACATTGATTGAAAGCAGCGTTAGGTAAATATTTGACAGAGAAGTGAGTCATGCTTAATGGGATGGAGACAGGAAAGTGAGGCTGAGACCACAACCTGATCAGCCACAATCTTACTGCCTGGTGGAGAAGGTTCAAAGTATCTAATGACCCACTCCTGCTCCTCAGTCCCATTTTTCTATATTCCATTCAGCCGATCAAACCTGTTAGACAGGAGCAGTGGGAGGCTACTTACTGCAATAAACTGATTCACAGAAACAGAGGAGACTATTCAGCCCTTCAAGACTGTCCCACACGTTTTGACATGATTTGGGAAATGTAATTGGAAAGCCCAGGCTAGCTATGAAAGAGCCCCTCTCCGCAACTTGTGCTTCATTTGTTGGTCATGTTGTAGACCCAAATTCACTGAGAATACAGCTCCCATACCTCTCCCAGAGATGGCTCACAAAATCCTCTGGTCTCCCTGATTGAAACATTCAATAACAGAACGTCCATGAAAATAACCCTCACTAACTTTCCAATAACAGAATGTGAGAACATCAGAAACAGGGGCAGGTCATTCACTCCCCAAGCCTGCCTTGCCCTTCACTAAGATCGTGGCTGATCTGCTCTCGGTCTGAAATCCTCTTGCATACCCAATTCTTCATAGCCCCCAACTCTCTGACAGGTCAATATCCATCTCCCTCCTCTTCAAATACGTTCAGTCATCTTGCTCCCTAAGATTCTTGAGAAGAGAAACCCTGACATTCAATCCCCATTTGTTTGAAGAAAACGCGTGCTGTTCCTATACCATGGCCTATTGATATGAACAAAAGAGTTTGGCTCAAGGGTTCAGGTAAAAATGACTGGCCCCAATATCAAGGCAGTGGTTAACTTTTATTGACATCAAGGAACTTAACAAAACTGGACTTAATGGGAATCAGAGTAAACTGTCTATTGTTTGGGGTCAAACATGGCACAAAGGAAGATGCTCATCATCTCAGTCCTGGGTCAGCTCTGTGGGAGATGCTCAGGGTAGCTTCTTCTTCACAAACATCTTCAGCTACTTTATCAATGTCTCCCTGCCACCACCACCACCCCCATCCTCCCCACCATAAGGTCAGAAGTGGGGATGGTCACTGAAGATTCCACAATGTTCAGAACATTTTATCCCCCGTCAGTTCCTGAACTGATTATGTCCATGTGCAACAAGACCCAGACTCCATTGATGCGTGTGCTGTTAAAGTGTCCATAACATTCATGTAACAGCACTTCCTGACACTGCACATTGTCACAGTTAAACAAGAGTTCATTCAGCACCTAACGCTGGTTTCACAGGAATATGAGGAAGCCATTCAGCCTATTGACAGTATTAGAGTAGAACAGGGACAGCCCATTCAGTGCTTCCAGCCTATTACCCAGGAAGAGAAGGAGTCTAGTGTGATGGGGCACACCAGAGCGCCTCGAAAATATTTGAAGTCGCTAGCTGAGACTCTAATGTTTTCTTATTTTAAAGGAAATGTAAAGTGCCTGTTCCGGATGCAATGTGACAGGTCAAACTACTCGGTGGTCAGCGAAACACCATTTACTTAAACATGGAAGATAAAACAAAACCAAAGAAAGAGGAATTTAGAAAAACGTAATTCTATTGGGCAACTAAACAGAATAATAGATCTAGGAGCTTTTACTAATGAACTAGTCCAACATAGGAAACTCCCATAAACGCAGCCCTTGGAAAAAAGGAATATTCAGGAATGGAAAACAGCATCAAGAGAAAATTCAGAGAGAGTACCAACCAGGTGACATTCCCTGAAGCTTCCAACTCTGTGGAGACCCCAAAAGCTTTTGATGTTACTGAGAAAACAAAACCCAGTGATACTAATCTGTGAGAGCTGGCCACACCCATTCAGGCTGCATTAAAATAAACTTAAGGCCTCGCTAGCTGTTACTCAAGTGGTCTTAACTAGCCAGCTTGGTAATGATCGTTCAATCTCTCTCTTAAACGAAACCAGGATAAAAATGACCTCTTAAAGCTGCAGCATTGTCACACTTGTCAGTACATCGAGCTGTCAAACAGGAACCAGGAGTAACCCAGTCAGGCCCTTGGCCCTGTCTATTCGGACGAGGAAGAAGCCAGTCAGTCCCTTGAGTCACATATACAGGAACAGTAGGAGGCCATTCCCAACTCAATGTACTTACACGGGGGCAGAATGAGGTAATTGATGCTGATTCCTGATGAATGTCTTATGCACAAAACATCGATTCTCCTGCTTCTGGGATGCTGCCTGACCCACTGTGCTTTTCCAGCAATCGAGGTTCTACTCTGATCACCAGCATCAGCAGTCTTACGTGTCTCCAGATTGATGCTTTAAAATGATGACCAATTGAAGCAGAGGCTGCACAGACAGACTGCTCCACGTTGTTCCAGGTGGCCCCGTTGCTTATGTAACACACGTGGGACTTTAACGTGGTTTTCTAGTGGTGAGGAGGGAAGCCATATGTCTTGTGTGAAGTCTCAAGAAGGCATGTTCCATCTCCGAGAAGACAGCCTGGTATTCTGTATGTAAGGCGGAAGCTGGTGGGAATGGCTACCTGTTTCAGATGGAAGATATTGTGGCTACTGTTGCGGATTGTGAATAACCTGATGTTCAGTACAGGGTTCACACACCGACTGCACAATAACGTGGGGAGAGTTAATTTAGGCATATAAACTATTAGGATAGTCACGTTAAACTGATGAATGGACTCTCTAAGTTCAAATAATGGTGATCTTGTTCATGTTGATCTTGTCTAGTGCACGTCCTGTTCAGTGTATCCTGTGTGCCTTATTCTGTCCAAGTCGGTTTCCGTCCTATGATCTGCCTGGCCATGCTTACTATGACCTGCCTCCACTGCTCATAAACATAGTGTTTCCCTGTACTGAGATACACGTGACAATAAATCAAACCAATCAATCCTGGGAAAGTATGGAATTTCTCTCCCTATCAATGTCTCTTTTGGAAATAAGTGATCGCTGCCACTCCTCGTGTTTCAGCATCACCATTTCTTCATCTCTCACAGCTCTACAGATCAAACACTCAGCTTCTTCACTCTACCCTCATGTTACCATCACCGGTGTCTGTGGTAAGGAGATCATTCCTTACAAAGGACATCAACTCTGTAGAGAGTGTCCCAAATGCTCTATCAGCAAGGCTCTATAACAGCAGGAAGATGGCTTTACTTATGTACTCGGATCATCTTACAATGAAGGACAGCAAACCATTGACTGCATCCATTACTTACACAGGGTTTGATTCGGAGCAGTCAGAATAGACTTGTGAGTGGGCGATCATGCTTCCCAAATTTGTTGGAGTACTTTTATGAAGTTACGAGGAAGGTTGACGAGGACAGAGTGGTAGACGTAGTCTCCATGGATTTCCGTAAGGCCTTTGATAAGGTTCCACATGGCAGGCTGCTCTGGAAGGTTACATCACGTGAAATGCTGGGGGAACAGGCCAATTGGATACACAGTTGGCTTGATGGGAGGAAGCAGAGGGTTTAGTGGAAGGATACTTATCAGACTGCAGGCTGTTATCTATGATTATCTATGATTATCTGTGACTGCAGACACATATACATGTGTTAAAAACTTTTCAATGATCTCTGAATCGGCCAAGCAAGACACTCTATTGATTGTATCAAACTGCTCCGAGGTCTTAAAGGATAAACCCAAACAGAACACCCGGCCCCAGCCTCAGTATCGGAAAAAGGGAACAGGAACAGAGTCCTGTTGACCCTTCCGAGACCTCCTTCCTAACATCTGAGAGCTTGTGACAGCATTTAGAGAGCTTTCCCACAGACTGCACAGAAATATCGGGAATGGAGTGGGTCATACAACATATTGAGCCGTCCTCATTGTTGTTCATGTTCAAATATTTCCACAATGCACTTATCCCACGCAATGAATATATCCGTTAATGTGATTAACCTTGGGAAGCTATAAATTAGCAAGTGCAGTAGTCCCTTTGGCCCATTGAGTTTGCTACCCAATTCAATATAATGATGGCTTGCCCTTTGTTACCACATCGTACTCCTGCTCTCCCCTCATATCTTTACTGTGTCTAAATCCATATTTATATTCAGTGTCATGGATCGAGTGTATTCCCCAGGTTCCCCAGTCTCTGAGGGCAGACATTTATTGGCATCTCAATACAGAATAGCCTGTCTGTATCTAATACTGTGGCCACTTGTTTTAGACATCACAGCCTGGGGAATTATCATCCCTGCTTCCAATCTGTCTCACCCTGCCAGAGTTTCATATATCTCACTGAGATGACCACTCATTTTCCTAAAGCCCATAGAATACAGGCTCAGTTGCCCCAAACACTGCTCCCACAACAAGCCTGTTATCCCAGAGATCAGTCTGGTCATCCTTCACTGCTCTCCATCAATGTCAGGTTTGCGCTTTATTAGGCACGGAGGCCAAAACTGCACACAACACTGAACAATGTTCGGGATGGGGTCTCACTAAGGCCCTGTACAGTTGCAGTAAGACACCCTTACTCCTGAAATGAAGGTCAACACCCATTTACCTTCCTAACTGTTTTCTGCTTCTGCAATATTGTTTTCAGTGACTGGTCGACAGGGATATCTAAACCCTTTGCAATGTTATAGCTCCCCACTTGGTGGGTCTGTGTACACTGGGCAACGTGCCAATGCCATCCCAGTATTGCCTTCTGGGTTCAGACCTCACTGTGCTGCAGGGACCTCGGAGGCTGCGCAGAACGAAACAACAAAAAGGAGCATTCGTCCCTTTGAACATCAACATGTTTCAAATAATCCCGTTTCAAAGGATAAGCTTCAAATCAAAGGGCACACCGTCACCTCTACCCAGATTGCTCTCCATCTGCCACGTATTTGCCCATTCACTCCACTTGTCTTAGTCACTTAGAGGCTTTTTTACAACCTCCTCACCCACTCACAATCCAACATCCGTTAGTTCTGTCAGAAGGTTGGGATATATTGTATTTGATTCCCGCACCCAAATGTTTAATGGGTAGTGTGAACAGCTGGGGCCTGAACACCGATCTTTGTGATATCTCAGCAATCTTCCTCTGTTATCTTTTTTTAAAATAATATTTATTTCGTGCATCTGGGTGTGACTGATTGGGCCAGCATTTCTGCCTGTCCCTGGTTGCCACTTGAGAAGGTGGTATTGAGCTGCCTTATTGAACCACTGCAGTCCACTGTGGATTCAGTGATGGTAACACCATTGAATGCGAAGGGGCCGTGTTAGATTGCATATTAGTGGTGATGGTCACGGTCTGCATTTGTGCGGCATCAATATTACTTGCCACTTGTTAGCCTGGATACTGACCAGATCTTGTCGCATTTGGACATGGCCTGCTTCAGTATCTGAGGACCCACAAATGTTGCTGAACATTGTGCAATCATTGGCGAACATCCCCACTTCTGACCTTAAAATGGAGGGAAGTTCATTGATCAAGAGGTCTGAAGATGTTTGGGCCTAGGCCACTGCTCGAGGGACTCCTATAGACTTGTCCTGGAGCTGAGTTGACTGGCCTTTATCAACCATGACCATCTTCCTACTTGTCAGGTATGATTCTAACCAGCGGGGTGTTTGTCCCTGATACCCATTTATTCCAGTTTTACTAACACCCCTTGATACCACACTTGGTCGAAGGCAGCCTTGTTTTAAAGCGCTATCGCTCTCACCCCACCTCTGGAATTCAGCTCTTTTGTCCATGTTTGAACCAAGGTAATGAGATCAGGAGCTGAGTCATCCTGGTGGAGCCCAGACTGGGCATCATTGACAAGGTTATTGCTGAGCAGGTGCAGCTTGAAAGCACTGACACCTCCCATCACTTTACTGATGATAGAGAGTAGACTGATGGGGTGGTAATTGGTCGGATTGGATTTGTTCTGCTTTTTATGTCTAGGGGATACTTGGGTAATTTTCCATGTTGTTGTAATGATACTGGAACAGTTTAGCTAGGTCAGTGACAAGTTCTGCAGTCCACGTTTTCAGTACAATTGCCAGAATGTTGTCAGCATGTGTCCACTTTGGAGTATCCAGTGCCTCCAACTGTTTCTGAATATTGCGTGGACTGAATCGAATTGGCTGAGGCCTGGTGACTGAATTGCTGAGGATCACTGTCGGAGGCTGAGATATTTCATCCACTCAGCACTTTTGACTGAAGATGTCTTTTTGACGAAAGAATGCATCAAAATTATCTTTTGCACTGAAGTGATGGGCTATTACGTCATTAAGGATGGGGATACTTGTGGAATCTCCTCCTCCAATGACTTGTTTAATTGTCCATAACTATTGTCAACTAGAAGTAGATGGACTGCAGAGCTTAGATCTGAACTGTTGCTTGTGGGATCACTAAGCTCTGTCTATCACTTACTGCTTATGCTGTTTGGCGCACACATAGTCCTGTTTGGTGGCTTCACCAGGCTAACACCTCATTGTCGGGTATGGCTGGTGCTGCTCCTGCCCTCCTGCACACTCCATTGAACAAAGGTTGATCCTCTGGGTTGATGGTAATTGCTGTGACGGGGATATGCCAGGCCATGTGGTTGTGCTGGAGTACAATCCTCTGCTATTGCTATAGCACCTTATGGAAACCCAGACTTGAGCTGCTAGATGTGTTTGAAGTTGGTCTCATTTACTACTCAAAATGATAGATGTTATTCTCAGTGTGAAGGTGGGACTTTGTCTTCGCAATGACTATGCGGAGGTCACTCTTACTGATACTGACATGGGCAGATACTTCTGCACCTGGCAGATTAGTAAGGATGTGGTAAAGTTTGTATTTTCCTCTTGTTGGTTCCTTCATGACCAGCCTAGCCTTTATATCCTTTAGGACCCGACCAGCTCAATTAGTAATGCTGCAGCTGAGCTACTCTTAGTGGTGGACATCTGAAGCCCCCAACCAGAGTACATTTTGCGCCCTTGCCACCCTCAGTGCTTCCTCCAAGTGTTGATCAGCATGAAGGAGTACTGACTCATCAGCTGAGAGAGGCTGGTACATGGTAATCAGCAGGAGCTTTCCTTTCCCATGTGTAAACTAACGCCATGCGACTTCGTGAGATACGGAGTCACTTTTGAGGAATCCCAGAGCAATTCCCTTCCAACTGTATCCCACTGTACCGCCGCTTCTGCTGTGTCTGTCCTGTTGGTGACACAGGAGATATCCGAGGAAGGTGATGGGGAGTCTGGGACATGGCCGTTCTCACATAATCATACCTTACAGACAATGTCAGACTGTTTCTTGATGAGTCTGTTTATTTCTATTCACTGTTTTCTGCCAGCTGTCCCATTCTAGAAACATGGCCATATATTCGCCCCAATCCACTCAGATTTGATTTTGTAAACTGGGCTTGGAGCTTCACCAAAACTTTTCTGAAAATCCAAATGTTTTACATCCATTGCTTCTCTTTCATTTGTCTCCTAGTCTGATTCTGTCATTTAATTCCCATTTCATAACTCTATGTTAGTTGTCCATGTCCATTATTTTTACTCCCAATAATTTCTCCTCAACCATTCGCTTATTATGTTCTATGTTCCATGTACTATATGATTTTCCCACACCAGACTTGGTTTTCCTAGTATTGTTAGAAAGTTCTGTGAAGACAGAACTGAAGTAGTGACTTCATAGTTCTGCCATTTGCCTGTTCCCCATTCCCCATTCTCTGGTTTCAGTTTGTAAGGAAGCTGCTCTTATTTTCTCATATTTCTCACATTGACATAACTTAACAAGTTATTACAGTTTATTCTTATAAACCTTGTGAATATACTCTTCAGAAACTCATTAATTCCTGCCATAAACTGGTCAATAATTGACCTTCCACACTATACACTCACAGGAGCATAGACTCTGTGCCAACAGAAATACAGCACGATCTCCATTAGTCCCACTTTCCTACATCAGGACCATAGCCTAGAATGTTATGATATTTCTAAGTGCTCGTCCAAGTACCTTTTAACGATCGTGAGTTTACTCGTGATATTTCCCCTCTCAGGAATTAATCCCAGAACCCAACACACACTTGGTGAATAAAATAAATATTTAAATCCTCTCTGAACCTCAAACTCTTCACTTTAAAAGTGTGTTCCTTTGTTCTTGACCCTCTCACTAAAAGGAACAGCTGCTGTCTATCCACTCTGTCCATGTCCCTTATAATCTTATCCTTCTGAATCACGGACCCCTCAGCTTTCTCTGCTCCAAAGTAAACAACCCGAGCTTATCCAGCCTCTCTCCATAGCTGATATGCTCCATCCCAGGGAACATCCTGGTGAATCACCTTTGCACCGTCTCCAGTACAATGCTTCCTGGAATGTGGCTCCCTGAACCACATACAGTACTCCATTTTGGCCAAACCAAAGCCCAGTATAGCTCTTATAATCTACACCCTGATTAGGAAACGCTACACCCAAGGTCCAATTCGTAACTAGTCCATTAACCTGTCCAGTCACATTCAGGGATGTGTGGAGAAGCACACACTGAACTTCCCAGTGTGCTGCCATTCATTGAGTCCTCCCCTACCTGGTTCCTTCTCCCAAAGTGCATCACCTCATATTTATCAGGGTTACATTCCGTCTGCCATTGATTTGCCCATCTGACATTCCTTCTACATCTTCCTGTAACTTAACGCCTTCCTCCTCACTGCTAACCACCCGGCCAATCTTTATGTCAAACATACACTTACTTATCACACCTCCCCCACTCTCCACCTAGACCCCTCCATATTCATATCTTTTTTTGTGTGTGAATAAAAATAAGGGACACAGCACTGATCCCTGAGTACACCAGGGGGCACTTGTCTCCAGTCACACAAACAGCCTTCTTTCACCATCCTCTGCGTCCTGCCATGAAGACAATTTTCTTTGTTACTTGTCAAGTTATGCTTCATATTGTGAGGTTTTACTTTATTTTTCAGTTTCACGGTGGAAATCTTTTCAAAGGTCTTCCCACAAAACAAAACAATCGAGCTGCTCAAACTAATGCAATCAAACCCATTTCTTGTGACTTCCTTCTGATAAAGTCATGATGATTATCCCTGATCAAATCTTGTGACTCTGATTGGAGTTCAATTTTCTCCTTCCCTATTTCTCCTGTAGTTTCCTGAACAGTGATCTAATACTCGCTCGTCTATATTTCCCTGGTCTGTCTGTCCCACCCTTACCGTGAAGTGGAATCGTATTAGCAGTTCTCCAGTTCTACGTTCGCTGGCACCTTCCCTATGGTCAGATTCTAATTAAAATATTCAGTCAGGGTCTTTCCTCCCTTGACCCCATACAGCCGACTAAGATGCAACACTTTCAGACATGGAGATTGGACTAAATTTATAAAGAACAAAACCTTAAATCCCTGCTCATATTTTACATCAATCTGTTCAAGAATTTTCCAGTCCATATTCTTGAATTCTGTACCTGCGTCCTCCTTCTCGCTAGTAAAATCGATGTGAAGGTCTCATGTAACAATCCATCAATGTTCTCCAGCTTGACACACAGATTGCCCCTTTGGTTTCTCATGGACACTGACTGTTGATTATTCTGTTCTACTTGTCCATGGAGAGTATCGTGGGATTCACCCTTATCTCGCCTAGTGTACTTGCCCCTCTGTTATTCAGTCCCCGTTATGTTTCTAAGTTTCTCTGCAATCACCTCTCATGTTTTGACACTCGAGATGACAGGCTGAGTTTCCCTGTCAGACAATATTGCCATTTTAGGCATTACTCTGGATAATACCTTTTGCAGTTCCTCTGTAGTCAATATATTCTTTCTTAGATTGGGACTCCGCATGATACAAATAACTCTTAAGTGTAGTGTCATGAACACGCGATACAACTGATGCACGACATCCTCTTTATTTCAATTACATTCACACGAATGTAAACCTAATTTTTACTTTCCTATTTGCATATGTTCTTCCTAACACCTCTCGCTTTAACTTTTCTGATGAGCTTACTGCGTGATGTTTTTAAAAATATCTCATGAATATTCAACTATACGCTATATATTGGTTCTTCATTGCCTATGTCCACAAGAATCATCTTCAAACCATTCCAAAAAATGTTTTCCACTTCTGGTTTTCATTTCATCGATACATTCTCACACTCCCCAGTTATGTTATTATCTTCTAAATATCTAGTAACATGTTCTTTGTAATCGAGTCCAACACACACCCGACTGCGGATGACAAGATAACTGGTCTGTTGTTCACGACTCTCCATCTTCATCCTTTCTTAAACTGTTGGATAATATTTATAATCTTTGCCTTATCCAGATTGGCTAAATGCCTTTCGGGAATGTGTTGGAAAATAAAAAGAAAATCCGCAATGCAATCAACATACCTATTGCTGCTTCCTCCCACACACACCCACCCACCCCAAAATACACACACCACCCCGTTATGCTGATGGAGTAGAGAAAGGCAATGATCTTCCAACAATGCTCTGTCTTCCCCCAGAGAGCCGAGACAGCTCTCACCTGGGAGGGAAATTTACAGCAGGCTGGTAAAGTGTTGCTGCTGCTGTACAGAGTCTTAGTGAGATTACATCTGGAGTAGTGTGTAAAGATTTAATCTCTTCAATGAAGAAAAGATTTTGTTATATTGGAAACAGCTCAGAGATGGTTCCCTCAACGGATTCCTGCAATGAAGATGCTAGCTTATAACGAAAGGACGATCAGGTTGACCCAGTAGCCATTGGAGTTTACAAAAATTAAAGATGATCTGACTTGAACATAGATAACAGAAGGAGTCAACAAGTGAAGCGAATTACACAGATAGTGGAGGAATCTATTCCATTCTCCAGTGTGTTACACAGGAACAACAGGAGGATATTCAGGCCTTCGAACCTGTAACATCAAACATCAAAGGCTATTCAGCCCCTGGAGCCTGATATACATTTACAGAAGGAGGCCAATCAGCCACTCGAGCCTATAACAGTAGGCCATGCTGCACCAGCATCCTGTGAAACAGCAACAGGATCAGTCCATTCAGCCTCCTCAAGTCTGTAACATAGGAACTGAAAGAGGTCACACAGTGACAGGAGATTGTTACACTGGAATAACAGGAGGCCATTCAGACCCACCGAGCCTATTGCAAGGGAATTGGATAAGGATAAAAACTATCTGAGAATTCTTTCATGAGAAAGGAAAAGGTAATTTCGACACTTGTCTGTTGATTGGGAACAAGAGAAGACCAATCAATCCCACACTCCCATACCGGTACTCATGAATAGACCGTTCAGTGTTTCCACCTGTTATGGAGAAATATGAGAAGACCCATCAGCTCCTCAAAATGTTACACAGCAACAGGAAGATTCCATAATCTCCCAATCCTCTAAAGAATCAACAGGAGTAGGTCATTCTGGCCTTGGAGATGACAACATGGGAACACCAGAAAGACGCCAGCCCATCGAGTTTGTACACCATCAGGATGATGAGTCTATTCAGCCACACGTGGCTCTTACACAGCAATTGGAGCAGATCTCTTAAAAACGTGTGCCCATTATATAGGAATTCAAAGAAAACGTGAAGGTTTTCGAAAGGGAAGAACTTATTATAATGGTATACATTCGGGACTAAAGTGTAACAATAAACTATTGTAATTTAAGGCAAATTGTTAGAGTCCATTGTTCAGGACATTTGCAAAGTTAAACCACAATTCATCAGAGTCAACATGGTTTTACGAAGGCCAAGCCGTGTTTGAATTGTTCGCTTGAGTTATTTGAAGACGTCATAAACAAAGTGGAGCGTGGGAATCCTGGAGATGGAACATGTCTGGTCTTCCTGAAGGCATCGGACATGGCGCTTCTCTAAAGAGTAAGTGGTAAGATCAGACAACATGGGTTTAGGAGTAATTTATTAGCTTGGATGGAGGATTGGTGAACCAACAAAATGGAGTCAGATGGAATAAATGTGTCATTTTCTTTTGGCAAATGCAATTTGTGGGGTGCCATTGATTTCAGTACTCATACCTCAACCATTTGCGATCGATGGTATTACTGTAGTCGGTTGATGGGATAGAAAATACGATGCCACATTTTCAGATGACACTACATTGGTGGGAAATTACTTCGGAATGAAAATGCAAGAGATTTTAAAACTATATGGATAGGTTGGATGAATGGGTCAACATTTGGCAAGGAAAATTAAAGTGAATAAATATGGGGCTATTCAAGCTGGCCAGTATAATAGAAAGACAAATTATTATCTAAATGGAGAGAAAGTTCAAAGTGTTTAGGTGCAGAGGGATCTGGGTGCCTGCTTGCATATCACAGAAAACCTGGCTGTGGGTACTGCAAGTAATGAGAAATGCAAGCATAATTTCAGTGTTTATTTATAAAAGGATAGAGTAGAAAGGTAGGGAGTGTTGGTGTAGCTATGCAAGACATTAGTGAGGCTGCAACTGGAGTACAGTTTGGGTGTCCTGCAGAATGAGGTATTTCCTTTGGAGGCAATTCAGAAGAGCTTCATTAGATTGATTCCTTATTTGAAGTGTTTGTCTTATGAAGAGAAATTGAGCAGTTTAGGCCTATACTCTCCGGTTTATAAGAATGAAAGGAGATCTCATTGAGGTCTGTAAAATGCTAAAAATAATTGAATGTGTAGATATGGAGTGGATTTTTTTTTCATGTGTCGCAATCTACAAGAGACCAGAGGTTTAGGGTGGAGAGATGGCAGGAAAGTGGAACAGAGAGCGCGTTGACATCAGCCTCATCGAGGGGTTGGATTCCTCACAGATGCTCCTTGTTCTTTTTCAACCCTTCGACTGTGTTGCATAGGAATGGCGAATGAGAGGGTATCATACAGGAGCAGGCACTCAGGATAAATCAGTCTCAATCGGTTAGACAGAACGTAACCAGTAGGGTCACAGAGTAACCAATACTTGGTTCTCAACTATTTACAATCTATATCAATGATCGGGAGGATGGAACAGATATACAGATGCTGAGTTTGGTGATGTCGCTGTGGTAAGCAAGAGATTAAATTATCAAGAGAGGGTGGAGAGTCTGCAAATAGATACAGAGAGATAAAGGCAATAGATAATATTTGGCAGGTGGAATTTAACATGATATAACCTGTCATTTCATTTACAGGAATAATGGAAAGCAATATGTTACTGAAATGTAGAGGGAGTTTAGGACTTATTGATACTGTGTACTGGAGGGGGGGGGGGGGGGCGGGGTTCACTCAGACCCGTTCAGACATGGGAGGTTTTGCTCCATCCCTGATCATTTGCTCCTTGACGCTCCAAGTGACCCCATTGCTCTCCGAACACATGGAATACTTTGATGTGGTTCATTAGTGGTGGGGATGGTGTTTTGAAACATGCATGAAGGGGAGAGCCTTTATCCAAGATTCATTCAATTCTTTCTACGTGGAGACCCAATGACGATGGAAATGGCTGACTGCGTCTGAATGAAGAGACCATGACTGCTGCCAGGACAGTGGGTATTCACCAACATGATGTAGTGTGCATGGGCACACTGTAACATTAATAGAGAGAGAGAGAGAGAGAACTCCTTCAGTTCCTCTAGCTCTCCCCATTGACATGGGTATTCTGCATATGCCATGCACACCATCGGGAATACCACCATACTGAATACACCCGGCAGCTCCCTGCTGTGGGAGAAACAATGTATTTACCTCATCCACCATATAGACCCTCCATCACCGAATGGTGACATCAATGTTGAGATACTGGGAAATGATGGATATGTCACCTCGTTCTGCCTAGCAAGTTATGGATCATAGAAGCTGAATGAAACAGTGACGCTCACAGCCACTGGCAGCACCATCTCCCCCTGGTGTGAAGCTGCAGGTCGTGTTGAAGGATGTGACATACCAGCTCCTTGTTCCGTCAGGGTTCTGTCACTATCTGCTATGAAACTTTGGAAACCATTCCTTATTCTTTATCATCTTCAGACATGTGCGATTGTGTATGTGTCTGTATGTGTGTGACTCTGTGTCTCACATTTTTCGAGAAAATGACCGAGGTTACACTTCAAATTTGTTTAAACCAGTGGAAAAGTGGTACTGGAAAAGGAAGCAGTGACCCTCGAACATTGGTCAGAGCAGGAATGAGAAATTCTCACAGGCCTGTTCAAATGGGAATTCTCTTCCATAGAAGTTTATTCCCAAGATGGCAGCTCAACACCATTACTTCCAGCGTAATTAAATATGGCCCATAAATGTTGGCCTATCAACAACACCCACATTCCATGAATAAATAAAAAAATGATGAACTGCAGCAGAATTAATTGGATGGGAACAAGACTCTTCGACCACTGCCTGGTGCCTTCCAGAATTGTGCTCCCTGCCTTTGCGCAGTTTCCGAGTATTGTGCCTGGGTGTTTGCATTTATTCAAAGTTGCGTTTTGCAACATTTGACAGACAGATGAATGGAGGAAAATTTTGGACAGACAAAAGTGCTGCGCAGACCATAATCAGATCAGCCACGATCTTACTGTCTGTTCGAGCAATGACAAAGTGTCTAATTACCCACTGCTGCTCCTCGTCCTATGTTCCTATGTTCCATTGAGTCCTTACCCCCACCAGAACAGGAGTCGATAGAGACCACTTGCTCCAAATATCAGGTCCACAATATTACAGGATATCATTCAGTCCCTCAACACTGGCTAATTTGATGTTGGTTGGAAAATGTGATGGGAAATCCAGGCTGGATACAAAAGATGCCTCTTACCTCTTTACAGAGTGTCTCCTCGCTACAACTGGTGCTTCATTTGTTGGTCATGTTGTAGACCCAGATTCACTGTGAATATCGGGTCCATATCTCGCCCAGAGACGGCTCACCAGATACTTTCCTCTCACTGTCCTCAACATTCAATCACAGTACTTCGAGGTAAATTACAACCATTCACTTTCCAATGACAGAATATGACAGCATAAGAAACAGGAGTAGATAATTCCGATGCTCACGCCATTGTACGCAATCATGTCTGACCTACTGTTGGCATTAACTCATCTTTAATGCCCAATTCCTCCCTCCCTTCAGCTCTCTGACAGGTTAAAAATCAATCTACCTCCTCTTTAAATACTTGCAGTGATCTACCTCCCCTAACTTTCTGTACCTGAGAATTCCTGACATTCACTACCCTCTATAAGAAGGCAATACTCTCCACACAGACGCCATCACGTATTAACATTAACAATAGTGGTTAACTGACCTGCTCAGGTAAGAGGGATTGACCCCGATATCAAGGCAGGATTTGACTGAAGTTTTTATCCTCAGAGGCACTTAAATATCCAGAATCATGCATCCCAAGTGAAATAAAAATACAAGCCATGGAATTTATCATCTTCTTAGTGTCTGTGTCGAACATAACGGGTGATTGCCCATCACCATCAAGGTTCAAAGCAATTACCTCTTATTCTCTGACAGTGCTACAGATTAACCTTCACTCACTCCTCTTTTACCATCAGCTCAGGGATTATTCTGGTGTAATTCCTTGACACTGTCTCTAGAGCAATGAGATCATTCGTTCTCAGGATAAAAAATCTGTCCATAATACCCCAAATGCTGTCTCAACCACACTCTCAGTGATGATCATTATAATTCCGTTCCCACACTTACGGTCTCTGTATCTTTATTATGACATAAAAACCCATTCCGTCTCTATGCACTGTCACTGTTGTGGAATTTAAAAGTTCCTTACATCTGTATGTCAGCATCAGTAAATCCAGCACCAAAGGTGCCTGTGGAGATGAACATCACTCTTGGGGAGAGACTCAGTCAGAATGATTACACTTGAAATAGGGAATGGTCACCTACCTGAATGGAAATGGAGTGTAGGAATAATGGAAACAGGCAGAGGAAGGGAGCTAACTTTACTTTAGTTCTTCCCTCACGGGATGTGTGCAGCCCTGACAAGGCCAGCATGTTATACGGATCTTGAACTGAGTGCCTTGTTCAGCTGCTCCACAGCCCAGCAAAGAGTAAAGCGTATTGATTTGGGTTTGCACAGACAGGACTGGGGAAGAATAACCATTGACTTCTCTGAAGGACAGGACGTAAGCAGATGGGCCTTTTTTTGATCAGAAATGATGATGTTTTCACTTCAATTACATCAATTTCCTTCGTGAGTTATCAACAGATTATTATTCTGTGCCTCTAGATTATGTGTCAATGATTTACGGTGCATGCAATGTCTGCCTGTCTGACAAAATCTGTGTAGTGAACAAGTTCAACATACTCAAGAGCAATTATTCTGCAAATGACATGTGGTTAGAAAGGACTTGATAAGTTGTATCCAGATTTAGCAAAGGCACAATTGATGGTTCTGAGGCTGAGGAGGAGACGGGGATATCATGATGGTGATATTGGGACAGAATTAGTGAGTGGGGAAGATATAGAAATGTAGATCTGTGCAAGGCTAGAAGTGTTATGGAGTTTGGGAAGAGTCTGGTTCCTCCTCGCGTATTGGTGAGCAATTTGTCATGAGTAATTTGCACGTTATAATTTGTGAGGAATGGAATATTTCATTGGAATTGAAAACATTGACGTCCACCTTTCTAAATTTTAAATAATATGAGCAGCAATTCAGTCCAACCTGGCTTTATGAACAGATAGAATGACTTGCCAGGAACACCAACAAAAATGAGGATGGGATAGTAACCATTTTGAATAACCATCAGTACACCATAGAACCACAATGCAAATGAGATCTAAGGTTGAGAAAGCAAGTAAAGATCATCAGATAAACACCTGCCCATTGCTGTAACATTCCAGTCTAATATTCTCAGATTCTGATCCATTGTTGGAACATTCCAATCTAATGTTCTCAGATTCTGATCTCTCCTTCCCCTCTCTCTAGATCTGCTGATCCCTGTTAGTGCTGTCGGTGATGCTCCCGCTGATACTATGGGATAACACATTGAACCGATTCCCTCATTAATAGAAGAGGAAAGTCCTCCAGTGACATTTTTAGGATCCACGGAGACTGCCATCAATCTCAGTCGCTGAACAAATATCTCCATTTCAATTCAATACTTCTTATTAAAATTTTTAAAAAACGTATGATTAAAATTTACGCATTCTGGGTGGGATATGTGGGCGTGACAGAGGGAACAAATGTTAGGGCTGGTAGATCAATCATGTGTAAGCATTCAATCTGCCTTGGATATGGGAGCAATGCCAGAGGTTTATTAGAACATGAGCAAGCTTCTCTGTTTATAAATTGAAACGTATGTTCTTTCACTATTGATCAGGCATTACAATATCAATAAAACGTTAAAAGAACTTTTATCGTCCATGATCTGAGAAGAAAATGTCCCTAAGACTAGATGCGGTTGTAACAGACAATGACATGGTTATGTTAACAGGGAATTGTACCTTAGAGATAATGGAGACTGCAGCAGTTTGATAATTCAGAGTATGTAAAGCATGGTGGTCGAAAAGGCACAGCAAGCCAGGCAACATCCGAAAAGCAAGAGAGTCGACGTTTCAGGCAGAACCCTTCTTCAGGGCAGGCGAGGGGAAAGGGAGTTAAAGGAAAATGGGTGATGGGATGAGGCTTGGGGAAAGGTATGTAATAGGTGAGCGAAGGTAGGAGATGATAGTGATAGATCGATGGGGAGTGTGGGACGGAGCGGCGGGAATGAAGATTGATATTAGGTCTCCTCTGGAGGGCAGATGTGAGTTTGGGTGTTGGATCTGGGATCTGGGTTGGCCAGGAGAAATTTGTAAATCAGTGGATCCAATGTTCATGCCACGTGTTTGTTGGCTCCCGAGGCAGAAAATGATGTGTTACTGATGACATCCTGGTACATCTCTTCTGAACCCTCTTCAGCTTAACAATCTCCTTTCTATAACAGAACTGCACACAGAACGACAGAAGAGGCTTTATCAATGTCCTGAACAATCTCAGCATGCCTGCTCAGCTTCTAAACTCAAAGGTCTGAACACTGAAGTAATATGAAACACTCTGCGCCACAGTCTTCAAAGCATTATACCTGCACCCCTGGGTCCCTCTTTTCTATGTAACTACCAAAGCCTAGTATTCATTGTGTAAGCTCTCCCCTTGTTTGTTTTACCAAAATGCAATACTTCACCTGTATCCACGTTAAACCCCATCTGCCACACCTTAGACCAGTGAATGATATTACTGCCCCCTCACACTCCCCCTTCGGAATAAAACGACAATCACCTCTCCAGAAGGCCAAGAGACACCAGCCTTGAGTTTTCCAAAGACCCAGAGCTTGGTTTGCCTTGTTCAGGCAGAGGGAGGAGTCGGTAAGCAAAAGCTGGACAGGAAATAGCTGTCTTATATCAATTAATGATTTTAGGAAGAGGGAAGCCACATATTAGAGATTTGAAATAGTTTTGGGCCCAGAATTGTGTTCTTTCCTCGTCTGCGGTGTTCAGTATTGATATCTACTCGAGATCCTTCATAGTGTCTGGTGTGTCTGCAGGATTTCTTTCCCTAATATAGCAGACTACTGGTAAAAGACATTTAAACCGGAAATCACAGCCAAGCAATTAAAGATGTTCATAGTTAATCTCAGTGGTACAGCGAACGCACTCAACATATTATAGTTGAGGCTAATAATTTGTACTTTTTTTCAATGAGAATTTTCCCCTATATAATTTGGTAATGTTAACCAGAAATTAATAAATCCATACACTTCAAATATGACCCAAAATCTGGGCATAGTTTAGACCTTGTTTAATGGATGGTGCCCATGTTTCTGAGCCGGAGCTCTGGATTCGATTCCAGTCCATGAATGTTTGATAGTGCCCCTATCTCTGGAGAAGGTGGAGTGTATTCATGTCCTATGGAAGTGTGTCACAGCGTATTACAACAGGCTGATGAACAACATACAGGAGCATCATGTTGCAGCTGTAGGGGCTAATGCTGAATGATGGTAGTGTATCTATCACTGCGCCGAAAATTCTCGTTTCAACTCCCATAGAGCTGTTTCACATGTCTGAACAAGTTGATTAAACTTTTTTGGAATAGTGCCTTGGTGGAGAAGGAAGAGGTACGACTATTGAATTTGAGACTACAGACCAAGGATGACTGAAAGCGCAGCCAACCGTCTTGATTGGAGTCACATTTACACTTTCTAGAGGTTTATAAAATTATGAAGGGCATGGATAGGGTGAGTGGTCAAGGTTCCATCCCCCCAAGATAGGAGAGTCTAAAACTAGAAGGCATAGGTTTAAGGTTGGAAGAGAAATATTTGAAAGACAATGAAGAGCAACATGTTTTTCCTGCAGAGGGTGGTGCTTCTATGGAATAAGCTGCCAGAGAAACTGGTGGAGACTGGAACAATTACAGCATTTAAAAGGCAACTGGGTGGCTTTATGATTAGTGGGATATGGGCCAAATGCTGGCAAATGGGAGTGGATTAATTTAGAATATTTGGATGGCATGAACGAGTTGAAGGGTCTATCTCCCTGTTGTACATCTCTATGAATCACTGATTTAATTAATGAAGGTCTCTTTGTAATCTTCCGTTATTCACCATTATACAAACAATGTCCACTGTACACCCAAACTTGATGTCATCCTCAAATTTGCGAAATATACCTTCTATAATTCTCATCTAGATCATTTATATAAATGACAAACAAAAGTGGACCCAACAATTTTGCCTCTGGATCATCGCTGCCCACAGGCTTCCAGTTCAAAAAACAACCATCCACCATCACCCTGTCTCCTGCCATTAAACCGATATATACAGAAACACACACGCAATCGCACACACATACATAGACACTAATGCAACCATGTCTTTAAGACAAAGGTTAGATTAAAACCACGATCATGATTTAAGTGAGAAGGTGGGAAAATTGTGTTGAGATACACACCAGACAGGATCAAACTGCAAAGTAGACCTGATGGGCCAAATGGCCTAATTCCAATTCCCTATGCTCTGTGGCCTAAAGGTGTCGGGATTATTTTCCAAGGGTGCAGTAGAAGCTGAGTTTGATAAATACTTGACTGAACAGTCAGTGGGACTGTGGGATACGTTTGAGGGGCTGAATTGTATATGTTTGTTCTTATTTGCTGTGCCCTTGTTTCTGAAACGAGTAGGTGACTTGCTGTGAGGTTAACACGCTTTAATATAAAAGGGGTCTCCCGTTTCCATTTGAGATAACGTTGCTCCTTTCTTCTTTGGATTGTGCGATCTGTGGCGTTCTCATCCCCCGGGAACAGTGAAGTCTGGGTCATTGAGGATATTCAAGGCTGACCTTGACTGACCTTTGTTGGACAGAGGAGTCAATGTTTATTGGTAACAGACAGAAAAAGGGTATTCAGCCACAATCAGACCAGCCATGATGTTTCTAAACTGAGCAGCAAGTTGGAGGGGAGGAATGGCCAACTGCTGCTCCTACCTCACTCGTTGTTTTGTCAATTGACCCTTCGAGGCTGTTACAGAGGGAGAGAAAGATCCCATTGAGCCAGTCAGCATTGTGACAATACAGCAGGGGGTGGCCATAATGAACCTCCATGGGGTTAGACATGAATAGAATGAAGTATTCAAATCATTTCAGTAAATTACACAGCACAGGAAGACGTCATATAACCATCCCAGGCTGTTACGCAGGAGCAGGGGTGCCTTGGGCAGCCTCAGGAAATGCAGAAAAGAGATCATTACTCATTTTAGTTTTGGCAAGCTGTAACTAGTGGAATTCTTCAGGGATCTGTGTGAGGTCATCAACAAATTACAATCCATACCAATGAGTTGGATGAAGAGGATGGAGCTCAGTTTGCTCATACATCAGGATAGTCAATCAATAAAATGTCAAATGGAGACAGAGCGTCTCCAATGAGATACAAACAGGGGGAGGGCAGCACGTCTGCAATGGGATACAGACGGGGAAGACATAGCGTCTACAGTGGAATACAGACAGGGGGAGGGCAGAGCTTCTGCAATGGGATACAGATGGGGGGAGGGCAGATCGTATGCAATGGTACACTAACAGGGGAAGGGCAGAGCGTCTACAATGGGATACAGAGAGTGGAAGGGCAGAGCGTCTGCAATAGGGGACAGACAGGGCGAGGGCAGAGCGCCTGCATTGGGACACAGACGGGGAAGGGCAGAGCGTCTGCAGTGGGATACAGACAGGGGGAGGGCAGAGCGTATGCAATGGTACACTACTAGGGGAAGGGCAGAGCGTCTACAATGGGATACAGAGAGGGGGAGGGCAGAGCGTCTGCAATGGGTTACAGACAGGGGTAAGGCATAGCGTCTGACATGGGATAGAGACAGGGGGAGGGCAAAGCGTCTGCAATAGGACACAGAAAGCGGGAGGGCAGAGCATCTGCACTGGTACACAGACAGGGGGAGGACAGAGCATCTGCAATGGGATAGAGACAGGGGGAGGGCGGATCATCTGCAATGGGATACAGGCAGGGGAGGGCAGAGCATCTGCAATTGGATACAGACAGGGGGACAGCGGATCATCTGCAATGGGATGCAGACGGGGGAGGGGCAGAGAATCAAGCAATAGCATACAGACAGAGGACAGTTTTGAGCAAACCTTCAGCAGAAAAAAAGTACATTTCAGTGATGGGAACTTTCTGTTTTGGGGAAAAGACAAAACAACAGAAAATTATTTAAATGCACGGAGAATGCAGAACAGAGTGGTACAGAGGGATTTGTGTGTCTTAGTACATGAATCACATCAAATTACTCTGAAGATGCAGCTGGTGATTTGGAAGTAAATTGAATTATTCTGTTGCGAGTAAGGGGTGTTGTGTTTGATCTTAGCGATGATTTTTTGCATCAATACAGGGCATTGCTGAGATCACATCTGATGTATTATGTGTCGTTATAATTGCCTTAACTGATAAAAACAAAATTGCTTTCGAAACGTTTCATAGATTTTTCTCTTTATTCATTCTTGGGATGAAGGCGTTATGTTACGAAGAAGGAACAGTTCGACCTGAGAATGAGAGATGTTTTATTGACCATAAAACATCTTGAGAAGAGTGTAGTTGGTGAGTACCGGATGGATATTTCTTCTTATGTGGGAGAATAAAATTGAGGAAATAATTTAAGAATAAGTCAGGTTCAAAGGAAAAGTCATTGGACCGAAAAATTGAACTCTCATTTCTCTTCATATCTGATGCCAGACAGGCTGAGCTTTTCCAGCAATTTCTGTATTTGTTTAAGAATAAAACATATTCATCTTAACACAGATATTGTGAAGTCATCAAACGCTTATGTTTACATTATGCAGGCACATATTAACAGATCGTCAAAACAAGTAGGGCAATTTATTGTTAATGAATTGATTCTGTGTATGACAATAGCAATGATGCACTGACCTGGAGTCGACAATGTGATGGAGTCATATAGTTCGGACAATATTCAAGGAGAGCTCACATGGTCCCGTTTGAGGCCTGATAACATTACTGATTAAACTTACAGATAGAAAAATGTAGCCTATCTGTGAAAGAACAGCCTATTGCTCCCTTTCTCTTTCCCTGCCGCTCAACACAGCAATGTGTTGGAGTGAAAACAAGCCTAGTCGTCTTTTCCACTGATGGAGGATTCCTGATGATGATTCATTGGAGTCTCCCCACTGCCTGAAGCAAAGCAATTCAGCCAAATCCAACTGTTTCAGGAAGAAATCCCATTGTCAGAAGGTTATGTGAGACGAATAACTTCAGAAGTAATTATTCAGACTCGATATGTGAGGGGATCAGACAAGAGATTCTATGGCTGCAAATGGGAATACAAGATGATGTATAGCCTCCTATGTGCCAGGGTTCAGGATGTCTCAGAGCGGCTGCAGAACGTTCTCACCAGGGTGGGGGAGCAGCCAGAACTCATTGTGCACATTGGTACAAATGACACAGGTAGAAGTCGTGATGAGGTCATGCAGAGTGATTATAGAGAGCGAGGAAATAGGGTAAAAGACAGGACCACGACAGTGGTAATATCCGGTTTACTTCCAGTGTTCCGTGCTAGTGAGGGTAAGAACAGGTGGACGTGGCAGAGGAATGCGTTGCTAAATAATTGGTACAGAAGGTAGGGATTCAGGGTTTTAGATCACTCGGATCTTTTGTGGGGCAGTGGTGACATGTTCAGGAAGGACGGGTTGTACCTGAATTGGAAGGGGACTAATATCCTGGCAGGCAGGTTTGCTAGTGCTACAAGGGAGGGTTTCAACTCGATTGGCTGGGGTGGGGGACGGCGTGGGATCCTCAACAGCAGGGTTGCAAGTGCGAGGCTGGAAGGAGATACCGTTATCACAAACAGTAAAGTGCAGAGATAGGTTAGGCAGGAACACGACAGGCAGCAAGAAATGTCTGTTGGATTAAATTGCATCTATCTCAATGTAAGATGGCTGACAGGTACGACCGATGAACTCAGTGCGTGGAGAGGTACGTGGGACTGCGATATTATAGCTAAGCGAGGAACAGGACTGGCAGCTTAATGTTCCAAGGTACAGGTGCTTTATGTGAGACACAACTGGTGGAAGGAGGTGTGGAGGATTTCATTTTTGATTAAGGCGAATACCACAGCGGTAATCAGAGATAAAATAACTAATGGATCATCCAGTGAGGATTTGTGGGGGAAGCTCAGAAATAAAAAGTGAATTATGATATTATTTGGGTTGTACTATAGACCCCCTAATAGTAAAGGGACTTAGAATAATTAAAATATGTAGAGAGATTGGGGAGACTTGCAGGGCCAATAGGATTGCCATAGTCGTAGATTTTAATTTTCCTAACATTGACTGAGAATTACGTAGAATTAAGGACTGAGATGGGGTGTATGTATGAAGTCTGTTCAGAAATGTTTCCTCAAGCAGTATGTCGAGGGTGCAATTCGGGAAGGGGTAAAACTTGACCTATTCTAAGAAATAGGGCAGGACAGGTGACTGAGGTGACAGTGGGGGAGCACGCTGGGACCAGTGACCATAGATTTAAAATACTTATGGAGAAGGACAAAACTGGCCTGTGGGATCAATTTCTAAATTGGGGGAAAGCGAATGTTGATGGAATTAGATAGGAGCTTGTAGGGGTTAGTTGGAGGAATTTGTTTAGAGGCGAAGGGGCCTCCGGCTAGTGCGAGGCCTTTAAAAGTGATATGGCTGGAGTTCAAGTTCTATATGTTCCTGTGAGGGTCAAAGGCAAGGTTGGCAGGAAGAGGGAACCGTGGATATCAGGAGATATTGAGGCTTTGACAGGCAAAAAGGAGGTGTGGCTGAGATCCATGCAGCTGGGATCAAGGGAATCCCTGGCGGTGTACAGGGAATACAGGAGTTTACCGAAGAAGGATATCAGAAGAGCGAAAAGGGCGCACACGATAGCATTGTCTGAGAAGATTAGGGTGAATCCAAAGAGGTACTTTAAGTAGATTAAAGTTAAATGAATAACTACATGAGAATATGACCCGTCAAGGTCCCAAGTGGACATGCATGTCTAGAACCATAGGAGATGTGTGAAATTCTCAATGGATATTTGTCCTCTATCTTTACTGTGGAGAAATACAAGAAGACTTGGGAGGTTAACAAAGGTCGTGGTGATATCTTGGGGTTAGTCAATATCAGAGGAGAGGACATGTTATATGCATTAGAATATATGAAGGTGGATAAATCTCCTGGTCCTAAACAGATGCATCCAAGAATTCTGCAAGAGGCTACAGAAGAAACTACGGGGACCTGCGTGATATTTTTGCATCATTGTTAGCCACAGGTTAGGTTCCAGAATATTGAAGTGTAGCAAACGTTGTGCCATTTTTCAAGAAGGGAAGCAAAGAAAAAATCTGGGAACTATAGACCGGGAAGCCTAACATCTGTAGTAGGTAGGTTACTTGAGAAGATTCTGAGGGATAAGTTATGCAAACGTTTGGAAAGACAGGGTTTCATGAGAAATAGTTTATTTTTTTCAATTTCCTACAGTATAGAAACAGGCCATTTGGCCCAACAAGGCCACAACGACCCTCTGAATAGCAACCTACCCAGTGCCATGCCCCTAATCTATATTTACCCCTAAATAATGCACATAAGGCTGTTGGCAAGTCACCTGACGTGCACATCTTTGGATTGTGTTAGGAAAATGAAGCTCCCAGAGGAAACCCACGCAAACACAGGGAGAATGTGCAAACTCCAAAAGAGAGTCACCCGAGGGTGAAATCAAATGCGGATCCGTGGCACTATGAGGCAGCAGTGCTAACCACTGAGCCACCATACCCCCCTTGCTTTTTTTCAACGCAGTTCAATGACACAGTTACAAAATCTATTCTGTGTTGCTGGAAAAGCGCAGCAGGTCAGGCATCATCCAAGGAGCAGGAGAATCGACGTTTCGGGCATGAGCCTTTCTTCAGGAATCATTCTGAAGCCCTCCCTGAAAAAGGGCTCATGCCCGAAACGTCGATTCTCCTGCTCCTTGGATGATGCCTGACCTGCTGAGCTTTACCAGCAACACATTTTCAGCTCTGATCTCCAGCATCTGCAGTCCTCACTCTCTCCACAAAATCTATTCTGCCCTTCACCAATGATGCACGTTCCAATGCCACAAACCATGGATAATGTATTGTCCACTGAAAATGTCATCTTACTATTATTTATTATTGTTTGTTGTTATTTATTTTAATGATTATTATTGATTGTTGTTTTTAGACTGGAACGATTGCATTACTTTGTGAGTGGGAGATCATGCCTCACAAATTTGCTTGAGTTCTTTGATGAAGTGACCAGGAATGTTGATGAGGGCAGCGCGGTAGACATGGTCTGTATGGTTTTCAGTAAGGCCTTTGACAAGATTACTCTTGATAGGCTGGTCTGGAAGGTTAGAATCGCATGGAATATCGAGGGAGCTGACAAATTGGATACACAGTTGGCTTGATGGTAGTAAACAGCTGGTTATAGGGAACGATGCTCTCCGACTGGAGGCCTGTGACACATGAAATGCCTCAGGGGTCAGTGCTGGACCCATTGTTGTTTATTATCTAGTTCAATGAGATTCTGCAGAATGTGCAAGACATGATTAGTACATTTCAACGTGACACTAAAATTGGTGGTACTGTGGACAGTGAGGAAGGTTATCAGAAATTGCAGCAAGATCTTGATCAACTGGAGAAGTGGGCTGAGGAATATTTTTTGAAAACTTAGATAAATGTAGGAGTTTCATGGTGAATGGTAAGTCCTTAAGCAGTGTCGTTGAGCAGAGGGATCATGAAGTTCAGGTCCACCCTTCTCTGAAAGTGGAATCCGGGAGACATGGCCAGTGAAGAAGGCTTTTGGCTCATTGGCAGCTAACGGTCAGGACATGGAGGAAAGAAGTTGGTAAGTTATGTTGCAGTTATACAGGATGTTGGTGAGACTGCACTTGTAGTGTTGTGTTCAGTTTTGGTCACGTTGCGATCAGAAGGATGTTTTTAAATTGAAATGTGTGCAGACGGAATTTACAATGATGTTGCCAGGACTCAACAGTATGAATTATAGGAAGAGGTTGGACAAGCGAGAACTTTTTTTCTTTAGAGTGTAGGAGACTGAGGGGGATCTTATAGAATTGTACAAGATTATGAGAGGCATGGATAGGGTGAATGGACTGAACCTTTTTTCCAGGGATGGGGAATTGCGGACTAGAGAGCATCAATTTAAGGTGAGATGGGAAAGAATAAAATGGAAACTGATCGAAACTGTTTTACACAGAGAGTGGTACACAAAGGGAATGAGCTGACAGCGGAAGTAGTTGAAGCATTTATATTAACAATATTTAAACGGCATTTGGACAAGTACATGGACAGGAAAGGACGACAAGTGACATGTGCTGGCAAAAGAGGTTAATGTGGATGGATATTTGTGTCAGCATGGGCCAGTTTGGGCCAAAGGGCCTCTCTCCATGCTATAGGACTTGATGACTCTATAAGTAGAATAGCATTTGGGTCAAACTCTCATTCTTCCTTTGGTCACGAGTTCGAATAATACTTGGACAACGTTCTTTCAAGATAACTTTGCAGAGATTTTCCTTTTCAGTTTGATATCCAACATACGTGTGTGTGTGTGTGTGTGTGTGTGTGTGTGTGTGTGTGTGTGTGTGTGTATGTGTGTGTGTGTGTGTTCTGCAGAATTTTTCAAAGGGAAATACCAATGTACATATTTGCAATATCCACTCGTCATTCTTTTTTCCATCATAGTTTGAGCAACTTTGCTTTGGTCATATACATGTTGTTTTAACAGATTAAAGAAATCTGTCTGACTTATTCCGAACACTGACCCTGAGACACTCTGAGAACTATATCATTGGTCATATCACCAATCTAGTTAAAATTATTTTTTTGTGGCTAGTGGACGAGTGGGACTAGAAAAGGGAACAGCGATCCAAAAACACAGGAAATTATCGACTCAGTCAACCTAATGCCAGTGCAGAGGAGATTGTTGGAGGGGATTCTGAGTGATAGGATTTACATGCATTTAGAAAGACGAGGACTTATTAGAAATAGTCAACATGGCTCTATACGATGGAAATCATGTCTCATTAATGTGATTGGTATTTTGAAAAAGTGACGAAGAGATTGAGGAAGGCACTGTGATATACATTGTTCTTCACAGACTTCAGCAATGCATTTAATAAGGTTCCTCATGGGAGACAGAATACAGAGGTTAGGTCACATGGAATTCAGGAAAGGCTAACCAATTGTATACAACATTGGATTGAAGGTAACGCTTTGTTTTCCAGACTGTAGGCCTGTGGGCCGGGGTGTACTGAAAGATTCAGTGCTGAGCTCAGTGCTTTTCATCATGTATATAAACAACCTGTATGTGATTATCGGAGGCATGGTTAGTAGGTTTACAGGTCACATCAAAAACAAAGTGCGGTAGTGGACAGTGATGATTATTCAGAGTACAACAGCATCCTTGACAAACAAAGGGCCAAGGAATGGCAGATAGAATTTAATGCAGACATTTGTGTGGTTTTGCATTTTGGTAAGTTAAAGTTGGGTGGTACCCTGGGGAATGTTGCTGAACAAAGAGACCGACGCATGCAGGTTCATAGTTACTTGAAAGTGGAGTATCAGGAAGACAGAGTTTTAATGTTCAGTCAGAACATCGAGTATAGGAGATGGATTAGATTAGATTACTTACAGTGTGGAAACAGGCCCTTCGGCCCAACAAGTCCACACCGCCCCGCCAAAGCGCAACCCACCCATACCCCTACATCTACCCCTTATCTAACGCTACGGACAATTTACCATGGCCAATTCACCTGCCCTGCACATCTTTGGACTGTGGGAGGAAACCGGAGGAAACCCACGCAGACACGGGGAGAACGTGCAAACTCCACACAGTCAGTCGCCTGAGGCGGGAATTGAACCCGGGTCTCTGGCGCTGTGAGGCAGCAGTGCTAACCACTGTGCCACCGTGCCGCCCGTGAAGCATATTATGTTTCTACAGGACGTTGATGATGCCACGTTAAGCATATTGCGTACAATTCAGTTGGCACTGCTAAAGGATGGATGTTGCTAAGCTTGATTGGGTGCAGAAAAGATTTACAAGGATTTTCTGGAACCTCAGGAATTGAGCTGCGGGAGAGGATGAACAGGTTGGGGCTTTTCCCCCTGGAGTGTTGGAGTCTGAATAGTGATATGACAGAGGCTTATAAAATCCTGAGGGCCATTTATAGTCTCAATGGCCAACATCTTTTTTTTCCCAGTGTAGTGACTTCCAGAACTAGACGGCAGAAGTTGAAGAAAACAGGGGAAAGATTTAGACGGATCCTGAGGGGAAACTGTTTCATGCAGAGACTGGTGGGTGCACGGAATGTGCTGTGGTGAAAGCAGGTACAATTACATGTTTAAAATATATCTGTATAGATACATATATAGAAATGGTTCAGAGGGATACGGACCAAATGCAGGGATTAGGACTAGGTCAGGTTAGGATGCCTGATCGGCATGGAGAATTTGGACAAAAGGATGTATTTCCATGCTGTGTGACTCTCCTATTCTATCACAGGGATGAGGAAAAATGCTAAAATTGCTTTTGAATGGGAATTCTCTTCCCCAAAAGTTTGTGGTGCCTCTCTGATTTCAAGTATTCACAGTTGAGTTCGTTAAAGATTTCACAACAGACTGCGTCATGGCTAATTGGATACAGACAAGAAAGTGGGGCTGAAACCAAACCTGATCAGCCACAATCTTAGTACCTGGTGGAGAAGGCTCAACGTATTTCAGGACCCACTCCTACTCGTCAGTCCCCTGTTTCTGTGTTCCATTCAGAGCCTCAAACCTGCTGTATAGGAGCAGCTGGAGGCCATTTACTGCTATCACCTGGTGCACAGAAACAGAGGAGAACATTCACTCCCTCATGACTGTCACACACGGTTTGGGAGATTTGGAAAATGTAATTAGAAAACCCAGGCAGGATATGAAAGTGGTCCGTCATTTCTCAGAGCTTCCCCTCTCTGCAACTTGTGCTGCATTTGTTGGTCGACCCAGATTCACTGTGAATACAGCCCCCATACAACACCCAGAGATGGCTCAAAAAGTCCTCTGGGCTCCTTGACTGCAACATTCCATAGCAGACCTTCCAGGCACCTTCCTGTAAGTAATCTAATCTAATCTAATCTAATCTAATCTAATCTAATCTAATCTAATTTAATGTAATGTAATCAAATCTAATCTAATCTAATCTATTCTAATCTAATCTATTCTCATCTAATCAAATTTTCCAATCACAGAATGTGAGAATATCAGAAACAAAGGCAGGTCTCGTTCACCTCCCAAGCCTGCCTTGTCTTTCACTAAGGTCATGGCTTCATAGCCCTCACCTCTCTGATACATCAAAATCCGTCTCCAACCTCTATGAGCACTTCCATCGAACACAGAACAAAGAACATTAGAGCACAGTACAGGACATTCGACTCTCGATGTTGTACCACCCATTTATCCTACTCTATGATCAGACTATCCTAATTGCTTCCGTTCACGTTCTTCCATATGCCTATCCAAGATTCTCTTAAGTTTCCCTCACGTAATTGACTCTACTTCCACTGTTGGCAGTGTATTCCACACACCCACCACTCTCTGTCTAATGAACCTACCTCTGATATCTCCCCTAAACCTTCCTCCAATTACCTTAAAATTATGACCCCTTGTGATAGATATTTCTGCCCTTGGAAACAGTCGCTAACTATTCACTCTGTCTCTGCCTCTCATCATCTTGCACACCTCTATCAAGTCCCCTGTCATATTTCTTTCCTCCAATGAGAAAAGCCCTTGATCCCTCAAGCTTTCTTCATAAAACTTCCCCTCCAGTCCAGGCAGTATCTTGGTAACTTTCTGGTCTGAAGCTTCCACATCCTTCCTATAATGGGGTGACCAGAACTGAACACAATATTCCGAGTGTGTTCTATTCAGGGCTATATAGAGCTTCAGCATAACCTCACGGCTCATAATCTCAATCCCCCTTCTAATGAAAGCCAGCACCCCATATGCCTTCTTAACCACACCATCAACTTGGGGAGCATATTTGAGGGATCTGTGGGCACGGACCTCAAGGTCGCTCTGTTCCTCCACACTGCTAAAAATCCTGTCTTTAACCATGTATTCTGCATTCACATTCGAGCTTGCAAAGGGATTCACTTCACACTTTTCCAGTTTGACCTTCACCTGCCACTTCTCAGCCCAGCTCTGCATCCTGTCAATGTCCCGTTGCAACCTAACAAAGCCCTCCACGTTCTGTACCACTCCAACAACCTTTGTGTCATAAACAAACTTGCTAACCCACTATTCCACACCCCCATCCAAGTCATTTATAGAAATAACAAAGAGTAGGGGTCCGAGAGCCGTTCCCTGCAGATCAGCACTGGTCCCTTTCAGTTATCTAGCTCCCCTAACTCTCTGTGTAAGAGAATTCCTGACATTCACTACCCTCTGTTTGAAGAAAACATTTGCTGCTTCTACATCACGACCTATTGATATGAGCAATAGAGGGAACACAGAGGCTCAGGTAAGAGAGACTGGCCCTGAACCCAAGGTAGTATTTGACTGAGGATGAAATCAAGGAGCCTGAGGAAAATCACACTTAACGAGAATCGATTGTGACCTCTCCGCGGTTTGGAGCCATTCACGGCACAAGGGAAGATGATTACCATTGGTGGGCATCAATCATCTCAGCCATGGCGCATCTCTGCAGGAGATCCACAAGGTAGCACCCTCAGCCAAGGCATCTTCTGTTTGTCAGCGGGGAATCCTGCAGTTTGGAAGGAGGTCTTTCAACCCATTGAGTCAAAACTGAGCAGAAGTGGGGATATTCACTGAAATTTACATAATGTTTAGAACAAGTTGTCCCTCTTCAGCTCTTCAAGCAGTCTGTGTCCATGTGCCACGAGACCTCGACAACATTCAAGATTGTCCTGTTAAAATCTGGGTAACATTCATGTTACAGCACTGTACATTTCCACAGTA
This sequence comes from Chiloscyllium punctatum, assembly GCF_047496795.1. Taxonomy (NCBI): domain Eukaryota; kingdom Metazoa; phylum Chordata; class Chondrichthyes; order Orectolobiformes; family Hemiscylliidae; genus Chiloscyllium; species Chiloscyllium punctatum. Next base: position 6,633,675 of record NC_092755.1, read on the forward strand.
AAACGAGGAGCACATTGAGCACTTCAATCTGGTTTCACAAGAATATGAGGAAGCCATTCAGCTCATCAAAACTACTGATCAAAAAGAGGGACAGCTTCTGTCTTGTGTAACAAGTTTTATTTCGTGAAACCTTATTAAAAATCTCGAAAAAGCCTCGTGTCTACCAGATCCCCTTTATCATGCCCGCTTGTTACATTCTCAGGGATCTCCAGAAAAAAAAACTTTGCATGATTTCACAGGCAAAACATAGATCGCCTTTCACAAAACCATGTTGAATTTGCGTGAGGCTTTTCTAAATGCCCTGCAATTCCTTCCTGAATAATAGACTCTAGCAGATTCCCAACAGTAATGTTGAGGATAAATGGTTACTGCTTTCAGTCTCGCTGTTTTCTTGAAAACAGGCACCACATTGTAGGGTCTCCAATTTCACTGGAACATTCCTGAAATCCAAGGAGTTATGAAATATTTCTCACAGTAACACCAGTCACTCTGTAACCGCTGCTTTTAAAACCAACTGTGAATTACTGCTGACCTGCATACCATTACTCTTATCTGTTTATTGAAAAGCCTTGTTCCTTTTGTTAGAGGCAGTTCAAGAACTTCCCTCCTATTGCTATTTTGATTATATCATTGAAATACTTACAGTGCCTTCTAATGTGAGGAATGATATAAAATTCTGGTGTAACTTATCTGCCTTTTCCGTCTAGGCATACACTCCAAACGTCCTCAATATATTTTCCTGACTTAATTTCTACCAAAGGGCATACATTCATCTTGAACTTGCTTCATATACACAGAAAAGCTTGCGCTGCTTGCTTTTATATTTCTTGCCAGTTTTCTTACATCATAACTTTTCTTCCCCTTTTTCCTTGCTTTCTTGATTCATACAGTCATATCGCGCACGAACAAACTCTTTGGTCCAACTTGTCCATGCTGACCAGGTTTTCCAAACTAATCTAATCTCATCTGCTTGCATTTGGCCCATAAGCTTCTGAACATTTCCCATTTATATGTTTGTTTAAATGTCTTTTGAATGTTGCAGCTGTACTTGCATCTGCCTCTGGCAGCTCATTCCATAAGCCAATTACCCTCTGTGTGAAAACATTGTCAATTTATCCCTTTTAAATTTCCTCCTTTTAACCATAAAGCTAGTCATCTATGTTTGGACTCTCCTATCCTCTCAAAAGGACCTTGGCTATCCACCCTATCCATGCCTCCCATGATATTAAAACTTCTAGAATGTCACCCCTCAACACTCCATCTGATTCCAGCTTCAAGAGCAAGCATTTAAAGATAAGCACTGCAAATTTATAACAATATTAAAAATGACAGGTAAACAGCACTCATCTCAAACTTCGCACTGTGATTTGTTTTTTCTCCATGTTACAATACTAAGGCAGCAGGAAACTCTTACTAGCACTAATAAGACGTCAAGCAAACAAATTCCTTTGTCTGAGGGGGGTGTTGATCTCTACAGGGAAAACGTATCTTTGGCCAGTTCTATGTAAAAAAAAAGAATTCTTATACCATACGGTCAGCATGCACCTTTAGCAGAGTGAGATGAAGGCTGAGTGTACTTTTTGGATTTGGGATCACAATGTGAATTCAGTGCAAAGGGAGAATGGTGTTTTCAATACGGTTTACTCCAACAATGAAACTTTCTGGAATGAGATGTGAGTGGGAGGTCTAAACAGCATGAATGAAGAGGCCGAGCCACACTGAGACCAGAGGCAAGGTGGCAGCACAAAATGCAGATTGATGCTAGTGCAGGGAAGGTAGACTGGATCAAAGAGCTTCAGGCGAAGTTTGGAGGGACCATAATGTGAAAGAATGTGCTCTGTAATAGGAGATGGAGAACTTGAATCAGGAAGGGGAGAGGAGCAGGGAAGAGGATGGAACAGCAATGGCAGGGTTTTCTGGGGGAATTCAGGAAGCACAGCTGAAAGTCATGCCCAGCATCTGCTTATGGTCCCTGAAATAAACATCCCACATCGGGCCCGACACTAATGCTCACCATAGTATCCTTGTCACCCATGGGTGGTACATCTTCTAATCGAGTCATTCTTTTTGAACAGAAACAACAATTTCTGAGCGTTATTGGATATCTGCTTGAATGTCTGCCCAGGTATACCCACTGACCTTCCTCTGGGTCTACTTCCACATCCCGCTTCAGATCAGATGTGAGACAGAAAGCCTCAATTTAGATGTCTAATTCTTTTCAATCATTCAGGGGGGACTTCTGCATGTAGCTGAACACATGATCACCGGAGGCTGACTCCAGTCTCCCAGTTTCTCCATCTCTGTTGTTTCCGTTTGATGACGCCACATTCCAGTGAACTGCCTGTGATGTGACCTCCTTTTCCTTCAAATCAGAAATCCGCTAATTCCGTTGAACAGGGCCTTCAGCTGTGACTATCACATCTCCCGTACTTCTGTCCTCACTCCGTCCCCTCCTTACCAGAACAATGATAGATCTCCCCTCGTCCTCACTTCTACTGTACTAGAATCCACATTCACAGAATCATCTTCCACCATTCCACCATCTCCAATGGGACAGCACTATCAAACACATCTTCCTCTCGCGACCACTGACAGCATTTCACAGAGACCATTTCTTCTGTAACACCCTCCATCATCCCTTAACACTTCCCAACTCCCCATTACACCTTCCCATGCAATTACAGAAGCTGCAACACATGCCCATTCACCTCTTCCATCCCCACTGTCCAAGACCCCAAACACACCTTTCAGGTGAACTAGCATTTCAATTTTACTCTTTCAATCCGGTCTCCTGTCATTGCTGCTCACAATGCTGTCTCCTTATCATTGGGGAGACCAAACAGAGACTTGTTTGAGGACCACTTTCACTCTGTAGGAATAACCCTGAGCCTCTCATTGCTTCCCATTTCAATAACTGACCTTGCTCTCATCCTAAGATTTCGGTCCTGAGCTGCTGAAATGCTCCAATGAAACACGACCCAAGCTCGAGTAACACCTCACTTTACACTTTGATATTTTACAGCCTGCAGGAGTTAATACACAATTCCAAATTCACAGCCTGACTCCATTATGGCTGGTCTCCATTTTTCATATATTCTACTTCCTGGCCTCTCAATGATCTCATCTGTGTCTTGTTTCGAAGGAGAAATTGTTGAGAGTGAGGACCAGTTCAGCCAAACGAATGAGAGTGTTGGTGGAAGGGTGTTGTTGGGGACGTCGGGAGAGGAAGAAATGGAGGGCTTGGAGGCCATGGCCATGGCGGATGGATGTGTAGAGGGATTGGATATCCATGGTGAAGATGAGGCGTTGGGGGCTGGGGAAAGGGAAGTCTTGGAGGAGGTGGAGGGCGTGGATGGTGCCCTGAACGTATGTTGGCAGTTCCTGGACTAGGGGAGATAGGGCAGTGCCGATATAGGTAGAGATGTCTTCAGTGGGGCAGGAGCATGCTGAGATAATGGGTCGGCCCGGGAGGTCAGGCTTATGGATCATTGGAAGGAGGTAGAATCGGGCAATGCGGGGTTCCCGGACTATGAGGTTCGAAGGTGTGGGTGAGAGATCTCCTGAGGTGATGAGGTTCTGTATGGTCTGGGAGATGACGGTTTGTTGATGGGGTGGGGTCATGGTCGAGGGGTGGTAGGAGGAGGTGTCTTCTTTATGGCGTCTGGCTTCAGCGGTGGAGAGGTCAGTGCGCCAGACTACCACTGCACCCCATTTGTCTGCTTTCTTAATGGTGAGGTCGGGATTGGAACAGTGGGAGTGGAGGGTTGCGCGTTGTGAGGGTGAGAGTTTGGAGTGGGGGAGGGAGTAGACAGGTTGAGGCGGTTAACATCCCACTGGCAAATGGAAATGAAGAGGTCGAGGGCGGGTAATAGGCTGGCACGGGGTGTCCAGGTGGAGGGAGCATGTTGGAGGTGGGTGAAGGTGTCCTCACAAGGTGGGCGGGAGTCCTGATTGTAAAAATGAGCACGGAGGTGTCGGAAGAAGTGTTTAACGTCTCAGCGTGTATTAAATCCATTGGTGCGTGGGGGGAGGGTGATACAGGTGAATCCTTTGCTATGGACTGATCTTTCGTCCTCCGTGAGGGACAGGTCTGGAGGAATAATGAAAGCTCAGCAGGGCTGGGAGCTGGGAACAGGTGTGGATGTGGCATGAAAAATCCTTGGCGGATAGGATCAAGGATAACCCCAAGGCATTTTATGCGTATGTGAGAAACCTGAGAATGACGAGAACGAGGGTAGGTCCGATCAAGGACAGTAGTGGGAGACTGTGTATTGAGTCAGAAGAGATAGGAGAGGTCTTGAACAAGTACTTCTCTTCAGTATTTACGAGCGAGAGGGACCATATTGTTGAAGAGGAGAATGTGAAACGGACTGTTACGCTAGAAGAAATACCTGTTAGGAAGGAAGATGTGTTGGACATTTTGAACAACTTGAGGATAGACAAGTCCCCCGGGCCTGATGGGATATATCCTAGGATTATGTGGGAAGCAAGAGAGGAAATTGCAGTACCGTTGGCAATGATCTTCTCGTCTTCACTGGCAACGGGGGTGGTACCAGGGGACTGGAGAGTAGCGAATGTTGTGCCCCTGTTCAAAAAAGAGAATAGGGATAACCCCGGGAATTACAGGCCAGTTAGTCTTACTTCTGTGGTAGGCAAAATAATGGAAAGGGTACTGAGGGATAGGATTTATGAGTATCTGGAAAGACACTGCTTGATTAGGGACAGCCAGCACGGATTTGTGAAGGGTAGGTCTTGCCTTACAAGTCTTATTGAATTCTTCGAGGAGGTGACCAAGCATGTGGATGAGGGTAGAGCAGTGGATGTAGTGTACATGAATTTTAGTAAGGCATTTGATAAGGTTCCCCATGGTCGGCTTATGCGGAAAGTCAGGAGGCATGGGATAGAGGGAAACTTGGCCAATTGGATAGAAAACTGGCTAACCGGTCGAAGGCAGAGAGTGGTGTTAGATGGTAAATATTCAGCCTGGAGCCCAGTTACAAGTGGAGTTCCACAGGGATCAGTTCTGGGTCCTCTGCTGTTTGTAATTTTTATTAATGACTTAGATGAGGGAGTCGAAGGGTGGGTCAGTAAATTTGCAGATGATACGAAGATAGGTGGAGTTGGGGACAGTGAGGAGGGCTGTTGTCGGCTGCAGAGGGACTTAGATATGAAGCAGAGCTGGGCTGAGGAGTGGCAGATGGAGTTCAACCCTGCCAAGTGTGAGGTTGTCCATTTTGGAAGGACAAATAAGAATGCGGAATACAGGGTTAATGGTAGGGTTCTTGGTCATGTGGAGGAACAGAGGGATCTTGGGGTCTATGTACATAGATCTTTGAAGGTTGCCACTCAGGTGGATAGAGTTTGTAAGAAGGCCTATGGTGCATTATCGTTCATTAGCAGAGGGATTGAATTCAAGAGTCGTGAGGTGATGTTGCAGCTGTACAGGACTTTGGTTAGGCCACAGTTGGAGTACTGTGTGCAGTTCTGATCGCCTCATTTTCGGAAAGATGTGGAAGCTTTGGAGAGGGTGCAGAGAAGATTTACCAGGATGTTGTCTGGAATGGAGAGTAGGTCGTACGAGGATAGGTTGAGAGTTCTCGGCCTTTTCTCGTTGGAACGGCGAAGGATGAGGGGTGACTTGATAGAGGTTTATAAGATGATCAGAGGAATAGATAGAGTAGACAGTCAGAAACTTTTTCCCCGGGTACAACAGAGTGTTACAAGGGGTGATAAATTTAAGGTGAAGGGTGGAAGGTATAGGGGAGATGTCAGGGGTGGGTTCTTTACCCAGAGAGTGGTAGGGGCATGGAATGCGCTGCCCGTGGGAGTGGTAGAGTCAGAATCATTGGCGACCTTTAAGCGGCATTTGGATAGGTACATGGATGGGTGCTTAATATAGGTTAGAAGTTCTGCACAACAACGTGGGCCGAAGGGCCTGTTCTGTGCTGTATTGTTCTATGTTCTATGTTCTATGTGAGTGGGTGCGGAGCTTGTAACTGGAGTGGTGCAGGAAATGGTTCGGAAATGGAAATGCAGGAAGTGCAGGAAATGGTTCGGAACTGGTTGAGGGCCTGTCAATAACAGTTCTGGGGAGTTCTCGGTTGAGGACGAAGTTGGACATTTCAGAGGCCACATTTCTGAAGTTGACATCAGCAGAAGCAATGTGGTGGAGACAGAGGAACTGGGAGAATCGAATGGAGTCTTTGCAGGAAACGAGGTGTGAGGATGTATGCTCCAGGTAGCTATGAGTGCCGGTGGCTTAATACTGGATATCAGTGACCAGTCTATCCCCAGAAATAGAAGCAGCGATGTCGAGGAAAGTAAGGGAGGAGTCATAGGTAGACCAGGTGAAAGTGAGGGAGAGGTGCAAATTGGAAAGGACGAACGTTTCCAATTCTGGACAAGAGAGAGGAGCAGCAGCGATGATATCGTCTCGGTATTGGAGAAAGAGTTGTGGATAGGGGCTGGAATAGAACTGGAGCATGGAATGGTCTACGTACCCCATGAAGGAACAGGTATAACTTGGGCCCATGCATGTATCCATGCACCCCATCTGTATGGCAGGAGCAAGCTGAAGCAATGGGTCTGCCCAGGCAGTTCTGTTTGTGGATTTTCAGGAGGAGATAAAAGCGAACTCTACGATCAGAAGACCATCAGCTTCGGGACTGTTAGGTGGGGGTGAGTGGGTGGTGGGGGGGGGGGGGTTGGTTGGCGAGTAAGTGGGAATCTCCAGATGAAATGTGGTCAGACGTTTCAAATAAAATAGCCTGATATGCCATGGAAGGGCTATGGACCAGCAGTTGATATGTGGAGGTATCCGAGAGCTGGCATTCAGCCTCTGACATGTAGAAGTGAGTCCACCAGACTATAGCAGCACTACCCTTATCAGCACAGGCTGAATAACATAGTCAGGGTTGGATCGAAGCATACTGCGTACAGTCTGTTCAAAGGGTGATAGGTTGGATAGGGTGAGGGGGATACAGAGAATTTAAAACAATCAAACTCCCATGGAGCGTCCTCAATGAACAGATTCAGTTCAAGTAAATGCCAGAGGAATGTTTTCAGCTGGAGGGAGAGTGTTGGAGCGGGGGAAGGGGCTATGGGATGGGGAGTGGACTCTTGCCCAAAGAAATGGACACAGAGCAGAAGTTGGTGGAAGAGGAATTCAACATTATGTTGTTGCTGAAATCCATTTAAGTGGGGCACAGAGGGATAAAGCTGAGACCTTTGCTGAGTACAGAACATTCAGATTTAGAGCGTGGAAGGTTAGGAGGGATGGTGAATACACGACAGGCCTGGGGGAGGGGATGGACTCAGATTGCAGGGCATGGGTGGAGTGACATGTTCCAGAGGCTCATAAGCATCTCTAAGCTATTCCATCTTGTGGGCCTCATGTAGCTGGCGAGCATGGTGAATGAGCTGGAGAATGAAGTAGATTTGGGGAATGGTGCAGCCTTGAGCCAATGTGATGTGGTGCTGTTGAACATAGAAAATGTTGAGCTCAGTGGCAAAGACACTGCACGACAAGTCTTCAGAAAGTAAGTGATTGAAAATAATCGGAATCGTTATCTTATTGTGATGCTCTGATTTCATTGAGGTGACACTAAACCAGCAAGGTCTTACTTTTCTGAGACTTTAAACCAAACTATGAAACCAGAATGTATATTGATGTTATTAATACGACAAATCCATCCATGGTTTTCGAAGGTACTAGCAAGGGCAGAGTTTATTTGTCATTCCCAATAGCTCTGGGGAAGGTGTCATTGTTCATTGAGGAAATTATCAGCACAGAAGTTTCTCTGATTTCCATTAACCACAGTTTGCTGAGGGTGAATCATGCTACATGAGTCAAATGCTACTTTGATGGCAAGGGAAGTTACTCTGATCTCACCTCAACTGACATTGGAAAATCAGTTAAAATACTAAAGAGAAAAAGGATAGAACACGGCATAGTTGAATAATGTAGTCACTGTCCTCGCAACGTTTAAGGACAAACAGATACATGACTTCTGATTCTGAGGAGAGGTGTTTCCTATTTGGGATGAGGCTGTTTGGTTAAGCGCTGTGACAGAGAGAGACAGAAAAAAAAACGTTCTACTCTGTATGGGGGAGAAAAACCCTATTCACGGTGCATTGGACAATGACAGACAGACACTATTGTCTGTTCTTATTGGGCATTGATCATCTCAATCTCACCAATAGCAGCACAGAAGCCAGGAGCTCCCATCACCCCAGTTGGAAAGCAAAAAGGTGTAAGGGCTGGCCAGTGGAAGTGGGAGTAAGTAGGGATCTGGTGTAACTTACAGTGGGAGTGGGAGAAGAATGGTCTGAAGAGCTATCATCAGTGGAAGAGTATGTGGCAGCAGAAGGGGTAGTTCAAGGGAAGTAGGAGTGTAAAGAAAGAGTAGGAAGGGGAGGAAGAATGGCGAATGAAGTTTTAGTGACTGGGTAATGCTTGTTTTTGGAAAAGTGAGATTGGGCAAAAACCACCACTGTTCAGGAAAATTGGGATCTGATTCCATTGAAAATTAAGATTTGATTTACTTCTTTTTCTATCACTTGATTCTTTATCAGATTGTATATTCACTCTGTCGTTTTGTATCTCCATCAAAAGCAGGTGACGTGTTTTTTTTTTCTCCCCTGGTGTTGTGTCTCAACATTCTTGATTTTTTTAACAGTATGTATTTGCTTCCAATTCAAGGTAGACATGAGAATATGATTTCATCTCCTGCAGTTTGTCCATAACATAGAATTTAATTGAATATTTATCCTCATCACAATAACTGATTCAAGCAATGAGTCTGTGTCCATCCTGCAAATGAAAACTTTCTTCAGTTCTGACAATTGTTACAAAGAACAGTGCCACACAAAAAGCTAATGTTCCAGTGCAAGGTGCCAAACCATAGTTCATCCTAAATTAGTTACAAGCCTTATGAAAAAGACATGCTGAGGAACAGAGTGTAAAAGGTGAATTTAACTTTGTGTCGAAAATGGTATTTGCAGCACACTCATAATCGGTGTTAACTACATCACTCTGTAAATTCCCCAAAATAAGAACACCAAGAGACATGAATTCTTAATTATTCCTTTGTGAATAGCATCTGGAGAACAGGAAGGAAATCAAGGTTTGTTTGTGATATTCATAAATAATGATGTTGAGAATGTGGAAGATGGATGGCAGTGGAATGATAACTAAAGTTGGGGATGACACAAAGAGTAGCCGAGTTCTTCACAGTGAGGAGGAAAGAGTTAGGCTACAGGATGATATAAACAGGTGATTTCTATGTCTAGATTAATGGTAGATGAAGTTTAACACTGATAAATGTGAGATGATGCACATCTGAATTAACAAGACAAGTGGGTACTCAAATTTTGAACGGAGACGGCTAAACTTGCTCCTTTTCTCTTTGCAGCAGGGAAGGTTGAGGAGGGAACCTGGTACAGGTGTACAAGAGCATAAGGGGTATGGAAAGGATGAACAGACAGCAGCTGTTTCCCTTACTCGAAGGGTCAAAAACAAAGGGAAACATACTTTAATTGAAAGACAGGGGATTGAGAGAGGTTTTGTGGAGTCTGTATTGAACTGAGAGGGTGGCACAGACATAGAATATAAAGTTCCTATGTGTGGAAACAGGTCCTTCAGCCCAACAAATCCACACTCCAAAGCATAACGCACCCAAACATGGTCCTCCTATATTTACCCCTGAATAATGCACCTAACCTACACATCCCTAAACACTTTCGGCAATTTAGCATGGCCAATTCACTTAACCTGCACATCTTTGGATTGTGGGAGGAAACCGGAGTACCTAAACGAAACCCACATAAACAATGTGCAAAATCCATACAGGTAGTCACCTGGCTGAATCACCAGGCTGAATCAAACCTGGGTCCCCAGCGCTCTAAGGCAGGAGTGCTAACCATTCAGGCGCTGTTCTGTCCAGGGTGACATGTGTCTGGAATGCATTGCCTAGGCGGCTGATTGGTCAGGTAATCTCACAAACTTTTCAAAAGCCTTTGGATATGCACTTGGTGGTGGATGCTCGCATTTTCATTCACGAACACTCAGATATATTCTGAAGCAATAGCTAATGTCAGTTCCTGGTTTGTTCCATTGACTGTACTCTGCAAGTGAGCCTCCTGTGAAGTGCTGGTGTTATCTCCCACTTTCTATTTAAGTGTTTTGGTTTCCTTGAGTTGGTAATGTAATTTCCTGTGTCGATGATGTCATTTTCCTCAGAGGGTGGTAGATGGAGTCAAAATTGATGTATTTGTTGATGGAGGTCCGGTTGGAATGCCGTGTTTCTAGGAATTCTTGTGCTTGTCTCTATTTGGCCTGTCCTAGAATGAATATACAGACCTAGTCAAAGTGGCATACTTCGTCATCAGTACGTAAGAAATTAGTGTTGGGGTCATGCCTTTTGTGGCTGGTTGATGTTCATATATCCTGGTGACTAGTTTTCTGCTTGTTTTCCGTTGTAGTGTTTGTGACAGTTCTTGCAAGGCTTATTGTTCCTGGAGCAGAACAGACAAAGATGTGAATTTATTGCGGTGGTCAAAAGTATGAAAAAGTTGCAGAGTAGAAAAAGAATACTCTATTAGTTGGCATTACAGCATCAAGGAATTCTAATATCAAGGTTGTCAGCAAAAGAGCTAGGAGTGAAATAAGGAAAAATGTCTTATTTAGAGAGTTGTTACGAATTGGAACTGACATGGCTGGGAAAGTTGTGGACGAAGATTTAAAAGAGAACTGGATATATATTTGGAAATCATGAATTTAACAGGCAACAGAGAGAGGCCTGGCAAATGGGATATGCTTGGGAGACATTTTTGAAACTGATGCATACATAATGGCCAATGCCCTCCTTCTGTACTTTAAAAGTTTGTACTCTATCATGTGCCAGCTGTGAATAAAAGTCAGTATCCAATTATTTAACTGTGTAAATGCTCGCAAATATCTGATTATTTGGTGCAGCATAAGCATTTAAAATTCAAGTATTGCAAGGTCAGCTTCATTATGAAGTCTAATTATTACTCAGAACATTAATATTTTACATGTTGTGTTCCAATTACTAAAATAAATATATAATGGCTTTGGCACAAAACTCTTTTGAAAGCTCTGACTTTTCAGTGACACAATACTATGTTCGTTGTTTTTTTCCACATTAAATTTCATATTAAACATCATTCATTCTAAGAAAAATGCAAGTTTTCAAATTATTGTTCACGAAAATTTGATAACACAAATAACTTATTTATTTTAATATACACAGTCCATGTTGAATTATTACCATTTTAAATTGCTGGCAAATAGCTGAAGACCGTACATTTCAGTGAGAAATTAAACTGATTGTTTATATATAAATGTATAAGAACGCTAATTCTATTTGTATGTTCAATCGTTTGCTCACTCTGAACATGTAATCATTCAGAAGCCAACCACTTTAAAAATATTGGAGTGGCAAAACATTGCTTTGAATTCTGACATTGAATATCTAATTCAAATCACCACAAGATTTATGTTCTTTCTTCGATAAAATAAAATGTACATGCTTTATTTCTGTGTTAGAAAATCTTGACAGGAGTTTATATTTTAGTTCCATAAATATGGAATCAACATAATTGATTTAAGAGATTATCGTTCAGTTGAATGATTATCATTCACGTCTTATTTTTGCCCAATTCATGAAATATAGCAAACACCCGATTATTGTTCGGGGTCAGTAAACTCAACACCTTACAATGAGCTACGCTAAAAATTGCTTCCAATAGATCTGAAATAATTTACAGTGTTATTGGACCTCACAGCTGCCTGTGATACAGAGAGACTCAGTGGCCTGTTCCAAAATCTGTGCATAGAGTTTCTAACCTAGTTCAAGGCAGTCAGTCAAACATTGCTTCAAAACAAATAATTTCGAATCCACCTTGGGCAGGGGAAGAACCCGCCAACAGACTATCACTGGTCTCAGTGTAAGTTCAAATGTTGTCCAGGTTAAATACTAATGGGTGACCAGCAACCAATTTTTAAAATTCATCTTCAGTCAGAGCCTGGCCCAGAGAGCAGACGTGTTGACATGGAGAGCCAGAATCACACAATACAAGTTACCGACTGTGATGAAATCTGACCTGCCTCCAAGACACCATACATCTGCACCCCGGATCAGACATGGGTGAAGACATTAACAAGTTGACAATCTATTACAATACCTTTTGTCTCACAAATAAACCTTTAAATCCATATCTAATAAATGTCACCTTCACATTCTCCAGTATCAAAATAAAATTGTACATCTCTGTGAATGGTCAGAGATTACTACATGGATCACACAGTAGAATTTATGTGAAGTAACCAGCAGCAAACGGCAATCCACAAATCACATTAATAACTGAACTTGGCGGATTCTGTCTGGTCTAAGTAACCACACATATTATACTGGCTTTCAGGTGACTGTAACAATGCACACCATAACTGGAGGTTTTGGCCTTACACCCCTCCAAAGCTTCCTGATCACACACACATCACTCCCGCACACATTCAACAATTGTTGAGAATCCACAAGCTGGGTGAAACCAGTCAGCTGGGTGAAGCCAGTCAGCTGTTCCAGGCAGAAGTGGGAGAGTATTATTAGACCAGTGACCGTGATATCACACATTTTGACTTTGCTAAGGAAAAGACCCCAAAAATGTTAGAAAAATAAAAGCTTTTTTCATTGGGGAGACAGATTTTATGGAAAAAAAATGACAGGATCTTGTCAAAGTGCAGTTGCTTTTGGGTGAAACTGTAGCAGAACAAAATGGGGCGGGGTTTGGTGGATCATTTGATTAAAATTGAATTGATGACAGTGTCGGCCCAGCATGTTACACCGAAGATAAAAATTAAGAAAAGAAGCCCAGAGAACCTCAGATGTCGGCACAAATTCCGAACAGGATGAAAAAAGAAAGAGACGCTTAAAGCAGTTACAAAGTCAGCAGGTCAACGAAAGTCCTAAAAGAATATAGGAAGTGCAGGACGAAACCTAAAAAGTCAGTAGAAGAGCAGAAGGAGGGATGATAAAACATTAGCGGGTAAGATTACCAAGAATCCAAAGTCATCCTTTTTGGTTATTAAGTGGAAGAGTATAACGCGGGAAAAAAATGGGAGTATTAATGAATAAGTGGACAGCCTGTTCACAGAGAGAGAGAATATGTTAAGCACATACTACGATTCGGTCTTCGGTTTGGAGGATCTGAGGAAGAATTGGAAGTTTATGCAAGATAGAGTGGAAAAACCACCAGATTAAAGACCACCAAGTCTCACGTCAGTGAGATGGAAACAATTGTAGAAAATTCGGAGGACTGTTGAGGCTGGATCATTCAATATTTTCATGGCTGAGGCAGACAGATTTTTATCCAAGTGTTACGGGGAAATCACAGGAAATCGGAATGGGGGACTAACAAAATAAATATAACCAAATGGAAGGAAAAGCAAGCTCAGTGAGAGGATAGACATATTCTTGCCCCTTTGACTAATGGTGTCCTGTTCCAATAGCCCTGTATTCACAAGAACATCAACCTCTCTCACTATGGAGTGAGACACAGTTTGGAATGCAAGCGGGGGATTCAAGGAATTCATAACTCAATACTAATGGACAGAAAGTACGAGAGGACTGCAATAACACGGATTGCCTGTCGGGGTGAGGATTTGCATCGGCACAGTCACCACGACCAGAAGGAAGACCTCAGCAAGACACCCTCCAAGGCCAAGCAAAGACCTGCACTGGAGAGCAGGTAGTCAGTGGCCAGGTGCCAAGGAGTGCTGAAGGCCTAAACACTCCATCACTGTCGTGTCTCCTTCCTTCCCTGACCAAAATTGAATCTGGAGGGGTAGAGAGACATGCCGTTGGTAGCAGAGTAAGCAGGAAGGCTTTCACACGAGAGGCTTCGGACCGTTCCAGTTCAGCAAAATGTACAGGTAAACTCAAATAAAGTTCTTTTAACTTTATTGTTACAGCAGTCGAGATGGCATTTAGGGTAGTCGCACGCTCCTCTTGTGGGATGTGGCAGCGCAGGGAGATTTCCACCGGCTCTGATGGCTACACATGTGGGCACTGCACTCAGCTTCAGCTCCTGGGAGATAGTGTTAGGGAGCTGAAGCTGGGCAGCACGGTGGCTCAGTGGTTAGTACTGCTGCTTCACAGCACCAGAGAGCAGGGTTCAAATCCTGCCTCGGGAAATTGTCTGTGTAGAGTTTACACATTCTCGCCGTGTCTGCATGGGTTTCCTCAGGGTGCTGTGGTTTCCTCCCACAGTCCAAAGATGTGCAGGTTAGGTGAATTGGTCATGCTAAACTGCCCATAGTGTCGGGTGTAGGGGAGTGGGTATTGGTGGGCTGCTCTTCAGTGGGTCAATGCGGACTTGTTGGGCCAAAGGGCCTGTTTACACACTGTAGGTAATCTCGTCAAGGATGCACTCAGGGTCATCCGAGATAATAACTGTAATATTCCAGTCCAACATTCATCGCCCTGTGTTTACCTGTCAGTCCTGTTGCAGTTAAGTAAACACAATTTAATCCAACAGGCGTTCCTTTCTTCCTGTCATGTTCCAGGCAGAGAGTAGATGGGCGACCACCAGGAATGGCAAAGGGAGTGTAGGAATCCCCTGTGGCCATTCCCCTCGAAAACAAGTAGAGCATTTTGGATTGTTGGAGGCTATGACCGTTCAGGGGAAAGCAGTAGTAGCCAGGTTGGTGGTACTACCACTGGAGCACAGCGGGAAATGGTAAAGTTAAACAGGACGTTAAAGATTGGAGGGTCGATTGTTCGTGGGACAGATCAGAGATTCTGTGGTCACAAACGGGAATCCAGGATGGTGCATTACCTCCCGGGTGTTAGGGTCCAGTATGTCTCCAAGTGGCTGCAGAACATTCTCAAGGGGGAGGGGGAGCAGCCAGAAATCATTATGCACGTTGGCACAAATGATACCCGTAGAAATAGGAACGAGGTCCTGCAGCGTGATTACAGAGAGCGAGGAGAAACATTCTTTTAAAAAAAACCTTTGACAGTGGTAATCTCCTGAGAAGGAGATTACCGTCCGAGACATGCACTGGAGGGGACACCAATATCTTGCCGGCCAGTTTTGCTGGGGTTACGAGGGAGGGTTTAAACTAAATTGTCAGGTGGTGGTATCCTCAAGAGCAGGGAGTAAAGTGGAAGGAGATACAGTAATCAGAAATAATAAGGTTAAGCTGGAAAACAACAAAGAGAAAGTAATGCCTTTTGGATAAAATTGCATCTGTTTCAAAGCAAGAGTGCTGACAGGTAAGGCCGATGAATTCAGGGCGTGGATAGCTAGGTGGGATTGGTATATTTTAGCCATTACAGAAATATGGCTTAGTGACGGATAGGACTGACAGCTTAATGTGCTAGGGAATAGGTAATTTAGGCGAGACAGAGATTGTGGAAGGAGGGGAGGGGGAGTTGCATTTCTGATTAAGGGGCGAACCACAGTATTAATTCGAGATAAAATAACTGATGGATCACACAGTGTGGCTTTCTGGGTGGAGTTTAGAAATAGGAAGGGAATGGTGAGGTGATTGGGGTTGTAATATAGGCCCCCAAATAGTCAACAGGAATGAGAGTAACAATTATGTAGGGAGAGAGGGGAGACTTGCAGGGTTATCATAACAGAGGAATTTTTTTTCCTAATACAGACTGGAGCAGCCAGAGTGTTAAGTGATTTGCTGAGGTAGAATCTGTTAAATGCGTCAGGAAAATTTCCTCAAGCAGTATATAGAGTGTCCTATTCGGGCAGGGGCAAAATTCTAAATTTTCTTTGTAAATCGGGCATGACAGGTGACTGAGTTAATAGTGGGATAGCACTTTGGGACCAGTAAACATCGTTCTATTAATTTTCAAATAGTTATGGAGAAGGACAAAACTGGTCCACAGGTTCATGTTCGAACTTGGGTCGTGGCTCAGGTCCAGGCAGGTGGGATCAAGGGAATTCCTGGAGGTATATAAGAGATACAGGATTTTACTGAAGAAGGAAATCAGTAGGGTAAAAAGGGGGCAAGAAAGAGCCTTGGCTGAGAAAATTAGGATGAATCCAAAAATATTAAAAGAAAAAACAATAACTGGGGAGAAAATAGGAAACCTCGAAGACCAATGTGGACAAGTATGTGTGGAACTATCAGAGATGATTGAAGTCCTTAACGAATATTTGTACTCTATATTTACCATGGAGAAAGACATGATGACCTGAGAACTTGAGGAAGTTAGTAGTGATATTTTAGGGACAATCCATATCATAGTAGAGGAGATTTTGGACGTACGAGAATGTTTGAAAGCTGATAAATCTCACGGTCCTTACCCAATATATCCAAGAGCACCTCAATGGGCTCCAGAAGAATTTGCGGCGACCCTGGCTTATAATGTTGATCATCATTAATGTAATGTCCCGGAAGACTCGAGCATAGAAAATATTGTGCCCTTTTTCAAGAAGAATTGAACAAAAAGAGCCTTGGAACTACAGATCAGTAGGTAAGTTACTTGAGAAGGTTCTGCGGGATAAGATGTACATGTATTTAGAAAGACAGGATTTGATTAGGAATAGTAAGTGTGGCTTTATGCGAGGAAGTTTATGCCTGACAATTTTCTTAAAGTGATTGGATAATGTGACCAGGAAGATTGACTTGGTTGAGGCAGTAGATGTCGAAACATGTGGTGTTGGAAAAGTGCAGCAGGTCAGGTAGCATTCGAGGGGCGGGAGAATCTATGTTTCGGACATAAGCCCTTCATCAGGAACGTCCAAGACATCGATTCTCCTGTTCCTCTGATGCTGCCTGACCTGCTGTATTTTTCCAGTGCTACACTTTTCGACACTGATCTCCAGCATCTGCGTACTCACTTTCTCCATGGGCGGTAGACTTAATCAATATGGATTTCAGTTAGAGCAGAAAAGAATGATGCTTTTTAGCCCGTGGAGCCTGATATACAATTACAGGAGGAGGCCAATAAGCCCCTCGGGTCTATAAAACTGTAACCAGATCATGTAGCACCAGTATCCATTTGCACAGCAACAGGATCAGTCAATTCAGCGACTTGAAGTCAGTAACACAGGGAAAGGAAGAGGCCACAAAGTGACTGGACTATGCGGTATACCGGAATAAAACCAGGCTACATAGCCCCTCATCCCTGCCCTTCCATTCAGTAAGTCAGTGCTGATCAACACTCGGCCGCAATTTCTCTTTCATGCCCAATTCTTTGTAGCCCTCGACTCTCTCTCTGGTCAAAATCCATTGACACCCACTCGCACCTCGCAAACATTTCAGTGATGTAGCCTCCCCTAACTGCCTGGTTCCAACCGTCACTTCCCCGGAGAGAAGGAAACACTCCCCACACATATACCTTGGCCTATTGACATGGATAGAAGATATGAACACAGCGTAAAAATGACTGGCCCTGATATCAAAACAGGATTTGATAAAGCAAGATGTCAAGGAGACTGAACAAAATCGAACTTGATGGAAATAAGTTGTAAACTCCCCACTGGTTGATGAATCATTCAGAGCACAATGGGGCTGGTGGACTTCAATCCTCCCGGTCCCTGGATATCTCTGTGGGCAATCCTCAGGGTAGCTTCTTCGGCACAAACATCTTCAGATGCTTCATCATTGTCTTTCCCTCTGTTATACGATCAGAGGTGGAGATGTTCTGTGAAGTTTATACAATGTTCAGAACAATGAGTCACCTCCTAAGGTACTAAATCTGGGCAACATTCAAGCTTGTTCTGTTAATGTATAGGTAACATGAATCAAAAGCACTGCTGGACACGAAACATTTCCACGGTTAAAAGAAAGAGGAATCACTTCAGCATCTCTAGCTGGTTTCACAGTGATATAAGAAAGCCATTCAACCCATCAGATCTATTGGATAACAAGAGGCGCAATGGGTTCACTCTCTCCTGCCTGTTACACAAGAAGACAATTAAAAAAAACAGCAGGTGTTGGAATCCAAAATACATATGCAGGAAGCTGGAAGAACAGAATAAGCAAGGCAGCATCAAGACTTTGAGAAGTGAATGCCTTGGATATCACCCTTCGTCAGGCCTGTGGGTGGGAATAAGGGGGTCTATAGATAAAGGGGTGGGTGAGGAAGGAGGGGGCAGAGTGGCGAGGTGGGGATAAGTGAGCACAGATAAAGGGTATCAGCGGGTTGTTGATGGGAGTGCTGAATCTAGTTGGTAGCAGGACAAAATATCGCTCAGAGGAATGGAAGGCAGGGGAGGGCTTGGGAATGGAGTCGGGGGTCTTGGAAGGGAGGTTATTTAAAATTGGAGAATTCGAATGTTGAGTCCCCGGGGTGTCAGTTGCACAGATGACAGATGAGATCTTGTTCCTCCAAATCATGATTTGGATAATTGTGGCAATGGAGGAGGCCAGGGATGGCCATGTTGGAAAGGGATTGGGAAAGAGAATTGACATTGGAACTGACTGGGAGGTCTTCCATTCAAACTAACGACCCTACCTTTCAGCTTCCAACCGAATTCATCCTCCCCATCACCCAACCAGGTTGCACTTAGCACTTGTGTCCACATATCCATAACTCGCCATCTCCCTGATCTCCCCATCCTAACCACGCCCTTCCCCCTTTATCTGCAGCTCCCCCACACCCCCCACCCCAGTTCTGAAGAACGGTTATATCTGAAATGTTGACTTTCCCAGCTCATGCTGCTGCCTGGCTTGTTGTTTTCTTCCAGTCTTCTGTTTGTCTCCTATAACTCAGGAAGATAGAGTCTAGTCAGCACAACGTGCTGGTAGGCAGGAACCACGGGTTGTCCACTGAAGTCCTTGAACCTCTGCCCTCGGGCCAGGAGGAAGACGTTCAGTCCCTCGAGACACTGACCAATGAACAAAAGAGGCCATTCAGCCCCTCCAAACTGTTAGACTGAAATAGGAGGATGTCATTGTTGCTGCAACCCGACAAAACAATGAGCCATAGACTGCAAAGATAGACTGCTCCATGTTGTTCCTCCTGGTTCCATTGCTAATGGTACACGAAGTTAACGTGGTTTGCTGACCATGAGGAGGGAAAGTGATTGGTTTGTGTCAAGTACCAAGGAGGCATCTTCCATATCCGAGATGTTATAAACTTTGCTAGACTACTCAAAACATTTTTAAGCAGGCAGCCCAGAGCGTACCTTTGCAATTTGTTTTGGTAAGCATACAATGAAAATTAGCCAGAGTACTTTAGCTAGGTTGACTACTAGATTTTAAAACAGACAAAATCTTTATTCATAAAATTACACAAACACAAACAACAGAATGAAGGATCAAGACAGAATTCAACCGATTCGGCTAGGCTTAGTTATGCTGTTCCGAATACACACAACTGTCGCAATAAGCAAACTCCCAATATAAAACAGTACAAATGGAACACATACTTCCAGGTTGAAGTTGAAGGTCAGAAAAGAGAGAGAATTTCCACACACCTCCCAGTTGAACTTCCCAGTTAAAAACTCAGCTGCAAACAGCTCAGCTCAGCTCAGCTAGTCCAGCTAAAATAGCTCACCACTCTCCGTTCATTATACTGGTCACTTATGAAGCATGACCACTTTGGCCTGAAGTCTCATTTATTTCCATATAAACAAAAGGCCTCTGAAAATCCTTTTCATCTCTGTACCAAACCAGACTGATCTGAGCTTGGCACCGTTTTATTGTCCCTCTGAAAAAACAATAAGGGCAGAGTCTCCTTGAGTCAAGGAACAACTTTTCGACATAAAAGGGACTAGCTTTGTGACATGTCTCCCTCCCCCCCTTAAAAAAAAGAACCATCAATGCTAAAAGATGGCTGCATTTTTAACCCTTCAAACTCAGTTTGTAGTCTCAAAACTGGCAGATAAACTATACTAACTGTAAACATTGAAACATGCACAAACCCATGCAAATTCAGGCCGCGGTACACCCACCACTGAACACCTCCGTATCTCATTCGAGTCTCAATAACTCATCAGCTTTCACGTTTTCACGATCTGCCACATGCACAATGGTCAGATTGAATGGCTGCAACAACAACCTCCATCTAAATAAACAGTCTGACTTTTTTGTCCTTAATATTTTCCACAAATGTCAATGTGTTGTGATCAGAGTACACGATTGTCTCAGATGCATTGCTGGTAATATAAACACATTTATGGTGTAATGCCAACTCCAATTTTAAAGTCTCTTTCTCCACAGTTGAACATTTCTGTGGATGAACGTTCGACTTCCCAAAAAAAGTACCCTATAGGTCTTTCTGTTCCCTCATCATCCTCCTGCAGGAACACCGGACCAATACCCACATCACTGGCAACGATAGCCACCTTGAAAGGCTTCGGGTAATCTAGTGTAGCTAATACTGGGACCAGTGTTAACACAGTCTTTAGGCTGTAAAATGCCTTTTGACAGTCCTCTCTCCACTGAGAGTTCTTGGACTTGACAATTTGGTGAGTGGAGCAGCCGCACTGTTTAAAGTTTGGCACAAACTTTCGGTAACATCCACTCAATCCCAGGAACTGTAGTACTGCATATTTCTTTTTGTCGACGATGTGAAACATTCCGCAACTACTTTCGTTTTCTTATCTCATGGGGCCATTTGTCCATGTCCAATAACGTGACCCAGGAACGTGACTTGGGCTTTCTCAAATTCATTTTTAGCTAGGTTTACCACCAAGCCTGCCTTCGGAAGTTGATCGCACAAGTCCGATAAATGTTCTAAATGTTCCTTCCATGAGTGACTAAAAACCACCAGATCATTAACGTGCACTAACATAGTTGGGTAATCCGGCAATGACCTTATTATCAGCCTTTGAAATGTGACTGGATCGTTTTTCATACCAAATGCCACGACCTTTAACTGATATAGTCCATTTGTCGTTATGAAAGCCCCGAAATTGCCTTTGCTCTCACTGACAGAGGTCCTTGTCAGTAGCCTCTGTGCAAGTCCAACTTAGAAATGTAAGTAACTTCTCCTACTTTTTCGACAAGGTTCTCCAAACATGGAATTGGATATGCAACAGTCTTTGTAACGGCGTTGAGTTTGTGATAGTCCACACATGACCGTTGGGTGCCATCTGACTTTGGCACCATAACTATACGTGAGCTCCAGTCACTGGAACTCACTTCGATTATGCCATCTTGGAGCATTCACTCTAACTCATTCTCAACCTGTGCCAATATTGGAGGGTCATACCTGTAAAGATGTTGCTTAATCTGAATTTCGTCTCCTGCATCTTTATCATGCACAATTATGTTTGTACTTCACAGTTTATTTCCACATATCTCTCCATAAGATTGTAATAACTCTTTCAGGTCACTTTGCTTTTCTTGTGGAAGGTAATTCAATAATTTATCCTAATTTTTTACAACTTTCTCGTTCAATTTGATTTGAAGAATGTCCAATTCAGAATCCTCTGAACTTGGTTCTTCCTTCTGTGCTGTAATCATTAACACCTTCTCCTCTTGCTTTCTTTCCCTATCAAAATATCTTTTGAGCATATTCATATGAACACACTATGTGAGATTTCTTTCTGTCTGGAGTCCACACCAAGAAGTTCACCTCATTACATTTGTTCCCAATTTGATAAGGTACACTAAAATTTGGTTTTAAAGGCTCACCTGTTCCTGGAAGTAACACCAAGACCTTATTCCCAATTGCAAAATTGCGAATTTGTGATTTCTGATCCACTTCCTGTTTCATTGCATACTGCGATACTTTTCAATGCTGTCTACCCAACTCCCCTGCTCTATTTAATCGTTCCCTAAAATTTTACACATCGTTAAAATGGGTGGTTTCTGAATTCTGACTTATTGATATCTCCTTAACCAATGTTAATGGTCCTTTTACTGCATGCCTACAAATTAATTTAAATACACTGAATTTGTTCGATTCATTCTGTGCGTCTCTGATGACAAATAGTTCAAAAGGAATTTCCTTTTCACAATCATCTGGATAACCCTGACCTTAAACCTTCAACATGGTCTTCAGTTTTTGAGGCTGTCTCTCTCATGCTCCCTGTGATTCCGAATAGTACGCAGTCGATTTGAATTGCTTTATTCCCAAGTTATCCAACACCTCCTTGAATAGTTCAGATGTGAGGTTTCATCTGTCTGGATCTCTATTGGTAGTCTGTATCTAGTAAAAACATGAAGTATTTTTTTCTAGAACTCTTTTAGCTGTGATGCTGCATAATGGGATTGCCTCTGGAAATCTAGTCGACGCATCCATTGTTGTTAATAAATACTTATTCAAACTTTGCGTTTGAAGTAGGGGCCGACGCAATTTATCAAGACTCTTCTGAAAGGTTCATCAAATGCTAGAATATGTATTGAAGTTGCAAGTCTTATTACTGCCAGTGTGACATGTTTGAGAGTCTGGCAAAATTCAACTACATCTTTGTGTAGTACAGGCCAGTGAAAATATCTTTTTACTTCAGCCTGTATTGTCCTCTCCCCGAAACGATCTCCAAGTGGTAGCTCATATGCCACTCGCAGCATCCTCCTTTCTATATCCAACAGGCAAAACAATTTGATGAATTTATGTCCACGTCTGATCTGCTACAATGTGTGGAGGAAGTGAGGATTGCAGATGCTGGAAATCAGAGGGTAAAATGTGTTGCTCGAAAGGCGCAACAGGTCAGGCAGCATCCAAGGAGCAGGAGAATCGACGTTTCAGCTCATTATTTCCAAAACAAAACATTGATAGCATTAAATATAACATGCCTTCCGTGATACGTGTCTTCACATATGGGCAAATACGTAGATAGGAAAGATTTAGAAGGATATGGACCAAGCACAGAAGAATGGGTTTAGCATGGATGGACATTTTGGTCAGAATGAACTAGTTTGGGCTAAAGGGCCTGTCTCCTTGCTATAGGATTCTATGACTCTATGATCATTTACAGAGTTCTGTAGATCCCCCATTTTAGTTGAGAGAGAGCTGCAGGTTCTGAATGAGCTCTCACGGTCTCGATATGCAGTTGGTGTGTGACCCTGCACTGAACGCCATGTTGTTCACAACCTGTCAGCAGCCACACTCTGACAGAGTTTCGCATCCCTACCAGCTTCTGACCTCTATACAGGACACTATCCTGTCTTCTCTGTCACAAACCAATCCTTTTTTTGCGATAAGCTGTTCATTGCCTCAAGAAGACTCTGTCCTTGATGTTTTCAGAGGGGCAATAAACGGGACGGGCTCCGATCAGTCTGGTTTTTTACAGACACGAAAAGGATTTTCAGAGGCCTTGTATTTATATGGAAACAGATGAAATTTCAGGCCAAAGTAGTTATCCTTTAGAAGTGACCTGTATAATGATTGGGGAGTGGTCAGCTCTTTTAGCTGAGCTAGGTGAGTTGAGCTGAGCTGAGCAGTTTTCAGTTGAGTCTTGAACTGGAAGTTCAACAGGTTAGAATAGTAATGGCTCTTTCAGTCGCCAAATGGTTCCTGGGTGTGAATGCAGTGACTTTGGAAAATTTACAAAAAGTGAATAAGACCATGAGTCCATGCCGACGTGATATCCCAACCAAATCTAGTCCCACCTGCCAGCACTCGGCTGCTCCGTATGAATTCTGTTAGTGACTCATGCCCATGGACATCCAGCTCCATTTCACCAAGAGCACTTCCCATCATCTCGCCTTCTCGCAAATACAAAATGAGAAGGATGGTATGTTTTGCCAAATCATTTATTTGCCTTATGAAACAAAGTCACTCCAACAACAACACCACTATTGCCATTCGAGTTGATTGGTGATGCTGAGGAGGCAATGGCCGAGCTGTTTTATCTCCGGAATATTAATCCAAGGAATCAGGTAATGACACAGACCCCGGATCTGAACTACACCACGTCAAAGGTTGGAATTTGAATTCAATAAAATATCAGGAGTTAAGAATCAAAATGAAACAATGAAACCATTGTCGAAAGTCCGAGCGCACCCTTATGCCCTTCAGGGATGGACATCTACCATCTTCACCTCGTGGGGCTTATATGTGACTCCAGACCCACAGCAATGTGGTTAACTTTCAGTTGCAGTTTGAAATGGCCAAGCCAGTCACTCAGTTATATCAGTCACTTCAAAGCCTCAAAGAAATGAAACGCATGGACCTCAGCACTGTCTATTTACTGCCCACGGACTGCAGTGGGTCAGGAAGGCAACTCACCAACACCTTTGCAAGAACAATGGGGAAAGGGAATGAAATCCTGTCCCAGCATCCCACTATTGAATGAAGGAAGATGATCACACTCAGGGAAGAGAGAAAAATCTGCAAAAATCACTTTGACCAGGGACCATGTATACCTTACATGGTCATGATTTTCAGAAATATGTGAACAGGATAAAAATAAATAGGATTAATCTCGTTTTTAAATTTCCATCCCTGCTAATCATCAACAATCCCTTTGTTTGCTTCTTTCTCTCTATCTCTCTCTTTTTCCATGAATTCAACTCAGTCCATCTCGCCTTCATAACAGATGTCGCAGTCACCAATAACAATCACACTACTTCCCAACTGTGTTCAGTTCTGAACTATGGTCATTAGAATCGAATTGCCAATTATGTTTTTCTCTCGACCCGACCCTGCCAAATCTGCTCAGTTTCTCTGACATTTTTCGTTCTTTAATGTTTCTGAACTATTTCATCATTCTTTGTTGTATTTAATCTTTAATTTTGTTATTACTTGGAATGTCTGCATCGGTGACAGGGGCAGCATTGTTCACCTTACCTCATGCCCTTTACTGTGAGGTCATTCTTTCAAGCAGTACAGAACCAAGCACATTGCCGTGGGTCTGATATCAGTCTTACCCCAGACCAGGTAATAACGCTAGTTTTCTTTAGCAAAGGACATCAGTGAAATAGATAAACGCATTGACAAAATGCTGGGGATGTTATGGTTGTTATTCGTAAAACTTGCTTTTATTTTCAATTCCTGTCATTTGAATTTACTTTCTGACATCATCTGTGGTAGCATGTGGAAGAGTGTCCTTCTCTGCAATAACCTGTGACTCTGAATTACATTTCATCCGACATTACTGCTCTGACACAGTGTTCCTGTAATTAAGTTACTTTAGAGACAAGAACAAGGTTGTGATCAAAATATTTGCAACTGAAAGTGTGCTTAGAGGAGAGGTGGAACCATAACATCTGAACTTTACCAAGGCATAAATAATGGTTCATTAAGCGTCAGCATTAATGCCATGATGGCGCTTCGGGATATAATCGAACTGGTAGTGGATACGTTTGGTGATGGACAGAATACGGAGACGTAAATGAATTCAGGGAAAAAAGGTACTTCGGTATTCTGAACAGTCTCATTCTCAGATGCTTGTGAGGGCGGGTGTGTGGCCAGTTCTGAAATTTGTGGGGAATGAATGGAATTTTTCAAATATAGATAACAGGAATAGCAAAGAAGTTAGCCTTGGTTAAAAAGTTTAATAAATGGATAGAGATGAAGAAACTTACCAGGAATACCAACAAGAGCGAGGATAGGATAGTAATCCGCCTGGATAATCAGCAGTGCACCTAATATCCGATATGGTGTGTTGACCAAGACCAGGACAAAAAGAAAAGACCCGAGGATAAACTCCTTTCCATTGTTGCAGCCTTCTAGTCTAATGTTCTCAGATTCTGATCAATTAATGGATCATTCCAGACTATTCTCAGATGTTTATCTCTCCTTTCCCTGTCTCTGCAGCTGCTGATCCCTGTGAGCGTTGGGGTTGATGCATCTGCTGTTATAATGGCAAAAAGCATTGCAAGAAGCCCCTTACCAACAGGATACCATCCCGTGGCATCATTAGAATCCATGAAGTCCGGCATCAATTACAGTCACCAAAAAAAAGATCCAGTTAACACCTTTCAGTTTGGTTCCTTCAGTTCACAAAAAAAAACAACTGGACTGGATTGACTTTTGGCATCGCTGACTGTTGGTCAAATCACCAATTGCTCTCGTGAAGTTAGTTGTGATAGACAAAAGTGGATGTTTTCTTATCCCAGGCTAGACAATTCTGCTCCATTGTCCACTTGCAATACTGTAACCGCCTGAACCTCCCACTACCACCACCCTCAAAAACCACAATCTAGATGTTGTTACCGTGCCGATCTCTCCTCGTCTAGAACAGGCACCAGCCAATATAATTACAGTGGATAAATTTGTACTCCAATACACAGGAAATGTAGATTTGACTGGGCGTGCCTTTAATTGATCTAATGAGGCACATTTGTATCTCCACCACTCAATGTGCTTCAGAACTTTTTTAAATATAAACTCACAAGCACTTTAACACACTTTATTGACTTCATTGTTTGAATTCAGTCTAAAGCCAAATGTGGCATGTTGTCACAAAACCGGTCCTTTTACAAGGTTATGTTATCCTTGATTTTTCTTCTTCAGAGAAGTTCGAAACGACCTAAGACCCCAATATGTCTGAATTTGAAACGGTTCATTTGGGGTCAATTTGTTTATATCTAATCAGGCAGAACGCTTTCAAATCTTTAAATAAAAACTTGAATAATCAAGAGGACGTGGCCAACTCTCTAGCTGGGCAGATTGGTTTAGTTTGGGGGTAAATTGAGTCAGGGTGACTGTTGAAATTTGACGCTCTCCCCTTCCTTCTGTCCTTCCGATCTCATAACCTGTAAGCTTTTTGTATCAGATTTACTGTTTGTGATAAATCATTTATTTATTGGGATTGTTGCGAGTATTTTGGAATGACATCCTAAACTCGGGATAGCCTCTCGGTTGGATATGATAAATTAGTTCGGTATTTTAGTTTCAATTCATGTGCTTCATTCCGTAATTTGGTGAATAAAGACTGTTTGTTTAAAATTCAGCAGTCTGACCAGCTAATTCACTCTGTTAATACCCACTTTCTACTAACCTTCAACAAATAGCAAAGTTACGTCTGGTCTACCGGCTTAAAAATATTTTGAGGGGTCGGGCCTGGTCCATAACTGTTTGGGGGGACTTTGCAGAATTAAGACAGCGAATGGCAGTTGTTAGTGTCTTTTTGTGCATGTGTGGATTTGGTGAGTAAACAGAGCATCAGATAGCAATAACTCCTACAGTCACAAATCATGTTTTGGAGATGGGAGAATCGACCTTGGGAGTTTCACAAAATGCACATAAGTCCAAGCTGGGGGAATTAGTAGACAAAATAGAGTTGAAGCTACCTCGTAATGTGAGGAAAGATGAGATGATTGCAGCAATAGTTCAGCATTCCAATTTGCTGGGAACTCCATTGGGGTCTGTAGAAATGATTAAACTTCAATCGCAAATAAAGCAGCTTGAGTCAGAAGCTGAAATGAAGCAGTTTGCGTTACGACTAAAATTAAAAGAGAAACAAAGAGAACGAATTGGTTTTATTCAGGAAAGAGAAAAAAAAACGATTGGCTTTAGCAGGAGAGAAACAAAAAGAGAGAGCGTTTGAGCTTCAGAGATGGACACTGAGAGTGGAAAGTCAGCTGAAAACGATGGAGATGAAGGCTGACAGTAAGCTTAGTTTGGAACAGCATGAGGATTAGCAAACCCATGGTAGTCAAAAGCCTGGTGAGACACTTTCTAAGTATATTCCTTCTGTTTGAAGAAATCACTCGTTACTTCTACACCATGACCTATTGATATGAACAAAAGAGGAAACACAGGGGCTCAGGTAAGAGAGACCTGCCCTGTACTCAAGGCAGTACTAGTCTGAGGATGGCATCAAGGAGCTTGAGCAAAATCGCAAAATCGAGAATCGATTGTGATCTCTCCACTGCTCGTAGTTATTCACAGCACAAGGGAAGGTGATTATTATCGGTGGGCATCAATCATCTCAGCCATGGCATATCTCTGCAGGAGATTCTCTGGGTATCTCTCTCAGCCCAGGCATCTGCGGTTGGCCAGTGGGGAATCCCTGCAGTGTGGAAGCAGGCCGTTCAGTCCATTGAGTTCACACCGATCAGAAGTGGGGATATTCACTGAAGATTACACAATGTTCAGAAAAAAATTCAGCACTCAGATTCTGAAGCCATCTGTGTTCATGTGCGACAAGACGCAGACAACATTCAAACTTGTGCTGTTAAAGTCTGGGTAACATTCACGTAACAGACAAAACGCATTTCCCTCGACAAATAAAAAGCTCATTCATAACCTCAATCTGGGTTCAAAAGAATATGGGGAAGTCATTCAGCCCATCAAAACTACTGGGCAAGAAAAGGGATAGCCCAATCAGTCCCTCCTGCCTATTACATAGGAAAACAAGGAGACCGGTCACTCCCACACATCATTTACATGGGGTCAGAAAGAGACCATTTCAAATCTGGAGCCATTTACAAAGCTCCAGGAAGTGGTCATTCAGCTTCTTTGGTCACTGACACAGGAAGAGGAAGGTGTCAAATATGCTCCAATATCACTAACAGATGGTGCATTGGCTGCACAGATACACTGCTCTAACTTGTTCCACATTGCTTAATTACTCATAGTACATATATGTTATTTTAAAATTATTTTCTGGCAGTGAGAATGAAGACAACATTTTCACCCATTCACCAACATGTTGTCCATTCCAAGAAGTTAGACCCATGGTCTCTATGGAGGTCAGAAGCTGGTGGGGAATGGCCAACTGTTTCAGAATGAAGGTATTGCAGCTGCTGACAATGTAGCATTCAGTGCAGGGTCACGCAGCAACTGTACAGTAAAGTTCATTCAGAGTCTGTACTTCTCTGTCAATAGACATAGGCATAGGCACGGAAACTACCGGGAAACAAGCATCCAATGAGAAGGATGGAATCTTCACCCTATTCAGTTGATTGGGTCATAAAGAGTGTCCAACCATAACCATAAAATGTCAACTTCTTATTCCCTCACAGTGCTACATATTACGCACAAGTTTAGATTAGATTAGATTACTTACAGTGTGGAAACAGGCCCTTCGGCCCAACAAGTCCACACCGCCCCGCCGAAGCGTAACCCACCCATACCCCTACATCTACATTTACCCCTTACCTAACACTATGGGCAATTTAGCATGGCCAATTCACCTGGCCTGCACATCTTTGGACTGTGGGAGGAAACCGGAGCACCCAGAGGAAACCCACGCAGACACGGGGAGAACGTGCAAACTCCACACAGTCAGTTTCTTCACTATCTCCTCGTGGAAACATCATGCCAGGGTTTAATCTGGTGAAATCCCTTCGGACTGCATCGCTCACAAGATCATTATTTATAAAGCATTTCCAATCTGTACACAATACCCTAAATAGTCTCTAAACATAACAATACCATTGGTATTTACTCAGGTACTTTAATCATTTTTGCAAGAAGAGCCACATATCATTTACTTCTTGCTGATTAAACATTCTGTCTGTCGTTTATGACCAAGTACATCCAGGTCTGTTTCAACAACAGCACTTCCCAACCTCTCACTATTTAATGATCATAAATGTGAATGATGATATTTGTTGTTCACATCTGAAACATTTTATTTCTTCTGATCCTTCTGATACCCCAAAGTCTTCACTCTAGATAAAAGCACAACTCTCTTCATTATCTCGATTATCCAACTTTTAAGACATTCAGTGTATTCCACCCCTACCTACCCAAGGGTGCGGACATTCTCTACTCACTGTATTCAACAATGTCAAAGTCTGCTGAAAATAAAATACTCCAATTCCATTGATTCTCAATTGTCGATGTCACAACGCACAGCCTCCACAAAATCCATCAGGTTTATCAAAGATCATTTCCATTTCCTGAATTTAGATTGAATCTACCAAATTATGACATTATTTTCCAAGTGTCTCGTTCTCACATTCCTCACAAAAGGTTCCAATGTTTTTTTCTCACAGCTGATAACAAGCTAACTACAATTTAGTTTTCTGTTTGGCACCTCCGTCATATTTTAAATAGTTAGGTTTACAATAGTTGCTTTCCAGTTTGCAGGATCCTTTTCAGAATCAAACCAGTTTTGAAGAATAATCTGTAATTCTTTTATTTGCTCTAGTGCCACCTCCTCACTACTCTGGGATGTAGCTCATCTGATGCAGCAACGTACCGACCTTCAATTCAATGAGATTTTCAAAGACACACCTTTTATCAATTCTAACTTCCTGCTGTTCCACATTTTAAACAGTCACTCTTATCCTAGCGATTCTCGAAGTTTGTTTCTGTACCTTCCTCAGTGAGATGGTCTCAATATATTGCACTCAGCAGACAGGTGACTTCTGTCAGCCAGTGAACGCATCGGAGGACTGCACTTCGGTGATGATGGATATGTTACTCATTCCTGCCTGGAAAGTTCCAGAATTAATCCAGTTAAATTCATGGTGAGTATCAGCACAGTCCTGTCACTGGTGTAAGGCGAAATGGTGCACTGAAGGAGGGGACACAGCTCAGTGACCACCTCAATTTTGAAACAAACTGGTTTCATACCTTACACCTAGTCCAGCCGAGACATAAATCCCGGGAAATCCCAGGGAAGATAGTGCACTGTCCTGCTCCACCCTATTTATAGAGCTTCCCTTCTGTGGAGTCTCATGTCCATTTGTTTCCCATGGAACAAAACTCTCTGCAAATACAGTGAAAAGAGTGGGGTTACCAGATCCAGCAGCTGACAATACAAACCTGAGATAAGCATCCACAGAAACTCCACTGATTTTCCAATGACAGGAACAAGTCAATTTCACACACGCATGGTGCACACGTTCAGCGTTAAAAACTATTTCCACTTCAGAGTTTCTCCTCTCTTCCTGGCTGAGAAAGCCGTTGCATCCCCGCATAGTCCCACAGTAACAGTTTCTCTCTCCAAAGAAGCATTTGACAGTATAACATTACCTTTGTCTGTATCTCAGCAACTATAAGGGCAGCATCAGTATTGCCAATGGAATTGAACATCACACTCAGAGAAGAGAGATAGAGGGAACCAAACTCACTATAAACAGGGACATATCTAAATGGGCGTGATATTCTGGAATATGGGAAATGGGGAAATGTGAGCATAACTTGCCATTATGTTTTCCTTTCAGTTCATCATCAGCAATCCCTTTGCTCACTTTTCATTTCGTTTCCTCTCTTTTTCTGGCCATTTCTCTCTCCATTCTACTTAAACCTAGCTCCGTCTCTTTCTCTCCAACCCAACCATCCCTAATTCCAGGATAAATAATATTATTTCCCAGTTTGCTTTCAGTCGTGAAGCAGGGTAACTGGACTCAAACCGTTATCTGCGTTTCTCCTGACAGAGGCTGCCAAACCTGCTTTAGATCTTCCAACACTTTCAGACACCGGAGAGTTTTATTTTCGATCTCTAGCACCCACCGTTCCTTGGTTTAGTTCACCTTTAATGCTGTTGTTTTACGGGATGCCGCATCACGTGCAAAGGCAGCATTTGTTGTCCATCACTAATTGTCCTTGACCACGCGCCACTTGTCAAGACAAAATGGAGCCAACAATTTTGTTGTGGATCTGAAGTCACACTGAGGTCAGACTGGGCAATAATGTTAAGTTTCTTCACCAAAGGTTATCAGCGAAATAATCAAAATATATCCTGACGGTTTCTGGTTTCCATGAGTGAAATTAGGTTTCATTCCAATTTTTGCCATTCCAATTTAAGTTCTGAAATCGTCCGTGGTAGGATTTTAAACACTACCTTCGAAGCACAACCCTTTCCTCTGAATTACTTGTCAGTTACATTATCACTCTGATACAGAATCCTCATTGCCTAGTCCGGAATCCCTAGCCTCTGCCAGAGAGAGATGGCGAGGAAATCAGTTTAGCTACCAAAAACCAAAAGGATTTTGGAGAAAAAAAAGAAAGGGAGTTTTAGGGACAATTTCATGTAAAGTCATATATTTCAGAATGCTGAAATGAAGACATTTCGACAGCAACATGAGCCAGTATTCCCAGGAATGATAGCTGAAGGGGATATTGGTGTCAGTACAGATGATAGTGAGTTTTGGATGAGCATTTGTTCTGCAACTTTGTAACTGGGTGTGGGGTCAGCAGAGTATTGGTTTCATTGGGCTGCATCTAACAATAATTTGTTTCAGTGGCAATTTTATTAATTGGGACAGAGGGATTGTCTGTACGAGGCTGAGTTAGTTTCTTGGTGCTATCTTATCGAACTCACATAATTAATTATTCACTCAATCTCATAGTATTCCTCTCATTCAATGCCAGCCCGTTTCTTCAACCCATCATGGCTGAAGAGACTCAACATTGCACTGAAGCCCCTGGATACTCCGTGATCACTGGCATTTGTCCCATCATTCAAAGGTCAATGGGCACACTGTTGAACTTTCTCAGTTTGGAGCGACCACGCACATGGCAGATAAGGGGAATTAACACGACGATTTTTCATCTCTCTCTCTCTCTCTCTCTCTCTCTCTCTCTCTCTCTCTGTCTCTACATAGGTACTTATTTTATATCCAATCACAATTATTAATTCTGGCTATTTCACTTTGTCTCACTTTATAGTATTCAGCCAAAAACCGCTTCTAAACCCATGAGCCGTTCTGAAATAAAATTTCTAGTATAGAACTTTTTATCCTCAACTGTTGTCTTGAACGTTATTTGAAATTTACCACTTTCTTTGTTATGAAGTTTCTTTTTCACTTTATCTGTGACTGTTTCAGTCTGTAACAATCACACAGTCTCCCACTTAGTTGGCTGGACGGCTGGTTTGTGATGCAGAGGGAGACCAGCAGCGTGGGTTCAATTCCCCACACGGACAGAGGTTACCATGAAGAAGACGCTTTCTTAACAATGGGCAATATAGCATAGCCAATCCACTCTGAGCTGCCACCTTTGTACTCGGGGAGGAAACTGGAGCATTGGTGGGGTGGGGGGGGAAACCCATACAAATACGTGGAGAATGTTCAAATTCACCTGAGTTTGGAATTGAACCCAACTCCATGGTGATCTGAGGCAGCAGTGCTGACCACATATCCATCATACTCTTCAGTTAGTTCTATTAATTACTTGTAGCTGACGAACGAAATCTAACTGACTTGTTCTGATAATTGAACCTGACCCAGTCTTAAACCTTTATCTTCGGCTATATCACCAACCTGGTTACATTTAAAATTTGTTGTGAGAATTGAAGGAGCGGGACTAGAAATTGAAACAGTGACATCCTCCAACCTCAGTCAGAACTGGAGTGAAAATAAATTCTCAAAGTGGGAATTCATTCTAGTGGGAATTCTCTTTCCCAGAAGTTTGGGAGGGCTGAATCTTTATACTATATCGAGGCTGACTTTGTCTGATTTTCCATAGACAGGTGAATCAGGAATAATGGTGCAATGAGACGAAAGTGCAGCTGGGAACGCAATGGGATGAGCCATGACCTTATTGACTGGTGGAATAGTGTCAAAGGGCCGAATGGCCCAGTCGTGTCCGTCAGCCCTATGTTCTGATGTTCCATTCAGCCCTTTGGTCCTGCAGTACAGGATCAGACTGTGGCCACTCAGATGGTTTGGGGCAGTTTGGGAAATGTACTTGGAAATTCCAGGCTGGGTCAGGAAGTGACACCTCCTCCCCCCAAATCCCTGTTTCCGGGCTTCCCCTCTCTGTAACTTCTGCTCCAGATGTGGGTCATGTTACAGACCCAGATTCGCAGTGAATAAAGCCCCCATGCATCACACAGGATCAACTCAGACAAATCATCTGCTCTCCCTGAATGCAACATTTTACATCATGAAAATAACTAGTTATTTTCCAAAAGCATAAATAATAATGTAAGAAATAGAAACAGGAGCAGGCTATTTGTCCCTTCAAACCTTCTCTGACATTCAATAAGAACATGGCTGATCTACTTCACGGCTCAACTCCACTTTCCTGCTAATCATTTGCATCCCTTAACACGCTGAAATGTCACAAACCAATCAACCCCGTCTGTAAATACATTCAGTGACCCAGCTTCCACAAAACTCTGGGTTAGGAAATTCCAGCCATTCACTACCTTCTGAAAGAAGACATTTCTTTATGTCTCAGTTTGAAATCGATATTGCTTTTTCTGCATCTACATCCCTGAGTTCCAGACTCTTCCCTGGTGTGGAATCACATTCTGAACACTGACATTGTCAAACCCCCTCTGTACCTTGAAGAAGGGCTGATGCCCAATACGTCGATTCTCCTGTTCCTTGGATGCTGCCTGACCTGCTGCGCTTTTCCAGCAACACATTTTCACCCCTCTGTATCTTGGCCGTTTCATTAATGTCACCCTCATTCATTTAAACCACAATGAAGAATCGACTCAGCATTTTTGATTTATTCAATAATTCTACCCTTTCATCCCAGGAACCAGTCTAATGAACCAACATTTCTGCATCAGCATGCTGACGTTGTGCTTCATATACAGGAACAGTCCAATCCGTTGTACTGCTCCTTTTTTGGGAGTCATCTCCATTAAATAGCAGCCTGCCTTTTGGTTGTCAGTGTCATCCTCAAACTCGGATGTATATTGCACTCAGCTCCCGTCATCAGGCTATCAGTATAGATTGTAAGCAGCTCTTGCCATCGGACTGATATTTGTGGTACTCCAGTAGATACAGTTTTTTTATAATGACCAATGAAGCCTGAATCGCCGATTTCTATGTGTTTCCCAATTGTCATTCGATGCTAATGCATTATCCGTCATACTATGAGCTTCTGTCTTGTGTAAGAATCTTTATTTTGTGATATCTTGTAGAAAATCTATGGAAAGCCTCATGATTAAAGAGAGTTTAAAGGGAGCTTAAGGGTTATAGCGGATTATATCTGCCTTAAATGCTGTTGGATTCGAATCTTATCAGATCAAGTGGATCGTTTGGAGAGACAGATAGAAGGGATGAGGAATGTGCAACAGCAACAGGATGTGATGGATGACAGTTATAGGAAGGGGGGAAAGTCTCAGATACAGTCACATAGATGGATTATCTCCAGGAAGGGTAAGAGAGGTAGGCACCTTCTGTGGATATACCCATTTCAAACAGGTATGCTGTTTTGGAAAATGTAGCGTGTGATGGATTCTCAGGGGAACATAGCACGGACAGACAATTTTCTGGTATTGAGACTGGCTGCAATGCAATGAGGGCTACGTCGGCTTCCAAGAGGTCAATTGTGTTAGGGGATTCTGTGGTCCGAGGTACAGACAGACGTTTCTGTGGCCAGCAGAAAAAAAAGCAAAATGGTGTGTTATTTCCCTGGTGCCAGGATGAAGGATGTCTCAGAGTGGGTGCAGAATGTTCTCACGGGGGAGAGGGGCCACCAAGAGATCATTACCACATTGGAACCAACGATATAGGAAGGGGAAAGATTGAGATTCTGAAGGGAGATTACAGAGAATTAGGCAGAAATTTAAAGAGGAGGTCCTCAAGGGTAGGAATACCTGGATTACTCCAAGTGATACGAGCGAGTGGGGGCAGGAATAGGAGGATAGAGCAGATGAATGCATGGCTGAGGAGCTGGTGTATGGGAGAAGGATTCATAATTTTGGATCATTGGAATCTTTTTGGGGGTAGAAGTGACCTGTAAGAGAAGGACTGATTGCACCGAAATTGGAAGGGGAGGAATATACGAGCAGGGAAATTTGCTAGATCTGCTTGGGAGGATTTAGAGTAGTGTGTGGTGGGGAGGGGGGTTTGGGACCCAGGGAGATAGTGAGGAACGAGATCGATCTGAGACTGGTACAGTCGAGAACAGAAGCGAGTCAGAATGTCACGGCAGGCAGGGACAAGGTAGGACTAACAAATTAAACTGCATTCATTTCAATGTAAGGGGCCTAACAGGAAAAGCAGATGAACATGGTCAGGAACATGGGACTGGGATATCATAGCAATAACAGAAACATGGCTCAGGAATGGGCAGGACTGGCAGCTTAATGTTCCAGGATACAAGGTGATACAGGAACGATGGAAATGGAGGCAAGAGAGGAGGGGGAGTGGCATTTTTAATAAGGGATACTATTGCAGTTGTGCTGAGGGAGGATATTCCTGGAAATACATCCAGTGATGTTATTTGGGTGCAACTGAAAAAAAGAAAGGGATGATCACCTTATTGGAACTGTATTATAGATCCCCTAACAGTCAGAGGGAAATTGAGAAACAAACTTGTAAGGAGATCTCCGCTATCTGTAAGAATAACAGGGTAGCCATGGTAGGGGACTTTAACTTTCCAAACATCGACTGGGACTGCCATAGTGTTAAAGGTTTAGATAGAGAGGAATTTCTTCCGTGTGTACAAGACAATTTAATGATTCAGTATGTGGATGTAACTATGAGAGAAGGTGCAAAACTTGACCTACTCTTGGGAAATAAGGCAGGATAGGTGACTGAGGTGTCAGTGGGAGAGCACTTTGGGGTTAGTGAACATAATTCCATTCGTTTTAAAATAGTGATGGAGAAGGGTAGACCAGATCTAAAAGTTGAAGTTCTAAATTGTAGATAGACCAATTTTGACGGTACTAGGCAAGAACTTTCGAAAGCTGATTGGAAACAAATGTTCGCAAGTAAAAGGACCGCTGGAAAATTGGAAGCTTTCAGAAATGAGATAACAAGAATCCAGAGAAAGTATATTCCTGTCAGGGTGAAAAAGAAGGCTGATAGGTATAGAGAATGCTGGATGACAAAAGAAATTGAGGGTTTGGTAAAGAAAAAGTAAGAAGCATATGTCAGGTATAGAAAGGATAGATCGAGTGAATCCTCAGAAGAGTATAAAGGAAGTAGGAGTATACTTAAGAGGGCAATCAGGAGGGCACAAAGGGGACATGAGATAGCTTTGGCAAATAGAATTAACCAGAATTCAAAGGGTTTTTACAAATATATTAAGGATAAAGGGTAACTAGGGAGAGAATCGGACACAAAGATCAGTAATGCAGAATTTGTGTGGAGCCACAGAAAATGGGGAAATGCTAAATGAATATTTTCATCAGCATTTACTGTGGAAAAGGATATGGAAGATATAGACGGTAGGGAAATACATGGTGATATTTTGCAAAATGTCCAGATTACAGAGGAGGAAGTGCTAGATGTCTTGAAACGGTTAAAGGTGAATAAATCCCCAGGAACTGATCAGGTGTACCTGAGAACTCTGTGGGAAGCTAGAGAAGTGATTGCTGGGCCTCTTGCTGAGATATTTGTACAATCGATAGTCACAGGTGAGGTGCCAGAAGACTGGAGGTTGGCAAATGTTGTGCCACTGGTTAAGAAGGGCGGTAAAGACAAACCAGGGAACGATAGAACGGTGAGCCTGACCTCAATGGTGGGCAAGTTGTTGGAGGGAATCCTGAGGGACAGGATGTATATGTATTTGGAAAGTCAAGGACTGATTGCATCTTCGCAAAATGTCCAGATTACAGAGGAGGAAGTGCTGGATGTCTTTAAACGTTTAAAGGAGGATAAATCCCCAGGCACTGATCAGGTGTACACGAGAACTCTGTGGGAAGCTGGAGAAATCATTGCTGGGCTTCTTGCTGAGATATTTGTAAAATTTATAGCCACAGATGAGATGCCAGAAGACTGGAGGTTGGCAAACGTGGTTCCACTCTTTAAGAAGGGCGTTAAAGAAAAGCCAGGGAACTATAGACCGGTGAGCCTGACCTCAGTGGTCGGCACTTTGTTGGAGGTAAACCTGAGGGACAGGATGTCAATGTATTTGGAAAGGCAAGGACTGATTAGGGATAGTCAACATGGCTTTGTGCGTGGGAAATCATTTTTCGCAAACTTGTTTGATTGTTTTGAAGAAGTAAGAAGGAAGACTGATGGGGACAGAGCAGGAGATGTGATCTACATGTACATCAGTAAGGTGATCAGCAAGGTTCAAACAAGGGCTGCAGATGCTGGAACCCAGATTCTAGATTAGCGTGGTGCTGGAAAAGCACAGCAGTTCAGGCAGCATCCGAGGTGCAGGAAAACCGACGTTTTGGGCAAAAGCCCTTCATCAAGAATAGAGGCAGAGTGCCTGCAGGGTGGAGAGATAAATGAGAGGAGGATGGGGGTGGGGAGAAATTTAGTATTGAGTAAAATAGGTGAATGGGGGTGGGGATGGAGGTGATAGGTCAGGTAGGAGGGTGGGGTAAGGTAGCAAAGAGTACAATGTGTGAATTTGGGTGGGGATGATGGTGATAGGTCAGAGAGGATGTTGGAGTGGATAGTTGGAAAGAAAGATTGGCAGGTGGGACAAGTCATGGGGACAGTGCTGAGCTGGAAGTTTGTAGCTGGGGTAAGGGGGTAAGGGGAAATGAGGAAACTGGTGAAGTCCATA
Organism: Chiloscyllium punctatum; assembly: GCF_047496795.1. NCBI lineage: Eukaryota > Metazoa > Chordata > Chondrichthyes > Orectolobiformes > Hemiscylliidae > Chiloscyllium > Chiloscyllium punctatum. Next base: position 6,671,894 of record NC_092755.1, read on the forward strand.
TTGATGCCCTGGGGTTGAAGTGTTCCGAGGCAGAAGATTAGGCGCTCTTCCTCCAGGCATCGGGTGGTGAGAGAGCGGCGGTGTAGGAGGCCCAGGACCTCCATGTCCTCGGCAGAGTGGGAGAGAGAGTTGACATGTTGGGCTTCAGGGCGGTGTGGTAGATTAGTGGGTGTGTTTCAGAGAAGATCCCTAAAGCGCTCTGCTAGGAGGCGTCCAGTCTCCCCAATGTAGAGGGGACCGCATCGGGAGTAATGGATACAATAAATAATATTAGTGGGTGTTCTTTTAAAATTTTGATGGATGCGGAAGGCTCCTTTGGGACCTTGGCTGGAGGTGAGGGAGGAGGTGTGGGCGCAGGTTTTGCAATTCCTGCAGTGGCGGGGGTGGGAGAAGGTGCCAGGATGGGAGGGTGGGTTGTCGGGGGGCGTGGAACTGACCAGGTAGTCACGGAGGGAATGGTCTTTGCAGAAGGTGGAAAGGGGTGGAGAGAGAAATATATCCCTGGTGGTGGGGTCTGTTTGGGGGTGGCGGAAATGTCGGCGGATGATTTGGTTTATGCGAAGGTTGGTAGGGTGGAAGGTGAGCACCAGGGGCGTTCTGTCCTTCTTACGGTTGGAGGGGTGGGGTCTGAGGGCGGAGATGCGAGATGTGGATGAGATGCGTTGGAGGGCATCTTTAACCTCGTGGGAAGGGAAATTGCGGTCTCTAAAGAAGGAGGCTATCTGGTGTGTTCTGTGGTGGAACTAGTCATCAAGGGAGCAGATACGGCAGAGGCGGAGGCATTGGGTGTACGGGATTGAATTTTTGCAGGAGGTAGGTTGGGAAGAGGTTTAATCCAGGTAGCTGCAGGAGTGGTTGGGTTTGTAAAAAATGTCAGTGTCAAGTCTGTCGTCATTAATGGAGATAGAGAGGTCCAGGAAGGGGAGGGAGGTGTCAGAGATGCTCCAGGCAAAATAAAGGGCAGGATGGAATATATTGGTGAAATTGACGAATTACTCAATCTCCTTGTGGGAGCACGAGGTGGCACCAATGCAGTCATCAATATAGCGGAGGAAGAAGTGGGGAGTGATGCCGGTGTAAATATGCAAGATGGACTTTTCTATGTAGCCAACAGAGACAGGCATAGCTGTGGGCCATACGGGTGCCCATGGCTACCCCTTTGGTTTGGAGGAAGTGGGAGTATTCAAAGGAGAAATTGTTGAGGGTGAGGACCAGTTCAGCCAAACGAATGAGAGTGTTGGTGGAAGGGTGTTGTTAGGGACATCGGGAGAGGAAGAAACGGAGGGCTTGGAGGTCATGGTCAAGGCGGATGGAGGTGTAGAGGGATTTGATATCCATGGTGAAGATGAGGAGTTGGGGCCGGGGAAACGGACGTCTTAGAGGAAGTGGAGGGCGTGGGTGGTGTCTCGAACGTATGTGGGGAGTTCCTGCACTAGGGGGGATAGGACAGTGTCGATGTAGGTAGAGATGTGTTCAGTGGGGCAGGAGCATGCTGAGACAATGGGTCGGCCCGGGCGGTCAGGCTTATGGATCATTGGAAGGAGGTAGAATCGGGCAGTGCGGTGTTCCTGGACTATGAGGTTCAAAGCTGTGGGTGAGAGATCTCCTGAGGTGATGAGGTTCTGTATGGTCTGGGAGATGACTGTTTAATGATAGGGTGGGGTCATGGTTGAGGGGATGGTAGGAAAAGGTGTCTTTGATATGGCGTCTGTCTTCAGCGGTGTAGAGGTCAGTGCGCCAGACTACCACTGCACCCACTTTGTCTGCTGTCTTAATGGTGAGGTCGGGATTGGAACAGTGGGAGTGGAGGGCTGCGCGTTGTGAGGGCGAGAGTTTGGAATGGTGAAGGGGTAGACAGGTTGAGGCGGTTAACATCCCAGTGCCAAATGGGAATGAAGAGGTCGAGGACGGGTAATAGGCTGGCACGGGGTGTCCAGGTGGAGGGAGCGTGTTGGAGGTGGGTGAAGGGGTCCTTGGAAGATGGGCAGGGGTCCTGATTATAAAAGTGAGCACGGAGGTGGCAGAAGAAGTGTTTGACGACACGGCATGTATTAAAATCATTGATGCTTGGGCGGAGGGTGATACAAGTGAGTCCTTTGCCGTGGACTCGTCTTTCATCCTCCGTGAGGGGCAGATCTGGAAGGATAATGAAAACTCGGCAGGGCTGGGAGCTGGGACCCGGTGTGAGTGTGGAGATGGGAGAGGGGTTGGAGTGTATAAATGGAGTGGGTGTGGTGGTGGGGGGAATGGGGGTGGAGTCATGAACAGGGGTGGTGTTCCTCTCAGGGTTCTGGGGGTTGGATGGTGACAAGGTTTCCCATGGGAGACTGACTATCAAGGTTAGATCTCACGGAATACGGGGAGTACTCGCCATTTTGATACAGAACTGGTTGAAAGGAAGAAGACAATGGGTGGTGGTGGAGGGTTGTTTTTCAGGTTTGAGACCTGTGACCAGTGGAGTGCCACAAGGATCCGTGCTGCGTCCTTTACTTTTCGTCTTTTACATAAATGATTTGGATGCAAGCATAAGAGGTACAGTTAGTAAGTTTGCAAATGACACCAAAATTGCAGGTGTAGTGGACAGCAAAGAGGGTTTCCTCAGTTTCCAACAGGATCTGGACCAGATGGGCTAATGGACTGAGAAGTGGCAGATGGACTTTGATTCAGATAAATGCGAGGTACTGCAGTTTGGCAAAGCAAATCTTAGCAGGATTTATACACTTAATGGTAACGTCCCAGGGAGTGTTGCTGAACAAAAAGACCTTGGAGTGCAGGTTCATAGCTCCTTGAAAGTGGAGTCGCAGGTAGATTGGATAGTGAAGAAGGCGTTTGATATATTTTCCTTTATTGGTCAGAGTATTGAATACAGGAGTTGTGAGGTCATGTTGCGGCTATGCAGGATATTGGTTTGGCCACTCTTGGAATCTTGCGTGCAATTCTGGTCTCCTTCCTATTGGGAAGATGTTGTGAGACTTGAAATGGTTCAGAAAAGATTTGTAAGGATTTTGCCAGGGTTGGAGGATTTGAACTATAGGGAGAGGCTGAACAGGCTGGGGTTGTTTTCCCCGGAGCGTCAGAGGCTGAGCGGTGACCTTATAGGGGTTTACAACATTATGAGGGGCATGGATAAGATAGGATAAATAGACAAAGTCTTTTCCCTGGGGTCAGATTTAGGGTGAGAGGGGAAAGATATAAAAGAGACCTAACGGGCAACTTTTTCATGCTGACGGTGGTACATGTATGGAGTGAGTTACCAGAGGTAGTGGTGGAGGCTGGTATAATTGCAACATTTAAGAGACATTTGGATGGGTATATGAATAGGAAGAGTTTGGAGGGATATGGGCCAGGTGCTGGCAAGTGTGACTAGATTGGATATCTGGTCGGCATGGACAGGTTGGACTGAAGGGTCTGTTTCCATGCTGTATATCTCGATGACTCTATGTCTACCAATCCCCATTTTTCAAGGCCGCTTATTACATTCTAATGAATCTCCAGAAAACCTTTGCATTATTTTACAGACAAAATATAGTTCGCCTTTAACATGACCATGCTGACTCTCTGTGAATCTTTTCTATATGCCCTGCAGCCACTTCCATAATAACAGACTCTCACAGATTCCCAGCAATAATGGTGAGGCTAAGTGTTTCCTGCTTTCAGTCTCGCTCGTTTCTTGAAGACAGGCGCCACATTGGAGGGTCTCCAGTTTCACTGGATCACTCCTTTAATCCAGAGAGTTATGGAATATTTCACACAGTGCCACCAGCCACTCTGTGACCACTTCTCTTAAAACCAGCGATGAATTGCTGATGAACTGTTTACCCTTGGTCTTATCTGTTTGAGAAATGTCTTGTTCCTTTTGTTAGAGACAGTTCTAGATCTTCCCTCCTACTATCATTGTCTTTATACCACTGAAATATTTCCAGCACCTTCACCTGTGAGGAATGATGTAAAATGCCAGTGTAAATTACCTGTCTTTTCCCTTGCATCTGCCAGTCTTCCTCTGGCAGCGCATTCCATAAACAGATCACCCTCTGTTTAAAATAAATTCCCTTTTCCTCCCTTTTAAATCTTCCCTATTCTACCATAAACCTATGGTTCTATGATTTAATTTTCCTATCCTGTGGAAAAGACCTTGGCTTTTCACCCTGACCATGCCTCCCCTGATTTTGTAAATTTCTATGATGTCACCCCTCAACCTCCTACACTAAAAGTGACAGGTAAACAATATTCAGCCCAAACTTCATACTGTTATTTGTTTTCTTCTTTATGTTAAAATACTGAGGCAGCATAAAAATCTTACTAGTGCCAATAAGCCATCAAGCACATGAATTCCTTTGTCTGACGGCGGTGATGATCTCTACAATGAAAAGGTATCTCTGCCCAGACCTATATAATACCACATGTTCAGCATTCTCCCTCCTGGCCTCCCTATGATCTTATGTGGTTGTGTCTTCCTTATCTTGCATTCAATAGAGAGAACCCCTTTCCCCCATTCACATCTTAATTTAAACTCATTTTATATCATCTTCTCGTTCACCACTGCTAAAAGCCTGTTTATCTGTTGTCACTCCCTCTTTTCGCTGTCACCTACCCCCACCTCTGGCAAGGGACTAAAATGCCCAGTTTCCAATCATTTTCAGTTCTGAGGAAGTGTCAGACTGGAGTTGAAACGCTAACTCTGTTTCTCTGTCTCTGGAGATGTGGCCAGACCTGCTGAGTTTCTCCAGAAATGAATAGGCACAGCACAAATTTCCAATTAAACAAATAACTATGGATACTGGAAATAAAAATGCACAAATTGCTGTAGAAAGTGGGAGCTTTGTCGAAGGATCACTGGACCCGAAAGATGAACTCAGCTTTCTCTTCACAAGATGCAGCCAGACTTGCTTAGTTTCTTCAGCAATTTCTAGTTTTGAACATTTTCCAAAGATGTATGTCGAATCTGCTCAAACGCCCTGTCTAGCACAGAGCGCTGTACGTTGGGAAGGGAACAAAAATGCAAAGTGCACAAGTTCATTGGCTCTGAAACGACATAAGTCTGGCATCACTGACACGACAGAGGTCTTAATCATGGTCAGGGAGAAAAACAGAGGGAAAAACATTCACTTCAAACATAGAAGATGTTATGATGGGAAAGAAAATGATTCAGATGAATATGTAAATTATCCGAGTTATGTAACAAATTGGAGGCGTGACGTCAGCGTGAGACCCTCATCAGAGTGGAATTATGAAACTGGATGTGTTCACACATCAGAAACCAGGTTAGGTCACTGAGTACAGGGCTGAAAGGTGAACGGGTCTCAGTGTGAACTGGGGGAAAGTCAGTAGAATTGATTTGCAGATATTACTGCTCACACCGGGTTATCATGTGATGCTGTAGATCACAGCAGCGGCCGCAGAAGAATTGCATTCAATCACAATCCATAACTGTTCCCCAAGTATAATACATCAGTCTATCATTATCATCAAGCCGAGTGATGGTTCAGGAACGGGTTTGGGTGAACATGCCAGAATCAGAACCATGTGTATCTAAACCTGATGAGAACCCATTAAAGCTACTGCAATTGACTGGTTCCATTATGAATACCAGAACTACCATCTGGTGGAGAGGGGCAAATAATCCCAAGACAAAAAGATTAGATCGAAACTCTGCAGCCAAGTCATCAATGTCGATGGACTAATAAACAACTTACTGGAGGAGAGGACTCTACAAATATCCCCAGCCATATACATCAATGTAAAAGTCAAGGATGTGGTATCTGCGCCATCCTCAGACAAAAGTGTTGATTCTATAATCCACCTCACGATGCCCACAGTATCACAGATGCCAGTCTTCAACCAATTCGAATCGCTGCATGTGACATGAAGAAACAGCTGAACACAGTTCATATGACAAGGCAATGGGCCCTGACACCATTCCTGAAGATTGTGCTGCACAACAAGCCGTGTCGCTGGGGAAGCTCCAACTCTGACATCTGCCTGGCCACGTGGAAAGTTCCTCAACTATATCCAGTCCCAAAACAAGGGAATGACTACAGTCTGACCATTTACCACGCCCTCAGTCCCCGTCGCGATGGTCGCATTGGTGGGTGTTCTTTTTGACAGAGCTATCAAGCAGCACAGAAATGTGCTCAGTGTGGTTTCCAATAGGTCCCCATGTGGAGATGGTGCTGTTGTGGAAATGTCACTGGATTATTGATCCAGACCAGGATAATGCTCTGACAGCCGGTGGAATTTAAAAACAATTAACAAAATATAGAGACATAAAATCTGCTGCCAGTAATATTGCCCTTGAATCTAATATCCATTGTTAACATCTGTTCTTTCCCCAATGTACATTCAGGAAGTAAATCTCCCATGCTTCCTCGTCTGTCCTACAAGTGTCTCCTGACAAACAGGCATGTGATAAACTCTGCAATGGTCTCTGGAACGGCCAAGCAAGCCACTCAATTGTATCAAATTGTTCTGAGTTCTTAAAGGATAAACCCAGACAGAACACTGGCAACGAGCTTTGGAAAAGGGAACGGGAAACACAGTCCTTTCAACCAGACAGATGCTGCCTTCCTAATGTTTACGAGCTTGTGACAACAACGACAGAGCTTTCCCACACACTGCACAGAAACATCAGGAAGGGAGCAGGGCATTAGACACTTTCAGCTCTCCTTGTTCTAGCTCATGGAGAAAAGTTCACTTTTATAACGTTAATTAATGAATTCTTCAGAAACTCATCAATTCCTGTCTTATGCCGCTCAATGATTGACCGTCCAACCCATACAATCACAGAAGCACTGGCTCTGTACTGTCATAAATACAGCACGATCTACATTAGTCCCACTTTCCGATACGAGGCCCAGAACCATGTATGTTATGGCACTTCAAGGCACGACCATGTATTTATTGACGGTTGTGAGGTTACCTGTGCCAGCTGCCTTCTCAGGAAGTGCATTCCTGACCCCAACAGCCTCTGGATGAAAACCAATCCTCAAATCCTCACTAAACATCAAACCCTTCACTTTAAAATGATACGTCCTTGTTCTTCGCCCTTTGACTGAAAGGAACAGCTGCTGTCTATCCATCCTGTGCGTGCCCTTGGTAATCTTATCCTTCTGAAGCACGTCCCTCTCAGCCTTCTCTGCTTCAAAGTAAACAACCCGAGCTGATCTACTCCATGCAAGGGAACATCCTGGTGAATCTCCACTGCACCCTCTACAGTGCAATCACATACTACCTGTAATGTGACTCCCAGAACTGTACATAGTATTCCATTTGGCCTAACCAAAATTCCACATAGCTCTTATAATCTGTGCCTCAATGAATAAAGGCTATGTTTATGGTCGCTATGCTTTGTCAACTTGTGCATTAACCCGTTTAATCACATCAGGGATATGTGGAGAAGCACCCTCTGAGCTTCCTAGTGTGGTTCTATTCATTGAGTCTCCACTCCCCGTCAGGTTCCTTCTTCCAAAGTACATCACCTCATATTTATCAGGGTTAAATTCCACCGGCCATTGATCCACCCATCTGATCATTCCATCAGTATCTTCCTGTAATATAAGGCCTTCCTCCTCACTGCCAACCAACCAGCCAAACTTTGTGTGAAACGCAAACTGATTTGTCACACTCACCCCAACCCCCTCCATATTCACAGCTGCATCATTTATGAATACAACAAAAAATAATGTTAAAAATCACACAACACCAAGTTATAATCCAATAGTTTTATTCGGCCGCACTAGCTTTCGCAGCGCTGCTCCTTTATCACGTGATTATGCTCTTCGAAAGGTCGTGCCTCCAAATAAACTGTTGGACTATCATCTAGTGTTCTATAATTTTTAAATTTTGCGCAAGCCAGTCCAGCACTGACATCTCCGAACCACAAATAATATGTGACACAGCACTGATCCCTGTGGTACACGATTGGACACTGGTCTCCAGTCAAACAAACAGACTTCTACCAGCAGGCCTTCTGTCTCCTACCACTAAGTTGATTTGGATGCAACTTGGCAAGTCACTAATGAGTCCTACCTGTTCCCTGGTTATTCTGTTCCACTTGACGTACTAGAAGAATATCTGGGGATTCTCCTTAATTGTGTCCTGACAGCAGATTTCCATGTCACTGTGTTAGTCAGTCCCCTTCAAATGAAGAATTGCCTTCTTATTGCAGTCTGAAATGGTCCATCCTTTACCTGCCATTATTTGCCTTAAATGTAGAGTAGGCAGCCAGATAAAAATCCTGTTTATTTCCACCTTGTCATATGTTTTCTAAATTTCACTAAGATTTCCTCTCATTGTTTGAAACTCTAAAGAACACAGACCGACTTTCCACATCAGGCAATCTCGCCAGCTGAGGGGTTAATCTGGAGAATGTCCATTGCACACCTTCCGTGGTCAGTATATTCTTTCTCTGATTGGATAACCAACACTGGACTCAATACTCTATGTACAGTTTCATTGGCAAGCTGTGAAACTGCTTCAACATGATCTTCTGATTATGTTCTGATTCTCTTAAATGACGGCGAATCTTACTTTAACTTTCCACTTCTATATATTCCTCCAATTACCATTCACATTCCTTTATTTATGAATTCACTGCATGAGTTCTTATAAAAAAAATCCTTCTGAAAATCGAAATATGCCATTTCTATGTTGCAATAAACAAGTTCATATCATTCTGAAGTTTGACAAGGATGAAGACTCCGTCAGACTCTGTCAGTGCAAACTGAATCTCTCCAATGTTGCTGTTAATTTCTAAATATCCAATGCCACATCCTACATAATAGATTCCATCGGTTTCCCTACAGATGTCAAGTTAATTGGTCTGCGAATCTCCACACTATCTCTCCTTCGCATTGCGGATGCTTGAATGCCTTCCATTCATCTACAATGCTTGGAACACATTTACTAACTTCCAGCCTCTGCAGAATGTACAGGAAAATAAAACAGTCATCGACAGCACAATTAATGCGTCTATTGCTGATTTATTTCTAATATTTTGATACGAATTTCAACTGGCTCATCAGATTTAGCAATGCTCAATCCAGCTACAATACTACTATGCTAGCCTTCAACTACTACCTTGTTACTGATATGAATTGACTTTATGTCTTTAGTTCCACAAGTTCTATGTGATCATTTGGTATTTCTCACCGATTTTCTGGATCTTCCTTCGTGATGACAGATGCAAAGTAACTGGTTACTTTATTGGTAAATGCCCTGTTCTCCACAATAACCTCTCCTCTCCCGATTACAAAATTCCACATTTGACCTTGCTTTTATTTTGTTTTCTTTGCAATACAGATTGCAGATTTATGTAAACTTTGTGTTCTTCCTTCACAGAATCATTAAAAGCCTCCAGTGTGGAAAAGGCCCTTGGACCCAACAAGTCCACCCTGCCCCTCCAAAGAGTAACCACCCAGACCCATTCCCATCCGATTCTACATTTTGCAACTGATGCGCCTAATCTACGCATCCCTGAACACTTTGGGCAAATAAGCATGGCCAATTCACCTAACCTGTAAATCTTTGGACTGTGGGAGGAAACCGGAGCACCCGGAGGAAACCCACGCAGACACGGGGAGAATATGCAAACTCCACACAAACAAATTTCTGAGAATTCTCCGGTTGCCACAATGTCTAAAATTCTTCTGAACTCACTTCCTATGATTAATATAATCTTTAATTTATTATGTTAGCCTTCATTAAGTCACTTGCCCTTTCTTTGGTGATTCTACCTTAAAGAAATAGACATATTTTTCAGTCATTGCAGTATTTCTGTAAATCTCCGGTCCTGACCAGGTGTATCCAAGAACACAGCAAGAGACAAGAGAAGATATTGCAGGGGTCCTGGCCGATCTTTTTCCATCATCGCTGGCCACGTGGGAGGTCCCGGAAGACTAAAGGGTAGTGAAAGTTGTGCCCTTGTTCAAGGCGGGCTGCGAAGAAGAACCTGTGAACTTTCGACCAGTTAGCTTAACAACTGTGACATGAAATTTCCTTGAGAAGGTTCTGAGAGATAACATATGCATGCATTTGAAAAGACACTGTTTCATAAGGAGCAGTCAGTACTACCTTGTGCATAGGATATCATGGCTCACAATTCTTTCGCGTTCTTTTGAGGAAGGGGCCTGTAATGTTTATGAGGGTAGGGCGGTAGACGTAGTCTATCCAGATTTCAGAAAGGCCTTTGATAAGGTTCCACATGATAGGCTGCTCTGAAAGGTGCGATGGCATAGAATCCAGGGGGATCTGGCAAATTCGATACTCAATTTGCTTGATGGTAGAAAGCAGATGCTAATACTGAAAGAATGCTTGTTGGACTTGAGCCCTGTGCTTAGTCGTGTGTCTCAGGGGTCGGTACTGGGCCTATTACTGATTGTTATCTATATCAATGATTTGGATGAGAATGTTTAAGGCATGATTAGTAATTAGGCTGATGACAATTAAATAGGCAATACTAAGAACAGTGAGAAAGGTTATCAGAAATTGCAGCAGGACCTTTACCAGCTGGGGAAGTGGGCCGAGAAAAGGCAAATAGACATTAATATATGGGGTGTTGCATTTTGGAAAGTTAAATCCAGGTTGGAGTTTCGTGGTGAATGTTAGAGGGACCTTGGAGCTGACGTCCGTGGTTCTCTGAAAGTAGTTGAACGTAGACATGGCAGTGACAAAGGCTTTTGGCACACTGGCCTTCATCAGTAAGGTCACTGAGTATAGAAGTTGGCGAGTTATATTGCAGTTGGACACGACGCTGGTAAGGCATGCACTTGGAGTATTGTGTTCGGTTTTGTTCACTTTGCCATAGGAAGGATGTGATTAAACTGGAAAGAGGACAGAAGAAATTTACAAGGATGTTGTCAGTACTCGACGGTCTGAGTTGTAGGGAGAGTTTGGACCGGCCAGAACATTTCCCTTTGAGTGTAAGAAACTGAGGGGGAATCGTATAGAAAAGTATAAAATCATGAGATGCATGGATAAGGTGAATGCACTCATTCTTTCTGCCAGTTTTGGGAATCCAGGTCTAGAGGACATCAGGTTAAACGTGAAAGAATAGTGGAATATTGTGGAGTGGACTCGATGGGCCGAATGGCCTTACTTCCACTCCTATGTCTTATGGTCTAATAAAAAGGATCCTGAGCGCCAACTTTTTTACGCAGAGGTTGGTATACATATGAAATTAACAGATAGCGGTTTGGTCGAGGCACGTACATTAACAACGTTCAAAAGGCTTTTAGACAAATACGCGGATAGGAAAGATTTAGAAGAAGAAGGGCAAGGGCAGAGAAATGGAATTAGCAGGATGGACATTTTGGTCGGCACGGATCACTATGGTCCAAAGGCCCTGTATCCATGCTGCAGGGCTCCATGATTCTATGACTCTAACAACCATTGCGTGTCTACCACTTCATGCTCAAACATTTTATATTGTATGCAGGCGCTGTATAAAATACAACATATTAACGTCTCTAATCCTCAGAGCAAGGTTACTAATGAGTCCTTCTGACCACACAAAACCAAATCCAAAGTTATCTGATTTCTTGTTTGAGTCACAACATACTCTTTAACCAAACTGTTATACACTTATGGAATTTATTTTTCACAACATTAGCATTCACTTAGTTAACGCAGTTTAGATGCAATTTGAGATCATGCAGTAATACTGCAGCACCTACAATATTTGCATCTCTAATGTCCCGAGCATACAATGCACAGAATTTGCACGAGAGCATTGGTTTAGATGCATAATACACCAATGCTAGCTTCTCATTCCTATTTGTAAGATCCACCCAAACTGATGCTGTGGAATCTGAGGGACAGGGTCTGTGGCGTTATTAGTGATAGACCTGGACAAGACATTCGGAGAAGGTCACCTCGACGCTGACATGATCTGGAGAAATGACCAGCATCATAGGACAAGTATCAATATCCTCCCCACTCTGTCAGATTAACTGTCACCATACTCTCTCTGCTCCCTCACACTCACTACCTGTTATCGCACCTACCACCTAACAAGCTCACCCTCTATCTCCAAATAAGGCTCAGTCACTACCACTCTCACTATTGAATTCAGCACCCTCCCCATCCCACCCCACCCCGCCCGCCCTCTCTCCCTCCACTATACTCCCACCACTCATAACACTGCATGGATACAACACTGTGGACTGACTCCCTCCGGACACCTCACCATTCCCCCTCTACCTACACCAGCACTAACAGCAGGGCCACACACTCCAACCATCACTCCACCCCCCCCACCACACCTTTCTCCCATTCCTGGAGAAACGGACTGTAATAGGAGAGAAAGGGCCAGGCCAGGTTGTGGAGCACCAGATATCTGGTCGGTCCTCCACCCCCCCACCCCCCAACCATGTGGGGATGACCCTGGTATGAGCCAGAGAGGACCGGGACGTGTCGTATGGAGATTCCGAGACATCCATGTCCCTCCAACTGAGTAAAAGACAATGTTCAGTGAAGGGCAATTTGCACTTTAGCCATTCTGTCTATTCTCACAATTTTCTCTCTCCCAAAACAACAAATATCTCATTGCAGAGAGATACAGGCACAAAAATATTCAGAGACATATGAAAACACGCTAATATACTGACACTCACAGTACATACACGGAGATAGAACCGCAAACGTGTAGTGGCATACGGAGACATAGACAGTCGCACACAAATAGACACAATCACAAGTAAATGCACAGGCTCATACGCAGATAAACCAATGGCAGCACATAAATACAGAAACACACAGACACATGAACAAACACACACAAGTGCACATACAGACCCACAGAGACACAGACACTAGTGCTTATAAGACAGAGATAGATAGATTTTTGTTGAATAAGCATGTCAAGAGTAACAGAGAGTAATCAGGGGAATGATGCTGAGAAATCTCTAAGTCAGTATTAAATGGCATTCAGAGTCGATGGATCGAATGTCCTAATTCTGCGTTTTCAATGCTCGTGTGGTGTCATGCTATCAGTTATTCTCTTCCTGGGACAGGAGCAGAGAATGGGTTTAATGCATATTTGATTGAAAAGAATCAGTGGCACTATTGGACAGGTTTAGACGGCTGAATGGTTTATGTCTATGCCTAATTATTCTGTCCTTGTGTTTCAAAAGAGGTGGTGCTTTGATGTTAGGTTAACACAGTTTAAAATAATAGGTCCAACACTGAAATAAGATCGCCCCTTGCACTTTAGTGGTGTACTATCTGTCGGGTCCTCATCCTCAGGGAGCAGTGAAGACTCGATTTTTGAAGATATTCAAGGCTGAGCTCGACTGATCTTTGCTGGACAGGAGAGTCAATATTTATTGGGAACAGACAGGAGACGGATGGTCAAACACAATCGGATCAGTCATGAGCATTCTGACTGGTGGCACCGAATGGACAACTGTTGCCCCTACCCCATGTGTTGTTCCCTCAATCCACCCTCGAGGCTGTTACAGAGACATGCTGCTGTCCCTACCCCATGTGTTGCTCTCGTAATTCACGGCCAATGCTGTTACAAAGATATTCTGCTGTCGCTACCCCATGTGTCGTTCCCTCAAGGCAACCTTCGATGCAGTTACAGAAATATACTGCTGGCGCTACCCCATGTGTTGTTCCATCAATCCACCCTCGATGCTGTTACAGGGATATACTGCTGCCACTACCCTATGTATAGTGCCCTCCATCCACCCCTCGACGCTGTGACAGAGATGGGGGCCTTCTCATTCAGCCATTATCGTTACCATGAGACTGGAGGAGACCATTCTGCCTATTTAACGATTTACAGAGGAAAATAGAACGAATCATTTCAGCTCATTGAGTACATTTTACTGCACAGGCGGCCATTTAAACTGCGGGAGCTGCTTCACAGGAAGCTGTTGCTCACAGGAAATAGGGGAGAGACAAATGCTTATTTTCACATTACAAAGCTGTAACACGTGGGGTGCCTCAGAGATCACTATGGGATCATCAACGATCAATATCTGTATCAAACATCTGGAGGAAGGGACAGGATATATCAAAGCCCAATTAGCTTAAACGCCAAGCTGGTCATCCAGTATGTCATCAAATAGATGTCGTGTGTCATCAATGTGATATAGGCAAAGGGAGGTTAGTGAGCAAACCTTCAGCAGATATAGCATCATTTGAGTTGTCTATTTTGGATGGAAGGATAAAACAATTGTAAACAATTTAAGTAGAGAGAGATTGCAGAACTCTGTGATACAGATGGTATTCATGATTCTGGTACAAGAATCGTATGTAGTTAGTCTGCACTTGCTGTAAGTGATTTGAAAGCTTAGTGGAATGAGTGTGTTTCTGGCAAAAGGTCCCAGGTTTAATCAGGAATGTTTTACTGCATCTGTACCGGTAACAGTGAGGAGTGCAGATGCTGGAGATCAGAGTCGACAGTGTGAGGCTGGAAAAGCACAGACAATCAGGTAGCATCCGAGGAGCAGGAAAATTGGCATCACGGGTATAAGTCCTTCATCAGGAATATGCCCGAAACATCGAGTCTCCTGTTCGTTGGGTGTGCCTGACCTGTTGTGGTTTTCCAGCTTCACATTTTACGAGTCTACATCTGTAGGGGGGACTGCTAAGACCACATCTGGCACATTATGTGCAGTTTTGATCCCTTAACCTAAAAAAAAGTTATGGAAGCTTATCAACAATGTTTTGTTCACACCTTCCTGGAATGAAGGCCTTTTGTTCTGAAATATAATCAGTTTTGGACTTAGATGAGAAATCCTTTTGAAGCAGATACAATTTTGAGAAAAGTCAGCTAGATGCATATTTTCTCTTCTCAGGGAGACAAAACAATGGAATACATTTTAAGAATAAAGTGTATTATTTTAGCACAGATATTATAAAGACATCAAACGATTTTAAAAAATTAAGCATATGCATACCAATGATCGCTGGTTTCAAGTCCAGCGAGGGAAAGGATCCAGTTGGACCGGTGCAGTGATCAAGTTGATTTAGTGAAGGGATCTGGTACAATGAATGGAGAGATCTAGCTCAATTATCACTGAGATCAAGTCGAGCGAGTGAAGGGATCCAGTAGGACCAGCGCAGTGATTCAGTAGGATGACTGGAGGTATCGAGTTCAATGATCACTGGGATCAAGTCCAGCGAGGGAAGGGATCCATTTGGACCGGTGCAGTGATCCAGTGGATCTCGCACCGGGATCCAGTATGATGACTGGAGGGATCTAGTTCATTGATCACTGGGATCAAGTCCAGCTACCTCATTTCACCTCCCCCCAACTTATCTTACCCCAACCAATCTTTATAACCTGGCATTTCCATGACTGATGCGCCTCGTCTGCACTTCCCTGGACATTATGGGTAATTTAGCGTGGCCAATCCACCTAACCTGTGCATCTTGGGACTGTGGGAGGAAATTGGAGAATGTACTTGAGCACAAATCTCTGGTACGGTGAGGCAGCAGTGCTAAACACTGATCTACCCAGTGTGGGCAACAGAACTTGCCTGCATATTTCAGCACTTGAAAAGTGACATTTGAGCAGGGAGTTTCCATAAGATCCAGACCTGTCGTTTAGCGACAAGAGGAGGGCATTGAGATCTTGAACGGCTTGGTCAGGAACAGGAGCAGGACATGCACGCCATCGAGACTATAACGTAGGAACACCAAGAGGACATTCAGTCCAGCGAATGTATAAAGCAGGAACAGAATGTGCCCAATCAGCTACTCATGTCTCTTACACAGCAATTAGCACAGACCTTTTACAGCCTTGTGCCTGTTACACAGGAATTGTGAAATGAAATGTAGAGATTATAGAAAGCAAATAAATTATAATAACCAAACTCATTAGGGAATGAAACGTTGTGAGAAATCTATTGGTATTGAAGACAAATTGTTAGATTCCATTATGAAGGAATTAATAACAAGATATTTTCAAAGTCAAGCCAGAATCCAGCACAGTCAACATAGTTTTATGAAGAATAAGTCATGTTTGAATGATTTGACTAGCTTTCTTAAAAATGTGATAAACAAAGAACAAATAAAATTTGCAACCCAGGAACAGGACCTTCGCCCTCCAAGCCTGAGCCGATACAAATGCACTGTCTAAACCTATCGGTCAATTTCTAAGCTTCTGTATCGCTCTTCTCCCCACCTACTCATGCATCTGTCCAGACGCATCTTAAATGAATCTACTTTGCCTGCCTCTACCACCTCTGCTGGCAACGACCACCACCTGCTGTATGAAGTACTTACTGCATGTATCCCCCTTAAACTTTACACCTCTCACCATGAAAGCTTAACCTGTCGTTATTGAATCCTTCGCCGTGGGAAAAAGAGCTTGTCTCTATCCACCCAGTCTATACCCTCCATGATTTTGCAAACCTCAATCAGGTCCCCCCTCAAACTCCTTTTTTCTAATGAAAACAAACCTAAACTACTCAACCTTTCTTCATAGCTCGCACCTTCCATACCAGGCAATATCCTCAACAACCTTCTCTACACCGTCTCCAAAACGTCCACATTCTTTTGGTAATGTGTCGACCAGAACGGTACACAGTATTCTAAATGTATCCGAACCAATGTCGTGTACAATGTTAACATGACTTGTCAGCTCTTATACTCAATACCCCGTCCCATGAAGGCCAGTGTACTATATGCCTTCTTGACCACTCTATCCACCTGTGCAGCAACCTTCAGGGTACAATGACCTGCACTCCCAGATCTCTCTACTCATCAACTTTTCTCAAGGTTCTTCTGTTCATTGTATAATTCGCTGTCGAATTAGTCTTGCCTACATGCATCACCTCACATTTGTCTGGATTGAACGCCATCTGCTAATTTTCCGCCCAACTCTCCAGTCTATCTATATCCTATATTCTCTGACAGTCCCCTATTCTTTCTGCTACTCCACCAATCTTCATATCATCTGCAAACTTGCTGATCATACCAACAGAGCCCTCTTTCAGATCATTTATAAAAATATTACAAACAACAGCGGCCCCAATAATGACCCCTATGGTCCACCACTGGTCACTTTTCTCCATTTCAAGAAACTCAGTTCAACTACTACTCTGTCTCCTGTTTCTCAACCAGTTCTTTATCCACCTAGCTAGAACACTCTGCACACCATATGATTACAATTTCTACATTAGTCTACCACGGGGAACCTTATCAAACGCCTTACAAAAGTCCATGTGTATGACATCAACAACCCTTCCTTCCTCTATCAACTTGGTCACTTCTTCAAAGAACTCTATTCAGTTGGTAAGGCACGATCTCTCCTGCACAAAATCATGTTGCCACTCACTGAAAAGCCCATTCTTTTCTAAATATGAATGGATCCTATTCCTCAGTATCATCTCCAGCAACTTTCCCACCACTGATATCGAGTTCAATGGTCTGTAGTAATCTGGAATATCCCTAGTACCCTTCTTGTACAGGGGGATATCATGAGCAACCCTCCAGTCCTCCGGCACCTCACATGTATATAAGGATGCCACAAAGGTATCTGTCAGGGCCTCAGCTATTTCCTCTCTCACCTCCCTCAGCAACCTGGGATAGATCGCATCCTGTCCTGGGGATTTCTCCACCTTAATAACCTCTAGCGTACCCAACACATCTTTCTTACTTATGTCAACATGATGCAGACTAATCAAATTTCTATCTCTAATCTCAACATTCCTCATGTTCCTCTCCTCAGTGAGCACTGATGCAAAGTAATCATTCAGAATCTCACCAATCCTTTCAGGTTCGACACACAGCCTTCCTTCATTATCTTTTAGTGGACCAATCCTTTCTCTAGTTTCCTGCTTGCTTCTTATATAAAAATAAGATGCTTTGTGATTCTCCTTAATTCTGCTTGTTAAAGCTATGTCATGACAACTTTTAGCCCGCTTGATTCCTCGTTTAAGAGATGGGTAATGGGGCTCATCTAGATGTATTACATCTCGATTTTCAGACAGGAGTGCGTAATGTGCCTCACAATAGATTAATACGCAAGACAAGACCACATGGGGTAAGGAAAGATTTATTTACAAAGAGAGATAATGGGATAAGCAATAAATAAGTACGATATGGAGCCGCTGGTTTTAGACTGGGTCGGACAATGTCAAAATTCACACGACAGTCAGTTAGAGTCCAACGGGTTTATTTGAAAACACAAGCTTCCACAGCGCTGCTTCTTCGTTAAGTGTTAGAGAGAGAGGAAGACCATAGGCCCAGAAGTTATAAGGAAAAGATCAAAGGATTGTACAACTCATGCGCATGAATGGTACACACCTAGGATGGCTCTTAAATCCTTAATCACTTAGAATCGAGGTGTAGGTTTTGATTGATTGATATGCAAAACGCAAACATTATCGATGTAAAGGAGGTGACGCCTCCGATCAGGCAATGTATTTCAGTGGTGAGGTCTTGTTTGGAGTTTGTCTGTGTCTTCATCTGGAGTCCGACTGGGTTTGTGCCGAGTTAAGGAGTGTATAAAATGCCACGTTGACTGACTGTCTCCAAATTGTATGTTTTTGGAACAAAATAAAGCTTATCTGCAAATTCAAATGCAAATTCACGCCGCAGATTTGTACGTGCATACGTGTGTGTGCGTGTACGTGTGTGTGAGGGGGTGTGCCTGTGTGAGGGGGAGAGACAGAATGTGTGTAAGTGAGAGAGACTGAGGGGGAGTGTGTGTGTGAGTGCGGGACGAATATATAGTGGGTATGGGTGTGCATGCGTATGACAGAACAGAGTGTGCATGTGCGCATGTGAGACGGGGGAGTGTGTATGTGTGTGTGTGGAGCGAATAGGGAGTGTTTGCATGAGTTTATGTAACGGGGAGAGTGAGAGTGTCTGTTTGCCAGGCGAAAACATAAACAGATACCACAGATCCCTTTCCCCACAGGCACTCACTCCATGGTTTCAGAGCTTCCCCTCTCTGCAGCCTCTGCTCCATTTGTTGTGTATGTTACAGACCCATATGCTGTAACTACAGTCCCCATGCTCCATCCCGAGTTGGGTCACCAATTCCTAAGGTCTTCCAGAATGTCTGAGGCAGCTCACAGCACAACCTCCAGCAAACCATCCCCAGCACCTCCACTAACTTTTCAATGACTTGAGTCAGTCAGATGCCCCACAGGTACAAGCCTTATGGACAGACCAGACCCCTCAAAATATTTTTAAAAGGCAGCAGAGACCTTAACTTTTCCTTATTTTAACTGGAGATGTGAACTGTGCGTTCAACAAATGTTGCAACTGGTCAACCGACTCAACGTTAAGTAATATGTAATCCATTCAAATACTCCAATAAAATCATAATCAAACAGATGAACAATTTGAAATAGCTTCCCAATTGGAACACTTATGCAAAAAATGGATACAGTGCCTTCTACTAATTAATTGTGCTAATACAGGAACATCCCATAAACATGTTCCTTGACACAAAGGTATATTCAAAAACAGAATCTTAGGTGCAGTTCTCCAATCCAGGAAGAAGCATCTTCAAGAAAGTTTTCAGAGAAAGGAGCAGCTCAGGATCATGTATTGAAGCTTCCAACCCGCCTGGGACACCGAGCAGCTTCTGAATGCTGCAGCTAAAAACAAAATGAGAAGATCTGGTCTGGGAGAGCTGGTCACTGCCCTACAATTGTTACCACTGTTTTAATAAAACCTAAAGGCCTCGGAAGTTACTTACTTCAGCCGTTTTCAGTAGGCAGTTCCGCATCTCTGCCGTTAAGACTTCTCTTCAAAAAAAAGAGAAAATTACATTTTCAAAATGACAGCATTGTCACATCTCCTCCTTTGACAAAATGAACCATTAATACACAACTGCAGCTTTTTTTTAAACCCATTATTTTTACTCTATTAGTGGACTACAATACATATATACGACATTGATAATAAGTATGCAAACATTCACAACTCCATTCTATTTCAGTCTGTATGCTCTTGCCGCAGAACGCCTCTGTCTTTCTTCATTCAAGTCTCGACAACTTGTCAGCAAGTACAGTTTCTTGTCCTGTCACCTGTATAACTTCCAAAGCTAATGGCAGCAACAAAAAAACCTATATCTGAGCAGATCAGATGTTTTCTCCCTAAACTTCTCCAAAGACGTTTAGGCGTTATGATCGTATATAGATTAGTCTTGGGCACGTTATTTGCAAGTTAACTGCTGAAATGTTGTGACACCAACACCAAGCTCAAAGTCTCCTTCCCAGTTGTGAAATACTTCTGTTGATGATTTCACCAGACACACGAACCACATGTTACATAATGGAGCAATTTGCATCTCTCCAACAGTTCTTCTGAATGACATGTCTCCTCATTTCTCAGCATCAAGAAATTACATGCCTCTGTACCTCTTAATGTTGTAATATCTTTTCCTGCTACTCCTGGCCTATGCTAGTCAACTTTACTCACACAGGTGTATATTTTAAGAAGTTCTCACACATCCTTATCAATCCATCATGGTATCCAAACTTTGATTTGTGGACGAACTCATAATCATCAGCCATTTCTGCTTCTAATCTTGCCATTGTAACTCTCTGCTCTTCTGTGCGAGTTCTCACTATTGCAGGAAGTGAATTTTTGAATTCCTTCGAAAAAAGAACCTTTCGCAGAATGTCATAGGTTTGCTCAGCTTTTTATACCCTTACCCACCTTTCAAATTTACTTTGATTCTTTCAAACTCAATTTGCGTTTAAATCAGGGACCCTTTTTTAGATTCCTGAAACACTGTCTGTCGGCTTCTGGCACAAGCTCATATTGTTTCTTCACCTTATCCTCCACAGATACCTCCTCCGATAGGCATGCAAACAGCCTGACATACACCCAATTGTCCATGGAGCACCACATGGGACACGCCGGGAAGTGAACAACAGCCTGACACACACCATTTCATTGTCTCTGCACTTCACCATGCCAGCAGTCGATACACGAGGGAGTCGGAAACCAAGGTCAGGGAAAGGTACAGAGGGATAGAGAGATTCACATTAAAGACAGAAACAGATAGCTAATTACCTGAGAACCTGTTGTGTAAATATGGGGAAAAAGACAGAGCAGTGGGACTAACTGGAGGAGTGAACCCTTCTAGAGCAAACTTATAAGAATGAGAACATTGAATAAAGGTATTTTCAGGTAAATTGAAATGGTTTGTTCAATCAAATTCTGAAACTGCTTCACAGAACACTTCAAACAACGTACGCTGGGAAAAGATGACAGCCCAGCATGGAGAGTTGTGCACACGATGCTAGTGTATTGCTCAGAAAACTGCACTATCTGCCCAGCATGGGGAGAATTGCAAAACTTTATTATCATATGGGAATGATACACGCAACAGATTACTGTCTAAAAGGGGAGGGTTTCCATCTCCATTGGACCAGTATAAGTGAAGGTGTGTGTGTGCATGTGCATGTGCGCGAGTATGCATCATTTGTGTCTCTGTGTGTGTGTGTGTCATGCACGTGTGTGTGTGGGTGGGTGCGTGTGTGTGATGCATTTGGGTGTTGAATGCAAAAATCATTGCATCAGAGAGAATACACATGAAGGAAAACAGATTAAATATGAACCACTGGCAGGGATTTGGATAAACGACACAGAGAGACTGAGGGAAGTTTCATGAACAGATAGATGAGTTAAAGTGCTGAAGAATAGTAAAATAAAGACATTGACAGACACAATATCGATATAGATCAGCGTGCACAGCAATGTCAGATGGATGGAATTTTGGTGTGATTTCGAATCAGATTTGTTTCTGTAGGTTTCAACCTGAGAGTGTCAGCAGCAGATTGTTGTCATCATTAAGTCTGTATTTCACAGTTCGAGATTCAAACAGCAGATGAGTTAAGACAGTGAAGTACTCTCTGGAGCAGTGTGTAGTTAAAGTTAATAATTGTCAGGGCATGGTGTCAGGAATCAGCTCATGGCCAAAAGGATCACTAAAGTTGCCATTCGTCTGTTTCAAACACAACCTGCATGTTTCACCTACACGCACAAACCTCCCCCTCCCCACCTCCCCGACCCACCATGATTTGGAAATATACTGCTGTTGCTTCAGAATCGTTGGGTTAAATTTCTGGAATTCCCTCCCTACTGGCATTGTGGGTAAACCCATAGCAAGTGGACTGCAGCAATTCAAGAAGGCAGCTCACCACCTTTTCAAGGGCAAATACGAATGGGCTATTAATGCTGGACAGCCAGCGATGCCCAAGACCCAGAAATGAATGAAAAAAGATATTGGCCAAGGATGGGATGGAGCCCTAGGAAGAAAATGAAGTTTGTAAACATAATAGACGACAATGACCTCCACATTCCCAATATTAAAAAAAAACTAGGGCAGAGATACAATGGTTCATATCTGCAACTGAGTAGGTCAACATAGAGACCCATGAGTAATACTGCCAGAGCAAAAGAGGGAGGCAGGAATTGAACTGGATTCAAAGTATCAACAGGAACACTATTGGGGGCAAGAAGCGTAGACGACACGAAAGTACACAAGTGCAGTCGTAACTGGCTTATAGAAACAAAATCTGGACAGTGAGACTTACCAGGTACACCAACGATAGACAGGAGAGGATAGTAAAAACATTGCATAATGCAAAGTGCAGTATAGATCAGCCACGATAATGGCAACCGACCATAATACAAAGAAAGATACCAAATAAAATAGGATAAATCCCTGTCCATTGTTGGAATATTCCAGTCTAATGTTATCCTATTCTGATCCATTGTTGGAACATTCCAGTCTAATGTTCTCCAATTCTGATCCATTGTTGAAACATTCCAGTCTATTGTTCTCCTATTCTGATCCATTGTTGGAACATTCCAGTCTAATGTTCTCAGATTCTCTTCTCTCCTCGCTTCTGTCTGGAGCTGCTGATCCCTGTTAGTCCTGTTGGTGATTCTCCTGCTCATACTATGGCATAACACATTGAACGGCACCCATTTATGATTAAAAGATGGGAACTCTCCACTGGTGTGTTTAGAACCCATGGAGACTGACATTAATCACAATCACTGAACAAACAGGCTCAGTTAACCCCTTCCTTACATCACATCTCATATCACAATAAAAGGGAATATTTCTTCAGTCTGGATGGAATGGTTGAGGATTACTGGATGGACTATGAATTGTACATTTTTCAAATATTTTTCCTTGAATGTACAGATACTGTAAGAGCACTGCATGATTGTTCATGTACCACTCTGTCCATAAAAGGAGACAGGGTTTAAATGTCAGACTAGCTGCATAAGATATCTGTTGAGGAAATTTCTGGATGCACTGACTGAAGAAAGTGAGGATTGCAGATGCTGAAGATCTGAGTCGGAAAGTGGTGCTGAAAAAGCACAGCCAGTCAGGCAGCATCCGAGGATCGGGAGAATCAACATTTTGTGTGTAAACCCTTCATTAGGAAAAAGGCTTGAGGCCCAAGGGTGTTAAGAGATAAATGGGATGGGGTGAGGTTGGTGGGAAGGTAGCTGAGAATGTGATAGGTAGATGAAGGTAGTATAGCGGAGAGCAGGGTGGAAGGGATAGGTGGAAAGGATAATGGATGGGAGGACACATCAACAGTGCCGTGCTGAGTTGGAAGGTTAGATTTGGGATAAGGTGGGGGTCGGGAAATGAGAAAGCTGGTGAAATCATCATTGATCCCATGTGGTTTAGGATCCCAGGGCGGAGGATGAAGTTTTCTTCCTCCAGGCGTCGGGTGGTTTAGGAGTGGAGGTGGAGGAAGCCCAGGACGTGCATGTCCATCCCGGAGTGGGAGGGGGAATTAAAGTGTTCAGCTACGGTGCGGTGTGATTGGTTGGTGCGGGTGTCCCACAGATATTCTCTGGAGTGTTGTGTAAGTTGGTGTCCTGTCTCCCCAATGTAGACGAGTTAACATCGGGAGCAAAGGATACAGTAGGTGCCATGTGTGGAAGTGCAGGTAAAAATTCAATTGACGTGGAAGGTTCCTTTGGTGTATTGGACAGAGGTGAGTGATTAGTGAAGGTGCAGGTTTTACAACTCATGCGGTGGCACGGGAAGGTGGCAAGATGGCAGGGTGGGTTGGTCGGTGGTGTGGACCTGACAAGAGAGTCGCGCCTGGAATGTTTTTTATGGACCATGGGTAGGGTAGTGAGGGAAATATAACCCTAGTGGTGGGGTCTGTTTGTAGGTGGCCCAGATGGGGGACGATGACGCATTGCATCTAGAGGTTTGGTAGGGAGGAAGACGAGGACCAGGGTGTTCTTTCGCTGTTGCGTTTGGAAGGGTGGGATTCAAGGGCGGAGGTGCAGGAAGTGGATAAGATGCGCTGGAGGGCATCGTCGACCACGTGGGAGGGAAAATTGCGGTCTTTGAAGAAGGAGACCATTTGGGATATACACTGGGTTCCGAGTGCGGTACAGGGAAACCCCAGCAAGGCTGGCAGCATCCGAGATCGCTTTTGCCTGAAACATCGATTTTCCTGCTCCTCGGATACTGCCTGACCTGCTGTGCTTTTCCAGCACCACATTATCGACACTAATCTTTAGTAACTGCAATCCTCACTTTCGCCAACACACGAGGTTCAGCGACTTTCATAACACTGCCTTGAATTCAGTTCTCCCTGCTTTAGAAAAGATGTTGTTAAATTTGAAAGAGTGCAGAAAAGTTTTACAAGTATGTTGCTGGTGTTAGGAGTGGGTGATGTTGAGCTACACGGAGAGTACGAATAGGCTGAGGCTATATTCCCTGGAGTGTTGAGTCTGAGGAGTGACCTTACTGAGGTTTATCGCAGTGAATCCCAATTCTCCAGGGTGAGCAACGTCAAAGGCCAGGGAAATAGAACAGTTTTACTCACATTTGAAATGGACAATAACACATGGAACAACACGTTACTGAACGATGGAGATAGATTGAAGAATGGGACTAGCCGGTGGAGTCAGAATTTGGAGGGTCCAACCACAAGAATGAGAACAAAAGTACAAGCACTGCCATATCAGTTGAAGTCATCAGTTCTATCACATTCTCAATCCACCTCAGAGAGCTAGCCCAGACACCATAAACCCAGAGGAGATATCTTTCAGCATGGAGCACTGTGCAGACCATGCTCGTGTATTGCTGAACACAACCCTGCAATCTGTCCAGAGTAGAACACGGTACAGACCTCTGAAGTGATTGACCTATAAACCCAGATGAGATATGTGTTCAGTATGATAAACTGTGCAGACCGGACTGGTGTACTATACAATAAAATCCCCAATCTACACAGAGGTATGCGGACCACAGCAGTGTATTAATTTATAAACCCAGATGAGACATGCAACCAGGGTGTGGAACTGTGTCCACCACCCCAGTACGCATCTCAGTAACACTGCATGAGATCACTTTCCAGCGTACAGTATCCTCTAACATTAGCCAGTGCTTCCAGGAATGATTGGTGAATGGGATATTGGTGTGAGTTCAGGAGAATTTTGGATTAACATTTGTTCTGCAGGATTGTAACTGGCAATAGGGTCAGCACAGACGTCAACCCATTGGGCTGAATCTAACAATAATTTGTCTCAGTATCATGATTGTTGAATGTGATAGAGGGATCGTCGACACGAGGCTGATCTAGTTTCCTGGTGCTATCGTGTCGAACTCACCTCATTAACAACCCACCCCTCCCCATGGTGTCCCTTTCATTCAATGCCGGACTGATTCTAACACCCATCATGTCTGGAGGTACTCACCATCGCTCGGATACCCCCGGATATTCTGTGATCCCTGGCACTGTAGCCAGCTTTGAAAGGCCAACGGGCACATGATTGAGCTTTCTCTATTAGGAACTGCCCTGCAAAGTTTACCCCGAGCATGGCAGATAAGGGGCAATTACACCACAGTTTGTCGGCAGGGACACGGAGGACCTGGTGGATGGGCTAGTACTGAGGAGGACCATTCTCCTCCCAGAGGGGGCCACACCATCAGACCCAACGAGCATAATCTGAGCTCACCACCCAGTTGAATGCAGTATCTGTGATCTGAAGCAATGTCCAGCAATACAGGAAAAGCATCAATAACCTTCCCCACTCTGTCAGGATAAGGGTCACCGTATTCTCTCTGCTCCCTCATACTCACTGTGTATCTGTTATAGCACTGACTCCCTAACAAGGCTCATACTCCAACATTCTCACTGCTGCATGTAGCATCTTCCCCCTCTCTCTCTCTGCTTCTCTCACCTCCACTAAACACCCCACACTAACAACACTGCATGGATACAACACTGTGGACAGACGCCCCTCTGAAAACCTCTTCATTCCCCCCTCCCACCTACACCAGCAATAACAGCAGGACCACCCACCCCCACCCTCCCTCCCATTCCAGAAGAAACAGCCTGGAATAGGACAGAAAGGGCCAAGCTGGGTGGTGGAGTGCCCGATATCCGTTCCCTAACCGGCCATGTGGGGGGAACCCTGGTACGAGTTAGACAGGACCAGGACGCCTCGTGTGGAGATTCCGAAGCATCTACGTCCCACCGACCGAGTAAGGAGCAATGTTCAGTGAAGGGAAATTCTCACGTTAAATCCATTGGCAGTTCCGTTTCCCCCCGGCACAACTTAGAAGCCGTGGCCCTGATGCCATCTCCCTTTTGTATCGAGCTGCTACAAATGGAATCCCCGCGGTGGGCAGGAGGGTGGGCTCAAAACACATCGTAACCACCACCTCCCAAGAAGGATTATGGAGACTCCGTCCTACACCTCCCCCTGTAAACAGCTCAGATACTGAAACTAATCTGTGATAGTTACTGCTCTCCCCACTTGTCCTGACGTTTTCAATAATTTGTGCTCATACACACAGAGGTCCCTCTGCTCCTGCACCCACTTTATAACAGTACAGCCTGTTTTCCTTCCAAACTTCATCACCTTACACTGTGTTGCATTGATCGTCGTATGAAATATACCTGAACTCTACACCAAGTTGGCGTTGTCCTGTTGTTGTTGCACTCCATCCTCCACACACTTCACAATTCTTCCAGGTTTGCTGACATCAACAAGCATCGAAGTTGTCATAGTGTCATACACCAGTCAAAATAACTGAAAGAGAATGCGGTGCTGGAAAAGCACAGCAAGTCTGAAAGTAAGGACTGCAGATGCTGGAGATCAAAGCGGAGAGTCGGTGCTGGGAAAGCACAGTAAATCAGGCCAGAATCCAGATTATAGACAGGGCTGATGAAGGGCTTATGCCTACAATGCTAATTCTCCTTGTCTTCGGATGCTGTCTGACCTGCTGTGCTTTTCCAGCACCGCACTCTTGTTTTTGATCTCCAGCATCTGCAGTCCTTACTTTCCCCTACAGAACAATTTAAATACTGACAGACTCACTGATTTGATCAAGGTGTGCACTGATACTAAAGGAGCGTCAGAAAATAACAACACACATCCCAAAGAGCCAGAGAAGAAAACTGACATACTGCAAACAGAGAAATACAAATAATATTGTACACCATACAGAGTGGGTGAAACAGTGAGAATTTGCCAGAGAGAAAGAGAAATACTGACTGACTCCCATGTTTGTCGTGTGTGTGTGTGTGTGTGTGTGTGTGTGTGTGTGTGTGTGTGTGTGTGTGTGTGTCTGTGTGTCTGTGTGTGTGTATTTATTCTTATGTCTGCATCTTCGTGGATGTAATAGCGCATGTAACTGTGTGTATTAGTGTGTGTGGGTGTACCTCTGTGTGGGAATGGTCTGGCGGTCCCTGTGTTGGTTAAAGTGATGGAATTCCACACTCTGCTGGCCTTTCCACTCCATTGCACAGACAGTGGCGGAGGGTGAAAACCATCTGGAAGGAGGGAGGGAGCAGGTCACAGCATTATACAAACTGGCACCAACATCAACAGTACACAGACAGACAGACAGACAGACTCAGTCACAGACACACAGACACAGACACAGACTCTCTGTCTCTCTCCCTCTCTCTCTCTAGACTGGTGCGGAGAGGATTGCAATTGTACTGAGGATCATATGGAGAAATGTCTGTGCTCCACAGCATTTGTCTTCAGACTTCTATAAGTGAACCATTGTGGAAGAAGATGAGATAATTTGATTGCACGTTCTGCACGTTCTGCTACTTGCATTTTATTTGCTCCACACTCTGACAAATGATAAGTACGAAAGCATTCTTAATGACCCAATGGTGCCAGCAGGTCAATGCTAGACATGTCAACCTCCTTCTCTAATATCTCAGGAACAGCATTGCAAGAGATCAGACAAACTTCTCTCTGCTGCCAAGGCTATTCTTTGAAGCATGAATGTAGCTGATTCACAGTTATTGGTGTATTCTCAAGCAAACAATGAGTTCCCTACTTTCCCCCTGTAGTTCAAAGATGTGCAGGTGAGATAGATTGGCCGTGCTAAGTGGTCCATAATGCTTAGGGATATGCAGCTTAGGTGGATTAGTCATGTGAATCGCAGGGGTAAAGGGATGGGAATGAATGTGGGATACTCTATGGCTGGTCAGTGTGAACTAGATGGAATGAATTCCAAACTGAATGGATTCTATTAGGCCTTCTGCTTGCACAGTGGAATTGGTGAACCAGCAGAGGATTATATTACATCATTTTAAACATACGGGGAAACAAGGTGTTATTCCCCATTTCAATTAATCGCCTGTCCCCAAAACAAGAGAGATCCGATTACACAGTGTTTTAGGACAGAGCGGATTAAGAAGTTAGCCTGGACTCTAACGTTTTCATATTTTAAAGGTAAGGTGCCGTGTTCCAGATCCAATTCAATTGATCAAACTAATTGAAGTTACGCAAATCACAGTTTATTTGAACACTATAGTAAAAATATAATCAAAGAAAAATGAACGTGGAATAACTTAACTCTATTGGAAATCTTAACAAAACTCAGTAAATTATTTTACTACTAAACAGTAACTGTTCCAATGTGGGAACAGCTCATAAACACACCCTGGGCACAAAATTCAGAAAAACAAACTGCAGGACATGCAACTCCTGCAACCCAGAAAGGAAAATTCAGAGAGAGTAGCAGCCAGCGACATGTAGTACAGTGTTCAACCCTGGTGAGATCCCAGCTACAACTGCGGCAAACTGCCGACTATACGCCCTGCTTCTTTGAGACCTTGACTGTACTCTTTGAGGCTGCTTCTATTGTTCCAAAGTTTCAAAAAAAACTAAGGTCTCACAAACTATTTACTCTGTTTGCTCCGGAGGATTGCTCGGTAACTCTGCCTGAAAACTTAAATTTAAAAGAGTCCAGGATAAAATATTCCCTTTAATCTACAACAGACACATGCACAAACACACATACAAACACTCATATATGAACAAACATGCAAACACAGTAACACAGCAGCATCTTTGAGATAGAGTTTGGTAAACTTTTGATTAATAAGTGAATCAAAGGTAATTGGGAGGGGTGAGGTGTATGTGGTTGAGAAATAAACCATCCAAGAACAAGCAGCAGAGCAGATTCGATGGAGCTAATTCTGTTCTCGTTTCTTTTGACCCTTTGATATCTGGAAATGGCTTTGTGAGGGTGCTGTGTAGGCTGGCTTTGATAGATATTTAACCAAAATATAGTCAGTGGTAATGTGGGGCATGTTTGGAAGCTGAATGGTTTTTGTCTATTCCTAATTATTGTCATTTCCTGTTCCTCAAAAGCAGTGGTGATTTTTTTGTGAGGGTGGCACATTTTGCACATTCTCCCCGTGTCTGCATGGGTTTCCTCGGGGTGCTCCGGTTTCTCCCACAGTCCAAAGATGTGCAGCTCAGGTGAATTGGCCATGTTAAATTGCCCATAGTGTCAGGTGCATTACTCAGAGGGAAATGGATCTGGGTGGGCTACTCTTCAGAAGGTCGGTATGGGCTGGTTGGGCCAAAGGGCCTGTTTCCACACTGTAGGGAACCTAATTTACTCTAATTTAATCTAATCTGATCAAATATATTATAAAACAAGCGCCTTCTAATTAAGACTGAGTTAAGGATATTTTTTTCTCCTTGTCGATTTTCACAGTCCCCGGGAACAGTGAAGACTGGGTTATTGAAGGTATTCAAGGCTGAGCTGAACTGACCATTGATTGACAACAGAGTCAGTGTTTATTGGGAACAGACAGGAAAAGGATGCTCACACACAATCATATCAGCCAAGAGCATTCTGAATATTGCAGCAGGCCTGATGGGGCGATTGGCCAACTGATGATCCTACCTCCTGTGTTGTTCTCTCAATCCACTCCTCAATGCTGTTACAGAGGGAGAGAAAGACCACATTCAGCCAGTAAGGCAATAAGACAACGGGAGACCATTACGCCCCTCTAAGGAGTTCGACAGAAACGAGGTGATGGTATTCAGCCCTCCAGTATACACTACACAGCACAGGACGAGGCCATTCAAACTGTCTTCGTTGCTGAGCAATCACAGCAGCCTCCTCAATATAACAGGAATTAGTGCTTCGAGATTAATGTTGGTTTGCAGGTTGTAAAACTGATATATATTAATCTCTGAGGTCCTCCACTAGTTACAGTTATTTGGATGACCCGATAGATTGAAGCTATAGGAGCTAATTTATCAAGATTGTCATTCAATGCTTTGTCAACTGGACGGAGGGAGTGAGTAATGGGATACAGATGGGGTGGTTAAGTGCGAAAATCTTCAGCAGAAACTGTTTAATGTGGATTATGAGAGTAGGTGTTTTGGAAGAAGGATATAAAATCAGTAACTGTTTAAATGGTGAGAGATTTCAGAACTCAGTGACACACAGGGATTTGTGAGTACTGTTGTATGAATCATTTAAAGTTAGTCACCATGTGGAGCAAATGATTAGGAAAGTAAATGGAATGATGCTGCAAAGAGTGTCAGGTTTAATCGTAGGAATGTTTACTGCATTAGTACAGGGCATCGCTGAGATCACGCCTGATGCAATGTAAAATATTTTGAATCCTAAACTGACCAAAAGAAAGCTTCAAACTGAGGAAGGGCACCATTCAGACCCAAAATGTTAACTTTGGTTTCTCTTCACAGAAGTTGCCATATCTGCTGAGATTTTCCAGGAAATTCTGTTTTTGTTCCTGATTTACAACAGGAAGTTGTGTGTAGAATTTTATATTGATTTTCAGGTTGAAAAACTGAAACCAGTGGAATGCTCCAGAGATCAGTTCATATCTGTTATCCAACGTGCTTTTGGTTTCTGGAAAAGAAGATTCATTTCATTTAGAAACTTCCAAAGATACTTCACTTTATTTTTTCTGAGTTGAAGTCTTTGTTTAATGAAAGATATGCATTTTAGGTCTCAGTGTAAGTGTTCTTGCTATTGTACTAAACAAGATCTTGAAAACCGTGCATCAGGTGAATACTGATGGATATTTCCTCTTGTTTGGGAGACTAAAACTAGGGAATTCATTTTAAGAATACTTATTCACTTTGACACAGATATTGGAAAGTCATTAACTTTTTTTTAAAAACGGTAAAAGTATCATAGTAACAGAATCGAACATCATGGAACCACACCTTTTGTTCAACTAATACTACCAGCCTGAGTTTGGCCCATATCCCTCCAAACCTTTCCTATTTTTGTACCTACCCAAACATCTTTTAAATGTTGTAACTGTACCTGCACCCGCCACTTCCTTTGAAAGTGCATTACACACACTAATATCTCTCTGTCAGAACAAATTACCCCGCATGTACTTTTGAAATCTTTCCCTTCTTACTTTAAAATATTCTCGCTGGTATCGAATTCCTCCGTCTGAAGGAACAGAAACATGCCATTCACCTTATCAATATCCCTCATGATTTTATAATGTAACCCTTGGATTTTCTGCCCTCCAAGGAAATAAGATCTAATCCAATCTCTCTTTATACCCCAATCCCTCCGTTCTTAGTAACATTCCGGTAAATATATTTTAACTCTAACAAACTCAATAATGCCCTTCCCCTGACTGAGTGATCAGAACTGGACCAAGTACTCCAAAAGAGGCCTTATCAATGTCTTGTACAACCTCAATATGAAATACCGACACCTATAGTGAAACGTCTGAGTGACGAAGGCAAAAGTGCTAAATGCCTTCTAAAATACTTTTTCCACGTGTGATACAAAATTCAAAGAATTATGTACCAAAGTCCCTCCAACTCTATGGCATGAAGTACTACCTTGGACCGTATAATTATTTGTTTTACGTCATGCACTTGTTTATTTTACCAAAATGCAGTACCTCACATTTAGTTTATCTAATCTCCATCTGTCACTCCTCAATCCATTGACCTAATTGCACATTATCTCTTTGCAATCGCAGACAACTGTCTCACTGCCCAATATAACAGCAATCTTAGTGTCATCTGTAAATGAACCAACCATGCCTTTGATATTATCATCCTAACCTTTTACATCAATGACAAACAAAAGCCCATCCAGTACTGATCCCGGTTGAACACTGCTTGTTATAAGCTTCCAGGCGGAAACAAAATCCCCTATTCTGTCTCCTTCTGTAAAACCGAATTTACAACCAGTTGTCAAGCTTGCCCGCAATCCCATGTGCTCTAGCTTTGTTAATTGGTCTACCATGCAGAACCTTATCAAAGGCTTTGCTAATGTTCATTTAAACAACATCTACCATTCTGCTACAATCTTTCTGTTTACTTCATTTAAAACAAATTAAAATCATGTTTTTAAGACATGATTCCACACATACAATATCTTTCTGACCAACACAATTTAACCCTTCTCTCTCCATGCATGTAAATCTTATCTTTCAGAATCTCTTCCAACAACTTACTCATCACCAATGTCAGATACAGTCTATCGTTTCCATGCTTTTCCTTCCGGCCTTTCTAAAGGTGCAGCATTAGCCACCCTCCAGTACTTCACTTGTGTGTATAAATGATTCAACTATATCTGATGAGTTCCCATAGTTGAAAAGAACAAAGAGCAAAGAAAATTAACGAAGAATATTTCAGCACAGGAACAGGCCCTTCATCCCTCCAAGCCTGTGCCAATCCAGTTCTTCTATCAAAGCATATTTTCTAAGGATCTGTATCCCTTTGCTCGCTGCCCGTTCATATATTTGTCTAGATAGATCTTAAATGATGCTATTGTGTCCATCACTAACACCACTACTGGCAACGCGTTCCAGGCACCCCCACCCTCTGCATAATGAATTTACCACATATACCTCCCATCAACATATCCAATCTCATGTTGAACTCGTGGCCCCTAGAAATTCATTACGTCACTCTGGGGGAAAGAAATCTTCTTGCTATCCACCCTGTCTATACCTCTCATAAATTTGTAGACCTCATTCAGATTCTCCCTCCCTGACCTCTGTTTTTCTAATGAAAATAATCCTAATCTACTCAACTTCTCTTCATAGCTTGCACACTCCATATCAGGTAATATCCTAGTGAACCACTTCTGTACTCTCTCCAAAATCATCCACATCGTTTTGGTAATGTGCGCAACCAGAAATGTACCAGATATAATGCTGAACTTTAGTCTTATTGAATTGTAACATGACCTGCCAAATCCTGTACTCAATACCTAGCTCGATGAAGGAAACATATGTTTTCTTGACAAATGTATTGACCTGCATTGCCACCTTCAGGGATCAAAGGACTTGAACACCCAGAGATCTCTCGGTACATTAATTTTCCTCTGGACATTTCAACTTACAGTACAATTCGCTCTTGAATTGTATCTTCCAAAAAGCATGACATCGCATTTAACAGGATTGAACTCCACAACGCCCTGGCATACTCATGATCCGGTCCTGGAAATTGATCAATCCTTATAGTTCCTCAGACCTTGCACGCACAACAACACCCAAATCTCTCTGCGCTGGTCTTTTGTTTTCACAGTCTCCCTCCATATAAATAACCATTTGTTTTTTTATTATTCCTTCTGAAGTGCTTGACCACACACTTTATTACAATTAACTCTATCTTCCAATTACACAGTGCAGTTTTCTTACATCCTTATCACACCATGCTCTGCAACCTATCTTTACCATCATCAAATATGCATTGATTGCATTCTACACCTGACCCCCCCCCCCCCGCCCCCCCACCCCACCACCACCAACGAAAACAACTTTAATACAGAGAGTAAGCAACTGGGAGCCCAAGGTCTGACATTTGTACGACTCAACTTATTATGTGTCTCTGAATTCACACAGACATGTTCATCAAGACTCACTCCTTTGTGTCTTCACAAATGTTCATCTCTGAACAATAACCCACAAGTTCCTACCTTGTGCAATATACGCTTTATATGGTAATTTACAAAATGCTTACCAAATCTAATTAAACAATCCAAGCGTTCACTTTTATTATCACTGCTTCTCCTTTTCAGATAACTCTATTGAGTCTCTTTGATTCCATTAAATTATTGTAAATCACACTATAATGGACACGAGCAGTTTCCTAATAATAGACAAGGCTAGCTGGCCTTTATTTTCCTGCTTTCTGCATTCCTCCCTCCTTGAAGACAGGCATCACAGTAAGACCTTTGAATCCACTAAATTCCCCTTGGACTGTAGTGATATTTCAACAAATGCCAGGAATATGTCTGGAACACATTGTTTTGAAATCCAGGAAACAGACCACTAGGTTTTGGTGGATAGTTTATCCGTAAACATTTCCTTTATTAAAGGGGTTGTCCTGAAGTAAGGCCTTCGATCCTTTGGGATATTCTCTGTCGAAAGTGTCACAACTAAAATAAAATAGTTGTTTGAGTTATTTGAGAGTTTCCGTTTTTCCTGTGTGGAATTTCCCAATGTCATCTTCCAATTGTTCCAAAAAAGGTTTTAGCTATTTTTTTAATTATTATTTTTATTTCCACATGCAGCCTCGTGCTGTTTTTGTTTATACTTTGCAACAATTGACCTTCCTAAATCCATTGTCCCCAACTTTATTCACTTTACGTCTTTCAGCTTGTGGGCTCTAAAAATATAGTCCCAAACCTCTGGTCTACCAGCAGGTTTCATCATTTGTGCGCCTTTGTTTTCATTGGGTACTCACTCTGACTATATTTGCTAATCATACATAGTTTACCATCTATTCAATTCCTTTTTGATGTTTTTTAAATTTGTTCACGGAATTAGGGAATTATTGGCTAGGTCAGCATTAGTTGCCGATCCCTAATTGCACAGAGGGCAGTTATGAGTCAACCACATTGCTATCGGACTGGAGTCACATGTAGGCCAGACCAGGTAAGGATGGCAGATTCCTTCCCTAAATGACTTTAGTGATCCAGAGAGGTTTGCCCAACAATTGACAATGGATTAATAGTCATCATGCGATTCTGAATTCGATTTGTTTTTATTGAAATAAAATTTCATCATCTGCCGTGGCAGGATTTGAACTTGGGTCCAAGAACGTTATCGGGGTCTATGGATTAACAATCTAGCGATAACACTACAAGGCCATCGACTCCCCATCATGTTTGATCATTGTGAAATGTTAATTTAAATATCTGCCAACGTTATCAACTGAAATTCCTTTCAGTCTGTTTTCCAGCTCATTGTTAGCAACAAGTGCTTAAGCTGTTGATTATAACATAAAAACTAGGAGCAGGAGTAGGCCGTCTATCCCTTTGACCCTGCTCCATCATTCAATAAGATTATGGCTGATCTTTTTGTGGACTCCGCTCCACTTACACAACCTCTCACTGTATCTGTTATTTTCTTTCATTTTTAGAAAAAAATATACCTTACTTTAAAACAGTTTCCTGAATAGCGTCAATTACTTCACTGGGCAAAGAATTCCACAGATTAACAAACATCTGGATGAAGACATTCTTTCTCAATTCAGGCCTAAATCTGCTTCCGCTAGTCTTGCAGCTGTACCGTCTTATCCCAGCTTCACATGTTTGTGAAAACATACAGTCTATTTCTATCTGATCCATTCCCCTTATTATTTTATATGTTTCTATAAGATCCCCCCTCATTGTTCTGAATTCGAACTAATATAATCCCAATCTACTCAGTCTCTCCTCATAACTCAACCCTCCTCAGTGCCAGAAACAACCTGCTCTGCACCTCCTCCAGTGCCTGTACATCCTTTCTCAAGTACGGAGACAAAATCTGCACACAGTACTGCAGATGTGATCTCACCAGCACCTTGTATAGCTGCAACATTACCTCTCTGCTTTTAAACTTAATCTGTTTAGCAATGAAGGAGAAAATTACATTTGCCTTCCTAACCACTTCTTGTACCTGCAGACCAAAAGACTGTAATTCATGCCTGATTCTTCTCAAACCTCTAAGGGGTTTTCCCATGTGGATTCAAGTATGATCAGCTGACGATGACTAACATTGAGTTTCAATGGGTGGACAGAGCATAATAGTGAAAGTAATGAGTCAAAGTTGCAGATATCCCTGTCCGATAGGGAGCTTCACGTGTGATGCATTGGGAAGTGAATGAAATTACACAGTACCATCAACGGTACAGGGGCTCAAATCATGGTCAAGGAGGGAAACAGAGAGAAACACATTCATTTTAAGCACAATTCTGGAAGGGAAAACAAATTTGAGGGATCTATGAGAAATGACTTGAGGAATGGTACGCATTGGAGACGTGATGCCAGAGAGAGACACTGATAAGAATGAGAACTTTAAAATGAGATATTACCATACCAGAAGCCACTGTAGGTCAACGATTATAGGGGTGATAAGTGAATTAGACTCCGTGTGAGTTGATGGGCAAACAGCAGAGTTGAGGATAAACTGAGGTTCATGGAGAGTATGAAGTGAGACGCCAATGAGACGATTATTAGAATAGTTGAGACTGGAGCAGACCAAGACATGGATGAAGTTTTCAGAAGCAAAGTGTCTAAGGCAGGGATGCATATCGAGGCTGCAATAGAGCTGGGAAATGGGGAAAGTTTGGTGACAGATAGGAAAATTAGGAAGAAACTCAATTCACTTTAAAATAGAATGCTGAGATTGTACACAAACTTGTTCAGGCTCAGGTAAAAGCTGGGAGAGGAATAAAGTCAGTACATGTGGAAGAACACAGCAGAGTTTGATGATATGGGCTCCTGTGTTATAACAGAACAGTCAGTATTGATTAATGCAGGAATGATCTATGGAACAGAAGGCAGAAATAGAAATGAATTTATAAAAAATAGAGCATGTCACTAATTCTATCATTGATATGTTACTTAGAATAAGTACTTCACAAATTAAACAATGTTACAGCCTCCAAAAGATTGATCACCAAAACAAAAGCATGGCCTGTGTAAGATACAGAGCACAGCTCCCTCATTGTCTGTGTGCAGAGATGGGGGTGAGGGTGTGTGGTATTGAACATTTCAGTAAGGATGCTGGACTACAGTTATGCAGGAATTCGTGAGTTTACATCTGGAATCCTATCTGCAGATTTGGTCAGTCGTTTTTGTAAGTATGCAAATACCTTGTATGCTGCCAGAGGAAGTTTACTCAGTTGAAACTTCAGATATTCAGGCTATCTTTTGTGAAAAGGTGATAAGCTGGCCTTGTTTACATGAGTATGCTCAGGAGAGAGGAATGAATTTATAAAGTACTGTATAATATTCACAATGTGCATATGAAAATGAAGATGTAAATTATTGGTGGCTCCACCTATAGTTTTAACATTACTATTTCTCTTTTGATATCATAGATGAGTTGTGTACGATTTTTTAAACACTATGTCAAAGAATGTACAAACGGAGGCAGCCGAACTGGGAGCAAGCCATTCAGCTCCATGTGCTTACCCTGATTGAATAAGGTCACGTTGAGCTGATTATAACACTGAACCTGCACTTCCCAACTAATCTGCAAATCTGTTCAACCCTTACCTGACCTAGAATCTATCTACTTCTGCCTTAAAAGGTGTTTAGGGTCTCTGCTTCCACTAAACTTTCAGCTAGAGAAATCCAAAATACAACCACCTGCAGAAAGGAAAGTTAATTGCTGTTTTGAATGGGTGATCCCTCATGTTTAACAAATGAACTATAAGTTTGCATGTTATACGTAAGTCGAAGTGTTCTATCCACAGCTAATCTGTCAGGATGCAACAGGATGTTTATCAGACCTTAAGCTAACATAGTCTATTCAACAAATCAAGTCTGCTCCACAGTTCATTACCATCATGGCTGATTGATGATCCTCAAATCCGCCTTCTTGCCTTATCCCCATAGCTCTTGATTCCCTCACTGCTTAGAAATCTGTCCACCACCTGCTTTGATAAGACTTAGCGACAGGACTTCAACAGGCCTATCATTCAGTAACCCTCTGACAGAGAAGGCACTCCTCACCTCACTCATAAATATATGCTCTCTTTGACTGAGGCTATACCCTCTGGTCCTGGACTCTCCCACAAATGGAGCCAACCTTGTTGGCAATGAGCCTGTCAAGCCGACTGACAATGTGATTTTGTTTTCATTGAGAGCTCCTCTCATTCTTCCAAACTCCAATGAGTTTTTGACGAAGCTACTCAAGCTCACTCCATAAGGAAATACCTCAATTCTCAGGATTAATTCTGTGGAACTTCTCCCATCTGCTACCAATATGTCTGTTACCTCCTCTACATATCTCCTGAGTATATTAGACCAGAACCGTTCACATTTTGCACGTTCAGTCTGCATAGAAACTTGTACATGTTTAGAATGATAATTATACACCACATCATTTGAAATAACTGCTATTAGTGCGTTCGAATTTCCTATAATTGCTGAATTGCATGCCAACTTTTTAACTATCAAGCCGAGGGCCTGACATTCCTGAATCTTTTCTCTTGTAAATTAGATTCACTCTTCTATTTTACCTGACAAAGTTAACCAGTACAAGCTTTCCAACGCTATATGTCAGATGCCAACTTTTGGTGCACTCACCTTACTTTTTTCTATCTCCTGATAAACTCCTTGCATCATCCTCACCATTTGCCTTCCCACTTCTGTTTGTGTTACTCACAAATATGGAGGTAGTACTTTCATAATATCATCCAACGCATTGTGCGGTTAATAATTCCGGCCCCAGCACTGATCCTTGTGGCACTGCACTGGTTAAAGCTCATTATCCCAAAAATAGTTCCAAGATGCTTCTCTTTCAGTGGATCCGCTCTGCAGACATGTTATACTCAATTCAACTATCAAGTGAGAGCAGGAATTAAACCCATGCTATTAGTATTGTTCTGTTTGATAGACTAGCTATCTCGGCAACTGAACGTGCCAACACCCAGTGCCTGATCCATCTGAAACATTAACATCTACACTTATATTCAATATTGCTCACAATAACTGATACAATTCTGTGACGTTGTCTCGCTACTTATTGTACCTGCATAAAACGTTTTGCAAATAAAGCAGAAGTGCACGCAGCAGATTGCATTGCTTTATATAATTCTGTCATCGCTTATTTTATTTTCTTTCTTCTATTGGACGATTTCGCATTTCCCCATCTCGGACATCTGCTTCATCTTGTTCATCTGACCTCCTCATTACGTTTGTCAAACCATAAAAATATAATGGAGATGGATTATTGGCATAAATTTAAGGGTGGGGGTGCATGTATTCATATTCCCGGTAATAAGGGGATCAATATTTTTGAGGGTAGTGGAGAATGTTGGATACAAATTGGAAAGGAGTCAGTCATGATCTTGTTGAATTTCAGAACGCGAGGGGCCAAATAGCCCACATCAGCTTCTAGTTTATATGTATATTCCTGTACAATTACTTTCCAGATGACCTCATTTTCATCAATATTACCTAGAACATGACAGTACAGTATAGGCCCTTTGGCCTTCGATGATGTGCCGACCCACAAAGCTAACTTCAAAAACCATCTAACCTATACAGATTAAAAATGATATGTAAACAATACTCAGCCCAAACCTCATACTGTGATTTGTTTTTCTCCATGTTACAATACCAAGGCAGCAGGAAACTCTTACTAGTGCCAAAAAGGCATCAAACACCTGAATTCCTTTGTCTAAAGGGGGTGATGATCTCTGCAGTGAAAACGTGTCTCTGGCCCGATCTATGTAATGAAGGGAATTCTTATACCACACGGTAAGAATGCAGAGTGAAATGTAGACTGAGTAAACTTTTTGAAATTTGGATCACTGTTTGAATTCAGGGCAAAGGGGGAGAGGTATTTTCAATAAGGTTTACTCCAAGAAGGAAACTTTCCAAAGTGAGATGTGAGTGGAAGGTGTAAAACAGCGTGAATGGAGAGGCGGAGCCACACTGAGACCAGAGGAAAAGTGACAGCACAAAATGCAGCTTGATGCTAGTGCGGGAAGGTAGACTGAATCAAAGAGCTTAAGGTATTGTGGGTAGGGAGAATAATGTGAGAGAATATGCTTTGTAATTGGAGAGGGAGAACCTGGAATCAGGAAGGGGAGACGAGCAGGGAAGTTGATGGAACAGCAATGGCAGGGGTTTCTGGGATAATTCAGGAAGCACAGCTGAAATTCATGCCCAGCATCTGCCAGTTGTCCCTGAAATAAACATCCTAAATCTGGCCCGATTTCAATGCTCATCAATTTGTAATTGAACAGTATTCTTGAGAGCTTTAGTCAACCATGGGTGGTTCATCTCCTTATCAAGTCCTTCTTTTTGAGCAGAAACAATTAATTGCTGAGCATAATGGGATATCTGCTTGAACGTCTGCCCATGTATACCCACTGACCTTCCTCTGGGTTTCTATCCACATCACGCTTCTGACCAGATGTGAGTCAGAACTCCTCCATTTAATGTCTGGTTCTTTTCAATCATGCAGAGGGAACTTCTGCATGTGGCTGAACACATGATCAGCGGAGGGTGACTCCTTTCTCCCAGTTTCTCCATCTCTGACGATTCTGATTGATGACGCCATATTCCAGTGAGATGCCTTTGACGTGAGCACTTTTCCTTCAAACCAGGAATCCCCTAACTACAGTGGACAGTGCCTTATGCTGTGACTGACC
Organism: Chiloscyllium punctatum; assembly: GCF_047496795.1. Taxonomy (NCBI): domain Eukaryota; kingdom Metazoa; phylum Chordata; class Chondrichthyes; order Orectolobiformes; family Hemiscylliidae; genus Chiloscyllium; species Chiloscyllium punctatum. The sequence continues at coordinate 6,712,748 of NC_092755.1, forward strand.
TATCTCCCACATTGCCGCACCCACTGCACTCTCATTCACTTGTACTGTTTCAAATCAGTCTCCACACAGTTGGAGGTCGGCACGGTAGCTCAGTGATGAGCACTGCTGCCTCAGAGCACCAGGTACCCGGGTTCAATTAGAGTCTCGGGCAACTGTGTGGAGTTTGCATGTTCTCCCTGTGTCTGCGTGGGTTTCCTCCGGGTGCTCTGTTTTCCTCACACAGTCCAAAGATGTGCACGGCAGGTAAATTGGCCACGCTAAATTGCCCATAGTGTTAGATCCATTAGAGCGAAATGGGTCTAGGTGGGTTACTCTTCAGAGGGTCGGTATGGACTTGTTGGGCTGAATCTAATCTAATCTAAAAAATCCTGTCATTGCTGCTCACAATGCAGTATCCTTCACACCGGGGAGACAAAACAAAAACGGCTTTGAGGAACACTCCCACTCTGTCTGTAAGGATAACCCTGACCACCTCATTGCTTCCAATTTCAATAACCTACCTTGCTCTCATGCTAACATTTCGTTCCTGAGCTGCTGCAATGTTCCAGTGAAGCACAACCCAAGCTCGAATAATACCTCACTTTACACTTTGGTACGTTACAGCCTGTAGGAGTTAATATTCAATTCGATAACTTCACAGCCTGACCCCATTATGACTGTTCTCCATTTTCATACATTCTCTCTCCTAGTCTGGCTATGACGTTGTGTGGTTGTATCTTCTTTATCTTGCACTCAATAGAGAGAACCCCTTTACCCCAATTCGCATCTTTCACATCATCCTCTCGTTCACCACAGTTAAAAGCCTATTTATCTTTTGCCACACTCTCTCTTACGCATCACCCACTCCCCCACCTCTGTCAAGGGATTAAAAATCCCATTTCCAATACTTTTCAGTTCTGAAGAAGTGTCACACTGGACTTGAAACGCTAACTCGCTTTCTCTGTCTCTGCAGGTTCTGCCAAACCTGCTGAGGTTCTCCAGGGTTGAATAGGCACAGCACAAATCTTCAAATAAACAAATAATTATGGATACTGGAAATAAAAAAAACAAATATTTCTGGAGAAACTGGACCTGAAAGATGAACTCTGTTTTCATTCCACAAGATGCTGCCAGACCTGCTTAGTTTCTTCAGCTCTGTCTGTTTTTCAACTCATTCCACAGATGTCTGTCAAAGTTGCTCAAAAGCTCTGTCCAATACGGAGCACTGGGTACCAGGGAAGTGAACAGTAACACCAGGTTCACAGATTCATTGGCTCTGAACGTGCATAAGGCTGCATCACGGGCACTGCAGAGGTCTTAATCATGGTCAGGGAGAGAAACAGAGGGAAACACATTCACTTTAAATATAGAAGATGTCATTGCGGGAATGAAAAAGATTCACATGAATATGTTAAAGAATTTCAGTAATGTGACAAATTGGAAGCGTGACACCATGGAGAGATCCTAACAGAATGAAAATATGAAAATGGAAATGCCACCACATTAGAAACCAGGATGGATCACTGAGTACAGTGCTGATGGGTGAATGGGTCGTGGTGTGAATTGGGGGACAGTCAGTAGAATTGAATTACAGATATTGCAGGTCAAACTGGGCATTCAGGTGATAATGTGGATCACAGCAGCAGCAGCAGAATTGTGTTTAATCACAATCTGTAACTTTTTTCCCTGGGATAATCTCTCAATCTACCATTAACATCAAACTGATCCATGGTTCAGTAAGGAGCGTGGGTGAACATACCAGAATCAGAACCATGTGTACCTAACCCTGATGACAAACCATTAAAGCTATGGTACTTGACCAGCTACATTCTAAATAGCAGGATTAACATCTGATAGAGAGGACAAAATTATCTAAAGACCAACAGATTAGATCTAAGTTTTGCAGTCCTGCCACATCCAATTAAAAATGTCAATGGACTACGAAACAACTTACTTGAGGAGAGTACTCCACAAATATCTCCATCCTAAACAATGGAACTGCTCTATACATCAGTGTAAAAGATAAGGATATAGTACCTGCACCATCCTCAGCCAGGAGTGTTGAGTGGATGATTCAATGGCAATGGGCCCTGACACCATTCCTGCAATAGGACTGAAGACTTGGGCTGCACAACAAGCCGTGTACCTGGGGAAGCTGTTTCATTGCAGCTCCAACTCTGACATCTCCCTGGCAATGTGAATAATTACTCAACTATATCCAGTCCGCTAAGAGGGAATAACTACAATCTGTCCAATTACCACCCCTCCAGTCCGATCATGATCGTCACATTAGTGGGAGTACTTTTTGACAGAGTTGTCAAGCAGCACAGGAATAACCACCTCAGTGTGGTTTCTGATAGGTCCCCATGTGGCGATGATGCTGTTGTGTAAATGTCACTGGATTACTAATCCAGACCAGGCTAATGCTCTGGCAGCTGGTGGAAGTTAAAAACAATTAATAAAATATCGAGCTCTAAAATCTGGTGTCAGGAATAGTGACTTTGAAGCCAATGTCAATTGTGATTACCATTTTCCTTCCGAAGTGTAGTTTCAGGAGTCTCCCGTGCTTTCCTGGTCTGGCCTAAAAGTGACTCCAGACACACAGACATGTGATCAACTCTTCAATGGTCTCAGAAACTTCCAAACAAGACACTCAATTGTATCAAACTGCTCATTCTTCTTCAAGGATAAACCGGGTCAGAACACCCGGTCTCAGCCTTGTTGTTGGAAATGGGAATGGGAAACACAGTCCTGACGTCCCCGCAGATTCCTCCTTTCGAACGTCTGAGAACTTGTGACATGACTTACAGAGCTATCCCACAGACTGCACAGAAACATTCAACCCATTGAGCATCCCCCATTCTAGATAATGGAGAAAATCTCCTCAGTGCGATTTGCCCCGTACAGTGTTCACATCATGTAACATGTTTAAACATCGGGATATATAAAATGGGAACTGCAGCAGTTGCTTTGGTCCATCAATTTTGATCCTCCCTTCAATATACAGGCAGTACTCCGATAGCGCATGCTTATTAAACACAACTTGTCTGCATCACAATTTGTGAATTGTGCATCCTCTTTATAAAGAGATCTCCCATTCACTGGAACGCAATTCCATCCCTGGCACCAGCTGAATAGCAAAACCCAGCCTCAGGATCCTCTATCTGTAAAATGCACACTCAGTGTGTTCACTAAAGCAGGAATGTAATACTCTGCAAGCCTTGAAACTGAGACTGAATCTAGGAATTGTCGTCTACATTTAGACGGACCTTTATTTCAAACTGGAATTCCATGTCAGCATCATGTGGTCAGTCGGCTCACGCACTTTCTGGCGAAGAGCTTGGTGAAAGGTACAGTGCTGTAGTCAGTGACATTAGGGTGAAAGTGCAACATTTACAGTATTGTTTCATTACAATATATGTTTTAAAGATTTTCTTAGACTATGCTCGTGTGTGTTACATTAACTTAAATGTTTGATTTTTACCGATTTATTTTTTGGGGCGAGTGGTTTTCCCCTTCCCCACTTTTTCCCATAGACCACATTATTAATATTTCATGATTTTCTACAACACGGTGTTCCACAGGAAGACAACTACTGTGTTATTGGAGAAAAACAAGGAATGATATCTGATCCTCTATCTTCACACGATACTCCTGCTCTCTGTCTAAAACTTTAATTTCCAGAAATCCTCATTCATATTCAGTGTCTTGGCTTCCACAGCCTTATGTGTCAGAAAATTGACCAAGTTCAGCAGTCTCTGAGTGAAGATATTTATTTTCATCTCAATGCAGAGTGGCCTGTCTGTACCTAATGTTGTGGCCCTATGTTCTTTGACGTCCCAGTCAGGGGAATTATTATCCCTGCTTCCAATCCGTCTCACCCTGTCAGAGTTTTGTATATTTCACTGAGATCACCACTCATTTCCCTAAACCCCATGGAATACTGACCCAGTCGCCTCAAACTCTGTTTGCACAACAAGCCTGTCTTCCCAGAGATCAGTCCGGTCATCCTTCACTGCTCTCCCGCAATGTCAGATTTGTAAGGAGAGCAAAACCGCACAAAATACTGCACAATGTTCGAGATGGGGTCTCACCAAGGGCCTGTACAGCTGCAGTAAGACACCCTTACTCCTATACTCAAATACTCCTGAAATGAAGGTCAATGGGCTATTTATCTTCCAAACTGCTTTCTGTTCCTGCAATATTGCTTTCAGTGACTGGTGATCAAGAAGATCCAAATCTTTTTCAATGTTACAGCTACCCAATTGGTGGGTCTGTGTACACTGGTCAGTGTGTCAGTGCCATTCCCAGTATTGACTTCTGGTTTCAGAACTCACAGCCCTGCATGGCCTTCACTGGTCGGCGTAGAAGGAAACAAAAATGCAGCTTTAGTTCCTTTATAGATCAACATTTTTCAATCAATCCATTTTCAATTGATCGGCTGGCATTCTATTGTTCCCAACAAAGTGCACAACGTCACATCTCCCCCCATTGCTCTCCATCTGCCACGTAGTTGCCCAATCACTCCTGTTGCCTCAATCACCTTGGAGCTTTTTGACATCCTGCTCACCCACTCACAATCCACTATCGTTTAATGCCATCAGCAGACTTGTGAATATTGCATTTGAGCCCCTCAATCAAAGATATGATGTCCCAAACCCCGATCCTTGCTATATCCTCCAAGCCTTCCACTCGAAAAAAAAAGTTTTATTCCTACTCACTGTCCCCGGCCAGCTCTCCCATTCTAAAACCATGACCATATATTAGCCCCAGTCCCATAGGATTCAAATTTGCACAACAGGCTTGGGGCTTTATTAAAAATCTTTCTGAAAGTCCAATCGTAATGCATTGATAGCTTTCCATAATTTTGCTAAAATTCACTTTCTCAAATATGATTCCCATTTCATAAACCTATTTTCACTTTGTCTATGCCCTTTATGTTCTGTTAGAATACTTTCTCTTGAAATGTTTAGTTGCTAATTTCATTCCATTCTCTTTTTCTCACCAGACGAAAGTTCATGGTATTGCTGGGAAGCTTTTTTTTGTGTGGAATCTTCTGCGAAGACAGAATGAAGTAGTTGCTTCATAGTTCTGCCATTTCCCTGTTCTCCATTCTCCATTCTCTGGTTTCAGGCTGTACTGAGCTGCAATTGCTTTATCTTACCTTTCTCACTGGCATATCTTTAGAATCTATTACAGTTCACTCGTATAACTCTCATTGGTATACTCTTTGGAAAAGCATCAATTTCTGTCTTAAACAGTTTAATGATGAGCATTCCATAATCATAAAATCACAGAAACACAGACTCCATATCATTCGAAATACAGCATGATCTACATTAGTCCCACTTTCTGACATGAGGTCCAGAACCAGGCATGTTATGACACTGCAAAAACTCGTCCAAGTACTTTATAACTGTCGTGGAGTTACCCGTAACAACCATTCTGTCTCTTCTGGAGCCCAACATTTTCTCGTTGACAAAATATCTTTAAATTCTCTCTAAACCTCAAGCACTTCACTTGTTCCTTTGTTCTTGACTAAAAGGAACAGCTGCTGTCTATCCACTCTGTCCATGCCCCTCGTAATCTTATCCTTCTGAATCACGTCCCCTCAGCTTCCTCTGCTCCAAAGTAAACAACCCGAGCTTATCCAGCCTCTCTCCATAGCTGATACGCTCCAACCCATTCTGGTGAATCCCCACCAAACCCCACCCCCTCAGTGTAATGACATCCTTTCATGATGTGATATCCAGAACTGCACACTGCATACCATCTTGCCCGAAACAAGCCACTGTATAACTCTTATAATCTATGCCTACGACTCCTTAGCCTTTTTAGCTTGACTATTAACCTGTCCACTTACATTCAGGGATGTGAGGAAAAGCACCCTCTGAGATTCCTAGTGTGCTGCCATTCATTGAGTCCTCCCCTGTCTGGTCCCTTCTCCCAAAGTGCATCAATCATATTTATCAGCGTTACATTCCATCTGCCATCGATCTGCACTTCTGACCATTCCGTCTGTATCTTCCTGCAACAAAAGGCCTTCCTCCTGACTGCCAACCACCTGGACAACTCCTTCCTTCACACTCTCATCTCCATCATCTATGGTAACCATAAATGATAAAGTTACAAATCACACAAAACCAGCTTACAGTCCAAAAGGTTATTCGCTAGTATTAGGTTTCGAAGTGCTGCTTCTTCATCAGGTGGTTGTGCACTTTGAAATCTTGTGCCTCCACTTAAACCTGTTGGACTATAACCTAGATTTGTTATTTTTTATCTTTGTTGACCCCAATCCAACACCAGCTCCTCCGAATCATAAATATTTGCTTGGATCCCTTCCATTCATCTAATATGCTTGGAACATATTTTATACTTACATTGGTGCCTTATTTCTGACATTTTGATGCAAAGTAAATCTGTTTTGTCAGACTTAGCAATGCTCAATTTAGTTACATTGTCAAGTACTACCCTGTCACTGATATAAATTGACTTTATGTCTTTAGTTCCATAAGCACCATCTGATCACTTGGTTTTCTGGGTGATTTTCTGGATCTTCCTCCGTGAAGACAGATGCAAAGTAACTGGTTATTTTCTTGGCCATTTCCTTGTTCTCCACAATAAATTCTCCTCTCCCGATTACAAATTTCCACATTTGACATTGCTTTCTTTTGTTTCCTTTGAAATATAGATAGTACATTGATGCAGTCTTTGTGTTCCTGTTTGTTAGTATGTATGTTTGCTTTTAGATTTCCTTATCAGTTTCATGTCCGTCCTTTTCTGGATCATCAATTTCTGAGAATTCTCAGGTTTCCACAATTTCTGGAATTCTTCTGAAGTCACTTCCTATGATTAATATAATCTTTAATTTGTTATGTTAACCATCATTAAGTCACTTGTTCTCTCTGTGGTGTTTTTAAGTTCAAGAAAGAGACGTATTTTTGCGACTTTGCAGTACTTCTATAAATCTCCTGATCCTGTCCAGATCTATTCAGGAACTCTGCAGGAGGACAGAGAAAAAATTACGGGAGCCCTGGTTGGTACTTTTCCAACTTTGCTGGCCAACTGGTGAGGTCCCGGTGGACTGGAGGATAGCGAATGCTGTGCTCTTACTCAAGGAGGACTACAAAGATAAACCTGAGAGCTATGGACTTGTAGAATTAACATCTGTAGTAGGTAATTACTTGAGAAGATACTGAGATAAGATATACAGAGTAACCTCGATTATCCAATTGAGATGGACGGAGCACTATTTCATTCAGATAATTGATTATTTGGTTCATTGATCTACTCTGGGACTTGGAGTTTACTGTGAAGTCTGCTCCCCGTTCAGAAGACAAGGCAAAAGCAATCGGTGCGCGAGATCCCACGCCACGACTGCTCCCACCCCGCCCTGGCCACTCCCACCTTGCCCCATATGTGCCCCGCCCAACCCGAGCCCTGTCTACACCCACCCCACGTCCCTGTCTGCTGCCACGCACCCCCAAACCGCCTGATCTCACACCCCCAACCGCCCGCCTACATCCTAATCCGCTCCCACTCCGCGCCACCACCTGCCCACGCCTGCCCAAACCCTGACTGCTCCCACACCAATTCTGCCCCCATCAGCCCAGAACCCTGTCCAATGCCACACCCGTTTGCCCATGCCCGTTCCTAACCCTGCAACACCAACATTTGTCCCCTAACCCCGCACACCCAAACATCCCCACCCATCGTCCAAACCCCATCCACACCCCTGCACACCTCTAACCCTGCGCCCCCAACCCCGCTCTCCCAAGCTCCACACCCCCAACCATCCTCACTCATTTTCCGACTCCCATCCGCACCCCCAACCGCCTCCCCCAGGGCAGGTGACTGTACACCAACCGGACTGCTGTTGCTGCTGTCTTTGTGGGGTAAGTCTTCAAATAGCACACACACGTGCGCGCCCACGCGTTTTGAAAAGTTCCACCTTTGCTGTGTACAGGACAATGTTGGCGCAGTTATCTGGGGAAGGGGGGTTTAGGGTAAACCTCTGTGTAGAACTCCAGGGAAAGTGTGGGGTGAGAGAGAGAGAGAGAGAAGATGGGAGATCAGTCTTTTTGAGACGGTGCCTGGACTGTTCTTGGCAGCATTTTAGTAAGACAAGTTTTTTTTTTAAAAATCATTGTACCTACAAACAAAAGATGCAATCAGGGTTGAAAGACATAATGTTTCTATCGAGACATTGAGGTCCTATCTGGATTATCCAAATTTCCGATAATTGATATTTGGACAATCGTGGTTCCTCTGTACATGCACTTGAAAGGCAGGGTTTGATTAGTAGCTGTCAGCAAGGCTTTTGTGCATGAGAGATCATGGCTCTCAAACTTGTTGCAGTGCTTTGATGAAGTGACGAGGAACAGTGATGATGGCAGAATGGTATACATAGCCTATATAGATTTCAGTAAAGCCTTTGACAAGGTTACAGAAGATCAGCTACTCTGGAATGTTTGATTGACTCGAATCCAGGAGGAGCTGGTAAATTAGATACACAATTGACTTGGTGGTAGGAAGCAGAGGGTAATATAGGAAAGATGCTTGTTGGACTGGAGGCCTGTGAATAGTGGAATACCTCAGGGGTTGGTGCTGGGGACATTGTTTGTTTCTATATATATGTATGTATATTATATTTATATTCTCCCATCTAGATCATAGATGTATGTAATATATTTTATATCTATATATATATAAAATTTACCTATTCCATACATCTATGATCTAGATGAGAATGTACAGGCATGATTTGCAAGTTTAATGATGACACTAAAATAGGCAGCATCATGGAGAGTGAGGAAGGTTATTAAGAATTTCAGAAATTTCAGCAGTACCTTGAACAGCTTGAGAAGTGGACTGAGAAATGGAAAATGCAGTTTAATACAGATCGGTGTATGTACTTGCATTTTAGAAAGTCGAGTCAAGGTTGGAGTTTCATGGTGAATGGTTGGGCCTTCAGGAGTGTAGTGAAGCGGAGGGACCTTGGGGTTCAGGTGCACGGTGCTCTGAAAGTTGATTCACAGGTAGACAGGGCAGTGAAGAAGGTTTTAATACACTGGCCTTCATCAATCAGAGCACTGAGTATTGAAGTTGAGGAGTTACATTGCAGTTAAACAGGACGCTGGTAAGGCATTATTTGAAGCGTCATGATCAGTTTTGTTCACTTTGCTATAGGAAGCATGTTATTAAACTGGAAAGAGTGCTGAAGAAATTTACAAGGATGTTGCCAAGGTCTTAATGGTCTGCGTTATGGGGAGAGGTTGGACAAGCTAGAACTTTTTACTTTAAAGTATAAAGGACTGAGGGGGATCTTACAGACGCTTAAAAGATCACAGGAGGCATGGATGGAGTGAATGCACCCAGTCTTTTCTACCCAGGGTTGGACAGCAAACACGGAGTAGAGGACATCAGTTTAAGGTCAGAAGGTAAGAATAAAAGGGAAACTGACGAGCAATGATCTTTACACACAACTTGGTATGCATATGGAATGAGCTGCAAGGGGAAGTGGTTGAGGTGGATACATTAACAACATGTAAAAAGCATTTGTACAAATACATGGATAGGAAAGGATTAGAAGGATACAGGGCAATGGCAGGGAAATGGGTTGGTGTGAGTGGACATTTTGTACAGAATGGACCACTTTGAGCTGAAGGACCTGTGTCCGTGCTCTAGTACTCTATGACTCGAACAACCATTGCTTGTCTCCCACTGAATGTTATATTGTACTTTCCCAATTTACTGGAGTGAGCTTGACCCTCTACCCTCCAGGCCTCCATGATATTTGACCAGAATGTTCACACATTTGATATTGTATGCGGACGTCATGTAAAATGCACCTCATTAACGTTACTATTCCTCAGAAGCTGCTTCAGAGTAAGGTTAGTAATTATTATTTCTTACCACACAACACCAACTCCGAAATAACCTGCTATCTAGTTTGGTTCACAACATACACTTCAACCCAACTGATATACACTTATGGAATTTATTTTTCACAGCATTAGCAATCATTTAATTAACGCAGTTTTGATATAACTTGAGACCATCCAATAAGACTGCAGTATTCACAATACTCGCATGTGTAATTTCCAGAGCACATGATGTTCAGATTTTCTGCTACCGTTTTGGTTTAGATATATAAAACATCAGTGTTTGCTTCTCCTTGCTATTTGTAAGCTCTACCTAAACTGATTCCGTGAAAGCTGAGGGACATGGTCTGTGTCGTTATTGATAGACATGGACAAGACATTCGACGAGGCTCATCTCGACGCTGGGATGATCTGAATAAATATCCAACAATAAAGCATAAGCATCAATAACCTACCCTGCTCTGCCAGGATAAGTGTCACTGTATTCTGTCTGCTCCCTCATACTCACTGCATACCTGTTATAGCACCTACCCCCGAACAAGGCTCAAGCTCTATCTCCAAATAAGGCTCAGGCACTAACACTCTCACTATTGAATTCAGCAACTTCCTTCACTCACTTTCTCTGTCACTTATGAAATAGTCTCCACACTAATAACACGACGTGGATATAATACTGTAAACTGACTCACTCAGGACTTCTCACCATGGCATCCACCTGTACAAGCACTAACAGCAGGGCCACCCTCACACCCTCTCTCCCTTTCTCCCAATCCAGGAGAATCAGCCTGGAATAGTACAGACAAAGGCCATCCCAGGTGGTGGGGTGCCTGACATCTGTTCCCTCTCCCCTCCCCACGCCATGTGGGGAAGATCTTGGTAGGAGGCAAAGAGGACCGGGATGACTTGTGTGGAGAATCCGAAATATCTATGTCCCACCAACCGAGTAAGGAGCAAAGATCAGCGAAGGGCAATTCTCACTTTAAAACCACTGGCAGTTCCAGTGTCAGCTCTCACTCTCAAAGAAAAAGGGATACCTCATTGCACAGAGATGCAGGCATAGAATTACATAGAAATATTGATAAATACCCCAATATACTAACATGTACAATGTGTACAAGGTGAAAAGCATACACACACATAGAAGCACACAAAACCATATCCAGTCACACACAATAGAAACAAACACGGAGTGAAATACACAGGCTGATACACAGACAGACGGAGGCAAACAAATACTCATAGAACAAGCAGATGGACACACACACACACAGACACTTATCTCATTAAGACACAAATAGATCAGTTTTTTTTGATTTATAAGGGGATCAACAATTCTAGGCAAAAGGCAGAAGAATTATGTTGAGGAACAAATAAGAAATTAATGAACGGCATATCAGACACGATGGGTCGAATGGCCTAATTCTGCTCCTTTTCTAATTCTCGTGTGGTGTGATGCGATCAGGTATTCTCTTTCTGAGACAGCAGCAGAGGCTGGATTTGATAAGTATTTGATCGGAAAGAGACAGTGGGAATGTGGGACAGGTTTGGAGTGTGGAATGGCGTCTGTCTATTCCTAATTACTGTACCTTTTTAGCTGAAAAGTGGTGGTGCTTTGATGTTGGGTTAACACAGTTTAAAATAACGGGTCTCGCAATGAAATTGTATTGTGCTCTCTGTGGTGTCCTCAGCCTCAGGGAGCAGTAACAACTTGGTTATTGAAGATATTCAAGGTTGAGCTCGACTGATCTTTGCCAGACAGGAGAGTCAATGTTTATTGGGAAGAGACAGGAGATGGATGGTCAGACACAATCTGATCAGCCATGAGCATTCTGAATGGTGCAGCCGAATGACCATCTGCTGCCCCTACCCCATGTATTGTTCTCTCAATCCACCCTCGATCCTGTTACAGAGATATACCGCTGCCCCTACCCCATCTGTTGTTCCCCTCAATCCACCTTCGAGGCTGTTACAGAGATATACCGCTGCCCCTTCCCCATCTGTTGTTTTCTCAATCCACCTTCGATCCTGTTACAGAGATATACCGCTGCCCCTACCCCATCTGTTGTTCCCCTCAATCCACCTTCGAGGCTATTACAGAGACATACCGCTGCCCCTACCCCATCTGTTGTTCTCTCAATCCATCCTTGGGTCTGTTACAGAGCTATACGGCTGCCTCTAACCCATCTGTTGTTCCCCTCAATCCACCTTCGAGGCTGTTACAGAGATATACCGCTGCCCCTAACCCATCTGTTGTTCTCTCAATCCACCTTCGAGGCTATTACAGAGATATACCGCTGCCCCTACCCCATCTGTTGTTCTCTCAATCCATCCTTGGGTCTGTTACAGAGCTATACGGCTGCCTCTACCCCATCTGTTGTTCCCCTCAATCCACCTTCGATCCTGTTACAGAGATATTCCGCTGCCCCTAACCCATCTGTTGATCTCTCAATCCACCCTCGGGTCTGTTACAGAGATATACTGCTGCCCCTACCCCATCTGTTGTTCTCTCAATCCACCCTCGGGTCTGTTAGAGAGATATACTGCTGCCTCTACCCCATCTGTTGTTCTCTCTATCCACCTTCAAGGCTGTTACAGAGATCTACAAGGATGTTGCCAGGGTTGGAGGATTTGAGCTACAGAGAGAGGCTGAACAGGCTGGGGCGGTTTTCCCTGGAGAGTCGGATGCTGAGGGGAGATCTTATAGAGGTTTACAAAATTATGAGGGGCATGGATAGGATAAATAGACAAAGTCTTTTTCCTCGGGTCTGCGGGTCCAGAACTAGAGGGCATAGGTTTAGGGTGAGAGTGGAAAGATATGAATGAGACCTAAGGGGCAACCTTTTCACGCAGAGGGTGGTACGTGTATGGAATGAGCTGCTAGAGGAAGTGGTGGAGGCTGGTATAATTGCAACATTTAAGAGGCATTTGGATGGGTATATGTATAGAAAGTGTATGAAGGGGTATAGGCCGGCTGGTGGCATTTGGGACTCGATTGGGTTGGGATATCTGGTCGGCATGGACGAGTTGGATCAAAGTGTTTGTTTCCATGCTGTACATCTCTATGACTCTATGACTCTATGAAATTGTGCTCTTTCCTCATCTCTGGTGTTCGGTATTGATATCTATTTGAGGTACTTCAGAGCGTGCCTGCACAATTCCTTTCCAGAATATTGCAGACTACAGATAACCACCATTTAAGCTGAAAATCATAGCCAAGCAATTCAAGATGTTCATAGTTTATCTCGATAGCCGAGAGCATGAATTATCATCCTGTAGTTGAGTCTAATACCTTTTATTTGTTTACCAATTAGAACTGTTGCCTGCATCTTTCTTTAAGCTGACGCTTAAAATATGATACAAATTCTAGGAATGGTTTAAGTCTTGTGTGGTGGGAAATGCCCCTGGCCTTATGCCAGAGTTCTGGATTTGATTTCAGTCGATGAACCTGTTTTAATGTCACAATCTCTGGATCAGATGATCTAGATTCATGTCCTACCTGTTGTGAAGGTGTGTCACAGCATGTCAGAACAGGCTGATTAACAAGCACGCAGGACAATCACGTTGCAGCTTTCGAGGCTATTGTTGAGTAGTGGTAGTGCCCCTACCTCTGAGCCTAAAGGCTCTAGGTTCAAATCCGACAGAGATCTTTCATTATATGTCTGAACAAGTTGGATTAAAACGATTTTTGTATTGCGACTTAATGGATAAAGAAGAGGTGTCATTATTGAATTTCAGACTTTAGGCCCAGGATGACTGAAAGCACAATCATTCGTGTTGAATTGAGTCGCATTTATACCTTCTAGAGGTTTATACAATCATGGGAAGGGTAAATAGTCTCGGTCTATCTCCCAGAGATAGGAAGACCAAAACTAATGGGCATAGGTTTAAGGTGGGAAGAGAAAGATTGAAGAGAGACCTAGAGTGAACTTTTTCACGCAAAGCGTCGTGTATGTATGGAATGAGTTGCCAGAGGAAGTTGTGGAGGATGGTGCAATTACCACATTTAAAAGGCATGGGTATATGAATAGGAATGGTTCAGAGGGATGTGGGACAAATGTTGGAAAATGGGACAAGATTAATCCAGAATATCTGGCCGACTTGGATGAGTCAGAAGGACTGTTTCCCTGCTGTACAGGTCTACGATTCACATATTCAATTGATCAAGGTATCGTTATAATCACTGACTGTAAATCGTTAAGTAAACATTGTCCACGATACAACCAATCTTGATATCATCTGTAAATTTGCTAATCATGTCTTCTACAATTCTCATCCAAGTTATTGATATAAATATCAAACAAAAGAGGATCCAACACTTTTCTTGTGAATCACATCTGGTCCAAGGTTTGCAGTTTGAAAACAACCCACCACCTCCACCACGTCTCCTGCCATAAAGCAGACATACACCGAAACACACCCACACACACAACCCTCCACCACTGCCCTGTCTCCTGCCATTAAACTGATTTTCACAATAAAACACACACAAACCCTCCACCACCAACCTGTCACCAACAGTTATACACAGGAACACACACACGTAACCCTCCTCCAACACCCTGTATCCCGCTATTAAACAGATAAACACAGAAACAGACGCACACACAAACACACACCCATATTGAGACACAGGTACAGTTAATACAGAGATATATAATTTTTGATGAAAACATGGGTCCAGAGTTACATTGATGATGCAGGGGAATTGTGTTGAGAAACATGTCAGGCAGGTCCGAACAGCAAAGTCGAGCTGATGGGCCAAATGATCTTATTTCAATTTCCTATGCTGTGTGGCCTTCAGATGAAAGGAATATTTTTTGGAGTGTGCAATGGAGGCTGAGCTTGATAAATACTTTACTGAACAGTCAAAGGGATTATGGGATAGGTTTGAGGAGCTGATTGATCTACGTCTGTTCACATTTGTTGTGCTGTTATTTCTCAGAATAGGGGGCGACTTTCTGTGAGGTTAACACACTTTAAAATTAAAGAGTCTCCCATTAACATTTGAGATAATGTCGTTCTGTTCTTCTTCAGACTGTGCGATCTGTGGCGCTGTCATCCTCAGGGAACAGTGAAGATACTCAAGGCTGATCTTGACTGATCTTTGAAGGGACTGAGAATCAATGTTTATTGAGAACAGACAGGAAAGGGGTGTTCAGCTACAGTCAGTCCAGCCATGATGTTTCTAAACTGAGCAGCAGGCTGGAGGGGCCGATTGGCCAGGTGCTGCTCTTATCCCACATGTGGTCCTCCCATTCTCCCCTCGAAGCTGTTACAGAGAGAGAGAGAGAGAAGTAGGCCCCTTTCAGCCAGTCAAATGCATTATAATGACAGAGGAGGAGACTATTCTGCCTCTCAATGGAGTTACACAGGAATAGAATATATTCATTCAACCCATCGACTAAGTTACATTGCACAGGATGAGGCCATACAACCTTTCTGGGCAGCTACACAGGAACAGAGAAGCCCTGGCTAACTAGCTAGAAATACAGAGTAGAGATAAGTTTCAGCTTGGAAAGCTGTAACTAGTGGAATTCCTCAGGATCAGTGTGAGTTTATCAACAGTTTATAATCTCGGTTTATGCCTTGGATGAAGGGGCTGAATGAACTGGAGCTCAGTTTGTTCATACACCAGGACAAACAGTCAATAAGGAGTCAAGTGGAAGCAGAGCATCTGCAATGGGATACAGACAGGGGAAGGCAGTGAGTAAACCTGCAGCAAAAACAAAGCAGTACAATGTGGGTGACTGGAACTTTGTGTTTTGGGGAATTAACAAAACAGCAGTAAATAATTTAAATGGACAGAGAATGCAGAACTTGGTGGTATACAGGGATTTGTTTGTCTTAGTAGATGAATCACATCAAGTTACTGTGAAGATGCATCAATTGATTTGGAAGGGAAACGGAATGATGCTGTTTCGGGCAATGGGTATTGGGTTTGAACTTAGCAATATTTCCCTGCATCGGTAAAAGGCATTGCGGAGACCACATCTGACGTAAAGTTTGAAGTTATGATCCCCACAATTGAAAAAAAAGCGAAATTGTTTTCAAACATTACAAAGATGCTTATCTTTACTCGGCCTTGGGATGAAGGCATTATGTTATGAAGTATTACCAGTTTAGGCCTGAGAACGAGAGATGTTCTTATTGACCATATACAATCATGAGGTGCGTGCAGCTGGTGAATACCTGACAGATATTTCATCTTGTGTGAGCGAATAAAAGTGGGGATGTAATTTAAGAATAAGACAGATTCTGAGGCAGGGTCACTGGACCAGAAAGGTGAACTCTCATTTCTCTTCAGACATGCTGCCTGACGTGCTGAGCATTTCCAGCAATCTCTGTATTTCTTTAAGAATAAAACATATTCATTTTAACGCAGATATCGTGAAGATATTAAACATTTTATTTTTATATTACGCAGGCACATATAAACACATCTTCAGATCAAGTAGGGTAATTATTTGTTAATGAAATGATTCTGTGTATGACAGCACCATAGATGCACCTGCATGGAGCAGGGAATGTAATGGAGTCATATCATTCAAACAATGTTCAAGGAGAGCTCATATGGTCCAGTTTGCGTACTGACAACATCTCTGAATCAATTTAGAGATGGAAAAATGTAACCCATCTTAGAAGAAACAGCTTGTTCCTCCCTTTCTCTTTCCCTGACCCTCATCACAGCAATGTGTGCGAACAAAAACAAAAACATAGTCGGTTTTATCACTCACAGAGGAGTCCGGATGAGGATTCATTGAAATCTCCCCATTGCTTGAAGGAAAGGGAATTCAGCCAATTTGATCTGCTTCAGGAAGGAATCACGTTTTCAGAAGCTTGTGTGAGCAGAATAACTTCAGAAATAATTATTAAGACTTGATAGTTTGGTGGTGGGGGTGGGGGGTGGGGGGGGGGGGGGAGTGACTGACATGAGATTCTGTGGCTGCAAACGGGAATCCAGGATTGTGTGTAACGTCACAAATGCCAGAGTCCAGGATGTCTCAGAGCGGCTGCAAATCCTTCTCAAGGGGGAGGGGCAGCAGCCAGAGGTCATTGCGCACGTTGGTACAAATGACAGAGGTAGAAGTAGGGATGGGGTCCTGCAGAGTGATTGTGGAGAACGAGGAAAAATAGATAAAAGCCATACCCATGACATTGGTAATATCCGGTTTACTTCCAGTGCTACCTGCTAGTGACGGTAAGAACAGGAGGACATAGCAGATGAATGTGTGGCTAAAGAATTGGTGCAGCAGGCAGAAATTCAGATTTTTAAATCATTGGTGGGGCAGAGGTAACCTGTTCAAGATGGACTGGTTATACCTGAACTAGAGGGTGTCCAATATGTTGTCAGGCAAGTTTGCTGGTGCTACAAGGGAGGGTTTAAACTTGATTGACTGGGGCTGGGGAGGCTATTGAGAGTGGGATCCTCAACAGCAGGGAGAAAAGTGCAAGGATGGAAGGAGATACAGTAATCAGAAACAGTAAAGTGAAGAGACAGGTCAGGCTGGAACACGACAAAGGGCAACGAATCTCTGTTGGATTAAATTGCATCTGTTTCAATGCAAGATGGCTGACAGCTAAGGCTGATAAACTCAGGGCGGGGATAGGTACGTGGGACTGGGATATCGTAGCCATTACACAAACAGGGCAAAGGGAGTGACAGGACTGGCAGTTTAATGTACCAGGGTACAGCTACTTTAGGCAGGATAGTGGTGATGTAAGGAGCAGAGGGGGAGTTGCATCTTTGATTAAGGTGAGTATCTCAGCAGTGTCCAGATATAAAATAACTGAAGAATCATCCAGTGAAGCTTTGTGGGTGGAACTAAGAATTAAGAATGGAATGGTGACATTATTGGGGTTGTACTATAGGCCCCCAAATAGTCAATGGGAATTCGAAGAAGAAAAATATGTGGAGAGACTGGGGAGACTTGCATGGTCAATTGGATTGTCATTGCAGGAGATTTTAACTTTCCTAACTTAGACTGGGACTGACACAGAATTAAGGTCTTCGATTGGGTGGACGTATTAAGTGTGTTCAGGGAAGTTTCCCCCAGCAGTATGTAGAGGAGCCTACTTGGGGAGGGGCAAAACTCGACTTACCCTTGGGAAATAGAGCAGGACAGGTGACTGAGGTGACAGTGGGGGAGCACTTTGAGACCAGTTACCATTGTTCTATTAATTTTATAATAGTTATGGAGAGGGACAAACTGGTCCACAGCTGCAAGATCTAACTTGAGGCAAGGTGAATTTTGATAGAATTAGACAGAAACTTGCAGGGGCTGATTGGAGTAGTTTGTTTGCAGGCAAACAGACCTTCAGCAACTTGGGGGGCATTTAAAAATGAGATAGCAAGAGTTCAAGGTCTATATGCTCCCGTGAGGGTGACAGGCAAAGTTGGCATGAAGAGGGAACACTGGATGACAAGAGATATTGAGGCTTTAACTAGAAGAAAAGGAGGAGGCGTGGGTGAGGTGCAGGCAGATCGGATCAAAGGAATTCCTGGACATATACAGGGAATACAGGAGTTTACTGAAGCAGGAAATCAGGAGGGTGAGAAGGGGGCACGAGATAACCTTGGCTGGGAAGATCTGGATGAATCCAAAGAGGTTGTTTACATACATTAAAGAAAAGAGAATAACTACGGTGAGAATACGACCCCTCAAGGACCAAAGTGGATATGTATATGCAGAACTGCAGGAAATTCTGAAGGTTCTTAATTAATATTTCTCCTCTGTATTTACCATAGATAAATACATGAAGACTTGATGTGGGAGCTTATGGAAGTTAGTGGTGATAGCTTTGGCGACAGTCATCATAGTAGTGGAGGTGTTGGATATACAGGTATTAGAATGTAGAAAGGTGGATAACTCTCCTGGTTCTGATCATATGCTTCAAAGAACACAGCAGGAGGCTATAGAAGAAACTACAGGGACTCTGGCCAATATTTTTGCATCATCGTTAGCTACAGGTGGGATCCCAGAAGACTGGAGGGTAGCGAATGTTGTTCCCTTATTCAAGAAGGGAAGGAAAGAAATAACTGGGAACTATAGAACAGTAAGTCTAACAGAATTTGCTGATGACAGTGAGGGAAGTTTGCAGAAATTGCAGCAGGACCTTGATTAGCTGGGGAAGTGGGCCGAAAAATGGGAAAATGTAGTTTAATATAGACAAATGTGTGTTTTGCATTTTGTGAAGTCAAATCAAGGCAGGAAGTTCGTGGTGAATTGGAGGGAGTTAAATGGTGTAGTGGAACAAAGGGAGAGAGTACAGGTGCATGGTTCTCTGAAAGTAAAGTCACAGGCAGACAGGTGAGTGAAATGGTTTTTTGCACACTGGCATTCATCAGTCAGGGCATTGAGTGTGGAAGTTGGGAAGTTCTGTTGCAAGTTTCAGGATGTTGCTGAGGCCGCACTTGCATTGTTGTGTTCAGTTTTGGTCACATTGCTATCAGAAGGATGTTATTAAACTGGAAAGATTGCAGACGAAATGGACAAGGATGTTCACATGACCCAACAGTCTGATTTACAGGGAGAGGTTGGAGAAGCAATGACATTTTTCTTTAGAGCATAGGAGACTGAGGGGGACTGATGATGGGGACAGGTACAAGATAATGGGAGGCACGGATATGGTGAATTAACACAGTCTTTTTTCCCCGGAGTTTTGGAATCGAGGACAAGAGTGCATCAGCTGAAGGTTAGAGGGGAAATAATAAAAGAGACCAGGAAGGGGATATATTTCACAGAGGGTGATACGCATATGGAATGATCTGTCAGTGGTTGATACATTTACATGAACAATATTTAAAAGGCACTTGAACAAGAACATGGAGAGGAAAGGTTCAGAAACATATGGGCCAAAGCAGGGAAATGGGTTTAGCGTGGATGGACATTAAGGTCAACATAGACTAATTTGGGGCAAAGCGCCTGTCTTCATGTTGTAGGACTCTCTGGCTCTACAAGTAGAATAACATTTGGGCCAAACTCTCATTTTTCCTTTTGTCATGAGTTCCAATAGTATTTGGACAACGTTCTTTCAAGTTAACATCGCAGTTTTTTCATCAAACGTGTGTGTGTGTGTGTGTGTGTGTGTGTGTGTGTGTATGTGTGTGTGTGTGTGTGTGTGTGTCTCAGTATTTTTCAAAAGGGAAATATTAATGTACATGTTTTCAATACCCACTCAACATTCTTCTTTCGATCATAGTTTGAGTAACTTTTTTTAGTCATAAACATGTTGTTTTAGCAGATGAAAGAAATCTGCCTGACTTGTTCCTAACACTGACCCTGACACACTCTGAGATCTGTATCATTGGCCATTTCATTAACCTGGTAATAATTGAAAATTTTGGGACCAGTAGAAGAGTGGGACTAGAAAAGGAAACAGTGATCTAAAAACTCAGTTAACTGTCAACTCAGTGAGCCTAACGTCAGCATAGTGTAGGTTGTTGGAGGGGGATTTGAGGGATATGTTTTACGTGCATTTAGAAAGACAAGGACTGGTTTGGGGTAGTCAACATGGCTTTGTGCCATGTAAATCAAGTATCATTAATGTGATTGAGTATTTTGAAGACGTGACAAAGACGGTTGATGAAGGTAGTCTGATGTACATTGTTTACACTAGCTGCAGCAAGGTATTTAATGAGGTTCATCATTCTAACAGATTACTAAAGGTTAGGTCACATGGAATTCAGGGAACGTTAACCAATTAAGTACAAAATTGTCTTGAAGGTAACGGATTGTTTTCCAGACAGGAGGAATGTGGCCAGCGGTGTCCTGAAAGAATCACTGCTGAGCTCACTGCTTTTCATCATGCAGATAAATAACTTGGATGTGAATATCAGAGGCATGGTTAGTAAGTTTTCAGATAACATCAACAGAATGGTGTAGCGGACAGTGAAGGAGATTATCTTAGAGTACAGCGACATCCTTGACCATCAAAGGGCCAAGGACTGGCAGATAAGTTTAATTTAGATATTTGTGAGGTTTTGCATTTTGGTAAATTAAAGCAGGGTCGTTCCCTCGGGAATGTTACTGAACAAAGAGACCTACAGGTGCAGGTTGACAGTTCCTTGAAAGTGGAGCCACAGGTAGATAGAATGCTGAAGAACACGTTTGACATGCTTGCCTTAATCGGTCAAAACATTGAGCATAGGAGTTAATGTGGCATGTTACCCCTGTACAGGACGCAGGTGAGGCCACGTTAAGAATACTGCGCACCATGTTGGCTCTGCTGATGGGAGGATGTTGAGAGGACGCTGAAATGATTTACAAGGATTTTTCGATACTGGGGGTGGGGGGGGGGGGGGTTGGGAGGGCGGGGGAGTTGAGATTCAGGGAGAAGATGAACAAGTTGAGGCTTTTCCCCTGGACTGGAAGAGAGTGAATGGTGACATAAAAGTGGCTTATAAAATCTTGTGGGGCATGGATAGTCTGAATGGCCAAAGTCTTTTTCCCAGTGTTCGGGGAGTGCAGTTCTAGACGGTATAGGTTGAAGTTCTGGGGGAAAGATTTAGAGCGGACCTTAGGAGTTACATTTTCATGCCAAAGGTGATGCGTGTACAGAAAGTGCTGTCAGAGAAAATGTTGAAAGCGGGTACAATTACACATTTGAAATATATCAGAATAGGTACATAAATAGGAATGGTTCAGTGGGATATGAGGCATATGATGGCAGATGGGACTAGACCAGATTGGAATATCTGTCCGATGTGGGCAAACTGGAATAAAGGATATGTTTCCATGCTGTATGACTCTCTGATTCTATAAGAGGGATGGGGAAAATTCTAAAAGGGCCGTTCAAGTCGGAATTCTCCTCCCCGGAAGTTTGGCATTCCTCTTTGTTTACGTTTATTGAAAGCTGTGTTAGTTAAATATTTGGCAGAGCAGTAAGTCACGGATAGTGGGATACAGACAGGAAAGTGGGGTTGCGACCACAACCTGATCAATCACAGTAGGTGCCTGGTGGAGAAGGGTCAAAGTGTCTAATGACCCACTACTGCTCCTCAGTCCCATGTTTCTGTGTTCCTTTCAGCCCCTTAAACCTCCGAGACAGGAGCAGTTGGAAGCTGCTTACTGCTATAACATGGTGCACAGAAACAGAAGAGACTGTTCAGTCCCTCAAGTCTGTCCCACACGGTTTACGAGATTTGGAAAGTATAATTGGAAAATCCAGGTTGCGTATGAAACAGGCACCGCATCTCTCTATACAGAACTTCCCCCCTCTGCAACTTGTGCACCATTTGTTGTTCATGTTGTAGACCCAGATTCACTGTGAATACAGACCCCAGACCTCAGCTAGCGATTTCTCACAGAGTCCTCTGGTGTCCCTAACTGCAATATTCAATAACAGACTTTCCAGGAAAATTACACCCACAAACTTTTCAATAACAGAATATGAGAACATCAGAAACAGGAACAAATCGTTCAATCACCAATACTGCCTTGCTCTTCACTAAGGTCATTGTTGATCTACTCTAGGTCTCAAATCCTCTTTAATGCCCGATTCCTCATATACCTCACGTCTCTGAGGGGTCAAACTCCATCTACCCCCCTTTAAATAGTTTCATAGAAGATAGAACATAGAACAGTACAGCACAGTACAGGCCCATCGGCCCTCGATGTTCCACCGATCTTTTTTCCTACTCTCAGATCAGACTAGCCTAAATACACGACATTGTACTATCCTCCCATGTGCCTATGTAAGAGTCACTTACATGTCCCTAATATAGCTGGCAAAATACCACTGCTGGCAGTGCATTTCACGCACCCACCACTCTCTGTGTAAGGATCTGACCTCTGAGATCTCCTCGAAACCTCACTTCAAAAGATGCCCCATCGTGATAGCCATTTCTGACTTGGAAAAAGCATCTGGCTATCCAATTTATATATATATATTATATATATATATACCTCTCACCATCTTGTTTATCTCTATCAAGTCACCTCTCATCCTTCTTCACACCAATGATAAAAACCCTAACTCTGTCAACCTTTCTTCATAAGACCTGCCCTCCAGTCCAGGCAGCATTCTGGTAAATTTCCACTGCAGCCTTTATAAATTTTCCGTATCTTTCCTTTAATTGGATGACCAAAACTGGACCCAATATGTCAAGTGTGGTCTAACCAGGGCTCTATAGAGCTGCAGCATAACCTCACAGCTCTTAAAATCAATCACCCTGTTAATGAACGCTAACTCCATTCGCCTTCTTAACAACCCGGTCAATTTAGGCCACAACTTTGAAGGATGTAAGGATATGGACACCAAGATCCCTCTATTACTCCACACTGGAAAGAATTCCGCCTATAACCCTGCATTCAAA
The DNA here is from genome assembly GCF_047496795.1 of Chiloscyllium punctatum. Classification (NCBI taxonomy): domain Eukaryota; kingdom Metazoa; phylum Chordata; class Chondrichthyes; order Orectolobiformes; family Hemiscylliidae; genus Chiloscyllium; species Chiloscyllium punctatum. The sequence continues at coordinate 6,735,926 of NC_092755.1, forward strand.
TTCAAATTCAAACTTACAAAAATAATCACTTCACACTTTTCCAATTTGAACTCCATCTGCCGCTTCTTAGCCCAGCTCGGCATTATGTTAATATCCCGTTGCAACTTAAAACAGCCCCCCATGCTATGTATCAATCTACAAACCTTCGTGTTATCAGCAAACTTACTAACCCACCCTTCCACTTCCTCATCCAAGTTAGTTATAAAGGTCACAACGAGCAGAGGTCCCAGAACTGATCCCTGAAGAACACCATTGGTCCCTTTCAGTGATCTCGCTCCCTTAACCCTTTGTGCAAGAGAATTCCTGATATTCACTACACTCTGTTTGAAGAAAACATTCTCTGCTTCTACACCATGACCTATTGATATGAACAATAAATTAAACATGGGGGCTCAGGTAAGAGAGACTGGCCCTGAACTCAAGGCAGTATTAGACTGAGGATGACGTCAAGGAGTCTGAGCAAAATCGCACTTAATGAGATTCGATTGTGACCTCTCCACTGCTTGGAATCAATCACATGCACAAGGGAAGATGGCTATCACCAGCGGACATCAATCATCTCAGCCATGGGACACATTTGTAGGAGATCCTCGGAGTAGCTCCCTCAGCCCAGGCATCTCCAGTTGGTCATTATAGAATCACAACAGTGTCGGAGGAGGCCATTCAGCCCATTGAGTCCAAACTGAGAAAGAGTGGGGATATTCACAGAAGTTTCCATCATGTTCAAATCAAGTTTACATCAAGTTGTCACTACTCAGCTCTTGAAGTAGAGAGTGTCCATGTGCAACTAGAACTGGACACCATTCAAGATCATGCTGTTAAAGCCTGGGTAACATTCATGTAACAGCAATGGCAGACACTGCACATTTCCACAGTAAACGGAGGTGCTCATTCTGCACCACAATCTGGGTTCACAAGAATATGGGGAAGTTACTTAGCCAATCAAACTACTGGACAGGACGTGTGGTAGCTCATTCAGTCCCTCCTGCCTATTACACAGGAAAAGAAGGAATCTGCTAACTCCCACATGTCACTTACATGGGATCAGAAAGAGACCATTTCACACCCGGAGTCACTTACATTAGGAACAGGAAGACGTCATTCAGCTTCACAAGTCACTAATACAGGAACAGGAAGGTGTCAGAGATGCTGCAAAGTCACAAACAAATGGAGCAGTGACTGAACAGGTGGACTGTTCCAACCTGGTCCACATGGCTAATTGCTCATACTACCTATGTGCTATTTTCACATGGTTTTCTGGTAGTAGGAATGAAGCCAACTTTATTAACCATTTTCGAAAATGTCTTCCATCTTCAAGAAAGCAGACTCATGGTCTCTATGGAGGTCAGAAGCTGGTACAGAATTGTTAACTCTTTCAAAATGAAGGTATTGTGACTGCTGACAGGCTTGTGTACAAAGTGACATTCAGTACAGTGTCACACAGTAACTGTGCTTTCAAGTGCCCAGAGTTCATTTAGAGCCTGTACCTTTCTGTCAATCGACATGAAGGCTCTGCAGAGGCATGTAAACTTTTGGGAATCAAACATCCAATGAATAGTCTGCAATTTTGATCCTATTCAGTTGTTTGGGATGTAATGAGTGTCTGTCCGTAACCATCAAGTATCAACTTCTTATTCTCTCACAGAGCTACAGGTTAAACTCATATTTCCTGCACTCTCTCCTTCTGATAACATCATGCCAGGGTTTAGTCTGGTAAAACTCCTTTGGACTCTCTCAGTGACAAAGAGATCATGATTTATAAAACAGACCAAATCTCTACGCAATGCCCCAAATACTCTCTCAAAAAAACACTACCATTAGGAAAGATCTACCAACTCTGGAACTTCAATCATTTTTATGAAGAGCCACATATTACTTACTTCCTGCAACGCAATAATTCTGTTACTGACGTATGACCAAGGTAATCCAGGTCCTTTTAAACAACAACACTTCCCAATCTCTCACCATTGAAAAAAAAAATAAATGTGAATGAAGATATTTGTTCACATCTGATTCAGTTTTTAAAGCTCGTGAACAGCTATTGCGCAAACACTGATTATTCTGATACCCAACAAGCCTTCAGTCCAGAGAAAAATCACACTCCCTTCATTGTCTCCAACATCCAATTTTTATACCATGTGGTATATATTTCACATCTACATACCCATGGAATTTAACTTTCCCCACTCAACTGTATTCAACAATGTCAAACATCAGCTGAAAAAATAAACACTCCATTCCTATTGGTTCTCAATTTTCAATGTCACAGCGGACAATCTCCATAATTTCCAGCAAGTTAATCAAAGATAATTTCCCTTTCCAGAATCTAAGCCGACTCTATCAAATCAGATCACTATTCTCCAAGTGTCTAGGTCACAAATCCATTACAAAAGGTGACAATGTCTTTTTCTCACAGCTGATACAGAGCTATTTCGTTTTCTGTTTTCCCTCTCAGTTCTGTTGTAAATATTTACGTTTACAATAGCTGCTTTCCAGTCTGCAGGATCCTTTCCAGAATATAACAAGCTTTGAAGAATAATCAGTAGTTCTTTCACGAGCTTTTACAATATATTTTAATGATATAGAAGATGGTATTAGTAATAACATTAGCAAATTTGCTGATGATATTAAGCAGGGTGGCAGGGTGAACGGTGAGGAGGATGTGTGGAGATTACAGGGTGACCTGGACAGGTTAGGGGAGTGGTCAGATGCATGGCAGATGCAGTTTAATGTGGATAAATGCATGGTTATCTACTTTGGTGGCAAGAACAGGAAGGCAGAAGGAATCAATTTAGGTAAAGGGGCAGTACAAAGAGATCTGGGTGTTCTTCTACACCAATCAACGAAGGTAAGCTTGCAGGTACAGCAGGTGGTGAGGAAGGCTAATAGCATACTGGTATTCATAACAAGAGGGATTGAGTATAGAAGCAGAGAGGTTCCTCTGCAGCTGTACATGGCCCTGGTGAGACCACACCTGGAGTATTGTGTGCAGTTCTGGTCTCCAAATTTGAGGAAAGACATTCTGGCTATTGAGGGAGTGCAGCATAGGTTCACGAGGTCAATTTCTGGAATGGCGGGACTACCTTACGCTGAATGACTCGTGCAACTGGGCATGTATACCCTTGAGTTTAGAAGACTGAAAGGGGATCTGTTTGAGACATATAAGATTATTAAAGGATTAGACACTGTGGAGGCAGGAAACATGTTTCTGCTGATGGGTGAGTGCCGAACCAGAGGACACAGCTTAAAAATACAGGGTAGACAATTTAGGACAGAGATGAGGCGAAACTTCTTCACCCAGACAGTGGTGGCTGTGTGGAATGCTCTGCCCCAGAGGACAGTGGAGGCCCAGTCTCTGGATCCATTTAAGAAAGAATGGATAGAGCTCTCAAGGATACTGGAATCAAGGGTTATGGAGATAAGGCAGGAACAGGGTACTGATTAAGGATGATCAGCCATGATCATATTGAATGGTAGTGCAGGCTCGTAGTGCAGAATGGCCTACTCCTGCACCTATTGTCTATTGTCTATTGAGCTCTAATACCACCTCCTGAATACTCTGGGATGCAGCTCATCAGATTTAGCAACTTATGAAACTTCAATTCAATTAGATTTTCAAAAAACATAGTTTTCAATAATTCTAATTTCCTGCAGTTTCTTATTTTTACCAGTCCCCCTGTTCCCTATTTCTGGAAGTTAGTTTCTGCACCTTCCCCTGTGGAGATGGAACCAATGTATTCTTCTCAACAGGCAGATGGTTTCTGACAGCTCTTGGTACATCGGAAGATACATTACGCACTCCTGCCTGGAATTTTAACAGTTCACTTCATGGTGAGAGTCAGCACCCTGGTGCGAAGCTGCAGGTTATACTGAATGTGGGGACACAGCTCAGTGACCACCTCATTTTTGAAGCAAACTGGTTTTGCACTTTACACTTGGAATGGGTCCGTCTTAGACAAATATTCCTGGAAATCCAAGGGAGGAATGTGCAGTGCCCAGCCCCACCCTGTTTACAGAGCTTCCCTTCTGTGGAGTCTCAGCTCCATTTGTTTCCCATGCACCCAGACACTCTGTAAATTCACTGTCCAGAGTGGGTTCACCAGAGCATCGGGTCTTCCTGAATGAACGCAGCAGCTGACGATGCAAACCCGAGAATCCAATCCAAAAAAACTCCACTGAATTTCTAATGACAGCAGCAAGTCAATTCCCCCAACCCATTCAGGGTTGTAAATGCCTCCCTCTCCTCAGTTTCTCTTCCTAGCTAAGAAAGCTGTTACGTCACCACACAGTCTCACGATACCAGTTCATCTGTCTACAGAAGCAGTTGACAATGTGACATTAGGTTTCTCTGTATCTGAGCAACTTGACGTGCAGCACCAGTATTGCTAATGGAGTTGATCACCCCACTCAGAGAAGAGAGATAGAAGGAAAATAACTAACTTTAAACAGGGACATCCCGAAATGACATGATATTCAGGAATATCTGATTGCGAAATGTTAGAATAACTTTAATTCTATTTTCCTTTCAGTTCATCATCAGCAATCCTTCTGTTTGTTTTGCCTTTCTCTTGCTCTGTCTCTCTTTTTCTGAACGTTTCTCAATTCATTCAACACAAACCTCCCACTCACCCTTCTAACCATTCCTGATATAAATAATATTATTTCCCAGTTACATTAAGTTTTGATAGGATCACTGCAATCGTACCATTATCTGTGTTTCTCCCGACAGAGAGACATGGCTACTGAGATTCTCCAACACTTCTAGATGCTGCAGAATTTTATGTCAAATCTTCAATATCCATTTGTTTATTTGATTTTTAATGTTGTTGTTTCTCAGGATGCCAGTATTACTGGTAAGGGCAGCATTTGTTATCCATAACTAATTGCTATTGACTGTGAGGCCATTTGCAAAAAAATATGGAGCCAACCACAATGATGTGGGTCTGAATTCACACTTAGTCCAGACTGGGCAAAAAACTTAAGGTTCTTTACCAAATGTTATCAGCAAAATGAGGAAAAAGAAATCTGGTGGTTTATTGTTGCCATGAGTGAATTTAGGTTTCATTCCAATTTTTGTCATTCGAATTTCTGTTCTGTCACCAGCTTTTAGAGTCATAGCCTGTGCCTCTGAAGTTCACAGTCAGTGATATTCTTACTCTGATACAGTGTCCCTCGTGTAAAGTAACTGTAGAGACAAGAAAAAGTCTGTGGTCAAAATATTTGTAATGGGGAAGGAAGGTCAGAAGAGCATTGATGCCATAAGGTCTTAAGTTAACAAAGGGGAAGATGACAAGCTCATTCAGCAACAGCACTGAGACAGAAATGGAGACTGGGGATATTATAGAGGTGGAATTTGACCGTTTTAATGACAGAGAGAATCCAGAATGGTAAAACAGTTTTGAGTAAAACGGGACTCAAAGTTCTAATCAGTCTAGTTCCTTCTTATATATTCATAAAGATTTTGGAATGCATGAAAAGGAAGTGGAGTTTATGACTGAAAGTTTATATTTGCTAAATATAAATAACCGAAGTAACAATAACCTTCACCATCATTTATACAATTGACAGAGGTAGGCTTACCAGGAACACCAACGATAGCGAGGATGGGGTAGTAACCTGCCTGAATAATCACCAGTACGGCTTCTATCTGCAACTATAACCATGCCCAATCCAGAGAAAACCAGTAAAGAGCAAAGGATAAACTCCTGTCTATTGTTGGAACATTCCAGTCTAACGTTCTCAGATTCTGATCCATTGTTGGAACATTCTAGTCTAATGTTCTCAGATTCTGATCCATTGTTGGAACATTCCAGTCTTATGTTCTCTGATTCTGATCCATTGTTGGAACATTCCAGTCTAATGTTCTCAGATTCTGATCCATTGTTGGAATATTCCAGTCTAATGTTCTCAGATTCTGATCCATTGTTGGAACATTCCAGTCTAATGCTCTCAGATTCTGATCCATTGTTGGAACATTCCAGTCTAATGTTCTCAGATTCTGATCCATTGTTGGAATATTCCATCTAATGTTCTCAGATTCTGATCTCTCCCTCTCTCTGCATCTACTGATCCCAATCTTTTTGAGGTTGACTCTGGCCCAAATACTATAGCATAACAAGTTGAAAGAAGACCATAATTATGGAAGAGGGAAAGCCTCCAGTGACCCAGTTAGATCCAGGAAGACAGATATTAATCGCAGTCACTGAACAATCAGCTTCAGTTAACTCATTTCATGACAACCCTGACATACCCCAACAATACTTAGACTGGATGGAATGTTGACATCGCTGACTGTTGGGTGAATGGTACATCTCTAATTTTGAGGTGAGGGAGGGAGATGATGATTTCTCTCAAAAGCTCAATAATTGTACTTTGTTTTGGCCGGGTAGGAATTTCTGGGCACCTAACGTCGTCTGTGTCTGATCATCAGGCCTGTGCATCCTTTGGGTTTATTTATTTATGTTTAACTTTGACATTTATTTGACCATCATTTAACGGCTTAAGTGGAGTTAGGCATTTTGAGAGGCTTCTACAGTGCCATATATGGTGTAGATACAGTCCATTCCTTGTGGTCCTTGCAGCCGTGGCCTGGTCCTGTGGAGTGATGGTCATTTTCTCCCAGAACCAGTATTATTTGTTTTCCCTCTCGCCAGTTATTCTGGGGTTCTCAGCAGGGTTGGATAGGCAGTAAATCTCTCCCGGCTGCTACACACTCTCTCTCTGAGATTTCTCTTTTGATTGTTTTTTGATGTTCTTTCCGCCTGGGTTGGAGAACTGTATGTGAGACAATCTATTTCTTGGATTGTTTGAAGACAAATATGTGTTTCTGGGATGTTACCATTTTGGTTGGTGAAAAATGTGTTGCTGGAAAAGCGCAGCAGGTCAGGCAGCATCCAAGGAGTAGGGGAATTGACGTTTCAGGCATAAGCCCTTCTTCCTGAAGAAGGGCTTATGCCCGAAACGTCGGTTCTCCTGCCCCTGGGATGCTACCTGACCTGCTGCGCTTTTCCAGCAACACGTTTTTCAGCTCTGATCTCCAGCATCTGCAGTCCTCACTTCTTCCCCCGTTACCATATTGGATCAGTTACTCTTAGTTAAATAACCTATTATTCTGTTTAGATTTCCAAAAGAATTAAGTTATTCCAAGATTCTCTTATGTTCGTTATATTTTGTGTACTGTGCTTGAATAGATTGTGTTTTGCTTAATGTTATATATTTTGACCAATTAAATTGTAGCTGAAACACAGCATCTGACATTTACCTTTTCAATAAGAAAACATTCGGGTCAAGACTACCTTCTCCATGTGCTTTGAGGGGATCTGCTGTGCTCCATAACAGAGAGACAGATGTTCGTATTTTGCTTGGGCAATTACTTAATGGACAACATATTGCAGAAATATGGGGTTTGACAGCAGAATTGGCCGAGCTAGAGGAGTGATATTTATGTCAGGATTTATATCGGATACTCATTCCTCGTCACAGATCCAGCACGGACACATATAAGGCAAGACGAGATATCTGTTGATCATGAAATACTGCGTAGACAAGTATACTGCTCGGTTACAGCTCCACAATCCATCCAGGATCGAACAATGTTCAGAGCTTACCAAGTGAGCACTGGTGCCATTTTTAAAAGGCCAATGGGCACAGGTTTGCCTTTTCTCAGTTTAGAACTGCTCTGCACAATTTCCCCTGAGCATGGCATTTAAGGGGCAATTACACCACGGTTTGTTGACAGGGACACGGAGGTCCTGGTGGAGAAGAGGTACAGAAGACGACCATTCTATTCCCAGAGCAGGCCACACCACCAGACAAACCGAGCATAGTCTGAGTTCCCCACCCAGCTCAATGCAGTATCTGTTGTCTGAAGAAATATCCAGCAATAAAGGACAAACATCAATAACACAAGGATAAGGGTCACCATATTCTCTCTGCTCCCTCACACTCACTGTATATCTGTTATAGCACATACTGCCGAACAAGGCTCACACTCCACCACTCTCACTACTGCATGCAGCACCTACCCACCCTCTCACCTCTGCAGTACCCCTACATGGTGATAAATTCTTCTGGAAAATACTGTAACTAGAATTCTCTGGATAATGTCGTTTTTTACAATGTTCCAGATAGTTTCCCAAATAACTCCCAGGTTCAGACAAATGTTTGTCCCCCAGTTTGGAACACATCAGTAGAAGGAGATTTCTTTTAATCCCTCAGAATAAAAGTACATCACGAGACCATTCATCTTCTCAAAAATACTGCATCATTCAGACGAACATAGTATCTAAACACTTGAAGACTCACTCCATTCTTGAACACAGGCGCCACATTGGAGGTTCGCCAGTTTCACTGGAACATTCCTGTAATCCAGAGAATTATGGAATATTTCGCACAGTGCCCCCAGTCACTTTGCAACCACTTTTAAAAGTCCAGCTATGAATTACTGATGACCTGTCTACCCTTTTTCTTACCTGTTTGTTAAAAAAAGCCTTTTGTTAGAGACAGTTCAAGAACTTTCATCTGACTACGGTTTTGTTTATATTATGGAATTACTTTGTGGCTCCGTATGTGGCTGAACACATGATCAGCTGAGAGTGATGCCATTCTCCCAGTTTCTCTGGCTCTGTCATTTCTGTTTGGGGATGTCACATTCCAGTGGGAAGCTTCCTACATGACCACCTTTTCTCTCAAATAAGAAATCCTCTCACTCTGATGGACTGACCCTTGAGCTGTGACTGCCCCATCTCCCTCACTTCTGCCCTCATATCTTCCCCTCTTTCCCAGAACAATGAGAGATCTCCCCTTGCCCTCAATTCCTACTGCACTGGAATCCACTTTCACAGAATCATCCTCCGCTACTTCCACAACCTCCAGTCGAACAGCACCTTCAACATATCTTCCCCTCCCGTTCACTGTCAGCATTTCACAGTAACGATCCCCTTTCTGACACCCTCCATCACCTCGAACACTTCCCCCACTCCCTCATGGCACCTTCCCATGCAATTGCAGAAGCTGCAAAACTTGCCCATTCACCTCTTCCCTCCTCACTGTCTAAGGCCCCAAATACACCTCCCAGGTGAAGCAACATTTCACTTGTACACTTTCAATCCAGTCTCCTGGCATTGCTGCTCAAAATGCAGTCTACCTTACACTTGGGAGACCAGAGACTGCTTTGAGGAACACTTCCACTCTGTAGGAATAACCCTGATGTTGTGATTGCTCCCCATTTCAATAAATACCTTGCCCTCAAGTTAATGAGAATTCTTTGAAGAGGTAACAAGCAGTTTAGATCAAGGAACACAATGGAGTTAACAATGTAGACAACCAGTATGCCTCTAATACGGTACCGCAGAGGAGGTTGCAGATTAAGATAAAGACCCATGGTGCTCGCGGCCAAGTACTAACATGGTTAAAAGTATGGCTATCTGGCGGGAGGCACAGTGGGGATAAAATGGTCCTTCTCAGGATGGCAGCTGGTGACTAGTCGTGTTCCACAAGGGTCAGTGTTTGGAGCACAACATTTCACTTTGTGGTTAATGATTTGGACGGGAGAACTGAGGGCATTCTGGCTACTTTTGCAGATGATGCAAAGATAGATGGATGGGCAGATAATATTGAGGAGGCAGGGAGCCTGCAGGAAGATTTAGACAGTTTAGGAGAATGGGAAAAGGAGTAGTAGATGGAGAGTGTGGGGTCATGCATTATGGTATGAAGAATACAGGCATGGACTATTTACTAAATGGGAAGAAAATTCAGAAATCTGAATTCAAAGAGACTTGGGATGCCAAGTCCAGGATTCACTGAAGATAAACTTGTAGGTTGAGTCATTAGTTCAGAAGGCAAATACGATGATATCATTCATCTCGAGAGTACTACAATGTAAAGGTGGGGATTTTGAGGCTTTCTCAGGCTCTGGACAGACCACATTTCCAGGATTTACACTTCCTGATGAACGGCTCGAAACCGCGATTTTTGTGCACTTCGGATGCTGCCTGACCAGCTGTGCTTTTCCATTAACAGACACCCATGTCTATGAGTATCTAAATGTGGGTGCAGTTCTGACAGTCTCTGTGGTGCTTAAAATGACACAATCTCTCCCGCAGCTGGCCTCTGCATCCAACTGCAGTGACAGTGGCAGAGTGTGATAATATACGATGATTCAATCTGGGTGGGAGAGAGGGCAGCAGCTCACAGCACCATCAACACACACACACACACACGCAGACACAGACACAATGCTGGTAGCTGGAGGGTTGCAAATATACTTAGGACTGTCAGAATGGAAATGCTCACCTCCGAGTGAACCATTTTGTCCGGAGATGAGAAGAATTTATTTCTCATTCTGTGTCTTGCAATGCTTAAAAAATGTGAACAAGTATTGAAAAATCCTGACAAAGGCCTAGCAGAAATATCGCTCAATATTGATGAAACTGGTCTGTGTGTTCAAAGACATCATTCGAAAAACTAAACAGCAATGCAAGTTTCAGAGATCGACAGTAAAGGATTTGTTATCTTATCAGAGAGTTAAAAAAAACTCTGCTACTGATGCAGTGGTGCGGGAAGGCCAGCAGAGGGTAGAATTGTATGAATCTAATCATAAAACTCATTGGTTCTCACTGCTGCCTCACCGCGCCAGGTACCCAGGTTCAATTTCACCGTCGGGAACTGACTGTGTGGAGTTTTCCCATTATGCCTGTGTCTGCATGAGTTTTCTCTGGGTGCTCCAGCTTCCTCCCAAAGTCCAAAGATGTGCAGGTTAGGTGAATTGGCCAAGCGAAATTGCCCATAGTGCCCGGGGGTGTGTAGATTAGGGACATTAGTCATGCATAAAAGTAGGATAGTAGGGGGATGGGTCTGGGTGTGTTACTCTTCGAAGGATCAGTGTCGACGTGTTGGGCCGAAGGGCCTGCTTCCACACTATAGGGATTCCATGAACTCTGTGAACAACAGGGACAGACAGAGGGAGAGGAGGAAGGATACTGATTCCAATTTCAATGTATTTTCTTCAAAAACATTGCATGAAGATGCAGACAGAGGTACACACAAACGTAGATACTGACACTAACACACATAACACATGCACACAGAGATACGCACATGGATATGGACATTTGCACACAAACACCACGAACACAACCCCACGTGCAGGCACACACAATGTCTTTAATATATATATATATATATATTAATAAAAAGCGATCAATGGTCAGTCGAAGACAGGATAATGGGGTTGATAAACATTTCAGCCATGATCAAATGCCATGGCAGAGTAGATGGGCTGAATGGCCTAATTATGCTCCAGTGTCTCATGCAGGTATGATCTTGTGGTGCCTGGGATTGTCTTCCCACAAGTTCACTGGAGACCCAAATTGGTAAGTATGTGATTTAGGAGAGTTAATGGGAATATGAGTAGGTTTGGGGGATTGAATGGTCAATATTTGTTCCTAATTGTAATCTCCTTCTTTCTCAAAAGAGTGGTGATTGGTTTGAGGATAGCACATTTTGAGAATAAGCACCTTCCCATTTCAGACTGAGACAGGGATGCTCCTTTCTCTTTAGGGTTGTGTGATCTGTGGTGTTCTCATGCCAAAGTAGCAATGAAGACGGGGTTACTGAAAACACTCAAGGTTGATTTCCATAGGTCTTTGATGAACAAGAGAATCCAAGTATAGTCGAACAGACTGGAGAGGGGTATTTAGTTACAATCACATCAGCAATGCACATTCTGAACGGTGCAGCAGGCTCGAGGGGCTGAATGGCCAGCTGCTGCTCCTAACCCATGTGTTGTTCTCTGAAGCACTCAGTAATATTACAGAGATAAAGAAAGTTCCCACTCAGCCAGTCAGCATCGTTATAATGAGACCATTCTGCCCTCTAAGGATTTATGCAGGAAGAGATTGATATCATTCAGCCTGCTAAGTACATCATACAATGACCTAAACCCGGACTTCAAGCCCATCACAGCAGACGGTGGAACTTGAATTCAATAAAACATTTGGAATTAGCAATCTAATGAAATATTGATGGTTGTCAAAACTAATAAGCACTGGCTCACTAGTGTCCTTCAGAGAAGGAAATTTGCTATCTTCACTGGTCTGACTTACATGCGATTCCAGGCCGTCAGCAATGATAGACTCTCAAATGTCCTTTGCAATGGCCAAGCCAGCTATTCAGGCATAATACTACAAGTTCTCAAAGAAGTGAAACCAGACAGACCTGAGTACTTGTAGCCGATAGTATGTCTAAGTGCATGGGTTTAGAAAGGCAGTTCCCCAACACCTTCTCAAGAGCAACTCGGAAAGGGAAATAAATGCTGGCCTATTAATGAAGGAAAGATGTCCACACTCAGGAAAGAGAGGTGGAGAGGATAGAACTTAGGTGAAACATGGACTTGGAAACATACCGACATGTGCATGATACACAGGAATATGCGAAAAGGTGAAAATTCATGAAAATAATCTCACATTTTAATTCCATCGCAGCTGATTATCAATAATCCATTTTTAATCCCTCTATTTCTCCATATACTCCAATCATTCCACCAACACACATTACACAATGTCCCAGGTGCTTTCAGATCTGATACATGGTTAGGGGATTTCAAATGCTAACTCTGTTTTTCTCTCGACAGAGGCTGCCAAAACTACTCTGTTTCCCTAGCACTCTGCTTCTTTTTGTTTCTGATCACCAGTAACTTATTTTGTTTGATTTGACTTTTTTTTTATTTTGTGGGACATTGGCCCATCGAATCCACACTAACCGTCTGCACAGCATTTCACCCAGAACCACCTCATATCCTACTTCTGCATTTGCATTTGTTAACCCGTTTTCTAGCTTATGCAAGCATTTTCCATAGCTAACACACCTAGCTGCACATGGTGGCAAATTTATCATGACCAATATACTGAATCTGTTTGGACTGTGGAAGGAACCTGAAGGAAACACTAGCAGACCCGTGGAGAATGTCAAAACTCAATAAAAACAGTGTAAACTGTGTTCCTGTTACTGTGAGACAGCTGTGTTCATCACTGAAATACCGTGCTGCCCTCCCTCTCCCGCCCCCCGCCACCAACCTCCCCCCAAATGGGTCCCTGGTACTGTGAGACTTCCGTGCTAACCACTGAGACACCATGCCCCCTCCCCCTCCCTCCCCACAAACCGGGCCACTGGTACTGTGAAACAGCCATTCTGAACACTGAGTCACCATGGCGGCCTCCCCCTCTCCCCCAAACCGGATCCCTGGTACTGTGAAACAACCATGCTAACCACTGACACACCATACCCCCCCTCCCGCCTCCTCCCCAAAAACGGAGTCACTGTGCTTGGGAATACTGGGGGAAATGTAAATTTGAAATACAAACAGTAAACAGTGACAAAACACCACAGATGAGTCAGGATCTGGAGGTAGAAACAGAGGCAGCATATTGAGTCTGATATGATCCTTTTCTGAAAAAACTCATATTGGACTCAAGAAGTTAATTATTTTTCTCTCTTCTCAGAACCTGCACATGTTTTCCTGCACTTTCAACTTAGTTACTCTTTTGGACTGTGGATATTTGTCTGATCTGAAAGGGAACAGTGAAGCTGCCATTTCTGTTGACGCTCAAGTTACGGTTTTTGAATGAAAAATGAAAAACGATGTGCCTGACAGCTCCCTAAATACCGATAGTTTATTGCCATTGTCATAATGCATCATGAAAATGTTGAACTCGGTGGTCATGACATCACATGATCAATCCTCTGAATGTAACTGATTGAAGTACTGATCCTAATTGTTATCAATGTCTTATCATGCTCCTGTTGTCACTGGCATCGTACTCATCCAGCAAGATCTTACCTTTCTGATAGTTTGCATATAACTCTGAAAGCATAAGATATCTTTGTATTTTTTAACAAGACATATTCATCCTGGATTTGGAAGGCACCAGCAAGGGAAGACTTTATTTGTCATCCCCAATGGCTCTGGAATAAGCGACACAGAATTGTCATGTTTTACCTCTTCAATCCGAACTGAAGCAGATTCAGACAGAGCTGTTTGTAGAGGCATTCCAAGAATTTTAACAAATACTTGTGAAGGAAAAGCAAATTAGTCCCTAGTCAGGATGACATGCAACTTGGAAGATACTTTGCAGAGACTCATTTTTGTCTTGTTCCTATTCCCAGTGCAGAATGTTCTCTAATTCCCATTAATTACAGTTTTGCACAGGGTCCTTGATTCCACCCTCAGTCAAGTCCTGCTTCGATTGAAAGGGAAGTCTCTCTGATCTCACCTCGATTTACACGGGAATATCAGTTGAAAGAATAAGGAGCAAAAGACAAGAACACTGTTTGAACAATGTCCTCGCAATATTCAAAAGAAAATTGATGCGTGGTCTTCATTAATGCATTATATCTACATGACATCACTTTCCAAACAATATTCAGAATGGTGGGTATTTGTTCTTTTTATTTGCTTCCCATTCAACGTAGAAATGACAACGTGAATTATCTTCTATAGTGTGTTTATAATCCAGAATTTAATTCAATCTTTATCAATATTGCTCTTGCTCTTTCAAACAAAATTAATGAATAAGCCTGTGTCCATCCTGCAGATGAAAGGGTTCTTTCAGCTCCGACAATTGCAACGAATGTTGTAAAGAATAAATTACAGGCCCACTTAAAATGGAAATGCTGCAGGTCAAGGTGCCAAAAGCTAGTCCAAGGTTAATGATGTCCAAGCATTATGAATAATACATGCAGAGGGGCGGACTATAAAAGCAGAATTCAACTCCATGTCCAAAATACTGTTTGTGGCTCCCTCACAAAAGACCATAACTGATTCATGCTGTAAATTCACCAAAATTGGAAAATCAAGAGACTGGAATTCCCAATTCTGCAACCACATTGGTAGAACAGGAAGAAAATCAAGTTTTTTTTTTCTGAAATTCAAAAATGGTGATGATAAGAATGTGGGAGATGGTTGGGGGGGGGGGGATATTGGAGGATGATAAACAATGTTGTGGATGACACAATGATTAACCAGTGGGTCACAATGAGGTAAAACTGAGATATGTGAGGTGCTGCAGTTTGGAAGATGTAACAAGACAAGAGAGAACTCAAACTGTTTGTTTAACACTCCATCCACCACCAGTAATATTTACTCCCAGTTAAACCGGCACATGAGATGCACTGCTGGTACTCCCTCTCAACAGCCATTTGGATGGACCAACGTCAACTGGACTGGAAATTCTCAAGGGCAATTAATGCTGGTCTAGCGACATTAAAATCCCAAATGAACTAAAAAGACAACCCGATTTTCTAATAATTATTAAACAATGAGGACATTTTATTGATCTGATGGGTTTGACGCTGTCATTGAAATTGTGTGATCTATTTCCGTGAAATCATTTCGTGAAATCATTGAAAGAACAAAACAGCTCAGTACACAGATACACGGTAACGCAGCGTTTAAACGCAAAATGAAAGGGAATAGTAGGCTATAGGTCTTCAGGTAAATGGGAATAGCGTAGATTGGTGGTTTCTGGCTGATGTATTTGTTTTGGGCTGGAGGGTCGGTTTATATGCTGTATGACTGTCACTTTAATTGTTGGAAACAGAGAATGTGGTCTCACTATTTCCATAGCTTGTGAGCGTCAGATAGTGAGGAATACAATCTCCAAGGACACACAGGATTTGAAGCTATATCATTCTCCCTTCACTATCAAATTGTTAAGAACCCTATTTCTCCCTTTGTAACATTCCTGTTAGTGTTCCTGTACCACAAGAACCCCTTGGGTTTATCACCATATTCTGATCAGAAATTAAACACAGGCAACAGAATGCTGGCCCTGCTAATGAAACGCACCTCACAAGAACAACTGAAAGGAATCTGCATTGTTAAAGTTATCCATTCGACCCAATCTGATTCCTAAAGCAGTTTCAAGGCAGGCTTTCCATTTGTCCTATGCTCCTGACGTCTCTACAACATCATGAATCTTTCCTGAGTGCTTTTAAGTGCCGTTTAACAGTCACATGGAAAGCTGTGCCCAATAATCTGAAAAGAAAAATCTTCATGTTTATGAGTAACGTGTCTTTTTTTTTCAGTGTCTGAAGACAACAGAAATGTAGAAACTAGCATCAGGAGTAAGAAATAAAAACAGCTCCATCATTCGATAAGGTCGTGGATGATTTGATTGTGGCCTCAATCACACATTACACCTTTGCCTTTACAAAGTTAGTGCGTCATTCTTCGTCAAGAATCTGTTTTGGGATTATCTAATGTCTTATCTCTCATCGCTATCTGGGAAGAGAGTTCCAAACAGACACAACACTTTGAGAGAATTACATCAAGTCACCATCTTCTTTACTGACATAGTCTTCAGTTTTACAGTCCATCCACTCATGGTAATCTCTCACACAAGCTGAAATATTGTTTCAGAATTCAATTTGTAAAAACTACTTGGAATATCCTGGAGTTAAACAAGATTACATGTTGTTTGCCTAAACCCCAGCAGATCCAGGGCCAGTCAGTTCAAGATTTCCTCCTAAAATAAACGATCCTCACAAGAGTCAACTGAATCAATCTTCTTTGTACAGCATTTCATATCATTGTGGTCATAGCACTTTCGATGTGGTTAAACCATTACCTTGTAGATCTGTAGAAAATATTCCCTATTTTTAAATGTATTCTATTTCAGAAACTTTCAACATTTAACTTACCTCCCTAAAAAATGATGTGCACCGAAAGGTTTTATTTTGTAATCCAGGTGCCCAGTTCCTCGGTTCCTCTGTGCCTCAAGCCAATCTTTCCATTGAAATAATACCCTGCGTTTCCATTCAACCTTCAAACAACTTTGAGCACAGACATATTTTCCAACTGTGCTCCATACACCAATATTTGGTTGTTCACTTGACCCATCTTAATCTCTTTATAGACTCATGTCGTCGTCATATCTTCATTCTCTCACATTTTCAAAAGTTTGTATTCTTCCATAATACAGACAGAATATTTGGCCAAAGAAATATACTCTGGCGACATTTTAAAGTAATTGACAATTACATGTTTTTTACTCAATACCTTAGCTAGAAATTTGTGGTAATGCTGGAGTATTTTGCAGTCCCATCACTCAGTTCCCATGACTCGAAGTAGAGTCAGATGGTATGGAATTTGTGTGGGCAGAATTGAGGAACCACAAAGATGCAAAACCATAGTTGGATTTATGTACAGGCCTACGAATCGTAGGCAGGAGCTGGGGCACAAGACAGAACAGGAGATGGCAAGAAAAAAAGCAGGTGTCGGAAAGGCAAAGGTACAGTGATTTGAGTGATTTCAATATGCAGGTGGACTGGGAAAATCACTGGCAGTGGTTTGCAAGAAAAGGAATTTGTGGAATGTCTACGAGATGGATTTTTGGAGAACCTTATATGCAGGCAACAAGGGAATTGGCAATTCTGGATTTAGTGTTGTGCAATGGGGCAGACTTGAGAAGGAAGCTAAAGGTGAAGGAACCCTTTGAAGGCAGTGATCATAATATGATTGAACCTACTCTTCAGTTTGAGAGGGAGAAGGTAGAACCGGAGTTAATATTACAGCTGAATAAAGGCACCTACCAAGACATGAGGGAGGAGCTGGGTAGAATTGACTGGGAGAGGAGCCGAGCAGGAAAGATAGTGGAACAGTGATGGCAGAAGTTTCTCGGAGCAATTTAGGAGTCACAGCAGAGATTCATCCCGAGGTAATAGATACATTGTACAGGGAGGATGAGCTATCCATGGAATGCATGGCTAGGGTAAAAGAAAAAGAGAAAGCAGCTAAAATGGCAAATGGCAGTGGGAAACCAGAGGATTGGGAAGCTTTCAAGGGCAAACAGAAGGCAAAAACATAAGAAATAAGGATGGAGAAGATTAAGTATGAGGCAAAGCTATCCAGTGATATAAAGGACGATTGTAAGAGTCTTTTAGATATATTAAGGGCAAAAAAGAGAAGCAAAAATGGATACTGGGGCACTGGAAATGACGTTGGAGAGATAGTAGTGTGGAACAAATAATAGATGAGAAACTGAATAATTATTTCACGTCAGATTTCACGGCAGATGACATGAAACATATTCGAAATATTCAAGAGAGTGAGGAGGCAGAGCTGATTAGGAGAAATTGCTCGAATAACTAAATGGATAAATAAACTGGATCGAGGCATTAATGGCGATCTTTCAGGCATCTCTAGAATCAGGGAGGGTCTCAGAAGACGAGAAAATTGCGATAGTAACACCCTGTCTTTTTAAGAGACTTTTTATTGAAAATAGAAGATTTTTGAAATATATTACAAAATTACAAAAATAGTACAAACTCGTTTATTCTGCTTTACAATATAATAACAACCCCAATATAGAATTGGTAAAAAACTACTAATCTATTCTACAAACTATCAAAACATGAAGTAGGATATCCTGCATTACTAACAATAGACAAATGGAGAAAAGAAAATAAATAAGTAAATAAATAACTAGATACATATTCAAAGTAAATCTATATTAAGTCATAACAGAACCCGTGTTGATACAGGATTCCTCCTCCCAGGAGCCCCCGAACCAGCCAGAACCTTCCCCACGGCTAAGCAAATGCCCTGAACAATGTGCCTGATATATCTGTGTCAATGTAGTTCAAAACGGACTGCAATGTTCTATAAAATAATTCCATTTTCTGGTGCACCATATCCATAAGTAAGTCAAGGTGGAATTATTCCATGTCTATCCTGTGACAATTTTAAACTCCTGCCGGACCTTCGGATACCAAATTCGATAAAATATCTTTCCTCGATCTAAAGGGAAGGATAGTGAATAATTTCCTCCCGTGTACTTCCAAAAAGGGGAAATTTGGGGAGCCCAAAAGTAGAGACATTGGGGCCAACCCAATCTCCGTAACCAAACTCTTTGCCAGGGCATTCGCTACTCTGCCCCACTACCTGCAGATCTTATGGCAGGTCCACAGACAATGCGTGAGATTACCAACGACTATTTTGCATATGGGACACATTGGAGATGCTCCTGCCTTGAACTTTGCAATCACTCAGGTGCCATCTGAGCCCTACGAAGTATCTTTAATTGGATAGCCTGAGTTCTGTTACAGATAGAGATCTTCCTGGCGTTTTCCCAGACGTCCTCCCACATGTCGAAGGAGATTTCTATCCCCAATTCTTGTCTCTAGGTTTTATATAACCGTTCCATGTCCTTCAATACCTTATTAAATAGTTAGTGGTAGAGAGTACTGGGCACGGGCAGACGCATCGGCTGAAGCAATCTACTTTCCCTCTCCGATTTATAACGAAAAATTATCAATTTGCAAAAAGTCTCCTATTTGAAAATATCGAAAAACATCTTTGCTACGCAGCACAAAATTCTGACGCAGTTGCTCAAAGGACGTCATGACCTCCCCATCGAACAGATCTCCCAAACAGGAGATACCTTTGCACTCCCAGGTTCTGAATACCGCATCACTCAGCCCTGGCTGGAATCACAACGTTCCGACTATAGGGGTATAAGGGAGGTTTTTTGTAGTTTACCCGCATCCTGTCGCATTATCTTCCAGGCTTTGACTGTATTTAATACAATAGAATTTTTACAATGATCCGTAATAACTCTCATCTTGTCCAAAAATAGTAGATTGATGAGGGGATACTTTCCGAGGGAGGCTTCAATATGTCACCAGATTGACTGTGGTTCACAAGAGACCCAATCAGCTACGTAGGATAATAGGGAGCTCAATTGGTACCTCCTGAAATCCAGAAAATCCAGCCCTCCCCTTACTTGTGGTAGCTGTAGCTTTTCTAATTTAATAAAGGGCCGCCTATGAGTCCAAATAAAGGAGTTGAGCCAACCATAAAGCTTACGCAGCGCCTGTCTCGGCAGCAGCAAGGGGAGCATTCTCATAGTGTATAAAAAGCGAGGTAGGATGGTCATGTTGACCAAAGCTATTCTACCGAGCCAGGATATCAGGAGATCTTCCCAGTGTTGAAGGTCCTATCTTATTTTCTGAAATAAATGTGTACAATTGGTTGTATATAGCTGACCAAATGCCGGAGTATTAAAAATACCAAACTAAAGAAAACCTCCCAGTGACCACGGAAAGGGGAAACGGGATTCATCCGGAAAATTGGATATACTGGCAAGACCTCCCAGCACCCTCTCCAGTCTTAATGCCAACATTTTTGTGAGAACTTTAAAATCCACATTCAACAAGGACATTGGTCTTTACCCTTTTTAAGAATGAGAGAAATATTTTCTTCTCTCAGAGAAGACGAGAGGCAGCCCTGACTATGTGAATAATTATACATATTTATAAGTGGCCTGGCCAATTCCCCAATAAATTCTTTACAGAATCTGGTCTGTGCGCTTTGCCACACTGGAGCTGCCTTATCGCCTCCTGTATTTCCTGCGTTGCCGGGGGGCATTCAAGAACAACACCTGTTCCAAGGTTCGGCCCGGGAGGGCCATATTTTCTTTTTAAAAAGACTATCTTCGTCGTTCTATCATCACAGCTCTTTGAACTATACAATTTGAAACAGAACTTTCTAAAGGCTGCATTGCTCATTTCACGATCACAAGTCAGGGTACCAGCACTCTTTCTAATAGATGTAGGGGCTTGGGGAGCCTTTTTCTTTCATGCAAGGTATGCTAGATAACTGCCAGACTTGTCACCGTATTCAAATAATCTCTGCTTTGCAAATAATATCTCCCTCTTTGCTGTGTGAATAAGTGTGGTATTCAAAGTTGCCCTAAGGGCTGTGATCAGCTGTAGTCTAGTAATGGAGGGTCTATCCACATACACTGTCTCACCTGCCTTCAGGCGAGCCTCGATCAGATGCTTTTCTTCTCCCTGGTGTCTTTTCCGGGTCACAGAATATGAGATGACCAAGCCTCGCACGTTTGCCTTACCAGTCTCTCACATCACCGAAGGGTTACTGGCCGTGTTTGAGCTGATATTCCAGAAGGTTTTAAATTCCCGAGAGAAAGATTTTATGAACTGACTATCCTTCAATAGGAAAGGGTCCATACGCCAATGTCGGGAATCTATCTCGTCATCACTCGTCTTAACCTTCATATATAATGCGGCATGTTCTAAAATAGTTATATTACCTAGTTTACAAAACAATATTGAGTTCAAAAGGTTCGAGGGGACAGGAGAATATCGATTCTGATATGGCACTTGCCTGGGTTAGAATAAAAAGTAAAGTCTCTACCCTGAGGGCGAAGACACGTCCACACACATACCAGCCCTACCTCCCTAATCAGATCCACCAACTGCCGAGATCTCAAAGATATGCCCACAGAGCTCTTAGGTATTCTGTCCACCTCGGGATGATGATACAATTAAAATCACCCCCTATAATTGTGCGGCGCAACCCAAGAGCAACCAACTTGGAGATCACTTCCATTACAAATTTAAATGGTGCACCGGCGGGCAATAGAGATTCAAATTCCCATATTCCTCTCCATATATTAGGGCTTTAATTAATATATACCATCCAGACTCATCTTTTATCTGGCTTTGCATCTGTAAGGGAAGATTCTTGCCAGTAAGATGGGCAACTCCCCTACTTTTTGAGTTGAAAGATGAAAAGAACACCTGGCCAAATCCACCCTGTTGCAGCCTCGAATGCTCCTTATCAAGTCGATATGTCTCCTGTAGAAGGGCGACATCCACCCTTTCTTTTTTTAAGACTTGATAAGGTATTTGTTCCTTTTCATTAATGAGTGGCTCCCCTTGACATTGCAGGTGTACCACCTAAACGAATGACTAGCCACGATAGTCTAAGCAAGCCCGAGACAGGAGGGAGAACCCCACCCAAAACACATTGGATAATAACCAAAATAAATCACACATAAAATACTCTTTAAAACAGCTAAATCAAAACAACTAAGATCTATTCCTAAAAACAAGTAACACAAAACATATTTAAAAGGTGACTTTCCCCCTTGTTCACAAGGGGCATTACTACCTTCCAATAATCCCACAATAACATCTCCCAGCCAGAGGCATGTCCTCGGCACAGGCATTACAAAGTCGAATAAATAAATTCCAACATCTTATAAGACAGATGTTAAAAGTGTGCGAGCTAGACTACCCTCTACACCATCACCTTGATACACTTAGCAAAACAACACAAGATGAAAATGTATAAAATTACAAAATTACAATCCCAGCAAGTAATAAGCAACCAAATTAAAAAAACACTCAGAAACGTCCCCCAATAATCAAATAAACCAGACGATAGATAAGAGTCCATAGAAAGGATAAGGAATGAGCACTCCCCCTCCCCCACCACCACGGAAAGATGGAGAAGAGAAAAAAGGAAGAAAGGAGGAGGAAAATAAAAAGAAAAGGGGGCAAAATTAGGTCATTAACCATACAGTTCAAATCCTGCAGTTTATTTGAGAGCATGCATGAATTCTTTTACTTTTTCCGGTGATCTGAAGTCATATACAGATCCTCCATGACTGCAGCATAGCATTGCCGGATATCACATAGAATATTGAATATTTAAAACCCTCAGACGCTTCTTCGCCTCATCAAATGCCTTCCTCTTGCGGACCACAGCCAGAGAACAACATTATCCTGGAGGCCTTGTATATCATGGCATGGGGATCCTTCCCCAACACTTTCGTGGACTCGAGCACCATCTGTTTTTCCCCCTAATGCTGAAGTTGAACTAGGACCAGGCGGGGGTGCTGGTCCGAGCGGGGCCAGCGCACAGCAACCTGATGGGCCCGCTCAACCGGCAACCAGCCCAGCTCCAACTCCAGTTTCAGCAGCTGTGGAAGCTATTGCTCGAGGAAATCAACAAGCTGACGTTCCTCCTCCTATTCGGGAAGGCCCAGCAACCGAATATTTTTCCGATGACCTCGATTTTCGAGGTCATCAATATGTTCATCTAAGGTCGGATCTCGATGTTCCAGAGCCCAGACCTGACCCATGGATGACTCATCAGTGGTCTCGGAGGCTGAGGCCCATTGCCCGGCCCCACCCCTCCCCCGACACGCTGCCCGAGTTTCTCGACCTCTCCGTCATGTTTCTGCATCATGACCGAGATCGACTCCCACCTGAACAGTGTCTCATCAATGGACTCATCAATCTTCTCTCAGAGTTTAAGAAATTCCGAGATTAGGCTTGCCCTTGCTGGTCACGCCACGGGGTGGACGCAGGCGTCTCTGTTGCTAAGGGGTAGTGGGGGAAAAGTCCCTGCCTGGTGTGAACTGTGAGAGCCTTTACCTCTGGTCATTTTAAAAAGCATCAGACTGCTAAAGTTTAATGTAGAATGGCTAAGGCTGCTGGGCAAAAGCTATTTTAGCAATTAAGCAGGTGAGGTGAGGGTGGGTACTTCAATTGGCCTGAGTCTTGGACAGAGCTCTGCAGACTCAGACCTACTGGGTCGCCGCCATCTTGGATCTCACTGACACCCTGTTTAAAAGGGGAATGAGGCAAAAGACAGAAAATTACAAACTGATCAGCCTAACCCCGGTCATGGGTAAGTTCCTGGAATCCATTGTGAAGGATGAGATTTCTGAATAATTGCCAGTGCCTGTTAAAGTAGGGCGAAGTCAGTATGGTTTAATCAACGGGAGGTCATGCTAATAAATTTGTTAGAATGCTTTGAGGATGTAACAAGTAGGATAGACTAAGGAGAACTAATGGATACTATGTGTCTGGACTTCAAGAAGGACGTTGACAAGGTGCTTCACAGGAGGCTGATGAGTAAGACAAGGGCCCATGGTGTCAGAGACTAGGTACGAGTGTGTACAGAAGCTTGACTGTCTGGCAGAAGGTAGAGAGTGGGAATAAAAGGGTTCTTCTCAGGATAGCAGCCAATGACACCTGCTATTTTGCAAGGGAACCACAACTTTTTACTTTGTACATTAAGAATCTAGATGAAGGAACTGAGGGAAATACAGCGATGTTTTTAGATGGTCCAAAGGTAGATAGCGGGACAGGTATCATTGAGATGGAAGGGAGACTGCAGAAGGATGTAGACAGGGTAGGAGAGTGTACAAAGACATGGCAGATGGAATACACTTAGGAAAGTGCGAGGTGATGGGATGAAGAGAGGGATGGACTATTTTATGACTAGGAAGAAAATTCAGAAGGCTGAAGTACAGAGTGTTGCGAGTTCCAGTCAGACTTGTCTCAAGGTAAATGTGCAGGTTGTGTCAGTAGTTAGGAAGGTGCCGTTTCTGGCGCACAGTGTGTTTGAAATCTTATATTCAGCAAAAGAACTGAGACATCTGTTATAAACAATTATATTTGTTTATTGAACACAATTAATATTAGAACAATAAAACGTACAATAACGTAATGAAAACACTACAACTTATCTTATTGTTTAACTGAACTTTGGATGATCACATATCACCCCACTAGAAGTTGACCAGATTCCACGTGATGAAGTCTTTTTGTCCTTCTGATGGTCTTGTAGGTGTCTTGCCTTTCAGTGGTTATTCTCGAGCTACCACTCTCTAAGCAGTTTTGCAGTGATTCTTATCCTCCCAAGTCTTCATGCCTTTTGGGAGGCTGTGAAGAATCTGCCAATGAAACGATCAGGTTCATTTACACTGATCAATCAGATCCAACCTGGGGTTGTCACATTGATGGCCCAAAGGCGACATTCCATGGTCCCATTCAAGTCCAATTTCAGGTGTGTATTACAGGGTCTGGAGCTGTCAGGTTTGTTTGCAATCATTTGTGGGTAGCTGCAGACTGTCTGCATTCTGTAGCATGTGGAAGAGCACAGAGACTTTGGTCAAGGCTTGGTTCTACTTCCCAGCATGCTTTAATCATTGTTCATTTTTGTAACTCCATGGTAAATGTATTATTGTCCATCGTAAGATTATTATTTCAGGTGGCCTTTCTGATCAGAGAGCAAATACACTGATTACATTTTTGCAATGACTTGAATGGATGGACTTCTGCGGCTCTACAAGACTCTCGTCAGACAATGTTTGGTGTATTGTGTACCGTTTTGGGCCCCATAACTCAGGAAGGATGGACCACCCCGGAGCATGTTCAGAGGAGCTTCATAAGAATGGTCCTAGGAATGACAAGCTCAACATATGAGGTCTCTGGGTCTATACGTGCTGCAGTTTATAAGGGTGAAAGCGGATCTAATAGAAGCACAGAGAATACTGGTTGCCTGGTCAGAGTAGATATTGGGAAGATGCTTTCACATTTAGGAGAGAAAAGACTCAAGCACATAGCCTGAGAGTCAAGAGAAAATGTTTAGAACGGAGATAAGGAGAAACGCCTTCAGTCTGACAGTGGTGAGTCTATGGGAAGGATGGCAGTTGCCTTCTCTAAAGGACATCAGTGAACCAGGTGAGTTTTTCTTGGCAATCGATTCTTAACCACCATCAGTCTCTAAATTCCAGATTTGAATTCAAGCTCTGCTACTTGCTGTGGCAGGATTTGAACCCAGGTCACCAGAACATTATCTGGGTTTATCACATAAGAATTCAATGGTAACACCACGAGGCCACTGACTTGCCCAATCCTCCACAGTGTGACTAACATGTGCAGTATAACATGCACTGGGATGTGCCTTCATGTTATCCTTGACTTCCTTATCAAGGTATGGATGATTTTTCTCCGCGATGCAATTCCTCTTCAAACTTTAGTATCTCCCTAATTGTTTGCCAAATTTCTTCAGCTGTCCTGCCTTTGACTGTTCTTTGCTCCCCCCAGACTATACATCCTTCCTTCCTTAGGTCAGTATAATTATCATTGCCTAACACTAAAACTCTCATGTATGACTCAGCCCTCACTCTTTCAATCTGAATGTGAAACTCCAGCAAGTTGTGGTAACTTCTTCCAGGACAAAGCTCATCCACCAATCCTTCTTGTTACATAATATCAAATCTAAATTAGATGAGATGCCCTACAGTATGTAAACAGGCCCTACGGCCCAACCAGTCCATACCAACCCTCCAAAGTATAACCCACCTAGTCCTATTTCCCTCTGAGTAATATACCTAAATCTATGGGCAATTTAACATGGCCAATTCACCTGACCTGCACTTCTTTGGACTCTGAGAGGAAACCCACGCAGACAGCGGGAAAATGTGCAAACTACACGCAGACAGTCCCCCGAGGCTGGAATCGAACCTGGGACCCTGGTGCTGTGCTAATCACTGAGCTATCGTGCTGCCCCATTTTCTGGTCGTTTCCATGACGCCCTGCTCTCAGAAATAATCTCTCATACACTCTATGAATCTTTATTCAAGGATATCACTGTCCAGTTGATTAATTGAGCCAAATTGCATGTTCAAGCCACCGATAGTTACTGTTGTGTCATTGTTACAAACCCTCACTCTTTTCTACCTCAGAAGTAATTTGGGGGAACAGTGGCTGAAAATTCCTCTTCCCAAGAGGTTTCTTCTCTTGCTTTTTATTTGCACTGAGACGGATTTCAAATATTGTTTTGGCACAAAATACTTTGAAAAGTTCTGAGTTCCCACTCACACGAACAAATGTTTATTTTCTTTTCACTAGCCACATTTCACAGTAAACAGCGAGGAATTAAGAGGGCTAAAAGTGGTCAGGAGATATCGTTAGCAAACAGGGTTGAGGAAAATCCCAAAGAGTTCTCTTCATAAATATGGAGCAAGATGGTAACTAGAGAAATGTTTGGCCCACACATGGACAAAGGAAGAAAGGAGTAAGAGAAATTGGGTGAGATTCTTAGCGAGTACTTTGCATCTGTATTCACCAAGGAGAGGGACATGACGGATGTTGAGGTGAGGGATAGATCCCTGAGTACTCTGGATCAAGTCGACATAAAGAGGGAGGAAGTTTTGGATACTCTAAAAGGTATTAATGTAGACAAGCCCCCAAGTCTGGATGGGATCAACCACAGGTTACTGAGGGATGTGAGTGTGGAAATAACTGGGGCTTTAACATATATCTTTGCAGGATGATAGACCATAGGTGAGGTCCCGTAGGACTGGAGAATTGCTAATATTGCCCCCTTATTTAAGAAGGATAGCGGGATAATCCAGGTAATTGTCGACCGGCGAGCCTGACATCAATGGTAGGGAAGTTGCTGGAGAAGGTACTGGGGGACTTGAGTAAGGCATTTTATTAGGTTCCCCATGGTCGGCTGATGGAGACGGTGAAGTCGCATGGGGTCCAGGGAGTTCTATCTAGATGGAGAGAGAACTGGCTGGTCAACAGGAGACAGAGAGTAATAGTGAAAGGGGATTTCTCAAAATGGTGACCTATGACCAGTGTTGTGCAACAGCAATGCGTGCTGGGACCACTGTTGTTTGCGATATATATCAATGATTTGGAAGAATGTATCAACTGCCTGATTAGCAAGTTTGCAGATGACACCAAGATTGTTGGAGTAGCAGACAGTGAATACAGACTGTCAGAGAATACAGCAGAATATAGATTGATTGGAGAGATGGGCACAGAAATGGCAGATGGAGTTCATTCTGTGCAAATGTGAGGTGATGCATTTTGAAAGATCCAGTTCAAGAGTGAACAATACTGTAAACGGAAAAGTCCTGGGGAAAATTGACTTACACGTAGATCTGGGTATTCAGGTCCATTGTTTCCTGAAGATGCCAACATAGGTCAGTAAAGTGGTCAAGACGGCATATGGCATGCTTTCCTTCATTGGATCAGGTGTTGAGTACATGTGCTGGCAGGTCATGTTACAGTTGCATCGGACTGTGGTTTGGCCGCATTTGGAATACTGCATATAGTTCTGGTCACCACATTAACAAAAGGATGTGGATGTTTTGAATAGGGTACAGGGTAGGTTCACCAGGATGCTGCCTGGGATGGACGGTGCTGGTTATGAAGAAAGATTGAGTAGATTAGGACTATTTTAATGACAAATTCGAAGGTTGAGGTCTACAAAATCAAGACAGATATACACAGGGTGGATAGCAAGAAGCTTTTTCCCCAGATTTTGGAACTCAATTACTCGGGGTTTGAGTCCAAAGTGAGAGGAGAAAGTTTTGGCGCAGATATATGTGGGAAGTTTTTTACACAAAGGGCTGTGACAGCCTGGAATGTGTGGCCAGCGGAGGTGGGTCGGCGCATGAACGATAGCGTTATCTAATATGTATGTTGACAGAAATATAAATGGGCAGGGAGCAGAGGGATACAGGACCTTAGAAAATAGGTGGCAGGTTTAGAAAATAGGAGGATCTGGATCAGCACAGGCTAGGAGGGCCGAAGGGTCTGTTCCTGTGTTGGAATGTTCATTGTTCTTTATCATTCATTCTAAAAATAGCAAGTTTTCAACTTATTGTATGCTACAATTTAATAATATAAACGATTTATTTATTTGATAATGCATGTCAAATTATTATCATTTCTAAATTACAGTCACAGGGTCAAAGAGATAGACAGCATGGAAACAGACCCTCTGGTCCAACTTGCCCATGCCAACCAGATATCCCAACCCAATCTATTCCCACCTGCTTGCACTCAGCCCATATCCCTCGAAACACTTTCTATTCATATACCCATCCAGACAGCATCTCAATATTATAATTGTACTAACCGCCACCACTTCCTCTGGCAGTTCATTCCAATCACGTACAACCCTCTGATTGAGAAAAAATGCCCCTAATATCTCTTTTACATTTTTCCCTACCCAACCGAAACCTATGCCCTCTAGTTCTGGACTTCCCTATCCCAGAAGAGAAAGACCTTGTCTATCATCGTGGGCCGAAGGGCCTGTTCTGTGCTGTATTGTTCTATGTTCTGTGTCCTATGTTCTATTTACCCTATCCATACCCCTCATAATTTTATAAACCTCTATAAGGTCACCTCTCAGTCTCCAACATTCCAGGGAAAACAGTCCCAGCCTGTTCAACCTCCAGCTAAAGCTCACACCCTCCAACCTTGTCAACATGAATGTAAATCTTTTCTGAACACTTTCAAGTTTCAGCTGATTGGTCAGGTTCTGGGGACTTTTCCATCTTCATGCATTTCAAGACATCCAGGACTTCTTCCACTGTAATATGGACATTTTTCAAGATATCACCATCTATTTCTCCGTATATCTACATCTCCCATGTCCTTATTCTGAGTAAACACTGATACAAAATACTCGTTTAGTATCTCTCCCATCACCTGTGACTCCACACAAAGGCACCTTGCTGATCTTTGAGGGTTTTATTCTCTCCCTGTTTATCCTTTTTATCTCATGTATTTGTAAAATCCTTTTGGATTCTCTTTACCTCTATTTGCCAAACCTATCTCATGTTCCCCTTTTTGCCTTCCTGATTTCCCTCTTTAGCATACTCCTCCTGCCTTTATACTCTTCTAAGGATTCACTCAAACTATTCTGCCTGTATCTGTCATATCCTTCCTTCTTATTCTTAACCAAACCCTCAATTTCTTTAGTCATTCAGCACTCTCTATACCTACCAGCCTTTCCTTTCAGCCTAACAAGAATATACTGTCTCTGGACTCCGGCTATCTAATTTCTGAAGACTTCCCAGTTTCCAGCCGTCTGCTTACCTGGGAATATTTGCCGCCCTCAGCTTTCGAAAGATCTTGCCTAATACCGTCAAAATTGGCCTTTCTCCAATTTAGAACTTCAACTTTTAGATCTAGTTTATCCTTTTCCATCATTATTTTAAAACTAATAGAATTGTTGGCAAATAACTGAAGCTCACACATTTCAGATGAGAAATTAAATCGATTGATCATATTTAAATGTGTCAGAGTTATAATTCTATTTGATTGTTCAACCATTTGCTCACTCTGAATATTAAATCATGTAGAGGTGACAATGTATGCATTTGAATACTGAGATTCAATGTGTAATTGTGATCACCAGCACAGTCAGACAACTCGTCCTTTCTCGATACAAATAAAAATGTGATTCCTTACTTTTGTATCATAAAATATTGTTTGGTGTTTATATTTTAATTCCATCAATATAAAATCAACTTCATTGTTTTCAGAGATGATGCAGTTATTGTTCATTGAATAATTGTAGCTCATACTTTATTATTGCCCAATTCATAAATATGGCAAACTCCTGATCATTTTTCAGGTCAGCAAACCCATCACTTTGCATCATGACCGACATTAAAATTGGATTCTAAAAGGCCTGAATTCAGGTGCAGTGCTTCTGGACCTCACAGCTGCATGTAGCGCTGACAGAGACCCTGTCCTGGTCCTGAATCTGTGAAGAGAGTTTCCAACCTGTGTCAGGGCAGTCATAGAAACATTCCCTCACAGAAAATCATTTGGAATCCACCTTGAGCAGGATGAAACTAGCCAACAGGCTATCACTGCTCTCAGTGTAGGTACAAATGCTGTCTAAATTAGATATCAATGACTGACCAAGAACCAGGCCTTACAAGTTCATCATCAGTCAGAGCCTGGCCCATGGAGCAGATGTATGGACATGGAGTGTCAGAATCACATCGCACACATTACTTATGGTGATGACATCTGGCATGTCCCCCAGACTCCGTACATCTGCACCCTCTAACAGACCCTGGGTGAAAACGTTCACATTTGACAGTCTATTGCAGCATTCTGTGTCTTACAGTGAACCCTCTGAAACTACATCCAATAAATGTACCTTCACATTCAACAGTATCAAAACAAAATTATACATGTCTGTGGATATTCAGATACTAATTCATGGGTTACCCAGCAGAATGTATCTGTAGAAACCAGGAGCAAACAGCAAGCCAAAACCGTTTTAATAACTGAACTTGTGGATTTTGTCTGGTCTAGATAACCACACATATTGTGCTGACACTTAGGTGAATGTAACAATTACATCAAAAATGGAAGTCTTGGTCTAACGTCCCTACCCACCTTCCTGACCTCACACACCTCACTCCCTCACACACTCCATTCCTCACTCCCTCACACACCTCACTCCCTCACACATTCACCAACTGACGAAAATCCACAAGCTGAGTGAAATTTGCAACATACAACAGTACAGCACAGTGCAGGCACTTCATCCCTCAATGTTTTGCCAGCCTTTTATCCCACTCTAAAATCAGACTAACCTACATAAACTTGAATGCACTAACTTTCGTGTGCCTATCCAAGAGTCTTTCTAAATAACCCTAACGGATCTGACACTACTACTACTGCTGGAGGAAAGCCCTAGCAGCTCAAACTTTCTTTGTAAGATATGCCCTCCAGTCCAGGAAGCACCCTGGTAAGTCTCCTCTGCACACTCTCTGAGGCTTCCACGTGTTTTCTATAATGAGGTAACCACAACTGAACACAGTATTCCAAGTGTGGTTGAACCACAGCATTAGAGAGCAAAGAAATAACTTCGCTGCTCATAATCTCAATCCCCCTGATAATGAAAGACAATACACCGTATTCCTTCTGAACAACCCTATCAACTTGGTGGCAACATTGAGAGATCAATGGACAATGACCCCAAGATCCCTCTGTCACTCCGCACAGCCAAGAATTCTGCCTTCAACCCTGTATGCTTTATGCAAATGCAACCTTTTAAAATAAATTGCTTCACATTTTTTAAAGTTGAACTCTATCTGCCACTTGTCAGCCCAGCTCTGCATCATGTCAATGTCCTGTTGCAAACTACAATAGCCCTCCACACTATCCACAACCCGACCAACCTTTGCGATATTGGCAAACTTACTAACCTATTTGTCCACTTCCTCATCAAAATCATTTATAAAAATCACAAAGAGCATAGGTCCCAGAGCCGATCCCTGTGGAACACCACTGGTCACTGCGCTCCAGGCTGAATACTTTCTATCTGCTTCCATATTCTGTCTTTTGTGGGCCAGCCACGCCCGTATCCAGACAGCCAAATGTCTCTGTGCCCCATGCTTCTGTACCTTCTGAATGAGCCGACAATGGGGAACGCCTTGTTAAAATTATTGTTCACCACATCTACTGGTCTCGCTTCATCAATGTGCTTTTTACATCTTCAAAGATTTCAATAAGGTTTCTGAGGGATGACCTGCTCCTCACAAAGCCATGCTGACTATGTCTAATCAAACTATTGTTTTCTAAGTAATTGTAAATCCGGTCTCTCAGAAACGTCTGCAATACTTTGCCCACCACTGATGTAAGACTGAGTGTTCAGTCATTCCCAGTTATCCCCAATCCATTTGCTGAACAAAGGAGTATCATTTGTAACCTTCCAATCATCTGGCTGGCACTGCTCCAGTGGACTGTGAGGACGCAAAGATCATGGCCAAAGGCACGCCAATTTTTCCCATCACTACCTGGAGTAATCTAGGGTAACCCAATCTGGCCCAGGGGATTTACCTATCCTTATGTTTGTAATTCATTCAATCAGTGTATACTTCCCCTCAACTTTTCTACACCCTGTCCAACCAACTGATTGACTGCTTTCCATTTCAGTGTAATACACAGTGCTGCCTTCCTCAGTAAGTACAGTTCACAACATTCTGTGAATCATGGAATGAAAAAATAAAGGAATGCACCAATGCCTTCCTGATGAAGAATGTATGACCGAAAGATCGACTCTCCTGACCCTCGGATGCTGCCTTACGTGCTGTACTTTTCTAGCACCACACATTTTGACTCTGATCTCCATCAACGGCTGTCCTCACTTTCTCCACTACTGAGGGCTGTCCCCTCTGTACACTGAGTGGGGAATTAACCATCAGAAACTCATCGTATGTGGAGCTGACTGCTCAGTTCTGGAAAGTTGTACTTGATGAATACGTTTTTTTTAAAAGCAGAAATTACAATTCCGCATATATTCATTCAGTGCCAGAGTTAGAGTTGTGGTTCATGGTTTGAGCATCTTGATAACAAACAGGAAATAACTGAAGAACTCCGAGTTACAGGGTATTCCAGGTATTATATTCCAGCTTAGATTAATGCTGGGAGTATTATCAGACAGGCTGACAGGTGCGATAAGGGAATGAGTTGACATGTGGAGGTGTGACAGTTTTACCATCACAGAGGCGCATTTGAGGGAGGTTAGAGCTAACAACTCAATACTCTGTTGTACTGGAACTATAGGCAGGACAGGGCAGGATGTTAAAGAGGAGGTGATGTTGCTTTATTAATTAACAAGTCAGTTACTGCTGAAAGGATGGTCAATAGCTTGGAAGGGTCTTCAAATGAGGCTTTGTGGGTTGAGGTTTGAATCAAAATGATGACACACACACTGCTTTTTTCAGCACATTTTAGCTTACATGTGGAAACAGGCCCTGAGGTCCAACAGGTCCACACAGACCCTCTGAAGAGCAATATTAAGACTGACAAGTTGCCAGGCCCGAATCAAATTTGTCCTCGGCTGCTTTGGAAACGAGAAATACAATTGCTTCGGAAACGAGAAATGCAATTGCTTCGCCACTTGCGAAGTTCTTTGCATCATCGATCTCCACTTGAGTCGTACCTGAGGACTGGAGAGAGGCAAATGTAGTTCCTCTCTTCAAGAAAGGAAATAAGGAAATCCCCGACAATTACAGACCAGTAAGTCTCACGACTGTTGTCTGCAAGGTGTTAGAAAGGATTCTGAGGGATAGGATTTCTGACCATCGGGAAAAACATGGCTTGATTAAATGCAGTCAACACGGCTTTGTGAGGGGCAGGTCATGATGAGGGTCGAGCAGTGGATGTGGTGCCTATGGACTTCAGCAACGCATTTGATAAGGTTCCACATGGTAGGCTCATTCAGAAGTTCAGGAGGAATGGGACACCGGGGAACTTAGCTGTCTGGATACAGAATTGGCTGGCCTACAGAAGACAACGAGTGGTAGTAGAAAGAAAATATTCTGCTTGAACGTCAGTGACGAGTGGTGTTCCACAGGGCTCTGTCCTTGGGCCTTTACTGTTTGCAATTTTTCCTAATGACTTGGATGAGGAGATTGAAGGATGGGTCAGCAAGTTTGCAGATGACACAAATGTTGGAGGTGTCGTTGACAGTACAGAGGGCTGTTGTAGGCTGCAGCATGACATTGATAGGATGAAGAGATGGGCTGAGAGGTGGAAGATGGAGTTCAACCTGGATAACTGCTAAGTGATGCATTTTGGAAGGTCGAATTTGAAAGCTGAGTACAGGATTAAGGATAGGATTCTTGGCAGTGTGGAGGAACAGAGAGATCTTGGTGTGCAGGTACATAGATCCCTTAAAATGGCCACCCAAGTGGACAGGGTTATGAAGAAAGCATGTGGTGTTTTGGCTTTCCTTAACAGGGGGGTTGAGTTTCAGAGTTGTGAGATCTTGTTGCAGCTCTATAAAACATTGGTGAGACCGCACTTGGACTACTGCATCCATTTCTGGTCGCGCTATTATAGGAAAAATGTGGATTCTTTGGAGACGGTTCAGAGGAGGTTTACCAGGATGCTGCCTGGACTGGAGGGCTTATCTTATGAAGAGAGGTTGACTGAGCTCAGACTTTTTTCATTGGAGAAAGGGAGGAGAGTGGACCTAATTGAGGTATATAAGATAATGAGAGGCATAGATAGAGTCGAAAGCCAGAGACTATTTCCCAGGACAGAAATGGCTAACACGAGGGGTCATAGTTTTAAGCTGGTTGGAGGAAAGTACGGAGGGGATGTCAGAGGCGAGATATTTACACAGAGGTTTGTGAGAGCATGGAATACGTTGCCAGCAGCAGTTGTGGAAGCAAGGTCATTGGGGACATTTAAGAGACTGATGGACATGCATATGGTCACAGAAATTTGAGGGTACAGACACAAGGGTCAGTGGTCGGCACCACATCATGGGCTGAAGGGCCTGTTCTTTGTTGTACTATTCTATGTTCTATGCTCTATTTCAAAGTCCTTGCACTTAATAATAAATTGCTCTTGGGTGTGGAACTGAGACCCATCATTTCAATGCTCCATACTGTGAGTTGTGCACTGTTTTCATCATATTGTTATAAAAATGAACTGAATAAAGGGGGGATTTTGTGTTTATTGGACAATCTAAAAGTTCGTATTACGAAAGGATGTCGGACCTTCAGTAATAAGACTTTACTGTTAATGGTTAGAACAATGCTGCAAACATTTACACAGAGATTTCCAGATCAAGTCACACACAAGGACGTTGGGCTGTACTGATGCCAGCCATCAATGGAGCTGCACTAATCTGTTTGGATACTGACATTGTGGAGATAACATACACTGGATATGGTTTATGAGGGATTCAATGTAAGATGGCATATGCTGCAGGAGTCCATCACCTTTATAACACCTTCATTCAGGATTGGGTCCAAGGTACAGAACAACAGAGTTTAAGTCCCATACCGGAAGGGATATACTTCCAAGACATGGCTGTTAACAGGTGATTGTTATAAATGTTGAACTGCATTTTGACCAGTGCCATGTGCTAGTCCATTGAACAGCCTGCCCCACACACATCTATCTCCCTGTTGTTCAGGTATGTCCCTAACCAGTCTATTATGAGGGATTGTGTGAGTAACTGTCCAGCTCAAGTTAGGAAGCTCTCTGGACAGATTTTGGAGATGGCCAGTGTTTTGGACGTTATGGTGAGGCCCAGTAACACTGTGTCTGAGTTCAGGCTTTTTCTCAATGTCATTTCCAACAGCTTTGCTGCCTGCAAGATGGTGTGTTCACCGAACTGAACATGAATTGGCTGTTTACTACATTCACTGAACTGTAATAGTTAGGTTTGCGCTCTGGTAAATCAATTATTGTTCACTTCAATTGCTTTCAACTGAAAAACAATGATGTTTGGTTTATTTAAAAATGTAAGAAATAAATTGAAATTAACTCTTCATTATACAGAATGTAAAAGTGACTTGTTGTATATTTCCCACAGAGTAATCAAGCAACAATCAGATATTGTCTGTAAAGCAGGATTCTGTGAACAGGACTATGTCCCAGGCAACATCACCATCCTCTCTGGTAGGTTCTGTCCCACTGAAAGGGACAGGCAGGCAGAAGAGGGCAGCTCCATGGCACATAGTCAAGAAAGAGTGGCATGATGGCTCAGTGGTTAGCACTGCTGCCTCACAGTACCAGAGACCCAGGTTTGACTCCAGCCTTGGGCAACTGCCTGTGTGGAGTTTGTACATTCTCCCCGTGTCTGCGTGGGTTTCCTCCCACAGTCCCAAGAAATGCAGCTCAGGTGAATTGGCCATGGTAGTGGGCTACTCTTCAGAGGGTGGGCGTGGACTGGTTGGGCAGAAGGGTCTGTTCCCACTCTGTACAGAATCTAATATAATCATAGTGCTCAGCATTGATGCTGGACCCTGTGGTGGCTTGACTGCTCTGCGGCAGGTTATGGGGAACCAATAAAAGGGAAACCTATAATTGACCACATCATCACTGATCTGCCTGCTGCAGATCACCCCTACATTTCATATATCGGTAACAATGTTCACTGCACAGTCCTTATGGGGAGCAAGGGCGAACTTCACATTTTGCAGACCCTCCTCACCATGACATGGACTGAATGGTACAGACTTTAAACTGGTCAAGCAACCAATCACGATCATCCAGGAGGGACAATGGCCCATCAACAGCAGCAGAATCATATTGTGTACAGCTCATACTGTCTGCAACTTCCTGGACCGACATAACTTCCACTGTACAGTAACCATCATGGCCCGACATACCTCCCACTGTACAGTAACCATCACGGCCCGACATACCTCCAACTGTACAGTAACCATCATGGCCCGACATACCTCCCACTGTACAGTAACCACCACACCCCGACATACCTCCCACTGTACAGTAATCGTCATGGCGTGACATACCTCGCACTGTACAATAACCATCACGGCCCGACATACCTCCCACTGTACAGTAACCATCACGGCCAGACATACCTCCCACTGTACAGTAACCATCACGCCCCGACGTACCTCCCACTGTACAGTAACCATCACGCCCCGACATACCTCCCACTGTACAGTAACCATCACACCCCGACATTCCTCCTACTGTACAGTAATTGTCACAGCCTGACATACCTCCCACTGTACAGTAACCGTCACAGCCTGGCCCCCACTATATGGTAACCATCAAGAACGGCATGATGGCTCAGTGCTTAGCACTGCTGCCTCACAGTACCAAGGTCCTAGGTTCAATTCCGGCCTTGGGTGACTGTGTGGAGTTTGCACATTCCCCCCGAGTCTGCGTGGTTTCCTCCCACAGTCCAAAGATGTGCAGGTCAGGTGAATTGGCAATTCTAAACTGCCCATAGTGATCGGTGCTTTAGTCAGAGGGAAATTGGTCTGGGTGCGTTACTCTTCAGCGGGTTGGTAAGGACTAGTTTGGCCGAAGGTCTGTTTCCACACTGTAAGGAATGTAAGACCCTGTTTCCACACTGTAAGGAATATAATCTACTCTCCAAGGTTCAAGTCAGGAACATGATGGAATAATCACTTGTCTGAATGAGTACAGCTCCAACAGTACTCTAATCTGGATTTACTAGCAACCGGCAACACAGTTGTATGGGGAGGATCATGTCTCACCAACATGACTGAATATTTCGAGGAAGTGACAAAATTGATTGATGAGGGAATGGGGCTGGATGTTGGCCATTTGGATGTTAGCAAGGCCTTTAATCTGCTTCCTTATGGCAGGCTCATACAGAAGGTGAAGTGAAAGGGGATCAGTTAGTAAGATGGATAGAGAACTGCTTGGTCTGAGAAGACAGAGTAGTGGTGGGTCAGTGCTTTTGTGATCTGTAAATAGATTGGTGGAGGTGCATATTGTGAGGATGATTGCCAGAGAATACAGCAGGATATAGGTCAGCCGCAGACTTGGACAGAAAAAACACAGATGTAACTTTATCTGGACAGTTGCGACATTATGCATTTTAGAAGGTCTAATGCAGGAGAAAAGTATAAAGTGTATGGAAAAACTACTGATTGCATCAACATCCGAAGGGATCTAGGTGTACAGCTCCACAGTTCCCTGAAAGTGGTAACACGGGTGGAGAGGGTGATCAAGACGACTGACGGCAAACTTGCAGACAGGCATCAGAGCATGCAGTATGAAAACTAACAGGTCATATTGCAGCTGTAGAGAAACTTATTTCGAGGTACATTTAGAATATTGTGTACAGTACTGGTTGCCACACGATGTTGAAGTGTTGGAGAGGGTATAGTAAAATGTTACCAGCATGTTGTCTGGTTTGGAGGGTATTAGCCAGAAGGAGAAATTGAACATATAGGGTTTGTGTGCACCTGGGCATCATTGGCTATGGGGCTACATGATAGATATTTACAAAATTATCAGAGGCCTAGATAGAAGGAGAGTTAGAGGCTTTTTTCCCCCAGAGTCGAAGTATCAATTACTCAGGACCGTAGGTTTTAGGTAAAAGGGAGAAAGTTCAGGAGATGTGATAGGTTAGTTTCTTTTGCTGTTACAGACAGAATGTAAAGTGCCTGGAATGCAATGATAGAGGGGAAGAAGCCAATATAGCAAGGTTTAAGAGGGATCTTGGCACAAGTATAAGTAAGTAGGGAATAGAATGACATTGAGGGTGTCGGAGCAAAAACTTTTGTTTTAACTGTAGAACGGCATCATGCGTCAGTGCGGGCTTGCTGGGCTGAAGGGCCTGTTCCTGTACTGGACTGTTGTTAATGTCAAGATTTGAGCGCGGGAGAGGCGAGATCCTCACTGAATGATTACTGATGATCAACAACCACATTATTGTAGATCCACCCCCTCATCAACTTGCAGCTTCATATCCTCCCCCACTGTGGGGAAACTCAGTATGGAGAATTTGACACGAAAGTCAGACCTATTACCTGGTGACCCCATCTCGGCGCTTGCTCCTGCAGACTTCTATCGTGAACAGCAACGTCTCGGGGGACACTTCACAGAGAGAAGCTGCATGTACACACCCACCAATGATGGCATCTGACACATGCCAGCCTCACCATGCATTCCCAGCACATCTCGGACCCACTGACAGTACGCTTCAGTACTTCAATGCTGCAGCTCAGGGTACAC
The DNA here is from genome assembly GCF_047496795.1 of Chiloscyllium punctatum. NCBI lineage: Eukaryota > Metazoa > Chordata > Chondrichthyes > Orectolobiformes > Hemiscylliidae > Chiloscyllium > Chiloscyllium punctatum. Next base: position 6,774,848 of record NC_092755.1, read on the forward strand.
TGACAACTCTCATTGCAATGCTGCTACAAGGGCACTGTGCTCAGGAAACACACACACAGCTCATGGCTTGTCCCTCTGGGCTGCTCACTCCGTGTTTGTACACAATCAATGCTGCTGCAAGGACACTGTGCTCAGGGGACACACACACAGCTCATGTACTGTCCCTCTTGGCTGCTCACTCCATGTTTGTACACATTCACTTTGAACTGACTTGAATGCTCACAGAATTATTGCCTTGCCTTACCCTGCCTTTATCAGCGTTTCCCCTCAGCTAGAGCTACCTGATTCACCCGTCTGCTGTGTTGTCTTGGTGTTTAGCAGGGACACAAACTCAGGAAGCGTGATATCATTGTCCACAGTCAGTCACGGTGCCCAGCACAGTGAGGAAGGGGGAGTCTCAGATCCCAGTCCGGGAACTTGGACACGGTCAATCAGCCTCTCATGGTTGTTAGGGTCAGGATGCTTCCCCTGTGAGGGGGTGAGGAGATGAATGTTAGGCTGCCCCATATCCCTCTTCGCCCTTTGTGCCCTAGTGTGGGATGGTTCCTTCTGGAATGTGAGAATTTTCAAGATGGATTAGGGAAATGGAAGTGGTTGGTACAACTGTTAGTGCCGGGACAGCTGAGGGGAAGGTGTCGATGTGCCCTGAGTGAGTGAGTGAGTGGTCAGCACAGGCACCAGGCAGAGTTGGGCATAGGGGCAGAAAAGAGATTAGAGAGACTGAGAGAAGATGCTGCATTCAGTCAGAGTGGGAGAACATGAGACTTGGTGGGAGGTGGGTACAGTAACAGAGAGAGTGAGAGTGAGGTCACAAAGTGCAGATGGTGGCATTTACCCTGGTGCAGGGAGAAGGTCACTGACCTTCTTCCTATACTGCTAGATATTCACCCAGAAGGCTGGCACCTCACTGACCCAGGGATCAGGCTCTGACCAAGCTGGCAGGGTCTGGTTTCGTAGCTTCCCCTGAAATCCCTGGAGGAAGATAATGTCCCTCTCATGCACCATGTCATACACCAGGACCAGGGCCTTGCCCACAAAGTGGGGCCTCAGTTTTACCCCTTCTGCCATGTCCAGGCCAATTTCGACTTCACAATCCAAGAGTAAAATTACTTTTTAAAGATGGCTCCTGGAAACAGGGAGGCTGGTAAATTCTGGGGTATCCAGGCAGAGGGCAATTCTTATGAAGAAGGGGCAAAATCATCACATTAGTGTCAAATGACAGGAAGACCACGCAGGCAGGGAGGGGATAAGACAGATTGGGGTTGGTATCATGAGAAAATGCAATTCACCTTGTGGAGAGAAACACTCCATGAAACCCAACTAAAATGAGACTTGACCAAATCATAAGATTAGTGTGGCCTCTGTCTGTCTGAATCAAAATTGGGATGAAATATTGGGAGCAACAAACTTGGAACGGAGAATTATACAGGAGATTCAATTCCTTGAAAAGGGGTAACACAATGTTCCAGACTGTTAAAAGGTGCCGGGGAAAATCCCCTGCCTTATACTTACCTACATTATCAAATCCTCCCTGAATGCAGGGATGGTGCCGGAGGACTGGAAAATGGCTAACATTGCAACTTTGTTTAATGTGGAGCAAGGGACTATCTGAATAGGTCGAGGTTAGAATTCTGAGACAGTGGTTAAACTGTCACTGAGGAAATCCCAGGGGCTCCAGGACAGTCGGTCTTGATTTTTTCAAGGAAAATTGTGTGCAATTAATCTGATTGTGTCGGTTTGAAGCAGTAATTTGTAACTGCATGTGACTTACTTGGATTTGACAAGAGATCCCATGGCAGACTGTTTAAAACCAGAAACTATGGGCTCCAGGTGAATGGAGCAAACAACCCAGAGAAATGCAAGGCAAGGCATTTGGGGACATCAACAATAGAGAGGAAAACACAATAAATGAGAGTATGGTCAGTGTGGGCAGATAAATGAAGGTAGCTGGACAGATCAATAATCTTTTTAATGCAGCAATTGGCATGATTTCCTCTGTCAGCCAAAATACAGAATTTCAGAGCAGGAAGCTTATGCAGGAACTGTATAGATAATGAGTTCAGTCACAGCTTGCGGACTGTATACAGTTCTGGTCACCCGATCACATGGAAGGATGGAATTGGACTGGAGAGGGTACAGAGGAGATCCGTTACCCTGTGACAGTGGAAGTGCAGTTGTGGGGAAAGATCGGGGAATGGAGGATGCTGAGAGGAGATTTGATCAGGGTGCACATATTGTCAGGAGCCTGGGTAGAAAGTGAGAGAACATTTTGCTCTTGTTGTAGAATTGCATTAATAACGGTGAATATTAAATGTAATTAATTGAAATATTAGCGAGGTACTGAGGAAGGTTGTTATTTCACCCAGAGTATGGTCGAGATCTGGGAGTCATGCATGGAAGTGGAGTAGAGGTAGAAACTGTCAAACCATTTTAATACGGTGCCGGGAGCTGAACTGGAAGTCCTATCGTCTCTGGGGAGAGAGAACTAGGGCTTCAAAAATAACATTACATTTGGTCCAATGTAGACAGTGTGCAGAATGATTTCCTCTATACTGTACTATTTTATGAAGTTTTCAAGGGTTACCAATATCTGACAGGATCAATACGCAGGAATGAGGGGAGAAAACAGGGAGGAGCAGTGTGTGAATTGATTATCATCACAATAATACTGATCCCAATCTTTATACACAGTGTACTTCACTGAGTTAGCCTTTTTATCCTTCCTGTGTAAATGGTAAACCCCTTTGATATATCCAGTTCTCAGTTCTCATATCTCCATTATGACAGCTCCATCTGACCTGGTGAATGCTATTGAAAACTACCATTTCATTGGCCTTGTTGAAACGTTAGGAAGGAATTCAGGGATGGCAGCAAGTGCAAAGTCCAGGATTGCTGTAGGGTCCAGAGGTGGTTAGAGAGATAGGAAGTTGTGTGAAAGTTATGGGATATTGCAGGGATATGGGTTGTTCTAGAGGCTGAAGAAGATTACAAAGACAAGAATAGTTTTAGGTTTCGTTTGAAGTGAAAATGAAGCAGGAGCAGCCAGATCAATATTCTGGCTACGAGAGCCTTGGAGAGAGAAACCCTCCCCGACACCTGATGAAAATGTTACCTGGACAATTTATCACATTATTTATTTATCTTTACCTCTCGACTCCAGATATAAAAAAAATCTGTCCACTGTGCCTACACACTGCCAGTCTCTGAAACATCCTACATGTCCCATGACCCTTCCCACTTCTGTAAACCCACTAGTTTCTACAAACATTCCTATTTGTGAAAAGGTCTCCATGCCCTATGAAGCTCCCTGTTTCGAAACCGCCTTCCTCCTTATGGAGAACGTCAGACACAAACGGCAGACCGAGTCTTTGGAACCAGTTAGTGATTAGGAAGAGACATTTTGGGTGGAGAACGTTGAGACGGAGAGTTTGTAGAAAACAGGAATAAAAGCTTGCATTGGTCCTGCAGGAGATTGATAACAGGAGGATCGACTGAAAGGTACAGGACTGCCATTGGGGAAATTTACAGGGACAGCATTGGTGAAACTGGAGGAGGTTTCAGAGACTACGGGATTTGTAGGTGTTAGTTAACCTTCGAGATATGTGGAGTGTTTTTACAGTGATTGGAACGAGGTCAGTCAGGTAAACCTCATTAATACGTGTTACCTGATTGGGACTGTTAACCGGCTCTAATCAGGGAATCCTGGCTCATAAATAAACAGAAGCATCAGGGGCTCTGTTAACGATAAGAGCCGGCTCTGAGCTAGCTTGGGTCAGTGCTATGGATGATGCATGAAGAAATAAAAGGTGATTTGGTAACAGGATACCAGCCTCTGTGGAGTTATTTCAGTTTGAACATCTGGTAGATATTACAGAGTGAGGGAGGGCTGGGAGAATTTCCATAGATCTGGACGGGTTTAGAATCTGGAGGTTGCAGAGACAGTGAGCTGTGTCGGAGTAGAAGGTGGTTACAGAATCAGGAGCCTGGTTGGGACTAGAGGATGTTACACAGCTGGTTAGGCATTGGATTAGGTTACACAATAGGGAAAATCGTAGGAACTGGAGCAAAGAAAATAGATTGGCAGTGTTGTCAGTGCTGGAGAACGTTGGAGATATAATGAACACTGTCGTGGCTGGAGTTTATGGAGATATTGCAATCTGTTAGGGCAGGAGGAGGTTAGTAAGACTGATTGTTGTGTGGATTAGAGGAGATTGCAAAGATTAGGTTTCTATGGATCAGATAGTTGCAGAGAAGGGGAGAGCTGTATATACTTGAGAAATATTTTATAGAGAGGAAAGGTTATTGGGGCTGGAGGAGATTCCAGGGAAAGAAGGTTTGTATGGCCTCTATGAGTTACAGAGATAAGGACGGCGACATTGGCTGATGGAGATTTAGAATGTATCATACGGGATCGATGAGGTTGTAAAGACGGGATATTTATGGATTTGGAGGACTCTCAAGACATCACACAGAATGACAGACGCCTTTTGGCACAGGAGGGTGTCATATGGTCGATCATGGCTACACCAGTTCTTCAACTGAAGTCTTTGCTGAGTAATGATCTCCTCCTTCATTCACATCCGCACATTTGTTTTGTATCAAATATAATCTAATCACCTCCTGAATGTTTCAGTCAAACATGCATCTACAACGCATCTAAGTGCATCTTAACTACTTGCGAAGATCTTTTTCCAGGTATAAATCCTCTTTCCATTTTCGACGCAGCCTTACTCCATCTTTTGATACGCTCATTATGAGGGGCCCACAGGAGGATTCCGGGACAGCTCTATGGTGGCTCTCAGCTTTCCCAGAATTCCCCTCTGCTCTACCATCTCCCCTCTGAACCTCCAGCATTCCTCGTGGCTCCCAATTCGATTCTCCATCTGATACAAATTCTATTGTTATTCACACGAAGCAGCATTGGGGTTGTTTATCCTGCCGTTGCTATTTGAGGGACCATTCCTCAACTGGACCCAAGCCATCTCGTCTTTGCAGGGAGCCCATGGTTCAGTTTGTCATTTTCTGAGCAAATTGTTGTTCCAGTCCAACCTTCCCAGCTACATTCTTGCCCCATTGAAGGCTGCTCAGAGTCAACTAATGTTTCTCACTCTTAATTACTTATATCATTCTCTACCGTCATCCTGAACTTTACAATAAAATGATCGCTGTGCCCCAAAATCTTCCCCTACTGACACTGGATCTACTTGCCCCATCTTTTTCCAAGGACCAGGTCCAACAATACATGCTGTCTTGGGCTGGACACATACTCCTGCAGTAAGCTCTCCGCCATGTAGTCTTGGAATACTCGAACCTCGTGACCCTGCAACACCAATAACGCAGTTAATATCAGTTAATATTTATTCTCTCCGTCATTTTTTTTTGGTTTCTGGCTGACAGACTGTACCTCACAGTGTAATTGTATATTTTTTGTTCTGTAGCTCCAGCCAAATTAATTCTGTCCTTGGATGGATCATCTTTGTCTTGGACTCCTAAACTAATGCTAATTTAAAACAGTACTTTTCCCTTCATCCTTTCCCTTCACTTCTATCATTTTGGAATTCTTTATCCACAGCAATATTTGACACCCAGTCCTGCCATTCCTTGAGCCAGATTTAGACACACCAATCTGCATCTGTAACTCCACACACTCCGAGTATTCATGTCGATGCAGAGAACCTCAGTTTAAGGCTTTCTTTCTTGCTCCATCTTCCACTGATAAACTTGTTGTTGTAAGTTAGAGCCAAATGTATCTCCCAGTATTTTGAGAATCCTGGCAGTCTCCTCTAATATTCCTTTTTGGATCCGAAGCACAGGCCAAGTTATTTTCAATCCCTCCCAAAAAACCCCGTAAGAAATTCAGTCCCGGCTCTGTCACGTTAGCCCATCCACCTTGCACAACTGCTGCCTTCCTCAGAACAAGTCCCAATGTCCCAGGAATCTGAAGCCCTTCCTGCTGCACCATCGTTCCTATCACACTCTCACCTACCTAAAACTCAGAGTTCTGTTCTCACTTTGATACGGCACTGTCAGTAACCAAGGGATTGCTACATTTGAGGTCCTGCTTGCTAATCATCCACCTAACTCCCTAATTCTGATTCCCAGACCACTTCACCCTTCCTACCCAGGTCATTCCTACCAGCATGGACGTGACCTTGGACTGCTCACTGTACCCCAGACGAATGTCCTGCAGACACAGTGACATTCTTAACACCACTATCCGGGAATTACAGAAACACTGACATCTTCTTCAATTTCCTGAATCTCCTGTGCCTATTGTTCCTCCTTCCTTCTCCCTCCGATCCTGTACAGTCAGGCTGCTTGTGGGGCCACAGACATGGCTCTGACTGCCCTCCCTTGAGCAGCCTACACCTTAATCAGCTTCCAAACTGGGAAACTGAATTGGGAGGGAGATATCACGGTATTCCTGGATTCCCTGACTGTTTCTCTTCGATTGCCCAGTCCCCCATTCCCTTCCTTATTCCAGGCTGTCATGTCTGCAGGGTGATCTGCTCTCTGTGTGTGCTATCCCCATAACTCTCAGCATCACAGAGTCTCTAGCACTGTCTGATCTCCAAGACCCAGTGTTCATCTAGGACACGAGCAGAGGCTATGACTTCCCAATGTAACAGAACACAATTTCCATCTGACAAATATGTCTTGCCTTGTCGTAAAATGCAACAGTCTAGAATAACTGAATTAATTACTTAGAATGAAGTTAACATCCGGGAAAAAACAATATGGTTAAGTCCCTTATTCCACTGTGGCTTACTGAGGGTAATTTACTATATTGGCTCAGAATTTCACATTCTCTCTTATTTCTGAGTTCAATCCTTACTTCAGAAGTTGAAAAAATAACTTTGCTGACTTAGAGCAATTAACTGATAGTCGTTAATAACGGTGTATTTATCAGCCAATGAACTTACAGCCTTTTCTGTGATGGCTCTTGCACTTCTTCCAAACTCAGTGCATGCAGGTCCCAGCAGCAGAAAGTTATCTCTGTGACTCCCAGGTACGTGTAATCCTCCAGCTCCCTCTCCACTCTGCTCCCTCACAGGGTAACTGTCTCTGTAACTCCCAGGTACGTGTAATCCTCAAGCTCCCTATCCACTCTGCTCCCTCACAGGGTCACTTTCTCTGTAACTCCCAGGTCCGTGTAATCCTCCAGCTCCCACTCCACTCTGCTCCTTCACAGGGTCACTATCTCTGTAACTCCCAGGTACGTGTAATCCTCCAACTCCCACTCCACTCTTCTCCCTCACAGTGTCACCGTCTCTGTGACTACCAGGGATGTGTAATCCTCCAGCTCCGACAACAATCTGCTCCCTCACAGGGTCACCGTCTCTGTGACTCCCAGGTATGACTCGCCTTGATCCTCATTGCTGATTCATATCCTCCAACTTTGTTGCCTCTGTAACTCCCAGGTGTGAGTGAGCCACATGCTCCTGCTCCAAGGTGCTCCACACACGGTCACTCCCTCTGTTACTCGGTGCTGGCTTCGAGCCTCCTGCTCTGCTTTTTCTCCAACTCCAAGTCCCAGTCGGTCCCGACCCTCGCTACAGATTAATATTCTCCCGCTCTCTCTCTGGTTCTCTGTCCTTGTGACTCCCAGGTAATGGCAGGCCTCAAGCCTCAGCTGAGATTTAAAACATCCCATTCCGCACTGCTGTCTTACAGAATCACTGTTGTGCCTGGAAAACCGTGAAAAAGAGGAGAATTAGACAGAGCAGAGGGTGCCACAGTGATTAAGCGAGCTATTTGGAATGGAACAGGTTATCTGGGGAGCTCGGCAGATCTGCAGCAACTGTAGAAGTTTGCTAGAATATACAGGGAGAGTTGCAGATACTGAAGAAGGCAAAGGACATCGAGAGATAGTGGCTTATTCATGACGGAGCTTTGTACAGTCTAAAGGGCTTTTTCTGAGTTGATTACAGAGATGTGTAGTCTTCAACAAATGCAAATTGATAGCCAGCAAGTGTCGTATGGTACTGGAGACTGTTGGATGTTACAGAGTTAGGAGACTTGCAGTAACTGGGGGGTAATAAAAACTTTTGGAGTACTGGTGGTGTTCAAGGTCCCTCAGGCCATGAGGAGGTGCAGAGAATGGGAGCATTCCAAATAGTGGGATTGTAGGGGCTGAAAGCCCTGAGATGTATAAGAAGGAAGAAAATTGCCAATTTAGCACATGCAACCATTGTAATTACAGAGATTTAGGAAGGGAACCTGTGCTATCATTGATTACAGTTATATGGAAAGTTGCAGAAGCTGAAGGGGTTACACATTTTAAAAGGGAGAGATTTTGAGTGATCAGAAGTTTAAACAAGAATAAAGAAATTTCAGTGATCTCTAGCACAGATGGGAATGGAGGAGGTGAGATATCGTGAGGAACTGCCAGATTTATATGGTGGGGAGTATGTAGGATATGAAAGGGAGAGCTGCATTGTCTGTAGGTAATGGTGATACTCTGCTGTTTACAGCCAGACAGAAAAATAAATCCAGCAGTGGGTGTGAAATGAAATTTCCATTTCAGAACAAAATGCTGAGCATGGATAGAGGATTTGACTGATTGACACAAGACAGAGAGTATGAAGAAAGGTTTATTTTTCACGATGGGAGCTGGAGATGAGGGGAGCACCGCAGGTGTCAGTATTGGGATGACACTCTACACATTGTACATTAAGAGTCTGGACAAAGAATATGAAGCGTACGAGAAATGGGTTTCCAAGAAAGATCCCAGCGATGAATTTTGTGTCATATGAGGAGCAGGTGAAGTCTCTGGGTCAGCACTTGACGCAGTTTAGGCGCGGCGGCTGTAGAATCTTATTCAAACTTACAGAATACTGAGGGGCCTGGATGGAGTGGATGGGGGCAAGATGTTTCCACGAGCAAGCGAGACGAGGGGCCAAGGGCACAGCTTCAGAGTGAAGGGAGGGCCCTTCTGAATAGAGATGTGGAGGAATTTATTCAGCAAGAGGGTGCTGGATATGTTTAACTCACTGCATCATGGGGCTGTGGATGCTAAGTAATTCAATGTATCGAATTCAGAGATAGCTCGGTTCTTGATGAGTAAGGAGATCAAGGGTTACCCGGAGTAAGTGAGAGACTGGGGTTGAGAAACAATTCAGCCATAATCAAATAGTGGAATAGACCCGATGGACCGAATGGCCTAATTCTGCTCCTATACATGATTGTCTTATGGACTGCCCTTTTTCCGTAGGTTTCCAAGTGTGCAGTTATCATTTCTGGCATATTGTTTCCCATACATTCCAGCACTTTCCTGATTATTGCTGTCACCTCTTGGTTTCAGATCAACTGCAGAAAGCTACATCACAGAATAACTTGAGAATCATCGTGTATAAATCTCAAAGGTGGCATACAGGGCCAGCAGGACATAGAGAAGGCAAATGGAATGCTGGCATTGATTTCAAAGGGAATGGAGAATAAAAATAGGGAAGGCTTGTGACAACTATAGAGGACTCCAGTCAGCCCACACTGAGAATACTGTGAACAGGTTTGGTTCTCTATCTGGAGGGAAAATGCCCTTGCATTGGAGGCAGCCCAGAGAAGGTTCACCAGGCTGGTCTTCAAAATGGAGGGATATTGATGAGAAGAGGTGGAGAAGGTTGAAATTGCAGTCGTTAAAATTTAGAAATTAGGCAAATTTATTGATACACTAAAGATTCTTGTGTTCTTACAGATTCGGTACCGAGACATTGTTTCACTGAGCAAGGATCTGTAACCGGAGATGAAGGGGGATACAGTTACCAGATAAGCTAACAGAGAAAAGACGGGTTGTCGGGACTGGAGGATGTTACAGAGTTCGGGTGGTTTGAGATCACTGTTGGTGGTTAGAAATCAGATAGGTTGTCGGGCTGAATGATGTCAAGGAGATTTACAGGGTTATTAGTCCTGAAGGGTTACAGCGATAGCGAGGAATATAGGGACAAGGGATTACTCAGATAGGGGTGGTCGCTGGAGCTTCAGAGACTGGGAGGGTTGTCGGGACTGGGGATTAAACAGATATTGGTGGTAGTTGGAGCTACAGAGGTTTTAGGAGAAAGGGAGGATTGTAAGCACTGGATATTAGACAGTTGGTGTGGTAGTTGGAGCTGCAGGAGTTTATAGAGCCTGGGAGGGTCGTTGGTGCTGGGAGTTACACTGACATGGACAAAAGTTGGAGCTGCAGGAGAGAGGGAGATAGAGAGTGTTGAAGGGTCTGGATCAGTTCACACAGCCAGGGAGAAGTGTAGGGATTGGAGGAGCCAGAGATACTGAGGGTTGAAGGTCTGTAGAAGCTGAGAACTGTGAAGGCAGGTTTGCAGCATTCCCATCAGTTACACAGAGATGTGCAGTGCTGTTCTGGAGGAGGTTACAGAAATCAACGGGGTTGCAGATACTGGAAGATATTACAAAGACAGTGAACTGTAGTATTTGAGGAGGTTACAGGGACAGGATGCATTGAAGAGTTGGAGGCAGCTACTGGTGTTAAACATGCTGCATGGGATCAATATCCTTACATCGATCAGGGGGATTGGAAGGTCTGGAGGTAAAGAATGAGAATTGCAGGAACTGAAGAATATCACAGAGATGGGGAGGAAGATATGAGGGACATTAATCACTCAGATGTGAAAGCAGAAGTTTTCATTAGGAGGTTTGCAAAAGACGTGAAAGGTGAGGGCGTTGTCCACAGTGAGGGAGTTGGTCTCAGGCTGCAGTCTGAAGGTTGAGGCTGGGACAGAATTTCAGCAGAGTAATTTCAATTGATAACCAAGTAAGAGCGATGCAAGCAATGAGGGAAAACTGTTTAATTAAGCTGCATTTATTTTGATGTAAAATTCTTGACACGTAAGGCAGATGAACGCATGGCATAGATGGGAACATGGGACTGAGAAATCACAGGAATTACAGAGACTCGCAGATCATTGTTCCAGACAACAGATTCAACAGGAAGGATAGAAGGAGAGACAAGAGAGCAGGGGGAGTGAATCAGTGAAAACATCACTGCAGCACAGAGAGGATATTCCTGAGGATCACCCAGTGAAGCTATGTTAGTGGAACTGAGAAATAAGAATGAATAATCAGTTTGATACGACTTTACTACAGGCCCGCAGTAGTCAGCGGGAAATTGAGCAGCAAATATGTCGGAGATCTCAGATATCTGTAAGAATGATAGGATTGTAATGATCGGGGATCTTAACTTTACAAACCTCGACTGGGAATGGCAGAGTGTTCACAGCTTGGATGGGAGGAATTTGTTCAGTCTGTTCAAGAAAACTCTCTCAATCAGAATGTAACTGGCCCGACTGGAGAAAGGGATAAAACCTGACCTCCCCTTCGGGAAACAAGGTAGAGAAAGGGGCTGAAGTGTTTGTGGGGGAGCACTTTTGCAAAGTCACCACAATTCTATTAGTTTGAAAATAGCGATGGAAAAGGACAGGCCTGGTCCACAAGTTAAAGATCAAAACTGGCCTTGCACCAGTCCAGAAGATATTAGGCAAGACTGTCCAAACGTTGAGTGGTGGAGGTTGTTTGCAAGTAAAGGAACGTCGGGAAAGTGGGATTCTTTCAAAAGAGAGATAAATTAAGATTTCGGGGCCAGCATATTCCTGTTAGTGTGAAGGACAATGCTGACACAAGTGGAAAAAACTAGATGACTGGGGATATTGAGGTTCTGGTCAAGACAAAAGGGGACACATGTCATATACAGCCAGCTGGATTAAGTCAATCCCTTGAAGAACATTGTGGGTGTAGTGTTACTCTAAGGATGGAAACCATGAGGCCGTAAAGGGGAACTGACAGAGCTTTGGCAGAGAAGGTTCAGGAAAATCCGGAGATATTCTACTAGTATATTAACAACAGAAGAATAACTCGGGACAGAATGTGACCCTTTAAAGATTAATAAAGCCATCAGTGTGTGAACCAACAGGAAATGGGTGTGATCCGAAACAAACACTTCACGACAGAACTTACTGTGGAAAACACACTGGAAAGCAGAGAAATAAACAGTGATGTTTTCAAAAGAGTCCACATTGGAGAACAGGAGGTGCTGAAGGTTTTCAAACACATTAAAATTATACAACTCCCTGGGAACTAATCATGTATATCCCAGGATATTGGGGTAAGTTAGGGAAGAAACTTACAACGATTGTTCTATCACTGACAGCCATGGGTGGTGAGCTGGGAGCCTGGAGGTCGCCTAATGTTGGGCCAGTATTTAGGAATGGCTGTGACGGAAAGCTGAGGACATAAACACCAATTAGCTTGATGTCAGTAGTGCCAATGTTGTTGGAAGCAATTCCACGGGACAGGACTTACATGCATTTGGAAAGGCAACGATTGATTAGGGATAGTCAGCATAGCTTTGTGCATACAAAGTCATGTCTCTCAAACTTGATAGAGTTTGTTGAAGAGGTGACCAAGGAGATGTAAGAAGGCAGAGCAGTAGACGTTGTGTATCCTTACTTCAGCAAGGCCTTAAACATGATTTAGCGTGGTGCACTGGTTAGTAAGGTTAGATCACATGGGATCAGGGACAGCGAGACAAACGGACACAAAATGGGCTTGATAGTAGGAGACAGAGGATGGTGGGAGATGGTTGTTGTGCAGACTGGGGGGCTCTGACCAGCGGTGTGCCATGAGGATCGGTGCTGGGGTCACGCATGTGTATTATTGACATAAACAAGAATGTATGCATTATTGTTAGTCAGCTTGTGGATAGTAAAATAAGAGTTATAGTTGGCAGTCAATACAATGATCAAAGGTGATCTTAACCAATTGAGCAAGTGGGTTAAGAAATAAATGATGGAGCTGAATTCAGGTATTTGATTTTGTTAAGACAAACCAGGGACGACTAATACAATCAATAGCAGAGCTGTGGACTGTGTTGTCGAATGGAGAGAGACCAAGGGCTGCATTTATATTGTTCCTTCGAAGTGGCATCACAGGTGGACAGGGCGGGGAAAGCAGATTAGGCAGACTAGCCGTCATGGGTCAGAGCATTGAGGACATGAGTTGGTCTATCATGATACGGCTGTATCAGACATTGCTGGGTCTCCAGCTGGAGTATACTGTATAGAATTCTGATCATCCTGATTTAGGAAGCATATTCTGAAACTGCAAATGGAGCGAAGATTGATGAAGATGTTACTGATACTGCAGGGTTTGACAGAAACAGAGAGGCTGGATAAGCTGGAAAGCAACATGGGGGAAAGAGATAGATTTGGCAGATAAGGTTAAGGATAATCCAAAAAGATTCTACAGCATATAAGTACAAAAAAGCTGCTAGAGAGACAATAAGGCCCCTCAAAGATCAATGAGGCAATCTATGCCTGGTACCACAGGAGATGGCCGCGACCTGAAATGAATATTTCATGTCAGAAAATACTGTGGACAAAGATTAGGAAACAAAAGAAAGAAACAGTGATGTCTTGAAAAGAGTCCCCATTACAGAAGAGGTGGTGATGGAGGTCTTAGAATAAAAAGGTAGAGAAAGCCCTAGGTCCTGAACAAGTGTATCCCAGAACATTGAGGCAAAGTCGCAGTGGGGAACATTGCAGAGATATCTGTATCATTATCCTTCATATTTCCATTGGGTGTAGCTGGCTGAGGGGTGACCGTATAAAGGTTTATAAAAACATGAGAGGTATACGTAAGGTGAATAGTGAAGGTCTCTACCCCAGGGTAGGGGAATCCATTACTAGAGGCCAGAAATATGAGGTGGGAGAGGAAATACTTAAAAGCGACCAGAGGAAAATATTTCTACACAGAGAATGGTGCACATATTGAATGAGCTGCTACTGATGTGATACAGAAAAGTACAATTCCATCATGGAAAAAGACATTTGGCCATTAAATGAGGAGAAGGTTTGACGGGATAGGGACCTCACGCAGGCAAATGCGACTCGTTCAGGAACTGTGGTCAGCATGCACTAGTTGGATCGAAGGAACCGTTTCTGATCTGCATGGCTCTTTCTCCAGTTATTGGAGGAGGACACTACTGAGATAAGGCATGTTGTAGGCACTGAAGCAAGTTACAACGATGGATATGGTAGTCTGGAGTGCAGTATATTTCAAATCTGTGGAGGGACTATCAGGAAGGGAGGAGGTTACACGAACATGAACTGTTATAGGAGTTAAAATTATTGAAGACACTGGTCCACGAGACATGGTTTATGTACAGTGTTAGAGAGAGAACACAGAGCAGATAAATCCCAGGCAGCATTCCCACACACTCATGGGAAGCCTGCTTTCCCCTCTGTTATAACAATGTTCTCTAAGACATCACAAGCATGCATTGATAACTGTGACACTCCCGATGCTGTCTCAGTTCAATAAAACTTACAGTAGGGGTGGTGATTGTCCTGGGGTGTGTCTGTACTGTGTTCCCCCCCCAACACTGTATCTAAATCATGTCTTGTTAGCCGATGTTTGGAACCCTCTCGTTGCTCTCTGCTCTGTTCACTGTGAGTGATGTTACCTCACTGCAGGATGTTTTGAAGGTTCCAGATCTCCCTTCCCTTTGTCTCTCTGGCTGACCAACCATCTTCAATGTGGTGATGGACGAGATACCCAGTAGTTGGGAAGTCTATTTTTTCCTGATTACCTGCAGAAGATAGAGAAATAGGCAGGATGGGAAATTAGACTGATGTAGTGAGGAATACACAATGAGAATGGCAGTGAGTCCCACAGAGATCTGGAAAATCCCAGTCTCCAACCCTGGCCTGTGCTGTTGTGTCTCTCTGGAATGGAGAATTCTGTTGGCTCAGGATCTGGAGTAGCTGCCAGAGTGAGAGACACTGACAGAGGCAGCAATTGGACCCCCACAAATACTACATGGAGAGAAACTGAGTGTTATCACCAGAGTGCATGAAGGAATCAGGATCAATCAATCATGAATGAAAAACAGGTTTAGCTCCATGATGCACTGGTATCAGTGTTCAGGGTTGAATAGCCTGTGAGCAGGCGAGGTGAAGGCCTAGTGGGGTTATTGCTGGAGCATGTATCGAAATCCTCAGGTAATGTTCGGGGGAGGAAGGTTTGAACCCCACCATCTGAAAGGGTGGAATCGGAAATAAATTATTTTTAAAATAGTAATTGACACTCTATAAATAACATTACTGATGTACAATAGATCCAAATACTTCGCCTTTCAAGAAGGACATCTGCCCTTCTTCATGACATCCCCACAGCAAACGTTTGCCTCTCAATTACCCTCTGAAATGACCAAGCAATTACTTAGCTGAACAGCGGCTTGGGCTGGGCATGAAAGGCTGGTTAGCCAGAGACATCCATATCCCATACTTGACTTTTAAAAAAATCCACTCCGATGGTCCCACTGAATCTGTACTTGGGCCTGTGACCAGGCAAATCATGTCAGTAGGTTTATGGACAGGACTTTAAACTGACAGAGAGGACGCAGGGACAGGGTTCAGGTGAAAGGAGCTTTCCAAATCTAAAGAGAAAAGGTGACGCATCAGAACAGCATGGGGAATGTGGCCGTAACAATCAAAAAGGAACAGGATGGGACAGAGTTTAACTAAAACTATACACAGCGAATCGTTTTTTGACAGGAAATTGTGGGAAAGAATAAATTGCGTATTTTTTGGAATGGACAATGTCTCTTCAATAAGGTGGATGGATTTGTAACAGAGGTGAAAGAGATTTAACACCAGAGATACGTGATGACAGGACGAACAAAAGGTGAACAGGAATATTCAATAGTTCACAAACTTGCAGAAACTTGGGCAAAATGGGTAACGCTATCAAAATTGGATACCAAAGGTATTACAGAGGAAGCATTTGGCCACAGATCATGAAGTAGAGTCAGTCTGAATGTAAATTCTGGCTACTACTTGCCAAGGACACAAGCAGCAGAACGGTTTTAGCCACCGAATAGTATTCCATTGCTCATCACTGCATTACACAGGAACTCATTGGAATTTTTTAACAAAGGCATTGTGATAAATTCGGAAAACATCAATATTTGTATAATCTGGGACAAACACACGGTCAACATTGATATTGGAAGAGGAGTTCGGTTAATTTTTTTTCAGTGTTTCTTTGAAAAACACATTGTGCAACTGTTAAGGGATATAACTATCGCAGAGAGACCGTGTAATGAAACTTAGTGAATGAGTAATGTCACCTGCAGAGATCCTCTGGGAAATTGTGATAAAATGCAGTTTAAATAAATATAAAGTTTTAAACTGAATCACAGAGGACAAGCTACAACTAGAAACAAAAATAGCCAAGTACATGTTTGTGAGAGGAGAACTGACCAAGGTAAACACGCTAAACAGACTGAAATAAGTGTCTGTAAATGGACAGCAGAATATATTTGAAGGAACAGTGTAAAACACTCAACAGAAGGACATTCCACTTAAACAGTAAAAACCTCAGCAAGAAATCCCCACTGGTCCTGCACTCAGGACATAAGGGATCATACTAGATTATGAGGCTGAGAAGATCGCCACAAAGTACTTAAAATCCTGAAGTGAGAGAGTCTTTTCGGAGTAAGTATTAAATGGTTTGCAAAGGGTCTGCTAGCAGGAGGAGGGCTGTGGGAAGGGGAACCATGGTCAGAGTTTATTGACACGATAGGAACAGGGAGAGGTGAAGGTGCTGGAGGTGGAGAGAGTGTTACAGGGAGTGGTCAGGGTCTGAAAGGTGTTACAAAGCCAGTACGGATCATTGCAGCTGGAGGGTTTGCAGAAGTAGGGATGGACATATGTATTTTTATTTATTCATTCATGGGATGTGGGTGTCACTGTCTGACAAACATTCTTTGACCCCACTGCTAATTACCCAGAGGGTAGCTCAGAGTCAGCCATGTTGCTGTGGTTCTGGAGTCCAATGTTGGCCAGACCAGGTTAGAATATTTAATGTCCTTCCTTAAAGGAAGTAAGTGAACTAGATGAGTTCTTCCCACTGATCAACAATGTTTTTATGGTGGCCCCACCAATGTCTTTTACAGATACAACATGACATCCCAACTGTTACTCTTAATGCTCTCCCCAGTGAAGGTAACCATCCCAAATGCCTGCTTCACCAGCCTGTCTATCTGTGACACCACACTCAAATAACGGTGTATCAGCAATCCTTGGGTCACTAACTGACAACACTACCCAGGGCCTGAACATTAACTGCACAAGTCCCACACTGGTTTGTTTCACCAAATTGGAACACTTCACATTTATCTAATTAAACTCCATCTGCTATTCTTCAGCCCACTATCCCAACAGTACTGTGAATCTTGCTGTATCATATAATCTTCTCCACGAACCACTTTACCACCAATGTCAGTGTAACCCAAGAAGCTTACTTACCAGGAAACCAATATTCCCATCCAAACCATTTATCCAAATGACAAACAACAGGGCACCCACTACACCGCTGGTCACATGCCTCCAGTCAGAAAAACATGTCTCCAATCACCCTCTGTCTCCTACCATCAAGCCAATTTTTTTTATCCAGTTCACGAGCTCCTCCAGAATGCCATATCCTTTTTACACTGATCTGAGCTTTTTCCCCAGTTTACCAGACAGAACATAGAACACAGAACAGTTCAGCTCAAGGCCCTTCGGCCATGATGCTATGCCAACTTTTTATCCGACTGTAAGATCAAACTAACCGACATACCTCTAATTTTACTATTATCCATGCGTCTATCCAAGTGTCTATTAAATGTCCCGAATGTATCTAATGTTACTACCACCATTGGCAGTCCATCTAACTACCTACCATTCTCTATCCTCTTATCCATCCTCCAATCACCTTAAAGTTATGCCGCCTTATAATAGCCATTTATGCCATAGGAGAAAATGTCTCTGACTGTTCACTCTGAGTGCCTCTCATCACCTTGTTCACCTCTACCAAGTCACCCCACCCCTTTCCTCACTCCAATGAGAAAAAAATTAGCTCCCTCAACCTTTCTTCATAAGAAATGCCCTCCATTCCAAACAGCATCCTGGTAAATCTCCTGTGTACTCTCTCTTAAACTTGCACATCCTTCCAGTAAAAATGGGACCAGAATTGAACACAATATTCCAAGTATGGTCTCACCAGGTCGCAATAAAGATGCAGTAAAACCTCACGGCTCTTAAAAATCACTCCCCTTGCCATGGAAAGCCAACACAACATATGCCTTTTTTAACAACCCTACCAACGTGCGTGGCAACTTTGAGGGATCTATGGGCATGGACCCCATCATCTCTCTGTTCTTCCACACAGCGAAGTATTTTGCCTTTTAACCCTGTATTCTGTATTCAAGTTCAATCTTCCAGAATGAATCACTTCACACTTTTCCAGATTGAACTCCATCTGCGACTTCCATCCCAGCTCTGTGTCCTGTCAATGTGCCATTGCAACCGACAACAGCCCTCCACATTCGTGTGATTGGCAAACTTTCTAACCCACTCTCCAACATCCACATCCAAGTCATTTATAAAAATCACAAAGAGCAGAGTCCCAGAGCCGATTGTTACAGAACACCACTGGTGACTGAGATCCAGGCTCAATACTGTCCATCTGCTGCCATACTCTGTCTTCTCTAGGCCATCCAATCCTGTATCCAGACAGATAGATTTCCCTGTATCTCAATCATCCTTCTTTTCTGAATGAGCCATTACGTATTCTGTCATATCCTCAAATAATTCAATGAGGTTTGTGAGGCATGACCTACCCCTCACAAACCCATGCTGACTGTCTCTAATTTAACTATGGTTTTCCAGGTAGTCATAAATCCTGTCTTTCGAGTCCTCGTCAATAATTTGAACACCACAGACATTAGAACAAATCTGTAATTCCCAGGAGTCTGCCTACGTAATATGGTCCAGACTCTACAAATGTTCTCTCCTCTGCCATATTCCCCAAAAGGGCACTGGAGGGTGGTGGGTGTTACAGAGATAAGGAGGGATATCAGCACACGAAGACATTAGTAGGATTGCAATGCGAAAAGGAGGCTTCAGTATTTGTGAGGTTTAATGGTGATGAAGGCATTTAAGGAGGGAGGTAGGACTGTAGGGAAATGAGAGGTTTCATAGTTTAAGTGTTTGGCTAGGGCTGCAAGAGGCGACTGAGTTGCGGAGGTTAAAGCACCTGTGTATATTGCATAAACATGTGATTTTGGTTGGAGTGGCAGGAAGAGGATGCAGGAAGCTGGAGTGTATGGGATCTGAATGAGGTAACACAAATGGGAAGAGTTGTCAGGAGTGGAGGTGTTTACAGAGACAGCAATGGTCTGATCTGGAGCAGAGGACCCAGATTGGGAGGGACGTGGGGACTGGAGGTATTATCACAGTGAAGGAGGACCATAGAGCCACAGGAGGTTACTGAAATATGGAGAGCTGTCGGGCTGACGGGTTCACAGTGTTGGGAATGTTGGGAGGGATAGAGAAGTTTACAGAGATAAGGATGTTTGTTGGACAGGGCTGGATTACACATTACACAGATGGGGGTAAGAGCTGGAGAAGGTTTTGAAGATGAGTAAATGTTTGGCGATACAGGAGGAGCTTACATTGACAGGGTGGGTGATAGTGATGCAAGGATGTTACATAGTTAGTGAGTCTTGTCGGAACAGGATCGGGAGACGCACAGACATTGGAATGGGATCTACAGATCGGGAGTGTTGCAGGGTCCTGAGAGGATAACACAGATAGGGATTGTGATAGGGTCTCCACAGACTGATGGCGTTTTAGGGATTGGAAGAGGTTATGTAGACGGGGAGGGCTGTAAGACTGCAGGAGATTATGGAGAGTTGAAGATTTGGAGCAGTTCACAGAGGAAGGGTTCTCCAACAGGAGTAGGTCACAAATAGTGAGGGTTGTGTGGCCTGAGAAAGTTGTAGAGAGGGAGAGTTTTCAGGTCCGGAAGATATTACACTGACGGAAACAGTTGAAGAGACTGAAGCAAAAATGCATGGAGAAGGTTACACAGATAGGGAGGTGAGTAGGGACTGAAGGTGAATACACAAACATGGAGGGTTGTATTATTAGACGAAGCTGAGAGGGATCGGCACTGGTGTACGGATTGACACAGATAGGGAAGTTTGTGTTTCTGGAGAAGGTTACACTGATACAGACAGTGTTGGGAGTGTTTAATGGACGACAGAGGAGCTCAGAGAGAATGTATTCTGGGGAGTGGAGGAGATTACAGACATAGAGATGGCTGTCTGTTTGAAAAGAGCTTCTACTGATCCTCAGTGCTGTAAGGCTGGAGGGAGGTGACAATAATAAGGGTTACCTACACTTAATGACTTTTTTGACATAGAGAAAGTCTCTGAATGGGACTGTCAAAAGGAAGTATAGACAGTCCAGATGGGTTTACAGAGATATGAATGTTTTTGGGGGTTTCAGGATGGAGTAGTGATTGGGAGTGATGTAACAAATGGCAACAGTTGTATGGGTTGTTCTAAAAGCAGGAAGAGGTTACAGTCATATCGATCGTGGTAAGGACTGGAGAAGCTTACATCAGCAAGGAAAGTTCTAGAGACTGTTGGATATTACACATATAAGGTGAGTATTGGGGGATGACGCAAGGTTCAGGAGACAGGGATGGTTGACAGGACTGGACAATAACCTGAATAGAATCTCCAGAGTGTGGAAAAAGAACATTCAGCCCAACATGTTCACACCAACCCCTCTAAATAGCATCCTAACCAGACCCATTCCTCTCCCTGTCCAATGAACCCTGCGTTCCTCATGGTGAACTCACTTAAATCACACTTTCCTGAATACTACAGTCAATTTATGACGGCCAATCACGTATCGTGCAAATGTTGGACTATAGCAGGAAACCAGAGCACCTGGAAGAAACCCACACAGTTCGGAGGGAGCCCATGCAAAGTCCACCCAGACATTCGGCCAAGGCTGGAATTGAAGCCAGGTTCCAGGCACAGTGAGGCTGATTATACACAGCACTGCAGAGATTGGACTAGGTCACAAAGTTCACAAGGGTTTATTGGAACAGGAGGAAAATATAGTCAGGAACAGGAGAAGCTTACATAGATGGTGTCCATGAGGGGGACTGAAGGAGGTTAACGCAATAGGGAGGGTTGTGCATTCCCTCGACAATTAGAGGTAGGGATGGTTGGGGAGACTGGATGAAGTGAGTCATACTCAGAGTTGTACACACTGAGTAATGGCAGATGGAGTTTACTTCTGATTACTGTGAGGTAATGCACTGTGGGAAGTCTCATAAGCGAAGGATATACATCATGAAGGGTAGGTCCTCCTGGAGAACTGAGTAACACCGGGACCTTGGTTGGCAAGTCCCTGGATGTCTGAAGGTGTCAGCACAGGTTGACAGGGTGGGGAAGGCACCTGACCTGGGAGCAGGAGGGGGACCCACATCCTGATGGGTCGAATTGTTAGAGCTGCTTGGGAGGATATAATCTAATCTGGCAGGGTGTTGCACCTTAAACAGTCATAAGGCCAGAAAGAAGATTGAGGTTGGTGCACAAGTTCAAGACAGCAATTTCAGCAGACAAGGCAGGCAAGAACATAGCAGGAAATGGGGGAGGGGGAACTGATGATTAAACTGCATTTATTTCGATGCAAGGGGCCTGACAGCTAAGGAAGATGAACTTAGGGCATGGATTGGAACATGGGACTGGGAGATTACAGTTATTACAGAAACAAAGCTGAGGCAGGGACAGGACTGGCAACTCATTGTTTCAAGGTAGAGATGCTACAGGAAGCATCAAAGGTAAGGCAAGAGAGGACGAGTAGTGGGGGTTTTCAATGCATGAATCATTGTATCAGTACCTATAGAGAATATCCCTGTGGGATCATCCAGTGAAGCTATTTTAGTGGTACTGAGAAATAAGAATGAGTCATCACTCTGACACGATTGTCCTACTGACCCCGAATAATCAGTGGCAGATTGAGGAACAAACATATCAGAAGATCTCAAATATCAATCATAATAATAGGGCTGTTTATGGTTGGGGTTTTTAAACTTTCCAAACCGAAACTGGCACTGCCAGTGTTCAGTGTTTGGAAGGGAGGAATTTGCTAATTGTGTTCCAGAAAACTCCCAATCAATATGTAAATGACCTGAGAAGAGAAAGGGGCAAAACCTGACCTCCCTTTGGGAAACAAGGTAGGAAAAGGGACTGAGGTGTCAGTGGGAAAGCATTTTGCCAAAGTGACTCAAGTCTACTAGCTTGATAATAGCGCTGGAAAAGGACAGGCCTGGTCCACAGGTTCAAGTTATAAAATGGGGCCAGATTAATCTTGATAATATTAGCCAGGAACACTCAAAAGGTGATTGGGGAGTCTATTTGCAGGGAAAGGGAAGTCTGGCAAGTGAGAATATTTTAAAAGTGAGATAAATTGAGCGATCACCACCAGCATGTTCCTGTTTGTGTGCATGTCAATGCTGATAGCATTAGGAAACATTGGCTGTCTATTGAGGGTCTGGTCAAGGAAAAGGGGGCACATGTCAGTTATAGCCAGCTGGATCAAGGGAATCCCTGAGGATCACAGGGACTTTAGGAATACACTTTGGGTAGAATTCAGGAATGCAGAAATGGTACATGAATAAGCCTCAGCAGAGAATGATAAGGAGAATCCAAAAGTGATTGTATAAATATATTAAGAGTTAAAGAGTAACTCGAGACAAAATAGTGTCCCTGAAAGATCAATGAGACCATTGGTGTGTGGAACCGCAGGATATGGCTAAGACCTTAAACAAACTTTACTAGAGAACTTATTGTGGACAAAGACTGACGAACTCAGGGAACATGAGTAATACGTTAAACCACATTTGGAGTTCTCTGTAATTCCAGTATTCCCGCTATAGGAAGGATGTTGTGAAAGTTGAAAGTGCTCAGAAAAGATTAACAAGATGTTGCCAGGATTGTTGCTGAATAAGCTGGGGTTATTTTCCCTGGAGAATCGGAGACTGAGTGGTCACCTGACAGAGGTTTATATAAACATGAGGGGTATGGATTGGGTAAACAGTCAAGGTCTTTTCCCAGGGGTTCAAGAGTCTAAACCTAGAGAACCTAGGTTTAAGGTTAAAGGGGAAAGGTTTTAAAGGACTGAAGGGACAGCTTTTTTTTGCACACTGTAATGTATGTATGGAATGAGCTGAGAGAGAAAGTAGCAGATACTGATACTATGACAACATTTAAAAGGTATCTGGATGGTGATATGAATAATAAGCGTTTAGAGGTACACGGGCCAAATGCTGGTAAATGGGATGGATTTGTTCAGATCTTCTGGTCAGCATAGATAAGTTGGACCAAAGGGTCTGTTTCCATGCTGCCAATCTCTATGACTTAAAAAGAGTGCATTTTAGAGAAGAGGTGGTGCTGGAGATTTCACAACACAAAGGAATGGATTAAGTGTATCACAGGACATTGCGTGATGCTAGGGAAGACATTGTGGAGCTGCGAGCAAAGATATTTGTATCATTGACAGCCATGTGTGATGTGCTGGAAAGGCTGTAGGGTGGCATAGTGGGCAGTGAAGGAGGTTTTTTGAGATTACAAAGGGATCTTGATGAAATGGGTCAATGGGTTGAAAAACTGTAGATGGTATTCAGTCTGAATAAATGCGAGGTAGTGCACTTGGTAAAACAAACAAGGGTAGAGCTTATACAATTAATGTTCAGGCTTCAGTTAGTGTTTTAAGAGCAGAGGGACCTCCGGGTTCAGGTACATAATTCTTGAAGTTTGCATCACAGGCTGGATAAGGCACTGCTTGGCATGCCTGACTATTGCTCAGTCCATTGAGTGGAGGATTTGGGACGTCATGTTGAGATTGTGCAGACATTTATGAGGCCTCTTCTGCAATACTCCATTCAGTTCTGGTCGCCCAGTTAACAGGGAGGATATTATTAAGCTGCAGGGTGTTCAGCAGAGATTTACCAGGAGATTGTTGGAGATGGAAGGCTTGAGTTCTGAAAAATGGCTGGATAGGCTGAGTCTTTTTTCACTGGAGCCTGGAGTTTGAGATGTGATGTTGTAAAAGTTTATTTTAAAAAATGAGATATAGATCGATTTAATGGTAGTTGCCTTTTCCGTAGGATGGGGGAGTCTCAAGAGGAGGGACCACATTTTTCAGCTTAGAAGAGAGAGATTTTCAGAAAAAAGACATGGGGGCAAATTGTTACACAGAGGGTGTTTTGATTGTGGAATGAACTTCCTGAGTAAGGGTGGACGTGGTTACAATTACAACGTTTAAAAGACAGAGATACTAAACGAATATTTTGCATCAGTTTTTACTGGGGAAAAGGATATGGAAGATATAGAATGTAGGGAAATAATGGTGACACCTTGCAAAATGTCCATATTACAGAGGAGCAAGTGCTGGATGTCTTGAAATGCATAAAGGTGGATAAATTCCCAGGACATGATCAGGTGTACCCTCAAACTCTGTGGGAAGCTGGAGAAGTGATTACTGGGCCTTTTGTTGAGATATTTGTATCATCGATACTCACAGGTGAGGTGCCAGAACACTGGAGGTCGGCTGACGTGGTGCCACGGTTTAAGAAGAGTGGTAAGGACAAGCCAGGGAACTATAGAGCAGTGAGCCTGACGTCGGTGGTGGGCAAGTTGTTGGAGGGAATCCTGAGGGACAGGATGGACATGTAGTTGGAAAAGCAAGGACTGATTAGAGATAGAGATTTGTGCGTGGGAGATCATGTCTGACAAAATTGATTGAGTTATTTGAAGAAGTATCAAAGAGGATTGAAGAGGGCTGAGCGGTAGATGTGGTCTATATGGACTTCAGTAAGGCGTTCGACAAGGTTCCCCATGGGAGAATGATTAGCAAGATTCGATCTCATGGAATACAGGGAGAACGAGCCATTTGGATACAGAACTGGGTCATAGGTAGAAGACAGAGGGTGGTAGTGGAGGTTTGCTTATCAGACTGGAGGTCTGTGACCAGTGGAGTGCCACAAGGATTGGGCCTAAGAATGGTGAATAGCCAAAGGTGAGGGAGTCCAAAACTCGAGAGTATGAACGGGACGTGAGACAGCAAAGATTTAAAGAGGGAGCTGAGGGGCAACATTATCCGCAGAGGATGGTGCACAGACTACCAGGGGAACATGGGAGAAACAAGAACAATGACAAAATGGAAAAGACATTTGGGCAGGTGCATCGAGGGGTGAAGGTTTGAAGAGCTAAGGGCCGAACACAGGCAAATGAGACTCATTCATTATAGGAAACTTGAAGAGCATTGATGATACCACAGGTTCTGTTTCCGTGCTGTATCACTCTGTATCCAGTTAATGAGGATTACAGTACAGAAATAAAGCATGTTGTAGACACTGAAGCAAGTTACAGCGATAAAAATGGTAGTCTGGAATGCAGTACATTTCAAATATGGAGAGGACGATCGGGAAGGGAGGTGGTTACAGGGACAGGAACTATTATAGAAGTTAAAAATTACTGAAGACACTGGTGCACAAGCCATGCCATAGGCACAGAGTTGCAGAGTAGTGAGTCTTAGCACTGTGATGGAGGGAGAACACAGAACAGAAAGATCCCAGGCAGCATTGCCAATCTCTCGTCGGAGGACTACTCTCCCCTCTGTTGTCCTGATGCTAACTAAGACAGCACAGGCCTGGATTGATAA
The DNA here is from genome assembly GCF_047496795.1 of Chiloscyllium punctatum. Taxonomy (NCBI): domain Eukaryota; kingdom Metazoa; phylum Chordata; class Chondrichthyes; order Orectolobiformes; family Hemiscylliidae; genus Chiloscyllium; species Chiloscyllium punctatum. The sequence continues at coordinate 6,800,431 of NC_092755.1, forward strand.
CTATGAATTCCCCATGCTGTCTCAGTGCAACGTAAATTAAAGTAGAGGAGGTGATTGAGTCTGGGGTGTGTCTGTACTGTACTGTGCTCCCCATCCAGCACTGTATCTATGACATGTCCTGTTAGCGATGTTTGGATCCCTCTCATTGCTCCCTGCTCTGTGCACTCTGAGTGATCTTACCTCACTGCAGGATTTATTCAAGCCTCGAAATCTCCCTGCCCTTTGTCTCTCTGGCTGACCAACCATCTTCAATGAGGTGTTGGACGAGACCCCCAGCAATTGGGAGGTCTATTGAGTCAGGAACTTCCTTAAATATCTACAGGAGACAGAGAAATAGACAGATTAGAAAATTAGACTGATGCAGTGAGGGTTACACATGGAGAATGGAAATGAGCCCCACAGATATCTGGAGAATCCCAGTCTCCATCCCTAGGTTGTGCTGTTGCATTTCTCTGGAGTGGAGACTTCTGTTGGCTCAGGATCTGGAGTAACTGGAAGAGCAAGAGGCGTTGACAGAGACAGCAATTAGACACACACAGTCAGGGATATCACATGGAGAGAGACTGAGTGATATCACCAGAGTGCTGGAAGACTACAGGATCACACAATCATGGTGGAAGAATGGGTTTAGCTTCATGATGCTCTGGTATCAGTGCTCAGGGATGAGCAACCAGTGAGCAGGCGAAGTGATGGCCGAGTGGTATTACTGCTAGAGCATGTATCCAAAACCTCAGCGAATGTTCAGGGGAAGAGGGCTTGAATTCCACCATCAGGAATGGTGGAGTTTGAAATTAATAATATTAAAAATAATTAACAATCTATAAATAAATATGAAACCATTGCTGATGTACAAAAAAAAACCAAATACTTGTCCTTTACATAAGGATATCTGCTCATCCTCACGTGGTCTACACGACATACCCACAGCAAAGTGTTTGCCTCTCAATTACCCTCTGAACTCCTGAGCAAGTTACTTAGCTCGAAGGCATCTAGGGCTGGGCAAGAAAGTCTGGTCAGCCAGAGGCACACATATCCCCTACCCGATTTAATAAATAGTCCATTAGGATGGTCCCACTGGAACTGTACTGGAACCAATGTCCTGGCCAATCATGTCGGTTGGTTTATGGACAGGGCTTTAAACTGACAGAGAGGATGCAGGGACAGGGTTCAGGTGAAATGAGCTTTCCAAATGCAAAGAGAAAAGGTGAAGTATGGGAGCAGCGTGGGAATGTGACTGAAGACAAGCAGAAAGGAACAGGATGGGACAGAGTTTAACTACATCAGGGAATGTACATCAGGGAATAGGTCTGTGACAGGAAACTGTTGGAAAGAGTAAATTATGTTTTTTTTTTGAATGGATAATGTCTCTTCAATAAGGTAGATTGATTTGTGACACAGAGATAAAAGATTTAGACACAAGAGAGACGTGGTTACAGGGCGAACAAAAGGTGGGCATAAATATTCAATGGTTCACCACCTTGTGCAAACTCAGGCAAAATGGGTAACATTAACAATAATGGATAAGACGGGCATTACAGAGAAATCATTTGGTCTCAGATCATGAGGTAGAGTCAGTCTGAATGTAAATTCTGGCTACTACTTGCCAAGGACGCAAGCAGCAGAACAGTTTTAGCCACCGAACTGCATTCCATTGCACATCACTGCATTAAACAGGTACTCATTGGAATTTTTTAACAAAGGCATTATGATAATTTTGGGAAACTTCAATATTCACAAAATCTGGGACAGTCATACTGACAATAGTGATATTGAAAGAGGAGTTCAGTTTTTTTGTCGGTGTTTTTTTTTGAGTAACAAATTATGCAACTGGCTAGGGACATAACTATCTCAGAGCGACCGTTGTGTGATGAAACTTAGTGAATGAGCAATGTCACCTGGAGAGGTCCTCTGGGAAATTGTGATAAAGTGCAGTTTAAAGAAATATAAAGTTTTAAAGTGAACCACAGAAAGGATAAACTACAACTAGAAACAAAAACAGCCAATTACATGGGTTTGAGATGAGAACTGACCATGGCAATGAGGCGAAACCGACTGAAATATGTGCCTGTAAATGAACAGTTTGAAGGAACAGTGTAAATCACTCAACTAAAGAACATTCCACTGAAAGACACAAAATCTCAGCAAGAAATTCCCACCGGCCCCTCATTCAGGACAAAATGGATCATTAGATTATGAGGCTTCGAAGATCACCAAAAAGTACTTAAAATCCTGAAGTGAGAGAGTGTTTTAGGAGTAAGTGTTAAAGGGATTTCAAAGGGTCTACTTGCAGGAGTTGGGCAGTGGGAAGAGGAATCATTGTAAGGGTTTAATGTCACAAAAGGAACAGGGAGGGGTGAAGGTGCTGGAGGTGGTGAGAGTGTTACAGACAGTGGTCAGGAAATGAACGGTGTTACAAAGCCAGTCTGAATTGCTGCAGCTGGAGGTGTTTGCAGAGGTAGGGAGGGACATATGTATTTTTATTTATTCATTCATGGATGTGGGTGTCACTGCTAATTACACAGAGGACAGCTCAGAGTCAGCCATGTTGCAGTGGGTTTGGAGTCACATGTTAGCCAGGCCAAGTTAGAATGTCAGGTGATCTAAACAAAAGGTGGTCAGTGAACCAGATGAGTTCTTCCCACTGATCAACAATGCTTTTATGGAGGCCTGACCAATGTCTTGTACAGATACAACATGACGTGCCAACTCCTAATGTTAATGCTCTGCCCAGTGAAGGTAACCATCCCAAACGCCTTCTTCACCAGCCTGTCTATCTGTGACACCACTTTTAAAGAACTGTGTACCTGGGTCACTGATTGACAACATGACCCAGGGCTCCAAAATTAACTGTACAAGTAACACCCAGATGTGTTTCATCAAAATGACACACTTCACATTTATCTAATTAAACTCCATCTGCTATTCTTCAGCCCACTATCCCAGCAGTACTGTTCATCCTGTTGTATCATAGATAACCTTCTTCACTGTCCACTTTACCACCATTTCACCAAAAAACTTACTTAACTGACTTAAAAATATTCCCTCCAAACCATTTATCCAAATGACAAACACCAGTGGACCCACTCCACCGCTGGTCACATGTCTCCAGTCAGAAAAACAACATATCTCCCACCACCCTCAGTCTCCTACCATCAAGCCCAATTCTCTGTCCAGTTGACCTGCTCCGACCGAATGCCATATACTTTTACACTGATCTGAGCTTATTACCCAGCTCTCCATACGACATGTAGAACACAGAACAGTATGGAACAAGACCCTTCAGCCATCATGATATGTTAATCTTTTATCCGACCGTAAGACTACAAAAAAAAGTGGCAGAGAGAGTTTAATTCAGATAAATGTGAGGTGCTGCATTTTGGGAAAGCAAATCTTAGCAGGACTTATACTCTTCATGGTGAGGTCCTTGGGAGTGTTGCTGAACCAAGAAACCTTGGGGTTCAGGTTCATAGCACCTTGAAAGTGGAGTCGGAGGTAGATAGGATAGTGAAGAAGGGGTTTGGTATGCTTTCCTTTATGGGTCAGAGTATTGAGTACAGGAGTTTGGAGGTCATGGTGCGACTGTACAGCACATTGCACGCAATATTACAACTGTGGCGTAACCAATTCTGGTCTCCTTACTATTGAAAAGATGTTGGGGAACTTGAAAGCGTTCAGAAAAGATTTACAAGTATGTTGCCAGGGTTGGAGGATTTGAGCTCTAGGGAGAGTATGAACTGGCTGGGGCTTTTTTCATTGGAGTGTCGGAGGCTGAGGGATGACCTTATAGCGGTTTACAAAATTATGAAGGGCATGGATAGGGTAAATAGACAAAGTACTTTCCCTGAGGTTGGGGAGTCTATAGGTTTAGGACAAGAGGGGAAAGATATAAAAGAGACCTAAGGAGCAACTTTTTCACACAGAGGTTGGTACGTGTATGGAATGAACTGCCACAAGAAGTGGTGGAGGCTGGTACAATTGCAACATTTAAAAGGTATTTGGATGGGTATATGAATAGGAAGGGTTTGGAGGGATATGGACCAGGTGCTGGCAGGTGGAACTAGATTGGGTTGGGATATCTGGTCGGCATGGACGGGTTGGACTGAAGTGTCTGTTTCCATGCTGTACATCTCTACGAATCTAACTTCCATTCCCTTCATTTTATTATCATCCATGTGCCTATCCAGAAGTATATTAAATGTCCCTAATGCATCTAATATTACTGCCACCGCTGGCAGTGCATTCCACATACACCACTCTATATGGAACGAACCAACCTCTGAGATCTCCCTTTTAGCATCCGCTAATCACCGGAAAATTATAACCCCTTGTAATAGCTATTTATGTCAGGGTAAAAAATCTGTCTCTATTCACTCTATCTCTGACTTTCATCATCTTGTTCACCTCTGCCAAGTCACCCCTCATCCGTCTTCACTCCAATGAAAAAAGCCTGAGCTCCTTCAAACATTCTTCATAAGACATGCTCTCCAGTACATGCAGCATCCTGGTAAATCTCCTCTTTACCCTCTCTAAAACCTGCACATCCTTCCTGTAATGAAGGGACCAGAACCGAACACAATATTACAACTGGGGTCTATCCAGGGCTCTATAGAGCTGCAACATAACCTCACAGCTTTAAAAATCAATCCCCAAACTAATGAAATCCCCATACTAATGATATTCCTTCTTACCAAGCTGATCAGCTTGGGTGGCAACTTTTAGGGATCTATGGATCTGTTCCTCCACACTGCCAAGGATCCTTCCATTAACCAGGAATTCTGCATTCAGATTCAATCTTCTAAAATGAATGACTTCACACTTTTCCAGACTGAACTCCATCTGCTACTTCTCAGCGTCTTATCAATGTCCCGTTGCAACCTACAACAGCCCCCCACACTATCAACCAGTCCACCAACCTTTGTGTCATTGGCAAACTTACTAACCGACTCTTCCACTCACACATCCAACTTATTCATAAAATCACAAAGAGCAGAGGTCCTGTAACCACTCCCTACAGAAAACCACTGGTCACTGAGCTCCAGGATGAATGGTTTCTATCATCACCCTCTGTCTTCTGTGGGCCAGTAATCCATATCCAGAGAGACAGGTTTCTCTGTATCCCATGCCTCCATACTTTCTGAATGAGCCATAAAGGTGTTTCGTCGCATTCTCAAAAGATTCAATAAGACTTGTAAGGCATGACCTGCCCCTGACAAAACCATGCTGAATATCTCTGATCAAACTATGGTTTCCAAATGAATAATACATTCTGTCTCTCAGAGTCCTCTCAATAATCTGCACACCACAGACATAAGACTGACAAGTGTGCAATTCCCAGGATTATCCTTATTCCCTTTCCTGAACAAGGGAATAATATTTTCCTGCCTCCATTCATCTGGTCCGACTCCAGTGGACAGTGAGGGTGCAAAGGTCATCACCCAGGTGCGCAGCAATCCACACCCTTGCTTGGTGTAGTAACGTTGGACGCATCCAGTCTGGTTCAGTGACTTATCTTTTACAAAATTCTCAGTACATCCTCCTTCTTAACATCCACCTATTCACGTACATCAGCCTGTCTCACGCTATCCTAACAAATGACAAGGTCCCTCTCAGCAGTGAATACTGAGACATAGTATTCATTAAGGTCCTCGCCTACCTCCTGTGACTCCAGGCACAAGTTCCTTCCACTATCCCTGACCAGCCCTATCATCAATTTGGCCATGCTCTTGTTCCTCCCATATGTCGAGAATACCTTACAGTTTTCCTGAATCCTTCCCAGCAATGCTTTTTCACGTCCCCTTCTAGTTGCCCTAAGTCCATTCCACGTTTCCCATGGAGTTGCCCAACACCTCCATACCAAGCTACCAAACAGTATCCAACCCAGCCCCACTCCCCACTCTATTACTCTCCATTTGCCTTGACTAATGCGCCACACCCATACATCCGTGAACACGATCGTTAATTTAGCATGGCTGAATGACATAATCTGCACATCTTTGGGCTGTGGGGCGAAACCAGAGCACCCGGAGGAAAACCACACAGACACGGGAAGAATGTGCAAACACCCCACAGACAGTCGCCTGAGGCTGGAATCGAAATGGAGTCCGTGGTGCTATGAGGTCGCAGTGCTAACCACTGAGACAACGTGCCACACAATGTAACTCTCTTGAGACCTGTCTGATCCTTGCTTCCTCGACTTTACGTAAACTTCCTCCTTCCTCTTGACTAGATGCTAAAGTCCATTTGGACAACGTTGGCTTCTATGCCTTCATCTATCTTTGGCCACCTCCTCGAAGAGTCAATCCGGTTTGTGAAACATGGTTTCCCACTCACAAAGCCATGCTGACCATCTCGATTCAGCCCTTGCGTTTGTAAATGTAAGGAGCTCCTTTCTTTCAGAATCTCCTCCAACAACTTCCCCATCACTGGGCTCACTGGACTGTAATTTCCTGGTTGTTCCCTGCAGTCCTTAAGTGATGGAACAGCATTAGCCGCCCTCCAGTCTTCCGACACCTCACTGTGTCTGTTGATAATCTCTGTTAGAGACACTGCAATCTCTTCCCGAGCTTCCATTAATATTCTAGGATCGACCTAATGAACTGCTGAGGATTGATCTACCTTAATTTGTTTCAAGATTTCAGCCCTTTCTCTTCTCTGGTGAGGATTCTTTCCAAGACATCACTATTTATTTCCCCAAGTTCCCGAGCTTTCCATGTATTTCGCCACAGTAAATACTGACAAGATTATTTTGTCTAACATCTCACCCATTTCCTCTGGGTCCACACATGGGTGACCTTATTGATCTTTAAGGGGTCCTATTCTCTACCAAGTTACTCTTTAGACCTTATTGAAACTTGCGTAAAGTCTTCTGATAATTCAAATACACCATATCCCCGGTACTACCACACCCTCCTACACCATTACAATTCTGCCACTTATATTCACACCAACAAATTAAATTCAACAGGCTCAAAAACAAATTCTCTTTTAATCAATTGTCTTTCTAAGTGGCCAGTTATTGTATATTGATATACCCTTTCTAACAATTTCCGTATGCTCCCGGCTTACTGTCAGGCTAACACTATTTGGTTTCAGACTGACAGCAGAAAGGGTTGAGAGAGTTCTTGTTTATCAATCTGAAAAACGTAGCTCACAGGGTCAGCAGGTAAGAGAGAAGGCAAATCAAATGCTGACATTTATTATAGAGGGAATGGAGTCTAAAAATAGGCATGTCTAGCTAAAACTATGCAAGGTACAAGTCAGACCACACCTCGAATATTGTGAACAGTGTGAGTGCCCGAAGGAAAGGCAGTGGAGGCAGTCCAGAGAAGGTTCACTCGGCTGATCCTGGGAATGCAGGGATTTTCTAATGAGAAGAGATGGAGGACGTGGAGGTTGAATCCATTGAAGTTTAGATAATGAGAGAGAAATGGAATGAAACATCCAAGGTTCTGAGGGGGTCTGATCGGGCAGATGCTGGGAAGTTAGAAAATAGAACAGTAGAGCACAGCAACAGGCCCTTCGGCCCACCACGTCTATGCTGTCCAACATACTATTCTAACTTATACAATCTGCCTGCACATGGTCCATATCCCTCTATTCTCTGCCTGTTCATGTTTCTGTCTAAATCCCACTTCAAAACTTAACTCACGTCTGCTTCTACGACCTCCCTCGATAACATCCACTCTCTATGTGAAAAAAACACTTGCCTCACACCTCTCATTTAAACTTCCTCTTTCTCACCTTAAACCTACGCACTCTAGTATTTGAAACTTACACATTGGAAAAGAGATTCTGACTACCTACATTATCTATCCCTGTTCCAAATTTATATTCCTGTTCCTGGTCACCTCTGATACTCTCACAAAACAATCCAACTCTGTTTAATTTCCTGTTACACCTAACACACCCTTGAAAACCCTAACACAGGCACCGTGCTGATAAACCCCTTTTGGACCCTCTCCAAAACCTCCCCATCCTTTCTATTGTGTGGAGGTGAGAACTGCACACAGTTCTCCAAATGTGGCCAAATAAACGTTTTATACAATTACAAAACAGATGCAAACCACTATACTCAACATTGTGACTGATGAAGGCTAGTACTCCATCTGTTTTCTTTCCCATCTGAAACACTTCAGCTGCCATTTTCTGGGAGTTACTGACTTGCACCAAGATCCTTCTGTATATCAATATCCCTCAGTATGCTAACGTTCTTCTTGAATTGTGCATCATCTCACACTTGTCCAGATTAAACTCAATTTGCCATTTCTGTCTATCTCTCCAACTGTTCTGTAACCTCCTGCAGATGTTAATGAATCAGGGAAACAATGGTTTTGTGGAAAAGGCAGGAAAGTATAGTTGAAGAGTATCAGATCAGCCATGATCTGATTGAAGAACAGAGCATACTCAATTGGGCAAAATGGCCTCATTCCCCTCCTACATCTCATGGTCTGAGCACAAACGCAATATATCCTGCATAATATTATGGGTCTCTGCTCACAAAACTCCTTTAAAATTGGATTATTGGATATTTATTATTACACAGCATTTGATCTACAAATATGATATGTCATAGAAAACCATCTGACATCCAATTCAGGATTCCTGATACTCATTGCTGTATCAGACGGCATGGATACCACTGTCACACAGTTACTGTACCGCCCTTGCTACAAGTACATTCAGTGTCCTGACTGTAACCATATTGACATTCCCATCACTGGTTGGTGCCTACAAAAGAATTCCTGCTAACAGTTGCTGCTGCTTGCTTATTCTCAGTTCCACTTTTGACCTTCAGATCCACATGACTGTCTCAGTAATGCATTAACCTCATCCTTCGTTCACAACTTGTTGGCTTTTTGCCTAGTTTGCTTATTGGGACTAGTTTGGGTAGGGATATCTGCTCAGGATGGATGGGTTGGACCGAAGGGTCCGTTTCCATGCTGTACATCTTTCTGACTCTCAGACTCTATCCCAACAACCCTTCAGTGTTCACCTCCCAGCGATGGTCATTCTGCAGCTAAATCTCTAGAAAGACAGTTCGATCCTATCTGTTCACTGTCATTCCATCTGCCTCATGGCGAATACAGGGAGTCATTCCTCAGTAGTGGGGGGTTGAACAGATGCGTAGAGGTTACAGAGGTAGAGGGGCTTACAGGGGCTCAAGGATGTTAAAATTAAACAGGGTTACATCTGGTCAAGAATGTCAGTGGGACAAAGGGGTTTGGGGATTGGAGAAATTTTCAGAGATAGAGGGAGCTGGATTAGATTCTGGAGATAGGGATAGGGATGGAGAAAGGAAGAGGTAGGCAGACTGAGAGGCACAGACAGGGGCTGTTTCATCTCGGAGATTATTGTGTATACTAACAGAGATATGGAAGGTTGTTGTGACTGAAGACATTTACAGATATAAGAAGGCTTCCCGGCTCTGGAGGCGACAAAGATAGGAAGGCAATGGAGAATGCCAGGTTACTGGGTTGGAGACAGTTACACAAATGGGGAGGGTTGCACAAAATGAAAGAGATTCCTGTGGTCGCGAGGGGTATGGTGTCGGGAATGAGGATGAAATTTAACAAGGTAAAGATCAAAGAATTGGAGAAGAATAAGGAGATTACAAATTTTTCACAGCTAAGGAGGGGTTGTAGGAGCTGGAGAAGATTACATAGGTAGGGACCGATGGAGAGTTTAAAAACAAATATATGGAGGGTGGTATTGGTCGGAGGAGCTTACAGGGATAGACAGGAATGTCAGGGTTTACAGGGATGAAGGAATTTAGTATCTACTGGGGAAGGTTAGGGATTAGTGTGTTAGGGATTGGAGAACCTGACAGAGACAAAGACAGAGGTGTGGTGTGGACGAGAGGAGATTCCAAAGAGAGGAAGGATTAACGGAACTGGAGGATATTACAGAGATCACGAATACAGTATGGGTCAGGATTGATGCCTGCGATGCCCTGTGCTGTCGCAACGAGGAGCAGTACAGCAGAGGTGAAAGCAGTTCCCTCAGAAGATGGTGCGAATGAAGCCTAGAATGTTGCTGTTCCAAGACCAGCTCTGTAACTATGTCCAGTCTTCCAGGTCTGAATATAGAAGTCTACTTCCTCCACCCTGGGCTGCTAATTGTGAGTGATCTTACCGGCTGCAGGATTTACTGAAGGCTCCAGATTTCCCTCTTCATCTCTCTCTGGCTGACTAACCAGCTTCAATGAGGTGCTGGATGAGACAGGAGTTAGGAACATCCTGATTATTTGCATGAGAAAGAAATAGACAGAATGGGAAATTAGACTGAAGCAATGAGGATAACACATGCAGAGTCCAGCAGAGATCTCAAAAATCCCAGTCTCCATCCCTTGCCTGTGCTGCTGCGTCTCTCTGGAGTGGACAATTCTGTTGACTCAGGATCTCAGACCATCTGTAAGAGGGAGGAATGATGACAGAGGCAGCAAATAGACTGACACAGCGAGAGATACCACATGGAGAGATACTGAATGATAGCACATTATTAGACACTGCATTAACAGGGAATTGTTTGAATTTGTAACAAAGGCACTGGGATAATTGTGAAGGGATTCAACCTTCCTATCTCATCATCTCTTCGCGGTGGGTCACAGACGAGGCTGACTCTCTTCCACAGATTCTGTTACACTTGGGGCAGAAGGTGGCCGTGAGAAAGGGGTGGGTGGGGTTTTGATATGACAGCGCGCTCCTTGTGCTGTTTTCTCCTGGTTTCCCATTTTCCCCACAGAAAGTCTCGAGGTGTTCGACACCTTCCCAATGCTCCTCCCCGACTTTGGACGAACTTGGTCCAGGACTTATCAGATTTGATTAAGAGATGAAAAGAAAACTATCAATTCTGAAGAAGCCGACATTTAGAAATGTTGACACATTTGTTGAAGAGATTGCTAGGGAGTCTCCGAGCAGGAGGAGTGCAGTAGGAAGAGGAAACATTGTCAGCGTTTAATCAGATTATCGGAACAGGGAGAATTGAAGGTGCTGTTGGTGGTGAGGGTGTTACAGAGAGGGGCAAAGGCCTGAACAATGTTACAAAGCTAGTACGAATTGCTGCAGATAGAGCTGTTTGCAAAGGTAGGGATGGACATCTGGATTTTCATTGATTCATTCATGGCCTGAGGATGTCACCGGATGGAACTGCATATATTACCCCACTGCTCATTGCCTCGGCGCAGCTCAGAGTCAGCCATATTGCTGTGGGACTGGAGTCACATGTGAGCCAGACCAGGCAGGAATGCCAGATATCCCTCTCGAATGGACATACGTGAACAAGTTGATTTTTACCAGAATATCAACAATGCTTATACAGTGGTCTCACTAATATCCTGTACAGATACACCATGACATCCCAACTCCTACTCTCAATGCTCTGCCCAATGAAGGGTAACCATCTCAAACGCCTGCTTCACCAGCCTGTCTACCTGTGACGCTACTTTCAAAAAACTGTGTACCTGCATCACTGGGTCACTGATTGACAACAGTACCCAGGGCCCGAACATTAATTTTACAAGTCCAGCATGGTCTGCTTAACCACAATATAACAGTATTACTCCACCTGTTATTCCTAACCTCACTGGTCCAGCAGTACTGTTGATCCCATTGTACTCTTCGATAATCCTCTTCACTGTCCACATTATCATCGATTTCAGTCTCACTCACAAGCTTGCTAACCATGGCTCCTGTATTATCATCCAAACTGTTTGTATAAATGATGCACAACAGTGACCCAGCACCAAACCCCATGGCACACCGTTGGTCACAGGCCTGCAGTTTGAGCGGCAACCCTCTATGAACATGCTCTGTCTCCTACCGTCAATCTGTTTTGTACCCAGTTGGTGAGCGCTCCCTGGTTATGGGTGATCTAAACTTACTATCCAGTCTGTCATGCAGAATCTTGTCAAAGGCCTTGATAAAGTTCATGTGGACATCATGTACTGCTCTGCTTTGATCTCTCACTTGTCTATCTCCACACCCACATTTGAGGCATGATTTCCCATGCACAAAGGCATGCTGACGATCGTTAATCTGTCCTTACCTTTCCAAAGTCATGATGATCGTTTCCCTCAGAATCTCCTCTAACAACTTACCATCTCTGCCATCACTGGTCTGTAGTGGCTGTTGATGATGCAAATATATCTGGGAGGGGCCCTACAATTTTCTCGCTCGCTTCTCACAAGGCGCTGGGATACATCTGATCATGTCGCAAGGTTTTATCTAACTATTTGCATTTTAAGACATCCAGCACCTCCTGTTCTCCAATGTGAACTCTTTTCAAGACATCTCTATGCATTTTCCTAAGTTCCCGAGCTTCCATGTCTTTCTCCACAGAAAATCCGAACGCAAAATATTTGTCCGGTACCTCACCCATCAGCAGTGATCCCACACAGACAGCCTCATTGACTTTTCAGGGGCCCTATTCTCTCACGAGCTAATTTTTAGCCCTGGTTGAAACTTGTCAAAATGCTTCTGAAATTTCAAATATCCCTCTACCGCCACTAGCCTCCCCCACCCTTATCTATTCTGCATTTATGGTCATACCAAAATATAGAATCCAACAGATTTAAAAATATTCCCCTTTTATAAATCATGCGTCTCCCATTGTTTCTAAGCATCCAATTATCATTTATTGTCATATCCTTTATAGCATATTCCAGCACGTTCCCGACGTACTGTCAGGCTAACACCGTTTGGTTTCAGACTAACTGCACAAAGGGTTTTGGGAATCCTTGCGAATCAATCTGAAACAGGTAGCTTACAGGATCAGCAGGTCATAGAGAAGGCAAACCAAATGCTGTCATTTATTACAAAGGGAATGGAGTCGAAATATAGGGAGGTGTTGCTAAAACGATGCAAGGTACAAGTCAGACCACACCTAGATTATAATGAACAGTATGCGTGTCCTAAGGAAAGACACTCTTGTGTTGGAGGCAGGCCAGGGAAGGTTCACTTGGCTGATCCTGGAGATGGCGGGACTTTTCAATGAGAAGAGGTGGAGTAGATTGCCCTTGAACTTATTGGGGTTTTGAAGAATGGGAGAGAAATTGAATGAAACATCCAAGATTTGGAGGGGCTTTGACAGGTTAGATGTCGTTAAGTTACAAAATCGAACAGTACAGCAGAGTAATAGGCCTTTCGGCCCACCATGGCTGTGCTGACCATGATGCTATTCTCAACTAATCCCATCTGCCTGCACATGGGCGATATCCCTCTATTCTCTGCCTGTTCATGTTTCTGTCTAAATGCCCTTCAAATGTTTGCTCTTGTTGCCACCTCTCCCACCTCGTGAGCAGCTTCTACCCTCTCGGTAAAGACAACTGGCCTCATTCATCTCACTCAATACTTCTCACTCACACCTTAAACCGATGCTCCCTAGTATTTGATATTTCTACATTGGAAGGAGTTTTCCAACTATTCACACTATCCATGTCTCTCCTAATGCTATATACCTGTGCCAGGTCACCCCTCAGTCTCCAATACTCACGCAAAACAATCCAACTGCATCCAACCTCCTTACAGTAAACACATTCTCATCCAGGCAATATTCTGCCAACCCTCTGTTGCAACCTCCCCAAAACCTCCACATCCTTCCTGTGGTGTGTCGATGAGAACGACAGGCAACTTTCCAAACATGGCCGAATGAATTTTCATTCGGTCACAACATGACATGCAAACGTCTGTACTCAATACTGTGCCCAATAAAGGTAAGCATACCATACTCCTCCTTTACCACCACATCCTGTTGTGTTGTCATTTTTAGGGAGTTATGGATTTGCTTCCAATGTCTGTTTATCAATGTTTCCAACAAGTCAATTAGTGTACTTCTCTCTTCCATTTGACTTCATAAATGCATCACTTCACACCTGTCCCGATGAAATTCAATTTGCCACATCTCTGTCCAACGTTCCAGCTGATCTACACACTGCTGCAACCTTGAACACTCTTCCTCACTATCCACAATTCCCCTAACTATCCCTAATCATTACATGCCTTTCCAAATGTCGACTGCAAAATTACCACTCAAACTGCTGACCTTTTCATCTGAATCACAGATGTAAATTGCACACAGACATCGCAGCACTGATCCTTGTGAAACAGCATTGGCCACAGATGTCCAATCAGAAATTGACCACTCCACATGCCTCTGTCTATAAAGAAAATATTGTATCCAACTTAACAACGAGCATGGATTGTGATTTAATCTTCCAGATCCTCCTTGATATTTGGAAGCTGTCCATTCAAAATGACTCTATATTTTGATTCCCAGATTAAATTGGCTGTCTCACTAATGCACTGACTGCTTCCTTTCTTCCCAACAAAACAGGACCTTGTTTGGTTTTTTGCTGATCCTGCCTAAATCCATACAATCCCTCAATAATCACATTGCAGTCATGATAATTCTGCAGCCACACCTCCAACAATAACAGTTCGATCATATCTGTTCCCTTCAGTTAATGCTGTCATTCCATCTGCCTTGTTGCAAATGCATGGTGTGTGTCACCGAGAGAGGGCCTTTGAAGGATGATTAGAGATCACAGACTGGGAGAGATGTTTGGGGGCGCGAAAATGTTGCAGGGTTAAACATAGTTACAGTTGCTACCGAATGAGAGAAAACATTTTATTGTTTGGAGGAAGTTAGAGAGATAAAGCGTATTTTACTAGATTCCAGAGAAAGGGATGTGTATAGGGCTGTTGACCGTTACATGGCGTATGTTGATCAGGGCGGAGAAACATTCAAAGGATTCCAGGATGCCGTACATTTAACAACAGCTGTGGGATCTGGAGAATATCACAGTGATAGGGAGGATGGTATGGACTGGAGAATATTACAGGGAAAGGGTGGGGAGGATGGACTGGAGAATGTTGCAAGGTAATGGAAGATGATATAAGCTGGAGAATGCTGCAGCAATAGAGAGGAGTATATGGACTGGAGGATGTTGTACGGACAAGGATGAAGTTGTAGACTGAATACAGTTAGAAGAAGAGATGAATTTATACACTGGAAGGTATGTCAGAGTGAGTGAGTGGTGTGCATGCTGCAAGATACGACAGGGATAGGGAAGCTTGTAGAGACTGGAGAAGAGAGTGATAGAGAGTCTTGTGAGAGAGCAGATTCACTTATAAGCATAGGATGTGCTACAGTGAACAGAGCCTCTTGCAGATATAAATGACGATACAATGGCCACAAAGCAAACTTCCAGCTCAGCACTGTCTCCTTGCAAACTTCCAGCTCAGCACTGTCTCCTTGCAAACTTCCGGCTCAGCACTCTCTCCTTGACTTGTCCGGACTTAACCAACCTGCCAATCTTCTTTTCCACCTATCCACTCCACCCTCTCCTCCTTGACCTATCACCTTCATCTACTGCCCCACTCACCCATTGTACTCTATGCTACTCTCTCCCCACCCCCACCCTCCTCTAGTTTATCTCTCCACGCTTCGGGCTCACTGCCTTTATTCCTGATGAAGGGCTTTTGCCCGAAACGTCGATTTCGCTGCTCGTTGGATGCTGCCTGAACTGCTGTGCTCTTCCAGCACCACAAATCCAGTATTTGGTTTTCAGCATCTGCAGTCATTGTTTTTACACCTATACATAGGTATATAGGAACTGAAGGAATTGAAGAGATTACACAAGCTAGGAGTGTTGTATGCAGTGGAGGAGATTAACCTGATAGGGAAGCTTTTAGAGACTCAACAATGTTAGGAAATAATGGGAGTTGAAATGGTGAGAGCGGGTTTCAACAATTCGGAGGATGTAGACCTGAAGGAGATTTGACAGATAGCGATGGTACAGTAGAGGGAATTGTAGTGGCTTCCGTTTCATAAGCAATCCATAAGCACTTAAAATAGCCTGTTTGACATGTGCATTATCTCGCGACCATTCATCAGACAGTGCTGCAAATATTTCACTGGCTTTGCCTACCAAATTAGACTGAACTAGCATTACCCAGAAGACCTCGGACCACTCTACCTGTCAATGCAATTATTCAAATGAAAGACAGAGGTCCTTGACAGTAGAGTCACAGGTAGTTAGGATAGCGAAGAAGGCGCTGGTATGCATTCCTTTATTGGTCAGAGTATTGATTACAGGAGTTGGGAGGTCATGTTGCGGCTGTGCAAGGCAGTGGTTAGGCCACTTTTGGAATGCTGCACGCAACTCTGTTCTACTTCCGATCGGAAGGATTTTGTGAAACTTGAAAGGCTCCAGAAAAGATTTACAATAACGTTGCCAGGGATGAGCTATGAGGAAAGTTTGAACAGGTGATGGTTGTTTTTCCTGGAGAGTCGGAGGCTGAGGGTGACCTCATAGGTGGTTTATAAAATCAAGAGGGGCATGGATAGGGTAAATAGACAAAGTCTTTCTCCTGGGGTGTGCGAGTCCAGAGGTTTAGGGTCAGAATAGAAAGATATAAAAGATAAAAAGGGGCAACTTTTTCACACAGAGGATAGTACATATATGGAATGAGCTGCTACAGGAAGTGGTGGAGGCTAGTACAACTGCAACAGTTAAAAGGCATCTGGATGGGTATATGAATAGGAAGGGTTTAGAGGGAGATGGACCGGATGCCAGCAGGTGTGACTACATTGGGTTGGGATATCTGATCTGCTGGATCGGACCAGGTTGTGGAACCTGGAGGATGTTATGATTTGAACCACAGGTAATGTTTGATTGGATCTTTCAGCCAATCTTACAGATGGTACAATTGCAACATTTAAGAAGCATTTGAATGGACATATGAATAGAAAGGGTTTGGAGGGGGAAGGCCAGGTACTGGCAGGTGGGAGTAGATTGGGTTGGAATATCCTCTCGGAATGGCTGGGTTGGAATGAAGGGTCTGTTTCCATGCTGTACATCTCTATGACTGTAAGATCAGCTGAATGGTTGAATCAAACATTACCTGTGGTTCAAATCATAATATCTTGCAGGTTGCATAAGCCATCCCCTGTCCCATCCTGCAGGTTCAATGAATCCCGGAACCTCTAACCTTCTGCAAGTCCCACGTCCCTTCCGACATTTGTACCATCCTCCAGGTTCGGCAGCCCTTCATACCTCGTAACATGGCACAGACTCTCCAACTCCCCCTTCCTCTGCAATGCTCCCCAGAAGGGCACTGGAGGATGGTGGGGTTACAGAGATATGGAGGGACATCAGGACGGGAGGACTTTGCAGACATTAGGAATATATGGACTTGAGGAGGTTTCACAGTTTATGAGTGTTGTAGGGACTGGAGGAACTTATAAAGGTAGTGATAGTTTTCGATTGGAGGATTCTGCAGAAAAACTTTATGTGGTTAAAGGCAGGATTCAAAGCAGCGTGCAGAAACAAAGGGATCCTTTGTCCTTCAGGTTACCACCCAAGTTGACAGGGTGTTTAGAAGGCGGATGGTGTATTGGCTTTCATTAGCAGGGGGATTGAATTTAAGAGATGCAAGGTTTTTGCTGCAGCTCTACAGAACCCCGATTAGACCACACTTGGAATATTGTGAACAGTTCTGTTCACTTCATTATCGGGAGGACGTGGAAGCTTTAAAGACAGTGCAGAGGAGATTTAGCAGGATGCTGCCTGGACTGGAGGGCATAGAAGATAGGTTGTGGAAGCTAGGGCTTTTCTGATCAGAGCGAAGGAGGAAGAATGGTGACTTGATAGAGGTGTACAAGAGAATGAGGGGCATAGATAGAGTGGATAACCAGAGACTATTTCCCATGGCGAAATGGCTATCACAAGGGGACATAGGTTTAAGGTAATTGGTGAAAGGTTTAGCTGAGATATCAGAAGGATATGGGTCAGGTGCTGGCAGGTAGGACTAGATTGGGTTGGGATATCTTGTCGGCATGGACGGGACTGTTAGGTTATTTACACAGAGTGTGGTGGGTGCGTGGAATGGACTGCCAGCCATGGTCGTAGATTCAGACACATTACAGACATCTAAGCAACTCTTGGATAGGCACATCAATGATCGTAAAATGTAAGGTATGTAGGTTAGTTAAGTCTTCAGAGTAGGATAAAAGGTCAGCACAATATTGAGGGCGGAAGAGCTTGTACTGGAATGTGCTATTCCATGTTCTAAATAGCAAGGGTTATGATGGCAGCAAGAGGTTTCGGATGGCTGGAGAGGATGCGATCTGAATGAAGTGACACAAATAGGAGGCGTTGCTAAAGTTGTATGAGGTAACAGAGACAGCGATGGTCTGATCTGGAGCAGATGACCAGACTGCGAGAATTGTGGGGACTGGAGGTGCTTTCACAGGAAGGGAGGCGCATACAGCCACAGGAGGTTACAGAAATGTGGAGAGCTGTCGCGCGTACAGAAGTTCATGGAGATGGGGAGGTTGGGAGGAATAGAGCGGTTTACAGGGATAAGGATGCTGGTAGGATGGGATGTTTTTCACAGACATGAATGTTTGAGGTGAATGGAACTGAGAACAGAGATAAAATGGGTTGTGCAGATTGGAAAAACAACTAGCCGTATGGAGGGTAGTCGTGACTGAAGATGTTTATAGACACAGGAAGGATTAGGTTCTGCAGGTTTTTTAGATTAAGGGGGTGTGGAATCAGACAGATTCTCCAAGTGCTAATGACAGCAATTTTGGTTGGAGACAGTTTCACAGATTAGGGAGCATTAGTAACCTCCTCCAGTTTGGTCAGAGTGGGAAGGGTTTAGGGGAGGGTGATGTTTACACAACCTACAAGAGCTGGAGAAGATTGTGGAAATGAGTAGATGGATGGAGACACTGGAGGAGCCTACATTGACAGGGTGGGTGCTGGCAATGAAAAGATATCAGATAGATAGAGGGTCTTGTAGGAACTCTATTGAAAGAGTCACAGGCATTGGAATGACTTCTGCAGATTGGGAGTATTACAGGGACTGAGAGGATTGTAGGGTCTCCACAGATTGGTCATGTCTTTAAGAATATGTAGATACGGAAATCTTAAACCCAATACATGCAGTCTTCATATCAAGACCAGAGCCTTATTATCCCTCATCAGCCAAGGATCCCTAACACTGCCAGCTTTTCCCTTTATTCCAATGGGGCAGACTGGCCCTGGATTCTTGAGATCACACTTTGGAAAGCCTTCCTTTGCCAGTTGTTCCTTTTCTTTCAAACAGACTCACCCAATCGATTAGAATCATAATGTGGAGGTACTGGTGTCGGACTGGGGATGTACAAAGTTAAAAATCACCCAACACTCGGTTCCAGTCCAACCGGTTTATTTGAAAGCACTATCTTTCAGAACACTGCTTCTTCATTTTGGTTGTGGAGCACAATCCTAAGGTACAGAATTTATAGCAACAGGATGGCAGTGTCATGGAATATAAAATCAAACAAATTTAGTTTAAGCCTTTCATCTGTTACAGTGATCACCAGCGCTTCCAAAGAGAGTTGGATTATAACTGGGCATTGTGCAATTTTAAATTCACGGCATTGATGCTGGCCAGATCCGGCAGAATGGCCCCAAACCTGGCCCTGTTCCGGTTTTCCTCTTCAATCTGTGGACCTGCTGATCTTTTTCCATAACTATGTTAAAACGAAGACAGTTGTGGGCACTGGACCCAAAGTGCTCTCTGAATGACACTTCAGTCACTTGCCCGACCTCGTTTTCTGAGGGGAGGTCCGGTGTTGCACCTGCCTGAGTAGAGTAGGGCCCTCTGCATATTGATTTAGAAACCTTCCTTGGACACATTTGAAAAATTGCTCTCCGTCCAGGTCTTTTTATACTCGAGGTGGCCCAGTCAATACAGGGAATATTAAAATCTCCAGCCTGCACTCCTCTATTATTCCTATAGTTATCTGCAATCTCTCTATACAGCTGCTCCTCCGGTATCTGTTGGGTCTACAACAGTCTACAATACAGTCCCAACAAAGTGACCACCCCCTTCTTCCTTCTAACTTCTAACCATGTGGAATTTTAAATGAATAAATGTTTTTAAAATTGGAATTAACAATCCATAAATAAGTATTGATAAAAATCCAAACACTTGACCTTCAGAGAAAGACAACAGTTCACGCTCATGTGGTCTGCACGACATACCCACAGCAAAGTGTTTGCCTCTCAATTACCCTGTGAAATGGGCGAGCCAGCTGCTTCGCTCAAGTGCAGCAAGGGATGGACAATAAAGGCTAGTCAGCCAGAGGCACCCACATCCCATACCTGATTTGTTAAAATATTCATTCAGATTAGTCCGAGCACAGTTCCAGTGGAACAATGTCCTGGCCAATCACGTTAGTCGATTTATGGACAGGCCTTTAAACTGACAGAGAGGATGCAGGGACAGGCTTCAGGTGAAAGGAGCTTTCCAAATCCAAAGAGAAAACGTGAAGCATCAGAGCAGGGTGGGAATGTGACTGAAGACAACAGGAAGGAACAGGATGGGACAAAGTTTAACTAAAACTGGAGATCAGCAAATCCATTTGTGACAGGAAATTGTGGGAACGAGTAAATTATGCTTTTTTTTATTAATGGACAACGTCTCTGCAACAAGGTAGTTGGATTTGTGACACAGAGATAAAAGGGATTTAGACACCAGAGAGATGTGGTTACAGGGCGAACAAAAGGTGCAACATAAATATTCACTGGTTCACCACCGTGTGCAAATTCAAAATGGATGACGCTAACAATAATGGGTAAGAAAGGCATTACAGAGAAAGCATTTGGCGTCAGATCATGAAGTAGAGTAGAGTCAGTCTGAATGTAAATTCTGGTTACTACTTGCCAAGGACACAAGCAGCAGAACAGTTCTGGACCACCCACCGAACAGCATTTCATGGCTCGTCACTGCAATAAATAGGAATTCATTGGAATTTTTAACATCGGCATGGTGAACATTTAGTGAACCGTCATTATTCACAAAATCTGGGACAATCACACTTACAACAGTGATATTGGAAGAGGAGTTCAGAGAATTTTTTCAGTGTTTCTAAGAATAACACATTATGCAACTGGCAAGGGACGTAACTGTCTCAGAGCGACTGTTGTGTGATAAAACTTCGTTAATGAGTAATGTCACCTGGAGAGATCCTTCGGGAAATTGTGATAAAGTGCAGTTTATAGAAATATAAAGTTTAAAGTGAATCACAGAAAGGACAACTAGAAACAAAAGCAGCCAATTACATGGGGTTGAGAGGAGAACTGACCACGGTAAACAGGCTAAACAGACTGAAATATGTGTCTGGAAATGAACAGTGGAAAACATTTGAAGGAACAGTGTAAAACACTCAACAAAAGGACATTCCACTGAAACAGACAAAAACTCAGCAAGAAATCCCCACCGGTCCCTCACTCAGGACA
Source organism: Chiloscyllium punctatum (assembly GCF_047496795.1). Classification (NCBI taxonomy): domain Eukaryota; kingdom Metazoa; phylum Chordata; class Chondrichthyes; order Orectolobiformes; family Hemiscylliidae; genus Chiloscyllium; species Chiloscyllium punctatum. Next base: position 6,821,723 of record NC_092755.1, read on the forward strand.
AAATGGATCATATTAGATTATGAGACTGAGAAGATCACCACAATGTACTTAAAATCCTGAAGTGAGAGACCGTATTAGAGTAAGTGTTAAAGGGATTGCAATAGGTCTGCTAGAAGGAGGAGGGCAATGGGAAGGGGAATCGCTGTCAAGGTTTATTGACACGATACGAACATGGAGAGGTGAAGGTGCTGGAGGTGGTGAGAGTGTTTCAGAGAGTGGTCAGTGCCTGAACGGTGTTACAAAGCCAGTACGAATTGCTGCAGCTGGAGGGGTTTGCAGAGTTAGGGAGGGACATATGGATTTTTATTTATTCATTCATGGCTTTAAAACTCAATCCCCCAGCTAATGAAAGCCAATACAACATATTCTTTCTTAACAACACTATCAGCTTGGTGGCAAATTTGATTGATCTCTGGTCATGAAATCCATGATCCATCTGTTCCTCCCCACTATTCAGTATTCTGCCTTCACCCCTGTATTCTGCATTCAAGTCTCACCTTCCAAAATGCATCACTTCACACTTTTCCAGATTTGACTTTATCTGCCACTTCTCAGCCCAGCTCTACATCCTGTCAATGTCCCATTGCAACCTCCAGCAGACATCCACACTATTCACCACTCCACCAACCTTCGTGTCATTGGCAAACTTACTTACCCACTCTTCCACTCACACATCCAAGTCATTCACAAAATCACAAAGAGCAGAGATTTTTTGACCTCTCCCTGCAGAAAACCACTGGTCACTGTTCTCCAGGCTGAATGATTTCCATCTGTCATCATCCTCTGTCTTCTATGGGCCAGGAATTCTGTATTCAGACAGGCAGGTTTCCCTGTATCCCATGCTCTGGACTTTCTCAATGAGCCATAAATGTATTTTGTCACATTCTCAAAGGATTCAATAAAATTTGTGAGGCATGACCTGTCCCTTACAAAGCCATGATGACTTCCTCTAATCAAACTATGGTTTTCCAAGGAATCATAAATCCTGTATCTCAGAGTCCTCTCCAATAGTCTACACATCACAGACAGAAGACTGAAGGGTCTGTGATTCCCAGGATTATCTCTATTCCCTTTCTTGAACAATGCATGGCTGATTCACCTAACCTGCACAACTTTGGGCTGTGGGTGGAAACCTGAGCATCTATTGGAAACTCACACAGACATGGGGAGAATGTGCAAACTCCACGCAGATAGTTGCCTGGGGCTGGAATTGAAATCGCGTCCCTAGTGCTGTGAGGCAGCAGCGCTAACCACTGAACCACCTTGCTGTCCCATGTAACTCTCTAGAGCCCTGCTTCTGATCCTTGGTTCCTCAAACTTAAGTTAGCTTCCTTCTTCCTCTTGACTAGATGTTCTACATCCCATGGAACCTTGTTAAATGCTTTGCTGACTGCTCTGCCTTCATCGATCTCTTGGTCAACCCCTGGAAGAGTCAATCCGGTTTGTGAAACACGGTTTCCCACTCACAAAGCCATGCTGACTATCTCTAATCAGCCCTTGCCTTTGTAAATATATGTAGCTCCTTTCTCTCAGTATCTCCTCCAACAACTTACCCAGCACTGGCTGACTGGGCTGTGATTTCCTGGCTGCTCCCTGAAGCCCTTAAGTGATGGAACACCCTCCAGTCTTTCCGGGAACTCATTGTGTCTGTTGATAATATAAATATCTCTGTAAGGGACACTGCAATCTCTTCCCCAGATTCCCACAATATTCTAGGATCGACCTAATAAGCGACTGAGGATTGATCTACCTTTATTTGTTTAAAGATTCCAGCACTTTTTCTTCTCTGTTGAAGATTCTTTCCAAGACATCGCTATTTATTTCCCCAACTTCTTGAGCTTCCATGTCTTTCTCCACAGTAAATTCTGACAACACTATTTTGTCTAATATCTTACCCACCTCCTGACAGTTAAGGTGCCCTATTCTCTACCAGGTTACTCTTTAGCCCTTATTGAAACGTGTGTAAAGGGTTCTGAAAATTCAAATAAACCGTATCCTCGGTACAACCACCCCTACACCCGTATCTATTCTGCCATTTATATTCACACCAATAAAAATACAATCCAACAGGCTCAAAACACATTCTCTTTTTATTAAATGCGTTTCAAAGGGTCCAGTTGTTGTTCATTGACATATGTTTTCAAACATATTCCAGCTCCCGACCTACTATCAGGCTAACACTGTTCGGTTTCAGACTGGCAGCAATAAGGGTTATGGGAGTTTGAATTTATCAATCTGAAAAAGGTAGCTTACAGGTTCAACAGGTAATAGATGTTGTGGAAATAAGGAGGGTCATGGGGACTGAAGGACATTATGGAGATAGGGAGTGATGTGGGGTCTGTATGAGATTATGGACACAGAGAGTGTAGTGGTGACTGAAGGACGTTATGGAGATAGGGAGTGTTTTGGGGGCCTGAAAGGGGCCAAAGAGATCTGCATTCCTCTTAGGCCTGAAGGAGGTTGCACAGATGAGGAGGATCATGGGGATTGAAGGAGGTTACTCGGAACAGTAGGGTCGTTGGGTCAGGATGAGATTATGGAGATAGGGAGGGTTGTGGGGCCTTTTGGAGGTTATGGAGTTAGGGAGGTTTGTGGGGAATGATTCAGGTTACATGGATAGGAAGAGTTGTGGGGACTGAAGGAGTTTATGGAGATAGGGAGGGCTGTGGGGACTGAAGGAGGTTATATAGATAGTATGTTTACAGAGAAGCACAGGAAAGAAGAGCAGGTATCAGCCATTTGACCACAGAGTCCGTCCTACCGATTCAATACTGATCACCACTGATCATTTAACCCAGTACAGTATTCCTGTTTTCACACCTTACTCTGATATTATAGTGACTACTGGCATTTAGTGATACAGCGGGCTGTAGTAACTGGGATGGGGGTGGGTGGGGGGGTGTCTTACAGAGATAGGGAGGGTTGTGGAAGCTCGGACAGGTGACAGATACAGGGTGGGTTTTAGGAATGGGAGGACTTTACAGGGATTTGGAGGAATGCAGGGATGGGACGTGATAACAATCACAGGGAGGATTTTGGGAGCTCGATCTGAGATGGGTACAGCTGAGAACAGAAGTGAGTCAAACAGTCAGGACAGGCAGGGACAAGGTAGGACTAATAAATTAAACTGCATTTATTTCAATGCAAGGGGCCTAACAGGGAAGGCAGATTAACTCAGGGCCTGGTTAGGAACATGGGACCGGGATCTCATAGCAATTAAAGAAACATGGCTCAGGGATGGGCAGGACTGGCAGCTTCATGTTCCAGGATACAAATGCTACAGGAAGGATAGAAAGGGAGGCAAGGGAGGAGAGGGAGTGACATTTTTGATAAGGGATAGCATTACAGCTGTGCTGAGGGAGGATATTCCCAGAAATACATCCAGGGAAGTTATTTGGGTGGAACTGAGAAATGGGAAGGGGATGATTACCTTATTAGGATTGTATTCCAGACCCCCCCCCCAATAGTCAAAGTGAAATTGCCAAACAAACCTGTAATGAGATCTCAGCTATCTGTAAGAATAATAGGGTGGTTATGGGAGGGGACTTTAACTTTCCATACATTGACTGGGACTGCCATAGTGTTAAAGGTTTAGATGTAGAGCAATTTCTTAAATGTGTACAAGACAATATTCTGATTCAGTATGTGGATGTACCTACTAGAGAAGGTGCAAACCTTGACCTACTGTTAGGAAATAAGGCAGGGCAGGTGAGTGAGCTGTCAGTGGGGGTGCTCTTTGAGGCCAGCGACCATAATTCTATTTGTTTTACAATAGTGATGGAAAAGGATAGACCACATCTAAAAGTTGATGTTCTAAATTGGAGAAAGGCCAATTTTGACGGTATTAGGTAAGAACATTTGAAAGCTGATTGGAGGCAGATGTTCGCAGCTCGAAGGACGGCTGGAGAATGGGAAGCCTTCAGAAATGAGATAACAAGAGTCCAGAGAAAGTATATTCCTGTCAGGGTGAAAGGGAAGGCTGCTAAGTATTGGGAATTCTGGATGACTAAAGAAATTGAGTGTTTGGTTCAGAAAAAGAAGGAAGCATATTTCAGGTACAGACAGGATAGATCGAGTGAATCCTTAGAAGAGTATAAAGGAAGTAGCAGTATACTTAAGAGGGAAATCAGGAGGGCAAAACGCGGACATGAGATAGGTCTGACAAACAGAATGAAGGAGAATGCAAAGGTTTTTTTTACAAATATATTAAGGAAAAAAGGGTAACTAGGGAGAGAATAGGGCCCCACAAAGATCAGCAAGGCGGCCTTTGTGTGTAGCCACAGAAAGTGGGGGAGATACTAAATGAACATTTTGCATCAGTATTTACTGTGGAAAAGCATATGGAAGATATAGACTGTAGGGAAATAGATGGTGACATCTTGCAAAACATCCAGATTACAGAGAAGCAAGTGCTGGATGTCTTGAAACGGTTAAAGGTGAATCAATCCCCAGGATCTAATCGGGTGTACCCGTGAACTTTGTGGGAAGCTGGAGAAGTGATTGCTGGGCCTCTTGCTGAGATATTTGTATCATTGATAGTCACAGGTGAGATGCCGGAAGACTGGAGTTTGGCAAACGTGGTGCCACTGTTTAAGAATGGTGGTACAGTGAAGCCAGGGAACTATAGACCGGTCAGCCTGACGTCGGCGGTGGGCAAGTAGTTGGAGGGAATTCCGGGGGGGGCAAGATGCACATGTATTTGGAAAGACAAGGACTGATTAGGAATAGTCGACATGGCTTTGTGCGTGGGAAATCACGTCTCATAAACTTGATTGAATTTTTTGAAGAAGTAACAAAAAATGTTGAGGAGTGCAGAGTGATAGATGTGATCTATATGGACTTCAGTCAGGCATTCGACAAGGTTCCCCATGGGAGGCTGATTAACAAAGTTAGAACTCATGGAATACAGGGAGAACTAGCCATTTGGATAGAGAACTGGCTCAAAGGAAAAAGACAGGGTGGTGGTGGAGGGTTGTTTTTCAGACTGGAGGCCTGTGACCAGTGCAGTGCCACAAGGATCAGTGCTGGGCCCTCTAAATTTTTTGTCATTTACATAAATGATTTGGATGCGAGCATAAGAGGTATAGTTAGTAAGTTTACAGATGACACCAAAATTGGAGTTGTAGTGGACAGCAAAGAGGGTTTCCTCAGTTTCCAACAGGATCTGGACCAGATGGGCCAATGGGCTAACTGGCAGATGAAGTTTAATTCAGATAAATGCGATGTGCTGCATTTTAGGCAAGCAAGTCTTAGCAGGACTGATACACGTATTGGTAAGGTCCAAGGGAGTGTTGCTGACCAAAGAGACCTTGGAGTGCAAGTTCATAGCTCTTTGAAAGTAGAGTCGCAGGTAGATAGGATAGTGAAGGCGGCATTTGGAATGCTTTCCTTTATTGGTCTGAGTATTCAGTACAGGAGATGGGAGGTCATGTTGCGGCTGTACAGGACATTGGTATGGCCACTGTTGGAATATCTTGTGCAATTCTCGTCTCCTTCCTATCGGAAGAATTGTTGTGAAACTTGAAAGTGTTCAGAAAAGATTTACAAGGATGTTGCCAGGATTGTAGGATTTGAGCTACAGGGAGAGGCTGAACAGGCTGGGACGGTTTTCCCTGGAGCTTCGGAGGCTGAGGGGTGACCTTACAGAGGCTTACAAAATTATGAGGGGCATGGATAGGATAGGATAAATAGACAAAGTCTTTTACCTGCGGTCAGCGAGTCTAGAACTCGAGGGTGAGAAGGAAAAGATATAATAAAGACCTAAGGGGCAACTTTTTCACGCAGAGGGTGGTACGTGTATGGAACGAGCTGCCAGAGCATGTGGGGGAGGATGGTACAATTGCAACATTTAAGAGGCATTTGGAATGGGTATATGAATGGGAAGGATTTGGAGGAATATGGGTCGGGTGCAGGCAGGTGGGACTAGATTGGGTCGGGATATCTGGTTGGCATGGACGGGTTGGACCGAACGGTCTGTTTCCGTGCTGTACACCTCTATGACTCCATCACTCATGGAGGTTCTAGAAATCAACTGTGTGGTCACGTCTGGAGGAGATTGAAGGTATAAAGGTTTGTAGTTACCGAAGGAAATTACATCAATCGGGACCAGCAATGTTTACAGAGACTGAGTGCATTTTAGAGACAGGAAGAATTCATAGTCATCATTAGAAATACAGAAACTAATTTATGAGAGAAGCAGGGTCATTCCGTTTTGTGTCCAGAGACAGGGAGGAGTCTAACAGCTGGAGGAGGTTACTAAGGTACAGAGCTTTTTTTGTTCTCGTGACAGGAAGGTTACAGAGATCATGAAGGTAGTAGGAGTTCCAAGAAGTCACTAAGACAGGGAGGTTTTTCAGGTCTGGAAACGACTACACTGACCAGGATGGCTTATGGAACTGAGGAGTTGTTTTTCTTCAGTTAAAAAGAGATGTGACAGATCCCGGGATTAAGGGCAAAGGCAGAAACTTGGAGAGTTTTACTGATATGAGGAGCTTACAGGGATAAGCAGGATTGTATGGGCTGATAGCGATAGGGGAAGTGGTATCGATGAAACAGACAATGGAGAAACTGACAGACATAGGGAGGGTTCTGTGGAACAGATGAATTTACAGACAAGATGGTGATAATGAAGCCTGAGAATTTTCTCATGTTCCTTGCCCAGCATTGTTCCTACATCATGCCTTCAGGGTCTGAATTAACGTCCACTAATTCCTTCCTGTGCTGTTTACTGTGAGTGATCTTACCGGCTGCAGGATTTACTGAAGACTCCAGATCTCACTCTCCATCTCTCTCTGGCTGACCAACTGTCTTCAATGTGGTGATGGACGAGACAGGAATTGCGAATTCTGCTGAGTCAGGGACATCAGGAATACCTACAGGAGACAGAGAAGTAGACAGAATGGGAAATTAGACTAATGCAATGAAGGTTACACATGGTGAATGGCACTGAGTCCCACAGAGATCTGGAAATTCCCAGTCTCCATCCATGGCCTGTGCAGTTGCTTCCCTCTGGAGTGGAGAATGCTGTTGGCTCAGGATCTGGAATAGCTGCAAGAGTGAGAGACACTGACAGAGGCAGCAATTAGACCCACACAGTGAGGGAGGGGCACATGGAGAGAGACAGTGATATCAGCAGAGTGCAGGAATGCATCAGGATCACACAATGGTATCATCAGAAGTGGTTCTGACCAGTGAGCACTGCTACCAGTACTCAGGGAAGACTGAGCTATTGTATTGGGATAGGCTCCTCTGGTACCAGGATTATGCAGTGTGCTATAAATGGACACAGATGAGGAGGGCGACAGGTCTGAGGTGAATGGAAATTCCCAAGTCCAAAGAGAAAGGTTGAAATATTGGAACACAATGGAGATGTGAATGAAGACCAAAAGAAAGAAACAGTAAGGGACGGAGTTTAATTAAAATACGACATTGTAAAACAGATTTGTGACAGAAAATCATTGGTTAAAATAAAGTAAATGCCATTTCCGCCCCTCACAATTCCTCATACCCCACAAGTGACGTCACATCCGCCCCTCACATCATCGCTGCCCCCACTTCCGCCACCACCAATGCCACTCACCATAATTCTGCTGACACCCCCCCCCACCCCGGTTCCACCGTCACCTTCCCTGCCCCCAGAACCCTGAGGGGAACACCACCCCTGGTCATGACACTATCCCCATTCCCCCTAACACCACACCCACTCCAGTTATAGGCTCCGTCGCCTCCCCCAGCTCCACACCTGCGCCTGGTCCCAGCTCCCTGTCCTGCCGAGTTTTCACCATTCCCCCGACCTCCCGCTCACTGAGGATGAATGATCAGTCCTCAGCAAAGACCTCAACTTTATCCTCCTGCGTCCACACATCAATGAATTTAATACACGCCGTGACATCGAACACTTCTTCCACCACCTCCGCCTCAGAGCTTACTTTTACAATGAAGACTCCCGCCTATTTTTTGAGGACCTCTTTGCCGGCCTCCAATACACTCCATCCACCTGGACACCCCGCGCTGGCCTATTACCTGCCTTCGATTTCTTCATTTGCAATTTCCACCGAGACATTAACCGCCTCAACCTATCTACCCCCTCCCCCACTCCATCATCTCACCCTCACAATGTGCAGCCCTCCACTTCATCTGCTACAATACCGACCTCACCATCAAACCAGCAGATAAAGGGGGTGCAGTGGTAGTCTGGTGCACTGACCTCTACACCGCTGAAGCCATGATGCCAACTCAAAGACACCTCCTCCTACTACCCCCTCTACCATGACCCACCTCCCATCATCAAACTGACATCTCCCAGACCATACAGAACCACATGATCTCAGGACATCTCCCACTCACAGCTTCCAACCTCATTGTCCGGGATACCCCACTGCCCGGTTCTACCTCCTTCCCAAGATCAACAAGCCTGACCACCCTGGCCGACCCATTGGCTCAGCATGCTCCTACCCCACTGAACTCATGTCTGCCTACCTCGACATTGCCATTTCCCCTCAGTCCAGGAACTACCCACATTCGTTCGAGACACCACTCACACCCTCCACTCCTCCAAGACTTCCGTTTCCCTGGCCCCCAACGCCTCATCTTCACAATGGATATCCAATCCCTCTACACCTCCATCCACCATGACCAGTACCTCCAAACCCTCCATTTCTTCATCTCCCGACGTCCACAACAGTACCCTTCCACTGACACTCTCATTCGTTTGGCTGAACTTGTCCTCACCCTTAACAATTTTTCCTTCAAATCCTCCCACTTCCTCCAGACCAAAGAGGTAGCCATGGGCACCCGTATGGTCCCCAGCTATGCCTGTCTCTTTGTTGGCTACGTAGAACAGTCCATCTTCCGTAGTTACAATAGCACCACTCCCCACGTCTTCCTCCGCAACATTCATGACTGCATTGGCGCCACCTCTTGCTCCATTGAGGAATTGAGCAATTCATCAACTTCACCACACATTCCATCTTGACCTTAAATTTACCTGGACAATCTCTGATACCTCTCTCCCCTTCCTGGACCTCTCCATCCCCATTAATGACAACCAACTTGACACCGACATTTTTTATAAACCTATCGACTCCCACAACTACCTAGATGACATAACTTCCCACCCTACCGCCTGCAAAATTCCCAACCCCTATTCCCACGTGGTTAAAGATTCCCTCCAACGCATCTCGTCCACATCCTGCACCTCTGCCTTCAAACTCCACCTCTCCAACTGTAACGAGGACAGAACACCCCTGGTGCTCACATTCCAACCTACCAACCTTCGCATAAACCAAATCATCCACCGACATTTCCGCCACCTCCAAACGGACCCCACCACCAGGGATATATTTCCCTCCCCATCCCTCTCCACTTTCTGCAAAGACCATTCCCTCCGTGAGTACCTGGTCAGTTCCACGTCCAACAAAAACCCACCCTCCCTTCCTGGCACCTTCTTCTGCCGCTGCAGGAGTTCCAAAACCTGCGCCCACACCTCTTCACTCACCACCATCCAAGGCCCCAAAGGAGCCTTCCACATCCAAACTTCTCCCTGCATATCCACCAATATCATTTATTGTATCTGTTGCTCCCAATGCGGTCTCGTCGACATTGGGGAGACTGGACACCTCCTAGCAGAGCACTTTAGGGAACACCTCTGGGACACCCGCACCAATCAACCACACTGCCGTGTGACCCAACATTTCAACTCCCCCTCCCACTCTGCCGAGGACATGCAGGTCCTGGGCTTCCTCCACCGCCACTTCCTCACCACCCGACGCTTGGAGGACGAACGCCTCACCTTCCGCCTCGGAACACTTCAACCCCAGGGCATCAATGTGAACTTCAACAGTTTCCCAATTTCCCCTTTTCCCATCTCACCCCAATTCCAGCCTTCCAGCTCAGCACCGCCCTCATGACCTGTCCCAGTGGCCTATCTCCCTTCCCACCTATCCATTCCACCATCCTCTCTGACCTCTCACCCCCATCCCCACACCCATTCACCCATTGTACTCTTTGCTACCTTCCCCCATCCTCCAATCTGACCTATCACCTTCTTCCCCACTCCATTCACCTACTGTACTCTATGCTACTTTCTCCCCATCCCCACCCCCTCTCATTTATCTCCCCACTCTGCAGGCTCCCCGCTTCTATTCCTGATGAAGGGCTTTTGCCCGAAACACCGATTTTCCCTGATCCTCGGATGCTGCCTGACCTGCCGTGCTTTTCCAGCACCACTCTAATCTAGACTTTGGTTTCCAGCATCTGCAGTCCTTGTTTTTACCTTATTGGAGGAATAGACTACCGAGATAAGGCATGTTATAGACACTGAACCAAGTTACAGGGATAGCGTTGGTAGTCTGGAATGCAGTACATTTCAAATATGTGGAGGGACTATCGAGAAGGGAGGAGGTTACAGCGATAGGATCTGTTATAGGAATTAAAAATTATTGAAGACACTGGACCACAAGACATACCATAGATACACTGGTGTAGAGTAGTGCGTTTTAATATAACAGAACTTACATTGGGGTGGTGATTGAGCCTGGGGTGTGTGTGGGTGTATACTGTGCTCCCCTCCAGCACTGTATCTATGTAATGTTGTGTTAACAGATGTTTGGAGCCCTCTCATTGTTCTTTGCTCTGTGCACTGTGGGTGACCTTACTTCACTACAGGAATTATTGAAGGCTCCAGATCTCGTTTCCCTTTGTCTCTCTCTGGCAGACCAACTGCGTTCAATGAGGTGATGAACGATCCACCCAGCAGCTGGGAAGGCTATTGAGTCAGGACTTTCCTGAATACCTACAGGAGACAGAGAAATAGACAGAATGGGAAATTAGACTGATGCAGTGATGGTTACATATGGAGGATGGCACTGAGTTCCAAAGAGACCTGGAAAATGGAGCGATATTAAGTAATAGTCCCAGATTGCTGGAAGATGTCAGGATCACACAATTGTGTCGAAAGAATGGGTTTAGCTTAATGATGCCCTGGTATCAGTGCTCAGGGATGAGCACCCAGTGAACAGGTGAAGGAATGGCCTAGTGGTATTATTGCGAGAGAATTTATCCAAAACCTCAGCTAATGTTCAGGGGAGGCAGAATTGAATCCCGCCATCTGAAAAGGAGACATTTAAAATCAATAATTTTAAAAATAATAATTAACAATGCACAAATAAGTATGAAACCATTACTGATGTACAACAAATCAAAACACTTGTCCTTTAGAGAAGGACATCTGCCCATCCTCACGTGGTCTGCACGACATCCCCACAGCAAAGGGTTTGCCTCTCAATTATCCTCTGAAATGGACAAGCAAGTTACTCAGTTCAAGGGTTTCTCGGACTGGGCAAGAAAGGCTGGTCAGCCAGAGACTCACACATCCCATACCTGATTTAATAAAAAATCTATTAGGATGGTCCCCCTGGAACTGTGCTGGGATCAGTGTCCTGGCCAATCATGTCGGTAGGTTTATGGACAGGGCATTAAACTGACAGAGAGGATGCAGGTGAAAGGAGCTTTCCAAATCGAAAGGGAAAAGGTGAAGCAATGGTACAGCATGGGAATGTGGCTGAAGACAAGCAGAAAGGAACATGATGGGACAGAGTTTAACTAGAATTGTACATCAGCAAATAGATTTGTGACAGAAAATTGTGGAAGAGAGTATTGTATGTTATGTTTGAACGGACAACGTTGCTGCAATAAAGTTGATGGATTTGTGACACAGAGATAAAAGAGATTTAGACACCAGGGAGACATGGATACAGGTTGAACAAAAATATTCAGTGGTTCGCAATCTTGTGCAAATTCAGGCAAAATGGGCTACGCTAACAATAATGGATAAGAAAGACATTACAGGGAAAGCATTTGGCCTCATATCATGAAGTAGAGTCAGTCTGAATGTAAATTCTGGCAACTACTTGCCAAGGACACAAGCAGCAGAACAGTTTTAGCCACCGAACAGCATACCATTGCTCATCACTGCATTAAACAGGAACTCATTGGAATTTTTTAACAAAGGCATTGTGATAATTTTGGAAAACTTCAATATTTGTATACTCTGGGACAATCGCACGGTCAACATTGATATTGGAAGAGGAGTTCGGTAAAATTTTTTTTTCAGTGTTTCTTTGGAAAACACATTGTGCAACTGGCTCGGGGCATAACTATCGCAGAGAGACCGTGTAATGAAACTTAGTGAATGATTCATGTCACCTGCAGAGATCCTTCTGGAAATTGTGATAAAGTACAGTTTAAAGAAATATAAAGTTTTAAAGTGAAACACAGAAAGGACAAGCTACAACTAGAAACAAAAATAGCCAATTACGTGTGTGAGAGAGGAGAACTGACCAAGGTAAACAGGCTAAAAAGACTGAAATATGTGTCCGTAAATGAACAGTGGAAACCATTTGAAGGAACAATGCAAAATACTCAACAAAAGGACATTCCACTGAAACAGTAAAAACCTCAGCAAGAAATTCCCACTGATCCCTCACTCAGGACAAAATGAATCATACCAGATTATGAGGGTGAGAAGATCACCAAAAAGTACTTAAAATCCTGAAGTGAGAGAGTGTTTTAGGAATAAGTGCTAATGGACTGCAATGGGTCTGCTCGCAGGAGGAGGGCTGTGGGAAGGGGAGCCACGGTCAGGGTTCATGGACACGATATGAACAGGGAGAGGTGAAGGTGCTGGAGGTGGTGAGAGTGTTACAGAGAGTGGTCAGAGTGTTACAAAGCCAGGACGAATTGCTGCAGCTGGAGGGGTTTGCAGAGGTAGGGAGGGACATAGGTATTTTTATATATTCATTCATTGGATGTGGGTATCACTGTCTGGAACAACGTTCTTTGACCCCTCTGCTAATTAATGAGAGGGTTGCTCAGAGTCAGCCATATTGCTGTGGGTCTGGAGTCACATGTCGGCCAGACCAGTTTAGAATGTCAGATGTCCTTCCCAAAAGAAGGTTAGTGAACTAGATGAGTTCTACCGACTGATCAACAATGTTTTAATGGTGGCCCCACCAATGTCTTTTACAGCCAGAACATGACATCCCAACTCTTATTCTTAATGCTCTCCGAAATGCCTGCTTCACCAGCCTGTCTAACTGTGACACCACATTCAAAAAAACTGTGTACCTGGGTCACTGGATTGCTGACTGAAAAGACTTCCCAGGGCCCGAACATTAACTGTAAAAGTCCCACCCTGGCTTATTTCACCAAAATGGAACACCTCACCTTTATCTAATTCAACTCCATCTGCCATTCTTCAGCCCACTATCCCAGCAGTACTGATCATCCTGTTGTATCATAGATAAATTTCTTCACTGACCACTTTACCACCAACTTCAGTGTCACCGAAAACAATTAATTACCAGGAAACCAATATTTCCATCCAAACCATTTATCCAAATGACACACAACAGGGGACCCACTCCACCGCTGGTCACATGCCTCCAGTCAGAAAAACAATATGTCTCCCATCACCCTCTGTCTCCTACCATCAAGCAAATTTTGTATCCAGTTCACTAGCTCCTCCTGAATGCCATATCCTTTTACACTGATCTGAGCTTATTACCCAGTTTACCAGATAGAACACAGAATCCAGAACAGTTCAGCCCAAGACACTTCGGCCATGATTTCATGCCAACCTTTTATCCATCTGTAAGATCAAAGTAAACTACATACCCTTCATTTTACTATTATCCATGTGTCTGTCCAAGAGTCTATTAAATGGCTCAGATGTGTCTAATTTTACTACCACCATTGGCAGTGCATTCCAACCACCTACCATTCTCTCTCCTCTTATCCATCCTCCATTCACCATAAAAATATGCCGCCTTGTAATAGCCATTTATGCCATAGGAGGAAACGTCTCTCACTATTCACTCTCTCTGTGTCTCTTATCATCTTGTTCACCTCCACAAAGTCGCCCCGCCCCTTTCTCCAATGAAAAAAGCCTTAGCTTCCTCAACCTTTCTCCGTAAGAACTGCCCTCCATTACATGCAGCATCTTGGTAAGTCTCCTGTGTACACTCTCTAAAACGTGCACAGCCTTCCTCTGAACAGGGGACCAGAACTGAACACAATATTCCAAGTGTGGTCTCACCAGGACGCTAGAAAGATGCAGTAAAACCTCACGGCTCTTACAGTCAATCCCCATTCTAAGGGGAGCCAACACAACATATGCCTTTTTAACAACCCTACCAATGTGCGTGGCGATTTTGAGGGGTCTATGGACACGGAACCCATGATTCTGTTCCTCCACACTGCCAAGTATTCTGCCTTTCACCCTGTATTCTGTATTCAAATTCGACCTTCCAGAGTGAGTCACTTCACACTTTTCCAGATTGGACTCCATCTGCCACTTCCAGCCCAGCATTGTGTCCTGTCAATGTCTCATTGCGAACTACAATAGCCCTCCACATTCCCCACCACTCCACCAAGTTTCATGTTATTGGCAAACTTACTAACCCACTCTCCAACATCCACATCCAAGTCATTTATGAAAATCACAAAGAGCAGAGTCCCAGAGCCTATTGTTACAGAACACCACTGGTCACTGGGCTCCAGGCTCAATACTGTCCATCTGCTGCCACCCTCTGTCTTCTCTAGGCCATCCAATCTTGTATCCAGACAGACAGATTTCCCTGTATCCCAATTTTCCTTCTTTTCTGAATGAGCCATCAACATATTCTGCCATATCCTGAAAGAATTAAATAAGGTTTGTGAGGCACGACCTGACCCCTCACAAACCCATACTGACTGTGGCTAATTTAACTATGGTTTTCCAAGTAGACATAAATTCTGTCTTTAGAGTCCTCTCCAATAATCTGCACACCACAGACATTCGACCTAATCTGTGATTCCCAGAATTCTACCTCCGTAACATGGCTCGGACTTTACAAATCTTCCCTCCTCTGCTATGTTCCCCAGAATGACTCTGGAGGGTGGTGGGGGTTACAGAGATAGAGAGGAATATCAGGACAGGAGGATTTTGCAGACATTAGTAGGTTTGCAGTGCCAAAAGGAGGCTTCAGTAATTGTGAGATCTCATGGTGATGAAGGCATTTGAGGAGGGAGGGAGGATTGTAGGGAACTGAGAGGTTTCACAGTTTAGGTGCTTTGTTAGGGCTCCAAGTGGTTACTGAGTCGGGGAGGGTGTAAGCACTGGTGGATATTACAGAAACATGTGGTTTTCGATGCAATGCAGGAAGAGGATTCAGGAAGCTGGAGAGTATGGGGTCCGAACGAGGTTACACAAATGGGAAGAGTTGTCAGGAGTGCAGGTGTTTACAGAGACAGCAATGGTCTCATCTGGAGCAGAGGACCCAGATTGGGAGGGATGTGGGGACTGGAGGTGGTTTCACAGGGAAGGAGGACCATAGACCCACAGGAGGTTACAGAAATGTGGAGAGCTGTAGGGCTGACAGGGGTTCATGAGATGGGAATGTTGGGAGGGATAGAGAAGTTTACAGGGATAAGGATGTTTGTAGGTCAGGGCTGGATCACAGACCGGGAGTGTATTAGGGAGCTGAGCAGATTACAGAGATAAAGATATTTGTATCGACTGGAAGAACAAACAGAGATATGCAGGCTAGTCGTGACTGAAGATGTTTATAGACATAGGAAGGCTTAGGTTCTGGGGGTTATGGAGGCTGTGGAATCTAGATTTCTTTTCAGAGACTGGGATAACAGTTTTGGTCAGAGACAGTTTCACAGATAAGGGAGCATAGCACAAACAGGAGGAAGTTGTAGGGGAGGGTGACGTTTAAACAGATAGTGGTGTAAGAGCTGGACAAGGTTATGAAGATGGGTAGATGGTGGAGACACAGGAGGAGCTTACATTGACATGGGGGTGATTGTGA
This sequence comes from Chiloscyllium punctatum, assembly GCF_047496795.1. Lineage (NCBI taxonomy): Eukaryota > Metazoa > Chordata > Chondrichthyes > Orectolobiformes > Hemiscylliidae > Chiloscyllium > Chiloscyllium punctatum. The sequence goes on from NC_092755.1 coordinate 6,837,577, forward strand.
CAGGAGGGTGTTAAATAGATACTGGGTTTTGTAGGGACTGGATTGGGAGAGGCACTGGCATGGAGTGAGTTCAACAGATCACTGCAGAGAACTGAGAGAATTACACTGATAGGGATGGTGGTCGGGTCTCCACAGACTGTTGGTGTTTAGGGACTGGAAGAGATTTGGTAGATAGGGAGGGATGTAAGAGCTGCAGGAGCTTATGGAGAGTTGAAGAGTTGGAGCAATTTGCAGAGGTAGGTTTCTCACACAGGAGTAGGTTATAGATAGTGAGGGTTGTGTGGTCTGAGTAAGTCACAAAGAGGAGAGTTTTCTCGTCTGGAAGAGGTTACACTGACAGGGACAGTTGATGAGACTGAAGCAAAAATGCATGGAGAAGGTTACACAGATAGGGAGGTGAGTAGGGTCTGATGGTGAATACACAGACATGGAGGGTTGTATTGTTAGACAGAGCTGAGAGGGACAGGGACCGGTTTAGGGATTTACACAGATAGGGAAGGTTGTGTTTTTGGTGAAGGTTACACTGATACAGACAGTGTTAGGGAGTGTTTAGTGGACTACAGAGGAGCTCAGAGAGAATGTATTATGGGGAGTGGAGGAGATTACAGACACAGAGATGGCTGTCGGGTTGAAAAGAGATTCTACAGATCCTCAGTGTCGTAAGGCTGGTGGGAGGTTATAACAGTGAGTGTTACCAAGACTTAATTACTTCATTGATATCGAGCCGGTCTCAGCATGTCACTGTCAAAGGGAAGTTGAGACAGTCCAGATGAGTTTTCAGAGATAAAAATGTTTATGGGAGTTTCAAGAGGGAACAATGATTGGGAGTGCTGTACCAAATGGTAATAGTTCTAGGGAGGTTTCTAAAAGCAGAAAGAGGTGACAGACATATCAATCTTTGTAAGGACTGGAGAAGGTTACATAGGCAAGAAGTGTTTTAGAGTCTGGAGGAGATTACAGTGTTAAGGAGAATATTGGGGATAAGGCAAGGTGTAAGAGACAGGGATGGTTGACAGGGCTGGACAATAACTTGAATAGAATCGCCATAGTGTGCAACCTGGCCATTTGGCCCAACCAGTCCATTCCAAAACTCTGAAGAGCATCCTACCCAGACCCACCCCTCTACCTCTACATTACACCTTGCATTTCTCATGGTGAAATTACTTAAACCACATAATCTTGAATGCCACAGTCAATTTATGATGGCCAACTCACTGATGGTGCAAATTTTGGACACACACACACACACACACACACACACACACATACACACACAAACACACACCCCAAGGGAGTGACACGCAAACATACACAGTGAGGGAGATACACGCAGACACACAGCGAGGGATGGACACACACGCAAATCGAGGGAAGGACACACGAAGCGAGGGAGGGACACACGCACACAGTGAGGGAGGGACACACACACAGCGAGGGAGGGAGGGACACACACACACAGCAAGGGGGGACGCGCGCACACACACAGCGAAGGAGGGACACGCGCACGCGCACACACACAAAGACACGCAGCGAAGGGACACACACACACACTGCGAGGGAGCGACATGCACAGACACGCAGTGAAGGGACGCGTGCGCGCACACACACACACACACAGAGACAGACACAGTGAGGGAAGGACATGCACACACACACAGCGAGGGAGGAACACATACAGACACAGCAAGGGAAGGACACGCGCACATACACACACACACACACACACACACATACACACAGCGAGGGGGGGACACACACTCACAGCGAGAGAGGGAGATGCACACACAGAGCGAGAGAGAGACACATACACACAACGCGAGGGAGTGACACACACGCAACCAGCGAGTGAGGGACACGCAGCGAAGGGACACACACACAAACACATACTATGAGGGTGTGATACATACACACACACAAAACGAGGAAGGAACATACACACACACAGAGCAAGCAAGACACACACACACACACACACACACACACACAGCGAGCGAGGGACACACACAGCGAGCGAGGGACTTGCTGAGACACACAGATAAGGAGGAACACGCACACGCACAGCGAGGGAGGGACACGTACACACACAGCAAGGGAGGGTTATACACAAACACACACAGCGAGGGAGGGGCACTCACACACACACACACACACACACACACACAGGGAAGGAGGGACAAGCACACACATGGCGAGGGGGAGGGCATGTGCACAGAGATTGAGAGGGGGCACGCACACACAGCGAAAGGGGACACGCAAAGACACGGCGAGGAAGGGACACACACAGCAAGGGGGGGACATGCACTCACACAGCGAGGGGAGATGTGCACACGTAGAGAGGGGGATATACACAAAGGGCAAGGGAGGGACACCCACACACAGCAAGGGAGTGACGCGCAAACACAGCAAAAGGGTCACACACACACACACACAAAGCAAGGGAGGGACACGCACACATACAACAGTTAAGGGGATACACGCAGACACACAGCGAAGCAGGAACACACACACACACAGACACAGACACACACACTTAATGAGAGGTACACACAGAACCACAGTGAGGGAGTGACACACACACACACACACACACACACACACACACACACGCACACACACAGAGCGAGGGAGGGTCACTCACATACACTGCAAGAGGGACACACATACTCACAGCAAGAGGGGCACATGCACACACAGCGAGGGAGGGACATGCACATGCGCGAGCACACAAACACAGGCACACAGCGAGAGAGGGACACACAAATACACAGCAAGGGAGGGACACGCACACACATAGACAGCGAGGGTGGGACCACACACATACACAGAGAGCGAGGAAGAGACACACACACATATACATAGCGAGGGGGCGACACATACACACAGAGTGAGGGAGGGCCACGCACACACACGCACAGCAAGAGGGGGGCCAACACACATACACACAGTTAAGAGGATACATACAGACACACAGCGAGGGAGGGACACACAGACACACAGTGAGGGAGTGACACTTACATACACATCAAGAGGGACACATATTCACAGCAAGAGAGGGACACGCACACACACAGAGCAAGGGAGAGAAGGACATGCACACACAGTGTGGGAGGGACACGCACACACAGCAAAGGGGGACATGCACACACACGCACAGCAAGAGGGACACACACACACACACACACACACACACGGGGGGAACTGACACATACACAGCGAGGGACATGCACACTCACACAGCGAGGGAGGGACACACACACAGACAGCGAGGGTGGGATCTCGCACACACACACACACACACACACACACAGAGCGAGGGAGAGGCACATACACACAGAGCGAGGGAGGGACATACACAAACACAGCGAGGGAAGGACACACACACACACACACACACAGAGCGAAGAGGGGCATACACACACAAACACACACACAGACACACAGCGAGCGGGGACACGCACACACACAGAGCGAGGTGAGACATGCATCGTTTGCAAGGTACAAATGAGATGTGGAACAGGACTCTCTCCATTTGCCGAGATGGGTGTGACTTCAAAAACACTTAAGGACCATCCACGACAATGCAGTCACTTGATTGTACCCGATTTAATACCTGAATATTTATTCCCTTCACCGTTAAGGCACAATAGCAGCTGAGTGTACCAACTACACGATGCACTGGAGTAAGTCATCCGAGAACTTTTGACCGAACCTTCAAATCTGAACAGTTGAACTGACTAACAGGACAAGGTTGGAACATGCAACGAAACGCCAAAATTTGCAAGTTCCCCTCCAAGGCCAATAGCAGCCTGACGTTGAAAGGAATCAATTATCAACTCATTGAGTGGTGAATCAGTCTTGATGGGCAAAGTTGCATACTTCAGACTTCCATCTTTAATCTAAAACCTTTATAAATGTTGATTAATGCAGTGACTACACTTCTGCTCAGACCTTTAGGTATTTCCTAAACTGGTGTTTGCTAAAGTTCTACTAGCTGCAACAGTCTGTGATCAACAACAGAAAAGTCCAAAATCCCTCTGAATCAACTTATTCCCCTCAAGATGAAAGTGGTGCAGGAGAAGCACAGCAAGTCCATCAGCATCTGAGGAAAAATCAACGTTTCGGGCAAAAGCCCTTCATCAGGAATGAGACAGGCAGCCTATGGGGTGGAAGGATAAATGGGAGGTCGTGGGTCTGGGCAGAAGGTCGTGAGAGTGCAGTAGGTGGACAGAGGTGGGGGTTGATGGTGATATGTCAGAGAGGAAGGTGGAATGTATAGGTGGGAATGAAAATACACCGGTGGTACAGGTCAGGAGGACGGTGCTGAGCTGGAAGTTTAGAACTGTGGTAAGATGAGGGAGTGGGAATGAGGAAACTGATGAAGTCCACATTGATGCCATGGGGTTCAAGGGTCCCGAGGATGAAGATGAGGCGTTCTTCCTCCAGGCGTTGGGTAGTGAGGGAGTGGCGATGGGGGTGGCTCAGGACCTGCATATCCTCAGGAGAGTGGGAGGCGAAGTTGAAATGTTTGGCCATAGGGCAGTGGAGTTGATTCTTGCAGGTATTCTGGAGATGTTCTGAAGTGTACTGTCCGAAGATATCCGGTCTCCCCAATATAGAGGCGACCGCATCTGGAACAGCAGATACAACAAAATACATCTGTGGAAGTGTAGGTTAACTTTTGATGGATGTAGAAGGCTCCAGTGGAGCCTTGGACAGAGGTGAGGGGTAGGATGTGGGTGCAGGTTTTGCAATTCCTTCGGTGGCAGAGGAGGGTGCTGGGAGGGAATGGTGGGTCATTTGAGGGCATGGGCATGACGAGGTAGTCGCGGAGGGAAAGGTATTTGAGGAAAACAAATGGGGTTGGGGAGGGAAATATATCCCTGGTGGTGGGGTCAATTTAGAGGTAGTGAAAATGTCGGCGGATGATGTGTGTTTTGCAGAGATTGGTGGAATGGAAGTTGAGGACCTTCCTCGTGTCCTTGATCTGTCCTTGTTGTGTTTGGAGATATGGGGTTCATGGATGGACGTGCAGGACATGGATGAGATGTGTTAGAGGGCATCTTCAACCACATGGGATGGGAAGTTCCGCTCTTTAAAGAAGAAGGCCATCTGTTGTTTTCTGTTGTGGAACTGGTCCTCTTGGAGCAGACGTGGCAGAGGCGGAGGAGTTGGGAACACAGGATAACATTGGTGCAAGAGGTGTGGTGGGAGGAGTTGAAATCCAGATAGCTGTGAGAGTCAGTGGGTTTCTAAAAACTATCAGTAACACTGACCTCCAGGGATATTTTTCACTCCCTACCGCTATCCATTTTCTGCAAAGACCATTCCCTCCATGACTACCTAGTCAAGTCCAATCCCTCCAATGACCCACGCTCCCCTCCCGGCACCTTCCTCTGCCACCACAAGAATTGTAAAACATGCGCCCACACAACCCCACCTCCGCCAACTGCCCCAAAGAATCCTTCCACATCCATGAAAGATCCACCTGCACTTCCACACATGCCATTTATTGCATCCGTTGCTCCTGATGCAGTTTCCTCTATAGTTGGGCCACCGGACACCTTCTCGGAGAGCGCTTCAGAGAACATCTCCAGGACACCAGCAACAATCAACCCCAACGCCCCGTGCCCGAACACTTCAACTCCCCCCGCCACCCTCCCGAGGACATGCAGGTCTTAGGCCTCCTCCACCGCCATTCCCTCACCACCCGACGCCGAGAGGAAGAACGTCTCATCTTCTGCCTCATGATAGTTAACCCCATGGCTTCAATGTGGATTTCGCCAGTTTCCTCATTTCTCCTCACCTCCCACCTTACCCTAGTTCCAACCGTCCAGCTTGGCACCGTCCTACTGACCTGTCCTACCTGTCTATCTTCCTTCCCACCTATCCACTTTAACCTCTTCTCCGAACTAACACTCTTATCCCCACCTCCATCCACCTCTTGCTGTCTCAGCTAAATTCTCCCAAATCCCACCCCATCCATTTATCTCCCCAACCTCGAGGCTCCAAGTCTTATGCCTGATGAAGGCCTTTTGCCCAAAACATCATTTTTTGTCTGCAACTCCGATGCTGCCTGACCTGCTGTGCTTCCTCAGCCCCACTCAACTCTGGACTCTGATCTCCAGCATCTACAGTACACACTTCTGTCCAACTGATTCCCCTGTCCATTGATCGTCAGCGACCATGAATGTCCACTCCAAGATCTGTTTGTCTGTTTACACCACACAGAAAAGTCATTGCTATTGTTTCTTCTCCCCAATTTCATTAACAGTCATTGGTCTGAACTCAATGCAATTCGTCATTTTTTCTTTCCATCTTATTGATACATCCCTGCAGTCTCTGACATTCTTCGTCATAGTCAACTACACGACCAATTGTTAAATCATCAACAAACCTCTGAATCATGGCTCCTACAACTAAGTCTACATCATTAGTCTACATCAAAAAACAGTGGAACTCCACTGGAAACACGCATACAAACATGATTCATTGCTGGTTGGGATTAACAGCTGCGATAACAGCAGAATCGATCTCCTGCTGTTATTTGTAAACTTTCTGTTCACTCTGTCAGTTGTTCTCCGGATTGATCACTTCTCACTTATGGGTGTGGTAAGTGACCTCTGCGCATTCTGACTGAGCAAGTGAGTTTTCACCTCAGTGGGTAATTGAATCCCTTCCTGCTGTCAACCCACGGCCCTGACTTCTTGGCGTTGCGGATATCCTTTTGTCTATTTAGTTTGATAAACAGTTGAATCCTAGTCCACACAGACACGCTTCCCATTTCTCCCGTTGTCCATGTATTTTTATGCATCCTTATTCTCCCAAGAAAAGTTGTTATCATTGGTCTGCAGACCATTATTTCTTCATTCGTAATTCACCTTGAACTGAGTCAGAGGGTATTTATGGGTGAACCACATTGTTGTGGGTCTGGAGTCACATGTTGACAGGACTCGTTATGGTCGGCAGATTTCCCTTTCGAAGGGACATGAATGAATGAGTATTCAGCATATTAAAGATAATGTCTCTGTTCCTGAGATTGGGTTCATTTTCCAGATTTTATTCATCGAATTTAAGTAACAGCAGCTGCCACGTTCCAGTTTTCAAAGTTTACTAGCCCAATATATCGCCGCTACATTAACATCCCCCTGCTGCATTTCTCCATTCAAAGAATGACATTGTCAATTTAGATTATCCCAGATGGAGAGACAATACTATGCGTTCCTGTGTTGGAATGGAAGCAATGTACAATGGATTGGAGTGTTTACTGGAGCAAGAGACTGATATGGACACGATGTGAGCAAACTCAGTTCTAATTGTTAAAGTAACAAAATACCGCTTTGTTAAGGATAATCTCTTAGAATGCTTTCAATAGATTGGCCTCTCACTTAAGGCTCCAGCAAGCTTCTTCTGAGCCAATCCTCTGTGCTGGTTAATGCTGCTGCTGAATCTTAATAATATAATAAATTGAGACCAAGATGCCCTTCCACCTCTCCTTTAACCAGAAGCACTCCCATCCTCAGCATTTCACACGCTTGAATAAATAGACAATGTCATTTCACTGGTGGCGGGGAGTCCAGAACTAAAGGGCATAGATTTAGGTTGAGAAGGGAAAGATATATAAGAGACCTAAGGGATAACGTTTTGATACAGAGGGTGGTGCGTGTATGGAATAAGCTGCCAGCGGAAGTGGTGGAGGCTGGTACAATTGCAACATTTGAAAAGCATTTGGATGAGTATAGGAATAGAAATGGTTTGGAGGGATATCGGCAGGGTGATGGCAGGTGGGACTAGATTGGGTTGGGATATTTGGTTTGGCATGGACGGGTCGGACCAAAGAGCCTGTTTCCATGCTGTACATCTCTATGACTCAATGACCGCACATTTACCAATCATGTCACTGGTGCCACAGAATAGCTTCACGTGCTCATTTCCTCCCCCACTTCCGAGTTGATATGAGCGGCTGTGCCACAAAGTTTGCCTGATTCTGGTTATAGGAACTGGGGTTATATTACTGACTGCAGCAATGGGTACCTCTTTGCGTGGGTAAGTTACTGAAGCAAAAGTTTTAAAACTCATTGATATTGAAACATACATTGCACCAATATCTCGCACTATCCCCTGAAACTTTTTGTTTCTCGAAATCCATCAAACTCAGTCTTCAACATGCAGTCCGATGGAACCACCACAGCATCTGAGGATATCGAATTTAAAATTCAGCCAATTCTGAATTCCCACATGTCTGCTATCCCTCGCCTAATATTCCTGTTGTGCATTTGCTATTCTTTCTAATATATCATCTGTCACTGTAATTATTGTTGTTTTTAAACACGTGTCTGCATGACTCAGTAATGGTTTCAATGATAAAATATTCTGCATTGTGGCCGCAGTAAGCTCGTACGAATCCGAGTCACTGCATTTTATTCCTTGTGACTCATGCAGAGGAAACACAGAAATAAATTAGTTGATTTGACATAAAAACATTCACAGAGATTATAATTACTTTGCCAACAAACCCCTCTCTCACACACACATCTCTCCGAGTCATATATCAGGATTTAGACTCACACCTTCTCGGAGTCTTTCCTCCCTCCTACAATCACTTACCTCTTTTAAGTTCCCCCTCCCATTTCCCTTACAATCACTTTCACATTGACCCCGTTCAGTCTGTGCTGCTGTGCTCACTGTTGCTGTGTGACCATGCCCAAGTCTCACCATCGGGACCTTCAAACCAGTTGATCCATTTTGATACGGCGTTGTGAGATCAATTCTCATGTAGCAGCTTTTACTGAAATGGACCAGCGGTTATTGAAACATCAGGCTCAGGAAAAGGGCACAGGGCAGCATTGGGGAAAAGAAACTTTATTCAAAAAAAACCACCAGATTTTGTCGAATTGAGCATCATTTATTTCACTTGTTCTTTCAGCTCAAGCGAGACCAATATGTGTAGTTATGCAATTTATATTATAACAGGGATGTGATAGCACTGGAAACGATGCAGGGGAGATTTGATAAGTTATTGTCTGGGCTGAAGAAGTGAGATTGGACAAACTAGAGTTGTTTTTCTAAACTAGAGCAGAGGAGATTGAGGGGGGCATGATTAAGATGTAAAAAGTACTGAGGGTTATGGATAGAATAGACTGAAATACATGTTACACTTTGATGGAGAATTCGATCACGGTTGGCCATCGATTTAAGGTCAGAGGTGGAATGATTAGAGTGAATACGTGGAAAAACGTTTTCAAACAGTGGGTGGTTGAAATGGGGAACACAGTGCATGTAAGGATCGGAGAGGCAGAAATCCCCATAACATTCCGAAATATTCGGATGTGAATTTGTGATGCCAAGACATACAAGGCTATGGGTCAATTTATTCGAAATGTAGTTTGGACAGTTAAGTGATTGTTATTGAGCAATCCAGTTACCCCGTTCAAATGACGGGTTATTAACACCTGTCCTTCCATTCTCGAAGGGACATGTCACAGGAAGAACTGTTCTCTTTGAATCAACGTGGGGGAGTGCTACTGCTGCTGCAGAGACAGAGTGACAGTGATAGTGCAAACACGTGACTTCTGCAAGCTGTACCTAGTGTCAGTGTTGGAATGAAAATCATTAAATATTTTGCTCCGTAGTGAGCTTTTTTTTAGAGCAGGTAGCTCAGGAAGATATACATTCTGCCCTTTTTCCACTAGCCCATACCACTGAATACCGGCACAATGCAGGAAACTTTCTCTCTGTACGCGATCGTCCAATCCTCCTTGACCTCCAGCACTTCCCCATATAGCACATTCCACGAAATCCAAAAAGGTGTAATGCTGATCGTTTATGATGTCTCTCCTCACTGTGTAATGTTCATTGATTTATCTGCCCATCACTCAATTTAGCAAACTGCATTTCCTGCTCACAATGTGATCTCGTCCAGACTAGGGAGAGAAAAACAGAGCGGGTGACAAACGTGTGTGCACCTTCGTTCTGTCTGCAAGAAAAATAAGACCGTGAGCTTCCACGTTCCTGTGACTGCATCACCCCACTGCGTTCCCATGCCTCCATTTCAGTTTGGTCTACTGCAGACCTCCCGCATAGCACAGCGCACATCATTTTCTGCTGAGAGACTGTGCAATCTTCAATACCCAGTATCGAGTTCAATTATTTTAGACACTGTACACTTTCTTTCATGTTCCTGCCCCACCTCCACATATCATTCGTTCAAAAGGTAGATGGTTTGGCTCGGAAATCTCTCCCAGATGCAATAAACCTGCTGATTTTGTTCAGATAGTTCTGCTTTTCTTTGGATAATTTTGTTCTGTTCTGATTGACAGCCTTCAGGAAACGTGTGTTTGCACTGGAGGGTGGTCAGAGGAGATTTACCAAGCTGGTGCCTGAGCTCGACCATTCCTCCTGTGAAGATAAGCGAAAGTGAGGGCTGCAGGTGCTGGAGCTCAGAGTCGACAGTGTAGTGATGCAAAAGCACAGCACGTCAGGCAGCATCTGAGGAGCAGGAGAATCCATGTTTCGGGCACAAGCCACCGCTATTTCATTACCAGCCGATACCTGGACGAAGAACGTCTCATATGTCACCTTAGGACCCTGCAACCAGACGGGATAAATCTGTATTTCAACAGCTTCCTCATTTCGCCTCCCCATCATTATCCCAGTCCCAATTAGCCACTGCTCTCTGGACACGTCCATCAATCCCTCTTCTGAATTATCACGTTCTCCCTCACCTTCATCCACTTTCGCATCACCTGACCACCAATCCCATTCCTCTCCCTCAGTCTCGACTCATAATCCTCATTCCTGATGAAGGGCTTTTGACCGAAACATCGATTCTCCTGCTCCTCGGATGCTGCCTGACCTGCTGTGCTTTTAAAGCACTACACTCTCGCCACTGCAAAGCTCGACTGGGGCTCTTTATCTGAGAGCGGAGAAAGCTGACAGAGGAATTTACTAACGTGCACAGAAAGGGGATAGATATGTGCGACAGGAATAAACTTCTTATGGGAAGTGTTAATAACCAGGGCTATAGATGAAATGCTGGAGAGGGGATGTTCAGAGAAGAATTAGGAAAAATGTTTACATCCTGAGAGTGTTGTTTGTCTCGAACTCACTGTTTGAACGTGTGGTGTCTTCAGGAGTATTTGGCCGTACACTTTAGGAGCTAGAGCATGCACGGATAAGGACTAGTTACTGGAAAGTGAGGCGAGGATAAACAAATGTTTGATGAAAGACTTGAACACCATAACTTTGGGTGCAGTAAAATGGAGGCTAGCGCAGCTCTGTGGCACAGTGAAAGACTTGTTGGACATCTACTCCATTGTTAAGATTGCGATTCAAAGTTTGTGGGCTTGAGTCCCACCAGAATCGGAGTTTAGTTCAGATTTCAGCTGAATCAATGATTGTTCTGCTGACTCATCACCAGTTCCCATCGTCTGGATTTCTCGTCCCTGCTCCTGACCAGAGAAGATTCCTCACTTTCTGGGTGGTGAGTTTTGAAGGAATCGTATCATTTGAAATATGATCAGCCCAGAATCGGCTGCTCTTTCACAAAACCCACTGCAGAATCCCACTGTCTCTAAACACATTTCCCTCCCACAGTTACACAGAGATTTTCGTTTTATTCAGTTTCTTTTTTCCCTTTGGGCGACAGGTTGTTGTGGATGGGCTGGGAAAAGATATTGCTGGGAAAACGTGTTCGGTCAGCCATAATGATATCAAATGGCGCGGTAGCGCTGGCGCGTGAAATGGCCCTCTCCTATTCCTCTCTGTCTGTGCTGTTTCTGACAAAGGGATTTAAACAATAACATGATGAGGACCCTGTGAATCTACACCACGGAATACCAAGGTCCTCCCCTTTATCCCACTGCTCTCGCAGCTGGAATACACAGCTCCTGTTGCAGCTTTAGATCAGACAGTGGAGGATTCTCCCAGGCGCTCTATCAGACTGCATGCTCCTTCACACAGGTTTCCAACTGGACACGTGGAGCAAACGGCAGTGTGGATATTGGGGATTCAGGGACAGATTTCCCCTTTGCCTGGCTAGAGTTCTGGCCACAGTAATAAACATGAATTTGGGACATTCAGTATCTTACCCTGGATTCTTATCACTTTACAATTTAAACTGAAATTTAACTTACTCTTGTATAACATTCTTATATCTTCAGTATTCACGGAAACTGTGCAACATGTCCTTGGAAGTAACCATGATGAAGATTGATGATGAGTGCAGTATATTTCATGTTGTCGGTAGGAAGTTGCAGAAGGAAGTTCGGGAAGTGTCAATGAATCGAATTCTGTGCTAAATTGAAGCCGACCCAATGAGAAACCCTGCGACATCGATAATATCACCTTGTAAACAACACAGCGAGCCACAGAAACCCAGTTTTCAATCCCATTTTTCTGTGTCTCATTTCCTGAACCTGATGCCTGAATAGTCACAGATCCATATCAGTTCCTCCTCCTTCTCTGCTTTAGCTTTAATTTCAGAACCACAGCAAAAGTAGAACATGCGGGTCGAAGGTCCCAGAGGTACGACGAGGGCACTTTGTAGGCTTGCTGCCGGTGGGCTCCAGTGGAGCAACTGATCAGCGCTTGGTACCTAACAGCGTGTAAACATGCCGCTGTTGTAATTTCAAGCCTTAGCTAAAGCTGCTTTTACTGACGTTAATCAGGAATTATTGGAACATCAGACTGAAGCGTAGTTGAAGAATAATGTAAAATAAAGCAGAATCTATTTGAAAGCGCCAGTTTTTGATTTGTGGGATTGTTCAGTCTTTGGGAAGGGTGTCAATTATTAACCGTAAAACTGCACATATTCCCCAGGTTAAATTTCCATATGTGGATCGAGAAACAGAGGTGATATTTTAGCTTGATGACCTTTTTCAAATCTCTGACACTGCACTGGATTACATTCTTGAAAAGGCTGTTCAACTCGTTTCAGAGAAACTGTTTGCTGCAAACTCACACAGCTCATTCAACCATTCGAAACGAATTAGATTTATCTCTTTGTGTAGATTGAGTGTTGTCAGCGTATCTGGTAAATTCATGACAAATAGTTTTGCTGCTGTGTGGAAGAGAGGGTTCAAACAGAAATAAGGACAAGTCTTGTCGCTGGATGTTTCGGACAGAGATCAGTGAGTATTAAATGGACTCAGTCCCGTTCCTGGTCATTGTGAACAAATGTTCAAGGCAACAGATGGCAATGATAATGATGCTTGACATCGACAGGTCCATTCCTACTCACTAGAGTCACATCGTATTACAGATCACGTGAGCGGAGGAGCTGATGATCCTTATGGCAACCTGAGACAGTGCGACAATTAATCCCATGTTGTTAGTCTCACTCTATACCATAAATCAGTTAGCAACGGACTGAGCTAACCGGCCTCCATTTAATGCAAAGCTAAAACAAACAGCTCAGTACATTTTCAATTTGTAGTCGTTCATGTAGAACCAGCAGCGACACCTTTCAACACCACCAGCTCTTCTTACACTAAACATGTTCAGTTGCTGGTGTTATGCAATTTCTTTCCGATGAAGGCTAAACAATTTGTGAGTGAGTCACTTTTGCCTCTCTATCCACGCAGCCCAGAATCCCTGTCCCTGTTAAATTCGCTCCTTGTGTGCCTGCACGTGGTTTTTCAACTATTCTGGAACCATCTTCAAAAATGATTTTTTTTCTTTCTTGAAAAATCAATTCCGATACATGGATACAAAAAAAAAATTCAAATTCGGCCAATTAGTTTAAATTATGCCCCAATCAATTTTGAACTTGGTATTTTTACAATGTAAAAACCAATTAAACGATCCGACGTTTTGTGGGACAAATATCGGACATTTTGAAGAGTTACCCAGAGAGGCAAAGAACAGCAAAGAGAGCAGCTAAAATACCAAGAGATGTAGAATGTTAGTAAAATCTCCAAGAGGTGCCTATCTAGAGAATTAGATTGCATAGAAAAAAAAATAAACGCTGACCTGGATAAAAAATCTACGGAGGAATATACAAAGAGAAAATTCGACAACTAGCTGGTTTTTAAAATTGAATTTTTTTGGAAATGTTAATGGGCTCGGGGTTGGGGAAGGTATTGTGGAGCAGAAGGTTAAAGACCTGTTGAGACAAAATGAGTTAAAAGTAGTTAGAAGTTGATTATTGGCTGTCAAATGTTTAAAAAACAATAAAGTTGTTATTTTTAACTTTAAATGGTGATTTTTGGGATCGTTTTCTGCCTGTTGAATTGTAACAGGATAGAGCACGGGATGAATCCTTTCTGTTTTGTTGGTTTACATTAGCAGAGGGGGTTTACCCCGTCAAGTAACACCAGTTTCTGTGGTTGCTTTGTTTTGCTCATTTGTGCATTTTGCCTCATTTACGATTTTGAAGTTGTTCCCTCTACACAAAACGTCCGTGCTTTTGTACCATTGTACAAGAAGTGCAGTGTGTCTAAGCGACATGGCTCCCTCCAGTAACATTCGACGCTGATTCAATCTATCTATCCCTGATATTGACCCATGGAAACAGCACTGCGCACTCTCCTCGAGTCTGGAAAACCATCCCTTCACAGATAATGTTACATCCCGCTCTAAATGGGGCTTCTCATTCCATTGCTTTCAATTCCTCACAGAATCCGTTTCAACAGATTTTGTCACTGAGTCATTTCTTTGTTTGTGTTCAAATCCTGTGAGCAGAGGGTCCCAGTTGGAGCATGATGAGCCCATAACCCAGAGTGCACTGTACTCTGCTGTTCATCATTTCACTAACAGCAGGGAGATGTATCTATCCTGTGCAAATTTTCATGCCTGTTTTAAGAAACAAGATAAGCAGTTCCTGGTTCCTGCTTTTGTTGTCACACAAACCAAGATTGTAAATGTTGGGAACATGCAATGGTCTGGACTGTTTGCTCTCCGACATCCGTTTTCTCCCCAGCAGGTGTTCAGATGATGGTCTCAATCGGTTTCTTCTGCTCCCTGTCACTCTGGGATGATGTGAGCTGTGAGATCTGTTCTCTGAACTGGGGGTAACGTGATAAAGCTTATACACATCAGGTCCGGTGTACCTGAGCGACAGGGCTCGCTGCAGTAACATCCCATGCTGAGTCAGACAGCAGAGTCCTCGCTGTGACTTCGAGAAGGACACAGACACTTGCCCGATGACTGCGAGAGATTCTATCTTTCCCAACAGTTCTGCACTTTTCTATCTGTCTCAGATGGCGTTATTTGCACAAGGTTCCCAAAAGAAGATGAGTTCCTGTGCATGCACGATCTCCGTTTTGTTCAGCTTTCCAGAAGTTCCATAACTCCCACTCCCTCTAACCCCCTCCCGCGCTCCATAAGCCCGTGGTCGATAGGAAACTGAAGAGCGGACACACATTGCTCTCCCACGACACTGATTGCTAATAGAAGACGAGTTCGTCCAGCTCCCATGGTGGGAGCCCGCTCGTGGGAGAACTGGCCAGAACAGCCTCCTGGGAACCGGGAGTCAGAGCGGCAAGGAGCTGCTATTAAAACTCAGTGCTGCCTTCACTCCGAAACAACAGAAAAACCTTTTTTATTAAAAAAAAAGGAAACTGACCTGATTTATGGATCATGCTTCTGCTGCGGTCTGGCTCTTTGGTTTTGGGTGTGATATCGCCTCGGGTGGGGGATGTAAGTGCGAGCCCTGGGGTTTAGCATCCAGCTCCATTTTGGACTCAGGTATAATTGTGATGAGATCGAGGTCAGATCAAGGTACCGAAGCTTAAAGACACACAACAGTACCTTCTTGTCGACCGTTACTAGAGGAGAAATGGATTCCCTAACATCAAATGATGCTCATCCTGTCAATGTCGATTTTGCCGAGTGCACGTCCTGTGCGGAGTAACCTGAAAGCCTTAATCTGTCCAAAATGTTGTTTTTCTCATGCTGTGATCTGCATGCCCTTGATTACTATGATCTGCATTTACCAATCGCAAACAAAAGTTTTCACTGTACTCAGGTTCACGTGACAATCAAATAAAGTCAATCAATCAAACTACACAGACACTTCCTTATTGTTTGGTGCCAGCACAGCGAAGGTGGGCTTCATGGCCTCACTTTGCACTGTGACATATTTTGTGATTCTGAGAGAAATCACAGTTAAACCAACAGAATGTGACAAGTTAGTCACAGGTTGCATTGACACAGCCGGGACACATCTGCACCACAGAGTGTCGCACAATAATAGTGAAGACCTTTTGAAATCATCCTCTGAGGTACATGCCACACGCCAGACGAAAAGCTGAAGACTGTGTGAAACTGCTATGGTCAGCGCGAACAGAGCGGCCCAGTGGGAGCGTATTGGGCTCGTAACCATGAAATTAATGGATTGGAAACATCCTCTCCTCGTTGACAATTCCACGTTTCAGTGTGTGTACTCCCGCCTCCAGTGTTTCTCTATAATAGATCTCCATTCTACGCATTACATGTTGTTTCACTTTCTGCTTCCTTTCATTCAATGTGTCTGAAATGAATATTTCATACTGCTACACATGGGAAATTTACACAAATGAGGAAACACACTTGTGAAGTTCCGATAGCTCTTTACCTGTTCTCTATCGGTGTGCTCTGATCTGATTCACAAATTCTCTTGCCAGAGCTGGGAATAAACTGGTGAAGGTGAGACACATCAATTGTAGAGTGCTCGATGTGCATGACGCCCTGCAGTTATTCCCCACGCCGTTTCACACAGCAGTGTTTTCCCTGTGAAATGAAAAGCTGTGAATTGCAATTCGATCAATTTGTTGGAGACAGAATTGGGATACAGGCACACCTCCGCATTATTAGGACATACATCATCAACTATGAATAACCACAGGGATACAAAAGCGTCAGAGAGTCGCTATGGACTCGATGGGCTGAACAGCTTCTGTCGGCGCGTGAGTGACGCCACACATTGATGCTGTCCTTCTTCCCGTCTGGGACAGAGTGGCTGATGGTGAAACAAAGTCTCATTGTTCACCCTATCTTCTGCGTTAAACTGTCTGCAGCCCCGCAGCTCAGGGACGTCGGGATGGCTCTCAGTGAGTGAGACTTTCATTCGGATTGTCTTTATCTGGGAAAGTTGGGGCTCGGATGGTCACTGCTGCCCGATTGCAGCAAAGAAGCCGATGTTAGTGTTACAAAAACCTTTCTGCAGGATTGCTGTGTGAAGATGGATTTTGAGCAGTAAACAGGCTGCACAAAAATGCCCTCACATGACTTTACCTGAGGGTAGAGAGTCCGGAGTACATTTATATCTTACCCACCAGCTCAACATATTTATCGTTGGCTCAGATAAATGATATTTGCAGGAAGCTCCCAATCAAACTTGCTGATTCCCAGCACTTGATGGAACTGGCTGTGCCGATGAGAGCGAGCTTTACGGTGTAACCGCGCTTGCCTCCCCTCACACTGCTTGCTGGTGGAGGGAAATAGCTGAATATTCTGCTGATGGAGACAACTTAGTCCAAGCAGAAGGGATAAACAGAACTGTTTTGTGAACAAGAAGACAAAATGACAAGGAGATATTCTTAAAACACTTTGATGCTTAGAAATCTGAGAACAAATTGGGATGTAGTCGGACCTGACCGAATCTCAGCTGGTTTGGTGTTGGAAATGTAAGAGTGTCTACGGCATGATCTTGGCTTAGAAGCTTGTGTTAATACTGGCATGGGAGAATGTCTGACTTCAAATCGCCATCGAGCCTTGGTGTTTGATTTCACTTTTGTCCGGTCGTCCGATCAACTGTTTGATCAAAAGATGTAAATTATTAAGTTGCACCCTTTGAAATACCTTTGAGTTTTGTGGTCAGAAGTGTCATTGTTGTGGACATGGCACAGTACACATGTGGTGAAAGTCAAACAAGTGTGAGAGGATGTTCACCCACAGAATCCCACTCTGAGTAAATCCACCATCTGGATATTCGCACAGTTCTGGGTGTGAAACTTTAGGAAGTGGGGACGGGAAATGATTGAAAACAGCGCTGAACATGTTGATGAGAATGGTGTGGTATATGAGGAATGTCAACAATAAAGGTCATTTGGAAATGTGGGACAGGTCTCCTTGGAGAGCAGAAGGCCAAAAGCTGGCCTTGTTAAACATTTCCAAGACAAGAGTGGGTTAGACAGAGGGAATACGGGAGGGGGAGTGCTCTCTACGCCTGAAAGGAACGAGAACGATTCGGCAGAGTTTTAAAGACATTAGTAAAAGAAGAAAAATGCACATGACGGGGAATGTTTTCAAATAGGGAGTGGTTAGGGTGTGACATTGACAAAGACGCAGTTTCAATCGAGTTGTTGAAAACTAATTCAAAGTTCATGTTGAAAGTAAAAATGTGTAGAGTTACAGGGAGAAGGCAAGAGAATGATACGAAAAGAGAAGCACGGTTACCTCTGTTGAGAGCCAGCACAGCTGAGGTGTTTTGTTACACATTTGTGATTCTGACTGGAATCACAGTTCGACCAACAGGATGTAGGGAGTTAAACAACGGTGATATTGGCAAAGCCGGGACACATGACACAAGAGAATGTAATCCAGCACGTACGTGTTACAGGGAGGATGGCGCTGTCTGAACATCCGGCAGGGTGCCCTGCGGATCAGACCCAGGAAATTTCACTATTCGAACCGAATCAACCCTATGAAGGGGAGCCAAGGAGCTGGAGGCGCCTGCTTCAGAACTCGATAACTAAAGAAGCTGAGGGTCGAGTCCCCCCACAGCAAATTCTGTGGCTGCGGCGTGTTCAAATAAAAAGCAGGACTGGGAGTTTGCTTTATGGAGATGGGGGTCAGTGTCCATCTTGTCATGATCGTGTTCGGCTCCCTCACGGTAAATCGCGGGCTCAAGCTGCTTTACGTTCCTGGCAAGTTGAGGTTTTAACAAATTGGGTACGATTCCTGGAGAGTTAACAGTGGTGTGGGAGAGTGCAGATTTTCTCAAAGTGTCTGTACTGACATGGCAGTGCAAGCCTCCAGCACGGAAAATCGCAAGCAGCTCTATTGCTGCTTTATGTTCCAGGCAAGTTGCGTTTTTACTGGAATCGAATGGAGAATGTTATTTCATCGCTGTTGTGAAACAAAGTCCTGCGGTGTCTCGACTCGTCGTTATTTGGTTTTCTGGCCAATGGGAAAATCGTTCCAATGAATTTCGATGTCATATTTTATTGAATTTCTCCCTCTTCCTTCATTTCCGTCCTGGAGACATCGGAAGGGAAAGGTAATCTAATCGAGACTGTGATTGGTGAAATTCACTTTTTATGGCCTATTCTTATTATGTTCTTTCTTTGTCTCTTTGCAGCATTGTCTGGGAAGTGGTGGTGCACTAAGGCTGCAGTGCGTTTGAAAGAGTAGTTAGGAATTGCCCTGTTGTTCGTTGTGTGATTACTTTATGACTCATGCCCCCGGACTGTCTCACATTTAGCATTCATGCTTTGCTGTGTCTGAAAATGCATTAGGTTAGCCAGTTTTGTTTGTGTTCCGTGTTAAATGTTTTCTGTTTTGCGATTCGCTCAATACATTACGAGTTAACAGGGTTTGTGAGGTAACTTCCAACAAAAAAACTCCTCGTCTGAGGATTTGGGAAAATTTCACGGAGTATGGTCAGTGGGAGCAAAAGTAAGGAAGTCGTTCGCTTCTGCAGTGTTTCACAATACCACCTTTCCCGTGAGCAGTCGAACAGACTAAATGATTATGTCACAAACTGCGACGGCAAGCTCCGCTAAAACGTAATCTTTTAAAGCCGGTGTAAGGAACACAACGTTATTGGGGTAAACTGCGTGGAAACAGATACTTCGGAGTATCTCGTCCATGCTCACCACATAGCCAAAATTAAACAAGTCCCGTTCCCCAGCATTTGGCCCTAATCCCTCTAAACCCATCCGATCCAGAAACTCATGCGATTACCTTTGCAATTTTCTGAGTGTAATAGCCTCCTCCACTTCCTCTGGTAGCTCATTCCATACTCGCACAACCTTCTGAGTGGGAAATGTGCCTCAGGTCCTTTGTCAATTTCAACCCACTCACCTTAAACCTATGCTCTGGAGTTTTCAACTCACCCCAACTTGGGTAAAACACGTAAATACTCAGTTTACATCCCTTCCATAAGATCATGTCGCAGTCGTTACGCTGCAGGGAAAGTCGTCCCAGCCTATTCCACCTCGCCCTACGGTCCAAACATTGACGACACCCTTGTCTATATTTTGTCATCAATTTCACGTGCTTTTTTCACGTTTTCAAGATGTCAATTACGCTGGACAACAACGAGCTATTGGAAGCGGAAAGGTGAAACGTAGAATGGCTTCACCTTTCAGTGCTGGGTGCCACTGAGCCGCAGTTGGGGCGGCTGTGGCTTGTTTCTGTCGTGTCGTGGTCATCACGTTCTCCTTACCACGCGAAAGGTCCCCATTTCGAAACTGGGCAGAAACTGCTTTGTTCTTCAACTGCAGCCTTTCACATGCACAAGAACGGAGCTTTCTTGCTTGCTTTCCAATCTGCAAACCTGCTGTCGAATTTACTTGAACAAATCTGCTCTCGTAGTGAAATATAATGCAATTGCATTTAATGACTGTGCAAAGCATTGTAAAGTTTTTCTCCAACCTGGTTATGATCATATGCCATTCTGTTTGAGAGTGTAGTTACCGCGTTCTGATACTTCCACGAAAAGCAGTACCACATTTGCATTCCCTGCGCAGGCGGACCGGTTCAAAGGCAGGGAAGAAGCTGATGCGCTGGTGTCACAGCGCACCACGAATTCTTGAACTTGTCTGTCAAATGTACCCCAAAGTCGTCTCTGAAAGGCCTCATTTGGAAGCTGTCTGTCGTTATTCAACGCGCGAGAGTTGGCACCAGAGGTCTTGAATCATGTTTTGGAGCAGTTCGCACGTTCGTGGCTCATTCAATTAGCAACAGCAATGAAAGAATTTACACTCTCAGAGGAACCTTTGGACTTTCACCAGAGCTGCAACTGCCTCCCTTCCCCACACGTCCTCCCCGTTTACATTTTCCTGCTCATCAGCGATTTGAAGAAAACCAAATGTATTCCATGCCATTCTGTAGACTCTCTGAGGATTCCTCCGTTTCAGTTCCAATATGGCTTAGATCTCGGGGCGCACCGTAATACTAGCGACACCACGAAAGCACCCCTGTTAGCTCAGTGTGATAACAGAACAATTGTTTGAAAAAAATTACCCTCTAAAGAGTAACCCCACCCAATCATATTTCTTCACATTTATTGCCGACTAATACACATATCCCTGAACACAATGTGCAATTTAGCATGGCCAGCTCACCTAATCTGCACATCTTTGGATTGTGGGAGGAACCACAACAAAGTCACATAGACTTGGGGAGAACGTGCAAAGTCCCCACAGTCACCCGAGGAGGGAATCAAACCAATGTCCCTGGCGCTGTGAGGCAGCATTGCTAACTACTGAGGTACCATGTAATCTTATGCAATAAGTAAAATCAGTGAACGATACGAAAAATATAAGTTTCAAATGAATACTCTCCGATATTGTCAAAGCATGTCAATCTTACATTCATTACGAATAGGTGTATTGAAAACAAAAAAAAAATCATGAATGAAAAATAATTAAAAATTGAATTTGATCAAAGGTCGTAACAATATTTAGATTAATTGCAATTTTTAATAACAAATGTAGGTAATTAGCTGACGAATGCATAATTGGAAGTGGCATATATTTAGTTAACACGAAGAAAGTTACTTGTTTTTTCCCCTTGTTACACAGCAGAATAACAATGTGTGTGTGTTCGAAGTGTTTGAATCAAGCTCTTTCGAACCAAATAACTGATGACTTACGATCACTTAGCCTTGTCACCTTTAAGACCACAACATTCTCAAATATTTTCCAGGAATTTACAACCAGAAGAACTAGTTAATTTATTTTCATAGGAACCCAAACAGAATAAGTTACGGACACTGTGAATTAGTGAGTCAATGCAAGCATTCAACTGAAGACAACATCCCTTCTTTCCAAAAATGTTCAAAATTAAAAAAAATCAAAATGTATTGCCATTGTTGAATGAAAGAATAAAGAGATGCTCATTCTTTTTCATTTGTTTTTGTTGCATGAAACATCCGTAAGTCGTATTCTGATTACAAACACAATAAACGTGAGCAGTGAAGTCAAAAATAATTAATTAAATTCAACTATGTTTCAACAGGTAACCTAAAAAATCATATTTACAATGACTGAGAGATTGTGCACTTAAATATCCTTACAGTGGTTCATGTACTGTGCCATAAATCCACATTTGTGCAACCTACTAGATTGAATAATAATTATTTTTTATTAAATAAATCAGCAACACTTGAAGTATCAAAGTCTGTCAATGCATTAAAGAATAATGAAAAATCTCTTTTTGCAAGTGATTGAGCAATGTCTGGAAATGAACTGGAATTAATTCAGTGAAAAGCAATTAGATTTTCCAGAATTTTCCAGGTTCCTTTCTGGGGTAGGTGACCTGAAAAATAAAGGCATTTTCATACTGTACTATTAGTACTCAGAAATAATGAATTAAATCTAAATGTGAATCTCACTGTACTTGTTCAAAATACTTTTTAAAATAAATAATTGTGCCATTATTGTAATGGCAATGACTTGATAATGAATGCTGTCTTTTGAAGAATTAAAATGATTCAATATTTCAAAAGCACTTTGCTGTGATGTTGATTGGATATTTATTAAGATAAGTAAACTGAGGAATAAAACATAGTACCTAGCTTTGTGGATTGAAGACAAATGAGCCATTCAGTTATTATTGAGCAAAATTCTTCCTTTTTTAAGTCAAAAATGTACAAGAATTGTGAATTTCCATCCACTGGATTCCTTGTAGAGATATGTTACATTAATTTATATGATTAATATCAATGTTGAAAGATTTGTATCAGAATTAGGAAGAGAATTAGTAAGTCATGAAAGTGAGCTTGAAACTGACCAAACAATGCACTCATGACATGTGGCATATAAGGGATGTTAATAATATTGTCATTTTTGTACAGTGATGTTAGAATAAAAATAACAAAAAAAAACAACATGGTCAAAGCAGTTCTTTTCTTACAATGAAATGAAAACAATAATCATTTTGTAACATGCATGATTTGAAATAGCAGTTTTGTAATGTGACATATACGGTGAAGACGAACCCTTTTGCAAAAATGTACGACCTTCACAAATTTAAAATGCAGTATTTGTTCAATTTGTAATAAAAATGGTTATAATCTAAATTGTCTCTTGTACACACACAACAGAAAAGAGCTCAAAGATTGTTAGATTGACAAAAATTTGCTTCCCAACGTTATTGTAGTACAGTCAATATACGTGATAAAGTAGAATTATTGGTTTAAACAATATAAATCAACATTAACGACTGAACTGAAATATAACACATCAATTGCATTAACTGCATAGAATAGTAAATAAATGCTTTCTGTTGTCATTTGTCCCAGGAACAATAAGATACTTACTCAGGTTATTCCACTGAACATTAATCAGCTGATGATGAATATCTTTGTGTCGCTTGATGAGCATTGTTTTATGTGAACATTGATTTCAATAAATTTAGACATTTACATGAATTAGGAACAGACTGATAACTGGGTGTGAAATACCTTATGTAAGATTAGACAATTTTTAGTATTCATGAGGTTTGCTGAACAAAACACAGTTAAGTCATCATGCAATAAACAAGATTAGAGAGAAATATGCAAATTAAATTTTCAAATGAATGCACTCGGATATTTTCAGAACATTTCAAGCTTATATTCAATATAAATAGATGAGTGGAAAACTAAAAACAAATTTCAGACAACTCATAAACAGATTAATAACTAAAAATTGATATATAGTAGGAAGTGGCATTTGTTTCTTTAACTGAAGAAGAACTTGATTTTTTTCTCATATTTATAACTTTGAAGCATCAAGTTCTACGTGCAGTCTGAACCCAACTCTTCAGAATAAAAGAAAACCAAGGAATATCTGTACTTTGCATATTTCATCTTTGTGAGTGCAACATTATCAGATATTTTGCAAAGAATATAGATTGAGTGGAATTAGATACATTCTGTTTTTTGCGGACTCAAGAAAATATATAGCAGATATTGTGATTATTGGAATGAATAACAAATGAAAACATATTTCATGTTGAATTTAAGAATTCATTCGATTCTTAAATATTTTCTTATCATCATTCAGAGCTGCTCTGGCACAGCTCTGTTCAAGATGGGAATTGAAATTGTACCCTGTGGTCTGGTAACAGAGAGACGACCAGATTTGCACAAGATTCCTTCATAACATTCCCAACCATGCTGGGCAGGGCTGAAAACTAATCAGATGTTTATTTTGATAATGGGATTGGAATTAAATGGTTGGATACAGTGTGTAATCTACTGAAAATTCAGTAGTAATTTACAATAATGATGGGAGTTAACAAATGTCTTAATTAAACATGATTTTTATGATCTCTTGTGGAACGACAACTTGACAGAATTGTGTGATTACTGTGCATTATAAATAAAAATGAACATAATTATTCTTTATGTTCATAAGTTTCTCATTATCTGAAATGCAAATTAAAATGTTTTTGATCTACACGTAAATTGGAACAAAATGATGAACTGTTCAATCAATGTGCCTATTCAGCTGAAGACAACTTTCATTCTTTCTGAAATGTACGATTTCTAAGAAGTCACCATTTCCTGTGATTGTTTAATGAAATAAGACAGATGCCAACCCTTTTTTGTATGCTTCAAAAATTCATGGGGGTTTAAATGGTTTTGCACATGAAATATATTCAAATATTATTGTGATTAAAAACACAATAAATGTTAACATTGAAGTGACTTCCAATAGAAACCGGTTAAAAAGTGTTTCCAAGTTTAACATGAAAAGCAATATTCAGAATGATTAAGTGATTGTACATTGCAATGTCCTTGCTTTAGTTATTATATGAAAACTTAATTCCACATGTACACCACTTACCGAATTGAACAATGATTAGGTATTGGCAACAAATCGATTTGAAAACTTTTATTAATGAATTTAAGAATAATGAGGCATCTCCTCTTCCTATTTCACTGAGTAATGTTTAGAAATGAATAGAAATATTGTAGTGCAAAGTAACTGGTGTTCTCAGAAATTCAATGGCAGAGTAGACTGTGATCTTTCAAATGAGCAAAAGTCAGATATTTACAAATGATGTTGCAATGGCAATTATTGGTCTTTTGTGGGTGTATTGGCCTTATCAAACAGGTTTTAATATTGTAGCATTCACACTAAGAAATATTGAAGATATTAAAGGCACATTGTGCTTGTTATAAAGCCTAAATTAAAGTATTGCGTAATTATTGTAATTGATAGTTGTTTCTAAAATCCTGATAGATAAATTGACTTCATATTTTGAATGCACTTTGCTCTGATGTCGATTGTATATTCATTAAGATTAATAAACTGAAAATTAAAATATAAAACGTGGCTTTAATAATTAAAAAATCTCAGCAACAATTGAACATATTTCAAGTTTTTTTTTGGTCAGTTCATGTCTATTTTATTAATGTTAGTTTTATCATGATAAATGTTTAGATAAATGTCAGAACTAGGAAGAAAATAATTAGGCCGGGAAAATGAGTATTTATATGAACAAAACATCGAATTAATGACATTTCGTACAGGAAGTCATTTTGTAGCAAATGACTAATACTAGTGAGTATTGTTCATTGACAACTAATGTTGGAAGAAAATAAAACTATTTCAAAATGAAATTAAAATAAATATCATTTTGAAGGTCACATGATTTGAAAAACGGAAATTGCCAGTTAATGTGACATTTTAGCCGAAGAATCGTCCTTCCCCCCTCCCCCCACCCCACGTGTAGTCATTTCAATAATTTAAAATTTAGTGTAAGTTGAACTAAATAACAAATGGATGCACCTACATTGTTTTCTTGCACATAAAAAAGTTTAAAAATAACATGAAAATGATATCGCTATGCAAGTAATAATTTCACAGATAATAAGTGTTTGTATTGAAATTAAATGTCACCATAGCTGTAGAAGTGATTTCCCCTGACAGGGAATGAAGACTGAGGAGATAGGCAGAACTCAGGCAAGTGGAAGATGTTTACTCATGCTGCAATCAGTGAAAGCAGTGATCATCCCCCGAGGCCAATCTAAGAAGGGAGGTCCATGACATACTGTAACGTGTACAGTAAAAAGCAGTATTTTTACACACTTTCTGTATTACAAAATCCACATGCAATGTGGTTACAGTCCTTCCCTCCTTATACAGAAACCCGATCCTGTAGAATACCTAATCTCAGATGGACATCGCTATGGATAGCCCCAGCTTTCTATTGTTTCATGGTGTTTTTCAAGTGCTATAATCTCCAGGCCTTGGGATCTCTCTGTGCGTTTTATTTCCTCAGATTAAAAAAAATAATTGCTGCAGTCCTTTGGGCCTCTCACTCTGACTTATTTACGATTCTCAAGAATATGTAATCAGAAACTTTTAAATGTTCTGAGCAACTTTAAAATAGAAACTATTTCTGACAATCAAACCCTGTCTGTTTCCCTGTTAGCAGCTGTGGAAGTTAGCTGGGCTCGATCCTGCAGCTGGTGTTTATTCATTCACTGGGACAATTATTCTTTCATTAATGAGAGTCAGGGTTGGTCATTTTTCTGTATGCCAGCATTCTCTTATCACTATCTGGAATATCACTGTCTGGAATGGCATACTTATGGACTTGGAGTACGATTGTACAAAATGTTCTTTTTTTCACTTAAGACTGGAACAGACTGTTAGTCTTATTTATCTCCCCTCCACCATTTTGTGTTTTAATTCCAAGGCAGGCTGCTCAGGGCATCCCTACAGCAGCAAATCATTAAGGATTTCAGCACTAAAATAAAAATCAGCATTCGCTACCATTAGGAAACAGTACCATGCAATAAGCTTCCGTCACTGAGACTTAATTCCACATTTAAAGTCGACTATACTGATTTGATCAATGATTAAATATTAGGTATAAGTAACAGTTAGCGTTAAAAATAGTCACTGTAAACTTAAAATGATTAGAAATGTCATATTACTATCCGTAACATGTAGAATTGAACATTAATTCTTGGAGTCTAAAACAATCAAGCGTATCTTCATTTGTAAGGCCGAATATTAATCCAATGATTTCTGTGAACATTCAAATGGGAAGATATCAGATATTTCCTGTCAGTGTTGGATGAGGAATCATTGCTTGGTTTGTGGTTGTGTTGACTTGGAATAAAAGATCCATTTTTCTTTGTAAAATTGGCACTACGAAATAATGATTTAAATTGAAATGTGAACCTCACGATATTTGTTACAATACCTAAACTGAATTACTGTGTGATTGTTGGACTAACAATGAATTGGTAATCTATTTTAGAACACTGACACATTAAGTGATTCAATATTTCCAAACGGGTTTGCTGTGATATTGATTACATAATAATTAGTATCAGTGAACTGAGAATTAGAATGCTGGCATGCTGTTTTGGAAAAAAAATTGAATTTGCAGTCATTACTGATCATTCAACATTCTCGGATACTCCTGCAATCTGTACTTGCTGTCTCAGCTTTTCTTCTGTAGAAATAAAATATATAATCCATGCAACTTTTCATGTCATCAATATTCAGACATTTCTGTCAGCATTACAAAGAAAATAAATCGACAAGGAACATGGGTATCATAGCAAAAATCAGTCAACAGGATTTTTGAGGAATTTTTTAAACATTGTCTCTGAGTGAATACATGAAAAAGTTTAATGGGGATCTGTTACAATGTACTGAGCCGCAATTACATTTCGATCATGATGACTGAAGGAACCTATCAGAAAATTCGCCTACATTTAAAAACATGTTACTATCAGCATCGTTAGTCGTAAATAATGAAGTCTGATTAATAGTGTGGGAAAGATGTGTGTAAATTATAAGAAAGTATCTCTTGCATATATTTGGGATGGATTGAAAGTGTAATGTTTGCTGTGGTCATTCATCTTGAGAACAATACAATACTGGCAAAAAGTTTTGCACTGAATAGTAATTAGGTGGCCTTGAATAACATCGTGTGGCTTTATGTGCAGTGATTACTTTATTTCAAGAGCTTTGAGATATTTTCCATGATTTGCAAAATGATTAATAATTTTGTGACAAACATCCATATGTGCTCATGAGCTGGATTTAAAGAATCCAATGTGTTTCTGTGAAAACCCTTCATTATTGACATTTCCAAGAGAGGTGTATTGTGCTCCGGCACTGGTTGGAAGTCAAGGTGCAAGAATATCTGATTCATCCTGGAGCTGATTGATTCTAGCTGCTGTTTGAGTGAGTTTGATTGATTTGTATTTGTCCCGATTTCTCTGCCTGTAGGTGAATTTAGAGCATCCAATTTCTGTCCAAGGGTCACTTCACATCACTGGAGCGTTAAAATATAATTCATATATTGTGATAACAATGACTTTTCAATTAAAGTTTGTGTTTTAACAAAAAAAACGATTTGATGTTTTCCGGGAATTTACACTGAAATTGATTAGATATTTATTAAGATAGATAAACTGAGAATTATAATCTAGTTGCAGGATTGTTGAGTTGTTAAACCACAGACTTAAGAGTTTTATTTTTGGAATGATTTGGAGACGCCAGTGTTGGACTGGGGTGCACAAAGTAATAAATCAAACACCAGCAGGTTATTAACTAATATGTTTATTTTGAAGAACTAGCTTTCAGAGCGCTGCTCGTTCATCAGATGGTTGAAGGAGCAGCGTTCTGAAAGCCAGTGCTTCCAAATAAACATGTTGGACTATACCCTGGTGTTGTGTGATTTTTAACTTTGTTTTTTGGAAGGAATGCTTTCTTTATTCAAATATACAGGCTGTTCAAGAATTCTATCTCGCCTTTGGTGATTTCTTTTAGAGACCACTCATGTATAATTCATACAATTTTCACTGTAATCAGTATTTCAAATTTCCATCAGATCTAAGATGAAAATGAGGAGCAATTAATGAGTACTTCCATGAATGGAAAGCACAATAAATTAGAGGGGCAAGATTCAAATTTGATCTGAATAAGCAAATAAACATTTTGAATGGAAAATATCTGAAAATGTTTACATTTAAATTTGAACGAAGTCAAATTACTTCTTTTTGAAATACATGGCTTGAAAACCTGTTTGAAAACATGAACAAATCAGGACTATCAACATGTCTTGCTGTCATGTCCTCGGCCAATTGTCATAAAGAATAAATACCACTTTCAGCAACAAGTATGTGTAATTACTGAACTGAAAAGTAAGAGGATAGTCTTGTGTTTATTGGCAAGAATGACAACCAGATGTTTACTGTGGTTATTGCACTATGTAACAATAAGATCAAGATCAATGGCTGTTACAATCATTGGCCACTCGTAATGAAGAATAAACACTGCTTTGAGCACTGCTTTGAACAGAAATTTCAGATGACACCCATTGTATTTATTGGCTGGAATGATGACCAGATGCTTACTGTGATGATTAATCTCAGGAACAATAAGACAATTACTCAGATTATTTCCTGAACAGTAATAAGATGGTGATGAAGACGATTGTGTGGATTTATGTATCGTGCTTTGTGTGAGCATTGATTTCAATAACATTGTGATAGTATACAAGTGTGCAGCTGAGGTGAGTTGGCCATGCTAAATTGCCCATAATGTTCATGGATGTTTCAGGTTAGGTGCATTATATTTTGTTAGAATGGTGCTGGAAAAGCACAGCATTTCAGGTAGCATCCGAGGAGCAGTAAAATTGACGTTTCGGGCAAATGTCCTTCATTAGGAATATAGCCTGTATTCCTGATGAAGGGCTTTTGCCAGAAACGTTGATGTTCCTGCTCCTCGGATGCTGCCTAAACCACTGTGCTTTTCCAGCACCACGCTAATCTAAACCCTGGTTTCCAGTATCTGCAGTCATTGTTTTTACCTAGGTTAGGTGCATTAGTCGGGGGAATATCGAGTAATAGAGCAAGGGAGGGCCTGGGTTGGTTACTCTTTAGAACATAGAACAATACAGCACAGAACAGGCCCTTCGGCCCTAGATTAAGCACCCATCCATGAACCTAACCAAATGCCGCTTAAAGGTCGCCAATGATTCTGACTCTACCACTCCCACGGGCAGCGCATTCCATGCCCCTACCAATCTCTGGGTAAAGAACCCACCCCTGACATCTCCCCTATACCTTCCACCCTTCACATTAAATTTATGTCCCCTTGTAACACTCTGTTGTACCCGGGGAAAAAGTTTCTGACTGTCTACTCTATCTATTCCTCTGATCATCTTATAAACCTCTATCAAGTCACCCCTCATCCTTTGCCGTTCCAACGAGAAAAGGCCGAGAACTCTCAACCTATCCTCGTACGACCTACTCTCCATTCCAGGCAACATCCTGGTAAATCTTCTCTGCACCCTCTCCAAAGCTTCCACATCTTTCCTAAAATGAGGCGACCAGAACTGCACACAGTACTCCAAATGTGGCCTAACCAAAGTCCTGTACAGCTGCAACATCACCTCACGACCCTTGAATTCAATCCCTCTGCTAATGAACGATAATACTCCATAGGCCTTCTTACAAACTCTATCCACCTGAGTGGCAACCTTCAAAGATCTATGTACATAGACCCCAAGATCCCTCTGTTCCTCCACCTGACCAAGAACCCTACCATTAACCCTGTATTCTGCATTCTTATTTGTTCTTCCAAAATGGACAACCTCACACTTGGCAGGGTTGAACTCCATCTGCCACTCCTCAGCCCAGCTCTGCATCATATCTAAGTCCCTCTGCAGCCGACAAAAACCCTCCTCACTGTCCACAACTCCACCTATCTTTGTATCATCTGCAAATTTACTGACCCACCCTTCGACTCCCTCATCTAAGTCATTAATAAAAATTACAAACAGCAGAGGACCCAGAACTGATCCCTGCGGAACTCCACTTGTAACTGGGCTCCAGGCTGAATATTTAACATCTACCACCACTCTCTGACTTCGACCGGTTAGCCAGTTTTCTATCCAATTGGCCAAATTTCCCTCTATCCCATGCCTCCTGACTTTCCGCATAAGCCTACCATGGGGAACCTTATCAAATGCCTTACTAAAATCCATGTACACTACATCCACTGCTCTACCCTCATCCACATGCTTGGTCACCTCCTCGAAGAATTCAATAAGACTTGTAAGGCAAGACCTACCCTTCACAAATCCGTGCTGGCTGTCCCTAATCAAGCAGTGTCTTTCCAGATACTCGTAAATCCTATCCCTCAGTACCCTTTCCATTACTTTGCCTACCACAGAAGTAAGACTAACTGGCCTGTAATTCCCGGGGTTATCCCTATTCCCTTTTTTGAACAGGGGCACAACATTCGCTACTCTCCAGTCCCCTGGTACCACCCCAGTTGCCAGTGAAGACGAGAAGATCATTGCCAACGGTACTGCAATTTCCTCTCTTGCTTCCCACATAATCGTAGGATATATCCCGTCAGGCCCGGGGGACTTGTCTATCCTCAAGTTGTTCAAAATGTCCAACACATCTTCCTTCCTAACAGGTATCTCTTCTAGCTTATCAGTCCGTTTCACACTCTCCTCTTCAACAATACGGTCCCTCTCGTTCGTAAATACTGAAGAGAAGTACTTGTGCAATACCTCTCCTATCTCTTCCGACTCAATACACAGTCTCCCACCACTGTCCTTGATCGGACCTACCCTCGTTCTCGTCATTCTCAGGTTTCTCACATACGCATAGAATGCCTTGGGGTTATCCTTGATCCTATCCGCCAGGGATTTTCCATGCCCTCTCTTAGCTCTCCTAATCCCTTTCTTCAGGTCCCTTCTGGCTATCCTGTATCCCTCCACTGCTCTGTCTGAACCTTGTTTCCTCAACCTTATGTAAGCCTCCTTCTTTCTCTTTACTAGACTTTCAAACTCCCTCGTCAACCAAGGCTCCCTCACACGACCATTTCTTTCCTGCCTGATCGGTACATACATATCAAGGACACGTCGTATCTGCTTCTTGAAAAAGTTCCACATTTCCACCACATCCTTCCCTGACAGCCTATGCTCCCAACGTATGCTCCTCAAATCCTGTCTTACAGCATCGTAATTTCCCTTCCCCCAATTGGAAAAACTTCCTTGTTGTGCGCACCTATCTCTCTCCATAACCAAGGTGAAAGTCACAGAATTGTGGTCGCCATCACCAAAATGTTCACCCACTAACAAGCCCGCCACTTGTCCCGGTTCATTACCGAGTACCAAATCCAATATGGCCTCCCCTCTGGTTGGACAATCTACATACTGCGTTAGAAAAGCTTCCTGGACACACTGCACAAACACCGCCCCATCCAATCTACTTGATCTAAAGAGCTTCCAATCAATATTTGGGAAGTTGAAGTCGCCCATGACTACGACCCTGTGGCTTCTGCACCTTTCCAAAATCTGTTTCCCAATCTGTTTCTCCACATCTCTGCTGCTATTGGGGGGCCTATAATAAACACCCAACAAGGTGACTGCACCTTTCCTATTTCTGACTTCAGCCCGTACTACCTCCAGAGGCAGATCCCCCTCAAACTTCCTTTCTGCAGCCGTTATACCATTTCTAATTAGCAATGCCACCCCCCTCCTTTTTTACCACCCTCCCTAATCTTACTGAAACATCTGTAACCAGGAATCTCCAACAACCATTCCTGTCCCTCATCTATCCATGTTTCCGTGATGGCCACAACATCGTAGTCCCAGGTACCGATCCACGCCTTAAGTTCACCCACCTTATTTCTGATACTCCTTGCGTTGAAGTATACGCACTTGAGCCCATCTCTGTGTCCGCAAGTAGTCCCTGTCAGTGCTACCTTCTCCACAGCCTCCCTACAGTCTTGGACATCCTGACACACAGCTAGCTTACTTGCTGGACTACAAGTCCGGATCCCATCCCCCTGCCAAATTAGTTTAAACCCCCCCGAAGAGTGCTAGCAAACCTACCCCCCAGGCTATTGGTGCCCTTCTGGTTCAGGTGCAACCCGTCCTGTTTATACAGGTCCCACCTTCCCCGGAATGCAGTCCAATTGTCCAAATATCTGAAGCCCTCCCTCCTACACCATCCTTGCAGCCACGTGTTCAACTGCACTCTCTCCCTATTCTTTGCCTCTCTGTCACGTGGCACCGGCAACAACCCAGAGATGACGACTCTGTCTGTCCGAGCTTTTAGCTTCCAGCCTAACTCCTTGAGCTCTTGAATGACCTCCCCACCCCTCTTCCTACCTATGTCGTTGGTGCCAATGTGTACCACGACTTCTGGCTGCACACCCTCCCCCTTAAGGATTCTGAAGACACGGTCCGAGACGTCTCGGACCCTAGCACCCGGGAGGCAACAAACCATCCGAGAGTCTCGCCCATGTCCACAGAACCGCCTGTCCGTCCCTCTAACTAGAGAGTCCCCTATAACTAGCGCTCTCCTCTTCTCCCCCTTTCCCTTCTGAATCTCAGAGCCACAGACCCCTTCACTGCAGCTTACACCTGCAAGGCTGTCCGCCCCAACAGTTTCCAAAGCTGCATACTTATTTTTTAGGGGAACGACCACAGGGGAACCCTGCACTGCCTGCTTCTTCCCCTTCCCACCTCTAACTGTTACCCAGCTACCTCTGTTCTCCGGCGTAACTATGTCCCTGTAGCTTCTATCGATCACCCTCTCAGCCTCTCGAATAATCCTCAGCTCATCCAGCTCCAGTTCCAGTTCCCTAACTCGTTCGGTGAGGATCAGGATCTGACTGCATTTCCTGCACACGAAGTCGGCAGGAGTATCGGTGGTCACCCCTACCTCAAACATCCTGCAGGAGGAACATTCCACCGCCTGCGCTGCCATGACTGTACACTGTCTCCAAAAACAAGAACACTGAGTCAATAACCTGTGGACTTTAAAGTTAGGTTAGAGGAGGAGGGTGGGAGGGAGGCCCTACGGAAGTAGGACCTGGGGTCTAGAACACACCCACTCAAATACTAATCACTTGCCTTCCCGCCCAGCTATGCACTCCAACCTCACTTCCGCTGCCCGCTACAGGTAAGTAATTTTGAAACAAACTGTCTTACCTTAGCTGTAGTCTCCCGGGTTCGTTTTTCCTCGGCCGCTGCTCCCACTTTAGATGGTCAGTGTGGACTGTTGGGCCAAATGGCCTGTTTCAACGCTGTAGGGATTCTATGATTCTATGATTTTGGAGTAAATTGATAAGTGAGTGCTAAAGATACTACTTAAAGTCAACAAAATCTTTTAAGTTTAGCGAGGTACATTGAAGCCATCATGAATGAAGTAAGATAAGTGAGAGAGAGAGAGAGAGAGAGAGAGAAATTAAATGTTCATATGAAAATACACCAATAGTTTCACAGCATGTCTATCTTACATTTAATATGAATAGGTGAATGTAAAATAAAAATAAATTCCTGACAATTCATGAATAAGTAATAAATAGAAAATAAATTTGATCAAAGCACATGCCATTATTTAGATGAATTGCAATATTTAGTTATAAATGTAGGTGATCAGCTGACCAATGCATAACATGAAAAGGCATTTGATTATTTTGCTAAAGAGGAATTTCGACTGTCAATATTTTCCTCTTTATAATACCGGAGAATAAGGATTTATGTGCTTGACATGTTCGAACTAGGTTCCTTTAAACAGTAAAGTAAATCATGATTACCATGTTTTAGACTCTTCCAACTTTAAGGTTGCAACATCATCAACTATTTTTCCAAGGAATATAGAACCAGCAGAATTAGATGCATCATTTTACTAGTGAACTGAAGGAAATAAATAGGAAATATGATGATGATTGAAATGCAGAACAGATTGAAGAATATCTAATGTTGTTTTGAAAAGCAGTTAAATCTATACTCAGATATTTTGTAATAAACTTTCCGAGCTGCTCTGACACATCTCCGCTGAAGGTGGAAATTGAAATCATTCCTCCTGATCTTGTCGTAGAGACACTGTCAGAGCTCCACAAAGACCCGTCATAATGTTACCATCCGGGAATGGTAGGTGTACAGTCACATGCTTAAATGAAACCGGAGCAAACCCACGCAGACACGGGGAGAACGCGCAAGCTCCACACAGTCAGTCGCCTGACTCAAATGAAAATTAATCAGATGTTTCTTGCAATTATTTGGATGGGAATTAATTGTGCATTTCCTGTGTGTAATGAACTGACAAAACGAATTAGTAATTTACAGTAATGATGTAACAAAGTAATAATGACTTTAATTAAATATAAATCTCGTGATTATTCATGATAAGAAAAAAACCTAATCATTTGATCAGTGTACACTGATGAACGAAACTCAATCAATCAAATAGTTCCATATGTTCAATGCGGTTTGTCACAGAATGAAAAGAAAATTAATATGCATTTGCAACATAACTTTGGGTGGCACTGTGGTTCAGTGGTTAGCACTGCTGCATCCTAGCACTGGTGGCCTGGGTTCGAATCCAGCCTCGTGTGGAGTTTGTATGTTCCCCTGTGTCTGCGTGCATTTCCTCCCACAATCCAGGGATGTGAAGATTTGGTGCATCGGTCTTGGTGGGCTACTCTTTGGAGGGTCAGTGTAGACTTGTTGGGCTGAAGGGCCTGTTTCCACAGTGTAGGGAATCTATTTTTTGAGTGGGTGGCACGGTGGCTAGCACTGCTGCCTCATAGCACCAGGGACCCAGGTTCAATTCCAGCTTTGGGCAACTGTGTGGAGTCAGCACATTCTCCCTGTGTCTGCATGGGTTCCTCTGGCAGCTCCGGTTTTCTCCCACAATCCAAAGATGTGCAGGTCAGGTGACTTGCCCATAGTGTTAGGTGCATTACTTAGGGGGAATGGGTCTGGGTGGGTCTCTCTTTGGAGGGTCAGTGTGGATTTGTTGGGCCAAATGGCCTGTTTCCACACTGTAGGGAATCTAATACGAATCAATGCTTGGGAGGCACGGTGGCACAGTGGTTAGCACTGCTGCCTCACAGCGCTAGAGACTCGGGTTCAATTCCCGCCTCAGGCGACTGACTGTGTGGAGCTTCTGCGTTCTCCCCATGTCTGCGTGGGTTTGCTCCGGTTTCCTCCCACAGTCCAAAGATGTGCAGGTTAGGTGAATTGCCCATAGTATTAGGTAAGGGGTATTGGTGGGTTGCGCTTCGGCGGGTCGGTGTGGACTTGTTGGGCCGAAGGGCCTGTTTCCACACTGTAATGTAATCTAATCTAAACATAAATGATTAGGAAAATAAATGAATTAGTCACTCAATGCGGTTACTCATCTGAAGAGAACTTCCCAAACTTCTAAATGTACTGTGACTATTTCATGAAACAATAAAAAGATGTTAGCTCCTTTTGTTTTACTTCAAACACTCACAAGAATTTTAAACGATTTTGTTCCATGAAAAGTGATTAACTTGTATTGCGGTTATACATACAGTCAATGTAAACATTGAAGTGAAACATAATTAAATCAATTCAACTGTTTCCACAGTTAAAATAAAAATTGATATTCACAATGCTCACTGCAAAATCATTACTTTATTAAATTTATGAGCCATAATTTCGTCGTCATACCCTGAACTATATTGAGCAATGATTAGATAATAGCAACAATTGAATTGTCAAAATTCTATCATTTTATTTAAGAATACTGAGAAATCTCAGTTAATTATTTTACTGAGCAATGTGGAGAAACGACCAGGAATTATTCTAATGAAAAGTAATTACAGTTCTCTGAATGTTTCAGGCTGAGATTACCGCGATCATTGAAATGAGCAATCATCAGCTATTTACAATGAGGCATCGAATGGGAATTCATTGGTTCCATTATGGGATGGCTCACCTAAAGAGTAAATTGATTTTTATGTTGTAGTGTTCGTACTGAGAAAAAATTGATGCAATTAAAATGCGAATCGCACTCTATTTGTTCGAAAGACTAACTCCAATAATTGTGCAATTATTGTCATGGCAGTGACGGGAAAGGTACGTTGTAATCTAAAAAAAATTCAATATATTAAAAGCACTTTGTTGTGATGATGATTGGATATTCATTAAGATTGGTAAACTGAGAAATTTAATATGGTAGCTAGCTTTATGATTCACAAAAATGAGCCATTCAGTGATTATTCAGCAGAATTGCTTTTGGTTCAAAAATGCAGGATTACAAGAATTACATGTTTCCATCCATTGTTTTGCTTATTGAGATGTAGATTTAATTTGCAACTTTTTTGTTCATGACCAATGTTTAGATATTCATGTCAGACATAGGAAGTAAATACGTAGATAGTGAAAGTGCATATTGCAGTGAACATAAGGTACAGGGATCTTCCATAATTTTGTGATTATTACACATCGACAAATAACTCGGGAGTAAAAAATAATTAGAAATCAACATGGAAAGCAGTTTTTTTTTTCTAATAACAAATTGAAAGAAATCCTTATGCGTTGCACATGGTTTGAAAACACATCAGTCACAAAAACATCAGTCAGAAATAAAATCAAGGTCATAAAAAGCATCGGTTTAAGACAATAAGACCCTTATGAAGAGTATTCTGCTCAACAGTAATTAGTGGACCTTGAACATCTTCATGTCGTTCTTGCAGAGAAAACTCTTTCATTATTCATAAAGAGTTAATATCAGAACCAAAAAGAAAATGAGAAGCAATTTACATGATTGTTTTCGTGAAAGAAAGTCAAAATAAATTAAATTTACAGTGCCACCTTTCAGTATTTTCTTTGAATAAGCAGATAAAGGTTTTTAATGCGCAAAATCAACATGTATTCACCTACAGTTGTACTAAGCCGAAATTAAATTATTTTATTTTGCAATACTTCAACTCGAACTTTGATTGGCAAGCTACTACATATGTTGATGTTACCATCCTCGGCCATTTGTAATAAAGCAGGGTTATTGGTTTTAGCTAAATTATTTGTGTGCAATTACTGAACCAAAATATAAGAAATCAAATGCATTTATTGGATGGAACTGGTCACCAAATGTTTATTGTGGCTCTTGTTCTCAGGAACGATAAGAGACTTACTCCTTTTTTTCTCCTGAGCAGTAATTAGATGACCAGGAAGACATTTGTGTGGCTGGAAGTGCCCTGTTGTGTGTGCATTGATTTCATTGACATTGAGATATTTTGCTTGCGCAGGAAGGGATTAATAATCGCGTTGAAGTTCTTAATTAAAGTCATATTTTCTTTTTTAAAATTATGAGAATTCCTTTGTGAAACAATAATTTAGAGATGCCGGAGTTGGACTGGGGTGAGCAAAGTTAAAAATCACGTGACACTAGGTTATAGTCCAACAGGTTTATTGGGAAGCACTAACTTTCAAGGTACTGCCTCTTCATCAGGCGATCTTCATCTCTTCAACTGCTCGGCCAAGAGAATAAGGATTGGTGTACGTGAGGTGTGGAAATGCACAATAATCACGTCTTAATTTTTTTATTGAAATTCTTCTGCAGAATTAACTTCACAGAAAAAAAAATATTTTAACATTCTTGAGCTGACTGGAAGTAAAATCCTGTTGCCCACCATATGGATAACACTTGGATGTATAATGATGAAATAAAATGATTTTCATTATTTAGATACTTTAAAATGTTAAAAACTGCAGTGTCCTCAAACCTAAAATTTAGATATAATGTAATGTGATACATACTTTTATTAATGACCTGAAGATAATGAATTGCAGATTGAGAGATTATTGGAATGAACAACAGACAGAAGCAGATCCAAAGCTGGATTGAAAATCAATTCAAACTCTGCCTAGATATTTTCTAATCACCATTCTAAACTGCTCTGGCGTATCTCTGTTGCAGATGGGAACTGAACCTACACCTCCCAGTCTCATAGGAGTGACATGAATAGAGATCCACAAGTGTCCTTCATTATGTTCCTAACAAGGAAGGGTGAGATTATAATCAATTGTGATGACTCAAATGAAATCTAATGAGTATTCATTCCGCTAATTGGGCTGGGAATTAATTAGACTGTTTCTGTGTGTAATGGACTGAGAATGAATTGGTAATTCACAATAATGATGGTACTAAGCACATATGCTCTTACTTAGAAATTAAAATCATGGCAATTGAAAGAAAGATAATTACACATATCATGTGCTTATTGTAAATTCATGAAAAATACATCTGCGGAATATGTTAATGCAGTTTTTCTTATAATGAAAAGATAACTAGAATGATTAGCAGCAGGATGTAATCGCAAAAAAATCATTCAAAGTGACTATTCAGCTGCAGGCAGCTCCCCTTTATTACACACACGTATAACTTCCAACAATTCAAAATTTACTCTGATAAAGAAAAGAACGTGCACATGTAAATTCCTTTTTCTTGTTGACAAAAAAGTCACAAATTTGGATTTTTTTAGCTTTAAAATATTTAACTATTACTGTGATCAGAAATACAATAAATCTTCACGTTGAAGAAAAATATAATTCAATCAAATCAAATCAAAATACACATCGATATTCACAATAATTGGGAGAGTGAACACAACAATATCTTTCCATCAGTTAATGTACTGAGTCATAATTCCACTGTTATATCCCTTACTGGATTAATCAATTATTAGATATTAACAAAAAGCAAATTATTGATATGCTGTCATTGAACTGAAAATTAATGAGAAATCTCATTAATGTTTGAACTAGCAATGTGTCGACATAAACACTAATTATTAGTGAAATGTCTTAGATATCTCTTAATCGATGAGGCTGTGATTTCTTTGATTTTTGAAAAGAGTAGCATTCAGATATTTATAATGAGCTTTGGCTGGAAAATCAATGCTTTTTGGTGTAGACCTGAAAGATTTTGTTATTGTAGTATAGGCAGTAAGAAATAATGGATTGCACGACGATGTGCATCTCACCTCACTGAATATTTTCAAGGTTTCTAACAGGTTGTTGGTCCAATCTTCAGTTTAACAAGGGTAATTTTGCGTCAGAACATCAGTTACTGCAAACATTTTCAACACATCTCCATCAAAGTTACTAATCTGATAATTCTGAACAAATATCAAAAAAATTAACTCTGTAAATTTAATTGACTATATTTTTCGATTATAGTCAAGTTCGTGCTCTACTTATTTCCTTCCTATTTCTAACACCAGTGGCTAAATATTGATTAGATTAAATGTCATATGAGATAGACATTAGTTTTCTCTAAAAGACCTGTGCAGCACAGGAATGGGCCATTTGGCCCATAAGGTTGTGCTGAACATAATACGAAAGAAACTCATCCCTTCTGCCTACCCTTGGTCCATATCCCTCCAAATTATCGAAATGAATATTAAAGAGCCTTAATGTATCTGCTTGCACCACCAACCCTGGAAGTTCATTACAGACACCTACCACTCCCTGTGTACAAAACAAATTGCCCCTTACATGACCCTTGAACTTGCCCCCCTTACATTAAACGCATGTCACATAGTTTTTGACGCTTCAAATCTGGGAAAAACTTTCTGACCGTCAACCCTATCTACGTATCTATTGATTGTACAGACTTCCATCAAGTCTTCCCCCAGTCTCCGCCACTCCACAAAAAAGCAATCTGAGTTTTTCTCGCCTCTCCAAATCCAGGCAGCATCCTGGTAAACGCCCTCATTACCCTCTCCAAAGCATCCATACCCTTCCTAGAACATGGCGAACAAAAGTGAATACAATACTTTAAGTATGCCTTAACCAAAGTCTTATAAAGTTACAACATGACTACCTGACTCTTGTAACCAGTTCCCTGATCTATAAAGGCAAGCATGCCATTTGCCTTCTGAACCACCTAATTCCTTGCATGGTCACTTTCAGGGAGCCATGGTCTTGAACGCCAAGATCCCTTTGAATAATAAAGCTGTTAGGGTCCTGCCATTAACTATCTACATTTCCTTAATATTTGAGCTACAAAAGTGAAACACCTCACACTTGTAGGGATTAAACTTCACCTTTAATTGCTCTGCCCATATCTGCAATTTATCTTTTTCCTGCTGAGTTATTTGACACCCTTCTACATTGTATCCAACTGCACTGAACGTTATATCATCAGCAAACTTATTAACTCACCCAATTAGATTTTAATCCATTTCATTTCTATATAATTGTATCGCAAATAGAAGTATCCCAGTACAGATCCCTGTGGAAACAAGACAGAAAATGAGGGAAATGCAGAATTCTTGAAGAAATGAGGTTATTTTCAATGACAGAACAATTCTGATGAATAATCTAGAAAGTGTGATTTTTTAAAAAATTAACCCAATATTTTAATTCTGAGTTTACTAATCTTAATGAATATCCAGTACAAACTGCTTTGAAAATATTGAATCACTTTAAGTGTTGCGTTCTCACATTAAAAATTATTTAATTGTCATTTCAATTATCACACCATCATGAGATTTACATTTGAGTTCAATTCATTATTTATTAGAGCCAGTATCATAATGAAATATTAACATTCTTTTCAGGTCAACACCTACAATCAACCAAAGTTCTCTCACCCAGCAATCATTCTAACTCTCATTCTCTTTCATTTGAACTCTCGTATTAATGGAAGGATCATTAATCAGTCTTATCAATTAAGAGATGGCTAACTATTTTTCACATCAATTTTTCAGTTTTTTCCAACTTATTGCAGAATTACATTGCAATAAGGGTTTTCTCATTATTCTTGACTTTGTTATCAGCCATTTTAAAACTAATTATGACCAAAATCTAATCGGTAATCATTGTTGAAATCCAATATCTCCAGATGTAGATGTGGAACTATGTCTCAGTACATCAACTTATAAAAATAATATTGCACTCTACACTCTCTTAATCTTAGCTAAAATAATTTTAAGTGTGGAATCTTAGCTGGATTGAATTGGTTGTGAGACAAAGTGCAGTCTGAAGAAAGGCCACTGGGCCCTAGTATTAACACTGATTTCTCTCCACAGAGGCTGCCAGACGTTCTGAGTTATTTTCCAGCAATTACTAATTTTGCTTGTGATTTCCAACATCCACAGTTTTGTTTACATTCTTGTATTGATTGTATTTCACTTCAATTCTAAAATTTCTACATTTCTGATTATTACATTAAGAGCTAAGTATTTTTCATGTTGTCATTATTTAAATTTCACGTGTTCCTTGTGTAAATAAACCAGAATTAACTAATGTTTGTTCTATGCTTTTACAATGGATCTTGAATTCTTACAAATAACAATTTTTTGAAAATGAGGGAAGTTGTCTTTCGCTGAGTAGTCACATTGAATGACTATGCTTTATTTCCAATTCATCTGCATTAAAAACAGATTAATTTTTATTTATTCAGATGAATAGCTGCTTCAAACATATTGACTTAATCGATTATCATGGGATTTATGTTTATTTAAGACCATTGTTGCTTCGTTCCATCATTATTAGAAATTAATAATTCTTTTTATTGGTCCATTACACACTGGAACTGTCTAATACAATCCTCGTCCAATTATAACAATAAAATCTGAGCAATTTTCTCTGTGAATAAACACAGTAAGTATGTGATTATAGTACTACCTTTCCTGCATGGGAATATGGGAGGGCTCTAGTAATGTGTGTACTTGTAGACCAGGAGACATGGGTTCAATTCCCACCTTCAAAAGCGATGTGTCAAATCACCTCAGAGTTTGTTAGAAAATATCTAAGTGTCGATTGAATTGCATTTCAAACAACATTGCCCCAACTTGTAACTGTTGTTCATTATAATGATCACAACATCTTGAATTTATTTGCTTCACATCACTGATTAAAGTATGAATATTATTACGCTGCTTCTAAATACCTCGCAACTTTTAATAACTTTGCAGTCTTAAAGATTCTACATTATAAATAATTATTAAGCTGAGGGGGAAAGATTTAAAAGGGGTCTGAGGGGCAACATTTCCACACGGTGTGTTTCACATATTGGGATGAGCTGTGAGAGGAAGGGCAGTGGATGGTACAGTTACAACATCTAAAAGAGGTTTGGACAGTTTATTGGATATAAAACGTCCAAAGGGGTATGGGACAAACACAGGGAAATGGGACTAGTTTAGTTTAGGAAACTTGGCCGGAATGCCAAGTTAGGCTGAATGGCCTGTTTCCGTGCTGTATCAGTCTAGCATTCTACAATTCAAACTTCACTGTGATTGGTAAAGGAAAGAACAAACGGGTGTTAATTCTATTTTGTGTCCATAAAAAAAGAGACATGAATTTTAAATAAATTTTTCACATGAAATAGTTGCTCTAATTGTGATTCGAAATACAATGAATGTGAGCATTGAAGTGAAATATAATTAAATCAATTCAAATGTGTTTCCATGGTTAAAATAAAAATTGATATTCACAATCATTGTGAGTTTGTACATTGCAATATCTTCACATTACTTCATGTACTGAGCCATTATTACACATTTATACCCCCTACTGAACTGAACAATAATTAGATCTTAACAACACTTAGATTTTCAAAAATCTATCAGTACACTTAGAAGAAGTAGAAATTTAATTTTGCTACATGACTGTGAAATGTACAGAAATGAACAGGAATTATTGCAGTGAAAAGTAGTTATAGTTCTCTGAATCCATAAGGCTGAGATTACTGTGATTATTCAAATGAGCAAAAGTCAGTTTGCAAAGCATGTTGGATGCAAAATGATTGGTTCCATTGTTGGATAGTTGACCTGAAAACAATAGCATTGTTGCAATGGATGAAATTAAAATATGGATTAAAATAATATTTGGATCTGACGATACATGTTTGAAAGACAAATTATTCTGCAATTATTATAAGGATAATGAATTCCTAATAAATGTTGTATTCTGAACAAATAAATTGACTCAATATTTTAAAAACACTTTGCTCTGATGTTGATTAGACGTACATTAAGATCGGTAAACTGAAGACTGAAATATAATACCTAGATTGATGGATTGAGGACAATAAATGAGCCATTCAATAGTTACTGAAAAGAATTTTTTTCTGTCAAAATGCAGACAGCACAGAAGTAATGTATTTCATTCAATTAGTTTACATGTAAAAACATATGTTTTTAAATTATGTAATTTTATTCTGATCGATGTTCAAACATCTGTGTCTGAATTAGGAAGAAAATAAAAAGATAGTGAAAG
The DNA here is from genome assembly GCF_047496795.1 of Chiloscyllium punctatum. NCBI lineage: Eukaryota > Metazoa > Chordata > Chondrichthyes > Orectolobiformes > Hemiscylliidae > Chiloscyllium > Chiloscyllium punctatum. The sequence continues at coordinate 6,881,758 of NC_092755.1, forward strand.
TGAATATGAGAGTGATCACAAGATACAGTCCATGACATTTGGTAGAAAAAGGAATTTGCATAATCTTATGACTATTTAACGTTAATAAATCATTAACTCCTCAAGTACTGAAGCAGTCCAAGTCCAAGTACAACACGATCTGGACAATATCCAGGCTTGGGCTTACAGGAGGCAAGTAACATACATGCCACACAAATGCAGGCTATGACCATCACGTGTAAGAAATAACCTAACCACCATCCCTTGACATTCAATAGTATTGCCATGACTGAACACCCACTATCAACATTATCCTGTGGATAATCATTGATCAGGAACTGAATTGGTCTCACCACATTAACACAGTGGCTACAAGAGTAATTTAGCTCCTGGCCCCTGAAATCCAGTCCAAACGCTACCAGGCACAAGTCAGGAGTGTAATGGTATACTCCCCACTTGCCTGGATGAATGCAGCCCTAACAACACTCAGGAAACTTGATACCATGTGGAATAAAACTGCCCGCTTGATTGGCACTGCTGCTACTGAGCATCAGTGGTGGTGAGGGTGGATGCTTGTGGATGTCCTACCTGCAATCTCTGTCTCTTCTTATTAACAAAGATAAAAGAATCTTACATTGTTCAACTTTCTCATCAAAACCGAGTACAGTATTCACCCCAGCCTTTGTTATACCAACCAGCAGCATTTCCACCACCAATAGCAGCTCCTCTTAAAATATTTTGTCAGTAACTTGTAATTAACTGGTTACTACAATGACAACTGAAAATGAGTTGCTGGAAAAGCGTAGCAGGTCAGGCAGCATCAAAGGAGCAGGAGAATCGACGTTTCGGGCATGAGCCCTTCTTCAGGAAGGTCCTGAAAAAGCAAATAACCAAATTTTGTAATGATCTTTCTGGACATAATATAGATCAGGTTAAACCTGAAGTAGGTGTCTTACGCAACTTGCTGAAATGACACAGACAGTAGAATCTGAGGTGATCATGAGTAAGTGAAGGTGAATGTGGGAGACAAGCTGGGACTGTATTGGATTAGTCATGGTGAGAGGGAACAAATGCTGGATGCAGGGTTTCAGCAGCTGATGGACTGATGCTCAGGTGAGCCATTGGAAACTGAGCAAGTGACCACCATCTAATAGGACAGAGAAACTGATCCATCAGCCTGAAACTGACTGACCACGTGGCTGTCAGGGACTCCAACACAAGTGAATGGAAACATTGCTCAGAGCCTGTTTCTGTAACATTCAACACAACCAGGAAATGGAAAGTGAATAATTCGCTGAAAACAAGGCAAATTCATTCAATGTTCAGTTATTGAACATTATTGACTCTCAGACTATTCTAACCTGCAGAATCACAGTATAAGGGAAAGTAAACAACATTCTTGGCATAGACATAATGAACCAACTGCTTGTATAAAAACAGCTCTGAACAAAGGGGCTGAATCCTCCACAAACTGACAAATACAGATACCATCAGATTTATAGATAGACTTTGGAATTCTTTAGAAAAAACCCTTCCCTGCTTATGGTGTGTGGGAGAAACCATTCTCAGAGTGAACTGCCACTTATTTCCTTTGAAAAGAGTCTCTGTTTCCCCTCAGAAAAGCAGGTGTGTCGCGCACTTACAGACTGACTTACAGACAAAGGAAACCTGATCAGGGACTCGCAGGCTAATTAAGCTATTAGTGATAGTCCATTGCACACAACAAGAGCTTAGACCACAACAGATTCTAGTGAAACCAACAATGCAATGTAACAGATGAATTAGTCTTTATAATCATTCAGCCTCTCTCAATCAAGTAATCCCAGTCAACTTCCAAACAATTTAAAACTATTAATACCAATGTATACGTATTTATTTCCTTTCCTAATTTACTCCAAAAAATATATCTGATTATTCTCTTCAAAATATATTTTAAATGGTCAATTCATAATCACAATTCATTTCCAATTATTCTTAGAACAAAACCACTTGCAAACTAAAATAGTTTTCATGTTAATAATGACACAGGAAACTTTGTTATGTAGTTTAACAATATTACAAATATTGTTTTGGTTCATTATTGCAGTGAAGCTAAAAGTAAAGTCTATTTATTTTCCCTGATACCTTTCCATTACTTTAATCCTTAATAAGAATGCCCATTGTTTAATGGGTGACAAACATTAAAATCAAATTGAATTTTCATTGCAAGAACTTGTAGAAGTAATCACATATTATTCAGTTCATTCATTGTCATTGATTATCAATTATTTTCACTGAAGGATCACGTTAAATTCACTTAAATAATCACAGTAGAATTTTCACCTCTATAGATATGTAAAGTAAATGTCAAATTATTCATGTTTAAAGTCAAACCAAATTCACATTCCAGGAATGACAGGATGTGTTACATTATTATGGGAAACAGGAACAAGTGAAGTTGGTGGCTGTCAGACGTGAGGCTTTAAAACAAAAGGGCCAGGTGGTAGTTACAGTGTGGGGGTGGGGGGTACCTTGTGACTCGCTCTCCTCAGAAGGTAGTGAGGATGGTGACACTGACTGGAACAGCTTAGATGACAAAGCGCCCACGTATGGACAGAGGGACAGCAATGGGTGGAGTTTCCCACCACCCTGTAAGGCCCAGAAGGCCGTGTCTATGGCACCGCAGTGCATCAAAATTCAAACTTGGACAGACAGGAGGGGGGCCAAAAAGGGAACTGACAGAAATTAAACTGAACCGTTTACCCAGCTGAACGACAGGTGTTGTTGATGAACACCTAGCCTGATAGAGAAATGGTAATAATTGGCATTATTGGGAGATTATTGATGAATTAGTTGAGGCACAGTCTCACCGATGATGGTGTCAGCCAATATCTCTCAGGCCAAGATGCCCCGATGTGTACAGCAGAATCTGTCCCTGCAATGAGAGGGTGAAGGTGAGAGCTGGTTCCCACCAGTGCACAGCCGATCAGTGTCTCCAGGCATTTACAGGGACACACTGGGGAGGGGACAGGCTGAATGGGCTAAAATAGCCTTGGTGACTCACGGGCCCAAGGGTAATATTGAGGATCATACAAAGAGGAAGCCTGAGGTGTGTACCAACCACGGGGGGTTACCAAACCCCAACCTGTGATGATGAAATAGGTTTGATGTATTTAAAAGATGACATGGGACCCTATTTAACTGTAATTATAAACGTGAGACTGCCAGTGGGAGACAATTCTAACCACATTCTGAATTGGGCCATGAGAGCTGAGGCAAACTCAGAAACACAGGGGAATAGCTGCAGGACAGGGAGGGTAATCAGACCCACAATGTTACAAGGGAAGCAGGAAAGGGCACATAGCCAAGGAACGTAGGCAGAGAGAGGGAGATAGATGTTCACATTGTGTGTGTGCATGAGTTCACGTAGGCAAATGCATAGCCCATGAATATTCATTGATGCTGTGTTTGGGAACCAGCAGAACATAATATTAATACAGGAGCATCTCCATCAGTTACCGAAATGGATTTGCCCCTCACCCCTCAATTACTAAAATGAGAGCAGTTGGAGAGGGAATCGAGGAAGCTGGATGAAATGAACCTCTCCCGACGCAGATCATGGATATGGCAAAATATATTCAGATATGGGGGTGTGAAACTGAGGAAGGGACCATTCTGGGAGTTGTCAGTTTAGAACAGTTCAGAGCAACTATTGATGTAGAGGCACAAACTCTAATATGGGAACAACCTGGCCAGGCCCGCTTCAGAAAGCAAAGAAGAGACGACATCTCCAGAGTAGTTACCTTGCAGGGAGACTGGCACAGTCAGGGAATCTGGGGAGTTATAGCTAGGACCCAAACAGCAGAGAGGGTAACTCAAACAGGAATGTGAGTAAATTATCTGTAGATCCTGTAAAGATCGAGGGCCCTCTCACTCCCCACACAAACCAGATCCCACTAAAGCTGGGGCTGACGAGGCAATAATTGTGACAGTAACAGATTGAGAGAAGCAGGGAATAGTCAGACCAACAGTATCCCAGACTAACTCACAGAAGCCGAACGGCTCATCCCACCTCACTATTGATTATACCTCCCTCAGTAAATCCGCCACTAAAGAGTATCCTGCAGTGGCGAACCACACCACTGTATCTAATGGATTAAAATTGCAAAAGAATACAGTCTCAGCCCTTGATATTGTGCATGGGTTCCTGTGGACCTAGAACGGCAGAATAAGCTAGTATTTACTGTCTGAGGAAAGCAGTAGATCTGGATCCAGTTCCCTCAGGGATCCCATAATATTCCAGTATATCCCACTGATACATGGTTGATGGAGTTCATCGATTTAATCTTACCAACACCTCATTACCTCAGTTGGAGAGAAAGAACATATCCGGATATTACACAGAGTATTGGGTCAGGTCAGGCATGTGTGGCTTAAAATTAACCCACAGAGCGTGGGAAGGTCGGGAGAGATGTACCTGGGACATCACATCAGGGAGATCAAATCAGGATGTGAGGTGGACAATCCCAGTGGAATGAAAGACCATGATTTCAATACTATCCACCTGCACACCATGAAGGGGATAAGGCAAACTTTAGGATTGTTTAATTATTGGAGGACTTTTGTGGAGAATTACCCAGAAATGGCAGAACCATCATTAGCCCTGACAGAAGCACGGACATTAGCCAGGGGTCAGGGAGTCAACATATACACAGACAGACAGCATGCCTTTGGTATAGTTCATTACCAAGTGATGGACTGGGCTCGGTGAGGGTACATCACCCTGCCTGGGAGCACATAGATTATGAAGGACAGGTCAGGGAGTTTGTGGAAGCACCTAACTTTCTCAGTGAAGCAGCAATAATGAAGATTATAGCTCACAGGAAAGTAGAAACCTCACACCAACAGGGCAGTGAGTATGTGGGGTAAGGCAGGTGAATAGACAATAGGTGCAGGAGTAGGCCCTTCTGCCCTTCGAGCCTGCACCACCATTCATTATGATGATGGCTGGTCATCCTCAATCAGTATCATGCTCCTGCCTTATCCAAATAAGCCTTGATTCCACTATCCTTAATAACTCTATCCAACTCTTTCTTGAAAGTATCCAGAGACCTGACCGCCACAACCTCCAGGGGCAGAGCATTCCATACACCCCCCACTCTCTGGGTGAAAAGTTTCTCCCCAACTCTGTTCTACGTGGCCTACCCCTTATTTTTAAACGGAATCCTCTGGTTCGGGACTCACGCATCAGCCGAAACATGCTTCCTGCCTTCAGAATGTCAAATCCTTTAATAATCTTATATGTGAAATACTGATTGAAGCTGTGCAGACATTTGAGGAGATAGCAATGGGCGTAGCTACAGAAGTGAGAGAGGAAGGTTTGAAGATATTCCCAGAAACAGTCCCACAATAGGAGAAACAGGAATGGGAAAAGGGTGGGGCAGTAATAGGACACGACAGAGTCCGGAGGATCCAGCAGTGCCACTACACTGTATAAGACAAACATTATTAAAAACATATCATTGGCTGGCCCATATTGGGGAGGATAAAATGCAATATCAGATGATCCGCTGCAATACTTGCCTGGAACAGGGAGAAATACAGCAAGGTTTTGTCGAAGGTGTGTAGTGTGTTCACAGTGTGAGCCAGGGAAAGCAATCAGGATAAAATGGAGGCAGCAGCAGGGACCCAGGGGCCCATGGGAACACTTACAGATGGATTTTACACACACACATCCCAATCCCAGGGGAGGAAGTCCTACTGGGTTTTAATAAATAGATTTACTCAGTGGGTGGAAGCATTCCCCTGCAGATTCTGACCAAGGGACAAATGTTACAGGGAACATTGCTAAAGAGCTATTTGCCCTGTTTGGTACTGAACAGAAATCCCATCCCCCATACCACCCCGAGAGCAAAGCAAGAATCGAAATTGCAGTAATGTCAAGTAGCTTCTGGTAATTTGATCAAATCATAACCGATCATATATTCTCTCGCACTCACAGATACATTTGTAGCTGAAGAGTCTGAGAAGATAGACTCAGCTTACCATTGATTTTTGTCTGGATTGATGGGCTATCATTATCTGCTGCGAAATTCATATTGTGGACGGGCACCTCCCAACAGCTGTGCGTGTCGGAGAGGGGTCATGGAACCCTTTTCACGTGAGTTTGCATCAGTTGTTATGCAGGAGCACAATTGGAAGTGCAAGATAATGTGTAGCATGGCTGGCTGGTAGCGTGGCTGAGCGGTGTAAGGCGCTTCATTATGGCTTTAGTTTCGACAGAGGCATGGGTTTGAATCCCATCGCTGCGATTTATGTTGATCAACTTCAACGACACAGTAAAAATACTGTTTCGTTCCCGGCTGCATTTCTGTTTAAAACAGAAGAAAAATGGTTTTGCTTCCCGCGGAATTGACTGTGGTGTGGGAAAAAGCCGAATTTTCCAAAGTGTCTGGGCTGTCATGATACTGTGCGCCTCCCGCGCGGAAAATCGCAAGCAGCTCTACTGCTGCTTTCTGTTCCAGGCAAGTTGAGCTTTTACTGGAAGCGAATGGAGACTGTTATTTCATCGCTGTTGCGAAACAAAGTCCTACGGTGACTCGACTCGTCGTTATTTGGTTTTCTGGGCAATGAGAAAATCGTTCCAATGAATTTCGATGTCATATGTTATTGAATTTCTTCCACTTCCTTCATTTCCGTCCTGGAGACATCGGAAGGGAAAGGTAATCTAATCGAGACTGTGATTGGTGAAATTCACTTTTTATGGCCCATTCTTATTATGTTCTTTCTTTGTCTCTTTGCAGCATTGTCTGGGAAGTGGTGGTGCACTCAGGCTCCAGTGTGTTTGATAGAGTAGTTTGGAATTGCCCTGCTGTTAGTTGTGTGATTACTTTATGGCTCATGTCCCCGGACTGTCTCACATTTAGCATTCATGCTCGCTGTGTCTGAGAATGCATTTGGTTTTCCAGTTTTGTTGGCGTTCCGTATTAAATGCTTTCTGTTTTGCGATTCGCTCAATACATTACGAATTAACAGGGTTTCTGAGGTAACTTCCAGCTGCAAAAATCCTCAACAGAAAATCTGAAAAAAATTTCACGGAGTATGGTCATTCGGAGCAAAAGTAAGGAAGTGGATCGCTTCTACAGTGTTTCACAATACTACCTTTCCCGTGAGCAGTCTAACAGACGAAATGATTTTGCCACACACTGCGATGGTAAGCTACGTTACAAAGTAATCCTTTAAAGCTGGTGTAAGCAACACAACATTATTGGGGGACACTGCGTGGAAACAGATACTTCGGTGTATCTCGTCCATGCTCAGCACATAGCCAAAATTAAACAAGTCCCATTAAACAACGATCTATTGGAAACAGAAAGGTGAAACGTAGAATGGCTTCAACTTTCAGTGCTGGATACCACTGAGCCACAGCAGGGACGGCCATGGCTTGTTTCTGTGGCGTGCTAGATCCCCATTTCGAAACTGGGCAGAAACCGCTTTGTTTTTCAACTGCAGACTTTTACATGGACAAGAACGGAGCTTTCTTGCTTGCTTTCCCATCTGCAAACCTGCCTTCGAGGTTGCTTGAACAAATCTGCTCTCGTAGTGAAATGTAATGCAATTCCATTTAATTACTGTGCAAAGCATTGTAAAGATTTTCTCCAACCTGGTTCTGATGATATGCCATTCTGTTTGAGAGTGTAGTTGCCGCGTTCTGATCCTTCCACGAAAAGCAGTACCGCATTTGCATTCCTTGCGCAGGCGGCCCGGTTCAAAGACAGGGAAGAAGCTGATGCGCTGGTGTCACAGCACACCACGAATTCCTGAACTTGTCTGTCTGTCAAATGTACCCCAAAGTCGTCTCAGAAAGGTCTCGTTTGGAAGCTGTCTGTCGCTATTCAATGTGCGAGAATTGGCACCAGAGGTCCTGAATCATGTTTTGGAGCAGTTCGCAGGTTAGTGGCTCATTCAATTAGCAACAGCAATGAAAGAAATTACACTCTCAGAGGAACCTTTGGACTTTCACCAAAGGTGCATTGCCTCACTTCCCCACTCGCCCTCCCCGTTTACATTTTCCTGCTCGTCAGTGATTTAAAGAAAACCAAATGGATGCGATGTCATTCTGTAGCCTCTATGTAGATTCCTCCATTTCAGTTCCAACATGGCTTAGATCTCGGGGCGTACCGTAATACTAGCGACGCCACGAAAACACCCCTGTTACCTCAGTGAGAAAACAGGCCAATCGTTTGAAAAAAATGACCCTCTGAAGAGTAACCCACCCAAACACTTTTCTCAATCATATTTCTTCACATTTATTGCTGACTAATACACATATCCATGAACACAATTTAGCATGGCCAGTTCAACTAACCTGCACATCTTTGGATTGTGGGAGGACACCACAGCAAAGTCACATAGACTTGGGGAGAACATGCAAAGTCCCCACAGTCACCCGAGGAGGGAATGAAACCAATGTCCCTGGCGCTGTGAGGCAGCATTGCTAACCACTGAGGTACCATGTTATCTTATGCAATAAGTAAAATTAGTGAATGATACAAAAAAACAAGTTTCAAATGAACAATCTCCGATATTGTCAAAGCATGTCAATCTTACATTCAACACGAATAGGTGTATTGAAAACAAACAAAAAAACAAAATCCCGGCAATGCATGAATAAACAATAATTAAAAATTTAATTTGATCAAAGGTCATAACAATATTTAGACGAATTGCAATTTTTAATAACAAATGTAGGTAATTAGCTGACTAATGAATAATTGGAAGTGACATATACTTACTTAACGCCGAAGAAAGCGACTTGTTTTTCCCCTTCTAACACAGCAGAATAACAATGTGTGTGTGTGTGTGTGTGTGTGTGTGTGTGTGTTCAAAATGTTTGAATCAAGTTCTTTCGAACAAAATAACTGATGACTTACGATCACTTAGCCTTGTCACCTTTAAGACCACAACAGTCTCAAATATTTTCCAGGAATCAACAACCAGAAGAACTCGTTAATTTCTTTTCACAGGAACCCAAAGAGAATAAGTAGCGGACACTGTGAATTAGTGAGTTAATGCAAGCATTCAACTGAAGATAACATCCCTTCTTTCCAAAAATGTTCAAAATTTTAAAAATCAATATTTATTGCTTTTGTTGAATGAAAGAATAAAGAGATGCTAATTTTCGTTTGATTTTCCGGAACTCGTATTATGATTACAAACACAATAAATGTGAGCATTGAAGTCAAGTATAATTCATTGGATTCAACTATGTTTCAACAGTTAAAATAAAAATTGATATTTACAATGATTGAGAGAATGTGTACTGCAATAACTTTACAGTGGTTCATGTACTGTGCCGTAAATCCACATTTGCGCAACCTACTAGATTGAATAATTATTATTTTTTATTAAATAAATCAGCAACACTTGAATTATCAAAGTCTGTCAATGCATTCAAGAATAATGACAAATCTCTTTTTGCAAGTGATTGAGCAATGTCTGGAAATGAACTGGAATTAATTCAGTGAAAAGTAATTAGATTTTCCAGAATTTTAAGGCTGAGATTACCGTGATCATTCAAATGAGCAAACATCAGATATTTGCAATGACGTTGAATGGGAAGTCATTGGTTCCTTTCTGGGGTAGGTGACATGAAAAATAAAGGCATTTTCTTACTGTACTATTAGTACTCAGAAATAATGGATTAAATCTAAATGTGAATCTCACTATACTTGTTCAAAAGACTTTTTTATAAATAATTGTGCCATTATTGTAATGGCAATAACTTGATAATGAATGCTCTTTTGAAGAATTAAAAATGATTCAATAATTCAAAAGCACTTTGCTGTGATGTTGATTGGATATTTATTAAGATCAATAAACTGAGGAATAAATCATTGTACCTAGCTTTATGGATTGAAGGAAAATGAGCCATTCTGTGATTATTGAGCAAAATTCTTCTTTTTTTAAGTAAGAAATGTACGTAATACAAGAATTGTGAATTTCCATCCACCGGATTCCTTGAAAAGAAACGTTACATCAATTTATATGATTAATATTATGATCAATGTTTAAAGATTTGTGTCAGAATTAGGAAGAGAATTAGTAAGTCATGAAAGTGAGCTTGAAACTGAACAAACAATGTAGTCAATGACATGTGGCAAATAAGCGATTTTATTAATATTGTCATTTTTGTACAATGATGAATAATGTTGGAGTAGAAATGACAAAAAATCAACATGGTCAAAGCTGTTCTATTCTTACAATGAAATGAAAACAATAATCATTTTGTAGTATGCATGATTTGAAACAGCAGTTTTTTAATGCGACATATACGGTGAAGACTAACCCTTTTGCAAAAATGTACGACCTTCACAAATTTATAATGCAGTATTTGTTCAATTTGTAATAAAAATGGTTATAATTTGAGTTGGCTCTTGTTAACACACAACGAAAAAGGAGCTAAAAGATTGTCAGATTGACAAAAATTTGCTTCCCAACGTTATTGTAGGACAGTAAATATCCGTGGTAAAGTAGAATTATTGGTTTAAACAATATAAATCAACATTAACGACTGAACTGAAATATAACACATCAATTGCATTAACTGCATAGAATAGTAAATAAATGTTTTCTGTTGTCATTTGTCACAGGAACAATAAGATAAATACTCAGGTTATTCCACTGAATAGTAATCAGCTGATGATGAATATCTTTATGTGCACTGTTTTGTGTGAACATTGATTTCAATAAATTTAGACATTTACATGAATTAGGAACAGACTGATAACAGGGTGTGAAAGATCTTATTTAAGGTTAAATATTTTTTAGTATTCACTACGTTTGCTGAACAAAACACAGTTAAGTCATCATGCAATAAACTGGATTAGAGAGAAATATGCAAATTCAATTTCAAATGTTTGCACTCGGATATTATCACAACACTCCAATCTTACATTTAATATAAATAGATGAATGGAAAATTCAAAACAAATTTCAGACAGCTCATAAACAGATCAATAACTAAAAATTGATATATAGTAGGAAGTGGCATTTGTTTATTTAACTGAAGAAGAACTTGATTTTTTTCTCATATTTACACCTTTGAAGCATCAAGTTCTACGTGCAGTCTGAACTCAGAAATTCAGAACAAAAGAAAATCAAGGAATATCTGTACTTTGCATATTTCATCTTCGTGAGTGCAACATTATCAAATATTTTGCAAAGAATATTGATTGAGTGGAATTAAATACATTCTGTAATTCGTGGACTGAAGAAAACATATAGCAGATACTGTGATTATTGGAATAAACAACAAATGAAAACATATCTAATGTTGAATTGAAAGGCAATTCATTCGATTCTTAGATATTTTCTTATCAACATTCAGAGCTGGTCTGGCACAGCTCTCTTCAAGATGGGAATTGAAATTGTGCCCTTTGGCCTGGTAACAGAGACACGACCAGAGTTGCACAAGATTCCTTCATAACATTCCCAACCAGGCTGGGCAGGGCTGAAAACTAATCAGATGTTTATTGTAATAATTGGATTGGAATTAAATGGTTGGATACTGTATGTAATCTCCTGAAAATTCAGTAGTAATTTACAATAATGATGTGAGTTAACAAATGGTTTAATTAAACCTGATTTTTATGATCACTTGGGGAACGACAGCTTGACAGGATAGTGTGATTAGTGTGCATTATATATAAAAAATGAATTTAATTATTCTATATGTTAAGAAGTTTCTCATTTTCTGAAATGCAAATTAAAACGTTTTTGTTCGACACGTAAATTGGAACAAAATGATGAATTGGTCAGTCAATGTGCCTATTCAGCTGAAGACAACTTTCATTCTTTCTGAAAATGTACAATTTCTACCAAGTCATCATTTCCTGTGATTGTTTAATGAAATAAGATGGATGCCAATCCTTTTTTGTATGCTTCAAAAAACTTCATGGAGATTTCAATGATTTTGCACATGAAAAATATTCAATTGTTATTGTGATTAAAAACACAATAAATGTTAACATTGAAGTGATTTCCAATCAAATCAATTCAAAAGTGTTTCCAAGATTAAAATGAAAAGCAATATTCAGAATGATTGAATGATTGTAAATTGCAATGTCCTTGCATTAGTTATTATATGGAAACATCGTTCCACATGTACACCCCTTACCGAATTGAACAATTATTAAGTATTGGTAAGAAATCGATTTGAAAACTTTTATTAATGAATTTAAGAATAATGAGGTAGCTCCTCTTCCTATTCCACTGAGTAATGTTCAGAAACGAAGAGAAATATTGCAGTGTAAAATAACTAGTGCTCTCTCAATTCCAATGGCTGAGAAGACTGTGATCTTTCAAATGGGCAAAAGTCAGATATTTACAAATGATGTTGCAATGGCAATTATTGGTCTTTTGTGGGTATATTGGCCTGATCAAAAAGGTTTTAATATTGTAGCACTCACACTAAGAAATATGGAAGGTATTAAAAGCACATTGTTCTTGTTATAAAGCCTAAGTTAAAGTATTGCCTAATTATTGTATTTGATCATTGTTTCTAAAATTCTGATAGATAAATTGACTTAATATTTTGAATACACTTTGCTCTGATGTAGATTGTATATTCATAAGATTAATAAACTGAAAATTAAAATATAAAACGTGGCTTTAATAATTAAAAAAAAACTCAGCAACGATTGAACACAGTTCAACTTTTTTTTTGTTCAGTTCATATCTATTTTATTAATGTAACTTTTTACATGATAAATGTTTAGAAAAATGGCAGAACTAGGAAGAAAATAATTAGGCCGGGAAAGTGAGCATTATTATGAACAAAACATCGGGTTAATGACATTTGGTACAGGAAGTCATTTTGCAGCAAATGACTAATAATTGTGTGATTATTGTTCACTGACAGCTAATGTTGGAAGAAAATGAAACTATCTCAAAATGAAATTAAAATAAATATCATTTTGGAGGTCACATGATTTGAAAAATGTCTTTACTTTAACTTTATGTGACATTTGAGATAAAAAATCGTTCTTCCCCACCCCCCCACACCCAGTGTAGTCTTTTCAATAATTTAAAATTTAGTATCAGTTGAACTAAAGAACAAATGGATGTACCTACATTGTTTTCTTGCACACGAAAAAAGTAAAACAATTTTAACATGAAAATGATATCGCTCTGCAAGTAATAATTTCACAGATAATAAGTGTTTGTATTGAATTTAAATGTCACCATAGCTGTAGGAGTGACTTCCCCTGACAGGGAATGAAGACTGAGGAGATAGGCAGAACTCAGGCAAGTGGAAGATGTTTACACATGCTGAAATCAGTTAATGCAGGGATCATCCCCCGAGGCCAAGTTCGGAAGGGAGGTCCATGACACACTGTAACGTGTACAGTAAAAAGTAGTATTTTTACACACTTTCTGTATTACAATGGCCACATGCAACGTGGTTACACTCCTTCCCTCCTTATACTGACACCCGATCCTGTAGAACACCTAATCTTAGATGGACATCACTATGAATAGCCCCAGCTTCCTATTGTTTCATGGTGTTTACAGGTGCTATTATCGCCAGGCCTTGGGATCTCTCTGTGCATTTTATTTCCACAGATTACAAAATTAATTGCTGCAGTCTTCTGGGGCTCTCACTCTGCCTTATTCACAATTCTCAAGAGTATGTAATTAGAAACTTCTTAAATGTTCTGAGCAAATTTAAAATAGTAACTATTTCTGACAATCAAACCCTGTCTGCTTCCCTGATAGCAGCTGTTGAAGTTAGCTGGGCTCGATCCTGCAGCTGGTGTTTATTCATTCACTGGGACAATCATTCTTTCATTAAAGAAGGTCAGGGTTGGTCATTTTTCTGTATGCTAGCATTCTCTTATCACTATCTGGAATAGTACTGTCTGGAATGGCATACTTATGGACTTGGAGTACGATTGTACAAAATGTTCTCTTTTTTCCTTAAGACTGAAATAGACTGTTAGTCTTATTTATCGCCCCGCCACCATTCTGTGTTTTAATTCCAAGGCAGGCTGCTCAGGGCATTCCTACAGCAGCAAATCATCAAGGATTTCAGCACTAAAGTAAAAATCAGCATTCGCTACCATTAGGAAACAGTACCATGCAATATGCTTACGTCAATGAGACTTAATTCCACACTTAAAGCCGATTATACTGGATTTGATCAATGATTAAATATTAGATATAAGTAACAACTAGTGTTAAAACTGGTCACTGTAAACATAAAATGATTAGCAATGTCATATTGCTATCTGTAACATGTAGAATTGAACATTAATTATTGGAGTCTAAAACAATCAAGCATATCTTCATTTGTAAGGCCGAATATTAATCCAATGATTTCTGTGGACATTCAAATTAGAAGATATCAGATATTTCCTGTCAGTGTTGGATGAGGAATCATTGCTTGGTTTGTGGTTGTGTTGACCTGGAATAAAAGATCCATTTTTCTTTGGAAAATTGGCACTACGAAATAGTGACTTAAATTGAAATATGAATCTCACGATATTTGTTACAATACCTAAACTGAATTACTGTGTGATTGTTGGACTAACAATGAATTGGTAATCTATTTTAGAACACTGACACATTAAGTGATTCAATATTTCCAAACGGGTTTGCTGTGATATTGATTACATAATAATTAGTATCAGTGAACTGAGAATTAGAATGCTGGCATGCTGTTTTGGAAAAAAAATTGGATATGCAGTCATTACTGATCATTCAATATTCTCAGATACTCCTGCAATCTGTACTTGCTGACTCAACTTTTCTTCTGTAGAAATACAATATATAGTCCATGCAACTTTTCATGTCATCAATATTCAGACATTTGTGTCAGCATTACAAAGAAAATAAATAGACAAGGAACATGGGTATCATAGCAAAATAACAGTCAGCAGCATTTACTGAGGAAAGTTTTAAACATTGTCTCTGAGTAAATACATGAAAAAGTTTAATGGGGATCTGTTACAATGTACTGAGCCGCAATTACATTTTTATCATGATGACTGGGGGGAACCCGATCAGAAAACTCGCCTATATTTAGGAATTCCTTTATCTCAAAACATGCCACTTTCAGCATACTTAGTCGTAAACAATTAAGTGTGATTATTGGAGTGGGAAAGATGTAGTGTGTAAATTATAAGAAGGTATCTTGTATATATTTGAGATGTTGTGAAAGCGTGTTGTTTGCTGTGGCTATTCATCTTGAGAACAATACAATACTGACAAAAGTTTTTGCACTGAACAGTAGTTAGGTGGCCTTGAATCCCATCGTGTGGCTTTATGTGCAGTGATTACTTTTATTTCAAGAGCTTGGAGATATTTTCCATGATTTGTAAAATGATTCATAATTTTGTGACAAACGTCCACATGTGGTTATGAGCTGGATTTAAAGAATCCAATGCGTTGGTGTGAAAACCCTTCATTGTTGACATTTGCAAGCGAGGTGTATAATGCTCAGGCACTGGCTGGAAGACAAGGTGTAAGAAAATCTGATTCATCCTGGAGCAGATTGATTCTAGCTGCTGTTTGACTTAGATAAACTAATTTTGTATTTGTCCCGATTTCTCTGCCTGTAGGTGAATTTAGAACGTTCAATTTCAGTCCAAGGGTCACTTCACATCACTGAAGAGTTAAAATATAATTCACATATTGTGATAACAATGAATTTTCAATTAAAGTTTGTATTTTAACAAACAAAACTATTTGATGTTTTCCAGAATTTTACACTGACATTGATTAGATATTTATAAGATAGATAAACTGAGAATTATAATATAGTTGCAGGAATGTTAAATTGTTAAACCACAGACTTAAGAGTGTTTTTGTGAATGATTTGCAGGCGCCAGTGTTGGACTGGGCTGTACAAAGTTAAAAGTCAAACACCACCACGGCTATCGTCCAACAGGATTATTTTGCTGAACTAGCTCTCAGAGCACTGCTCCGTCATCAGGCGGGAGCTAGTGCTTCCAAATAAACCGGTTGGACTATAGCCTGGTGTTGAGTAATTTTTAACTTTGATTTTTGGAAGAAATGTTTTCTTTTATTCAAATATACAGGCTGTTCAAGAATTCTATCTAGCCTTCTGTGATTTTCTTTTAGGGACCACTCATGTATAATTCATACAATTTTCACTGTAATCAGTATTTCAAATTTCCATCAGATTTAAGATGAAAATGA
Organism: Chiloscyllium punctatum; assembly: GCF_047496795.1. NCBI lineage: Eukaryota > Metazoa > Chordata > Chondrichthyes > Orectolobiformes > Hemiscylliidae > Chiloscyllium > Chiloscyllium punctatum. The sequence goes on from NC_092755.1 coordinate 6,897,940, forward strand.
ATACCAATTAATGAGTACTTCCACGAATAGAAAATACAATAAATTCAGAGGCAAGATTCAAGTTCGATCTGAATAAGCAAATAGACACTTTGAATGGAAAATATCTGAAAACTTTTACATTTAAATTTGAACGAAGTCAAATTACTTCTTTTCGAAATTTATGGCCTGAAAACCTGTTTGAAAACATGAAAAAATCGGGACTATCAACATGTCTTGCTGTGTCGTCGGCCAATTGTCATAAAGAATAAATACCACTTTCAGCAACAAGTATCATGTGTAATTACTGAATTGAAAAGTAACGTGATAGCTCTTGTATTTATTCGCAAGAATGATAACCAGATGTCAACTGAGGTTATTGCACTCAGTAACAATAAAATCAAGATCAATGGCTGCTAGAATCATTGGGCACTCGTAATGAACAATAGGCACTGCTTTGAGCAACAAGTATCATGGATAATTATTGAACAGAAATTTCAGAGGACACCCATTGTATTTTGTGGAGGGAATGATGACCAGATGCTTACTGTGGTGATTAATCTCAGAAACAGTAAGACAATTACTCAGATGATTTCCTGAACAGTAATTAGATGGTCATGAAGACCATTGAGTGGCTTTATGTATCGTGCTTTATGTGAGCATTGATTTCAATATCATTGTGATAGTATACAAGTGTGCAGCTGAAGTGAGTTGGCCATGCTAAATTGCCCATAATGTTCATGGATGTTTCAGGTTAGGTGCATTATATTTTGTTAGAGTGGTGCTGGAAAAGCACAGCAATTCATGCAGCATCAGAGGAACAGTAAAGTCGACGTTTCGGGCAAAAGCCCTTCATTAGGAATGCAGCCTGTTTTCCTGATGAAGGGCTTTTGCCCAAAACATCGATTTTACTGTTCCTCGGATGCTGCCTGAACTGCTGTGCTTTTCCAGCACCACTCTGAACTCTGGTTTCCAATATCTGCAGTCATTGTTTTTACCTAGGTTAGGTGTATTAGTCAGGGGAAATGTCGAGTAATAGAGCAAGGGAGTGACTGGGTGGGTTACTCTTTGGAGGCTCAGTGTGGACTGTTGGGCCAAATGGCCTGATTCAACACTGCAGGGATTCTATGACTCTATGATTCTATAATTTTGGATTAAATTGATAAGTGAGTGCTAAAGATACTACTTAAAGTCAATAAAATCTTTAAGTTTAGCAAAGTGCATTGAAGCCATCATGCCTGAAGTAAGAAAAGTGAGTGAGAGAGAGAGACAAATTATATGTTCAAATAAAAACACGCTAATAGTTTCACAGCATATCAATCTTACATTCAATATGAAAAGGTGAATGGAAAATAAAAACAAATTCCTGACAATTCATGAATGACTAATAATTAGAACTTTAATTTGATGAATGCACATACCAGTATTTAGATGAATTGCAATATTTAGTTACAAATGTAGGTGATCAACTGACCAATGAATAGCATGAAGTTGCATTTGGTTATTTTGCTGAAGAGGCATTTCGACTGTCAATATTTTCCTCTTTATAATACCGGAGAATAAGGGATTATGTGCTTGAAACGTTTGAACTCCACAAGGACACTTCATAATGTTCCCATTCGGGAAGGGCAAGACCATAGTCACATGCTTAGGGTGGCAACTCAAATGAAAATTAATCAAATGTTTCTTGTAATTATTTGAATGGGAATTAATTACGTATTTCCTGTGTGTAATGAACTGACAAATCGAATTATTAATTTACAGTAATAATGTAACAAATCAATAACGACTTTAATTAAATATGCATCGCGTGATTATTCATGATAAAAAAAACCTAATCATTTTTAATCACTGTACATTAATGAACGAAACTCAATCTATAAAATATTTCCATATGTCCAATGCAGTTTGTCACAAAATGAAAAGAAAATGAATTTGCATTTGCAACATAAATGATTAGGAAAATAAATGAATTTGTCACTCAATGCGGCTATTCGTCTGAAGACAACTTCCCTTCTTTCCAGAAATGTTCAACTTCCCAAAGTTTAAAATGTACTGTAATTATTTTATGAAACAATAAAGAGATGTTAGTTCCTTTTGTTGTACTTCAAACAGTCACAAGAATTTTAAATGATTTTGTTCCATGAAAAGTGATTAACTTGTATTGTGTTTATAAATACAGTAAACGTTAACATTGAAGTTAAACATAATTATATCAATTCAACTGTTCCCACGGTTAAAATAAAAATTGATATTCACAATGCCCGCTGCAAAATCTTTATTTAATTTATGAGCCATAAATTCGTAGCCATAGCCTGAACTATATTGAGCAATGATTAGATAACAGCAACAATTGAATTGTCAATATTATATCATTTAATTTAAGAATACTGAGAATTCGGCCCGACTGCCCGCCCCCTTCCGCGGGTACGTTTGGCCCCGGGTGTCCTTGGAGAAGGAGCACGTGGTGTCCACCTACACACTGGAGTTGTTCAGGGAGAGATGGGAGCCGCAGGGCGTGGAGTGTATTATTTCCCCCTCCAACTCTATTTTAATTTAGTCCCTACCCTCCCCTTCACTGTTTTGATCACACAGCACTGCCCTTTGATGTGAAGGGCAGTGCTTGTCACTGGCCACTTCGGTGTTTTCCTATCTCCCTGGTGGTTATTTTTGAATAAAGAGTCGTGCACCTTGTGGCTCTCACTGTGTCTCACACCTACACACAAACACCATGGGTGCTGGGGAAAGATAAGCACTACCGCAGTTAGGTGATTGTGTGGGGTTTTAAAAAATATATATAACCAGGAGATTGCCCCTTTGATGAGAAGGGCAGTGCTTGTCACTGGCCACTCGGGTGTTAAAAAAAAGAATACTGAGAAATCTCAGTTGATTATTTAACTGAGCAATGTGGAGAAACGACCAGGAATTGTTCTGATGAAAATAATTGCAGTTCTCTGAATGCTTCAGCTGAGATTACCGCAATCATTCAAATGACCAATCATCAGATATTTACTATGAGGAATCGAATGGCAAATCATTGGTTCCATTAGGGGATCGTTCCCCTGAAAAGTAAATTGATTTTTATATTGTAGTGTTGGTACTCAGAAACAATTGATGCAATTAAAATGCGAATCACACTATATTTGTTACAATGACTAACTCCAATAACTGTGCAATTATTGTCATGGCAGTGATTGGAAAATTACGTTGAAATCTAAAACAAAATAAATTGATTCAATGTTTTAAAAGCACTTTGTTTTGATGATGATTGGATATTCATTAAGTTCGGTAAACTGAGAAATATAATATGGTAGCTAGCTTTATGATTCACAAAAATGAGCCATTCAGTGATTATTCAGCAGAATTGCTTTTGGTTCAAAAATGCAGGATTACAAGAATTACATGTTTCCATCCATTGGTTTGCTTAATGAGATGTAGCTTTAATTTACAACTTTTTGTTCATGAACAACGTTTAGACATTCATGTCAGACGTAGGAAGTAAATAACTAGATCGTGAAAGTGCACATTGTAGTGAACATAAGATACAGGGATCTTCCATAATTTTGTGATTATTGTACATCGATAAATAACTTGGGAGTAAAATATAATTAGAAATCAACATGTTCAAAGCAGTTTTTTTCTTATAACAAATTGAAATAAATCCTTTTGCATTGCACATGGTTTGAAAACACATCAGTCACCAAAACACCAGTCAGAAATAAAATCAAGGTCATAAAAAGCATCGGTTGAAGATAATAAGACCCTTATGAAGAGTATTCTGCTCAACAGTAATTAGAGGACCTTGAACATCTTCATGTAGTTTTGCAGAGAAAACTCTTTCATTATTCATAAAGAGTTAATATCGTAAATATTCTGACATTTGTATCAGAACTAGGAAGAAAATGAAAAGCAATTCACATGATTATTTTCGTGAAAGAAAGTCAAAATAAGTTAAATGTACAGTGCCACCTTTCAGTATTTTCTCTGGATAAGTGGATAAAGGTTTTTAATGCGCAACGTCAACATGTTTTCACCTACAGTTGTACTAAGCCGAAATTAAGTTATTTTATTTTGCAATACTTCAACTGGAACCCTGATTGGCAAGCTGCTACGTATGTTGACGTTCGCATCCTCGGTCATTTGTAATAAAGCATGGTTATTGGTTTTAGCTAAATATTTTGTGTGCAATTACTGAACCAAAATGTAAGAAATCAAATGCATTTATTGGATGGAACTGGTCACCAAATGTTTATTGTGGCTCTTGTTATCAGGAACGATAAGATAATTACTCCGGTTTTTCTCCTGAGCAGTAATTAGATGACCAGGAAGACATTTGTGTGGCTGTATGAGCCCTATTGTGTGAGCATTGATTTCACTTACATTGAGATATTTTACTAATATCGGAAGGGATTAATAATCGCGTGTTAAAGTGCTTAATTAAAGTCATATTTTCTTTTTTAAAATTATGGGAATTCCTTTGCGAAACAATGATTTAGAGATGCTGGAGTTGGACTGGGGTGAGCAAAGTTAAAAATCACATGACACCAGGTTATAGTCCAACAGGTTTATTGGGAAGCATTAGCTTTCAAGGTACTACCTCTTCATCAGGCGATCTTCATCTCTTCATCTGCTCGGACTAGAGAATAAGGATTGGTGTACTTGAAGTGTTGAAATGCACAAAAATGATGTGTTAAATGATTATTGAAACTCTTCTGCAGCATTAAGTTCACAGAATAAACAATATTTGAACATTCTTGAGCTGATTGGAAGTAAAATCCTGTTGCCCATCATATGAATAATACCCGAATGTATTTTGATTAAACGAAATGAATTTCATTACTTAGATACTTTAAAATTTTAAAAACTGCAGTGTCCTCAAATCTAAAATTTGGATATAATGTAATATGATACATAATGTTATTATGACCTGAGGATAATAAATTGCAGATTGAGAGATTATTGGAATGAACAACAGACAGAAGCAGATCCAAAACTGCATTGAAAATCAATTCAAACTTTGCTTAGATATATTCTAATCACCATTCCAAGCTGCTCTGGCATATCTCTGTTGGAGAAGGGAACTGAACCCACACTTCCTAGTCTCATAGGAGAGACACTATTAGAGCTCCACAAGTGTCTTTCATTATGTTCCAAACAAGGAAGGGTGGGATTATAACCAATTGTGATTATTCAAATGAAAACTAATCAATATTCATTCCGATAATTGGGCTGGGAATTAATTGGACTGTTTCTGTGTGTAATGAACTGAGAATGAAATAGTAATTCCCAATAATGATGGTAATAAGCATATATACTCTTACTTAAAAATTAAAAGCATGACAATTGAAAGAAAGATAAATACACATATCATGCACTTCTTGTAAATTAATGAAAAATATGACTGCGGAATGTGTTTAAAGCCGTTTTTCTTATCATGAAAAGATAGCTAGAATGCTTAGCAGCAGGATGTAATCGCAAAAATTCATTCAATGTGACTATTCTGCTGCAGGCAGCTCCCCTTCCTTATATAAATGTATAACTTCCAACAATTCAAAATTTACTCTGATAAAGAAAAGAACACACGCATGTAAATTCTTTTTTCTTGTTGACAAAAGATCACAAATTTGATTTTTTTAGCTTTAAATTATTTAACTATTACTGTGATCAGAAATACAATAAATCTTCATGTTGAAGAAAAATATAATCAAATCAAATCAAATCAAAATAAATATCGATATTCACAATAATTGGGAGAGTGAACACAACAATATCTTTCAATCAGTTAATGTACTGAGCCATAATTCCACTGTTATACCCCTTACTGGAAGGATCAATTATTAGATATTAGCAATAACTAAATTATTAATATGCTGTCAGTGAACTGATTATTAATGAGAAATCTCACATTGCTGTTTGAATGAGCAATTTGTCGAAAAAAACAGTAATTATTAGTGAAATGTCTTAGATGTCTCTTAATCAATGAGGCTGTGATTACTTTGATTGTTGAAACGAGTAGCATTCAGATATTTATAGTGAGCATTGGACGGAAATCACTGCTTTTTGGTGCAGAGCGGAAAGATTTTGTTATTGTAGTATTGGCAGTAAGAATTAATGGATTAAATTATGAGGTGCATCTCACCTTACTGAATATTTTCAAGTTTTCTAACAAGTTTCTGGTCCAATCTTCAATTTAACAAGGGTCATTTTGGGACAGCACATCAGTAACTGCAAACATTTTCGAAACATCTCCAACAAAGTTATTAATCTGATAATTCAGAACAAATATAAAAAAAACTCTGTAAATTTAATTGACTATATTTTTAGACTGTAGTCAAGTTCGTTCTCTACTTATTTCCTTCCTATTTCTGACACCAGTGGCTAAATATTGATTAGATTAAATTTCATATGCGTTAGACGTTAACTTTCTCTCTCAGATCTGTGCAGCACAGGAATTGGTCATTTGGCCCATAACGTTGTGCTGAACATATGCAAAAGAAAATCATCCCTTCTGCCTATCCTTGGTCCATATTCTTCCAAATTATCGAAATTAACATTAAAGAGCCTTAATGTATCTGCCTCCACGACCAGCCATGGAAGTTCTTTCCAGACACCTACCACTCCCTGTGTACAAAACAAATTGACCCTTACATGCCCCTTGAACTTTCCCCCTAACCTTAAACGCATGTCACATAGTTTTTGATGCTTCAACTCTGGGAAAAACTTTCTGACCATCAACCCTATCTACGTATCTCATGATTGTAGAGACTTCCATCAAGTCTTCCCCCAGTCTCCGCCACTCCACAAAAAAGCAATCTGAGTTCTTCTCGCCTCTCCAAATCCAGGCAGCATCCTGGTAAACGCCCTCTTTACCCTCTCCAAAGCATCCATACCCTTCCTAGAACATGGCGAACAAAAGTGAACACAACACTTTAAGTATGCCTTAACCAAAGTCTTATAAAGTTACAACATGGCTTCTTGACACTTGTAACCAGTTCCCTGACCAATAAAGGCAAGCATACCATTTGCCTTCCTGACCACATAATTACTTGCATGGTCACTTTCAGGGAGCCATGGTCTTGAACGCCAAGATCCCTTTGAATAATAAAGCTGTTAGTGTCCTGCCATTAACTATCTACTTTTCCTTAACATTTGAGCTTCCAAAGTGAAACACCTCACACTTGTATGGATTAAACTTCACCTTTAATTACACTGCCCATAGCTGAAATTTATCTTTTTCCTGCTGCATTATTTGACAACCCTCTACATTGTTCCCAACTGCACTGAACGTTATATCATCTGCAAACGTATTAACTCCCACAGTTAGATTTTAATCCATTTCACTTCTATATATTTGTATCGCAAACAGAAGGGTTCCAGTACAGATACCTGTGGAAAAAAGACAGATAATGAGGGAAATGCAAAATTCCTGAAGAAATGAGGTTTTTTTCAATGACAGAACAATTCTGATGAATAATCTTCTAAGGTGTGATTTTCGTTTATAAATTAACCCAATGTTTTAATTCTCAGTTTACTGATTTTAATGAATATCCAGTACAAACTGCTTTGATAATATTGAATCATTTTAAGTGTTGAGTTCTAACATTAATTATTATTTAATTGTTATTTAAATTCACACACCATCATGAGATTCACATTTTAGTTGAATCCATTATTTCTTAGTGCCCGTATCATAATGAAATATTAACATTCTTTTCAGGTTAACACACCTGCAATCAACCAAAGTTTTCTCATCCAACAATCATTCTAACTATTTCATTCTCTTTCATTTGAATTCTCATATTAATGGAAGGATCATTAAACAGTCTTATCAATTAAGAGATGGCTAACTTTTTTTCACATAAATATTTAATTTTTGTCCAACATATTACACAATTACATTGCAATAAGAGTTTTCTCATCATTCTTAAATTTGTTACCAGCCATTTTAAAACTAATTATTGTCAATATCTAACCGGCAAAAATTGTTGAAATCCAATATATCCAGCTGTCGATGTGGAGCTATGGCTCAATACATCAACTGACGTAAACAATATTGCACTCTGCAATCTCTTAATCTTAGCAAAAATAATTCTAAGTGTTTACACTTAGCTGGATTGAATTGGTTGTGAGCAAAAATGCAGTCTGAAGAAAGGTCACTGGCCCAAAAGTATTTACACTGATTTCTCCCCACAGATGCTGCCAAACCTGCTGAGTTATTTTCCAGCAATTACTGATTTTGCTTGTGATTTCCAGCATCCACAGTTTTGTTTACATTCTTGTATTGATTGTATTTCACTTCAATTCTAACATTTCTATATATCTGATTATTACAATAAGAGCGAAATATTTTTCATGTTAAACATTATTTAAATTTTCCGAGTTTCTTGTGTAAATAAACCAGAATTAATAAATGTTTGTTCTATGCTTGAACAATAAATCTTGAATTCTTAGCAATCACAATGTTTTGAAAATGAGGAAAGTTGTCTTTCGCTGAGTAGTCACATTGAAACACTAATGCTTTATTTCCATTTCATGTGCATTACAAAGCATGTTAATTTTTATTTATGCAGATGAATAACTGCTTCAAACATATTGATTTACTTGATTAGCATGAGATCTATGTTTATTTCAGATCATTGTTGCTTCGTTCCTTCATTATTAGAAATAACTAATTCTTTTTATCAATTCATTACACTCTGGAACTGTCTAATACAATCCTAGTCCAATTATAACAATAAATATCTCAGTAGTTTTCCCTGTGAATAAACACAGTAAGTATGTGATTATAGTCCTGCCCTTCCTGCAAGGGGATATTATGGAGGCCTCCGGTAATGTCTATACGAGTAGACCAGGGGGCATGGGTTCAATTCCCACCTTCAACAGACATGTGTCAAAACACCTCAGAGTTGATTAGAAAATGTCTAAGTCTCGATTGAACTGTTTTTCAACCAACATTGTCTCAACTTGTAACTGCTGTTCATTATAATGATCACAACATCTTGAATTTATTTGCTTCACATCACTGATTAAAGTATGAATGTTATTACGCTGCTTCTAAATACCTCTCAACTTTTAGTATCTTTGCAGTCTTAAAGATTCTATGGTGTAAATAATATTTAAGGTGAGGGGGAAAGATTTAAAAGGGGTCTGAGGGGCAACTTTTCCACACAGTGTGTTTCACATATTAGGATGAGCTGTGAGAGGAAGGGCAGAGGCTGGTACAATTACAACATCTAAAAGACTTTTGGACAGTTTATTGGATAGAAAACGTCCAAAGGGTTATGGGACAAACATAGGGAAATGGGGCTAGTTTAGTTTAGGAAACCTGGCCGGAATGCCAAGTTAGGCTGAATGGCCTGTTTCCGTGCTGTATCAGTCTAGCAATCTACAATTCAAACTTCACTGTGATTGGTAAAGGAAAGAACAAACGGGTGTTAATTCTATTTTGTGTCCATAAAAATGTGACATGAATTTTACATAATTTTGTCACATGAAATAGTTCGCTCTTATTGTGATAAGAAATACAATGAATGTGAGCATTGAAGTGAAATATAATTAAATCAATTCAACTGTGCTTCCATGGTTAAAATAAAAAATGATTTTCACAATCATTGTAAGTTTGTAAATTGCAATATCTTCACATTACTTCATGTACTGAGCCATTATTACACATTTATACCCCCTACTGAACTAGCAATAATTAGATATTAGCAACACTTAGATTTTCGAAAATCTATCAATACACTTCGAAGAAGGAGAGATTTAATTTCGCTACATGACTGTGCAATGTGCAGACATGAACAGGATTTTTTGTAGTGCAAAGTAGTTACAGTTCTCTGAATTCATAAGGCTGAGATTACTGTGATTAATCAAATGAGCAAAAGTCATTTTGCAAAGCGTGTTGGATGCAAAATGATTGGTTCCATTGTGGGATAGTTGACCTGAAAACAAAAGCATTGTTGAAATCAATTAAATTAAAATATGGATTAAAATAATATATGGATCTGACGATGCATGCTAGAAAGACAAACAAATTATTCTGCAATTATTATAAGGATAATGAATTCCTAATAAATGTTGTAGTCTGAACAAATAAATTGACTCAATATTTTAAAAACACTTTGCTCTGATGTTGATTAGATGTACATTAAGGTCGGTAAACTGAAGACTGAAATATAATACCTAGATTGATGGATTGAGGACAATAAATGAGCCATTCATTAGTTATTGAAAATAATTTATATTTTTGTCAAAATGCAGACAATACAGAAGTAATGCATTTCATTCAATGAGTTTACTTGTAGAAACATGCGTTCTTAATTTATGTAATTTTATTCTGATCGATGTTCAAACATTTGTGTGTGAATTTGGAAGAAAATAAAAAGATAATGAAAGTGAATATGAGTGTGACCACAAGATACAGTCCATGATATTTGATAGAAAAAGGAATTTGCATAATCTCATGACTATTTAATGTTAATAAGTAATTAACTCCTCAGGTACTGAAGCAGTCCAAGTACAACATGTTCTGGACAATATCCAGGCTTGGGCTTACAGGAGGCAAGTAACATACATGCCACACAAATGCAGGCTATCTTGTATAAGAAATAACCTAACCCTTGACATTCGATCGTGTTACCATGACTGAACACCCACTATCAACATTATCCTGTGGATAATCATTGATCCTGAACTGAATTGGTCTCACCATAAACACAGTGGCTACAAGAGTAATTCAACTCCTGGCTCCTGAAATCCTGTCCAAACGCTACCAGGCACAAGTCAGGAGTGTGATGGAATACTCCGCACTTGCCTGGATGAGTGCAGCCCTAACAACACTCAAGAAACTTGATACCATCCGGAATAAAGCAGCCCGCTTGATTGGCACTGCCGCTACTGAGCATCAGTGGTGGTGAGGGTGGATGCTTGTGGATGTCCTACCTGCAGTCTCTGCCTCTTCTTATTAACAAAGATAAAATAATCTTACATTGCTCAACCTTCTCATCAAAACCGAGTACAGTATTCACCCCAGCCCTCTGTTGTACCAACCAGTAGTATTTCCACCATCAATAGCAGCTCCTCTTGAAATATTTTGTCAGTAACATGTAATTCACTGGTTACTACAATTACAACTGAAAATGTGCTGCTAGAAAAGCGCAGCAGGTCAGGCAGCATCAAAGGAGCGGCAGAATCAACGTTTCGGGCATGAGCCCTTCTTCAGGAAGGTCCTGAAGAAGCAGTGAACCAAATTTTGAAATGATCTTTCTGAACATAACATAGATTAGGTTAAAATTGAAGTAGGTGTCTTACACAACTTGCTGCAAGGACACAGACAGTAGAATCTGAGGTGATCATGAGGATGTGGAGGTGAATGTGGGAGACAAGCTGGGACTGTATTGGAGTAGTCACGGTGAGGGGGAACAAATGCTGGATGCAGGGTTTCAGCAGCTGATGGACTGACGCTCAGGTGAGCCATCGGAAACTGAGCAAGTGACCACCATCTAATAGGACGGAGAAACTGATCCATCAGCCTGAAACTGACTGACCACGTGGCTGTCAGGGACTCCAACACAAGTGAATGGAAACATTGCTCAGAGTCTGTTTCTGTAACATTCAACACAACCAGGAAATGGAAAGTGAATAATTACCTGAAAACAAGGCAACTGCTCTTGTAGAGTCTAAACCTTTCAATGTTCAGTTATTGAACATTATTGATTCTCAGAATATTCTAACCTGCAGAATCACAGTAAAAGGGGAAAGTAAACAACATTGTTGGCAAAGAAATAATGAACCAACTGCTTGTATAAAAACAGCTCAGCACAAAGGTGCTGAATCCTTCACAAACTGACAAACACAGGTACCATCAGTTTATAGATAGACAATGAAATTCTTCAGAAAAAACAATTCCCGGCTTATGGTGTGTGGTAGAAACCATTCTCAGTGAGAACTGCCACTTATTTCCTTTGAAAATAATTTCTGTTTCCCCTCAGAAAAGCAGATGTGTCGCGCACTTACAGACTGACTTACAGACAAAGGAAACCTGATCAGGGATCGCAGGTTAATTAAGCTATTAGTGACAGTCCATTGCACACAACAAGAGCTTCGACCACAACAGATTCTAGTGAAACCAACAATGCAATGAAAAAGGTGAATTAGTCTTTATAATCATGCAGCCTCTCTCAATCAAATAATCCCAGTCTACTTCCAAACATTTTAAAACTATTAATACCAATGTATACATATTTATTTCCTTTCCTAATTTCCTCCAAAAAATATATCTGACTGTTCTCGTCAAAGTATATTTTAAATGGTTAATTCATATTCACAATTCATTTCCAATTATTCTTAGAGCAAAACAACTTGCAAACAAAAATAGTTTTCATGTCAATAATGACACTGGAAACTTTGTTATGTAGCTTACCCATATTTCCAAATATTGTTTTGGTTAATTATTGCAGTGAAACTAAAATTAAAGTGTATTTATTTTCTCTGATATCCTTCCAGTACTTTATTCCCTAAAAACAATGCCCATGGTGTAATAGGTGACAAGCATTAAATAAAATTGAATTTTCATTGCAAGAACTAGTACAAATAATCACATATTGTCATTGATTACCATTTATTTTCACTGTATGATCACATTAAATTCACTTAAATAATCACAGTACAATTCTCACCTCTATAGATATGTCGAGTGAATGTCAAAGTATTCTTATTTCAAGTAAAACCAAATTTACATTTTGTTCTGTTTGAATCCACAAATGACAGAATGTGTTACATTATTATGGGAAACAGGAACAAGTGAAGGTGGTGGCTCTCAGACGTGAGGCCTTAAAGCCAAAGGGCCAAGCGAAAGTTACAGTGGGGGGAGATACCTCGTGCCTCGCTATCCTCAGAAGGCAGTGAGGATGGTGACACTGACTGGAACGGGTTAGATGACAAAGCGCACACGTATGGACAGAGGGACGGCAATGGGTCGGATCACCCATTGCCCTGTAAGGCCCAGAAGGTCCATGGCACCACTGGTCATCAAAGCTCAACTTGGACAGACAGTAGGGAGCAACAAAGGGAACTGACAGAAACCAAACATGAACCGTTCACCTGCTGAATGACAGAAGTTGGTGAGTTAACACCCGGCCTGATAGAGAAATGGTAATAATGGGCCTTATTGGGAGAATATGGATGAATTATTTGAGGTACAGTCTCACCGATGATGGTGTCAGGCCAAAATCTCCCAGGCCAAGATACCCTGACGTGTACATCAGAACCTGTCCCTGCAATGAGAGTATGGGGGTGTGAGCCGGTTCCCCCAGTGCACAGCCGATCAATGGCTCCAGGCATTTACAGATATTACAGGGACACACTGGGGAGGGGACAGGCTGAATGGGCTAAAATAACCTTGGTGACTCAGGGGCCCAAGGGTAATATCGAGGATCATACAGAGAGGAAGCCTGAGGTGTGTAAGGACCACGGGGGATTACCAAATCCCAATCTGTGGTGATGATATCAGTTTGTTGTTTTTAAACTGGGACCCCATTTAACTGTAATTATATACATGGGACTCCCAGTGGGAGATCATTCTAACCACCTTCTGAATTGGACCATGGGAGCTGAGGCAATCTCAGAAACACAGGGGAATAGCTGCAGTACAGGGAGGGTAACCAGACTGGCAATGTTACAAGTGAAGAAGGAAAGGGCACATAGCCAAGGAACGTAGGCAGAGAGAGGGAGATAGATGTTCACATTGTGTGTGTGCATGTGTTCACCTAGGCACATGAATATTCATTGATGCTGTGTTTGGGAACCAGCAGAGCATAATATTAATACAGGAGCATCTATATCAGTTACCGATATGGATTTGTCCCATATCACCTCATTTATTAAAATGAGAGCAGTCGGAGAGGGAATCGAGGAAGCTGAATGAAATAAACCTCTCCCAACGCAGATCACGGATATGGCAAAATATATTCAGATATGGGGGTGGGAAACTGAGGAAGGGACCGTTCTGGGAGTTGCCAGTTTAGAACAGTTAGGACCAACTATTGATGTGGAGACACAAACTGTAATATGGGAACAACCTGAACAGGCCCGGGACAGGAACCAAAGGAAAGGTGACATCTCCAGAGTAGTTACCTTGCAGGGAGACTGGAACAGTCAGGGAATCTGGGGAGTTATAGCTAGGACCCAAACAGCAGTGTGGGTAACATAAACAGGAATGTGGGTTATTACCTGTAGATACTGTAAAGACCGAGGGCCCTCTCACACCCCACACAAACAGGATCCCATTAAAGCTGAGGAGTCAGTAATTGTGACAGTAACAGATTGACAGAAGCAGGGAATAGTCAGACGGACAGTATCCCAGACAAACTCACAGAAGCCGGACAGCTCATCCCACCTCACTATTGAGTATACCTCACTCAGTAAATCCGCCACTAAAGAGTATCCTACATTAGCGAACCACACCACTGGATTTAATGGATTGAAATTGCAACAGTATATAGTCTCCAGCCTTGATATTGTGAATGGGTCCTGGTCCATACCTGTGGACCAGGAATCCCAGAATAAGCTGGCGTTTACTGGCTGAGGAAAACAGTACATCTGGATCCAGTTACCTCAGGGATCCCACAATATTCCACTATATCCCATGGCTGATGGAGTTAGTCACATTGATCTTACCAACACCTCATTACCTCAGTTGGGGTGAAAGAACATATCCAGATATTAAACAGAATATAGGGTCAGGTCAGGCAGGCCGGGCTTAAAATTAACCCACAGAGAGTAGGAAGGTAGGGAGAGATGTACCTGGGACATCACATCAGGGAGATCAAATCAGGAAGGGAGAGGGGACAATCCCAGCGGAACGACAGACCACGATTTTAAAACTATCCACCCCCACACCGTGAAGGGTGGAAGGCAAACTTTAGAATTGTTTAATTACTGTGGGAATTTTGTGGAGAATTCTCCAGAATTTGCAGAACCATCAAAAGCCCTGACAAAAGCACGGACATTAGCCAGGGGTCAGGGAGTCAACATGTACACAGACAGTCAGCATGCCTTTGGTATTGTTCATGACCATGTGTTGGCCTGTGCTCGGTGAGGGTACATCACCCTGTCATGGGGCCACATAGAGCATGAAGTACAGGTCAGAGAGTTAGTGGGAGCAGCTAACTATCCCGGTGAAGCAGCAATAATGAAGATTAGAGCTCACAGGGTCGTAGAAACCCCACACCAACGGGGCAGTAAGTATGTGGGTAAGGCGAGTGAAATACTGACTGAAACAGGGCAGACATTTGGGGAAGTGGCAGTGGCAGTAACTGCAGAAGTGAGTAAGGAAAGTCTAAAGACCTTCACAGATACAGCCCCATAACAGGAGAAAGAGGAATGGGAAAAGGGTGGGGCAGTAATAGGACATGTCAGAGTCTGGATGATCCAGCAGTGCCACTACACTGTATAAGACAAACATTATTAAAACATATCATGGGCTGGCCCATACTGGGGAAGATAAAATGCAATATCAGATGATCCACGACAATCCTTGCCTGGAACAGGGAGAAATACAGCAAGGTTTTGTCGAAGGTGTGTAGTCTGTTCACAGTGTGAGCCAGGGAAAGCAATAAAATGGAGGCAGCAGCAGGGACCCAGGGGACCAAGGGAGCAATTACAGATGGATTTTACACACACCCCCATCCCAATCCCAGGGAAGGAAATCTTGCTGGGTCTTAATAAATAGGTTTACTCAGTGGGTGGAAGCATTCCCCTGCAGATTCTTACCAAGGGACAAATGTAACAGGGAACATGGCTAAAGAGCTATGTGCCCTGTTTGATACTGAACAGAAATCCCATCCCCCATACCACCTCCAGAGCTCTGGGACAGTAGAAGAAATGACGCAGACACTGAAAGCTCATCTGACTAAGGTTCTCTCAGAGACAGGACAGCGATGGGTTAGAGTACTCCCCACCAGCCTAATGAAACTGAGGACAACCCCAGCAAAGGGGACGGGGCTGTCCCCCTTTGAATTAGTGACTGGATGGACGATGCAGATGCCACAGGGTATAGTAGTGGGAGAACCGGAGATGTGTGGTAGTGGGAGGGCCGGAGATGTGTGGTAGTGGGAGGGCCGGAGATGTGTGGTAGTGGGAGGGCCGGAGATGTGTGGTAGTGGGAGGACCGGAGATGTGTGGTAGTGGGAGGGCCGGAGATGTGTGGTAGTGGGAGAGCCGGAGATGTGTGGTAGTGGGAGGGCCGGAGATGTGTGGTAGTGGGAGGGCCGGAGATGTGTGTTAGTGGGAGGGCCGGAGATGTGTGTTAGTGGGAGGGCCGGAGATGTGTGTTAGTGGGAGGGCCGGAGATGTGTGGTAGTGGGAGGACCGGAGATGTGTGGTAGTGGGAGGGCTGGAGATGTGCAATGACAAGGATAGGGTTAAACCATTTGTGAAAGAGCTAACAAAGCAGCTGCATGAGATGAGAGAATCAGAGACTGTGAAAGGGAACATGGAAATATCCGAGCTGATATTCCAAACCCTGGAGTTCAGGTCAGGGGAAAATATTACTGGAACGTATGAAGTAAACACATCAAAATGCTGGACTTATCTGGGGGAGCCAGAGAGGGATCTTTCCCATCATATATTAGTAAGGAGCTCTGAATAAACGTTAGTCGTGCTGCTCAACACAGAACTCAAGGCTCCTCTTTGATATTTCTCCCAGCAACAGTTGTGCAGGGGCATGTTGCTGGCTGGAGGTCTATGGCTAGTGCTGTTCCACAAGGATCAGAACTGGGACATCTGTTGCTTGTAATGTACATAAATGAAAAGTTTGAAAATGTAAACGATTTAATGAGCAAGTTTGTAGATGGCACAAACTGTTGAAGTTGTGAATCGTGAAGAATGATGTCAAAGGATACAACAAGAAAGAGATGAGTCAGAAAGATTTGTGGAGAAATTGCAGATATATTTTAATTCAGACAAGTGTGAGGTGATGCGTTTTGGAAGAGGAATGTTTTCAATAAAGGGAAGGGTCCTGAGCAGCACTGATACACAGAGGGATCTTCAGTTCCAAGCTGAATGATCCCTAAAAGTGGTGAAGGAGGTGAATGACACATTTGCCTTCTTTTGTCAGGGGAGTGAATATAAAACTATAATCAGGCCACCTTTGGGGTAATGCGTGCCGTTTTGATCACCACATTATAGGTAGAATGTGAAGGCTTTTGAGAAGGTGGAAACAGGTTTGCCAGGATGTTGCCTGGATTGGGAGAGGTTGGAAAATCTTGGATTGTTCTCTTTGGAAAGTCAATGGCTGTGGGGTGACCCAACTGGCACAGACAGAGTTTGTAAACCATGGTTTACTACTGAAATTGCATCTCTTGTTAAGAAGAAGAAAGAGGCTTTTGTGTTGATGAGGCACAATGGTACAGATGAAGCAATAGAGAGTTACAGATCAGCTAGGAAGGATTTAAAGAGAGAGTTAAGAAAAGCAAAGGGAGAACACGAGCAGTTTTTAGCAAACAGAATAAAGGATAACCCTGAAATTTTCTCTAGGTATGTGAAGAATAAAAGGATGATTAGGGTAGGAATAGGGCTAATCAATGACAGAAGTGGGAAGTTGAGTGTGTGAGTGTGCATCCTGCAGAGATCGGAGGAGTGCTAAATGAACATTTCTCATTGGTGTTTACACAGGAAAAGGAGAATATTGTAGAGGACAAAAATGTGATACGAGATATTAGACTAGAAAGGATTGAGGTTAGTTATGCACAGGTGTTATCAATTCTAGAAGGAGTGAAAGTAGACAAGTCCCCAGGCCGGATGGGGTTTATCCGTGGATTCTCTGGGAAGCTAGGGAGGAGATAGCAGAGCCTTTGGCTATGATATTTGAGTCATCATTGTATATGGGTTTAGTACCCGGGGACTGGAGGATTGCAAATGTTGTGCCCTTGTTCAAGAAGGGCAGCAGAGATGACCCAGGTAATTATAGACCAGTGAGCCTTATTTCCATTGTAGGAAAGATTTTGGAAAGGATTATAAGAGATATCAGTTATAATCATCTAACAAGCAACAATTTGATTTCAGATAGTCAACATGGTTTTGTCAAGGGCAGGTCGTGTCTCACAAAAATCTGAGTTTTTTGAGAAGGTGACCAAGCATTTAGATGAGACTAGGGCAGTGGACGTGGTACACATGGACTTCAGTAAAGCCTTTGATAAGGTTCCACATGGTCGGCAATTAGAGAAAATGCAGAGGCATGGAGTTGAGGGTGATTTAGCAGTTTGGATTAGAAACTGGAATTCTGAAAGAAGGCAGCAAGTGGTAGTTGATGGAAAATATTCAGTCTGGAGCCCAGTTACTTGTGGTGTTCCACAAGGATCTGTTTTGGGACCACTGCTGTTTGTCATTTTTATAAATGACTTAGACGCAGGCATCGGTGGATGGATTAGTAAATTTGCAGATGACACTAAAGTCTGTGGAGTAGTAGACAGTTTGGAAGAATGTTACAGGTTGCAGGGGGATTTAGATAAACTGCAGAATTGGGCTGAGAGGTGCAAGTGGAATTCAATGCAGCTAAATGTGAGGTGATGCACTTTGAGAAGAATAACAGGAAGGCAAAGTACTGGGTCAATGGAAAGATTCTTGGTAGTGTGGGTGTGCAGATGGATGTTGGAGTCCATGTACATAGATCCCTGAGAGTTGCCACCAAGGTGGATCGTGCTGTTAAGGTGGCATACGGCGTCTTAGGTTTCATTGGTAGAGGGATCGAGTTCTGGAACCGCAATATCATGCTGCAACTATACAAAATGCTGGTGTGGCCACAGTCTTAATATTGTGTACAGTTCTGGTTGCCCCATTAAGGGCGGCACGGTGGCACGGTGGCACAGTGGTTAGCACTGCTGCCTCACAGTGCCAGAGACCCGGGTTCAATTCCTGCCTCAGGCGACTGACTGTGTGGAGTTTGCACGTTCTCCCCGTGTCTGCGTGGGTTTCCTCCGGGTGCACCGGTTTCCTCCCACAGTCCAAAGATGTGCAGATTAGGTGAATTGGCCATGTTAAATTGCCCGTAGTGTTAGGTAAGGGGTAGATGTAGGGGTATGGGTGGGTTGTGCTTCGGCAGGGCGGGTGGACTTGTTGGGCCGAAGGACCTGTTTCCACACTGTAAGTAATCTAATCTAATCTTAAAAAAAAGGATGTGGAAACATTGGAAAAGATGCAGAAGAGATTTATCAGGATCGTGCCTGGTGTGGAGGGAAGGTCTTATGAGGAAAGGTTGAGAGACTTGGATCTGTTCTCATTGGAAAGAAAGCAGTTGGGGGTGGGGGGTGGGATTTGATAGAGACATACAAGATGATCAGAGGATTAGATATGGTAGACAGTGAAAGTCTTTTTCTTAGGATGATGATGACAGCTTGCACGAGAGGGCACAACTACAAATTGAGGGGTGATAGATTTAAGACAGATGCCAGAGGAAAATTCTTTACACAGAGAGAGTGGTAAGTGTGTGGAATGCCCTACCAGCTAAGGTAGTCAACTCAGCCACATTAGGGAGTTTTAAACAATCCTTAGATAAGCTCATGGATGATTTTGGGATAGTGTAGGGGGACGAGTTGAGAAAATTCCACAGGTCGGCGCAATATTGAGGGCTGAAGGGCCTGTTCTGCACTGTATTGTTCTATGTTCTATAATCTGAATCAGTTTCCAAGATAGTAATGACAAATCCTAGAGGCCAAAGATTTCAGGGGACAGGGGGAAATTTAAAGAAAACAAAAACCGAGAGAACAGCAGATACTGTAAATCAGAAACAAAAACAGAAGTTTCTGGAAATGCTCAACAAGTCTGGAAGCATCTGTAAAGAGAAATCAGAGTTCACGTTTCTGAGGAAGGACCCGAAACATTAACGGATTTTTCTTTTCACAGATGCTGCAAGACCTGCTGAGCATTTCCAACAACATGTGAAAGTTTAAAGGGAGTTATGTCATGCAAGTTTCTTATGCAAAATCTGGTAGATGACTAGAATGTACTCTCCTGGGAGGTGGTAAAAGCAGAAACAATCACAATGCTTAAGAGGCATTTGTGCAGGCGCATAAGCAGGCAGGGATTGGAAGTGATATGGATCATGTATAGGCAGGTGGAATTAGTTTGGAATGGCATCATGGTCCACACAGACATGGTGGGCCGATTATTCCGGTGCTGCACTGTTCTGTTTTCCAGGGCATAGAATGTGTGGAGTGAGAGATAATATTTTGAGTGGAATATGTCTCTTCTTTAGAACACACAGTAAGTTGATGCATTTTGAGAGAAGCAATATAGAAAGGGAATATATATTTGAGTGGCACAGACACAGACAGCAGGACAGCAGGAATGGGGGACAATGTGTACAAATCATTAAAGGAGTGAAAACATAAAGTGTTTTGAGTAAAACAAATGGGATGCTGGGCTTCGTTAATGGGGGAATGATAACAAACTCACGGAAAAGATGGTGATCTTTGACAAAGCTCTAGTTAGGTCACAGTCAATTATTGCATTCAATTCTGATCAACAGATTCCTGGTCAGATCAGGAAGTTAAAATACCGTCGAGGGGCCAGTTCCATACCTTTTGTTTCTCTTTCCAGACACCGTGGGGTCTCAAGGGTTAAACATTCCCTTGCCAAAGGCCTTATTTCATCAACTGAAGGCCTGTACTCCTACAATACAGACAGAACACCACAGAAGGGGGGAGGCTGACAGTATCGCAAAATAGAACCTCTTGCAGCCACACATGTGGATTGCCCCGTAACCCCAGACAGAGGAATTTGCCCTTTCCAGACAAGACTGAGAGCCCTGGGCACAACCCTGTTAAACTGCCTCCCACTCCCATTGTCTTACCTCCCCTCCATATTAGCACAGGTAAGTGAATCCCCCATTTACTGAAGGAAGAACCCTTCTGCCTTAGTCTCTTCCCGTCAACACATAATCATGGACAATACGATCATCAGTTTCTGTAATCCATCACACATTATCACAGGACATCGTCATTCATCAAGCTTTGTAAGGTCATAATTACCTACTTTAAACTATGTAATGGCAATCATCCATGTGACTGATATGCCTTCATCTAATTCCTATTAAATATACTATCTCTGTGGGTAAGGCAGAGATTTGTGAAGAAGAGTCTCTACAAGTAGACACTCAGCTACTTTAGAGACGCTTTGAAACTCTCGCCGGCTGTCCAATAATAAAGCTACTGCTGTTGTGCAGAAAACGTGCATCATCTGGATTTGTGGAACAAAATAGGCATCAACAATGAAGGATATGAGTGATCTTCAGAGTGTGGAGTACAGATTTACTGGAGTGGTTCACTGATGAAGAAAATGCAGTCACTGAACTGATTTGAAGAAATTGATATTTTCTTTGAAGTGAAGAAGTTGGATATATTTTTCATAGAGCTGTATAAGATTAGCGCAGACCTAGATATAGCAGACAAAAATATCTGCATTCGATAGGTGATGATAGGCATAAGAGTTAAGGTCAGATGTAAGGTTTTGAGACAGCGGGAGATGAGCAAGTGTTTCTGCTGACTGTATTGGCTGGAAATATGCAGAACATGTTGCTTATTATGGTGGTGCAAGTAGAGAAGATCAATGATTGATAAAAACAATTAGATCAGTTCTGAGGGAAATAAACTTGCAGAGCTTGGGGTACGTAGGGGGAATGAGAATATTGGATTCTGCTACATACAGAGACCCAGCTTGGATTTGATGGGCCTCTTTCTGTGCTATAATGCATTTTATTTGGACTTGTTTAACTTGCTCTGGTCACCGATTAAGCTGTCATTTAGGTAAATCTGCTCAGTGTTCCTACTCTGACCAATACAGGCTGTCCCTCCGCAGCAGGAGATAATGTTTACTGCTTTATACTGGGTTCTTGGGGGGTGGGGCAGGCTAACGGTGTGTGTAAGAGTCTGCCAGCATTTATCTGAAATGGCAAAACACCAGTGCAGCCACACTAGTGATTGACCTCTGGAAATGTGGGGAATGCAAGAAGGGAATTCTTTACCCATCCCACCTGGAAACTGGCCAAACCAGTCAGACTGGGGAGCTGTTCACCTGCTCTGTGTGTGTGGGGGGGAAGGGATTCACTCAGGCATCCATCCTGCTGAGACACCAGTCAATTTACTGATAGCAAGAGTTGAAAAATGTTTTTCTCTTTTTCACGCCAAGTAATGAACAATGGTTTTGGCAGCTCATAAAGTTGTGCACATAGAGATCTTAACTTTGGAAATGTTCACAACATTGTTGAACATGTACAGATTCACACTGGGTACAGATTTTTATTTTCCTTTATTCATTCACAGGATGAGGTTGTCGCTGGCCCGACAGCATTTACTGCCCATCCCTAATTGCCCAGAGGGCAGTTAACAGTCAACCACATTGATGTGGGTCTGAGGTCACAATGTAGGCCAGACCATGTAAGGATGGCAGCTTCCTTCCTGAAAGGGCATTAGTGATCCAAATGGGGTTTTCTGACAATCGATTAATGGTCATCATTAGACTCTAAATTCACAAGTTTTTTTTTATTGAATTTAAA
The DNA here is from genome assembly GCF_047496795.1 of Chiloscyllium punctatum. Classification (NCBI taxonomy): domain Eukaryota; kingdom Metazoa; phylum Chordata; class Chondrichthyes; order Orectolobiformes; family Hemiscylliidae; genus Chiloscyllium; species Chiloscyllium punctatum. The sequence goes on from NC_092755.1 coordinate 6,920,465, forward strand.
TCCCCTCCATCAGCTGCAGCAGGCTTTGAACCCAGGTCTCCAGAACACTATCTGGGGTTTTAGATTAACTGTCTCGTGACAATACCACTCGGCCAATACTTCCCCATATCGCTGTCCATCTGTACAGAGTGAACAGTGATTTTCTGGTTCATCAGAACTAGGTAATCACACATAAGTTTGCTCAATGATTAGAGGAGTTGGATGTTGATGGGCAATTGACATCCATCTCTAAACCATGTATTCTGGGGTTTGTTTCTGGGGATGATTGGAAGCATCATCAGTCTTGTTATCTTTTGGGGATTAAAAACAGTTTCAATTAGCTTTTTGCTAAATGCATGGCAATCAATTCTATCTCACAACTCTCCGGCAGATTAGTTTCTTTTGAAGGGCTCTCCATCTCTCCAACCTCCTCCACCCTCACCTCCAACAATACAATAATCTCACAGAATCTCTTTGTGACGATGAATGAGACAATCTGATCAGCTGCTTCTTTCCCTACTCCTGTGTCAAGTTGGATCTTAAACTCCCCTTGCTCCAGTTGTGATCCTGCACCATTGTACAGTGTTGCTCATATTTCATGTCTTGGCCTATCAGTGTTCATGATACTGCATGTAGTATTTGGGACCAAGAGTGTAAGAGTTTAGCTCATTCCTTCCAACAACAGCAGTAGAATTGTACTCCAACAAAACTTACAGAATCACGGCCCCGCATTTTCCCCAACTTACCTCTTACCATCAAACCAGAGGATCAATCCTCATTCAGCGGAGAGAATTCTGGAAGGCATGCCAGTAACAGCATCATGAAAACCTAACAATGAGGTGTTAACCTGATGAAGTTCCCAAAGAGGACTACTTGTGTGCCTAACAGCATAAGCAGCAAGTGATAGACAGAGTGAAGCAATCCGGGAAACAACAGAACAGATCTAAGATCTGCAGTCCAACCAAATCCAGTTGTGAATGAAGTCAGAGCACAGCTGGAGTTCTGAGGACAGTTCTCTTCAAGATATTAACCAACAAGAATGTCATACTGGATTAATTATCATAAAACTCAAGTCCGTTTGATATTCACATGTTTACAATCAGTTTTGAATTCACCAAATGTAGCTGAAGGTAAAGATAATCTTCAAGTGATTGTAACAGTGGAGACATCTGAATACTTGATCAGCAAATTAAAGCCTGTTGCGTTTAGATAGCAATAATTTTAAAGAGATTGTAAAAAGTAAGGTGACTTGAGAATAACGGAAGAAGTTGATTGGTGGGTATCTGATAATCTTGTTTTAATCTGAAGTTAATTTAGGATTAGTTAACAAATAAACACATGGGAGGGAATCCCAGCCCCATGGAGTGCACATCCAGTTCCATGTGGGAAAACCAGGACACTACTTGCGTGAGCGACAATCACAAGAACACGGAGGTGACATGGGAAATGACAGGAACACTCGTTTGACTGCGGTTAAAGTACTGCCCACATTTCTGATCCCCTTATTCCAGGGTTGATGTGATCACACCAGAGAGGGTACAGAGGAGATTGATCAGAATGTTTCTACAATTGGGAAATTTCTGCTCTGAGGAAAGGTTGGATAGATTGGGGATGATTTCCGAGGAGGATGAGCTGAGATTTAATTTTAATAATAAAATGCTGAAGAATCCAGATCAAGTGGATAGGAAGGAGCTATTCATTAACTGAGAGGTCAGAAACTGGAGGATTTAGATTGAAACTAATTCTCAGAAAGAAGGGGAGGGAAGAATTCATTTCACTCGGAGATGGTGGGGAGCAGGAACTCATTGATGGTGTGGCAGAGGCAGTAACCAGCATCACATTAGAATAAAGGACATGGATGTAGCTGAGATGCTGGAACATGCAGGGCTGCGGACTAAAGTCTGCAGAATGGGATCATTGTGATTGATTTAACATTTCTCCAGAATGTCAAATCCAATTTGAGAACTTATGAACATCGTCTGACCTGAATTCCAAATGTCAAAATAAATTTATCAGAAAGTTACAGTACAGATTGAGGCCACGTGGCCCATCCTGCATGTGTTGGCAGTGTTAGATATGGATGTGAAGTGAGCATTGAGGGGAAATGTTACCACAAGCTGCAGATGGATAACTTTCATTGGAACAGGAGGCCATTCAGCCCTTCAACCCTGCTCTGCCATTCAATAGATCATGGCTAATTTGTGGCCTAAGTTGCAATGTTCAAAACTCTCCCAACTCATCAATAAACTCCTCTGCAACAGACAAGATCAATATTCAAAAACGAAACATCTGCAAATGCTGGGAAATCAGGAACAAAAACAGAAATTACTGGAAAAAGTCAGCAGGTCTGGCAGCATCTGTGGAGAGTGAACCTTTGGGTCCAGTGACCGGTCAGGTGACCAGCTGCAGCTGACCATTCTGCCTTTTCTGTAACACTCTCTGGAACAGGTTCTGGTGCAAGGGGAATGAGACTGTCAATAACAACTGAGAAAACAGGAGGAAGTGCTCTATCAGAATAAAACCCATTTTGGTCTTTTACTTTTAATTCAACTGCAAACATTATTCATTATCATTTCAGAAATAAGATAATAGGTCAGAAATCAACTCTTCATGTCATTGGGTCTGAGAAACTGTTAATTCTGACCTGGTCCTGCCTACATGTGAATCTAAAGACTAAATAACGTGGTTGACTCTGAACCATCTCTTGGGCCGTTAGAATGGATGACAAATGCTGCCCCAGCAAATGATGCCGTGATCCCACGAACAAACAAAACAAATCGAATCGCTGTGGTTACTTGTGAACTCGGCGGTGTTATTGGAAGAGGATGAATGGGAAGGTTTATGGGGTAAAGGGAGAAGAATGGCATTCAGTGAGGGGATCCTTTGAGAGCTGATGAGCCAATCAGCCTCCTTTTGCACGGTAACAATTCAGTGAATATTTCATTCTAAGCCCTCTAAGGAAATATCAGAGCAGGGTTTGTAAAGAGGTCAGATTGAATGAGTGTCTCGGTGAACACAAGTGAGACACAGGTACAGAGAGGTTTTGGGATGGATTAAATTATATTTTATACATTTGCATAGTCATCAACATGACAGCAGTTAAAACTGGGAGTGTAATTAGAGCAGCAAATAAATCTTAAACATTTATGCAGCTAAAGGGGATGCTGGGTGAAGATACCGTTGTTAGTGTTTATTTTATTCCAGGCACAACAGCAAGGGAGCACATCCTTCCTGTATCTATCCTCTCGAGCTCTTGAAGATTTTTGTTCATTTGAAGTGTTTCATGTTTAGATACTCCAGAGAAGACAGCTTCAAGCTCCTCAATCTCTCCTGCCAGGGCAATGCTGCTGTTAGAATTCAATTCACTGGTGCATGTTACTGGCTGCTTCATGGACTAGAACTGACAATTGAGACTGAAAGGTTCCTGTTTAAAATATCTTCAATGGTATTGCCAGACGTGAGTGGTTTTAGGAAAATGACCTTGACTTACGGGCATTGAGTGTCAGAGCATTTCCTGTTGTGGGACATCCTGTTCAGATTCAATCTATTGATAACTATTAGAACTGACTTGCACTGGCTCCGTCAAAGTGGTCCGAGCATTATGGCGGTCATCAAAGCTGGTAACAAACTTCCCATGGGTTAAAAGTCGTAAATGTTAGAGTAAGTACGAGGTCTGATGGCACTGTTGGAGTATTGATGTTGTTGTTAATCACATTAACTCGGCTGGAGTTGACTGAAATTATATTGTGCCTTTCTGAATCTCAGGATGTCTCTCTGGGCAGTAAGTCTCCACAAACAGCAATGTGACAATGAGCAGGGATCATCTGTTTTGATTTAAATTGTGATTATAGCACAGCTGCTTCACAGCACCAGGTACAAGGTTGGAGTCCAGCCTTGGTCAACAGCCAGTGTGGAGTTTGCACGTTCCCCTATGATTGTGTGGGCCCCCTCCAGGTGCTCTGGTTTCCCCCCAAAGTTCAAATATTTGTGGGTTAGGTGGATCAGTTGTGCGAAATTGTCCACAGCATCCAGGATTGTGCAGACTCGGTGGATCAGCCATGGGAAATGCAGTGTTAAAGGGATGGAGTGCCCCAGGTGGGATGCTCTTTGGATGGTTGGTGGGGTTTGATGGGTTAATGCTCTATTGCCACACTTTTGGGATTCTATTCTATGACTGAGGATAAAGGCTTTTCTATGATTGAGGATAAAGCAGGGTGTTCTTGGAGAAGAAGCATGTGGTACGTATCAATGCTCTCGATGCCTTTAGGTAGAGGTGGGCATCGCAGGGGATACAGTGCTTTATCTCCACTGCTGTCCCCTCCCCCCTAACTCTACTTTGATTTGGTCCCGTCCCACTGTCATTTGTAATGGTTTACTTTGCCCGTAATGGGCTTTGTTTGTAAATATTCAATGGGTTACATGGATGGTTTACTGCTGGTGATTATATATTAACAAAACCCAAAATGGTGTAATGATGAACGTGGGAAGGTTGCTCAGCTGTGTGAGATAACATGTCTGGGTAGGAGAAATGGGGGGAGAAAGAACACTTCACAGCTCACAGAAGGAGAACTGAAAAGCAGTTAAATCAAACCAAAGTTTCAGACAGGGAGGGAATATTTCCCTGGAGTTTGAGTAACTGGAAAGTGATGGTGTCCGGGAATAGGCCGGAATTTTGTTTTACAGGGCATTTGAAATTTTTAAAAACTGTTATATTCAGATAGTTTTATTTCTTATCTTTTAGTTTTATTTATTGTGGAATAAATAGCTACAATATTTTAAAACCAAATTCACAAACCTTGTGTTAAAGACAAATGTTAAACAAAATCCATCAAACCATCCCTCAATGAAAACTGATGTGGAGGTGCAATCTCCTGGAGAATCCCTGCCCTGCTTACTTCTTCCTACCCAGGCTCCATGGCTATATACATACCTGGGAGATAGCAGCAGGAGGCCATTCGGCCTTTCAATCCTGCTCCACCATTCAATGGGAAACAGCTGACCATCCAGCTCAGTCTCCTGTTCCTGCTGTGTTCCAATCCCCTTTCATGACTTTACCTCGAAGGCCTATATTAAAAATCCTCCTTTAACTTCACTGCCTTTTGTTCCAGTGACGTTGCTGTGTTACTGTGTGGGTGTAGGCCGGGGTAATGTGATGGTGCTGCCTCCTGGAGGACACACTCAGCGTCCCTCATCATCCTGCAGTAGCATCAATTGGGTTTCAGCAACGAGAGATAGAACCCATTTCCAGGATATGGTCATCACGAGCTCAGCCAGCATTTATTCCCCATCTCTAGTTACCCTTGAGAAGATGGTCGTGAGCTGCTGTCTTGTCCCATTCACAGTCCATTGGGCACAGATAGACCGACAATGCTGGGAGGGAGTGTGTTGCAGGATTTTAGCCGAGTGATTCTCCATCTTTGGTTCTTCAAACACGGGGTAACTTAATCACAATCTGCACAAGATTTTGAGATTTCAGTCTGCAAATCTTCACCATCTAGCACCCTGTATAAAGGAATATGTACAGATTAGAAATTCAGAGCAGACAATTCTAGTTTCTCTGGAATATCTTTTTCCCCTTTCTTCCCTCAAAGCTGTAACCATGCAGCCCACTTACTCTCTCCCACCATTCTGACTCTGCTACCCCCAATGTACACCCACCACATTCTCATGGAGTAACTGATAAACAGATCCATGCCACCACTTCCCGTCCCTGGTTAGACTCTGCACCCTTTCTGGGTTCACTTCCTTTCCCTTCTGTTGCTGCAAGTTAATAATGTAACAGCAGAATGAAACAAAAGGGATGTGGCAGATCCTGGACAGAAGAGGAACCTTCAGTCTGGGAGAATGGGTCACATCCTTTGCTTCTCATTGGTCGATTCCAGTGTTATGACAAGTTGGGAATGGAACTTGGTCCCATGTGGGTGTGGTGACACTTTGACCCTCTAACAGATCAATACTACAAGCAAATACGTTCCTCCTCCAGACAATCACAGTGTGAAATACTTTCCACTAGTTACCACAAAGCACATGCTCCAAAACTCACCCACATTCTGTATTTGTGCCAGGTTTCCCCATGTGTCGTCCCTGCCTCGGAATTTGGGAGTTGCAGTCCTCATGCAGCCACTGGAGCCCTGTCTCTGGAACGTGAATGATAAGTGTGGGATAGAGGATGTTGTGTATCAGATGCCCATTCAGACATACAGGACATGTGGGCTGTCACTGTGATTTACTGAGACATCCGCTTAGACAACCTGATTTCTGACGTAAGGATCACAGATTCAGCCAAATTGGGGGATAGGGAGGTTAATAAGGCGCAGTTGGTTTTCAGCAGAGGTGGCTCAGTGGCTAGCACTGCTGCCTCACAGCGTCAGGGACCTTAGGCGACTGTGTGGAGTTTACACATTCTCCCCATGTTTGCATGGTTTCATGCAGTTCTCCAGTTTCCTCACACAGTCCAAAGATGTGCAGGTTAGGTGGATTGCCTATGCGAAATTGCTGATAGTGTCCATGCACGTGCCGGTTAGACAATTAGCCATGGGAAATGCAAGTGGGTCAGAATGGGATGCTCATCATAGGTTGGTGTGGACTCGATGGATGAATACCTTTTTTCTGCACTATAGGGACTCTATTCTATTCTCATGAGGAAGAATGTACTTGTCTCGATGTGTTGTGAATCTGTGGAATTCCCTATTCAAAATGCGGTGGTTGCCAGGACAATGAGCCAATTTAATGAAGAGATACAGATGTTGAATTTGCAATGGGTTGAAGGGTGAGAGAGCAGGCAGGAAAATCCAGCTGAGACCGAGGTGAGCTCAATCATCATGGTATTAAATGGTGGAGCTGGTTCAAAGGGCTGCATTGCCTCTCCTGTGACCAGGGCTTATCTTCTTACGGTAATAACCAGAAAGATGAATCCAAAACTCACCACCTTCACCAAAGGAGATTTTCGGAAACAGCAGGATAGTCAGGTGGATTAGCATTCCAAACTTAGATGGTGAGGAAGCATGTAGCAAATAATGATTTTGCAGTTTTAAACTGAGGGGAGACAGTGATTTATGGTTTTAGATTGCGTTGTACATTCGCAGCGTCCAGAGTACGCTGTTGTGAATATCTATCCTGTACTTTATTACAAAGCCAACAATGAAAACCAAAACACCCAGGTAACATTGCCTCACCTCGTAATCTGATAAAAGAATTCTGAGAAGTCTGGTTGAACTTAGAACACAGATGGAAGGCTGAAAGATTAGATCCACTCCCAAGATCCAGTGCTTAAACAAAAGGAGACTACAATAGGATGAGGCAGGAGTTGGCTAATGTAGAATGGAAACAAAGACTTTACGGTGGAAAGTTGACGGACAGTGCGGGAATATCAAAGCAATTTTTCGAAGTGCTCAGCAAAAGTATATATCAGGGAAAAGGAAGGACCGTAGGAAAAGGAATAATCTGCCATGGGTGGATCAGGAAATAAGGGAGTCTATCAAACTGAAATAGAGTGAATACAAATTGGGAAAGACCATGGAGATTAGGAAAACTTTAAAGATCAACAGAAAGCGAGATGGGATTGAGGGAGAAAAGTGATGAGTAGCTATCCCCAGGGTCAGAATAGCCGTTTACGCTGCTAGAGGGGAACCTATTGTGTGGGGAACATATGGCCTCTGTAATTGTTGCAGCACTTAACTGTTACCATAGAGATAATCCTGATCAAGTTAAAAATCACAGCACATTCCAAAAGGTTGTACTCCAAATAAACCTGTTGGACTATAACCTGGTGTTGCATGGTTTTTAAACCTTGTCCACCCCAGCACCGGCTCCTCCGCATCAGAATCCTGATAGATACCCCACTGAAACTGAAGTGCCTGTCAGGTACTTTAGGAAGCCACGGGGGTGTGGGGGGAGGTGTGTGTGGTTTAACCACAAAGTGCTGAACTGAACTAGACTTTCTAACTGCTGTTGCCATGGAGAGAATACTGAGAGACAGTCTCTATTCAAAGTCCTAAACCACAAAGGTATAAGAATGGGAGCTGTACATCGGACAGGTGGGGAGTTTCATGATTCTGCCTGGAGGTGTTCTGCATGTACACTATCCAGGTAACTGCCATGTTTCATCAATAAAGACTCAAAGAAGACCTCTCAGAGTTCTGTGCCGAGTTATTCCTATCCAGCAGGGTTCAGGAATATGAGGACACAGCAGTCAGTCTTCACAGTGGAGGATACGAAGAACATACCAGTAATTGATAAGGAGACTGAGGAAGGTGAGGATCAGATAATAACCATTCTCGTGAAAGAGTTAGAGCTGGACAAGCTAATGGAGCTAAAGGTAGACAGGTTTCATTGCCCTGATGGAATACATCCCAGGATACCAACAGAGTTAGTGGGAGAAATAGCAAATACACTTAGAGTTGTAGAATCCTACAGCAGAGCCAGGATCTTTGGCCCAAACTGGCCCATGCCGACCAGAATGCCCATCCACGCTAACCCCATTTCCCTGCACTTGGCCCATTTGCTTCTGACCCTTTCCTATCCATGTCTTTGTCCAAATGTCTTTTACCTGTTGAGTGTGTTCCTGCCTGAACCACTTCCACTGGCAGCTCATTCCATATACATACCACCCTCTGTGTAAAACAGTTGCCCCTCAGCTTTCCTTTTATTCTTTCTCCTCCAACCTTAAACTGATCCAATCAAGCCGTCCAATCCTCGAGTTCCTGGGAAAAAGACTGAGTGCATTCACCTTATCCAGGCCTCTCATGGTCTTATAAACTTCTAGAAAAGAACCCCCTCAGTTTCCTCTGCTCTAAACATAAAATCCTCACTTGTCCAACCTCTCCCTATAACTCAGACCCCTGAGCCCTGGCAACATCCTTGTAAATTGTTCTGCACTTTTTACAGTTTAATAACTGAAACCTCCATTACATTCCTCATATTTCCAGTGTTTCCCCGCGGGGCTGGAACCGACGGGACAATGCCAATGGATTACAATCCATGATCGAGAATGAACTCCTTTACAACAATCCCGTTTTCATAGTGTTCCCCATGGTGCAGGTATCCTTGTGTCTTTCTGGTTGTATGGTTAATTAAAGACTTGTCCTTCTACAAAGCAAAGTTGTGGCTTAATTGTTCCTGGGAAATGTGCCATGATTTTTCAGACTTTCAAAAACAAATGAAATCTCTCTCCACACTCACCATGCTGACATGGACTTGGCTGTGTCTCAGTACTTTTGCAGTCACACTGAGATTTGAAATATTCGCCCACGGACAGAATACACACCTTTCATTCCAGATGAAAAGGCCAATGATATTCAGATCGGCACGGATCAAGTAACCATCAGATCTGAACATGAAGTTCAATTTGAATTTCTCATCCGCAAATCCACCCTTTCAGTACCATACAACAGAGCACACAAGTTACCACTCAATACAGGATGGAAATTCATAAGACAATTGTCGTATTAAACTGTAGTTTCCTTGTTCCCCCAAAGCTTTAAACCTCAGTCTCACAACTTCTCTCTTCTGTGAACTGAAATCCAAACCAATCCCCCCACTCCTTTCCTCCACACCCAGTTCTCACACACTCTCTTCGAATTCAGTTTCCTAGCTCCTGATGAGAACCATCCTGCATACACTGCTTCCTGCACACTCTGGCCAAGACCCATCTGACTAAAATGAGCCAAATTAGAATTCTAATTGCAGGCCCATCCTTGTCCCTTTCCATAACAACCCTGAATCTTCACAAAACAGTTCTTATAACTTTCTGAAAAACGCTACACCACTGATAGTCTGATCACATGTCAGGGTAGCAAGAGAAGGGCCATTCCCCTGGGTCCTGCTCCCAGAGGGATGAAGCTGCTAATGCTAGATTAATCCCTCACACCCACAGCCTCCTTCCCAGGCACTGACCTATACTGCACATAGTCCCACAATTGGCCAGCACTGCGCCCGTGCACTGGTCTCTCCTCCTACAGCACGTGCTCCCGATCATACAGGAGTCCAGGTGACGGACAGCAGTTGCTGCTCAATATATCAGAATCCCTACAGTATGGAAACAGGCCCTTCGGCCAAACAAGTCCTTCCTGACCCTCCAAACAGTAACTTAAACAGACCCATTCCCCCTAACTAACGTAACTAATACTATGGGCAATTTAGAATGGCCAATTCACCTGCCCTGCACATCTTTGGATTGTGGGAGGAAACCGGAGCACCCGGAGGAATCCCGCTCAGACTCCACACAGACAGTCGCCCGTGGCTGGAATCGAACCCGGGTACCTGGTGCTGTGAGGCATCAGTGTTAACTACTGAGCCATCTCTATCGATGGGACGGGGCGGGGCTGGAGGACAGGGACAATGGGATTGTAAACAATGAATGAATGTGGAGGACACTGGGGGATGGACAGGTCAGTGAGGGACAGGATCAGTGCAGCAGGAGGGGATACTGGACAAACTGAGCAATGGGTTAGTCTGACAGGAGAGAAACTACAGGAAGGTTCTGTTTGGAGGCTCAGGCAGGGACAGCTGGGAGACAGCATGGCCTGGTGTCTTGGGCAGGTTTACTAATCAGCCTCTTCAAAGATGCTGTTACTCAACTGTGAGCCTGATCCTCCTAGTCCAGAGGTAAGGACACTTACACTATTTCCTGGTGGGCAAGGGATACAGGGACTGCCTTTCAAAAAGGAACTCACCTGTGTTGGTGATATTAGCAAGACTCAATACAGAGTCACTGACAAAATGCTGGCATACTTGAACTTCATCCAGACTATTAACACCTATAACTGGGCAACGCAGACCCCAATGTACAGAGTTAAATCCTGGATACTAATAACAGCTTTGTGCATGGGAAATCATATCTCATGAATTTGACTCAGTTTTTTTGAAGAAGTAACAAAGAGGATTGCTGAGGTCAGAGCATGGACATGATCTACACGGACTTCAGTAATGTGTTTGACAAGGTTCCTCATGGGAGACTGGTCAGCAAGGTTAGATCGCATGGAGTACAGAACTGGCTCGAAGGTAGAAGGCAGAGGGGGCTTTTCAGGCTGGAGGCCTGTGACCAGTGCAGTGTCACAATGATCGGTGCTGGATCCACTACTTTTCGCCATTTATATCCATGATTTGGATGTTAATATAAGAGGTATTGTAAGTAAGTTTGCTGATGACACCAAAATGGGAGGGGTAGTAGACAGTGAAAAAGATTCCCTCAGAGTACAAGAGGATCTGGATCAGATGGGTGAATGGGCTGAGGAGTTCAGTTTAGAAAAATGCAAGCTGCTGCATTTCGGAAAAGCAAACTTTAGCAGAACTTACACAGTTAATAGTAAGTTCCTGGGGAGTGCTGCTAAACAAAGAATCCTTGGACTGCAGGTTCATAGTTCCTTGAAAGTAGAGTAGCGAGTAGATAGGTTCGTGAAGGCAGCAGTTGGTCTGCTTGTCTTTAATGGTCAGAGCATTGAGTAGAGGGGTTGGGAGGTCATATTGCGGCTGTACAGGACATTGCAAAGTTGCCGAATCAATATTCCATAGAATTCTGTTCTCCTTCCTATCAGATGGATGTTCTTAAACTTTAAAGAGATCAGAAAAGAATTATAGCATGTTGCCAGGGTTGGATAAGCTGTTTTCCCTGGAGCATCAGAGGCTGAATGGTGACCTGAAAGAGATTTTTAAAATCAGGCTGTGCATGGATAGGGTAAATAGACAAGATATTTGCCCTGCAGTGGGGGAGTACAGAACTAGGGGACTGGGAGGGCGGGTAGGCAGATAGGGCGTGGGTGGATAGAGAGGGGTAGGACCGAAATGGGTGGAGAAAGAGAGGGGGGACAGAGCAGGGTGGCACAGAGACGGGTGGGGACAGAAAGTGGATTAGAGAGGAGGGGAACAGAGGGGGGGAGGTGCGACTGACAGAAAGGGGGAACAGACCGGGGAGGGGGGGGGGACACAGGGGGAAAAGTCCAACAGAGGGGGGAGGGGAACAGGCCGACAGGCAGGGGGTAGTGGGGACAGGCAGATGAGATGGGGGGGGAGACAGGCGAATGGGGACAGGCTGACAGAGGGGAGGTGGGGGAACAACAGGCCGACAGAGGGGAGGGGGGACACACAGAGTGGGGGGAGACGGGGGGTGGGGGGAGGAAGCAGACAGAGCGGTGGGAGACAGGGGGAACAGAGGGGGATGATGGAGAGTTATTTTATAGATCTAAAACTCAATTCTGTTCCAGTTTTCTCCTCTTCACCTTAATTCCCTCTGAAGGGCTCAGAACAACTGCATAGTTCTTGGAAAGTATAGTTTCAGGGAGATCAGGTGCTGAACGTGGCATTGGGGACACTAACATTGAATGGAATGTGCTGATCAATAAATGGACTCTGGTTCGATTCCGCTGTCTGTGTGGTGTTTGCATATTCTCCCTGTGTGTCTGCGTGGGCTTCCTCTGGGTGCTCTTAATTTCCTCCCACAAATCCAAAGACATGCAGGTTAGCTGGATGAGCTTTGGGTCATGGTAGGTTACAGAGTTAGGGTGGAATGCTGTTCCGATGGTTGGTATGGTCTCATGGGCCGAAAGGCCTGCTTCCACACTGTAGGGATTCTGTCACTGAGTATAGGGATTAGGAGGTCACGTTGTGGCTGAGTAGGGCATTGGTGAGGCCAGTTTTAGAATACTGTATTCAATTGTGGTCTCCCTGATTTCAGAAAGATTTTACCAAAATTGCACTCAACCTCTTAATGACAAGTTCCTGGGAAGTGTTGACAGACAGACAGACCGTGCAGTGTGGGTTGATAGTTCCTTGAAAGTGTGGTTGAAGGTAGACAGGGCAGTGAAGGTGGTGTGCGGTCTGCTCGCTGTTATTGGGCAGTGCATTGAGTATAGGAGTTGAGAGATCATGTTTCGGTTGTATGGTTTATTGGCTCGGACACTTTTGGAATCCCCAGACTGCTTTCAATTCCAGTCTCCCTCCTATAGGAAAGATGTTGGGAAACTTGCAAGAGTTCAGAAAAGTTTTTTCAGGGTGTTGCCAGTATTGGAACATTTGAACCATAGGGAGAGGCTGAATAGGCTGAGGTTGTTTCCCTGCAGCACTGGACACTTCAGGTGGCTTTATCAAACTTTATAAAATTATGAGGAGCAATGATAGGGTGACTAGTCATGGTTTCTTTTTTTCTCAGGGTAGGGGAGACCAAACAAATGTGAATCTTTTTTCCAAGGTGGAAATGACAAATTCTAGAAGGGAGATGGCAAGTTTAAAGGATATGAAAACCCAACCAACTGAAGATGCTGTAAACCAGGAAGAGAAACAGAAGTTTCTGGAAAATCTCAGCAGGTCTAGCAGCATCTGTGAAAATAAATTAGAGTTAATGTATCTGAGGAAGGGGGACCAGACCCGAAACTTTAACTGATTTTTCTTCACAGATGCTGCATGACCTACTGAGCATTTCCAACAATATCCGTGCAAGTTTAAAGGGAGTTGTTTGGCGTATATACCTGAGAGGAACTTTATAAAGTGCGAGTCAGACCACATCTGGAGTAATGACAGAAGTTTTGTCCACTTTATTTAAGGAAATACATCATTCCATCAGAGGCATTTCACAGAAGATTAACTGGGATGAACCCTGGTTTGCAGGGATTATCTTTTAAGAAAAGGCTGAAGAAGTTGGGACTCTACTCACTGGATTTGGGAAGAATGAGAGGGGATCTCATTGTAAAATGTAGGAATCTTAAGGAGTTTGACAGGGTAAATACTGAGAGGATGTTTCCCAACATGAGGGAGTCTGGAACCAGATTCTGAGTCAGTCGCGGAATCACGGGTTCTGTTTTGGATTCGTCAAGTTGAATGCAACACCGACAGGGGTCAGGGGTTTGAGTAGCAATGGAGCTGGGGTGAGGTGGAGACAAGCAACATTTTAAGAGATTGTAATTCCTCGTTTTTGTGATTGTGTAGAAATCTGATCAGAAGGTCTCCTTGATTAGATTAGATTAGATTAGATTACTTACAGTGTGGAAACAGGCCCTTCGGCCCAACAAGTCCACACCGCTCCACCGAAGAGCAACCCACCCATACCCCTATATTTACCCCTTACCTGACACTACGGGAAATTTAGCATGGCAAATTCACCAGACGTGCACATCTTTTGACCGTGGGAGGAAACCGGAGTACCCGGAGGAAACCCACGCAGACACGGGGAGAACGTGCAAACTCCACACAGTTAGTCGCCTGAGGCGGGAAATGAACCCGGGCAGGTTTTTCCAACAACGGTGGGGTCAAATATTAGTTTGTAGCAGAATGGGAGAGAAGGACATAACCAGAAAAAAACAGACAGATAGAACAAGGAACAATATCTGAATTTGTGAGGGGGAGTGATGAGGAGGAGGAGCAGCCCGACTCCAAAAGCACGATTTCTACACTAGTGACATCACCCAACTCCACCCTAGTCTCAGCTCATTTACTGAAATACTTGTCCATCCTTGTGTTATCTCCAGACTTAGTTACCCAAACACACTCCTGGCCAGCCTCCTACATTCAACTTACATATAAGCTCAAGAATACCTCAAACTCTACTGCCCAAGTGCTCACTTTTACCAAAACTTGTTGATTCATCAAAAGGCTCCTATTAACCAGCAAGAATTTAAAATTCTCACCCTTGATGTAATTCCTGGCTGTGAACATCCCTGTCTCCCTGCAGCACACAACATGTGAGACCCCGACAACTCATTTTCTTTCAGACTCCCAACGATATGTTAATTCATTGCTTCACCTTTCTGGCCGTTTCTACTGTTGCCAAGGCAACACGGTCTGGAATTCCCACCCTAACCCTCTCAGACCTGCTTTCCTCCTTTAAGGTATCCCGGAAAACCTGCTTATTTGGCAATTATTTTGATCACCTGACCTAATATCCCCATCTGTGGCCTTATGTCAGAAGTTCTCAATCGTATTTCTGTGGAATTAAAAACATGATTAAAAAAAACAAACTGTTGTTGATTTGCACAGACATTGTCAACTCTTCAATGTTGCTGAGTGAATAATCTATAACAGCACTTACTCAACCACATTGTGGGAGCACCTTCACCACACGAATTGCAGCTGTACTGGAAGTCAAACATCACCTTCTCTATAGCCAATGGGGCTTTGGCACTGATCACTGGTATCTGTGGAGGGAGAAACAAATAGTTGATATTTCAGGGAGTGGAAAAGTGCATTATATGGAGGGAAAATGTTGCAGAATTTGGATTTTCAAATTTGTGTTTTACAATGTGCACTAAATTCTGATAAACCTCTCATTCCATACCATGAAAATTTCCTTCTCTTCCTGGTCAATATGTCTTTCCTTTCCCCTGCCCTTCACCTTCACACATTTCCAATGTCTTGGTCACAACATCACTGTGCTGTCCGTGAAGTTTATCACGTGGTTGAGTATTGTCCCGCCCCTCATTCACTCCGATTGGTTGAAGGACCAACTAACACCTCTAGCCCCCATTCCCACACTCTTATTGGTCCTGCGCTGACATCAATAATCCGAGGCCCATTGTGGGCTGGAGCATGCTCAGTGCTTCCTGCTTTTGTTGTTGTTCATCAGATCTCAGAGAGAGAGAGGGCTCATCCCTGTTTCTCCTGATGTTAGACAATAACAACTACCTGCATTGTATGGAGCTTTTCACATTGACAAATCTCCTAAAATGCTTCACGAATATTGGAAACGTTGATTAAAGAGAACAATTTTTAGACATATTTTTAAGGCGGAGAGAGGAAGTTCGGGAGGATATTCCAAACGTGTGTGTCCTCGGCAACTCCAATCGTGGAGTGATATTGGTGGGCAACAGCTTATACTGGAGATAGTTAGTGGCTAACCATAAGTTAACAACCTCATGTCATAGCCCCCTACTCCACACACCAGGTCTTGTTCTCACAGCCTGCCATTACACACTACCTATGGTTAGCCACTAACAGTCTCCATTAACAGCTAATCACCCTCCCCCAGCCAGAACGTTATCCACTCCTTTATCCAACTGTTCTTCTCACTCTATCCCCACCTATCCTTTACTCCTTTTATCTTCCCCCCACACTAACTTCTGCATATAAACTGACTCTTTTTTCTCAGTTACATCTGTTCTGAGGAAGGGACACCGCATCTTAAACATTAACTCTGATTTTTCATCACAGATGCTGCCAGACCTGCTGAGCTTTTCCAGAACCTCCTGGTTGTTGTTTCTGATTTACATCTTCCGCAGTTCTTTTGGTTTTAATTTACCGGGAGTTTGTAATTCAGGTCCCACAGCCTCTGTCCCAGTCTCTTCTGTATCTCCCACCCCCACCCAGTGACACTGCACCTGCACAGCTCACGACAGGTGTCATCTTGCTGGCCACACCCCTCATTCAATCCCATTGGCTGCAGGACCACACAGACTCTCCTCCCACTGGTCTGGAGCTGCCGTCAATCAGCCGGGCCCCATTGTGATGAGAGTGGAGGGCTAATCCCTCTCTCTGCCCTGGGATGAGCTTCATCATTCACAGTGAATGGAGCAGTATCACAGAGCACAGGGCCTGGGGGCTATTCAGCCCATTGGGGTTGTACTCTCTCCCTCTGGAGATGCTGCAAGTCTGTCCCATGTCCCCTCCCGTGTGCCCACGGCCCCCCAAATCTTTCTTTAAAAAGTAAAATTCCAAGTCTGTTTCAGAATACCTGCTGAATCTGTGGCATTCAGTCTGTTCCAGATGCTCAGTACTTACTGAGGAAAATAGTGTTCACATTTTCACCTTGTATTATTTGCCAATTACTTGAAAGTAGTTACTAAAAATTGTGACAGTGTTAACAATTCCTCTCTCTCTCTGCAAACTCAAGACCTTGGAACCAAATCTGCACCAGGTCGAAATCACTGCTTCACCTTCTCAGCTCCAAGGATAATTATCTGTGCTTCAGCTAGATCTCCACAAAAGACAGGAATGCATCTTAATTTATTAAGATCAAAGAAACAGACCTTCACTCCAACTCGTCCGTGCCAATGAGGAATCCTAAACTAATGGATTCCCATTTACCAGCTATTGGCCTGCATCCATCAAAACCCTTCCTATTCATGTACCCAATTGGAAGCCTTTTAAATGTTGTGATTTTTCAGCCTCCACTACTTCATCTCGAAGTACTCCACTACTCAGCTTGAAAATGTTGCCATTTAGATCCCTTTTAAATGTTTGACCTCTCAACTTAAACCCAGGTGCTCTAGTTTTGGACCCACCTAACCTGAGGAAATAGGACCCCGTGATTTTATAAATCTCCATGAAGTCACCTCTCAGTCTTTGACTCTCCAGAGAAAATAGCCCCAGCCTATTCAGCCTCTCCCTGTAGGCCAAATCCTCCAATCCTGGCAACATTTTAGTAAATCTTGTCCAAACCTTTTCAAGTTTCACAACATCCTTCCCAGAACAGAGTAATTCAAACTGAAAACAGAATTCCAGAAGTGGCTTAATCAACGTCCTGTCCAGCCACAATATGGCTTCCCAGCTTCTGTATTCAATGCATTGACCAATAATGGAGAGCATTAATGGAGTCCCATTTGCCAGCGGTTCACCCTTATCCCTCTAAATCCTCCCTCTTCAAGTACCCAATCAGATGCCTTTTAAATGCTGCAATTGTCCTAGCCTCCATCCCTTCCTCTGGCAGTTCATTCCATACTTGCAGTGCCCTCAACGTGAACAAGATGCCCCTTCAATCCCTTATAAATCTTTTCCCTCTCACCTTAAGCCTGTACTCTCTAGTTCTGGACCCACCGAACTTGGGAAAAAGTCCCTGACTGTTCACCTTATCCATGTTAGCTTCGCATCAGATATAACTGCAATACTGTGAAGAGTGTAGTTCTGCTGCATAGTTCCTAGTGAGAGGGAGAGGCTCAGCAGTAAGGGAAAGGAATTTGTCAGGCAACAGGTTTAACCACTACAATGTTTCATTGGAGGAAACTGCACCTAATCGAGTAGTGGGAATGTGGTAAGCAGTTTGATAACTGAGTAACAGTGGAGTAGTGGAGAGGGATAATGGGGAGGGAGAGCTGGGCATCGTCAGTGTACATGTGAAACCCAACATGGTGATTTTGCACAATGTCACCTCCTGGCAGTATGTACATGAGATACAGAAGGGACCAAGGACACCAAATGCAAGGAATTCAGAAAGGAAAGGGAGAGTGGAGATGGAGCAGGATTTTGGGAGAGAAGGACATAACCAGAAAAGACAGAACAGGAAAAATGTGTGTGAATCGGTGAGGGGGACTGATGAGGAGGAGGAGGAAAGAGAGTTGGAAAGTCTGTAGTTTAGTGAGATTAGGGTAAAGGGTCAAGATGAGCTCTGATAAGGCTTGACAACAGACTGGAGGAAGATGTAAGTTTAGGACAAAAACCGGGAACACCACGTGAGGCAGTTTGGCTCAGCGGGCTCGTGGGAGGGAGGGAAACTACAGATCGGATTATCTCAGTCTTAGTGACAGAGAAACTCCATGTGCTCCAAATTCTTGTTGTTGGAGAGAAGGATGGAGGAGACAGGATGATGGACAGTGTTTCACAAAGAAACAAAACCTGGGTAAGTGATATTTAAAGTGAGTGAACAAACCTAATGTATTTAAATTTTATCCAAAATATTAAAACAAACGACTGAAGTCCTGGTTCGAATCCCATCTTGGCAGATGGTGGAATCTGAATTCAAGAAAAAATAACTGGAATTAGGAATCTCCTGATCTCCATGGAACCATTGTCAATGGCGAAAAAAAACCGGCCAACCTGACAGTGGCCCAGCCAGCTACTCACTGTATTAATCACTGCAAAGTTTCAACAAAGGAATGAAACTGGAGGGACCACTTGTCTTCTAAGAAGGCATCATTTAATACAACCACAGAATCAGCCCTCTCGATGGTGCAACGTCCTCCAGACTAACATCTGGATTTTGGGGCCAAAATGTGCAGAGCTGTCTCATAGACCAATCATGGAACAGCCTGACGTACTCATACTCATGAAATCAACCCTTCCAGACAATGAACAGACACCACCATCACCACCCCCTTTCCAAGATATTGAGATTGTGCTGATGGAAAAGCACAACAGGTCAGGCAGCATCTGAGGAGAAGGAGAATCGACATTTCGAGCCTAAGCCCTTCATCAGCCTGACCTGCTGTGCTTTTCCAGCACCAGACTCTTGACTCTGATCTCCAACATCTGCAGTCTTCACTTTCTCCTGAAATCTCTGGATAAGGCCTGTCCCACCAGCAGGACAGACCAGGCAGATGTGTTGGCACAGACAGGGAGGATTTGCCCTTCAGTGCTCAGCGTTGAATCCGGAGACCAGGAAGTCTCATGGCTCCTGCTGATTACCACGTCCCGTCCTCCCTTGGCTGATGAATCACTTCTCCTTCATGTCAAACAACATTTGGAGGAAGCACTGAGGCAATAAAATGGTGTCAAACGTACTCTGGGTACAGGATTTCTATATCCACAATCGAGACTAGCTCTGCGACAGAATTACTGACTAAGCTGGTC
Organism: Chiloscyllium punctatum; assembly: GCF_047496795.1. Taxonomy (NCBI): domain Eukaryota; kingdom Metazoa; phylum Chordata; class Chondrichthyes; order Orectolobiformes; family Hemiscylliidae; genus Chiloscyllium; species Chiloscyllium punctatum. The sequence goes on from NC_092755.1 coordinate 6,939,929, forward strand.
AGGTCCTAAAGGATATAGCTGCTCAACTGAGTCTGCAGCGGGTGGGGAGGGAACCAACAAGAGGGAAAAACATACTTGATCTCATTGTTATGAATTGACCAGCGGCAGATACATCTGGCCATGACAGTGTCGGTAAGAGCAACCATCACACATTCCTTTTGGAGACACAAGTCTTGCCTTAAAGTTGAGAAAAACCGCCATTGTGTTGAGTGACACTATCACCGTTCTAAATGGGACAGATTTGAAGAGATGGAGGATCTCAAACTGGGTATCCATGAAGCACTGTGGGACATCAACAGCAGCAGAACTGTACTCCAGAACAATCTGTAATCTCATGGGTTTGTAAATCCCGCTCTCACCCATCACAATGGACAGGAAAGGAGGGCATGCCATGAGCAGCTCCAGGCAAACTTAAAAATGAAGTGCCAACCTGGTGAATCTACCAAATAGGACTACCTGTATATCAAACAGCATCAGCAGCAAGCAACAGAGCTAAGTGATCCTACATCCAATGGAACAGATCGGAGCTCTGCAGTTCTGCCACACCCAGTTGTGAACGGTGATGTACAATTAAACAACTCACTGGAGGAAGCATCACAGACATCCCCACCCTTACTGATGGAGGGGCCTCACACACCCATGCACCAGATAAGATGACAGCATTTGCAGCAATCTGCAGCCAGAAGTGCAAAGTGGGATGATCCATCTCAGCCTTCTCCAGTGGTTTCTAACATCACAGAGTTTTAAGCCAGTTCGATTCAGTTTGAATAACATCAAGAAATGGTTAAATAGTGCAAAGGCTACGTGCCCTGCCAATATTCTGGCAATAATACTGATGGCTTGTACTCCAGAACTTGCCACCCACCAAGCCGAGTACCGCTCCAACACTGACATCTACCGACAATGTGAAACATTGCCCAGACGTTCAACACAAAAACACAGGGCAATCCAACCCAGCCAATTTCCCTCTCTCAGTCCACACTCGATCAGCAGTAAAGTGATGGAAGATGTCATCAACAGGGCTACCAAGCAGCAGCTGCTCAGCAACAGCCAGCTGAGCGACACTCATTTTAAGCTCCACCAGGACCACTCAGCTCCCGATTGTGTTACCACCCTGATTCACAACCTGACAATCAACTGAATCCCAGAGGCGATTTGATGGTGACAGCCCAGTCCCACTCCAAGGCCACTAATTCTAGCTGATTCCACCCTTGTCTCAGCTCATACACTTCCATCCATCTTGTGTTATCTCCAGACTTCATTATCCAAACACACTCCTGGTCTGATTCCCACATTCAATCTCCCTGTAATCTCAAGAAAAACTAAATCCCTGCTGCCCAAGTACTCCCTCGTACCAAAACCTGTTGATCAATAAAAAGGCTCCTATTCATAATCAACAATATAGAGCCACAGAGATGTACAGCATGGAAACAGACCCTTCAATCCAACCCGTCCATGCCGACCAGATATCCCAACCCAATCTAGTCTCACCTGCCAGCATCCGGCCCACATCCCTCAATTTAAAATCCTCACTCTTGATTTAATTCCTGGTTGTGATCATCCCTAGCTCGCTGCATCTCACACCCTTTGAGACCTCGACAACCCATTCTGTTCAAGACTCCCAATGACCTGTTAATTCATTACTTAATAATGACGTAATATCATCCTTCTCTGGCCTTATGTCTAAGGTTCCCAATAATATTTTAAAAGATTATAAGCAGGATTATAAAACTACAAGCTGTTCTTGATTTGGACATTATCTTCAAATCATCACTGTTGCTGAATGAATACTCTGTAATGTCTCTTAAGCAACCACACTGTAGAAGCACCTTCACCACACAAACTGCAGCTGTACAAGAAAGTCAAACATCACCTTCTCCACAGGCAACAGGGCTTTAGCATTAATCACTGGTATCTGTGGAAGGAGAAACACAGTTGATGTTTCAGGGAGTGCAAAATGGATTACAGGGAATGAAAATGGTGCAGAATTTGATAGTAAGAAATGGAAGGAAAATACACTTGCTTGTTGGAAAAAGAATTCTTGACTGTCAAAGATTTTCCAGAAATAAAATTAATAAGCGGTACATGGTCAGGGGCTGGGCGGCAGTGAAAAATTAACTTACAAATATGTCTGTAAAAGTTATACTAATATACTAAACAGACCAAAATACACCCATTGTTTGAGACTGAGGAAGCTGGATATTGACAAAGTGGTCATGAGGGAGCCCAGAGATGAAGCAGAGCAGAATAAGCTGTTATGATCCCACAGTCATAGAGATGTACAGCACCGACACAGACCCTTCAGTCTAACTCATCCATACCAACCAGGTATCCAAAGCTAATCTATTCCCTTTTGCCAGCACTTGGCCCATATCCCTGTAAATGCTTCCTAATCATATCATGTGTCTATTTAGATGCCTTTAACATGTTTTAATTGGACTAGCCTCCACCACTAACTCTGGCAGCTCATTCCACCCACTGCATGAAAGAGTTGTCCTTTAGGCCCCTTTGAAATTTTATCTGTTCTCCCTAAAGCAATGTCCTCTACTTCTGGACACCACCACTCCAGGGAAAACACCTTGTTCTTTTACTCTATTCATGCCCCTCATGATTGTATAAACCTCCATAACATTACCACTCAGTCTATGGCACTCCAGGGAAAACAGCCCCAGCCTTTTATGCCTCTTTCTGTAGCTCAAATCCTCCAACCCTAACAAAATCCTTGTGAGACTTTTTTGTAACCTTTCAAGTTTCACAGCACCCTTCTGATCGGAGGCAGGCCAGAACTGCAGATATTATTGCAAAAGTGGCCTAACAAATGTCCTGTACAGCAACATGACCTCCCACATCCCATACTCAATGCTCAAACCAATAAAGGAAAATATATACTAAATACCTTCTTCATCATCAGCAAGGACTATGAACCTGCAGTCCAAGGTCTCTTTGGTCCACAAACATTTCCAGGGCCTTGTCATTCACTGTATAAGTCCTGCTCTGATTTGCTTTTCCAGAATACAGCACCTCACATTTTTTAACTAAATTATACCCCATCTGACCAATATCTCATTGTAATCTGAGGTAACCTTCTTCATTATCCACAATATCTCCAATTTTGTATGACCTGCAAACTCATTTACGATACCAAATCATTTAAATGAATGACAAAACAAATCCAGAAATAAACATCCGTTTCTCTGAGTTTGAATGTGCTCTGTGTAAATCCTGCCCAATGACTCTGTTCCAGAGAAAGGCTGCACATGCACCTGGCTGCACCTTGCCCCCTACAAAACTGGTGGCTCCGCACGTGTCCTGTGAATTCTTGTCCCAAATAAAGATGGCGGCGCGCACCCATGCCTGCAGCCACACTGAGGCAATTCCCCGTTTACTGAAAACACGAGATTGTGATGTTCAAATGTTTGTATTCCTATGTGCACATTTTGTTTGTAAAACCTCTCCGCTCAAACAGAATCTCTCTCACCTCCTGCGGTTCCACAGACAGCCTTGATTTTTGCGGGTACCTATTCTCTGTCTGGTTACTCGTTTGTCCTTAGTGTATTTGTACAATCACTTTGGATTCTCCTTAAACCTATATCCTAAAGCTATCTCATGTCCCCTTTTTGCCCTCATGGTTTACCTCGAGTATACTCCTACTGCCCCTATATTCCTCTAGGGATTCACACAAACACAGCTGTCTGTACCTGTCATATTCCTCCTTCATTTTCTTGACCAGGCCCACAATTTCTTTCATCGGGCCGCATTCTCTACACCAACCAGCCTTGTCCTTAACAGGAACATACTGTCTATGTATTCTCATTGTTGCAGGCCTATGGAAGCAACGGCAGATGAGGACAGAGAAGCAATCATTCCCAGTAAAGAGGTAATGTTGGGAAAGGTAACAGCCTAAAGGTAGATGGGTCTCCTGGCCCTGATGGATTGCATCCCAGGGACTAAAGGAGATGGCTGGGGTGGAGGTTGGGGGGGGAGGGAAAACAAATAGACTCGTGAAAATTCACTAAAATTTGTTGGATTCTGGGATGGTTTTGACAGACTGGAAGCTGCAAATGTGGTGCCACTATTTTTCAAAAAGGACCTGTTAGCTTAACTTCTGTAGTGGAGAAAATGCTTGAAAAAGTAGTGGTGAGATATCTGGGTAGAAATTGTCTCATTTAGCAAACACAGCATGGATTCATGAAAGGCAGGTCACTTTAATTGATTTCCTGGAATTATTTGAGGATACGAGTGCGTTGGACAAGGAGAACTCTGTGGATGTGGTGTACCTGGATTTCCAGAAGGTATTTGATAAGTTGACACACAAAAGATTGCTGAATAAGGTAAAGATGCACAGCATTATGGGTAATATATTATCATTGACACAGAATTGGTTAACCAACAAAAAATAAAGAATGGGGATAAACGGGTGTTTGGATTAGTGTTGGCACTACAACTGTTTGCAATTTACACAAATGTTTTGGAGTTGAAGACCAAGTGTATGGCGACAGAGTTCACATTTGATACGAAGATGAGGTAGAGCAATGTCTGCAGAGGCCACTGTCAGTCTGCACAGGGATACAGATAGGTTAAGTGAGTGGGTAAGGGTCTGGCAGATGGAGTTCAAAGTTGGGATATGTGAGGTCATCCATTCTGGTCGTACGAACAGCAAACTGGATGATGAAATGGTGAAAACATGCAGCAGGCTGCAGTGCAGAGGGAGCTGGGTGTCCTTGTGCATGAATCACAGGAAGTTGGTTTGCAGGTGTAGCAGGTAATTCAGGCAGTGAAGGGAATATTGTCCTTCATTGCTAGAGGGATGGTTATGCTGCATCTGTACAGGGTGCGGTGAGGCCACACCTGGAGTACTGTGTACAGGTTTGGTCCCCTTACATTAGCAAGGATGTAATGGCACTGGAGGGAGTACAGAGGAGGTTCACTAGTTTGAGTTGGGAGTTGAGAGGGTTGGCCTATGTGGAGAGATTGAGAAAACTGGTTCTATAGTCATAGTATTATAGAAGAATGGGAGGTTGGAGAGGAAAAAATAAAATTATGAAGGGAGTAGATAAGATTGAAGCAGGCAAAATGTAGATTTGAGAACAGGAAAGCAATTAAGGGTTATGGTGAGAGAGCAGGAAAGTGGAGCTGAGGCCATGAAAAGATCAGCCCTGATCTTATTGAATGGCAGAGCAGGCTTGAGGGGCCAGATGAAAGTTCTTGCCTTGGGCCATCAAAATTGGCCTTTCTACAATTCAGAACCTTAACTTTTAGATCTAGTAAATTATTTGGGCAGCACAGTAGCACAGTGGTTAGCACTGCTGCCTCACAGCGCCAGAGACGCGGGTTCAATTCCCGACTCAGGTGACTGACTGTGTGGAGTCACTCTCCCCGTGTCCGTGTGGATTTGCTCTGGGTGCTCCGGTGTCCTCCCACAGTCCAAAGATGTGCAGGTCAGGTGAATTGGCCATGCTAAATTGTCCGTAGTGTTAGGTTTGGGGTATGGGCGGGTTGCGCTTCGGCGGGTCGGTGTGGACTTGTTGGGCCAAAGGGCCTGTTTCCAAACTGTAAGTAATCTAATCTAATCTTTGGACTGTGGGAGGAAACCAAAGGACCCAGACAAAATCTATGCAGAAAACCCCAATAAGGTGATCATCCCTGTCTCATTTCCCAGTTCCACCTAAATAACTACACTGACCATACTCCCAGGAATATCCTCCCTTAGCAAAAACATAATGCTATTCCGAATCAAAAATGCAACTCCCCCTCCTCTCTTGTCCCCCTTTCTATCCTTGCTATAGCATCTATACCCTGGAACATTAATCTGCCAGTCCTATCCATCCCTGAGTGATGCCTCTGTAATTGCTATAATATCCCAGTGCCATGTTCAAAACCATACCCTGAGCTCATCTGCCTTCCCTGTCAGGCCTCTTCTATTGAAGTAAATGCAGTGCAACTGCTCAGTCCGACTTCATTCTGTGCCTTGCCCTTGCCTGCCTTGACTATTTGACTTCTGAAATGTACCAGACTCAGACATACCTCTCTTCTCACTATCTTCTTGGGTTTATACCCACTCCCTCACTGGTTTAATGCCTCCCGAGTATCACCAGCCAGTCTCCCTGCCTCGATATTAGACACCCTCCAATTCAGGTACAATCCATCCTTCTTTTGCAGGTCAACTATACTCCAGAGGAGATCACAACGACCCAAAAAACGTGAATCCTTTTCCCCTGCACCAGCTTCTTAGCCACTCATTGAGCACCTCCTTCTCCTCTGTAATATGGACATTTTTCAAGATGTCACCATTTATTTCCCCACATTCTATATCTCCCATGCACTTCTTCACAGTAAACACTAATGCAAAATACTTGTTTCCTATCTCACCCATCGCCTGCAGCTCCACACAATGGCTGCCTTGCTGATCTTTGAGGGTCTCTATTTTCTCCCTAGTTAGCCTTTTGTTCCTCATGTGTTTACAAAAGCCCTTTGGATTATCCTAACCCTATTCGCCAAAGCTATCTCACATCCCTTTTTTGCCTCCTGATTTCCCTCTTAATTATACTCCTACTGCCTTTATACTCAAAAATTGTTTGGATTGGAATAAATGTAAAATATAACATCCTGACAAAACAAACGAGGGCAGGACTTACACTCAATAAAAGTAGGGCCTTGAGTAGTGATATGGGAACAAAGAGACCGAGGGCTTCAGGTCATTGAAGTGTATGTTACATGTAGACAGGGTGGTTAAGAAGGTGCTTAGCAAACTTACAATCATTGCTCAGACCTCTGAATACAGGAGTTGGGACGTTATATTGAGGATGTACAGGACGTTGGGGAGGCCTCTTCTGGAATACTCTGTCCAGTTCGGGTTGTGCTGTTATAGGAGGGATTTTATTAAATTGGAGCAGGTTCAGAAGAGATTTACCAGCATGTTGCCATGAATGGAGGAATTGTGTTCTAAGGAGAGGCTGGATAGGCTGGGAATTTTTTTCACTGGCATGCACGAGGTTGAGGGGTGACCTTATTAGAGGTTGACAAAATCAGAAAGTGTGTAGATAAGGTGAATAGCCGGGGGGGAGGGGGATTCAAAATTCGGGTGCATTCATTTTGCGAAGAATTTAGAAAGATTTGAGAAAAGATATTAGGGTTTTTTAAAAAATTATACGTGTGAAATGAACTTCCAGAGGAAGTGGTAGCTGTGAATACAATTACAATATTTAAAAGACATTCAGATAAGTACATAAATAGGAAATATTTGGATGGATGTGGATGAAGCGGAGGCAGGTACAATTAGTTCAGTTTGGAATTATGGTCGGCATGGACTGGTTGGACCACAGGGCCTGTTTCCTTGCTATATAACATTATGACTCTAATCCTCACTAACTCTAAATTCCTCCATCCTCAACTCTCCTGATCACTGTCACTTCATCCAGCCTCACAACTCTTCCTTATTTATATAATTCCTCACCAGCCACAGAATGCTCCCTATCTCATGTCCTCCAGTTTCTCTGATCTCTGCGATATGTACCTTTCTTTAGATCCAGCCTTGAGGATGCCCTCATTCGCTCCAATTGGTTGGAGGACAAACTGGTCCGACCTGGTCCTCCAGTACTGCCCTCTGCCCCCTATTGGCCTGCGCTGACATCAATCATTCGGGGCTCATTGTGAGGTGAGTGGTGGGATCCTCCCTCTCTCTGCCCTGGGATGAGCTTCAACATTCACAGTCAATGGGGCAGTATGATAGATCACAGAGCCTGGGGCAATTCAGCCCATTTGGGATGTACCCTCTCCCTCTGGAGATGCTGCAAATCTGTCCCAATTCCCTTCCCATTTGCCCATAGCCCCCCAAATCTTCCCTTAAAAAGTAAAATTCCAAATCTGTTTATGAATAACTGCTGAATCTGTGTCCAGCTGTCATTCAGACTGTTCCAGATACTCAGAACTTACTGAACAAAATAATGTTCACATATTCACATATTATTTGCCAATTACCTGAAAATAGCTACTAAAATTGTGACATTGTTAACAATTCCCCTCTCTCTGCAGATTAGATATCCTAGAAACAAATTTGCACCTGGTCAAAATCACTGCTTCACCTTCTTAGCTCCAAGGACAATTATCTGTGCTTCTGCTAGCTCTGCACAAAAGAGGAACACATCTTATTTTCATTTATTAGTGTCATAGAGATGTACAGCACAGAAACAGACGTTTGGTCCAATTTGTCCATGACAACAAGGAATCCTCAACAAATGGAGCCCCATTTGCCAGCTGCTGGTCCGTATCATTGGAAACTCTTCCTATTCATGTATCCAATCGGATGCCTTTCAAATGTTGTAATTGTATCAGCCTCCACTACTTCATCTGGCAGCTCATTCCACACATACACCACACACAGCTTTAAAAACTTTGCACCTCAGATCCATTTTAAATCTTTGCCCTCTCAACTTAAGCCCATGTGATCTTATTTTGAACCCACCTAACTGCGGGGAAAAGACCCTGGCTGTTCACATTATCCATGCCCCTCATGATTTTATAAATCTCCATGAAGTCACCTCTCAGTCTTTGACTCTCCAGGGAAATAACCCTGACCTATTCACCCTCTCCCTGTAGCCCACATCCTCCAACCCTAGCAAAGTCTTTGTAAATCTTGTCTGAACTCTTTCAAGATTCACAACATCCTTTCCAGAAAAGGGAATTTCGAACTTTAAACATAATTCCTGAAATGACTTAATCAATGTCCTGTCCAGCCACAATTTGATGTCCCAGCTTCTGTACTCAATGCATTGACCAATAAATATAAGCATACCAAAGACCACCTTCACTAGTCTGCCTACCTGCGACTCTACTTTCAAGGAACAATGAACCTGCACTCCATGGTCTCTATGTTCAGCAACATTCCGAAGGACTTTACCATTAAGTGTACAAGTCCTGCTCTGATTTGCCTTTCCAAAATCCAACAGCTTACATTTGTCTAAATTGAACCCAGTCTGCCATTCCTCACTCCAATGGCCCATCTGGTAAAGATACTGTTGCATTCTGAACTAACCTTCTTCATTGTCCACTACACCTCCAATTTTGGTGTCTTCTGTAAACCCACTGACCATATCTCATATATTCACAGCCAAGTCATTTATTTAAGGACCCAATATCCATTCCAGCAGGACAAAGCTGCTCACAGGCCTCCAGTCTGCAAAGCAACCCTCCATCACCACCCTCTGTCTCCTACCTTCAAGCCAGTTTTGTATCCAAATGGCTCGTTCTCCCAACATTTCATGTTATCTAACCTTGCTAACCAGTCTGCTTTGTGGAACATCATTCAGTGTCCATATAGACAACGTCCATAGTCTGCCTTCATCAATCATCTTTGTCACATCTTCAAAAAAACTCAATCAGAGAGAGAGAATTTCCCACACACAAAGCCATGTTAACTATCCCTAATCAATCCTGTCTTTCCAAATACATGTAAATCCTGTCCCTCAGAATCCCTTCCAACAACTTACCTACCACTGACGTTAGGTTGACTGTTCTCTTGTTCCCTGGCCTTTCCTTACCACCTTTTTTAAATAATGGCACCCATCTTCCAGCACCTCACCTGTCACAAACAATGATATAAATACCTCAGGGAGGGGCACTGCCACCACCTTCCTAGCTTTCCACAAATTTCTGGGATACACCTGATCAGGTCCCAGGGATTTATCCACCTTGCTACTGTTTAAGACATCCAGTACTTCCTCCTCTGTAATATAGACACTTTTCAAGTTATCACTATTTATTTCTCCAAACTCTGTAGAATAGAATAGCATAGTATTTCTCCCACCTCCTGTTGTTCCATAGATGGCCTTGTTGATCTTTAAGGGGTCCTATTCTCTGTCTGGTTATTATTTTATCCTTAATGTATTTGTAGAATCTCTTTGGATTCTCCTTAAACTATTCCTAGAGATATTTCAAGTCCCCTTTTTGCTCTCCTGATTACCGTCGAGTATATTCCTATAAAAACGTGATCATGTACTCCCAATTCCTCTGCCTCTGCCATATCTGCTCCCAGGAGAAGCAATTCCACTCCAGGACATCCAAGAAAGTTGCCTCTTTCAAGGACCGGATTTCCCTCCCACTTGATCAACAATGCACTCCAACGCATATCCTCCACTTCCTGTACCTCCGCCTTCCCCCCACCCCTCCAACCACAATAAGAATATAATCCCCCGGTCCTCACCTGCCACCCACTAATCTCCATTAATCTCTGCTATGTCCGCTACCTACAGTCAGACCTCACCACCAGGGATACATCTCCCTCTCCAGCCCTTTCTATCTTCCGCAGAGACCATGGGATCTTTGGTGCTGATGTGCTGCCCCACGGATACCTCAGTCACTCACCCTGCCAAATGGCCGAGTGAGATTATCACTAGATGGATAATCCAGACACCCAGGTAACGTTCTGGGGCCCGGGGTTTGGATCCCGTCACAGCAGACAGTGGAATGTGAATTCAATAAAAATTTTGAATTAAGAATCTATTAAAGACCATGAATCCATTGTTGATTATTGTGAAAAAAAACCTCATCAGATTCGCTAATATCCTTCAGGGAAGGAATCTGCCATCCTTACCTGGTCTGGCCTGCATGTAACTCCAGACCTACAGCAATGTAGTTGACTCTTTACTACCCTTTGGGCCCAGCCAGTGACACCCTCATCCTGTGAATGAATAACAAAGGAGGTCAAGTCTTGCATACAACCATACTATTCTTACAGATAAGTGATCTTTTAGTAAATTTGCTTCTCAACTCCCTGCTGACTATTGGGGAAGTGGGGCGCGGTCAATAAGTACCATCCCAATAAGGAGATCATCCCTTTCTTCATTCTCAGTTCCACCTGTATAACCTGCCTGGATGTACTCCCAGGAATACCCTCTTGAAGCCCAGCTGAAATGTTATCCCTTATCAAATATACCTCTCCCCCTGCTCTGTTGCCCCCTTTCTATCTTTGCTATTGCATCTATACATTAAGCTGCTGGTCCTATCCATCATTAAGTCATGCCTCTGTAATTGCAATAATACCCCAGTGCGATGTTCAAAACCATTCCCTGAGCTCCTCTGCCCGACCTATCGGGCCTCCTGCATTGAAACAAATGCAGTGTAAATGCTCATTCTGTGCCTTGCCCTTGTCTGCCTTGACTGACATCTGACCTGTACCAGCATCAGACTGAGCTCTTCCCTCACTCTCTCTCTGGGTTTACCCACATTCCTTCACTGGTTTAATGCCTCCTGAATAGCACTCACAACTGTTCCCTTCCAGTGCCAGTACAATCCATCCTTCTGATGGAGGTCGATTCTACCCCACAAGAGATTCCAATTATCCAAAAATGTGAACTCTTCTATTCCCATGTCATTGATACCAATAAACAACAGCCTCCCTTCAAAATGGTTATTCTCCCCTTTAAGAATATTCTGCTCCCTCTCTGAGACATCCTTATACAAAAATTACACATTCGAATAATAAACCTTACACTCATCAGGTCAGCATAAAAGGATTACATGACACATTGAAGGTTTGGGGAGACCTTTTGAGAGAATGCGATGATTCAAAGGAGAATTTTTAAGTAGCAAATGGGATTGATCTGGAACACAATACTCACACACACAATGCGAATATCCAGATCCTGATATACTGAGTAATTCAATCAGAGTTTAGCAGAATATTTACTGAGATTACTAATACAAGTTTATAAAATCTGTCACTATCAGTTCAAGTTAGAAACCCACACCATCCCCTCCTCGTGGCCCAGGATTACTGTACATATTACCCTTGAGGACATCAGCAGTCAACTCAGGGGGAAATCTGTGGGTTTCTAGGAGATTCCAACTTGAGATCTCATGTGACTGAACACAGCAGTTCTTTGACACATTGGAGAAAATGATCCAAGCGTCAGTGAGATATGGGGAACAAGAATTACTTTCTTTTCTTTCATTCCGTGCTGCCACTCTGCCTCATCAATAAGACACGGGTGTGAAAGGCTAATGCCTAACGATGGGCAAGTTGTCTCCATCCTGACCAATGGGTAGGAAGATCCTCCCAATCACTCCAAAGCGTATCCCTAAAAAGATAGCAACTCTGTCTGCTTCCCACTGCCCAGTGCTCCCAGTAAATGTTTGAAAGAATGGAAAGTGGGGATATCTCCTAGAAAAGGCATAACTGTAAAGGTCTAAGAGGATTATGAAAAGGGAGAGATGCACAGGAGAAGTAGGCAACAAGTTGCCAGATGGGTTGTAACTTGGGAAAATGGGAAGTTGCTCATTTTGGAGGAGATAATAAAAGAACAAAGTACTATTTAAATGGTGGAAACTGTAGAAAGCTGCACAACAAAGGGACCAGGGGTAATTGTTCAGGAAACACAGAAAGCTACCACACAGTTACAACAGGGAATCAGGAAGGGGAATCGAATGTTTTGTTTCAAAGGTTTTCAGTATTAGAGTTTGGGGTCTCTACCTGAGAGTACCGTGTGGAAGTGCTGGTGAGACCACCATATCTGCAGTAATGAGAGCAGTTTTGATCCCTTTAGATAAGGAAATGTGTCACTTTATTGGAGGCATTTCAGGGAAGATTCAATGAGATGATCCCTGGTTTGGAGGGATTATCTTTTAAATAAAGGCTGAAAAGGTTGGGACTCTACTCACTGGATTTTGGAGAAAGAGAGGTGATCTCATTGAGACAGATGGGATTCTTAAGGGGTTTGACAGGATAAATACTGAGAGGATGTGTCTGAGGGTAAATACTGAGAGGGGAGTCTGAAACCAGATTATGAGTCACTGAATCAAGGGTTCTGTTTTGCATTCAAGTTTAAGGTGACACAGACGCGGGTAAGGGGTTTCAGTAGCAATGGAGCTGGGGTGAGGTGGAGAAAAGCAACGTTTAAGAGATTGGAATTGCTGGTGTTGTGATTGTGTGGATGTCTGATCAGAAGGTCACCTTGGGGTCAGATATAACAGCGATACTGTGAAGAGTGTCGTTCTGCTTCAGAGAGTTCCCAGTGGGAGGGAGGGGCTCAGCAGAAAGTAAAGGTAAGGCAATGGGTTTAACCATGACAATGTTTCATTGGCTAAAATTGCAGCTAATCAAGTAGTGGGAATGTGATAAGCAGTTTGATGGGAGGGACGAGGGGGAGGGACGAGGGGGAGGGCGAGCTGGGCATCGTCAGTGTACATGTCAAACCGAACACAGTGTTTTTGGATGATATCACCTCCTGGCACGATGTACGTGAGATACAGGAGAGACCAAGGATAGATCATTGAGGGACACGAAATGCAAGGAATTCAGAAAGGAAAGGGAGAGTGGAGATGGAGCAGGATTTTCCTACAACGGTGAGGTCAAGTATTAGTTTTTCACAGAATGGGAGAGAAGGACATAACCAGAAAAGACCAACAGACAGAACAAGGAACAATATCTATGAATTGGCGAGGGCGAGTGATGAGGCGGCAGCGGAGGAAAGCGAGTTGGAAAGGGAGTTTAGTGAGATTAGGGTAAAGGGTCAAGGTGAGCTCTGATAAGGCTTGACAAGAGACTGGAGAAAGATGTAGGTTTAGGACAAAAACCAGGAACACCACGTGAGGCAGTTTGGCTCAGTGGGCTATTGGGAGGGAGAGAAACAGCAGACCGGATTATCTCAGTCTTAGTGACAGAGAAACCCCATGTGCTCCTCACTCGTTGTTGGAGGGGAGGATGGAGGAGACAGGATGATTGGCAGTCTTTTTACAAAGAAACAAAACCAGGGTTAGTGATATTGAAAATGAGTGAACAAACCTGATGTATTTAGCTTTAATCAAGAATATTAAAACAAACGACTGAAGTCATGGTTCGAATCCCATCTTGGCAGATGGTGAAATCTGAATTCAAGAAAAAAACAACATATTTGGAATCTCCTGATCTCCATGAAACCATTGTCAGTGGCAAAAAAAATCCTGCCAACCTGACAGTGGCCCAGCCAGCGACTCACTGTATTAATCACTGCGAAGTCTCAACACAGGAATGAAACTGGATGGACCAGTTGGTAACTAACAAGGCACCAGAAATTACAACCACAGAATTAGCCCTCTCGGATGGTGCAACCTCCTCCTCACTAACATATGGTTTTTGGGGCCAAAATGTGGAGAGCTGTCTCACAGACTAGTCAAGGAACAGCCTGACATAGTCATACTCACGGAATTTTCCCTTACAAACAATGACCAGACTCCACCATCACCATTCCTTGATATCGAGAGTGTGGTGATGGAAAAGCACAACAGGTCAGGCAGCATCCGAGGAGAAGGAGAATCGATGTTTCGAGCCTAAACACTTCATCAGCCTGACCTGCTGTGCTTTTCCAGCACCAGACTCTTGACTCTAATCTCCAGCATCTGCAGTCTTCACTTTCTCCTGAAATCTCTGGATATGTCCGGGTCCCACCGGCAGGACAGACCAGGCAGAGGTGGTGGCACAGTGGTCTACAGACAGGGAGGATTTGCCCTGGGAGTACACAGCATTCGCTCCAGACACCAGGAAGTCTCATGGCTCCTGCTGATTACCACGTACCATCCTCCCTTGGCTGATGAAACACTTCTCCTTCATGTTGAACAACATTTGGAGGAAGCACTGAGGCAATAAAATGGTGTCAAACGTACTCTGGGTACAGGATTTCAATGTCCACAATCGAGACTAGCTCTGCAACAGATTTACTGACTGAGCTGGTCAGGTCCTAAAGGATATAGCTGCTCAACTGAGTCTGCAGCAGGTGGTGAGGGAACCAACAAGAGGGAAAAACATACTTGATCTCATTGTTATGAATTGACCAGCGGCAGATCCATCTGGCCATGACAGTATCGGTAAGAGCGACCATCACACATTCCTTTTGGAGACAAAGTCTTGCCTTAAAGTTGAGAAAAACCTCCATTGTGTTGAGTGGCACTATAACCGTTCCAATTGGGACAGACTTTCAAGAGATGTAGGATCTCAAACTGGGTATCTCTGAGGCACTGTGGGACATCAACAGCAGCAGAACTGTACTCCAGCACAATCTGTAATCTCATGGGTTTGTAAATCCTGCTCTCACCCATCACAATGGACAGGAAAGGAGGGCATGCCATGAGCAGCACCAGGCAGACTTAAAAAATGAAGTGCCAACCTGGTGAAGCTACCAAACAGAACTACCTGCATATCAAACAGCATCAGCAGCAATCAACAGAGCTAAGTGATCCTACATCCAATGGAACAGATCGGAGCTCTGCAGTTCTGCCACACCCAGTTGTGAACGGTGATGGACAATTAAACAACTCACTGAAGGAAGCATCACGGACATCCCCACCCTTACTGATGGAGGGGCCTCACACACCCATGCACCAGATAAGATGACAGCATTTGCTGCAATCTTCAGCCAGAAGTGCAAAGTGGGATGATCCATCTCAGCCTCCTCCAGTGGTTTCTAACATCACAGATGTGAGTTTTAAGCCAGTTCGATTCAGTTTGAATAACATCAAGAAATGGTTAAGTCGTGCAAAGGCTACGGGCCCTGCCAATATTCTGGCAATAATACTGATAGCTTGTGCTCCAGAATTTGCCACACACCAACCCAAGTACCGCTCCAACACTGGCATCTACCGACAATGTGGAACATTGTCCAGGGATGTTCAACACAAAAACACAGGGCAATCCAACCCAGCCAATTTCCCTCTCTCAGTCCACACTCGATCAGCAGTAAAGTGATGGAAGATGTCATCAACAGGGCTACCAAGCAGCAGCTGCTCAGGAACAGCCAGCTGAGTGACGCTCATTTTAGGCTCCACCAGGGCCACTCAGCTCCCGATTGTGTTACCACCCTGATTCACAACCTGACAACTAACTGAATCCCAGAAGAGAGGTGAGGGTGACAGCCCAGTCCCACTCCAAGACCACTATTTCTAGCTGATTCCACCTTTGTCTCAGCTCATATACTTTCATCCACCTTGTGTTATCTCCAGACTTCATTTTCCAAACACACTCAGGGCCAGCTTCCCATATTCAACCTCCCTGTAATCTCAAGAAAGTCTCAATCACTGCTTGTTGATTCATCAAAAGACTCCTAATTAGAATCAACAGCATACAGCCAGAGAGATGTACAGCAAGGAAACAGACCCTTCGGTCCAACCCGTCCATGCCGAACAGATACCCCAACCCAATCTAGTCTCACCTGCCAGCACCTGGCCAATATCCCTCAATTTAAAATTCTCACACTTGATTTAATTCCTGGCTGTCATAGTCCCTAACTCCCTGCACCACACACACTTTGAGACCTAGACAACCCATTTTCTTCGAGACTCCCAACCATTTGTTAATTCATTAGTTCACCTGTGTGGCTGTTTCTACACTTGCTGAAGCAGCATGGTCTGAAATTCGCAGCCAAAAACTCACAGGTCTGCTTTCCACCTTTAAGACATCCCTCAAAACCTGCTTTTTGGCAATGCTTTTGGTCACCTGACCTAATATCTCCATCTCTGGCCTTATGTCTAAAGTTCTCAATAGTATTTTTGTGAAATTATAAGCATGATAATAGAAATACAAACTGTTGAGAGGGGGAATGAGAGCAAGGGGGTGAGAAAAGGGGAGAGAGGGGTGAGTGAGAGAGGGGGAAGAGAGCATAAGAGGGGAAGGGAGAGAGAGGGTGAGAGAGATGGGTTGAGAGTAAGGAGGGGTGAGAGAGAGGGGCGAGGGGGTGAGAGAGAGGGGCGAGTGAGTGAGAGAGGGGCGAGCGAGAGCGCGAGACCGAGGGGGGCAAGAGAGAGAGAGAGAGAGAGAGAGAGAGAGAGGTACAAATGAGTGGGAGGGAGGGGAAGGAAATGAGACAGAGAGTCTGAGAGCAAGAGAGCGCACGAGAAGGGGACGAGAGAGAGCGAGAGTGAGAGAGAGAGAGAAAGATAGATATCGAGGAGGCAAAGCTGATAGGGAGAGATAGAGGGCAATCCAGTGATAGAGGGATGAGAGAGAGAGGGATGCGAGGGAGAGAGAAGTCGGGTGAGAGAGAGAGTTTGGGTGGAGAGTGAGTGAGGGGGTGAGAGAGAAAGAGAGGGTGAGAAAGAAAGAATGAGAGTGAGGGGGTGAGAGAGAGAGTCAGAGAGAGATGTCTCAGGGAGGACCAGTACAGCAGAGGTGAAAGCAGGTCCCTCACAAGATGATGTGAATGAAGCCTAGAATGTTGCTGTACCTTGCCCAACTCTGTGTCTATGTCCTGTCTTCCAAGTCTGAATACAGAAGGTCACTAACCCCTCCCTGTGCTGTTTACTGTGAGTGATCTTACCGGCTGCAGGATTTACTGAAGGCTCCAGACCTCCCTCTTCATGTCTCTCTGACTGACCAACCGTCTTTGATGTGGTTATGGACGAGACAAGAGTTAGGAATTTGGCTGAGACAGGAACATCCTGATGACCTACAGGAGACAGAGAAACAGACAGAATGGGAAATTAGACTGATGCAGTGAGGGTTACACGTGAAGAATGGCACTGAGTCCCACAGAGATCTGGAAAATCCCAGTCTCCATCCCTGGGCTGTGCTGCTGCGTCTCTCTGGAATGGAGAATGCTGTTGGCTCAGGATCTGGAGTAGCTGCAAGAGTGAGAGACACTGACAGAGGCAGCAATTAGACCCACACAGTGAGGGATACCACATGGAGAGAGACTGAGTGATATCACCAGAGTGCAGGAAGGTATCAGGATCACACAATGGTCATGATGAAAGGGTTTGATTCATGGTGCACGGGGATCAGTACTCAGTGAACGGTGAGCTACGAGTGGGACAGGTGATGACCTCGTGCTATTCTCACCCGACTGTTCATCCAGATGTTAATGCCGGTGCCCAGTATAACCCATCTAACTGCTTAATATCCTTTTAGGAAGGAAATCTATTATAGGCAGCGGGTCTGGCCGACACATGATCCAGACCCAGAGCGATGGGGTTGACTCTAAACTGATCTGTGTAATCATCCAGCAAGGCACTCAGCTCAAGGGCAGCTCGGGGTGGGCATGCGATGTTGGCCAGCCAGAGACAGCAACATCCCATGAGTGAATTAAACACAACATTACTGGGAGCAGTGTCCTGGCCAATCATGTCGGTAGGTTTATGGGCAGGACTTTAAACTGACAGAGAGGATGCAGGGACAGGCTTCAGGTGAAAGGAGCTTTCCAAATCCAGAGAGAAAATGGCAATGTAGCTGAAGACAAGCAGAAAGGAACAGGAAGACACAGAGTTTAACTGAAACTGTCCATCAGTGAATTGGACTGTGACAAGAAATTGTGGAAAGAGTCAATCGTAATGTTCTTTTTCTGTACTGGATAAAGTCTCTGCAATAAGGAGGATGGACTGTGGCACAGAGATAAATGAGATTTAGTGGTGACAGGGTGAACAAAAGGTGGAACATGAATATTTTATTGGATACCTCCTTGAGGGGGGTCAGGGAGTGCAGGATGGGTAACCCTGACAGTAATGGGTAACAAAGGCATTACAGAGAAAGCATTTGGCCTCAGATGATGAAGCTGAATCAGATCGAATGGAGATTCTGGGTAATACGTGTCAAAAACACAAGCAGGAGAACAGTTTAGAGGCTGCCGAACAGCATTTCATTGCTCAACCCTGTTACACATTCCAATGTATTCCTGTGTAATGCAAAGGCACTGTGATAATTCTGGGAGACTTCAGTCTTTGTATAATCTGGGACAGTCACATCAGCAAAAGGGATGTTCTCCGAACTCCTCTTTGAATGTTTCTGTCAGTGTTTCTTTAAATAACACGTAGTGCAAACGGCCAGGGACGTGACTATCTCAGATCGACCGTTGGGTGATGACGCTGTGGGAAGGAGTATTGTCACACTGAGATATCCTCTGGGAAATTGTAGTGTAGTAGAATTCAGCGAGATGATGGATTTTTAAAGTGACCATAAAGCACACCCGACAACCATAACCAAAGCCATTGACATGTGTTTGAGAGGAGAACTGACCGAGGTAAACAGGGGAAACAGTGAAGTGTATGGCTGGAAATGGACAGTGGAAAACATTTACAGTCAGAGAGATGTACAGCACAGAAACAGGGCCTTCGGTCCGACTCATCCACACCACCCACATACCCTAACATAATCTCATCACATTTGCCAGCACTTGACCCAAATCCCTCTCAACCCTTCCTGTTTGTATACCCATCCAGAGGCCTTTTAAATGCAGTAATTGTACCAGTCTCCACCACTTCATCTGGCAGGTCATTCCATACACGCAACACCCTCCACATCAAAACGTTGTCCCTTAGGTTCCTTTTATATCTTTCCCCTCTCATCCTGAACCTGGGCCCTCCAGTTCTGGACTACCCCACCCCAGGGAAAAGACCTTGTCTGTTAATCCTATCCATGCCTCTCATGGTTTTATAAACCTCCATATGGGTTACCCCTCAGCTTCAGACATTCCAGGGAAAACATCCCCAGCCCATTTAACCTCTCCTTGTAGCTCAAATCCTCCAATCCTGTCAGCGACTTTGCAAATCTTTTCTGAACCCTTTCAATTTACACAATATCCTTCCGAGAGGGAGGAGACAAGAATTTCACGCAATATTCCAAAACTGGCTTATCCAATGTCCTGTATAGCCACAACATGACCTCCCAACTCCTCTACTCAATGCACTGATCAGTAAACACAACCATACCAAACACCTTCTTCACTATCCTATCAACACACAATTCTCCTTTCAAGGAACAATGAACCTGCACTCCAAGGTCTCTTTGTTCAGTAACACTCCCTGGGACCTTAACATTAAGTGGATCAGTCCTGCGAAGAGTTGCTTTCCCAAAATGCAGCTCCTCCCATTTATCTAAATGAAGCTCCATCTCCCACTCCCTCAGCCCATTGGCCCATCAGTTCACCATCCCATTGTAATGTGAAGTAACATTCCTCACTGTCCACTACCCCTCCAATTTTGGTGTCATCTGCAAACTTACTAACTATACCTGCTGTGTTCACATCCAAATCATTTATATAATTAATGGAAAGTAGTGGACGCAGCACCGATCCTTGTGGCACTCCACTGGTCACAGGTCTCCAGTCTGAAAAAAAACACCCTCCACAACCACCCTCTGTCTTCTACCTTCGTGCCAGTTCTGAATCCAAATGGCTGGTTTTCCCTGTATTCCATGAGATCTATCCTTGCTCTCCAATCTCCCATGTGGAAACATTTCGAATACCTTACTGAAGTCCATGTCTCTCACATCCAACGCGCTGCCCTCATCAATCCTTTTGGTACTTCTTCAAAAAACCCAATATCTTGAGCCATGATTTCCCACGTACAAAGCAATGCTGACTATCCCCAATTAGACATTGCCTTTCCAAACACATGTAATTCCTCTCCCTCATGTATCCGTCTTTCCACGTGCCCACGACTGACGTCAGGCGAACCAGTCTGTAGTTCCCTGGCTTGTACATACCGCCCTTCTTAAACAGTGATACCATGTTTGCCAACCTCCAGCCTTCTGGCACTTCACCTGTGAATATCGATGATACAAATATCTCAGTAAGAGACCCAGCAAACACTTCTGTAGCTTCCCACAGAGATCGAGAGTATACCTGATAAGGTCCTGGGGATTTATCCACCTTTAACCATTTCAAGACATCCAGCACCTCCTCATCTGTAATATAGACATTTTGCAAGATGACACCATCTATTTCCCAATGCTATTTCCCAAACCATCATTCTATTCTATATCTTCCTGGTCCTTCTCTACAGGAAATGTTTGTTCAGTTTCTCCCCCATCTCCTGCAGCTCCACGTGCAGGCTGCCATGATCTTTGAGGGGCCTTATTCTCTCCCCAGTGACCCTTTTGTCCTTTATGGATTTATAAAAACATTTTGGATTCGCCTTAAATCTCTTTGCCAAAGCAATCTCATGTCCCCTTTTTGCCCTCCTGATTTCCCTCTATCTCTACACAACACTGCAATCACCCCTCCCTGACTAATCCCTACATAACACTGCAATCTCCCCCTCCCTGACTGATCCCTACCCAATACTGCAATCTCCCCCCTCCCTGACTGATCCCTACCCAATACTGCAATCTCCCCCTCCCTGACTGATCCCAACCCAACACTGTAATCACCCCCTCCCTGACTGATCCCAACCCAACACTGCTCCCACCCCCTCCCTGACTGATCCCTACCCAACACTGCAATCTCCCCCTCCCTGACTGATCCCTCCCCAACACTGCAATCTCCCCCTCCCTGACTGATCCCAACCCAACACTGCTCCCACCCCCTCCCTGACTGATCCCTACCCAACACTGCTCCCACCCCCTCCCTGACTGATCCCTACCCAACACTGCAATCTCCCCCTCCCTGACTGATCCCAACCCAACTCTGCAATCTCCCCCTCCCTGACTGATCCCAACCCAACTCTGCAATCTCCCCTTCCCTGACTGATACCTACCCAACACTGCAATCTCCCCCTCCCTGACTGATCCCTACCCAACACTGCAATCTCCCCCTCCCTGACTGATCCCTACCCAACACTGCTCCCACCCCCTCCCTGACTGATCCCTACCCAACACTGCTCCCACCCCCTCCCTGACTGATCCCTACACAACACTGCAATCTCCCCCTCCCAAGGAAAAAAAGAATAACTAGAGAGAAAATAGGACCCTTCAAGGACCAAAGTGGACATGTGTTGCAGAATCGCAGGAGTTATTTCTCCTCTGTGTTGACCGTGGAGAAGGACATGAAGGGTTGGGAACTTGGGAAAGTTAGTGATGATCTCTTGGGGTCAGACCATATCACAGGAGAGAATCTGTTGAATGCATTAGAATGTATGAAGGTGGATAAATCTCCTGGACCTGACCAAACATATCCAACAGCACCTCAAGAGGCGAGGGAAGTACTTGTGGGGTCCCTGCTGATCTTTTTGCCTCACCTTTAGCCACGGGTGAGGTCCCGGAAGACTGGAGGACAGCATATGTTGCGCCCTTATTCAAGAATGGCTGCAAAGATAAACCTGGGAACTATAGATCAGTAAACCTAAGATCCGTGGTAAGTAAGTTATTGAGAAGATGCTGAGAGATTAGATAGACATGCATTTGGAAATACATTTGATTGGGAGTAGTCAGCAAAGCCTTGTGCATGGGAGACCATGCCTCACAAATTTGTCAGCGTTCTTTATTGAAGTGATCAGGAAGTTTGACGAGGGCAGGCCAGTACATGTAGACTCGACAGATTTCAGGAAGGCCTTTGATAAGGTTCCACATGGTACCTTGCTCTGGAAGGTTACATCGCATGGAATCCAGGGGGCGTTGGCAAACTGAGTACACAATTGGCTTGATGGTAGGAAGCAGAGGGTAACAGTCTGACTGCAGGCCTGTGACTAGTGGTGTGCCTCAGCGGTCATAGGATCATAGAATCCCTCCTCTGTGGAAACAGGCCCTTCGGCCCAACAAGTCTACTGGCCCTCTAATGATTATTCCACCCAAACCCATTCCCCTCCTTTATTAATCTACATTTACCCCTGAGTAATGCAACTTACATATCCATGAACATTCTCGGCAATTGAGCATGGCCAATTTACTCGACCTGCAGAGCTTTGGACTGTGGGAGGAAACCGGTGCACCCAGAGGAAACCCACGCAGACATGGGGAGAACGTACAAACTCAGTTGGGGTGGCATGGTGGCTCAGCGGTTGGCACTGCTGCCTCACAGCGCCAGGGACCCGGGTTCGACCCCAGCCTCGGGTGACTGTGTGTAGTTTGCACATTCTCCCTGTGTCTGTGTGGGTTTCCTTTGGGTGCTCCGGTTTCCTCCCCATTCCAAAAATGCGCAGGTCAGATGGATTGGCCAGGCTAAATTGTTCATAATGCTAGGTGCATTCATTAAGGGTAAATGTTGGGTTGGGAGAATGGATCTGGGTGGGTTACTCTTCAGCAGGTCGGTGTGGTTTGTTGGGCCAAATGGCCTGTTTCCATACTGTCGGAAATCTAACCCTAACAGGATCTAACCCACACATACCATCCTGTGAGGTTGGAATTGAACCCAGATCCACGGTGCTGTGAGGCAGCAGTGCTAACCACTGATCCATTGTGCCGCTGAGCTGGTCAGTGCTAGGCCCATTGCTGTTTGTTATCTATATCAATAATTTGGATGCGGGTGTTAAAGGCATGATTAGAAAGTTTTCAGATTACACTAAAATAAGTGAGGAAGGGTCTCAGCAATTGCAACAGGGTCTTGATCAGCGGGGGAATTGGGCTGAGAAATGGCAAATGGAGTTTAATATAGACAAGGGCGAGATCTTGCATTTTGGAAAGTCATATCAAGACAGGGGTTTCATGGTGAATGGTAGGGCCTGAAGGAGTGTAGTGGAGCAGAGAGACCTTGGATTCCAGGAGCACGGCTCTCTGAACTCAGGGAAACAGGGCAGTGAAGAAGGCTTTTGGCACACTGGGCCCTTCATCAGTCAGGGCATGGAATATCGAAGTTGGGAAGTTCAGTTGTAGTTGTGCAGGATGTTGGTGAGGCCGCACTTGGAGTATTGTGTTCAGTTTTGCCCACTGTGCTATCGGAAGGATGTTATTAAACTGGAAAGAGTACAGAAGGATGTTGCCAGAACTCAACTAGACAGATATAGAGAGAGGTTGGACAAGCAAGGACATTTTCTTTCGTGTGTAGGAGACTGAGGGGTATCCTTATAGAGGTGTATAAGATCATGGGAGACATGGATAGGGTGAATGCACTCAGTCTTTATCCAAGGCTTGGGGAATCAAGGATGAAAGGGCATCAGTTTAAGGTGAAAGTGGAACGATTAAAAGGGAACCTGAGGGACAATGCTTTTACCCAGAGGGTGTTACACATACGGAATGAACTACCAGTGCAAGTGGTCAAGGAGGATACATTTAAGAACTCCGTACACAACAGTCATTCCGGGCACCCAGCTGGTGGGCAGCATCAAAAAGATCCCATCTCTGTCACAGAGACTGACTGACAGTCTGTCATACACAGAGTGGACGCTGAGGAGCAAACCAAATGAATCGCCATGTGCCTTAGTCCAGCAGGCCATTCAGCCCTCCCTGAGGACCAACAGCTAGGGAGGGGCATCCATGATGAGATGAAGGCAGCGATCCTCACTGCTCGAGGGCAGGATTAGGCATATCATGCAGAGGCGCTACATAACTGCAGAACAACAACCAGGGGAATGCCCCTCCGCTCCCCCCGTCAGCTTCACCCGGAGACACAATTTGTCTGGATTTTTGGGGATATGATCTGCACCTCTCTTACCGATGAGAAACTGGGCTCGACCCTTTGTCTCCCATGTCTCAGAAAGGAGGAGGGACATCTGGGATTCGACCCAAAATCGCGCCCGTAACGAGGCTTGGGCTCTCTGCTAATTAATTGCTGAATACGAAATAGACTTTAGGGATTTCCACATTGTGTTCCAGGAGCTCAGGGATCAGAAGCGATTGGTAGGGTTTCCCCGAGAATGGTAGTAGGATACCAAGCACCCTGCCTGGACTAGGGGTCATTTTCAGACAGTGATATCCCAGGAAGCCCACCAGGGAGAATTCCTCAGAAACAAAATTAAAAACGGGCTGTGACCAGGAGGGAAGGCTCCTCCCCCAGCTTGTCCCACACATACCAGGCTCTCACAATAGACTAGTCACTAAACTCACAGGGAATTCCTTGTTCACGAACATTTATCACAAACTGACACTAATCATAATGAATGTATCAGGGATACAGTAATCAGAGTGGTGTCCTTCCCCATTAAAATAATCATGTTCCCAACTGACCCACAGGATAATGGGACAAAGGACAGGGATATTTGAAGGAAAACACAGAACCCAGAAAAGTAATTAAAAGACAAAAGAAAAGGGAACTCCTTAATGATTTAGCCACAGTATACGAGTCCACTCCCAGAGCAGGAGTGTTACCGGTCAGGATGCTGACTTGGCTAATTTGGAGAATAAACTCAGGATCCTGACCCAACAACTCTCTCATGAGCCTGAGAAAGACTTAATACAGAAAACCCAGAGGAGACCATGGGACAACTCGTGGAGAATCAGGCTAACCATCACTTAGTGACCAAACTGGAGGGTCACGCCAACACGATTAACAAGATCATCCAGGGCTCAATCAGAGATTATGGTGAGCAGTAAAACCACACCCTGTGCAGTATCTATGGTAACAGGATGATGGAGGAGCTGAGGGAGGAGCTCAGGCAGGCCAGCCAAGGGAAAATCCCATCCTGGGTTAGTGACAAACAGCATAAATATTTGTTCCAGGAGAACACCCACACCAACGTCTCTCACTGTCAGTGACAGCAGCCCACCAAGGGCTGGGTTAATAACAGCTGTAAGGACACTCTCGGTGGGACACCTGGGCTTGGTATGAGGGATTCCACTTAACCCAAGTGACCAAAGTTAGGATGAAGTCCAAATTATCGGAGTTGTATTTGGATGGGTTACCATGATTACCTCCCACTTACTGTGGAGATAGAGGGAACATTGCCAGGGACCATACTTACGTAAATGGGAAGGAACAAGTCATACCATGACATTCCCATCGCCTGTTATCCAATAATTCGGCTCCTCTTACATCGGTTGTGGTCCTAACCACACTCACCTTGATATATCCCGGGATACCGGTGGTTAGGATTGCAGGCTGCAACAGATGGGTACGATCATGGTGAATCATGCCTGGACATATCCCCAGGGGCTGGAAGGTAGATGGAACTCCCTGGGTGATCACCTTAGTTTCATTCATTTGCAGTGTTTGAGTGTTCCTGGCTGGACCAGTATTGATTGCCTGTCCATAGTTGCCATTATGACAGATTGGCCATGTTAAATTGCCCATTGTGTCAAGGGATATTCGGGCTAGCAGGAATAGCAATAGGAAATGTGGGATTTCAGGGATACCATCGAGGGAGTGGGTCTGACTTGGATTCTCTTCAGAGGGTCATTGTGGACTCAATGGGCTGAACGGCCTGATTCTGTTCTGTCAAGATTTTATGATATCACTTATCAGCTATAAGACCATCGGTTTGACCAATGTACACAATGGCTTTTGCACAGACAGCTGGCTACTCTGACAACAAGCATAACCAGCTTTTAAAATTAGGTTTGTAATTTATGACATAAGCTTCTTTTCTTTCCTTTCAATTGGATGAGTTGGGGAAATGTCACAACCTCCTGGCTAAAACACAGATAGACAGCCAAGGTTTATTGGCCAAGGAAATTTCCCAAATCACAAAACCCGCACACAAGGCACAGTGCAAACACAGCATAATGTAAAAGGCAACAGTTATTCTGGACAGACGTATCTACCAAACAAATGAGGGCCCAGACAGGAAGGCACCGGCTCCTGCTACACAAAGAAACGAACAGCAACAAGCCATCCAAATGATTGGCAATGCTTCAAACTATTAACGGATTCTCCTAATTGGCCACAATGATAGAAAGTTACTGAAAACAATCCAGAAATGAACAAAAACAGGGTTTATCTGCAGACTGCCTGAATCTCTGGAGGCCTTCTGAGGAGACCAGCATGGCAAGAGACAGAGACCATCTGACTATCCAGAGAGAGAGAGGAAGAGAGAAAAGAGTTTGGCAGACCCAGAAGCAGAACCAGAGAGAGAGAGAGAGAGTCATGCTGAAGCAAAACCCAGGGGCATGGGAGAGAGGGAATGTGAAAAACAATTGAGAGAGAGTTGAAAACAACTGGAATAACGAGTGTCACCCCTTCAGTCTGTCCATGTTTTAACTCCTGTTTATCTCAGTCTGACTTCCCCTTCTCTCCCTCTCTCTGTCCTCTCTCCCTCTGCCCTTCTGTCTCTCTCTGTCTGTCTTTCTCTCTCTCTCCCTCTCCCTGTCTCTCTCTGCCCATTTTTTTTCACTACCCTCCTTCTCCATCCCCACTCTCACGATCTCTCTCTCCCTTTTTCTCACCCTCCCTTTCTGTTATTCACTATTTCAGACCTGAAAGATCTCACCAAACTTTGAACGCCCTCAAAAATACAATGCCCCCCATTTTCACTCTCCTCCCAAATATCCCCTTCCCCAAATATCTTCCCTCCCAAATAATTGCCCCACCAAATATTTCGCTGCCCCCAACATTGATGTGAGCCCCACTCCCTGGGGCAGAGGGAAATGAGTGGAAAAGTGTGGAGCTGGAAAAGCCTTTCAGGTCAGGCCTGAACCATCGACTCTCCTGGCTGACCCGCTGTGCTTCCCCAGCTCCACACTTTGTAACTCTGACTTTCCAGCATCTGCAGTCCTCACTTTCTCACACAGGTAAATGAGTCTGGGTTGACTGACTGGCCTGTGGCTGTTTTAATGCACAGCAAGTTCCCAGTGCCAGAATTACAGGCTTGTATCACATATGGAATCTTTTCTGCCCATTCTCCCCCTCTCCCCCATTAAATGATCCTGGTCCTGTTCAGGATCCTCAGGATTGGCCCCTGAATGGCCTCACTGGCTATCCTTTCCATGGAGACCTCTTCTCCATCCTGTCTCAGACTTTGCATCTCATGCTATCCCTCCCTCAATTTCTCTCTCTCTCTCTGACAACAGACCCTCCTTTCTCCACCAACCCCAAAACCCCATCAAACACTCCTCCTGTCTCTGGCTGTCCCACTCCCTCCTTGTCTCCCACTCTCCCCCTTCCCATGTAGACCCACAGCTCCTGGGCTGGAGGACATGGTGCAGAGACTAACACAGCAAGATCCCACTCTGCAACCATTCTCTAGCCACACACACTGTCCTTCTCCTTCCATATGTGTCCTTCTTCTTCTCCCTGTCTCTCTCACTCTGTCCTTCTCTCACTCTCTCCGTCTCCCTCTCTCTCATTGCCCACCTCTCTCTCTCCTCACTTTCTTCATCCCCACTCTCTTCATGTCTCTTTCTCTCTTTTTGTAACCCTCCCCTTCTCTTTTGCTTGATTTCAGACTCAATGAGAAAAGTAATTTATGTCCCTTACACTCACCCCCTCCCCACAGTTGGGGTAAAACCCGGAAGAGACCAGGAAAAGGTTGATCCCCTGCATTAACTGTACTGCATCCAGCGACAAAGAGACAAACTGTTCTCAATGTACCTTCCCCAGTCAGTGGGACAGAGCAGAGAGGTCCAGGGAGAAAGAGGAAGAGAAACTACAAGAGATAAAGAGAGATGAACAGACAGACAGTGAAAGGGAGGGAGAGAACAAGAGAAAGACAGGCAGACAGAGGGAGGGAGAGAAAGTGAGAAGAACTGAAAGAGAGCAGGAGAGGGGCAGAGAGAGAAAGGGGAGAGAGAGAGAGAGAGAGAGAGAGAGTAAAACCCCAGGAAGAGAAATACAATGTCAGACAGATAGAAGGTGAAAAAGGGAAGGCGAAGACATGGAGAGAAGGCCAGATAGACAGCAAGAGAGAAAAACCAGGGAGAGATATAGGACAGAGTGAGAGAGAGGAGTTGCAGGAGCAGAGTGATAGACCTGAGAGAGTTTGGTGGTGTTGGGGGTCTGCTGCGATGCAGCGAGAATGATGTACAGACAAGAATAGCAAGATCCCACAGAGCTGAGAGAAAGTTGCAGAGAGAGATGAGCAAGATGTTGGTTTTGTAAAAGATTGAATGATTCAGCATTCCTGAAAAACATGGTGTAGTGACAAAGGGGCAGAGTGTTGAAGGAAGGGAATCTACAGGGAAATGTCAACAGGGCAGAGATGTGAAGAATGTTGAGAGATAGGAATTGAAGGAAAGATGTGGGAGAGAGAACTGGGAACACAGAAATAGACATGAGAGGTCTCATGGGAGTGGGAAGCAGTGAGATCGGTGGGATCAGACTGTGCAGCTGCCCCCTCTCTAGCATTTTGCACTTTTGTCTCTCCTCAGTGTAGAGCTCGCCCCTTGTGGTAAAATTCCCAGAAACAGCCTGAATTCGTGTGTGTGTGTGCACGTGCGTGTGCGCCTGTGTGTGTGTGTGTGTGTTCACTCTCTCTGGTTCCAGCTCCTGTCTGATGATTCCGTATCGCAGAATAATTTGATTCTCTCTGTCTTTGCACTGTCCTGGTTTCAGCTCCCAAATCAAATGCTAAATCATTCACGATCCTATTGAATAACAGAACAGGCTCGAGAGGCTGTATGGTCACCTCCTGTTCCTATTTCGGATGGTCTTATGTTCTTCATGCTATCTCCCAGCTCTTGGCCCCCACACTGGAGGTTATGACTCCACAAGGCCCTGATCTGTAGAGGGCTGCACTCTTCCGTGAGTCTCGGAGGGAACCAGCCTGATTTGGATTGGAGTTGCAGCCTCTCAGTGAGAAGTGAAATCTCCTCGTGATTCCCCTCAGTCTCTGACTGTAAGGTGGAGCAGGCCAGTCTCGGGGAAGCAAACAGCAGGCCAGGTCTGCCCTGTCCTCCAGCTCCATTTCAGAAGGCCACATGGGAGGGGCTTGGTTCCTTCATCAGCTTCCCCTGCTCTCCCTTCTGGGTTAGGGTGGGGGCCGAATGGCCTTGCTCGTGGCTGCTATTGAGGTGCAGGCTGGCTATGATTGGGTTATACAGGGCATGCCCCTGGAGTGAGGTCGGTTAGCTCAGTTGGCTGGTCAGTTAGCTTACCACATTAGCTGAAGTTACTCTGAAGGACTCTCCTTCCCAACCTCTCCCCTCAGCTGGGCCCTGGTGACCCTCTGATTAAATCCCCACCAGACCCCGCTCTGTAATGAGGAGCTGTCCCATGCTCTGGTAAGACTATGGTGACATTACATTGGTTTGTACCTGGAGCACTGTGTGCAGGACTAGTCACTGGATTGCCAGAGGGATGTTAGTGTGTGGGGAAGGTTTACTGGATGAATCCCCACTGGAATGAACAGCACTCTCTTTCCCCCAGTTAAGTCACTCTTGCAGCTTTTGTGTCTTTGGAGACATGAGGACCATTTCACCTGAAACAGCAGCTGGATTTTATATCCATGGGCACCTGATAAGATTGGCTAGTTTATACATGCTCTCTCTCAGACACACACATACGCACACAGACACACGCTCCCTCAAACACACACAGACACACTCTCAGACACACATACACATAGGCACAACTCTCTCACACACACAGGCACACTCTCTCTCTCACACACATACACAGATGCACTCTCGCACACACAAACACAGACACACACACACACAGACACAATCTGTCTCTCACACATACACACAGACACACTCTCTCACACACAGACACACTTTCTCTTTCAGACACACACAGGCACACTATCTCTCTCTCACAAACACACATAGACACACACACACAGACACACTCTCAGACACACAGGCACACGATCTCTCTCTCACAAACACACATAGACACTCACACACACACACAGACACACTCTCTTTCAGACAAACACAGGCACACTGTCTCACTTTCACAAACACACATGGACACACACTCACACACACAGGCACACTCTCTCACACACATACACACACTCTCTCTCACACACACTCTCACACGCACACACTCACTCTCTCACATACACAGACACTCTCTCTCTCACACATGCACACACACTTTCTCTCACTCACACACACACAGACACTCTATCTCACACACAGGCACACACTCTCTCACACACACACATACACACAGACACACGCTCCCTCAAACACACACAGGCAAACTCTCACACACTCTCTCACACACACACACATGGACACACACTCTCTTACACACACACACACACTCTATCTCACACACACTCTCACACACCGTCTCTTACACACTCAGTCATGCACACTCTCTCTCTTACGCATTCTCCCTCACACACACACACACACTCTCACACAGTCTCTTACACACAGACACACTCATTCTCTCATACACATGCACATAGATACACTCTCTCACACACACATACACTCTCTCTCTCACGCACATACACAGTCCTTCTCACACACAGACACAATCTCTCACACAGACCTCTCTCACACACGCACAGACACACTCTCTCACACATACACACAGACACACACACCCTCAAACACGCACACAGACACACACTCCCACATAAACAAATGCTTTCTCTCTCACTCTCTCACGCACACACATACAGACACACAGAGATACACATGCATCCACTCTTTCACACACACAAACACGGGCAGTCTCTCTCTCTCTCTCTCTCACACACACACACACACACACATGGTTGAGGTATTGCTGGAGAAATGATTTCTCCGAGGACTGAACCCTGATCTCACATGATGACTGCTCCAGGGAGACAGACAGCAGCTACAGATGACTTGTTGGATCTTCCTGTGCACCACCTCTTGCATCGACAGCATTAGTCTGTTTGGGTGCCTGCTTTTCTAAAACGTCTCCAAGCAACAAGTGACAATAGATTGAGGAAAGTTTTCCCCCAAACCATGTCTCAGACACATCCTGATGTTATTTTTCACTGATTGTTCAAAATGATCTGAATCTTCTGAAATGGGGAGTGGCTTCCATTTCAAATTACAACATCAGAGTGCCTCGGGGAATTGCATCTGTTCCTTTCTACCCTCTGCACTCTGTACCGCCAGATAGTTCTCCCTCAGTACCTCAGAAAGTGCTCTCTCAATACCTCAGAAAGTGCTCCCTCAATACCGAAGAAAGCACCACTTTGTTGTATTTAACACCTAAAATCCCTCAGATAGTAGCTCCACAAAACATTCACATCCTCAACATTTCAGGATGCAGCCCAGCCCCCCCCTCGGATTGCATTCAAACCCCTTCAGACTCTAAGGACCCACATCCACCTCTGTCCAAGATTGGAGCCCAGGTCCCCAGAACATTACTTGTCTCTCTGGGTTAATTTTAGAATTCCTACAGTGTTGAAGCAAGCCATTCCGTCCATTGGCTCCACACTGACTGAACAGCATCCCACGCAGACTCACATCCTCTACTCTATCCCTGTAATGCTGCATTTCCCATGGCATCTTTGGGCGGTGGGAGGAAACTGGATCACCTGGAGGGAACCCGCACAGATACAGAGAGAATGTGTAAACTCCACACAGACAGTCACTGGGAGTTAGAATCAAACCACTGAGACACTGTGCTGTCCTCTCTCCCTGGATGCCATCTCATCTAACCTTTTTCTAATCAACTTCCCATGTAAAACCTTCTCATCTGTCTCCTTGGTCATCCCTTCAAAAGCTCTATCAAGTTGGACACATCATTTCCACAAACAAAGCCAAGCTGACCATCCCTAATCAATCCTTGCTTTTCCAAATGCATGTAAATTGTCTCTCAGAATGCCCTCCAACAGCTTACCCCCCACTGCCATCAGGCTCCCAGCTCCATAGTTCCTTGCAGCCTTACTTCAATAATGGCCCGTCATTAACCACCCTCCAGTCTTCAGGCACCTCACCCGTTGCCACTGATCGGTCCATCTGACAAGGCCATCTCCATCCTTCTGTAATCTAAGGCTATCCTCCTCAGTATTTATCACCCAACCAATCTTCATATCATTCATGAACCCACTGATTAACCCTCCACCACTCAAATCTAAATCTTTTCTATCAACCACATAGTAAGACCCCGACAGTGAGACATGAACGGACAGAGATTTCTAATTGGGCCATCACTGCCTGCTTCCTGCCACTCAGCATTCTGCGCCAAATTCCTTGGATCTTGAGTTTTTATGTTCACTATCAGTTTCCAGTATGGGTCCTGATAAAAGCCTTACTGACCTCCAAGCAGGCGACAGGAAAGTATTGCCCTTATTTAAACACGGGGTCACCTCCTTAAAAAGAGCAATCCCATTGGTCAGACCTGACCCTCCCCTTAACACAACCATTCTGACTGTTCTTCATGAACTCCAGTCTCTTTAAATGCTGATTAATTCTATCACCCAAAATTGCTTCCAACAGTCGTCCCACCCACGATATTAGCCTGACTGGCCTGTCGCTGCCTGGTATATCCCATGCTCCTTCTTGAATAACAAGACCACATGGTCAGTCCGAAGACACCTCTCCTGTGGCCAGAGGGGATTTCAAAATGTTTGCAAGTGTACCTGCTACTTCCTCCATCACCTCATTCGGTAAACTGAGACACATTTCCACCGTCTTTGGAGATTTATTGGGTTGTAAGAAGGTCAGACCACTCAGAACCATCTCTCTCTATATATATGCTCATTCATTTAATTGTATCACAGAGCATCTTCACAATTTCATACCAAGCCTGTCCCAATGAGCATTGACAAAATGAATCCATTCACTGTAGCCTCTGGGTCCATGCACAAATTCTCACTGCGTTACACCACCTACTCTTTCTCTCATTATCAATTCAACCTTAATGTCACTGTAAAGTCCTTTCAGATTTTTATTTCCTCTCTTAGCACTCCTCGCTCCCAGGCAAATAGCCTGTGATACCATTTGGAGGAGTGTGGGATGTCATTCTGGATGTGGATTAGCATTGGGAAGCTCAGAAATAAGGAACACATGACTGTACTGAGTGTGGGGCCGTGGGATTCATTTGGGATGAGCAGACGGAAGCTGAGGAATAAACCTCAGTCCTGCAGCATGAAAATATCCCTTTGAGCTGACAGGTCAATCACATGAAACGAAAACTTGATCCCTGGGAAAAGAGGGTGGTAACCAAATGAAGACGGTCTGTTTGGACACAGTCTCTGGAATCTGGACGTGGGAATCATTGCTGAGCAGGGTATGTAGGAAGCAGAGGCAGAAATGTACTGAACAATTTCAGATATTCCTCTTAGGCCACAAGACATGGGAGCAGAAACTAGGCCATTCAGCCCATCTGATAGTGTGGCACTCACTCAATACTGACTCTCTTACAATGCAGGTATCCCCCAGACTGATGCACTGACAATGCAGCACTCCCTCAGTAATGACCCTCTGACAGTGTGGCACTCCCTCAGTACTGACCTTCTGACAATGCAGAGCTCCCTCAGTACTGACCTTCTGACAGTGCAGCACTGCCCCCACATTGACCCTCTGACATTGCGGCAATCCCTCATTACTGACCCTCTGACAGTGCAGCACTCCCTCAGTACTGTTCCTACGACACTGCAGCACTCCCTCCATACTGACCCACTCACAGTGCAGCACTCCCTCAGCCCTGACCGTCTGACAGTGCGGCACTCCCTCAGTACTGACCCTCTCACAGTGCAGCACTCCCTCAGTACTGGCCCTCTGACAGTGCAACACTCCCTCAGTACTGTTCCTACGACACTGCAGCACTCCCTCCATACTGACACACTCACAGTGCAGCACTCCCTTAGTCCTGACCGTCTGACAGTGCAGCACTCCCTTAGTCCTGACCGTTTGACACTGTGGCATTGCACCTATACTGACCCTCCCATAGTGTGGCGCACCTTCATACTGAATTTCAGACAGTGCGGTGCATCCTCTGATCGTTCAGTACTCCCTCAGAACTGACGCTCTAACAGTGCAAATGCCCTTTGGCCGTGCGCCCCTGATGGTGCTGCAATCCCTCAGTACTGACCCTCTGACAATGCTGCGATCACTCAGTACTGACCTCTGACAGTGCAGCTCTCCCTCAGCACTGCTCCTTTGACACTGCAGCACTCCCTCAGAAATGACGCTCTGACACAACATCATTCCCTCAGTACTGGCCCTCTGACTCTGCAGCACTCTCTTTGTACTGACACTTCTACAGTGTGGCATTCCCTCAGTACTGACCCTCCGACAATGTGGCACTCCCTCGGTACTGACCCTCCGACAGAGCAGAACTCCCTCAGTACTGACACTCTGACAGTGCGGCACTGCCTCAGTCCTGCACTTCTGATAGTCCAGCAATGCCTCAGTACTGACCCTTTGGCAGTGTAGCACTCCCTCGGCACTGACCCTTTGGCAGTGCAGCACTCCCTCAGTACTGACCCTCTGAAACAACACTCCCTCAGAACTGACACACTGACCGTGTAGCGCTCCCTCAGTAATGACCCTTTGACAGTACATCACTCTCTCAGTACTGACCCTCTGGCAATGCAGCAGTCCATAGCGTGACGCTCCCTCAGTACTGACCCCCTCACAGCGTGGTGATCCCTCAGTACTAATCCCCTCAGAGTGCGGTGCTCCCTCAGTTCTAACCCTCTCACAGTGCGACACTCTGACAGCATGGCCATCCATTAGTACTGACCGTCAGAGAGTGTGCACTTCATCATTCCTGACACTCTCACTGCACAGCAATCCCTCTGTCCTGACTCTCTGACAATGCAGCACTCCCTCCACACTGATCCTCTGACAATGCTGCACTCCCTCCACACTGATTCTCTGATAGTGATGCACTTCCTCAGTACTTACCCTCTGACAGTGTGGAAGTGGCCCTATACTGACCCTCCGATAGTGTGGCAATCCCTCAGTACTGACATTCCAACAATGCAGCGCACCCTCAGTACTGGCCCTCTGACAGTGTGGCTCAATCTCAGGACAAAACCTCTGACAGTACAGCACTCTGTCAGAACTGACACTCTGGCAGTACAGCACTCCCTCAGGTTTGACTCATTGACAGTGTAGTACTCCTTCAGTACTGACCCATTGACAGTGTAGCACTCCCTCAGTACTGACCCTCTGCCTCGGTCCTGCACCTCTGATAGTCCAGCACTCCCTCAGTACTGACCCTCTGACAGTGCAGCACTCCCTCAGTACTGACCCTCTGACAGTACAGCACTCCCTCAGTACTGACCCTCTGACAGTACAGCACTCCCTCAGTACTGACCCTCTGACAGTGCAGCACTCCCTCAGTACTGACCCTCTGACAGTACAGCACTCCCTCAGTACTGACCCTCTGACAGTACAGCACTCCCTCAGTACTGACCCTCTGGCAATGAGGCATCCCTCAGTACTGATCCTCTGGCAATGAGGCACCCCTCAGTACTGATCCTCTGATGGTGCAGTGCTCTCTTAGTGCAGATCCACTGATAGTGTGGCTTGCCCTCTAGACTGAACCTCTGACAGTGTGGTGCGCCCTCAGTACTGACTCTCTGACAGTGCAGCAGCCCTCAGTACTGACCCTCTGACAGTGCAGCACTCTCTCGGTATTGACTCTCTGACAGTGCTGCACTCCCTCAGTACTGACTCTCTGACAGTGCAGCACTCTCTCTGTACTGACCCTCTGAAATAGTTCTCACTCAGAACTGACGCTCTCACTATGTAGCACTCCCTCAGTACTGACCTTTTGATAGTGCATGCTCCCTCAGTTCTGACCCTCTGACAGTGTAGTGCTTGCTCAGTTCTGACCCTCTGATGGTGCAGTGCTCTCAGAGTACAGAGCCTCAGACAGTGCGGCATTCCCTCTAGATTGAACCTCTGACAGTGTGGTGCTCCCTCAGTACTGACCCTCTGACAGTGCGGCACTCCCTCAGTACTAAACCTCTGACAGTGTGGTGCTCCCTCAGTACTGACCCTTTGACAGTGTAGTACTCCTCAGAAATGGCCCTCTGGTAATGCAGCAGTCCCTCAGTACTGACCCTTTGACAGTGTAGTACTCCTCAGAGATGGCCCTCTGGTAATGCAGCAGGCCCTCACTACTGACTGTCCAATAGTGCGGTGATCCCTCAGTACTCACCCTCTGGCAATGCAGCAGCCCCTCAGTACTGACCCTCTGACAGCGCAGTGATCCCTCAGCACTAACCCTCTGAGTGTGCACTCCCTCAGTGTCTGACAGTGTGGTGCTCCAATCGCCACCAGGACAGAACCCCACTGGTCCTCACCTACCACCCCACCAACCTCCATATACATCGCAGCATCCGTCATCATTTCCGCCACCTCCAAACAGTCCCCACCACCAAGGATATATTTCCCTCCACACCCCTATCAGCGTTCTGAAAAGACCACTCCCTCCGCGATTCCCTCGTCAGGTTCCCAAACCCCACCAACCCAACCTCCACTCCCAGCACCTTCCCCTGCAACCGCAAGACATGCAAAAGTTGCGCCCACACTTCCCCCCTCACTTCCCACCAAGGTCCCAAAGGGATCCTTCCAAATACACCACAAACTCACCTGCACCTCCACACACATCATTTACTGCCTCCACTGCACCCGATGTGGCCTCCTCTATATTGGGGAGACAGGCCGCCTACTTGCGGAACGTTTCAGAGAACACCTCTGGCACACCCACACCAACCAACCCAACCACCCTGAACACTTTAACTCCCCCTCCCACTCCACCAAGGATATGTAGGGCCTTGGACTCCTCCATCGCCAGACCATAGCAACACAACGGGTGGAGGAAGAGCGCCTCATCTTGCGTCTAGGAACCCTTCAACCACAAGGGATGAATGCAGATTTCTCCAGCTTCCTCATTACCCCTCTCCCCACCTTATCTCAGTCCCAACCCTCAGACTCAGCACCACCTTCTTGACCTGCAATCTTCTTCCTGACCTCTCCGCCCCACCCCCTCTCCGGCCTATCACCCTCACTTTAACATCCTTCCACCTATCGCATTCCCAACACCCCTCCCCCAAGTCCCTCCCCCCTACCTTTTATCTTAGCCTGCTTGGCACACTTTCCTCACTCCTAAAGAAGGGCTCATGTCCGAAACATCGACTCTCCTGCTCCGTGGATGCTGCCTGACCTGCTGCGCTTTTCCAGCAACACATTTATCAGCTCTGCTCTCCAGCATCTGCAGTCCTCACTTTCTCCTCCATGATAGAGATTGAGCCAACAACGTTGGCATCACGAACCTGTTCGCTGAGGTAACTGCCCCCCACTCTCCCCCTTTACGGGGGAGGAATTCAATCCCTTTAATAGAGCAAGCTTGAGATTTCAACACTAAAAACAATCTGTACGGACGCGCTGGAGACCTGAAACATCAATACAGAGATTGCTGAAGGAGCTAAGCATGTCCGGCAGCATCTCTGAGGGGAGAGGGAGAAAGAGACAGAGAGAGAGAGTTCACCTTTCAATCCAGTGATTTCTGCGGGAAAGTTCCTTCAGAACAGACCGTTTTGAGGATGGTCACTTGAAATGCGAACTTTAGTGACTATGTTTGTACGTAAAGTTTTTTTTGTGAATAAAGTCTCTTTTTGATATTGATATAAATATTTTTTCAAGGGGGATCAAGCATCTTGAGCTTGTGGAGGCATTGCCCTTTTCCTGAATCTTTCTTAAATAAATGCTAGACAAGTTAGATACTCCCCGGGTATAAACATCAAACTGTCATCAACGGGGAGGAGATGGTGGGATTGTCACGGGGGCTCAGTGTTGCCTCACCCCACCTGGGTTCGATTCCAGCATCGGGCGACTGTCTGTGTGCAGTTGGCACATTCTCCCCGTGTCAGCCTCCTGGTGCTCCAGTTCCCTCTCGCTGTCCAAGGATGTGCAGGCTAGGTGGGTTAGCCAGAGGAAATGAAGGGATCCAGGGATGGGTTGGGTGGGTGGGTGGGGGGGGGGGGGGGGGGGGGAATGGGCTGCTCTGCCGAGGGTCAATGTGAACCTGATAAGCCGGATGGCCTGCTTCCACATTCTATGATCAATCCAGAGACTCAAATAATGTTCTGGGCCCTGGCCTCCAATCTTGGGGGTGGCTGTGGGTCTTCACAGGGAGAACAGGTTTGGGGATGAACACAGTCCAAGGGGGCAACAGGTTTGCTTTCTGACGTGTTGAGGACATGAATGTTTTGACGAGGTTCTTTGGGGATAAACACATTGAGGAGATGCTTTCTGAGGTACTGAGGGAGCACTATCTGGCGGTATAGGGTGCAGAAGGTGGAATGGTACAGATACACTTCCCTAATCATTTCCTCAGGGTCCCCAAGGCAGGCTGGTTTGGTCATCTGTGATGGAAGCCACTCCCCATTTTAGAAGATTAGATCAACACTCAGTGAAAAATAACACAAACACATGCCTTAAACATGGATTGGAGGAAAACGGTTATGAATCTATCATCACTTATTGCTTGGACACGGTTTAGAAAAGCAGGCACCCAAACAGACCAATGCTGTCGATGGAAGGGATGCTGCACAGGAAGATCCAAGAAGTCATTTGCATGTTGATGTCTGTCTCCCTGCAGAGGTCATCATCCGAGATCAGGGTTCAGTCCTGGGACATATCATCTCTCCATCAAAACCTCAACCATATGTGTGTGTGTGTGTGTGTGTGTAAGGTTATATTGTGTATCCAACAAAATAAACTCATGCTGTTATTTCAGGTTGAATGGTCCTTGATTTTCAAAAAACTGTCAAAGATACAAATGTGAAAGTTTTTAAAAGCTGAAAAACTCACTTAACTGGGATAAAGTGAATGTTGTAAAGCTCCCAGAAGAGTTTGGGATGGAAGGAACAAGCAACATTAGATTGAGAAGAGATAGTGCCATTCAGGTGTAGAAGTATTGTTGGAATTTCTATTCAGGATTAACTAAGTCATTTCAGGAGAGGAGGAAACAATTCCAGGTAGACAAAAACACCTTGGAGATGGTTTCTCAACCGACCTGTTCAGTGATGGTATGATATTCCTCTGGACCAGGTGGGACTTGAACCTGGATCTCCTAGCTCAGAGGTAAAGATGCTACCACTGTCCCTTTCTACCTTCCCCAAACTGTACAAGAGACCTAACACTTGGCTGCAGACATCAATTAAAAACAGCCAATGTGACAAGGTCATCAAGAAGGAAGGAGGGAGAAACCAGGAATATACAGGCCAATCAGTCTGACGGTGGGGAAACTGTTGGAATGAACACTTAGGGACAGAATGAATCTACACTTGGAGCAGGCAGGGGTTAATCAAGAACAGTAGGTGTGGTTTTATTAAAGGAAGGTCATATCTGACCAACCTGATTGAATTTATCAAAGAGGTGGCCAGATGTGAAGGTGACATCAATGCATTTGGTGTAGGCTGCTTGGAATTCAGTGGGGCATTTGATAAGGTCCTGCATGGGACACTGATGGCAAAGACAAGAGCCTATGGCATCCAAGGGAATTTGGCAAATTGGATCCACAATGGGCTGAGTGGCAGGAAGCAGAGGGTGATGGTTGAGATTGCTTCTGTAACTGGAAGCTTGTGCCCAGTGGGATCTTGCAGAGGCCAGTATTTGGTCCTCGCAGTTTCTAGGTTTATAGAAATAACTTTCACTTGAAAGTTGGAGGATTGATCAGTGAGTTCATGGATGATATGAAAACTAATGTGCTGGCAAAGAGTGAGGAAGATAGAATTAGACAATAGGGGGACAAACATGGTAAGGGAATACATGATGAACTATAGGGCCCTGGGAAGCACTGAAGATCAGAGGGACCTTGTTGTGCCTGTCCACCAGTCACTTAAACACCAGGACAGGTGATAAACTCGCCTTTCCTTGTTAAGCACAGAGTTTGAGCTGAGAAGTTCTGTCAGAACTGTCGAAAACATTGGCTAGGGGACAACTCGCTTGTTGTCTGCATTTCTGGAATCCACATTGAAGGAGGGATATGCGAGCACTCGAGACTTGGAAGGATGTTGCCTGAGCTGGAGAGTTTCAGTTATGTAGAGAGACTGGAAAGATTGGGTCATTTTCCTTAGACCAGAGAGATTGAGAGGGGAGTCACAGGTAGATAGGATAGTGGAGAAGGCTTTTTGTATGCTTTCCCTTATTGGTCAGAGTATTGAGTAAAGGAGTTTGGAAGTCATGTTGTGGCTGTACAGGACATTGGTTAGGCCACCTTTGGAGTATTGTGTGCAATTCTGCTCTGATTCCTGTAGAAAGGATGTTGTGAAATTTGAAAGGGTTCAAAAAAGATTTACAAGCATGTTGCCAGGGTTGGAGGGTTTGAACTCCAGGGAGAGGCTGAACAGGCTGGAGCTGTTTTCCCTGGAGTGTTGGAGGCTGAGGAGTGACCTTCCAGACGTTTATCAAATCATGGAGGCATGGATAGGGTAAATAGACA
Organism: Chiloscyllium punctatum; assembly: GCF_047496795.1. NCBI lineage: Eukaryota > Metazoa > Chordata > Chondrichthyes > Orectolobiformes > Hemiscylliidae > Chiloscyllium > Chiloscyllium punctatum. The sequence continues at coordinate 6,980,755 of NC_092755.1, forward strand.
AGGTCTTTTCCCTGGGGTGTGGTAGTCCAGAACTCGAGGGTATAGGTTTAGGGTGAGAGGGGAAAGATTTACAAGGTCCTAAGGGCCAACTTTTTCATGCAACAGGCGGTGCGTGTATGCAAGAGGAAGTGCAGGCCAGTACGTGGCTAGTAACATATAAAAGGTATCAGGAGGGGTATTAGAAAACTCCACCACCACCTGACGAAGGAGCAGCGTTCCAAAAGTTAGTGGTTCCAAATAAACCAGTTGGACTATAACCTGATGTTGTGTGATTTTTAACTTGAATTGGAAGGGATTAGAGGGCCAAGTGTTGGTAACTGGGACTAGGTTAATTTCGGATATCTGGTCGGCATGGACGAGTTGGGCTGAAGGATCTGTTTGTGTGTTGTAGATCTGTCTAACTCTATGACATCATTGAGATGTATCAAATAATGAGAGGTGTTGATTGGGTAGACAGGAAGGAAATATTCCCCTTGATGGAGGAACCAGTTAAGACAAATGCTGTAAAGACTGGAAGGCAGTGCAGATATTTAAGGTAAGGGGCAGGAGACTTAAGGGGAATGTCAGTGATAAAGTCATACAGCACGGAAACAGACCTTTTGGTTCCCCCCAAGTCAATGCTAATCATAATCCCACCGCCTGCTCCTGGCCCATATCCCTCCAATTCTTTTCTGTTTGTCCAAATATCTTTTAAACATTGGAACTGTACCTGCATCCATTAACTCCTCTGGAAGTTCATTCACACACGAACCACTCTCTGTGTAGAAAAAGTTGACCCTCATTTCCCTTTTAAATCTTTATCCTCCCACTTTAAAAATATGTCCCCTAGTCCTGAAGTCTAGGGGGGAATAAGCTCTCTAGTCCAAGGGGAAAATTTCCTCACTATCTGCCTTATTAACACCTCTCATTATTTTATACATCTCAACCATGTCATCGAGTAATAGAGACGTACAGCACAGAAACAGACCCTTCGACCCAACTCGTCCATGCTGACCGGATATCCGAACTTATCCTAGTCCCATTTACCAGTACTTGGTCCATATCCCTCTAATCCCTTCCTCTTCATATACAAGCCCTGAAGTCTATCACCTGAGGGAAAAGACATCTGACATTCACCTTATATATGCCCCTTATTATATTGTAAACCTCTGTAAGGTCGCCCCTCAACCTTCAAGCTCCTTTCCATATAACTCAAACCCTCCAGTCCTGGCAACATCTTGTAAATATTTTCTGTACAGTTTAACAATACCCCTCCTTTAACAGGGAGACCAGAATTGGACACAGTATTCTAGAAGAGGCCTGTCCAACCTCAACATGATGTCCTCACTCCTATACTCATGGTCTGTGTAATGAAGGAAAAAGGCCTTCACCCAGAGGGTGGTGAGAAACTGAATTCACTGCCGGAAGGGTATTGCAGACAGAAGCTCTCAAATCATTGAAGAAGTATTCAGAAGTGCACTTGCAATGCCAAGACATACAAGGTCTTGAAGGAGAACCGTTGCTGGTGTTTTTGAATCTGTAGTCTGTACTGCTTGCCCGAAACATCAATTTTCCTGCTCCTCGGATGCTGCCTGAGTTGCTGGGCTTTTCCACACTAATCTAGACTCTGGTTTCCAGCATCTGCAGTCCTTGTTTTTACGTTATACCAGGTGATGGGCTGAGGGCTGAGAAATGAAGTTACCATAGTTTGAAGGTGGTTTTTGACTGGCCCAGAATCAATGGGTTGAAGGGACTTGTTCTGCACTGTAGACCGCTGCAATTCGAAAAAAAAGGACAATGAAGAGACTTTCATTGAGGTGTTGGCACTAACAATTGTCAATGTGGAAGTGCCACAAGATTGAGCTTTATTCTGACACACTGTCAGACCTGGATTTGAACTCTGTTCTCACTCTCTGCAGATGCTTCTGGACCTGCTACATTTCTTCAGCACTCAGCGTTTATTTGTGGTTACAGAGAGGATCTGAGGCTGTAGAGGTGAAATCTGATGGGTTGGTAGAGATGGGAAGGCAAAGCAGACACTTCCTGATTGAAAATTAAAACTCAAATATAGAATTGTGAGGCTGTTAAATGTATATTTTGTTCCACAAATCCAGACGACACAAGGTTCAGTATAACAGCAGATACTTTATTATCGGAGTGCAGTGTGAGATTCTCCATGTCACTGAATGGAGTCGTGTGTCTACTTGTGGTGACACTTCTCCACTAATCTCTGCTCGACACACAAAGGCAGTACATTAATGGGAATAATACAAAAGGGCTCTCAGCCACACGGTTGATTGTCGTTACATTGCTTAAGGCCCGGAGAATGTCGATGTCCTGCGATAATGAGTGAATGGATTACAGCGACTGATTATCGTAATCTTCATGATCATGTGTCAATGGGAAGAGATTAAAACGGAAGGGTTTTGCCTGTTTTCAACCGGGAATTCCCATCCCTATGCTAATACGGAAAGGAAGCAAGATAATGGGAGCAGGAGGCAGTTTAACAGGGTTGGGGTCAAGGTTACCAATCTTGGCTGGGGAGGACAAATCCCTTGACCTGAGGCTGCAGAGGAATCCACATGTGTGGCTGCAATGGATCCCTTCTCGAAGATTCAGTTATCCGACTGAGATGGTCGGTCTATTCTGGAATTGATACTGGAGTGAGTCTGTTTCACAGTGGAATGTTTAACTCTTGAGTGCCCAGTATGCCTTGAAAGAGAATTAAAACATGGAACTGATCCCTTTCTGGCTTTATAACGTCCTCACCACAGTCAGTGACAGCAAACTCCTCCTGCCAGATATAAACCAGCCCTTAACTCACTGACACCAATCACCCCCAGTCGAATCTAAACCACCCCAAAGGCACAAATCTCCCCATGTCTGATTTCACACTACCCCACAGACAGTGACAACATTTTCCTCCAGTCTGATACAAACCAACCCCACAGTCCGTGACACCAATCTCCCCCTGTCTGATACAAACCAACCCCACAGTCCGTGACACCAATCTCCCCCTGTCTGATATAAACCAGACCCACAGACAGTGACACCAATCTCCCCCTGTCTGATATAAACCAGCCCCACAGACAGTGACATCAATCTCCCCCTGTCTTATATAAACCAGCTCCACAGTCACTGACACCAATCTCTCCCTGTCTGACATAAACCAGACCCACAGTCACTGACATCAATCTCCCCCTGTCTGATATAAACCAGCCCACAGACAGTGACACCAATCTCCCCCTGTCTGATATAAACCAGCCCCACAGACAGTGACATCAATCTCCCCCTGTCTTATATAAACCAGCTCCACAGTCACTGACACCAATCTCCCCCTGTCTGATATAAACCAGACCCACAGTCACTGACACCAATCTCCCACTGTCTGATATAAACCAGACCCAGTCCCTGACACCAATCTCCCCCTGTCTGATATAAACCAACCCCAGAGTCACTGACACCAATCTCCCCCTGTCAGATATAAAGCAGCCCCACAGTCACTGACACCAATCTCCCCCGTCTGATATATTCCAGCCCCACAGTCCCTGACACCAGTCTCCCCCTGTCGGATTTTAACCAGACCCAAAATACCTGACACCAATCTCCCCTTGTCTGATATAAACCACATCGACAGTCCCTGACACCAATCTCATCCTGTCTGATATAAACCAGACCCACACTCACTGACACCAAACTCCCCCTGTCGGACATAATCCAGTCCAACAGTCACTGACACCAATCTCCCTGCCTGATATAAATCAGCTCCACAGTCCCTGACACCAATCTCGCCCTGTCTGATATAAACCAGCCCCACAGTCACTGACACCAATTTCCCCCTGTCTGATATAAACCAGCCCCACAGACAGTGACACTAATATCCCCAAGTCTGATATAAACCAGCCCCACAGTCACTGACACCAATCTCCCCCTGTCTGATATAAACCAGCCCCACGGTCACTGACACCAATCTCCCCCTGTCTGACATAAACCAGCCCCACCGTGACTGACACCAATCTCCCCCTGTCTGATATAAACCAGACCCACACTCACTGACACCAATCTCCCCCTGTCTGATATAAACCAGCCCCACAGCCACTGACGCCAATCTCCCCCTGTCTGATATAAACCAGCCCCACAGTCACTGACACCAATCTCCCCACTGTCTGATATAAACCAGCCCGACAGTCACTGACACCAATCTCCCCCTGTCTGACATAAACCAGCCCCACCGTGACTGACACCAATCTCCCCCTGTCTGATAAAAACCAGCCCCAAAGTCACTGACACTAATCTCCTCCTGTCTGATATAAACCAGCCCCACAGTCCCTGACACCAATCTCCCCCTGTCTGACATAAACAAGACAAACAGTCCCTGACACCAATCTCCCCTGCCTGATATAATCCAGCCCCATAGTCTCCGACACCAGTCACCCCCTGTATGATATAAACCAGACCCAGAGTCCCTGACACCAATCTCCCCCTGTCTGATATAAACCAGCCCCACAGACAGTGACACCAATCTCCCCCTGTCTGATATAAACCAGCCCCACAGTTACTGACACCAATCTCCCCCTGTCTGATATAAACCAGCCCCACAGACAGTGACACTAATATCCCCAAGTCTGATATAAACCCGCCCCACAGTCCCTGACACCAATCTCCCCCTGTCTGATATAAACCAGCCCCACAGTCGCTGACACCAATCTCCCCCTCTGTGATATAAACCAAACCCACAGTCACTGACACCAATCTCCCCCTGTCTGATATAAACCAGCCCCACAGTCACTGACACCAATCTCCCCCTGTCTGATATAAACCAGCCCCACAGTCACTGACACCATAGAACATAGAACATAGAACAATACAGCACAGAACAGGCCCTTCGGCCCACGAGGTTGTGCCGAACTTCTATCCTAGATTAAGCACCCATCCATGAATCTAACCAAATGCCGCTTAAAGGTCGCCAATGATTCTGACTCTACCACTCCCACGGGCAGCGCATTCCATGCCCCTACCAATCTCTGGGTAAAGAACCCACCCCTGACATCTCCCCTAAATCTTCCACCCTTCACCTTAAATTTCTGTCCCCTTGTAACACTCTGTTGTACCCAGGGAAAAAGTTTCTGACTGTCTACTCTATCTATTCCTCTGATCATCTTATAAACCTCTATCAAGTCACCCCTCATCCTTCGCCGTTCCAACGAGAAAAGTCCGAGAACTCTCAACCTATCCTCGTACGACCATTCCAGGCAACATCCTGGTAAATCTTTTCTGCACCCTCTCCAAAGCTTCCACATCTTTCCTAAAGTGAGGCGACCAGAACTGCACACAGTACTCCAACTGTGGCCTAACCAAAGTCCTGTACAGCTGCAACATCACTTCACGACTCTTGAATTCAATCCCTCTGCTAATGAACGATAATACACCATAGGCCTTCTTACAAACTCTATCCACCTGAGTGGCAACCTTCAAAGATCTATGTACATAGACCCCAAGATCCCTCTGTTCCTCCACCTGACCAAGAACCCTACCATTAACCCTGTATTCCGCATTCTTACTTGTTCTTCCAAAATGGACAACCTCACACTTGGCAGGGTTGAACTCCATCTGCCACTCCTCAGCCCAGCTCTGCATCCAATCTAAGTCCCTTTGCAAATGACAAATGCCCTCCTCACTGTCCACAACTCCACCTATCTTCGTATCATCTGCAAATTTACTGACCCACCCTTCGACTCCCTCATCCAATTCATTAATAAAAATTACAAACAGCAGAGGACCCAGAACTGATCCCTGCGGAACTCCACTTGTAACTGGGCTCCAGGCTGAATATTTACCATCTACCACCACTCTCTGACTTCGACCGGTTAGCCAGTTTTCCATCCAATTGGCCAAATTTCCCTGTATCCCATGCCTCCTGACTTTCCGCATAAGCCTACCATGGGGAACCTTATCAAATGCCTTACTAAAATCCATGTACACTACATCCACTGCTCTACCCTCATCCACATGCTTAGTCACCTCCTCGAAGAATTCAATAAGACTTGTAAGGCAAGACCTACCCTTAACAATTCTGTGCTGATTGTCGCTAATCAAGCAGTGTCTTTCCAGACACTCATAAATCCTATCCCTCAGTACCCATTCCATTAATTTGCCTACCACAGAAGTAAGACACCAATCTCCCCCTGTCTGATATAAACCAGACCCACAGTCCCTGACACCAATCTCCCCCTGTCTGACATATACCAGCCCCACTGTGACTGATACCAATCTCCCCCTGTCTGATATAATACAGACCCACAGTCACTGACACCAATCTCCCCCTTTCTGATATAAACCTGATCCACAGCCACTGACACCAATCTCCCCCTGTCTAATATAAACCAGCCCCACAGTCACTGACACCAATCTCCCCTTTTCTGATGTAAACCAGCCCCACAGTCACTGACACCAATCTCCCCTTTTCTGACCTAAACCAGCCCCACAGGCACTGACACCAAGCTTCCCTTGTCTGATACAAACCAGCCCCACATTCAGTGACACCAATCTCCCCCTGTCTGATATAAACCAGCCCCACATTCAGTGACACCAATCTCCCCCTGTCTGATATAAACCAGCCCCACCTTCAGTGACACCAATCTCCCCCTGTCTGATGTAAACTAGCCCCACAGTAACTGACACCAATCTCCCCCTGTCTGACATAAGCCAGACCACAGTGCCTGACACCAATTTCACCCTGTCTGGTATAAACTAGCCCCACAGTCCCAGACAGCAATCTCCCCTTGTCTGATATAAACCAGCCCCACAGTCACTGACACCAATCTCCCCTTGTCTGATATAAACCAGCCCCACAGTCACTGACACCAATCTCCCCTTGTCTGAAATAAACGAGACCCACAGTCACTGACACCAATCTCCCCCTGTCTGATATAAACCAGCACCACAGCCACTGACACCAATCTCCCCCGTCTGACAAAAACCATCCGCACAGTCCCTGACACCAATCTCCCCCTGTCTGATATAAACCAGCACCACAGTCCCTGACACCAATCTCCCCCTGACTGATATAAACCAGCACCACAGTCAGTGTCATTAATCTCCCCCTGTCTGATATAAACCAGACGCATACTCACTGACACCAATCTCCCCCAGTCTGATATAAACCCGCCCCAGAGTCACTGACACCAATCTCCCCCTGACTGACATAAACCTGACCAACAGTCCGTGACACCAATCTTCCTCTGTCTGATATAAACCAGCCCCGCAGTCACTGACACCAATCTCCCCCTGTCTGATATAAACCAGCCCCACAGTCACTGACACCAATCTCCCCTTGTCTGAAATAAACGAGACCCACAGTCACTGACACCAATCTCCCCCTGTCTGATATAAACCACCCAACAGTCACTGACACCAATCTCCCCCTGTCTGATATAAAACGGCACCACAGTCAGTGACACCAATCTCCCGCTGCCTGATATAAATAAGACCCACAGTCACTGACACCAATCTCACCCTGTCAGATACAAATCAGCCCCAGGGTCAGTGACACCAATCTCCCCCTGTCTGATATAAACCACCCCACAGTCACTGCCACCAATCTCCCCCTGTCTTATGTCAACCAGAACCACAGACACTGACACCAATCTCCCCCTGTCTGATATAAACCAGAACCACAGTCACTGACACCAATCTCCCCCTGTCTGATATAAACCACCCCACAGTCACTGACACCAATCTCCCCCTGTCTGATATAAACCAGCCCCACAGTCCCTGACACCAATCTCCCCTGTCTGATATAAACTAGCCCCACAGTCGCTGACACCAATCTCCCCTGTCTGATATAAACTAGCCCCACAGTCACTGACACCAATCTCCCCCTGTCTGACATAAACCTGACCAACAGTCCCTGACACCAATCTCCCCCTGTCTGATATAAACCAGCCGCACAGTCACTGACACCAATCTCTGCCTGTCAAATATAAACAGACTTAGAGTCCCTGTCACCAATCTCCCCCTGTCTGATATAAACTAGCCCCACAGTCACTGACACCAATCTCCCCCTGTCTGATAGAAACTAGCCCAACAGGCACTGACACCAATCTCCCCCTGTCTGATATAAACTAGCCCCACAGTCATCGACACCAATCTCTCCTTGTCTGACATAAACCAGCCGCACAGTCACTGACACCAATCTCTCCCTGTCTGATATAAACTAGCCCCACAGTCACTGACACCAATCTCCCCCTGTCTGATATAAACTAGCCAAACAGGCACTGACACCAATCTCCCCCTGTCTGATCTCAACCAGACCCACAGTCAGTGACACCAATCTCGCCATCTGATATAAACCAGTCCCACAGTCAGTGACAACAATCTCCCCCTGTCTGGTATAAACTACCCCACAGTCACTGACACCAATCTCCCCCTGTCGGATATAAACCAGCCCCAGAGTCACTGACACCAATCTCCCCCTGTCTGATATAAACCAGCCCCACAGTTACTGACACCAATCTCCCCCTGTCTGATATAAACCAGCCCCACAGTCAGTGACACCAATCTCCCCCTGTCTGATATAAACCTGACCCACAGTCACTGACACCAATCTCCCCCTGTCTGATATAAACCAGCCCCACAGTCAGTGATACCAATCTCCCCCAGTCTGATATAAACCAGACCCACAGACACTGACACCAATCTCCCCTTGTCTGACATAAACCAGCCGCATAGTCACTGACACCAATCTCCCCCTGTCTGATATAAACCAGCCCCACATTCACTGACACCAATCTCTCCCTGTCTTGACATAAACCAGCCCCACAGTCAGTGACACCAATCTCCCCCTGTCAAGATAAACCAGCACCATAGTCATTGACACCAATTTCCACGTGTCTGATATAAACCAGCCCCACAGTCCCTGACACCAATCTCCCCCTGTCTGATATAAACCAGCCGCACAGTCACTGACACCAATCTCTGCCTGTCAAATATAAACAGACTTACAGTCCCTGACACCAATCTCCCCTGTCTGATATAAACTAGCCCCACAGTCACTGACACCAATCTCCCCCTGTCTGATATAAACTAGCCCCACAGTCACTGACACCAATCTCCCCCTGTCTGACATAAACCTGACCAACAGTCCTTGACACCAATCTCCCCCTGTCTGATATAAACCAGCCGCACAGTCACTGACACCAATCTCTGCCTGTCAAATATAAACAGACTTACAGTCCCTGTCACCAATCTCCCCCTGTCTGATATAAACTAGCCCCACAGTCACTGACACCAATCTCCCCCTGTCTGATAGAAACTAGCCCAACAGGCACTGACACCAATCTCCCCCTGTCTGATATAAACTAGCCCCACAGTCATCGACACCAATCTCTCCTTGTCTGACATAAACCAGCCGCACAGTCACTGACACCAATCTCTCCCTGTCTGATATAAACTAGCCCCACAGTCACTGACACCAATCTCCCCCTGTCTGATATAAACTAGCCAAACAGGCACTGACACCAATCTCCCCCTGTCTGATCTCAACCAGACCCACAGTCAGTGACACCAATCTCGCCATCTGATATAAACCAGTCCCACAGTCAGTGACAACAATCTCCCCCTGTCTGATATAAACTACCCCACAGTCACTGACACCAATCTCCCCCTGTCGGATATAAACCAGCCCCAGAGTCACTGACACCAATCTCCCCCTGTCTGATATAAACCAGCCCCACAGTTACTGACACCAATCTCCCCCTGTCTGATATAAACCAGCCCCACAGTCAGTGACACCAATCTCCCCCTGTCTGATATAAACCTGACCCACAGTCACTGACACCAATCTCCCCCTGTCTGATATAAACCAGCCCCACAGTCAGTGATACCAATCTCCCCCAGTCTGATATAAACCAGACCCACAGACACTGACACCAATCTCCCCTTGTCTGACATAAACCAGCCGCATAGTCACTGACACCAATCTCCCCCTGTCTGATATAAACCAGCCCCACATTCACTGACACCAATCTCTCCCTGTCTTGACATAAACCAGCCCCACAGTCAGTGACACCAATCTCCCCCTGTCAAGATAAACCAGCACCATAGTCATTGACACCAATTTCCACGTGTCTGATATAAACCAGCCCCACAGTCCCTGACACCAATCTCCCCCTGTCTGATATAAATCTGACCAACAGTGCCTGACACCAATCTTCCCCTGTCTGATATAAACCAGCCGCACAGTCACTGACACCAATCTCTGCCTGTCAAATATAAACAGACTTACAGTCCCTGACACCAATCTCCCCTGTCTGATATAAACTAGCCCCACAGTCACTGACACCAATCTCCCCCTGTCTGATATAAACTAGCCCCACAGTCACTGACACCAATCTCCCCCTGTCTGACATAAACCTGACCAACAGTCCTTGACACCAATCTCCCCCTGTCTGATATAAACCAGCCGCACAGTCACTGACACCAATCTCTGCCTGTCAAATATAAACAGACTTACAGTCCCTGTCACCAATCTCCCCCTGTCTGATATAAACTAGCCCCACAGTCACTGACACCAATCTCCCCCTGTCTGATATAAACTAGCCCCACAGTCCCAGACACCAATCTCCCCCTGTCTGATCTCAACCAGACCCACAGTCAGTGACACCAATCTCCCCATCTGATATAAACCAGTCCCACAGTCAGTAACAACAATCTCCCCCTGTCTGATATAAACCAGCCCCACAGTCACTGACACCAATCTCATCACAACTGACATAAACCAGACCCACAGCCACTGACACCAATCTCCAACTGTCTGATATAAACCAGACCCACAGTCACTGACACCAATCTCCCCCTGTCTAATACACACCAGCCCAACAGTCAGTGACACCAATCTCCCACTGTCAGATATAAACCAGCGCCATAGTCACTAACACCGATCTCCCCCTGTCTGATAGAAACCAGCCCCACAGTCACTGACACCAATCTCCCCTTGTCTGATAAAAGCCAGCCCTACATTCAGTGACACCAATCTCCCACTGTCTGATACAAACCAGTCCGACAGTCACTGACACCAATCTCCCCCTGTCAGATATAAACTAGCCCCACACTCCCTGACACCAATCTCCCCTTTTCTGATATAAATCAGCCCCACAGTCACTGACACCAATCGCCCCTTTTCTGATGTAAACCAGCCCCACAGTCACTGACACCAATCTCCCCTTGTCTGATATAATCTAGCACCACAGTCCCTGACACCAATCTCCCCCTGTCTGATATAAACCAGCCCCACAGTCACTGACACCAATCTCCCCTTTTCTGATGTAAACCAGCCCCACAGTCACTGACACCAATCTCCCCTTTTCTGACCTAAACCAGCCCCACAGGCACTGACACCAAGCTTCCCTTGTCTGATATAAACCAGCCCCACATTCAGTGACACGAATCTCCCCCTGTCTGATATAAACCAGCCCCACCTTCAGTGACACCAATCTCCCCCTGTCTGATGTAAACTAGCCCCACAGTCCCAGACACTAATCTCCCCCTGTCTGATATAAACTAGCCCCACAGTAACTGACACCAATCTCCCCCTGTGTGATATCAACCAGACCACAGTCCCTGACACCAAACTCCCCCTGTCTGACATAAGCCAGACCACAGTGCCTGACACCAATTTCACCCTGTCTGGTATAAACTAGCCCCACAGTCCCTGACAGCAATATCCCCTTGTCTGATATAAACCAGCCCCACAGTCACTGACACCAATCTCCCCCTGTCGGATATATACCAGCCCCATAGTCACTGATACCAATCTCACCCTGTCTAATATACACCAGCACCACAGTCACTGACAGCAATCTCCCACTGTCTGATATAAACCAGCCCCACAGTCACTGACACCAATCTCCCCTTGCCTGACATAAGCCAGACCACGGTTCCTTACACCAATCTTCCCCCTGTCTGATATAAACCAGATCCACAGTTACTGACACCAATCTCCCCCTGTCTGATATAAACCAGACCCACTGTCACTGACACGAATCTCCCCTGTCTGACATAAACCTGACCAACAGTCCCTGACACCAATCTCCCCCTGTCTGATATAAACCAGCCCCACAGTCACTGACACCAATCTACCCCTGTCTCATATAAAACAGCACCACAGTCACAGCTACCAATCTCCCCCTGTCTGATATAAAACAGCCCCACAGTCAGTGACACCAATCTCCCACTGTCTGATATAAATCAGCACCACAGTCCCTGACACCAATCTCCCCCTGTCTGATATAAACGAGCCCCACAGTCCCTGACACCAATCTCCCCCTGTCTGATATAAACTACCACCACACTCACTGACACCAATCTCCCACTGTCTGATATAAACCAGCCCCACAGTCACTGACACCAATCTCCCCCTGTCTGATATAAACCAGCCCCACAGTCACTGACACCAATCTCCCACTGTCTGATATAAACCAGCCCCACAGTCAGTGACACCAATCTCATCACTTCTCAGATAAACCAGCACCACAGCCACTGACGCCAAAATCCCCCTGTTTGATATACACCAGCCCCACAGTCACTGACACCAATCTCCCCCGTCTGAAACAAACCAGCCCCAGAGTCACTGACACCAGTCTCCCCTGTCTGACAAAAACCATCCGCACAGTCCCTGACACCAATCTCCCCCTGTCTGATATAAACCAGCACCACAGTCCCTGACACCAATCTCCCCCTGTCTGATATAAACCAGCACCACAGTCCCTGACACCAATCTCCCCCTGACTGATATAAACCAGCACCACAGTCAGTGTCATTAATCTCTCCCTGTCTGCTTTTAAACCAGACGCATACTCACTGACACCAATCTCCCCCAGTCTGATATAAACCCGCCCCAGAGTCACTGACACCAATCTCCCCCTGACTGACATAAACCTGACCAACAGTCCGTGACACCAATCTTCCTCTGTCTGATATAAACCAGCCCCGCAGTCACTGACACCAATCTCCCCCTGTCTGATATAAACCAGCCCCACAGTCACTGACACCAATCTCCCATTGTCTGAAATAAACGAGACCCACAGTCACTGACACCAATCTCCCCCTGTCTGATATAAACCACCCAACAGTCACTGACACCAATCTCCCCCTGTCTGATATAAAACGGCACCACAGTCAGTGACACCAATCTCCCGCTGCCTGATATAAATAAGACCCACAGTCACTGACACCAATCTCACCCTGTCAGATACAAATCAGCCCCAGGGTCAGTGACACCAATCTCCCCCTGTCTGATATAAACCACCCCACAGTCACTGACACCAATCTCCCCCTGTCTGATATAAACCAGCCCCACAGTCACTGACACCAATCTCCCCTTGTCTGAAATAAACGAGACCCACAGTCACTGACACCAATCTCCCCCTGTCTGATATAAACCACCCAACAGTCACTGACACCAATCTCCCCCTGTCTGATATAAAACGGCACCACAGTCAGTGACACCAATCTCCCGCTGCCTGATATAAATAAGACCCACAGTCACTGACACCAATCTCACCCTGTCAGATACAAATCAGCCCCAGGGTCAGTGACACCAATCTCCCCCTGTCTGAGATAAACCACCCCACAGTCACTGCCACCAATCTCCCCCTGTCTTATGTCAACCAGAACCACAGACACTGACACCAATCTCCCCCTGTCTGATATAAACCAGCCCCACAGTCCCTGACACCAATCTCCCCTCGTCTGATATAAACCAGCCCCACAGTCACTGACACCAATCTCCCCTGTCTGATATAAACCAGCCCCACAGTCACTGACACCAATCTCCCCCTGTCTGACATAAATCTGACCAACAGTTCCTGACACCAATCTCCCCCTGTCTGATATAAACCAACCGCACAGTCACTGACACCAATCTCTGCCTGTCAAATATAAACAGACTTACAGTCCCTGACACCAATCTCCCCCTGTCTGATATAAACCAGCCGCACAGTCACTGACACCAATTTCTGCCTGTCAAATATAAACAGACTTACAGTCCCTGACACCAATCTCCCCTGTCTGATATAAACTAGCCCCACAGTCACAGACACCAATCTCCCCCTGTCTGATATAAACTAGCCCCACAGTCACTGACACCAATCTCCCCCTGTCTGACATAAACCTGACCAACAGTCCCTGACACCAATCTCCCCCTGTCTGATGTAAACCAGCCGCACAGTCACTGACACCAATCTCTGCCTGTCAAATATAAACAGACTTAGAGTCCCTGTCACCAATCTCCCCCTGTCTGATATAAACTAGCCCCACAGTCACTGACACCAATCTCCCCCTGTCTGATAGAAACTAGCCCAACAGGCACTGACACCAATCTCCCCCTGTCTGATATAAACTAGCCCCACAGTCATCGACACCAATCTCTCCTTGTCTGACATAAACCAGCCGCACAGTCACTGACACCAATCTCTCCCTGTCTGATATAAACTAGCCCCACAGTCACTGACACCAATCTCCCCCTGTCTGATATAAACTAGCCAAACAGGCACTGACACCAATCTCCCCCTGTCTGATCTCAACCAGACCCACAGTCAGTGACACCAATCTCGCCATCTGATATAAACCAGTCCCACAGTCAGTGACACCAATCTCCCCCTGTCTGATATAAACCTGACCCACAGTCACTGACACCAATCTCCCCCTGTCTGATATCAACCAGCCCCACAGTCAGTGATACCAATCTCCCCCTGTCTGATATAAACCAGACCCACAGACACTGACACCAATCTCCCCTTGTCTGACATAAACCAGCCGCATAGTCACTGACACCAATCTCCCCCTGTCTGATATAAACCAGCCCCACATTCACTGACACCAATCTCTCCCTGTCTTGACATAAACCAGCCCCACAGTCAGTGACACCAATCTCCCCCTGTCAAGATAAACCAGCACCATAGTCATTGACACCAATTTCCACGTGTCTGATATAAACCAGCCCCACAGTCCCTGACACCAATCTCCCCCTGTCTGATATAAATCTGACCAACAGTGCCTGACACCAATCTCCCCCTGTCTGATATAAACCAGCCGCACAGTCACTGACACCAATCTCTGCCTGTCAAATATAAACAGACTTACAGTCCCTGACACCAATCTCCCCTGTCTGATATAAACTAGCCCCACAGTCACTGACACCAATCTCCCCCTGTCTGATATAAACTAGCCCCACAGTCACTGACACCAATCTCCCCCTGTCTGACATAAACCTGACTAACAGTCCTTGACACCAATCTCCCCCTGTCTGATATAAACCAGCCGCACAGTCACTGACACCAATCTCTGCCTGTCAAATATAAACAGACTTACAGTCCCTGTCACCAATCTCCCCCTGTCTGATATAAAGTAGCCCCACAGTCAGTGACACCAATCTCCCCCTGTCTGATATAAACTAGCCCCACAGTCCCAGACACCAATCTCCCCCTGTCTGATCTCAACCAGACCCACAGTCAGTGACACCAATCTCCCCATCTGATATAAACCAGTCCCACAGTCAGTAACAACAATCTCCCCCTGTCTGATATAAACCAGCCCCACAGTCACTGACACCAATCTCATCACAACTGACATAAACCAGCACCACAGCCACTGACGCCAAAATCCCCCGGTTTGATATAAACCAGACCCACAGCCACTGACACCAATCTCCCACTGTCTGATATAAACCAGACCCACAGTCACTGACACCAATCTCCCCCTGTCTAATACACACCAGCCCAACAGTCAGTGACACCAATCTCCCACTGTCTGATATAAACTAGCCCCACAGTCACTGACACCAATCTCCCCCTGTCTGACATAAACCTGACTAACAGTCCTTGACACCAATCAGCGCCACAGTCACTAACACCGATCTCCCCCTGTCTGATAGAAACCAGCCCCACAGTCACTGACACCAATCTCCCCTTGTCTGATAAAAGCCAGCCCTACATTCAGTGACACCAATCTCCCACTGTCTGATACAAACCAGTCCGACAGTCACTGACACCAATCTCCCCCTGTCAGATATAAACTAGCCCCACACTCCCTGACACCAATCTCCCCTTTTCTGATATAAATCAGCCCCACAGTCACTGACACCAATCGCCCCTTTTCTGATGTAAACCAGCCCCACAGTCACTGACACCAATCTCCCCTTGTCTGATATAATCTAGCACCACAGTCCCTGACACCAAACTCCCCCTGTCTGATATAAATCAGCCCCACAGTCACTGACACCAATCTCCCCTTTTCTGATGTAAACCAGCCCCACAGTCACTGACACCAATCTCCCCTTTTCTGACCTAAACCAGCCCCACAGGCACTGACACCAAGCTTCCCTTGTCTGATACAAACCAGCCCCACATTCAGTGACACCAATCTCCCCCTGTCTGATATAAACCAGCCCCACAGTCACTGACACCAATCTCCCCCTGTCGGATATAAACCAGCCCCAGAGTCACTGATACCAATCTCACCCTGTCTAATATACACCAGCACCACAGTCACTGACAGCAATCTCCCACTGTCTGATATAAACCAGCCCCACAGTCACTGACACCAATCTCCCCTTGCCTGACATAAGCCAGACCACGGTTCCTTACACCAATCTTCCCCCTGTCTGATATAAACCAGATCCACAGTTACTGACACCAATCTCCCCCTGTCTGATATAAACAAGACCCACTGTCACTGACACGAATCTCCCCTGTCTGACATAAACCTGACCAACAGTCCCTGACACCAATCTCCCCCTGTCTGATATAAACCAGCCCCACAGTCACTGACACCAATCTCCCCCTGTCTCATATAAAACAGCACCACAGTCACAGCTACCAATCTCCCCCTGTCTGATATAAACCAGCCCCACAGTCAGTGACACCAATCTCCCACTGTCTGATATAAACCAGCACCACAGTCCCTGACACCAATCTCCCCCTGTCTGATATAAACGAGCCCCATAGTCCCTGACACCAATCTCCCCCTGTCTGATATAAACTACCACCACACTCACTGACACCAATCTCCCACTGTCTGATATAAACCAGCCCCACAGTCACTGACACCAATCTCCCCCTGTCTGATATAAACCAGCCCCACAGTCACTGACACCAATCTCCCACTGTCTGATATAAACCAGCCCCACAGTCAGTGACACCAATCTCATCACTTCTCAGATAAACCAGCACCACAGCCACTGACGCCAAAATCCCCCTGTTTGATATACACCAGCCCCACAGTCACTGACACCAATCTCCCCCGTCTGAAACAAACCAGCCCCAGAGTCACTGACACCAATCTCCCCTGTCTGACAAAAACCATCCGCACAGTCCCTGACACCAATCTCCCCCTGTCTGATATAAACCAACACCACAGTCCCTGACACCAATCTCCCCCTGTCTGATATAAACCAGCACCACAGTCCCTGACACCAATCTCCCCCTGACTGATATAAACCTGCACCACAGTCAGTGTCATTAATCTCCCCCTGTCTGATATAAACCAGACGCATACTCACTGACACCAATCTCCCCCTGTCTGATATAAACCCGCCCCAGAGTCACTGACACCAATCGCCCCCTGACTGACATAAACCTGACCAACAGTCCGTGACACCAATCTTCCTCTGTCTGATATAAACCAGCCCCGCAGTCACTGACACCAATCTCCCCCGTCTGATATAAACCAGCCCCACAGTCACTGACACCAATCTCCCCTTGTCTGAAATAAACGAGACCCACAGTCACTGACACCAATCTCCCCCTGTCTGATATAAACCACCCAACAGTCACTGACACCAATCTCCCCCTGTCTGATATAAAACGGCACCACAATCAGTGACACCAATCTCCCGCTGCCTGATATAAATAAGACCCACAGTCACTGACACCAATCTCACCCTGTCAGATACAAATCAGCCCCAGGGTCAGTGACACCAATCTCCCCCTGTCTGATATAAACCACCCCACAGTCACTGCCACCAATCTCCCCCTGTCTTATGTCAACCAGAACCACAGTCACTGACACCAATCTCCCCCTGTCTGATATAAACCACCCCACAGTCACTGACACCAATCTCCCCTCGTCTGATATAAACCAGCCCCACAGTCCCTGACACCAATCTCCCCTCGTCTGATATAAACCAGCCCCACAGTCCCTGACACCAATCTCTCCCTGTCTGATATAAACTAGCCCCACAGTCATCGACACCAATCTCTCCTTGTCTGACATAAACCAGCCGCACAGTCACTGACACCAATCTCTCCCTGTCTGATATAAACTAGCCCCACAGTCACTGACACCAATCTCCCCCTGTCTGATATAAACTAGCCAAACAGGCACTGACACCAATCTCCCCCTGTCTGATCTCAACCAGACCCACAGTCAGTGACACCAATCTCGCCATCTGATATAAACCAGTCCCACAGTCAGTGACAACAATCTCCCCCTGTCTGATATAAACCACCCCACAGTCACTGACACCAATCTCCCCCTGTCTGATATAAACCAGCCCCAGAGTCACTGACACCAATCTCCCCCTGTCTGATATAAACCAGCCCCACAGTTACTGACACCAATCTCCCCCTGTCTGATATAAACCAGCCCCACAGTCAGTGACACCAATCTCCCCCTGTCTGATATAAACCTGACCCACAGTCACTGACACCAATCTCCCCCTGTCTGATATAAACCAGCCCCACAGTCAGTGATACCAATCTCCCCCTGTCTGATATAAACCAGACCCACAGACACTGACACCAATCTCCCCCTGTCTGATATAAACCAGCCCCACATTCACTGACACCAATCTCTCCCTGTCTTGACATAAACCAGCCCCACAGTCAGTGACACCAATCTCCCCCTGTCAAGATAAACCAGCACCATAGTCATTGACACCAATTTCCACGTGTCTGATATAAACCAGCCCCACAGTCCCTGACACCAATCTCCCCCTGTCTGATATAAATCTGACCAACAGTGCCTGACACCAATCTCCCCCTGTCTGATATAAACCAGCCGCACAGTCACTGACACCAATCTCTGCCTGTCAAATATAAACAGACTTACAGTCCCTGACACCAATCTCCCCCTGTCTGATATAAACTAGCCCAACAGGCACTGACACCAATCTCCCCCTGTCTGATATAAACTAGCCCCACAGTCATCGACACCAATCTCTCCTTGTCTGACATAAACCAGCCGCACAGTCACTGACACCAATCTCCCCCTGTCTGATATAAATTAGCCCAACAGGCACTGACACCAATCTCCCCCTGTCTGATATAAACTAGCCCCACAGTCACTGACACCAATCTCCCCCTGTCTGATATAAACCAGCCCCACAGTCAGTGACACCAATCTCCCCCTGTCTGATATAAACTAGCCCCACAGTCACTGACACCAATCTCCCCCTGTCTGACATAAACCTGACCAACAGTCCCTGACACCAATCTCTCCCTGTCTGATATAAACTAGCCCCACAGTCACTGACACCAATCTCCCCCTGTCTGATATAAACTAGCCCAACAGGCACTGACACCAATCTCCCCCTGTCTGATATAAACTAGCCCCACAGACATCGACACCAATCTCTCCTTGTCTGACATAAACCAGCCGCACAGTCACTGACACCAATCACCCCCTGTCTGATATAAACCACCCCACAGTCACTGACACCAATCTCCCCCTGTCTGATATGAACCAGCACCACAGTCACTGACACCAATATCTCCCTGTCTGACATAAACCAGCCCCACAGACAGTAACACCAATCTCCCCCTCTCAAGATAAACCAGCACCATACTCATTGACACCAATTTCCACTTGTGTGATATAAACCAGCCCCACAGACAGTAACACCAATCTCCCCTTGTCTGATATAAACCAGCCCCACAGTTACTGACACCAATCTCCCCCTGTCTGATATAAACCAGCCCCACAGTCAGTGACACCAATCTCCCCCTGTCTGATATAAACCAGACCCACAGTCACTGACACCAATCTCCCACTGTCTGATATAAACCAGCCCCACAGTCAGTGATACCAATCTCCCCCTGTCTGATATAAACCAGACCCACAGACACTGACACCAATCTCCCCTTGTCTGACATAAACCAGCCGCATAGTCACTGACACCAATCTCCCCCTGTCTGATATAAACCAGCACCACAGTCACTGACACCAATCTCCCCCTGTCTGATATAAACCACCCCACAGTCACTGACATCAATCTGCTCCTGTCTGATATAAACCACCCCACAGTCACTGACACCAATCTCCCCTTGCCTGACATAAGCCAGACCACGGTCCCTGACGCCAATCTCCCCCTGTCTAATATAAACCAGCCCAACAGTCCCTGACACCAATCTCCGCCTGTCTGATTTAAACCACCCCACAGTCACTGACACCAATCTCCCTCTGTCTGATATAAACCAGCACCACATTCACTGACACCAATCCCCCCCTGTCTGATATAAACCAACCAAAGTCACTGACACCAATCTGCCCCTGTCTGATATAAACCAGCACCACAGTCACTGACACCAATCTCTCCATGTCTGACATAAACCAGCCCCATAGTCAGTGACACCAATCTCCCCCTGTCAAGATAAACCAGCAACATAGTCATTGACACCAATTTCCACCTGTCTGATATATACTAGCCCCACAGTCACTGACACCAATCTCCCCCTGTCTGATATAAACTAGCCCCACAGTCACTGACACCAATCTCCCCCTGTCTGACATAAACCTGACCAACAGTCCCTGACACCAATCTCCCCCTGTCTGATATAAACTAGCCCCACAGTCACTGACACCAATCTCCCCTTGTCTGACATCAACCAGCCGCACAGACACTGACAGCAATCTCCCCCTGTCTGATATAAACCAGCCCCACAGTCACTGACACCAATCTCCCCCTGTCTGATATAAACCAGCCCCACAGACACTGACAGCAATCTCCCCCTGTCTGATATAAACCAGCCCCACAGTCACTGACACCAATCTCCCCCTCTCTGATATAAACCAGCCCCACAGACACTGACACCAATCTCCCCTTGTCTGACATAAAGCAGACCAACAGTCCCTAACATCAATCGCCCCCGATCTGACATAAACCAGCCCCACAGACACTGACACCAATCTCTTCCGGGCTGATTTGAACCAGCCCCACAGTCACTGACACCAATCTCCCCCTGACTGATACAAACCTGTCCCACAGTCACTGACACCAATCTCCTCCTGTCTGATATAAAACAGCACCACAGTTATGGATACCAATCTCCCCCTGTCTAATATAAACCAGACCCACAGTTACTGACACCAATCTCCCCCTGTCTGATATAAAACAGCACCACAGTTATGGATACCAATCTCCCCCTGTCTGATATAAACCAGACCCACACTCACTGACACCAATCTCATCACGACTGACATAAACCAGCACCACAGTTACTGACGCCAAAATCCCCCCGTTTTATATAAAGCAGACCCACAGTTACTGACAACAATCTCCCCCTGTCTGATATAAACTAGACCCGAAGTCCCTGTCACCAATCAAACCATGTCTGATATAAACCAGTCCCGCAGACACTGACACCAATCTCATCACGTCTGAGATAAACCAGCACCACAGCCACTGACGCCAAAATCTCCCTGTTTGATCTAAACCAGCCCCACAGTCACTGACACCAATCTCCCCGTCTGACATAAACCATCTCCACAGTCCCTGACACCAATCTCCCCCTGTCTGATATAAACCAGCACCACAGTCCCTGACACCAATCTCCCCCTGTCTGATATAAACCAGCACCACACTCAGTGACACCAATCTCCCCTAGTCTGACATAAACCAGCCGCACAGTCACTGACACCAATCTCCCCCTGTCTAATATAAACCAGCCCCACAGTCACTGACACCAATCTCCCCCTGTCTGATATAAACCAGCCCCACAGTCACTGACACCAATCTCCCCCTGTCTGATATAAACCAGCCCCACAGACACTGACACCAATCTCCCCCTGTCTGATATAAACCAGCCCCACAGTCCCTGACACCCATCTCCCCCTGTCTGATATAAACGAGCCCCACAGTCACTGGCACCAATCTCCCCCTGTCTGATATAAACCAGCCCCACAGACACTAACACCAATCTCCCCCTGTCTGATATAAACCAGACCCACACTCACTGACACCAATCTCCCTTTGTCTGATATAAACCAGCCCCAAAGTCACTGACACCAATCTCCCCCTGTTTGACAGTAACCAGACCCACAGTCCCTGACACCAATTTCCGCCTGTCTGATATAATCCAGCCCGATAGACCCTGACACCAGTCACCCCCTGTATGATATAAACAAGACCCACAGTTACTGACACCAATCTCCCCCGTCTGATATAAACCAGACCAACAGTCACTGACACCAATCTCCCCCTGTCTGATATAAACCAGACCCACACCTACTGACACCAATCTCATCACGTCTGATATAAACCAGCACCACAGCCACCGACGCCAAAATCCCCCTGTTTGATATAAACCAGGCCCACAGTCCCTGAAACCAATCTCCCCCTGTCTGATATAAACCAGCCCCACAGTCCCTGACACCAATCTCCCCGTCTGATATAAACCAGCCCCACAGTCCCTGTCACCAATCTGTCCTTTTCTGATATAAACCACCCCAAAGTCACAGACACCAATCTCCCCGTCTGATATAAACCAGCAGCACAGTCAGGGACACCAATCTCCCCCTGTCTGATATGAATCAGCCCCACAGTCACTGACACCAATCTCTCCTTTTCTGATATAAACCACCCCAAAGTCACAGACACCAATCTCCCCGGTCTGATATAAACCAGCCCCACAGTCAGTGACACCAATCTCCCCCTGTCTGACATAAGCCAGACCACAGTCCCTGACACCAATCTAACCCTGTCTGATATAAACCAGACCCACAGTCACAGACACCAATCTCCCTCGGTCTGATATAAACCAGCCCCACAGTCACTGACACCAATCTCACCCTGTCTGACATAAACCAGCCGAACAATCACTGACGCCAATTTCCCCCTGTCTGATATAAACCAGCCCCACAGTCACTGACTCCAATCTCCCCCTGCCTTACATAAGCCAGACCACGGTCCCTGACACCAATCTCCCCCTGTCTGATATAAACCAGACCCACAGTAACTGACACCAATCTCCCCCTGTCTGATATAAACCACAACACAGTCACTGACACCAATCTCCCCCTGTCTAATATAAGCCAGGCCACGGTCCCTGACACCAATCTCCCCCTGTCTGATATAAGCCAGCACCACAGTCACTGACACCAATCTCCCCCTCTCTGATATAAACCAGCCCCACAGTCAGTGACACCAATCTCCCCCTGTCTGACATAAAGCAGACCAACAGTCCCTGATATCAATCTCCCCCTATCTGAGATAAACCAGCCCCACAGACACTGACACCAATCTCCTCCTGTCTGATATATCACAGCATCACAGTTATGGACACCAATCTCCCCCTGTCTCATATAAACCAGACCCACAGTTACTGACAACAATCTCCCCCTATCTGACATAAACCAGCCCCACAGTCAGTGACACCAATCTCCCCCTGTCTGTTATAAACCAGCCCCACAGTCCCTGACACCAATCTCTCCCTGTCTGACATAAACCAGCCGCAGTCACTGACCCCAATCTCCCCCTGTCTGATATAAACCAGCCCCACAGTCACTGACACCAATCTCTCCCTGTCTGACATAAACCAGCCGCACAGTCACTGACACCAATCTCCCCCTGTCTGATATAAACCACCCCACACTCAGTGACACCAATCTCCCCCTGTCTGATATAAATCAGACCCACAGTCCCTGACACCAATCTCCCCCTGTCTGATATAAACCAGCCCCACAGTCAGTGACACCAATCTCCCCCTGTCTGATATAAACCAGACCCACAGTCACGGACACCAATTTCCCCCTGTCTGATATAAACCAGCCCCACAGTTACTGACACCAATCGCCCCCTGTCTGATATAAACCAGCCCCACAGTCACTGACACCAATCTCCCCCTGTCAAGATAAACTAGCACCATCGTTATTGACACCAATCTCCCCCTGTCTGCTATAAACCAGCCCCACAGACACTGACACCAATCTCCCCCTGTCGAATATAAACCAGACCCACAGTTACTGACACCAATCTCCCCCTGTCTGATATAAACCAGACCCACACTCACTGACACCAATCTCATCACGACTGACATAAACCAGCACCACAGTTACTGACGCCAAAATCCCCCCTTTTTATATAAAGCAGACCCACAGTTACTGACAACAATCTCCCCCTGTCTGATATAAACCAGACCCGAAGTCCCTGTCACCAATCAAACCATGTCTGATATAAACCAGCACCACAGCCACTGACGCCAAAATCTCCCTGTTTGATCAAAACCAGCCCCACAGTCACTGACACCAATCTCCCCGTCTGACATAAACCATCCCCACAGTCCCTGACACCAATCTCCCCCTGTCTGATATAAACCAGCACCACAGTCCCTGACACCAATCTCCCCCTGTCTGATATAAACCAGCACCACACTCAGTGACACCAATCTCCCCCTGTCTGACATAAACCAGCCGCACAGTCACTGACACCAATCTCCCCCTGTCTAATATAAACCAGCCCCACAATCACTGACACCAATCTCCCCCTGTCTGGTATAAACCAGCCCCACTGTCACTGACACCAATCTCCCCCTGTCTGATATAAACCAGCCCCACAGACACTGACACCAATGTCCCCCTGTCTGATATAAACCTGCCCCACAGTCCCTGACACCCATCTCCCCCTGTCTGATATAAACGAGCCCCACAGTCACTGGCACCAATCTCCCCCTGTCTGATATAAACCAGCCCCACAGACACTGACACCAATCTCCCCCTGTCTGATATAAACCAGCACCACAGTCACTGACATTAATCTCGCCCTGTCAGATATAAACTAGACCCACAGTCACTGACACCAATCTCCACTGTCTAATATAAACCAGCCCCAAAGTCAGTGACACCAATCTCCCCCTATTTGATATAAACCAGACCAACAGTCACTGACACCAATCTCCCCCTGTCTGATATAAACCAGACCCACAGTCCCTGACACCAATCTCCCCCTGTCTGATATAAATCAGCCCACAGTCACTGACACCAATCTCCCCCTGTCTGATATAAACCAGACCCACAGTAACTGACACCAATCTCCCTTTGTCTGATATAAACCAGCCCCACGGTCACTGACACCAATCTCCCCCTGTCTGATATAAACCAGCCCCACAGTCACTGACACCAATCTCGCCCTGTCTGATATAAACCAGCACCACAGTCACTGACATTAATCTCCCCCTGTCTGACATAAACCAGCCCCACAGTCCCGGACATCAACCTCCCGCTGTCTGATATAAACCACCCCACAGTCACTTACACCAATCTCCCCCTGTCTGATATAAACCAGCATCACAGTCAGTGAGACCAATCTCCCCCTGTCTGATATAAATCAGCCCCACAGTCACTGACACCAATCTCTCCTTTTCTGATATAAACCACCCCACAGTCACAGACACCAATCTCCCCCTGTCTGATATAAAGCAGCCCCACAGTCAGTGACACCAATCTCCCCCTGTCTGACGTAAGCCAGACCACAGTCCCTGACACCAATCTCCCCCTGTCTGATATAAACCAGACCCACAGTCACTGACACTAATATCCCACTGTCTGATATAAAACAGCCCCACAGTCACTGACACCAATCTCCCCCTGTCTGATATAAACCACCCCACAGTCACTGACAGCAATCTCCCCCTGTCTGATATAAATCAGCCCACAGTCACTGACACCAATCTCCCCCTGTCTGATATAAACCACCCCACAGTCACTGACACCAATCTCCCTTTGTCTGATATAAACCAGCCCCACGGTCACTGACACCAATCTCCCCCTGTCTGATATAAACCAGCCCCACAGTCACTGACACCAATCTCCCCCTGTCTGATATAAACCACCCCACAGTCACTGACACCAAGCTCCCCCTGTCTGACATAAACAACACCAACAGTCCCTGACACCAATCTCCCCTTGTTTGATATAAACCAGCCACACAGTCCCTGACACCAATCTCCCCCGGTCTGATATAAACCACCCAACAGTCACTTACACCAATCTCCCCCTGTCTGATATAAACCACCCCACAGTCACAGACACCAATCTCCCCTTGTTTGATATAAACCAGACCCCAGTCACTGACACCAATCTCCCACTGTCTGACATAAGCCAGACCACAGTCCCTTACACCAATCTCCCCCTGTCTGATATAAACCAGACCCACAGTCCCTGACACCTATCTCCCCTTGTTTGATATAAACCAGACCCACGGTCAATGACACCAATCTCCCCGCTGTCTGATATCAACCAGCCCCACTGCACTGACACCAATCTCCTAATTTTCTGATATAAACCAGCCCCAAAGTCACTGACACCAATCTCCCCCTGTTTGACAGAAATCAGACCCACAGTCCCTGACACCAATTTCCACCTGTCTGATATAATCCAGCCCCATAGTCCCTGACACTAGTCACCCCCTGTATTAAATAAACCAGACCCAGACTCGCTGACACCAATCTCCCCCTATCTGACATAAAGCAGACCACCAGTCCCTGACATCAATCTCCCCCTATCTGACATAAGCCAGCACCACAGTCACTGACACCAATCTTCCCCTGTCTGATATAAACCAGCACCACAGTCCCTGACACCAAACTCCCCCCTGTCTGATATAAACCAGCCCCACAGTCCCTGACACCAATCTCCCCCTGTCTGATATAAATCAGCCCACAGTCACTGACACCAATCTCCCCCTGTCTGATATAAACCAGACCCACAGTCACTGACACCAATCTCCCTTTGTCTGATATAAACCAGCCCCACGGTCACTGACACCAATCTCCCCCTGTCTGATATAAACCACCCCACAGTCACTGACACCAAGCTCCCCCTGTCTGACATAAACAAGACCAACAGTCCCTGACACCAATCTCCCCTTGTTTGATATAAACCAGCCCCACAGTCCCTGACACCAATCTCCCCCGGTCTGATATAAACCACCCAACAGTCACTTACACCAATCTCCCCCTGTCTGATATAAACCACCCCACAGTCACAGACACCAATCTCCCCTTGTTTGATATAAACCAGACCCACGGTCACTGACACCAATCTCCCCCTGTCTGATATAAACCAGCCCCACAGTCAGTGACACCAATCTCCGCCTGTCTGATATAAACCAGACCACAGTCACTGACACCAATCTCCCCCTGTCTGACATAAGCCAGACCACAGTCCCTGACACCAATCTCCCCCTGTCTGATGTAAACCAGACCCACAGTCCCTGACACCAATCTCCCCTTGTTTGATATAAACCAGACCCACGGTCAATGACACCAATCTCCCCGCTGTCTGATATCAACCAGCCCCACTGCACTGACACCAATCTCCTAATTTTCTGATATAAACCAGCCCCAAAGTCACTGACACCAATCTCCCCCTGTTTGACAGAAATCAGACCCACAGACCCTGACACCAATTTCCACCTGTCTGATATAATCCAGCCCCATAGTCCCTGACACTAGTCACCCCCTGTATTAAATAAACCAGACCCAGACTCGCTGACACCAATCTCCCCCTATCTGACATAAAGCAGACCACCAGTCCCTGACATCAATCTCCCCCTATCTGACATAAGCCAGCACCACAGTCACTGACACCAATCTTCCCCTGTCTGATATAAACCAGCACCACAGTCCCTGACACCAAACTCCCCCCTGTCTGATATAAACCAGCCCCACAGTCCCTGACACCAATCTCCCCCTGTCTGATATAAATCAGCCCACAGTCACTGACACCAATCTCCCCCTGTCTGATATAAACCAGCACCACAGTCCCTGACACCAATCTCCCCCTGTCTGATATAAACCAATCCCACAGTCAGTGACACCAATCTCCCCTTTCTGATATAAACCAGACCCACAGTCAATGACACCAATCTCCACTGTCTAATATAAACCAGCACCAAAGTCACGGACATCAATCTTGTCCAGTCTGATATAAACCAACCCCACAGTCAGTGACACCAATCTCCCCCTATCTGACATAAACCAGCACCACAGCCACTGATGCCAAAATCCCCCTGTTTGATATAAACAAGCCCAACGGTCCCTGACACCAATCTCCCCCTGTCTGATATAAACCAGCCCCACAGTCACTGACACCAATCTCCCCCTGTCTGACATAAACCAGCCCCAAAGTCAGTGACACCAATCTCCCCCTGTCTGATATAAACCAGACCCACACTCACTGACACCAATCTCATCACATCTGACATAAACCAGCACCACAGCCACTGATGCCAAAATCCCCCAGTTTGATATTAACCAGCCCCACGGTCCCTGACACCAATCTCTGCCTGTCTGATATAAACCAGACCCAGAGTCCCTGACACCAATCTCCCCCTGTCTGATATAAACCAGGCCCACAGTCCCAGACACCAATCTCCCCCTGTCTGGCATGAACCACACCAAAAGTCCCTGACACCAATCTCCCCTTGTCTGAAATTAACCAGCCCCACAGTCACTGACACCAATCTCCCCCTGTCTGATATAAACCAGCCCACAGTCACCGAAACCAATCTCCCCTTGTCTGACTTAAACCAGACCCAGTCAAGACACCAATCTCCCCCTGTCTGATATAAACCAGCCCGACAGCACTGACACCAATCTCCTAATTTTCTGATATAAACCAACCCCAAACTCACTGACACCAATCTCCCCCTGTTTGACAGAAACCAGACCCACAGTCCCTGACACCAATTTCCACCTGTCTGATATAATCCAGCCCCATAGTCCCTGACACTAGTCACCCCCTGTCTGAAATAAACCAGATCCAGACTCGCTGACACCAATCTCCCCCTGTCTGACATAAATCAGCCCCACAGTCACTGACACCAATCTCCCCCTGTCTGATATAAACCAGACCACAGTCACTGACACCAATCTCCCCCTGTCTGATATAAACCAGACCCAGAGTCACTGACACCAATCTCCACTGTCTAATATAAACCAGTCGCAAAGTCACGGACATCAATCTTGTCCAGTCTGATATAAACCAACCCCACAGTCAGTGACACCAATCTCCCCCTCTCTGATGTAAACCAGACCCACAGTCACTGACACCAATCTCCCTGTCTGATATAAACCAGCCTCACAGTCACTGACACGAATCTCCCCCTGTCTGATATAAACCAGCCCCACAGTCACTGACACCAATCTCCCCCTGTCTGATATAAACCAGCACCACAGTCCCTGACACCAATCTCCCCCTGTCTGATATAAACCAGCACCACAGTCACTGACATTAATCTCCCCCTGTCTGATATAAACCAGACCCAGAGTCACTGACATCAATCTCCACTGTCTAATATAAACCAGTCGCAAAGTCACTGACACCAATCTCGTCCTGTCTCATATAAACCAACCCCACAGTCACTGACACCAATCTCCCCTTTCTGATATAAACCAGACCCACAGTCAATGACACCAATCTCCACTGTCTAATAAAAACCAGCACCAAAGTCACGGACATCAATCTTGTCCAGTCTGATATAAACCAACCCCACAGTCAGTGACACCAATCTCCCCCTCTCTGATGTAAACCAGGCCCACAGTCACTGACACCAATCTCCCCCTGTCTGATATAAACCAGACCCACACTCACTGACACCAATCTCATCACGTCTGACATAAACCAGCACCTCAGCCACTGATGCCAAAATCCCCCTGTTTGATATAAACAAGCCCAACGGTCCCTGGCACCAATCTCCTCCTGTCTGATGTAAACCAGACCCACAGTCAGTGACACCAATCTCCCCCGTCTGATAGAAACCAGACCCACAGTCCCTGACACCAAACTCCCCTCTGTCTGAGAAAAACCAGTCCCACAATCACTGACACGAATCTCCCTTTGTCTGATATAAAACACGCCCACAGTCACTGACACCAATCTCCCTTTGTCTGATATAAACCAGCCCCACGGTCACTGACACCAATTACACCCTGTCTAATATAAACCAGCCCCACAGTCACTGACACCAATCTCCCCCTGTCTGATATAAAGCAGCCCCACAGTCAGTGACACCAATGTCCCCCGTCTGATAGAAACCAGACCCACAGTCCCTGACACCAATCTCCCCCTGTCTGATATAAACCAGACCCACAGTCACTGACACCAATCTCCCCCTGTCTGATATAAACCAGCCCCACGGTCACTGACACCAATCTCCCCCTGTCTGATATAAACCAGACCCACAGTCCCTGACACCAATCTCCCCCTGTCTGATATAAACCACCCCACAGTCACTGACACCAAGCTCCCCCTGTCTGACATAAACAACACCAACAGTCCCTGACACCAATCTCCCCTTGTTTGATATAAACCAGCCACACAGTCCCTGACACCAATCTCCCCCGGTCTGATATAAACCACCCAACAGTCACTTACACCAATCTCCCCCTGTCTGATATAAACCACCCCACTGTCACAGACACCAATCTCCCCTTGTTTGATATAAACCAGACCCCAGTCACTGACACCAATCTCCCACTGTCTGACATAAGCCAGACCACAGTCCCTTACACCAATCTCCCCCTGTCTGATATAAACCAGACCCACAGTCCCTGACACCTATCTCCCCTTGTTTGATATAAACCAGACCCACGGTCAATGACACCAATCTCCCCGCTGTCTGATATCAACCAGCCCCACTGCACTGACACCAATCTCCTAATTTTCTGATATAAACCAGCCCCAAAGTCACTGACACCAATCTCCCCCTGTTTGACAGAAATCAGACCCACAGTCCCTGACACCAATTTCCACCTGTCTGATATAATCCAGCCCCATAGTCCCTGACACTAGTCACCCCCTGTATTAAATAAACCAGACCCAGACTCGCTGACACCAATCTCCCCCTATCTGACATAAAGCAGACCACCAGTCCCTGACATCAATCTCCCCCTATCTGACATAAGCCAGCACCACAGTCACTGACACCAATCTTCCCCTGTCTGATATAAACCAGCACCACAGTCCCTGACACCAAACTCCCCCCTGTCTGATATAAACCAGCCCCACAGTCCCTGACACCAATCTCCCCCTGTCTGATATAAATCAGCCCACAGTCACTGACACCAATCTCCCCCTGTCTGATATAAACCAGACCCACAGTCACTGACACCAATCTCCCTTTGTCTGATATAAACCAGCCCCACGGTCACTGACACCAATCTCCCCCTGTCTGATATAAACCACCCCACAGTCACTGACACCAAGCTCCCCCTGTCTGACATAAACAAGACCAACAGTCCCTGACACCAATCTCCCCTTGTTTGATATAAACCAGCCCCACAGTCCCTGACACCAATCTCCCCCGGTCTGATATAAACCACCCAACAGTCACTTACACCAATCTCCCCCTGTCTGATATAAACCACCCCACAGTCACAGACACCAATCTCCCCTTGTTTGATATAAACCAGACCCACGGTCACTGACACCAATCTCCCCCGGTCTGATATAAACCAGCCCCACAGTCAGTGACACCAATCTCCGCCTGTCTGATATAAACCAGACCACAGTCACTGACACCAATCTCCCCCTGTCTGACATAAGCCAGACCACAGTCCCTGACACCAATCTCCCCCTGTCTGATGTAAACCAGACCCACAGTCCCTGACACCAATCTCCCCTTGTTTGATATAAACCAGACCCACGGTCAATGACACCAATCTCCCCGCTGTCTGATATCAACCAGCCCCACTGCACTGACACCAATCTCCTAATTTTCTGATATAAACCAGCCCCAAAGTCACTGACACCAATCTCCCCCTGTTTGACAGAAATCAGACCCACAGACCCTGACACCAATTTCCACCTGTCTGATATAATCCAGCCCCATAGTCCCTGACACTAGTCACCCCCTGTATTAAATAAACCAGACCCAGACTCGCTGACACCAATCTCCCCCTATCTGACATAAAGCAGACCACCAGTCCCTGACATCAATCTCCCCCTATCTGACATAAGCCAGCACCACAGTCACTGACACCAATCTTCCCCTGTCTGATATAAACCAGCACCACAGTCCCTGACACCAAACTCCCCCCTGTCTGATATAAACCAGCCCCACAGTCCCTGACACCAATCTCCCCCTATCTGATATAAATCAGCCCACAGTCACTGACACCAATCTCCCCCTGTCTGATATAAACCAGCACCACAGTCCCTGACACCAATCTCCCCCTGTCTGATATAAACCAATCCCACAGTCAGTGACACCAATCTCCCCTTTCTGATATAAACCAGACCCACAGTCAATGACACCAATCTCCACTGTCTAATATAAACCAGCACCAAAGTCACGGACATCAATCTTGTCCAGTCTGATATAAACCAACCCCACAGTCAGTGACACCAATCTCCCCCTATCTGACATAAACCAGCACCACAGCCACTGATGCCAAAATCCCCCTGTTTGATATAAACAAGCCCAACGGTCCCTGACACCAATCTCCCCCTGTCTGATATAAACCAGCCCCACAGTCACTGACACCAATCTCCCCCTGTCTGACATAAACCAGCCCCACAGTCAGTGACACCAATCTCCCCCTGTCTGATATAAACCAGACCCACACTCACTGACACCAATCTCATCACATCTGACATAAACCAGCACCACAGCCACTGATGCCAAAATCCCCCAGTTTGATATTAACCAGCCCCACGGTCCCTGACACCAATCTCTGCCTGTCTGATATAAACCAGACCCATAGTCCCTGACACCAATCTCCCCCTGTCTGATATAAACCAGGCCCACAGTCCCAGACACCAATCTCCCCCTGTCTGACATGAACCACACCAAAAGTCCCTGACACCAATCTCCCCTTGTCTGAAATTAACCAGCCCCACAGTCACTGACACCAATCTCCCCCTGTCTGATATAAACCAGCCCACAGTCACCGAAACCAATCTCCCCTTGTCTGACTTAAACCAGACCCAGTCAAGACACCAATCTCCCCCTGTCTGATATAAACCAGCCCGACAGCACTGACACCAATCTCCTAATTTTCTGATATAAACCAACCCCAAACTCACTGACACCAATCTCCCCCTGTTTGACAGAAACCAGACCCACAGTCCCTGACACCAATTTCCGCCTGTCTGATATAATCCAGCCCCATAGTCCCTGACACTAGTCACCCCCTGTATGAAATAAACCAGATCCAGACTCGCTGACACCAATCTCCCCCTGTCTGACATAAATCAGCCCCACAGTCACTGACACCAATCTCCCCCTGTCTGATATAAACCAGACCACAGTCACTGACACCAATCTCCCCCTGTCTGATATAAACCAGACCCAGAGTCACTGACACCAATCTCCACTGTCTAATATAAACCAGTCGCAAAGTCACGGACATCAATCTTGTCCAGTCTGATATAAACCAACCCCACAGTCAGTGACACCAATCTCCCCCTCTCTGATGTAAACCAGACCCACAGTCACTGACACCAATCTCCCTGTCTGATATAAACCAGCCTCACAGTCACTGACACGAATCTCCCCCTGTCTGATATAAACCAGCCCCACAGTCACTGACACCAATCTCCCCCTGTCTGATATAAACCAGCACCACAGTCCCTGACACCAATCTCCCCCTGTCTGATATAAACCAGCACCACAGTCACTGACATTAATCTCCCCCTGTCTGATATAAACCAGACCCAGAGTCACTGACATCAATCTCCACTGTCTAATATAAACCAGTCGCAAAGTCACTGACACCAATCTCGTCCTGTCTCATATAAACCAACCCCACAGTCACTGACACCAATCTCCCCTTTCTGATATAAACCAGACCCACAGTCAATGACACCAATCTCCACTGTCTAATAAAAACCAGCACCAAAGTCACGGACATCAATCTTGTCCAGTCTGATATAAACCAACCCCACAGTCAGTGACACCAATCTCCCCCTCTCTGATGTAAACCAGGCCCACAGTCACTGACACCAATCTCCCCCTGTCTGATATAAACCAGACCCACACTCACTGACACCAATCTCATCACGTCTGACATAAACCAGCACCTCAGCCACTGATGCCAAAATCCCCCTGTTTGATATAAACAAGCCCAACGGTCCCTGGCACCAATCTCCTCCTGTCTGATGTAAACCAGACCCACAGTCAGTGACACCAATCTCCCCCGTCTGATAGAAACCAGACCCACAGTCCCTGACACCAAACTCCCCTCTGTCTGAGAAAAACCAGTCCCACAATCACTGACACGAATCTCCCTTTGTCTGATATAAAACACGCCCACAGTCACTGACACCAATCTCCCTTTGTCTGATATAAACCAGCCCCACGGTCACTGACACCAATTACACCCTGTCTAATATAAACCAGCCCCACAGTCACTGACACCAATCTCCCCCTGTCTGATATAAAGCAGCCCCACAGTCAGTGACACCAATGTCCCCCGTCTGATAGAAACCAGACCCACAGTCCCTGACACCAATCTCCCCCTGTCTGATATAAACCAGACCCACAGTCACTGACACCAATCTCCCCCTGTCTGATATAAACCAGCCCCACAGTCAGTGACACCAATCTCCCCCTGTCTGACATAAACCAGACCACAGTCCCTGACACCAATCTCCCTGTCTGATATAAACCAGACCACAGTCCCTGACACCAATCTCCCCCTGTCTGATATAAACCAGACCCACACTCACTGACACCAATCTCCCCCTGTCTGACATAAATCAGCCCCACAGTCACTGACACCAATCTCCCCCTGTCTGATATAAACCAGACCACAGTCACTGACACCAATCTCCCCCTGTCTGATATAAACCAGACCCAGAGTCACTGACACCAATCTCCAGTGTCTAATATAAACCAGTCGCAAAGTCACGGACATCAATCTTGTCCAGTCTGATATAAACCAACCCCACAGTCAGTGACACCAATCTCCCCCTCTCTGATATAAACCAGACCCAGAGTCACTGACACCAATCTCCAGTGTCTAATATAAACCAGTCGCAAAGTCACGGACATCAATCTTGTCCAGTCTGATATAAACCAACCCCACAGTCAGTGACACCAATCTCCCCCTCTCTGATGTAAACCAGACCCACAGTCACTGACACCAATCTCCCCCTCTCTGACATAAACCAGCACCACAGCCACTGATGCCAAAATCCCCCTGTTTGATATAAACAAGCCCAACGGTCCCTGACACCAATCTCCCCCTGTCTGATGTAAACCAGACCCACAGTCCCTGACACCAATCTCCCCTTGTTTGATATAAACCAGACCCACGGTCACTGACACCAATCTCCCCCGGTCTGATATAAACCAGCCCCACAGTCACTGCGACCAATCTCCCACTGTCTGATATAAACCATCCCCACAGTCAGTGACACCAATCTCCCCCTGTCTGACATAAGCCAGACCACAGTCCCTGACACCAATCTCCCCCTGCCTGACATAAGCCAGACCACAGTCCCTGACACCAATCTCCCTCTGTCTGATATAAACCAGACCCACAGTCAGTGACACCAATCTCCCCCTGTCTGACATAAGCCAGACCACAGTCCCTGACACCAATCTCCCCCTGTTTGATATAAACCAGACCCACGGTCACTGACACCAATCTCCCCCTGTCTGATATAAACCAGCCCCACAGTCACTGACACCAATCTCCCCCTGTCTGATATAAACCAGCCCAAAGTCACTGACACCAATCTCCCCCTGTTTGACAGAAACCAGCCCCACAGTCACTGATGCCAAATTCCGCCTGTGTGATCTAATGCAGCCCCATAGTCCCTGACACCAGTCACCCCCTGTATGATATAAACCAGTCCCAGGGTCACTGACACCAATCTCCCCCTGTCTGATATAAACGATCCCCACAGTTAATGACACCAATCTCCCCTTGTCTGATATAAACCACCCCAAAGTCAGTGTCACCAATCTTCCCCTGTCTGATATAAACCAGATCCACAGTCACTAACACCAATCTCGCACTGTCTGATATAAACCAGCCCCACAGTCAGTGACACCAATCTCCCCCTGACTGATATAAACCAGCCCCACAGTGACTGACACCAATCTCCCCCTGTCTGACATAAGCCAGACCACAGTACCTGACACCAATCTTTCCCTGTCTAATTTCAACAAGCCCCACAGTCACTGACACCAATCTCCCTGTCTGATATAAACCAGCCTCACAGTCACTGACACGAATCTCCCCCTGTCTGATATAAACCAGCCCCACAGTCACTGACACCAATCTCCCCCTGTCTGATATAAACCAGCACCACAGTCCCTGACACCAATCTCCCCCGTCTGATATAAACCAGCCCCACAGTCACTGACATTAATCTCCCCCTGTCTGATATAAACCAGACCCAGAGTCACTGACATCAATCTCCACTGTCTAATATAAACCAGTCGCAAAGTCACTGACACCAATCTCGTCCTGTCTCATATAAACCAACCCCACAGTCAGTGACACCAATCTCCCCTTTCTGATATAAACCAGACCCACAGTCAATGACACCAATCTCCACTGTCTAATAAAAACCAGCACCAAAGTCACGGACATCAATCTTGTCCAGTCTGATATAAACCAACCCCACAGTCAGTGACACCAATCTCCCCCTCTCTGATGTAAACCAGGCCCACAGTCACTGACACCAATCTCCCCCTGTCTGATATAAACCAGACCCACACTCACTGACACCAATCTCATCACGTCTGACATAAACCAGCACCTCAGCCACTGATGCCAAAATCCCCCTGTTTGATATAAACAAGCCCAACGGTCCCTGGCACCAATCTCCTCCTGTCTGATAGAAACCAGACCCACAGTCCCTGACACCAAACTCCCCTCTGTCTGAGAAAAACCAGTCCCACAATCACTGACACGAATCTCCCTTTGTCTGATGTAAAACAGGCCCACAGTCACTGACACCAATCTCCCTTTGTCTGATATAAACCAGCCCCACGGTCACTGACACCAATCTCCCTTTGTCTGAAAAAAACCAGCCCCACGGTCACTGACACCAATTACACCCTGTCTAATATAAACCAGCACCACAGTCACTGACACCAATCTCCCCCTGTCTGATATAAAGCAGCCCCACAGTCAGTGACACCAATCTCCCCCGTCTGATAGAAACCAGACCCACAGTCCCTGACACCAATCTCCCCCTGTCTGATATAAACCAGACCCACAGTCACTGACACCAATCTCCCCCTGTCTGATATAAACTAGACCACAGTCACTGACACCAATCTCCCCCTGTCTGACATAAACCAGACCACAGTCCCTGACACCAATCTCCCCCTGTCTGATATAAACCAGACCACAGTCCCTGACACCAATCTCCCCCTGTCTGATATAAACCAGACCCACACTCACTGACACCAATCTCCCCCTGTCTGACATAAGCCAGACCACAGTCCCTGACACCAATATCCCCCGGTCTGATATAAACCAGCCCCACAGTCCCTGACACCAATCTCCCCCTGTCTGATATAAACCAGACCACAGTCCCTGACACCAATCTCCCCCTGTCTGATATAAACCAGACCCACACTCACTGACACCAATCTCCCCCTGTCTGATATAAACCAGACCCACACTCACTGACACCAATATCCCCCTGTCTGATATAAACCAGCCCCACAGTCCCTGACACCAATCTCCCCCTGTCTGATATAAACCAGCCTCACAGTCACTGACACCAATCTCCCCCTGTCTGATATAAACCAGCCCCACAGTCCCTGACACCAATCTCCCCCTGTCTGACATAAACCAGCCCCACAGTCAGTGACACCAATCTCCCCCTGTCTGATATAAACCAGACCCACACTCACTGACACCAATCTCCCCCTGTCTGATATAAACCAGACCCACACTCACTGACACCAATCTCATCACATCGGACATAAACCAGCACCACAGCCACTGATGCCAAAATCCCCCTGTTTGATATAAACCAGCCCCACGGTCCCTGACACCAAT
Source organism: Chiloscyllium punctatum (assembly GCF_047496795.1). Classification (NCBI taxonomy): domain Eukaryota; kingdom Metazoa; phylum Chordata; class Chondrichthyes; order Orectolobiformes; family Hemiscylliidae; genus Chiloscyllium; species Chiloscyllium punctatum. The sequence continues at coordinate 7,018,980 of NC_092755.1, forward strand.
CTCTGCTTGTCTGATATAAACCAGACCCATAGTCCCTGACACCAATCTCCCCCTGTCTGATATAAACCAGGCCTACTGTCCCAGACACCAATCTCCCCCTGTCTGACATGAACCACACCAAAAGTCCCTGACACTAATCTCCCCTTGTCTGATATAAACCAGCCCCACAGTCACTGACACCAATCTCCCCCTGTCTGATATAAACCAGCCCACAGTCACTGACACCAATCTCCCCTTGTCTGATTTAAACCAGACCCAGTCAATGACACCAATCTCCCCCTGTCTGATATAAACCAGCCCGACAGCACTGACACCAATCTCCTAATTTTCTGATATAAACCAACCCCAAACTCACTGACACCAATCTCCCCCTGTTTGACAGAAACCAGACCCACAGTCCCTGACACCAATTTCCGCCTGTCTGATATAATCCAGCCCCATAGTCCCTGACACTAGTCACCCCCTGTATGAAATGAACCAGATCCAGAGTCGCTGACACCAATCTCCCCCTGTCTGACATAAAGCAGAACAACTGTCCCTGACAACAATCTCCACCGATCTGACATAAGCCAGCCGCACAGTCACGGACACCAATCTCCCCTTGTCTGATATAAACCAGCCGCACAGTCACTGACACCAATCTCCCCTTGTCTCATATAAACCAGCACCACAGTCACTGACACCAATCTCCCCCTGTCTGATATAAACCAGACCCACACTCACTGACACCAAACTCCCCTCTGTCTCTGAAAAACCAGTCCCACAATCACTGACACGAATCTCCCTTTGTCTGATATAAAACAGGCCCACAGTCACTGACACCAAACTCCCTTTGTCTGATATAAACCAGCCCCACGGTCACTGACACCAATTACACCCTGTCTAATATAAACCAGCCCCACAGTCACTGACACCAATCTCCCACTGTCTGATATAAAGCAGCCCCACAGTCAGTGACACCAATCTCCCCCTGTCTGATAGAAACCAGACCCACAGTCCCTGACACCAATCTCCCCCTGTCTGATATAAACCAGACCCACAGTCACTGAAACCAATCTCCCCCTGTCTGATATAAATCAGCCCCACAGTCCCTGACACCAACCTCCCCCTGTCTGATATAAACCACCCCACAGTCACTTACACCAATCTCCCCCTGTCTGATATAAACCAGCACCACCGTCAGTGAGACCAAGCTCCCCCTGTCTGACATAAAGCAGCCCCACAGTCACTGACACCAATCTCCCCCTGTCTGATATAAACCAGACAACAGTCAATGACACCAATCTCCCCCTGTCTGATATAAACCAGACCCAGAGTCACTGACACCAATCTCCACTGTCTAATATAAACCAGTCGCAAAGTCACGGACATCAATCTTGTCCAGTCTGATATAAACCAACCCCACAGTCAGTGACACCAATCTCCCCCTCTCTGATGTAAACCAGACCCACGGTCACTGACACCAATCTCCCCCGGTCTGATATAAACCAGCCCCACAGTCACTGCCACCAATCTCCCACTGTCTGATATAAACCATCCCCACAGTCAGTGACACCAATCTCCCCCTGTCTGACATAAGCCAGACCACAGTCCCTGACACCAATCTCCCCCTGTCTGATATAAACCAAACCCACGGTCACTGACACCAATCTCCCCCTGTCTGATATAAACCAGCCCCACAGTCAGTGACACCAATCTCCCCCTGTCTGATATAATCCAGCCCCATAGTCCCTGACACTAGTCACCCCCTGTATGAAATAAACCAGAACCAGAGTCGCTGACACCAATCTCCGACTGTCTGACATAAAGCAGAACAACAGTCCCTGACAACAATCTGCACCGATCTGACATAAGCCAGCCGCACAGTCACTGACACCAATCTCCCCTTGTCTGATATAAACTAGCACCACAGTCACTGACACCAATCTCCCCCTGTCTGATATAAACCAGACCCACACTCACGGACACCAATCTCATCACGTCTGACATAAACCAGCACCACAGCCACTGATGCCAAAATCCCCCTGTTTGATATAAACAAGCCCAACGGTCCCTGACACCAATCTCCCCCTGTCTGATATAAAGCAGCCCCACAGTCAGTGACACCAATCTCCCCCTGTCTGATATAAAGCAGCCCCACAGTCAGTGACACCAATCTCCCCCTGTCTGATATAAACCAGCCCCACAGTCACTGACACCAACCTCCCCTCTGTCTGAGAAAAACCAGTCCCACAATCACTGACACGAATCTCCCTTTGTCTGATATAAAACAGGCCCACAGTCACTGACACGAATCTCCCTTTGTCTGATATAAACCAGCCCCACAGTCACTGACACCAATCTCCCTTTGTCTGATATAAACCAGCCCCACGGTCACTGACACCAATTACACCCTGTCTAATATTAACCAGCCCCACAGTCACTGACACCAATCTCCCCCTGTCTGATATAAAGCAGCCCCACAGTCAGTGACACCAATCTCCCCCTGTCTGATAGAAACCAGACCCACAGTCCCTGACACCAATCTCCCCCTGTCTGATATAAACCAGACCCACAGTCACTGAAACCAATCTCCCCCTGTCTGATATAAACCAGACCCACAGTCACTGACACCAATCTCGCCCTGTCTGATATAAACCAGCAACACAGTCACTGACATTAATCTCCCCCTGTCTGACATAAACCAGCCCCACAGTTCCTGACACCAACCTCCCCCTGTCTGATATAAACCACCCCACAGTCACATACACCAATCTCCCCCTGTCTGATATAAACCAGCACCACCGTCAGTGAGACCAAGCTCCCCCGGTCTGACATAAATCAGCCCCACAGTAACTGACACCAATCTCCCCCTGTCTGATATAAACCAGACCACAGTCCCTGACACCAATCTCCCCCTGTCTGATATAAACCAGCCCCATAGTCACTGACACCAATCTCTGCCTGTCTGATATAAACCAGACTTACAGTCCCTGACACAAATCTCCCCGTCTGATATGAACCAGCCTCACAGTCACTGACACGAATCTCCCCCTGTCTCATATAAACCAGCCCCACAGTCACTGACACCAATCTCCCCCTGTCTGATATAAACCAGCCTCACAGTCACTGACACCAATCTCCCCCTGTCTGATATAAACCAGCCCCAAAGTCACTGACACCAATCTCGTCCTGTCTGATATAAACCAACTCCACAGTCACTGACACCAATTTCCGCCTGTCTGATATAATCCAGCCCCATAATCCCTGACACTAGTCACCCACTGTATGATATAAACCAGACCCAGAGTCGCTGACATCAATCTCCCCCTATCTGACTTAAACCAGCACCACAGTCCCTGACGCCAATTTCCCCCTGTCTGATATAAACCAGCCCCACGGTCACTGACACCAATCTCCCCCTGTCTGATATAAACCAGCCCCACAATCACTGACACCAATCTCCCCCTGTCTGATATAAACCAGACCCACAGTCACTGACACCAATCTCCCCCTGTCTGATATAAACCAGCCCCACAGTCACTGACACCAATCTCCCCCTGTCTGATATAAACCAGACCCACAGTCACTGACACCAATCTCCCCCTGTCTGATATAAAGCAGCCCCACAGTCACTGACACCAATCTCCCCCTGTCTTATATAAACTAGACCCACAGTCACTGACACCAATCTCCCCCTGTCTGATATAAACCAGACCACAGTCACTAACACCAATCTCCCCCTGTCTGATATAAACCAGACCCACACTCACTGACACCAATCTCCCCCTGTCTGACAAAACCACCCCATAGTCACTGACACCAATCTCCCCCTGTCTTATATAAACTAGACCCACAGTCACTGACACCAATCTCCCCCTGTCTGATATAAACCAGCCCCACAGTCACTGACACCAATCTCCCCCTGTCTTATATAAACTAGACCCACAGTCACTGACACCAATCTCCCCCTGTCTGATATAAACCAGCCCCACAGTCACTGACACCAATCTCCCCCTGTCTTATATAAACTAGACCCACAGTCACTGACACCAATCTCCCCCTGTCTGATATAAACCAGCCCCACAGTCACTGACACCAATCTCCCTTTGTCTGATATAAACCAGCCCCACGGTCACTGACACCAATCTCTCCTTTTCTGATATAAACGAGCCCCACAGTCACTGACACCAATCTCTGCCTGTCTGATATAAACCAGTCTTACAGTCCCCGACACCAATCTCCCCCTGTCTGATATAAACCAGCCCCACAGTCCCTGACACCAATCTCCCCTTGTCTGATATAAACCAGACTCACAGTCACTGACACCAATCTCCACTGTCTAATATAACCCAGTCCCAAAGTCACTGACACCAATCCCGTCCTGTCTGATATAAACCAACCCCACAGTCACGGACACCAATCTCCCCTTGTCTGATATAAACCATACCCACAGTCACTGACACCAATCTCCCCCTGTCTGATATAAACCATACCCACAGTTCCTGACACCAATCTCCCCCTGTCTGATATAAACCAGCCCCACAGTCACTGACACCAATCTCCCTTTGTCTGATATAAACCAGCCCCACGGTCACTGACACCAATCTCTCCTTTTCTGATATAAACGAGCCCCACAGTCACTGACACCAATCTCTGCCTGTCTGATATAAACCAGTCTTACAGTCCCCGACACCAATCTCCCCCTGTCTGATATAAACCAGCCCCACAGTCCCTGACACCAATCTCCCCTTGTCTGATATAAACCAGACTCACAGTCACTGACACCAATCTCCACTGTCTAATATAACCCAGTCCCAAAGTCACTGACACCAATCCCGTCCTGTCTGATATAAACCAACCCCACAGTCACGGACACCAATCTCCCCTTGTCTGATATAAACCATACCCACAGTTCCTGACACCAATCTCCCCCTGTCTGATATAAACCAGACCCACAGTCATTGACACCAATCTCCCCCTGTCTGATATAAACCAGGCCCACAGTCCCAGACACCAAACTCCCCCTGTCTGATATAAACCAGCCCCACAGTCACTGACGCCAATCTCCCCCTGTCTGATATAAACCAGGCCCACAGTCCAGACACCAAACTCCCCCTGTCTGATATAAACCTGCCCCACAGTCACTGACACCAATCTCCCCCTGTGTGATATAAACCAGCCCCACACACACTGACTCCAATCTCCCCCTGTCTGCTATAAACCAGACCCACATTCACTGACACCAATCTCCCCCTGTCTGATATAAACCAGCCCCACAGTCACTGACCCCAATCTCCCCCTGTCTGACTTATGCCAGACCACAGTTCCTGACACCAATCTCCCCTTGTCTAATATAAACCAGCCCCACAGTCACTGACACCAATCTCCCCCTGTCTGATATAAACAAGCCGCACCATGACTGACACCAATCTCCCCCTGTCTGATATAAACCAGCACAAGAGTCACTGACACCAATCTCCCCATGTCTAATATAAACCAGACCCACAGTCCCTGACACCAATCTCCCCCTGTCTGATATCAACCACACCAATAGTCCCTGACACCAATCTCCCCTTGTCTGATATAAACCAGACTCACAGTCACTGACACCAATCTCCACTGTCTAATATAAACCAGCCCCAAAGTCACTGACACCAATCTCGTCCTGTCTGATATAAATCAACCCCACAGTCACGGATACCAATCTCTGCCTGTCTGATATAAACCCGCCCCAGAGTCACTGACACCAATCTCCCCTTGTCTGATATAAACCAACCCCACAGTCACGGACACCAATCTCTGCCTGTCTGATATAAACCCGCCCCAGAGTCACTGACACCAATCTCCCCCTGTCTGATATAAACCAGACCCACAGACACTGACACCAATCTCCCCCTGTCTGATATAAACCAGCCCCACAGTCACTGACACCAATCTCCCCCTGTCTGATATAAACCAGACCCACAGTCACTGACACCAATCTCCCCCTGTCTGATATAAAGCAGACCCACAGTCACTGACACCAATCTCCCCCTGTCTTATATAAACTAGACCCACAGTCACTGACACCAATCTCCCCCTGTCTGATATAAACCAGACCACAGTCACTAACACCAATCTCCCCCTGTCTGATATAAACCAGACCCACACTCACTGACACCAATCTCCCCTTGTCTGATATAAACCAACCCCACAGTCACGGACACCAATCTCTGCCTGTCTGATATAAACCCGCCCCAGAGTCACTGACACCAATCTCCCCCTGTCTGACATAAACCCGCCCCAGAGTCACTGACACCAATCTCCCCCTGTCTGATATGAACCACACCAAAAGTCACTGACACCAATCTCCCCCTGTCTGATATAAACCAGTCCTACAGTCAGTGACACAAATCTCCCCCTGTCTGATCAAAACCAGCACCACAGTCACTGACACCAATCTCCCCCTGTCTGATACAAACCAGCCACACAGTCACTAACACCAGTCTCCCCTTGTCTGATATAAACCAGCCCCATAGTCACTGACACCAATCTCTGCCTGTCTGATATAAACCAGACTTACAGTCCCTGACACAAATCTCCCCCTGTCTGATATAAACCAGCCTCACAGTCACTGACACCAATCTCCCCCTGTCTGATATAAACCAGCCCCACAGTCACTGACACCAATCTCCCCCTGTCTGATATAAACCAGCCCCACAGTCACTGACACCAACCTCCCCCTGTCTGATATAAACCAGCCCCACACTCACTGACACCAATCTCCCCTTGTCTGATATAAACCAGACCACAGTCACTGACACCAATCTCCCCCTGTCTGATATAAACCAGCCCCACACTCACTGACATCAATCACCCCCAGTCTGATATAAACCAGCCCCACAGTCCCTGACACCAATCACCCCCTGCCTGATATAATCCAGACCCACAGTCCCTGACACAAATCTCCCCCTGTCTGATATAAACCAGCCCCACACTCACTGACATCAATCACCCCCAGTCTGATATAAACCAGCCCCACAGTCCCTGACACCAATCTCCCCCGTCTGATATAAACCAGCCTCACAGTCACTGACACCAATCTCCCCCTGTCTGATATAAACCAGCCCCACAGTCACTGACACCAATCTCCCCCTGTCTGATATAAACCAGCCCCATAGTCACTGACACCAATCTCCCCTTGTCTGATATAAACCAACCCCAGAGTCAGTTACAACAATCTCTTCCTGTCTGATATAATCCAGCCCCAAACACACTGACACCAATCTCTGCCTGTCTGATATTAACCAACTCGGTAAAAACAAGGACTGCAGATGCTGGAAACCAGAGTCTAGATTATCGTGCTGCTGGAAAAGCACAGGTAGTGTTGATATAAACTAACTCCACAGTCACTGATGCCAGTCTCCTCCTGTCTGATATAAACCAGTGGCTGTGGGTCCCGTTTATATTAGACAGGGGGAGATTGGTGTCAGGGACTTTGGGCCTGGTTTATTTCAGACAGGGGGAGATTGGTGTCAGGGACTGATGGGTCTGGTATATGTCAGACAGGGGGAGGTTGGCATCCGAGACTGTGGTGCTCGTTTATATCAGACAGGGGGAGATTGGCATCAGAGACTGTGGTGCTCGTTTATATCAGACAGGGGGAGATTGGCATCAGAGACTGTGGGTCTGGTTTATATCAGACAGGAGGAGTTTGGTTTAGTGGTGCTCGAAGAGCACAGCAGTTCAGGCAGCATCCAATGAGCAGCGAAATCGACGTTTCGGGCAAAAGTCCTGATGAAGGGGTTTTGCCCGAAACGTCGATTTCGCTGCTCGTTGGATGCTGCCTGAACTGCTGTGCGCTTCCAGCACCACTAATTCAGTATTTGGTTTTCAGCATCTGCAGTTAATTTTTTAACCAGGAGGAGATTGGTGTCAGGGCGTGTGGGGTAGGTTTATATCAGACAGGGGGAGATTGGTGTCCGTGACTGTGGGTCTGGTTTATATCAGACAGGGGGAGATTGGTGTCCGTGACTGTGGGTCTGGTTTATATCAGACAGGGGGAGATTGGTATCAGTGACAGTGGAGGTGGTTTATATCAGACAGGAGGAGATTGGTGTCAGGGACTGAGGGTCTGGTTTATATCAGACAGGGGGAGATTGGTGTCAGGGACTGTGGGACTGGTTTATATTAGACAGGAGGAGATTGGTGTCAGGGACTGTGGGACTGGTTTATATCAGACTGGGGGTGATTGGTGTCAGTGACTGTGGGGTTGGTTTATATCAGACAGGGCGAGATTGGTATCAGTGACAGTGGAGGTGGTTTATGTCAGATGGGGGAGATTGGTGTCAGTGACTGTGGGGCTGGTTTATATCAGACAGGAGGAGAGTGGCATCAGTGACTGTGGAGTTAGTTTATATCAACACTACCTGTGCTTTTTCAGCAGCACTATAATCTAGACTCTGGTTTCCAGCATCTGAAGTCCTTGTTTTTACCTCGTTGGTTTATATCAGACAGGCAGAGATTGGTGTCAGTGTGTGTGCGGCTGGATTATATCAGACAGGGGGAGATTGGCATCATTTCTGTGGGGCTGGTTTATGTCAGACGGGGAGATTGGTTTCAGGGTCTGTTGGTCTGGTTTATGTAAGACAGGGGCAGATTGGTGTCAGTGACTGTGGTCTGGTTTATATCAGACAGGGTGAGGTTGGTGTCAGGGATTATGGGGCCGGATTATATCAGACAGGGGGAGATTGGTGTCAGGGTTTGTGGGTCTGGTTTATATCAGACAGGGTGAGATTGGTGTCAGTGACTGTGGGTCTGGTTTATATTAGACCTGGGGAGATTGGTATCAGTGACTGTGGGGCTGGTTTATGTCACACAGCGGGAGATTGGCATCAGTAACTGTCAGGCTGGTTTATATATGACAGGGGGAGATTGGGGTCAGTGACTGTGGGTCTGGTTTATATTAGACAAGGGGAGATTACTATCAGTGGTTGTGGGTCTGGTTTATATCAGACAGGGGGAGATTGGGGTCAGTGACTGTGGGGCTGGTTTATACCAGACAGGAGGAGATTGGTGTCAGGCACTGTGGGACTGGTTCATATCATACAGGGAGAGATTGGTATCAGTGACTGTGGGGCTGGTTTATATCAGACAGGGGAGAATTGGTGTCAGTGATTGTGGAGGTGGTTTATATCAGACGGGGAGATTGGTGTCAGTGAGTGTGGGGCTGGTTTATATCAAACAGGGGGAGATTGGTGTCAGTGACTGTGGGGCTGGTTTATGTCACACAGCGGGAGATTGGCATCAGTAACTGTCAGGCTGGTTTATATATGACAGGGGGAGATTGGTGTCAGTGACTGTGGGGCTGGTTTGTATCAGACAGGGGGAGATTGGTGTCAGGGACTGCGGTCCTGGTTTATGTCAGACAGGGGGAGATTGGTGTCATTGTCTGTGGGGCTGGTTTATCTTAGACAGGGCGAGATTGGTATCACTGACAGTGGAGGTGGTTTATATCAACGCTACCTGTGCTTTTCCAGCAGCACTATAATCTAGACTCTGGTTTTCAGCATCTGCAGTCCTTGTTTTTACCTAGTTCGTTTATATCAGACAGGGGGAGATTGGTGTCAGTGTGTGTGGGGCTGGATTATATCAGACAGGAAGAGAATGGTGTCACTGACTCCGGGGTTGGTTTATATCAGACAGGGGGAGATTGGTGTCAGTGTGTGTGGGGCTGGATTATATCAGACAGGAAGAGAATGGTGTCACTGACTCCGGGGTTGGTTTATATCAGACAAGAGGAGATTGCGGTCCCACAGTCCCACAGTCCCTGACACCAATCGCCTCAGTTTTGACATAAACTTTGATTCCCATTCTTCCTGGTAGGAAAGTAGGGCCATGTGTGGAATGTTCAAGTCAGTAAGAATCGTCAGGAAGGATTCAGTAAGAATCGTCAGCAAGGATTCAGTAAGAATCGTCAGGAAGGATTCAGTAAGAATCGTCAGGAAGGATTCAGTAAGAATTGTCAGCAAGGATTCAGTAAGAATCGTCAGCAAGGATTCAGTAAGAATCGTCAGGAAGGATTCAGTAAGAATCGTCAGCAAGGATTCAGTAAGAATCGTCAGGAAGGATTCAGTAAGAATTGTCAGGAAGGATTCAGTAAGAATTGTCAGCAAGGATTCAGTAAGAATTGTCAGCAAGGATTCAGTAAGAATTGTCAGGAAGGATTCAGTAAGAATTGTCAGGAAGGATTCAGTAAGAATTGTCAGGAAGGATTCATCAGCACTTTCTTACTGGAGATTTTAATGCCGGGGACCTTTCAGATATCAAATTTCAGTTCTTATCACAGGGAGCAAGTTCCATTTGAAGCAGAAATTCAATACTAATTGCACACTAATTGCCTGTGTAATTTTTCTGAATTTTACAGAATAATCACAGAGAGCTGGTTTTAAAGGGTCACTATACCCCGAAGATCGCTGTCAGCTACAATGACAAGAATCTTCAACTCTACTCTCGTGATAAGGAAGTAACTTCAGCAGAAACAAACCCTAACTGTCAGGACATACCTGATTCAGTGCTGGATGTCACGAGCAACAGGAGTAATGGAATATTCCAACCTCTGCAGTCACATGTAGACTTGCTGGTGTGTGAGCTGACGAAATCCACTTGCACTGGTTGAACAGGTCACTCCCAGGTGTGAATCTGCTGATGTGTCAGAAGTTGGATGAAGTTGTGAATCCTTTCTCTCACACAGGGCAGGGGAATGGCCTTGACACAGTGTGAACTTACTGATGGGTCAGAAGGTTAGATGTATTCGGGAACCCTTTCTCCCACACGGCAGATGAATATTCTTTCCGCAGTTTGAACATGTTGATGGATCAGTCGCTGTGACAGTTGAGTAAATCCCTCTCTCAAATGGAGCAGGGGAATGAATAGCTTCTCCCCAGTATGAACCTGATCTACCAGTCACTCTGAGTGAATCCTTTCTCACAGAGACAACAGGTGAATGGTCTCTCACTTGTATGAAACAGCTGGTGTGTCAGCAGAGCTGTTGACTGAGTGAATCCTTTCCCAAACTGAGTGCAGGAGAATGGCTTCTCTCCAGAGTGACTGTGCGGATGAATTTCCAACAGGAATGAGTATTTGAATGCCTTTCCACAATCCCCATGTTTACATGGTTTCCCTGTGGTACTGGTGTTGTTGCTTGTCTCCAGGTTGTGTGATCAGTTCAAGCCTTGCACACACACAAGCATAGCCCCAGGGTAGTGGGAAATGGGAACTTACTGTCTGTAAGGGTGACAGAAGGAGAAACTCTCCAAATATTGAAGATGTTGTGATGAAGTTGAAGGTGTATACTGTACCTTTAAGGGAGAGTGAAGGCTGTTTTGGCAGTGAGAGCAACTGCTGTGTGACTGACTAGCAGTCTCAGAGTGTTCTGGAAAATTGAAAATATGCAACATTTGGTTGTAAATTAGATACCTCAGTATTTTGACCACAATTTGAATTCAGCCAATCTGTTTAAATTATGCCCCAGTATACTAAAACCCAAAGAGAGAGAGAGAGAGAGAGAGAGAGACTGCCATCCAAAACACTCTCGATCAACGGTACTTTTTTTACCCTTGCAGCAGAAGTCCAAAGATGACCCAGGGAGATCTCCAATCAGGTCTCCTCTCTTCCTCCTTCTCTCCAGAGAGAAAAGTCTGAGCTTCTTCAATCTCTCTTCATAAGGCAAGCCTTTCAGTCCAGGCAGCATCCCAGCAAACCTTCTTTGCACCCTCCCCAAAGCCTCTGTATCTTTCCTACAGTAGGGCAACCAGAACTGGACACAATATTCCAAGTGTGGTCTCACCAGGGACTTGTAGAGTTGTATCAAAACCTCACGGCTCTTAAACTTGATCCCCCTGTTAATGAAAGCCAAATCACCATATGCTTTCTTAATAACCCTATCCACTTGGGTGGAAAATCTGCGGGAACTATGTACTGGAACACCAAGATCCCTCTGCTCCTCCACATTGCCAACAATCCTGTCTTTAATCCTATATTCAGCATTCGAGTTCGACCTTTCAAATTGCATCATTTCGCATTTATCCAGGTTGAATTCCATCTGCCATTTCACAGCCCAGCTCTGCACCCTGCCTATGTTGCGCTGCAGCCTGCAATAGCTCTCGATACTATCAACGGCACCTCCAACCTTTGTGTCATCTCCAAATTTACTAACCCACCCCTCATCCAAGTCATTTATAAAAACTATAAAGAGCAGAGACCCAAGAAGAGAGCCCTGTGGGACACCACTTAAGACTGATCTCCAGGCAGAACTTTCCATCTCGCCTTCTGTCAGCTAACCAATTCTGAATCCAAATAGCCAAATCTCCCTGTAACCCATACCTCCTGACTTTATGGATGAGACCACCTTATCAAATGCCTTGCTGAAGTCCTCATACACCACATCCTCTTCATCGATCTATCCTGTCACTTCCTCAAAGAACTCAATAAGATTTATGAGGCATGACCTTCCCCTCACAAAGCCATGCTGACTGCCTTTAATCATGCTATGCTTTTCCAAATAGTCATAAATCCTATCCCTCAGAATTCTTTCCAAAACCTTGCTGACCACAAACATAAGACTGACTGGTCTGTAATTGCCAGGGATTTCCCTATTACCCTTCTTGAAAAGGGGAACAACATTGGCCTCCTCGCAATAACATAGAACATAGAAGAATACAGCGCAGTACAGGCCCTTCGGTCCTCGATGTTGCGCCGATCAAAGCCCACCTAACCTACACTAACCCACTATCCTCCATATACCTATCCAATGCCCGCTTAAATACCCATAAAGAGGGAGAGTCCACCACTGCTACTGGCAGGGCATTCCATGAATTTACGACTCGCTGAGTGAAGAACCTACCCCTAACATCAGTCCTATATCTACCCCCCCTTAATTTAAAGATATGCCCCCTTGTAATAGCTGACTCCATACGTGGAAAAAGGTTCTCACTGTCAACCCTATCTAAACCCCAAATCATCTTGTACACCTCTATCAAGTCACCCCTAAACCTTCTTTTCTCCAATGAAAACAACCCCAAGTGCCTCAGCCTTTCCTCATACGATCTTCCTACCATACCAGGCAACATCCTGGTAAACCTCCTCTGCACCCGTTCCAGTGCCTCCACATCCTTCCTATAGTATGGCGACCAAAACTGCACACAATATTCCAGATGTGGCCGCACCAGAGTCTTATACAACTGCAGCATGACCTCAGGACTCCGGAACTCAATTCCTCTACCAATAAAAGCCAGTACGCCATATGCCTTTTTCACTGCACTATTTACCTGGGTGGCAACTTTCAGAGATCTGTGTACATGGACACCAAGATCCCTCTGCTCTTCCACACTACCAAGTATCCGACCATTAGCCCAGTACCCCATCTTTTTGTTACTCTACCAAAGTGAATCACCTCATACTTAGCTACATTGAACTCCATTTGCCACCTTTCTGCCCAGCTCTGCAGCTTCTTTATATCCCGCTGTAACCTGCCACATCCTTCCTCACTGTCTACAACTCCTCCGACTTTCGTATCATCCGCAAACTTGCTCACCCAACCTTCTAACCCCTCCTCCAGGTCATTTATAAAAATGACAAACAGCAATGGTCCCAAAACAGATCCTTGCGGAACACTGCTAGTGACGGCACTCCAAGATGAACCTTTGCCATCAACTACTACCCTCTGTCTTCTTCCAGCCAGCCAATTCCTAATCCAAACCTCCAACTCACCCTCAATGCCATATCTCTGTATTTTCTGCAGTAGCCTACCATGGGGGACCTTATCAAACACCTTACTAAAATCCATATATACCACATCTACCGCTTTCCCCTCATCTACCTCCTTAGTCACCTTCTCAAAGAATTCAATACGGTTTGTGAGGCACGACCTGCCCTTCACAAAACCATGCTGACTATCCTTGATCACATTATTCTTATCCAGATGTGCATAAATCCTATCCCTTACAATTCTCTCTAAGACTTTGCCCACAACAGAAGTGAGACTCACTGGCCTATAGTTACTAGGATTATCCCTACTCCCCTTCTTGAACAAGGGAACCACGTTTGCTAGCCTCCAGTCCTCTGGCACTACTCCTGTAGACAAAGAGGACACAAAAATCAAGGCCAATGGCTCTGCAATCTCCTCCCTTGCTTCCCAGAGATTCCTAGGATAAATGCCATCAGGCCCAGGGGACTTATCTATTTTCACCCTTTCCAGAATTTCCAACACCTCTTCTCTACATATCTCAAAGCCATCCATTCTACTTATTCGTGCCTCAGTATTCATATCGACAACAATGTCCTGTTCCTGAGTGAATACTGATGAAAAGTATTCATTTAGTGCCTCCCCAATCTCTTCAGCCTCCACACGCAACTTCCCATTACTATCCTTGATTGGACCTATTCCTACCCTAGTCATTCTTTTATTCCTAACATACCTATAGAAAGCCTTAGGGTTTTCCCTAATCCTACCAACTAAGGACCTTTCATGTCCCCTCCTTGCTGCTCTTAGCTCTCTCTTCAGGTCCTTCCGGGCTACCTTATAACTCTCAATCGCCCCTATTGAACCTTCACACCTCATCTTTACAAAGGCCGCCCTCTTCCATTTAACAAGGGATTCCAATTCCTTATTAAACCATGGCTCCCTCACACGACCCTTTCCTCCCTGCCTGATAGGTACGTACTTATCAAGGACACTCAATAGTTGCTCCTTGAACAAGTTCCACATATCAATTACGCTCTTGCCTTGGAATCTACTTTTCCAATCCACACATCCTAAGTCATGCCTCACCGCATCATAATTTCCCTGCCCCCAGCTATAACTCTTGCCCTGTAGTACACACTTATCCCTCTCCATCACTAGAGTAAAAATCACCGAATTGTGGTCACTGTCCCCAAAGTGCTCACCTACCTCTAGTTCTAATACCTGGCCTGGTTCGTTACCCAGAACCAAATCCAGTATGGCCTCACCTCTTGTTGGCTTATCTACATATTGTGTCAGGAAACTCTCCTGCACACATTGCACAAACACTGACCCATCTAACGAACTTGAGCTATAGCTTTCCCAATCAATATCAGGAAAGTTAAAGTCCCCCATAACAACCACCCTATTACTGTCACTCTTCTCCTGAATCATCTTCGCAATCCTTTCTTCAACGATTCTAGGACTATTAGGAGGCCTGTAAAAGACTCCTAACAGGGTGACCTCACCTCTCCTATTCCTAACCTCAACCCAAACTACCTCAGATGGCAAATCTTCGTCCATCTTCCTTTCCACCACTGTAATACTATCTTTGACAAGCAAAGCCACACCCCCCCCTCTTTTACCCCCACCTCTGACCCTACTAAAATATTTAAACCCTGGAACCTGCAACAGCCAATCCTGTCCCTGATCTAGCCATGTCTCCGTAATAGCCACAACATCGAAGTACCAGGTACCAACCCACGCTGCAAGTTCACCTACCTTATTTCGTATACTTCTGGCATTAAAGTATACACACTTCAAGCCATTCTTCTGTTTACAGGCACCCTCCTTTAAGATTGATGCCATATTCCTAACCTCCCTACACTCCAGGTCCTGCACCCTAAAGCTACAGTCTGGGTTCCCATGCCCCTGCAGAGTTAGTTTAAACCCCCCCCAAGAGCACTAGCAAACCTCCCCCCAAGGATACTGGTGCCACTCAGGTTCAGGTGCAGACCATCCTGTTTATAGAGGTCCCACCTTCCCCAGAAAGAACCCCAGTTATCCAAGTACCGAAATCCCTTCCTCCTGCACCATCCCTGTAGCCACGTATTTAACTGTTCTCTCTCCCTATTCCTCGACTCTCTATCACATGGCACGGGTAACAAACCAGAGACAACAACTCTGTTCATTCTAACTCTGAGCTTCCAACCTAGCTCCCTAAAAGCCTGTCTAACATCCTCAGCCCTCCTCCTACCTATGTCATTGGTGCCAATATGGACCACGACTTCAGGCTGCTCCCCCTCCCCCTTAAGGACCCGGAAAATACGATCAGAAACATCATGTACCCTTGCACCAGGGAGGCAATATACCAAACGTGAGTCTCTCTCGTTCCCACAAAACCGCCTATCTGTGCCCCGAACTATCGAGTCCCCAATTATTATTGCTCTGCTCTTCTCCACCCTTCCCTTCTGAGTAGCGGGGACAGGCTCCGTGCCAGAGGCCTGAGCCCCGTCACTTACCCCTGGTAAGTCGTCCCCCCCACAAGTATCCAAAACGGTATACTTGTTCTTGAGGGGAACGGTCGCAGGGGGTCCCTGCACTGGCTGCTTCCTCCCTGTCCCCCTCACTGTCACCCATCTATCTGCCATCTTTGGAGTTACTACTTCCCTATAGCTCCGATCTATGACCCCCTCTGCCTCCCGAATGATCCGAAGTTCATCCAACTCCAGCTCCAGTTCCCTAACACGGTCTTGGAGGAGCTGGAGATGGGTGCACTTCCTGCAAGTGTAATCAGCAGGGACGTCCATGGCATCCCTCACCTCATACATGTTGCAGGAGGAACATTGCACTGCCTTCACTGCCATCCCTCTAAAGCTAACCTTTATTTTAAAACAAAACTGGGTCTAAAGAATACAACAAGCAAAATTCAGCACTTACCTACTTCCCACAACGGATCTTATTATTAGGTTAGAGGAGGAGGGCGGGTGGGAGGCACTACCTCCGTAGTGCCTCGGGTTCTTCAGCTGCGCGCTTTTAAAGGGGAAACAAACCTACCCAGGTAAGCTTACGCTCTACCTGCTTCCGGGTCTCGGCTGCCTCTCTGGTCGTCGTCACTTCCCCCTGCTGCTCCCGCTCTTTCTGTGAAGAGAGAGTGAAAAAAAAACACCGCTGCCCGCTTCCGGTAAGTACTTTTAAAACAAACAGTCTTACCTTAGCTGCTGCTCGCACTCAAAAAAAAATCCTTCTGTATGACTCCTGTGGAGAGTGAGGATGCAAAAATCTTCCCCAGCAGCTTAGCAACCTCCTTTCTTGCTTCCCAGAGTAACCTACGATAAATCTGGTCTGGTCCTGGGGACTTATCAATCTTAATGTTTGCCAAAATTTCCAGCACATCAACCTCATCAATCTTGATCGGTTCCAGCCTGTATCCCAGCTCCTCAAAGTTCTCATTCACAACAAGGTTCCTTTCCTTAGTGAAAACCAAAGCAAAAAAACTCATTTAGGGCTTCCCCTATCTGCTCAGATTCCAAGCACAAGTTCCCTACACTATCCCTGATTGGCCCTACCTTCTCCCTGATCATTCTCTATTCCTCATGTAGGAGTAAAATGCCTTTGGATTCTCCCTAATCCTTCTTGCCAAGCCTTTTTCGTGCCCCCTCCTGGCTCTCCTCAGTCCATTTACTGAGCTCCTTTCTAACTCGCCTGTAATAATCTAAAACTGTGCTATATCCTTGCTTCCTCCACCTAACCTAAGCTGCCCTCTACCTTTTGCCGAGACGTTCCTCTGTTCTCGTCATCCAAGGTTCCTTAATCTTACCCCTTCGTACCTGTCTCACAGGAACAACTTGGTGCATCACTTGCAACAACTGCTCCTTAAATAGTCGCCACATGTCTGCTGTGCCCTATCTGTGGAACAATTGCTCTCAGTTTGTACTTCCCAACTCCTGCCTGATCGCATCATAATTTCATTTTCCCCAAGAAAAATGTTCATTTTTGTTTAATGTTTCATATTCACTTTTAGGGCTAAAGAATAAAATTGATAATTTTCTTTAAATAGTGGAATTTAGGAGTCCTCTGTCTCTCATACCTTAACATATTACGAGGCAAGGTGAGTTTTTCTGTGTGTTTGGTTTAAATTGTAGAAGGGCTCAAGGATCTTATTCTGTTCTGTAGATCTCTGTAACTCGATGCTGTCCAGGTCCTGTCTGCTGCGAATGGTGCAAAGCTTTTTCTAGGCTGATCATCTGGTTGTAACACTTCTACTTTCAAGTTCAAAGACCGATAGCATTCAGTTCCTGATTAATTGTGTCGTATCAGATTTTGACTGTTTTTGGTTTGGTTTGAGTTTCCTTTCTCTAGCTCTCTCCTGATGCCCTGTAAAAGAAGTTTATAAAAGTGATCACTGTCAATACAGGAGAGAAGTTCAGACCATTCCAGTATTGGTGAATTATTTGTCCCTGTCCTGTCCCCCCACCCCCCGAGCTGTGAATGCCTGTCCCCCCCAGAGCTGTGAATGCCTGCCCCCCCCCCCAGATCTGTGAATCCCTGTCCCCCACCCCCTCCCCCAGATCTGTGAATGCCTGTCCCCCCTCCCCCAGATCTGTGAATGCCTGTCCCCCACCCCCTCCCCCTGAGCTGTGAATGCCTGTCCCCCACCCCCTCCCCCAGAGCTGTGAATGCCTGTCCCCCACCCCCTCACCCCCAGAGCTGTGAATGCCTGTCCCCCACCCCCTCACCCCCAGAGCTGTGAATGCCTGTCCCCCACCCCCTCACCCCCAGAGCTGTGAATGCCTGTCCCCCACCCCCTCACCCCCAGAGCTGTGAATGCCTGTCCCCCACCCCCTCCCCCAGAGCTGTGAATGCCTGTCCCCCACCCCCTCCCCCAGATCTGTGAATGCCTGTCCCCCACCCCCTCCCCCAGATCTGTGAATGCCTGTCCCCCACCCCCTCCCCCAGATCTGTGAATCCCTGTCCCCCCCCCTCACCCCCAGAGCTGTGAATGCCAGTCCCCCCCTCCCCCAGATCTGTGAATGCCTGTCCCCCACCCCCTCCCCCAGATCTGTGAACGCCTGTCCCCCCTCCCCCAGATCTGTGAATGCCTGTCCTCCCCCTCCCCCTGATCTGTGAATGCCTGTCCCACCCCCTCCCCCAGATCTGTGAATGCCTGTCCCCCCCCCTCCCCCAGATCTGTGAATGCCTGTCCCCCCCTCCCCCAGATCTGTGAATGCCTGTCCTCCCCCTCCCCCTGATCTGTGAATGCCTGTCCCCCCTCCCCCAGATCTGTGAATGCCTGTCCCCCCCCCCTCCCCCAGATCTGTGAATGCCTGTCCCCCCCCCCTCCCCCAGATCTGTGAATGCCTGTCCCCCCCCCTCCCCCAGATCTGTGAATGCCTGTTCCCCCCCTCCCCCAGATCTGTGAATGCCTGTCCCCCCCTCCCCCAGATCTGTGAATCCCTGTCCCCCCCCCTCCCCCAGATCTGTGAATGCCTGTCCCCCCTCCCCCAGATCTGTGAATGCCTGTCCCCCCCTCACCCCCAGATCTGTGAATGCCTGTCCTCCCCCTCCCCCTGATCTGTGAATGCCTGTCCCCCCCTCCCCCAGATCTGTGAATGCCTGTCCCCCCCTCCCTCCCCCAGATCTGTGAATGCCTGTCCCCCCCCCTTCCCCAGATCTGTGAATGCCTGTCCCCCCCCTCCCCCAGATCTGTGAATGCCTGTCCCCCCCCCCAGATCTGTGAATGCCTGTTCCCCCCCTCCCCCAGATCTGTGAATGCCTGTCCCCCCCCCAGATCTGTGAATCCCTGTTCCCCCCCCCCCAGATCTGTGAATGCCTGTCCCCCCCCTCCCCCAGATCTGTGAATGCCTGTCCCCCCCTCCCCCAGATCTGTGAATGCCTGTCCCCCCTCCCCCAGATCTGTGAATGCCTGTCCCCCCCTCACCCCCAGATCTGTGAATGCCTGTCCTCCCCCTCCCCCTGATCTGTGAATGCCTGTCCCCCTCCCCCAGATCTGTGAATGCCTGTCCCCCCCCTCCCCCAGATCTGTGAATGCCTGTCCCCCCCCCCGATCTGTGAATCCCTGTCCCCCCCCCCAGATCTGTGAATGCCTGTTCCCCCCCTCCCCCAGATCTGTGAATGCCTGTCCCCCCCCCCCAGATCTGTGAATCCCTGTCGTCCCCCCCCAGATCTGTGAATGCCTGTCCCCCCCCTCCCCCAGATCTGTGAATCCCTGTCCCCCCCCTCACCCAGATCTGTGAATGCCTGTCCCCCCTCCCCCAGATCTGTGAATGCCTGTCCCCACCTCACCCCCAGATCTGTGAATGTCTGTCCCCCCCCTCCCCCAGATCTGTGAATGCCTGTCCCCCCTCCCCCTGATCTGTGAATGCCTGTCCCCCCTCCCCCGATCTGTGAATGCCTGTCCCCCCTCCCCCAGATCTGTGAATGCCTGTCCCCCCCTCACCCCCAGATCTGTGAATGTCTGTCCCCCCCTCCCCCAGATCTGTGAATGCCTGTCCCCCTCCCCCTGATCTGTGAATGCCTGTCCCCCTCCCCCTGATCTGTGAATGCCTGTCCCCCCCTCCCCCTGATCTGTGAATCCCTGTCCCCCCCCTCCCCCTGATCTGTGAATGCCTGTCCCCCCCTCCCCCTGATCTGTGAATGCCTGTCCCCCCTCCCCCTGATCTGTGAATGCCTGTCCCCCCCCTCCCCCTGATCTGTGAATGCCTGTCCCCCACCTCCCCCTGATCTGTGAATCCCTGTCCCCCCCCCCCCCTGATCTGTGAATCCCTGTCCCCCCCCTCCCCCAGATCTGTGAATCCCTGTCGTCCCCCCCTCCCCCTGATCTGTGAATCCCTGTCCCCCCCCTCCCCCTGATCTGTGAATGCCTGTCCCCCCCTCCCCCTGATCTGTGAATGCCTGTCCCCCCTCCCCCTGATCTGTGAATCCCTGTCCCCCCCCTCCCCCCTGATCTGTGAATGCCTGTCCCCCCCTCCCCCAGATCTGTGAATCCCTGTCCCCCCCCCTCCCCCTGATCTGTGAATCCCTGTCCCCCCCCTCCCCCTGATCTGTGAATGCCTGTCCCCCCTCCCCCTGATCTGTGAATCCCTGTCCCCCCCCCTCCCCCTGATCTGTGAATGCCTGTCCCCCCTCCCCCTGATCTGTGAATCCCTGTCCCCCCCCTCCCCCTGATCTGTGAATGCCTGTCCCCCCCTCCCCCTGATCTGTGAATCCCTGTCCCCCCCCTCCCCCTGATCTGTGAATCCCTGTCCCCCCCCTCCCCCTGATCTGTGAATCCCTGTCCCCCCCCTCCCCCTGATCTGTGAATCCCTGTCCCCCCCCTCCCCATGATCTGTGAATCCCTGTCCCCCCCCTCCCCCTGATCTGTGAATCCCTGTCCCCCCCCTCCCCCTGATCTGTGAATCCCTTTCCCCCCCTCCCCCTGATCTGTGAATGCCTGTCCCCCCCCTCCCCCTGATCTGTGAATGCCTGTCCCCCCCTCCCCCTGATCTGTGAATGCCTGTCCCCCACCCCCTCCCCCTGATCTGTGAATGCCTGTCCCCCCCCTCCCCCTGATCTGTGAATGCCTGTCCCCCCCCTCCCCCTGATCTGTGAATGCCTGTCCCCCCCTCCCCCTGATCTGTGAATGCCTGCCCCCCACCCCCTCCCCCTGATCTGTGAATGCCTGTCCCCCCCTCCCCCTGATCTGTGAATGCCTGTCCCCCCCCCTCCCCCAGATCTGTGAATGCCTGTCCCCCCCCTCCCCCTGATCTGTGAATCCCTGTCCCCCCCCTCCCCCTGATCTGTGAATCCCTGTCCCCCCCCCCTCCCCCTGATCTGTGAATCCCTGTCCCCCCCCCCTCCCCTTGATCTGTGAATGCCTGTCCCCCCCCTCCCCCTGATCTGTGAAGCCTGTCCCCGCCCCCAGGCTCTCCCTCCTCCTGGGTCAGTCCCACAGGCCCCTCCCCATCTCCACAGGCCCCTCCCCATCTCCATTGTCTCCATTGTCTCCGTCACTGGGACCGTAGGCCCCGCCCACCCCCTTTGCGTCACCAGTATAACGGCGCATGCGCCTGGCCCCAAACAAAATGGTGGCCACGGCCAGGTCCCGGAAATTAAACTCAGGGCTGAAACCGCGGGACCCGCTCATTCTTATTCGGTTCGCGGGACCTTTACTGGATATTACGAAGACAGATCGCACCACCTCTCCCACCACTGGCTCTATGATTCCTCCGGGACCACCCTCTCCCCGCCATAACCTGGATACTGAAAAAGGGGCCTTCAGTCAATTTGCGCATGCTCCAACGTGCTCAATCCAGCGCCTGCGCACCGGTGTCTTTTGGGGGGCGGGGTAGATATCGCGCGCCCTCTTCAGGAATGTCCTAGAACTTCATCCTGCAGCCAGGTCTCAGGGATGACCATTCAGTCAGATTGTGGTCTTCTCACTCACTTTGCTTCTCTTTAATTAGCTTCATAGATTATGTGAAGGGGACACTCTGTGGTCAGGAAACAGAACCAGGTATCATATTAGAATTGGAAAGATTGATTTTTATTTTATGTTTGGAATATTGTTCAATTCTGAACTTGGAAGGAAAAAACACCAAGTGACGAGGAACTGTGCACCTGTCCTGTGTGTGGATGAAATCATCTGAACTGTCAAAATATAATCACAGTCAAGCTGGGGAGAAAGGATGGGAATATGAGGACAGTGAAGGAGGATTCAAATCCCCACCTCAACTGGAAATTCAGCAATGCACTCACACTGAGGAAAGGCCATTCATCTGCTCCAAGTGTGGGAAGGGATTCACTCAGTCTTCTCAACTGCAGGCAGACCATAGAGTTCACCCAGATAAAAGAACTTGTTAAATCACAAGACTTTGGAAAATGCCATAGAAATTCTGGGCAACTGATTGACGTATTCGAACAGAGGAGAGACCATTCAGGAGTTCTCACTGCGGCATTAAGTTCAGACAATTATTTCAACTCACTACACACCAGCGAGATCACACTGGGTAGAGGCTGAGAACCTGCTCTGACTGCAGCAAGGCGTTCATTCAGTCATCCAGCTGCAGATATATCGGCAAACTCAGACTGTTCCCCTGAGCCGAATGAGAAGGCATTCTGTACCATATCCTATGTGCAAAAACACCGGTGAGTTCACACAAGCGTGAGACCATTTCATTGTGACGTGTTTAGGGAGGGATTTACTCACTCTTCTGCCCTACTGGGAGGCCAGTGAGTTCACACTGAGACTAGGCTTTTTAAATGTCCAGACTGTGGGAAGTGCTTTAAAGGTTCCAGGAAACTGATGTTCCATCAACATGTTCACAATGATGAGAAACCTTTCTGGGGCTCTCACTGCAGGACCAGGTTCAGTCAATCATCTGACATCAAACATCAGTGAGTTCACACCAGGGAGAGGCCATTCACCTGCTCTGTGTGTAAGAAGGGTTTGCTCGCTCATTCAACCTGCTGAGACACCGACGTGTTCATAAGGAACTTCAGCAATGAGATTGTGCTGTTAACCACATCCAGGCCCAAGCCATGTTCACTGAGTCTGTTTATGCTCAGGTTAATTAACCTGTGTGAGACAGGTTTAATATTTTGGATAAAAGTCAAATAAATTAGTTTTGCATTAGCTATATTGAGCCATTTTAGCATCTCTGACACAAGTTAGTTCATTTTTGAAGGGATCACCCCCACTGTGGTATTTCACCATTGGCCCTATTGAAGGTTGAAGGTTCATGGATGAAGAACTCCAGAAATGGACTGGAGGACAGTCAAGTTTCAGTATCTTAAGGAATAGCTGGTGAGAAACAAGAGAAAACCTGACTGAAGTCTGGGCTTTCCTTGTCAGTGTAAGTCTGGGGTGAATGATTCCTAACTCCCCGATCTGTCTGACATTCAACCAGTTTGGTACAAGATGAGCTCAGTTTCTACGAGAATAGGGACAAATATTCTTCACAACTGAAGGCAATAAATATAGTCGTTAGAGAAGTGGAAAGGACATTAAAAAGAAGATAGTGAATTATTGTTATAGAACTGAACAAAACCAAAATGTTGCTTAAAGAAAACCAAAATTGAACATTTCTGCCCTACAGTGGTCAGGATTAGAAGACAAGTAAGCAAACTGAAACAGGGAGAACCAATTAATGAGTGATAAGGATTGACATGGAGATGGAGTAAAAGCTATCAGGATTTGGGTAATCCAAGATGGAGGATGGGAAAAGTTTTGGCTGTAAAAACTGCTCGCTTTTGGAGTATTTTACGTGTTGGAAGTGAGTTCCTCGAATTCCACAAGCAGTAATTACTGTTTTTAAGCTGTTGCATTGTTTTGGAAGTTTGGGAGAAAAGATCAAAACAATGGCTCTTTAAAAAGGAGGAAGTGAACAAAGGTAGTGACCACATGGTCTGGGAGAGAAACGGAGAGGGAGAGAGACAGAGACAGAGAGAAAGAAACCTACACTGCTAACTGACACAGCAGTGAATCTGCACAGTTACTGCCTTTGCTGTTTGAGTTCAAGTGTTTCCAGATATTGGAGTGTGTTGAAGAAAAATTGACAAACAGCGAAATTCACAGCTGACATTCGAGGAACCTATGTTGGAGAGCACACAGCACAGGAGCAGATAAGTGCCTGGTTTTTAAGTGTAATATTGCTGTCATTTTTAATGGTGAGTGTTTTTTTTGAGATCTGTCCTTTGATTAAAATTTAAAAATATGAAACATACATACTAAGTTAGGCTGGATTACTATTTTTTTTAGTGCATAAGACTATGCTATTTTCTGTAGGTTGTTAAGGTACAAAGATGGCCTTGAGTCGAGTGATGTGCTCTTCCTGTCAGCTGTTGGAGATTAGGGACAGTTTCCTTAATTCTGATGATTATGTCAGCAGTGTGTTTGGTTGTGAATCCTATCAGATTGCATCGATCATTTGGAGCGGCAGTTTGAGGCAAGGAGGAATTTACAGGAACTAGGGGCATCTGACGGATGGTAGTTTTAAGAAAGGGAGAAAAACCAGGAAAAGTAGGAGAGGGAGGCAGGTCGTGCAGGAGTCTCCTGTGGTTAACCCCATCTCAAACAAGTATGTTGTTTTGGAAAATGTAGGGGGTGATTGCCTTTCAGGAGAATGCAGCATGAACAGCCAAGTTTCTGGGACCGAGACAGGCTGTAATGTAACAAGGGGTATGTCAGGTACCAAGCGATTGATTGTGAGAGGGGACTCTCTAGTCAGAGGCACAGACAGATGTTTCTGCGGCCGACAGTGAGAAATCAGAATGGTGTGTTGTCTCCCTGTTTCCAGGATCAAGGCAGAATATTCTCAAAGGGCAGTGGGACCAGCAGCAGGTCACTGTGCACACTGGAACAAATGACACAGGAAGGAAAATGGATGATATGCTGAAGAGAGGAGAGAGAAAGTTAGGCAGGAATTTTAAAAGGAGGTCCTCGAGGGTAGTAATATCTGGATTACTCCCGATGCTGTGAGCTAGTGAGGCTCGGAATAGGAGGATCAAGCAGATGAACGTCTAGGAAAAAGTGAAGACCGCAGATGTTGGAGATCAGAGTCGAGAACGTGGTGCTGGAAAAGCACAACAGGTCAGGCAGCATTTGAGCAGCAGGAGAATCACCATTTTAGGAAAAGGCCCTTCATCAGGAATGAGGCTGTGAGCCAAGGGGATGGAGAGATAAATGGGAGGGGGGGTGGGCCTGGTTAAAGGTAGATGAGAGTGCATTAGATGGATGGAGTTGGGGGTAAAGGTGAAAGGTCGGGGGGAGGGTGGAGTGGATAGGTGGGAAGGAAGATTGACAGATCGGACAGGTCATGATGGTGGTGCTGATTTGGAAGGTTGGGGCTGGGATTGGGGGGATGGTGAGGGGGAGGAGAAATGAGGAAACTGGTGAAATCTACATTGATAGTGTGTGGTTGCAATGTCCCAAGGTAGAATGTGAGGCATTCTTTCTCCACGAGACAAGTGGTTAGGGTTTAGTGATAGAGGAGGACCAGGAACTGCATGTCCTCAGCGGAGTGGGAGTCGGGGGCGGGGAGGGGGGGGGGGTGGGAGGAGGAGGAGGAGGAGGAGGAGGGGGAGGAGTTGAGAGGTTTTCAGCCACAGTGGTGGGGTTGGTTGGTGCGGGTGTCCTGGAGATGTTCTCTGAAGCACTCAGCAAGTAGGCGACCTGTATCCCCAATGTAAAGGAGACTGCATCGGGAGCAACGGATACAGTAAATGACGTGTGCGGAAGTGCAGCGAAAGCTCTGTTGGATGTGGAAGGCTGCTTTGGGGCATTTGGGAAGTGAGAGGGAGATCGGGGCACAGGTTTTGCAATTCCTGTGGTGACAGAGGAAGGTGCCAGGAGGGGAGGGTGGGTTGGTGGGGTGTGGGGTGTGGACTTGACAAGGGAATGGTCTTTACAGAATACAAATAAGTGTGTGGAGGGAAATATCTCTGTGGTGCTGGGGTCCATTTGTAGGTGGCGGAGGATGACGAAATGTATCCGGAGGTTGGTGGGGTGGAACGTGAAGATCAGGGAGATTCTGTCCTTGTTTAGCTGTGGGAGCCGGTGGGTTTGTAGAAGATGTCAGTGTTGAGTCGGACACTGTTGATGGAGATGGAGCGGTCTAGGAAGGAGAGGGAAGGTGGTGTCCGAGATTAATGTGTAGCCAAGGAGCTTGTGTGTGGGAGAAAGATTCACATTTTAGATCATTGGAAGCTCTTCTAGGGCTGAAGTGACCCATATAAGAGGGATGAATTGCACCTGAATTCAAAAGGGACTAATATACTGGCAGGGAGATTGCTGCAACTGCTTGGGAGGAATTAAATTAATAAGGTGGGCAAGGGGATGGGACCCAGGGCGATAGTGAGGAAAGAGATCAATCTGACACTGGTACAGTTGGGAAAAGGAGCAAGTCAAACAGTCAGGGCAGGCAGGAACAAAGCAGAGAACAACGTAGGACTGATACATCAAACTGCATTTTCATCAATGCAAGAGACCTAGCAAGGAAGGCAGATGAACTCAGGGCATGGTTAGGAACATGGGTCTGGGATATCAGAGCAATTGCAGAAACGTCGCTCAAGGATGGGCAGGACTGGCAGCTTCATGTTCCAAGATACAAATGCTACAGGAAGGATAGAAAGGGAGGCAGGTGTGGAGGAGGAGTGTCATTTTTGATAAGGGATAACATTATGACTATAATTACGGAGGATATTCCTGGGAATACATCCGGGAATTCATTTGGGTGGAAGTGAGAAATAAGAAAGGGACTATTACCTTTTTGGGATTGTACCTTGGAGCTCCACATAATCAGCAGGGAATTGAGTAACAAATTTGTAAAGAGATCTCAGTTATCTATAAGAATAATAGTGTGTTATGGTAGGGAATTTTAACATTCTAAATGTAGACTGGAACTGGCATAGTGCTAAAGGTTTAGATTGGATTAGATAAGGTTTGATTAGATTAGATTTACTTACGTTGTGAATACAGGACATTTGGCCCAATGAGTCCACACTGATCCTCCGAAGAGCAACCCACCCAGACCCATTCCCTTACATTTACCCCTTCACCTGACACTACAGGCAACTTCGCGTTGCCAATTCACCTAACCTGCACATCTTTGGACTATGGGAGGAAACCGGAGCACCCAAGGAGTGGAATTTGTTAAGTTTGTACAAGAAGATTTTCTGATTCAGTATGTGGATGTACCTACTAGAGAAGGTGCAAAGCTTGACCTTCCCTTGGGAAATAAGGCAGGGCAGGTGTCAGTGGGGGAGCACTTTGGTGCCAGTGACCATAATTCGATTAGTTTTAAAATAGTACTGGCAAAGGATAGACAGGATCTAACTGTTAAAGTTCGAAATTGGATAAAGGACAATTTTGGCAGGATGAGGGAAGAACTTTGAAAATGTGATTATGTGCAGATTTTTGCAGGTAAAGGGATGGTTGGAAAATGAGTAGCCTTGAAAAATGAGATAATGAGACAGTATGTTCCTATTGGGGTGAAAGGCAAGGGGAAGGCAAGGCAAGGTGTGGGGAATGCAGGATGACTCGAGAAATTGAGGGTTTGCTCAAGAAAGAGAAGGAAGCATATGTCAGGTATAAACAGTAGAGATTGGGTGACTTCTTCAAGTATAAGGGCAGTAGGAGTATACTTAAGAGGGAAATCAGGAGGGCAAAAAGGGGGCATGAGGTACATTTGGCAAACGGGGTTAAGGAGAATCCAAAATGATTCTACAAAAAAAGCATTAAGGACAAAAGGGTAACTAGGGAGAGGATAGGGCACTTCAAAGATCAGCAAAGCAGCCTATGTATCAAACTGCAAGAGATGGGAGGGGGACATTAAAGGAGTATTTGTGTCAGTGCTTACTGTGGAGAAGGGCATGGAAGAAATAGAATGTGGGGAAATAAACAGTGATATCTTGAAAAATGTCCACATTACAGAGGAGAAGGTGCTGGATGTCTTAAAACACATAAATGTGGGTAAATCCCCAGGACCTGATCAGGTGTACGCTTGAACTCTGTGGGAAGCTAGAAGTGATTGCTGGGCCCATTGCTGAGATATTTTTATCATCGATAGTCACGATGAGGTGCTGGAAGGCAGCAGGTTGGCTAACATGGTGCCACTATTGAGGAAAGGTGGTATGGAAAGCCAGGGAGCTATAGCCCAGTGAGTCTGATATCAGTGGGGGCGGTTGGGGGGGGGGGGGTGCATTGCAGTTGAAGGGAATCCTGAGGGACAGAATGTATTTGGAAAGACAAAGACTGATTAGGGATAGTCACCATGGCTTTGTGCATGGGAAATCATGTCTCTCAAACTTGATTGAGTTTTTTGAATAAGGAGCAAAGAGATTTCATGAGGGCAGAGCAGTAGGTGTGATTTATATGAACCTCAGTAAGGCGTTCAACAAGGTTCCCCATGGGAGACTGGCTAGCAAGGTTAGATCTCATGGAATACAGGGAGAACTAGCCACTTGGATACAGAACTGGCTTGAAGGTAGAAGACAGAGGATGGTGGTGGATGTTTGATTTACAGACTGGAGGCCTGTGACCTGTGATGTGCCACAAGGATCAATGCTGGATCCACTGCTTTTCATCACTTACATTTAAGATTTGGATGTGAACATAGAAGGTATATGTAGTAAGTTTGCAGAGGACACCAACATTGTAGGTGTAATAGACAGCGAAGAAGGTTACCTCAAACTATAACGGGATCTTGATCAGATGGGCCAATAGAGCAAACGTTGGTAGATGGAGTTTAATTTCGATAAATGCAAGGTGCTGCATTTTGGAAAGGCAAATCAAGGCTGGGCTTACACACTTCATGGTAATGTCCAATGGAATGTTGGTGATCAAAGAAACCTTGGAGTTCCGTGGAAGTGGAGTCCCAGGAAGACAGCATAGTGAAGAAGGCATTGAGTATGCTTCCCTTTGTTGGTCAGAGCATTCAGTATAGGAGTTGGGAGGTCATGTTGCGGCTATACAGGGCAATGGTTAGGCCACTGTTAGAATATTGCGTGCAATTTCCCTCATAAAGGAAGGGTGCTGTGAAACCTGAAAGGGTTCAGAAAAGATATACAAGGATGTTGTCAGGGTTGGAGGGTGTGAGCGACAAGGAAAGGCTGAAGAAGCTGCAGCTGTTTTCCCTGGAGTGTCGGTGGCTGAGGGGTGACCTAATAGAGGTTTGTAAAATCATTGAGGCATGGATGGGATAAATAAGGTTTTCTTTGTTTAAAGGCAAATGTGACATTGATGTTCCAGATGTGATGCAACTGGTTAAACCACTCTGCATTAAGCCAAACAGAATTCACTTAAACACTACGGTTGAAACACAAACAAAAGAAAGTGGCATTAAACAATTGGAAAACATAACCGACTACTTGATACAGTAACTTACTAATTTCCTGATCCAATGTTACAACATCTCATAAACACACCCCTTGGCAAAAAGGTAAATTCAAATTCGTATTCTTACAGGCAGGAGGGAACAATGTCCGAGTGCTCAGTTAGGAATCATTTACTGAAGCTTGCAACCTTCTGATACTCAAAACATCTTGGGAATGCTGCAGCTCGACCAAAACTAGAAGAACCTGAACTGGCCACTCCTTTTCCATTGTTAAACTTTTTTAAAGAAAAAGCTGCAAACAATCTGGACTCTTCAGCACCTCTGCCCTTACAATCTCTCTTCAAAAAAACACAGGACAAAAATAACATTTTTATGATAACAGCATCCTCATATCACCACACCCCTCAGTCCGCTTGCCCCCGACAGACACACACACACACACACACACACACACACACACACACAGTCTTTTGCTATCTCTCTCTCTCATACACACACACAGAGGCATGGTCTCTCTCTCTCTCTGACTCACTCTCTTACACATGCTCAGGCACAGTGTTTTTCTCTCTCTCTTACACACACAGAGACACACACACACAGAGGTATGGTCTTTCTCTCTCACACACACACAGACACGCACATACACAAATACACATACACACATACACAGAGACACACGCGCACACACACACACATACAGAGGTATGGTCTTACTCACTCACTCTCTCTCTCTCACACACACACACACACAATGAACTATTATCTTTTATTTATTTTATGGGGTGTGGGTGTCGCTGGCTGGCCAGCATTTTATGCCTGACCTAAGTTGTCCTTGAGAAGGTGGGGGTGAGCTGATTTCTTGAACTGCTGTGGGTTAACCCCCAATGTAATTAGGGAGGGAATTCCAGGACTTTGACCCAGTGACAGTGATGGAACGGCGTTATATTTTCAAGTCAGGATGATGCATGACTTGGAGGGGAACTGAAGATAGTGGAGTTCCCACACATCTGCTGCCCTTGTTCTTCTAGATGGAAGTGGTTGTGGGTTTGGATGGTGCTGTCTGAGGATCCTCGGTGAATTTCTGCAGTGAATCTTGGAGATAGTAGCAGCAGCAGTGTGTACTGAGCATGTGTGGTGGAGGGAGTTGACTCTTGTGGATGTGGTGCCAATCACGTGGGCTGCTTTTCCTGGATGGTGCCAAACGTCTTGAGTGTTGATGGGGCTGCAGCCATCCAGGCAAGTTGGGGTAATTCCATCACACTTCCAACTTGTACATTGTAGATGGGGGACAGGCTGCAGTATTCCTTGCTGCAGTATTCCTAGCTTCTGACCTGCTGTTGTAGCTACTGTGTTTGTGGCAAGTACAGTTGAGTTTCTGGTCAATAATAATGCCCAGGATGTTGAGCAGCTTATTGCTGAGCAAGTGCTGCTTTATAGTACTGTTAATGACACTTTCCATCACTTTACTGATGATCAAGAATAGACTGATGGGGGCGTTAATTGGCTGGAATTTGTCCTTTTTTTAATGTACAGGACATCCTGGGCAAGTTTCCACATTGTTGGTTTGGTACCAGTATTGTAGTTGTACTGCAACATTAATAAGAGACAAAGATGATTTCATTTTAAAAACCTTAGTCTTAATCTATTATTACATGACAATACATACACCTTGCATCACCTGGAACCATGCAAGTATTCACTACAGCATTCTGTTTCTGTCTATTTACTCCTGTCACCAAATCCCTCCATCTTACATTATCCAAGTTGTGACAAGTCATCAGCAAATGCATTTTCTCGTCCTGCCACGTGTATCATTTTCAAATTGAATGGCTGCAGTAATAAGCTCCATGTAAACCATCTGGAAGTGCAGCCCTTACATTTCTCCAAAAGCTTTAATGGGTTATGATCAGTCCAGACAATTGACCAAGGCCCATTACTGACAATACAAATGTTGAAATGTTGGAACACCAAGCTCAAGGTTCTCCTTCTCAATTGTGGAATATTTCTGATGAATATTCAATTTCCTGAAGAAATACCCAATGGGGCTTTCTATCTTCTCATTGTCATCTTGTAAGAATACAACACCAACACTCATATCAATCACATCAGAAGCCATCTTGAGGAGCTTTGTGCAATTCGGCATCGCTAACACTGGGGCAGTGGCTAACACAGCTTTCAGGTTGGCAAATGCTTTCTGACATTCTACTGTCCACTGAAATTTCCTGCACTTCTTCAATTAGTCAATTAGTGGAGCAACCACACTACTATAGTTTGGTACAAACTTCTGGTAAACCTTTTCATTCCCAGGAACCATCGTCCTGCTGTCGTTGTCAATGGCATTGTCGGGGCCACCTGTCCATGCCTGACAACATGGCCGAGGGACATGACTCGGACTTTGGAGAATTCACACTTAGACAGGTTTATCACCAGCCTGCATCCCAAAGTCAATTGAATACTTCCAATAAATGCTGCAAATGTTCCTTCCGTGTGTGACTAAAAGATCACAAGGTTGTCGATGTACACCATACAATTGGATAACCCAGAAATTACTTTATTACCTAGCCTTTCAAATGTGGCTGGCACATTTTCTAAACCAAATTGCATGACTTAAATGAATTGGATGCGAGCATAAGAGGTACAGTTAGTAAGTTTGCAGATGACACCAAAATTTGAGGTGTCGTGGACAGCGAAGAGGGTTACCTCAGATTACAACAGGATATGGGCCAATGTGCTGAGGAGTGGCAGATGCAGTTTAATTCAGATAAATGTGAGGTCCTGCATTTTGGGAAAGCAAATCTTAGCAGGACTTGTACACTAAATGGTAAGGTCCGAGGGAGTGTTACTGAACAAAGAGACCTTGGAGTGCAGGATCATAGCTCCTTGAAAATGGAATCGCAGATAGGTAGGATAGTGAAGGTGGTGTTTGGTATGCTTTTCTTTATTGGTCAGAGTATTGAGTACAGGAGTTGAGAGGTCATGTTGCGGCTGTACAGGACAATGGTTAGACCACTGTTGGAATATTGTGTGCAATTCTGGTCTACTTCCTATCGGAAAGATGTTGTGAACCTTGAAAATGTTCAGAAAAGATTTACAAGGATGTTGCCAGGGTTGGAGGATTTGAGCCACAGGGAGCGGCTGAATACGCTGGGGCTGTTTTCCCTGGAACATCGGAGGCTGAGGGGTGACCTTATAGAATTTTACAAAATTATGAGGGGCATTGATAGGATAAATAGACAAAGTATTTTCCCTGGGGTTAGGGAGTCCAGAACTAGAGGGCATAGGTATAGGGTGAGAGAGGAAAGATATAAAAGATACCTAAGGGGCAACGTTTTCACACAGAGTGTGGTACGTGTATGGAATGAGCTGCCAGAGGAAGTGGTGGAGGCTGGTACAATTGCAACATTTCAAAGGCATCTGGATTGATATATGATATTCAAGGAGAGAATCAGCTGGTTAAGCCACCTCATTGTAAGCCACCTTATTTAAAAGATTACTGAGGGATATGGGCCGGCGCTGGCAGCTGGGACCAGTTTGGGTTGAGATATCTGGTCGGCATGGACGGATTGGACCGAAAGGTCAGTTTCCATGCTGTACATCTCTATGACTCTATGACTTTAAGTTGGTAACATCCATTCATTGTTACAAAAGCCGAAATTGTCTTCTCTCCTTTGGATAAAGGTACCTGCCAGTATCCTCTGAGCAAGTCCAAATTACAAATATAAGTTGCTTTGTTCTACCTTTTCAATACAGTTTTCTCAATGTCGAATTGGATATGAATCAGACGCTGCAAGTGCATTAACTTTGCAATAGGCTGCACACAATCATCTGGTTGTGGCACCATTACTATGACTGAGCTCCAATTCCTGCAACTCACTTTGATGCTGTTGTTTTGGAACATGCGTTCAAGTTGTCTTTGAACCGATACCAACTTTCTTTGGCGTACATCTATAAGGATATTGCTTAATTGGAACAGCATTTCCTATATCTATATCATGCATAATTAAATTAGTACTTCCCAGCTTATTCCCACATATCTCACCCATGTAATAGAAATAACTCTTTCAGGTCACTTTGATTTCCGGTGGAAGGTACCTCAATAATTTATACCAAATTTTGAGAACGTCCTCATTGTCCATTTTAATTTGAGGAAAGTCCAATTCAGAATCCTGTGAACTCACTTTGTCACGCGAGTTGATTCCAGTCACACACTCTCCTTTGACTTTCCTTCTCGATTGTTATGGACCAGACCAAACCCCTTAAAACATTTCAAGAAGGTAGCCCAGACCCTATCTTTGTTAGTTGTTTTGAGAAGGTGTACAGTGGATATTCAAGGAGAGAATCAGCTGGTTAAACCACCTCATTGTAAACCAAACAGGATTTATTTAAAAGATTACTGAATGAAACACAAAGAACAGAAACAGAATACCGAATAACTTATCCTATCCTAAAACCTAACAGTGTATCTGTTCCAAGGTACTTGCAACATCCCCACAAGCACCCCTTGGCACAAATGGTCATATCAAACACAAGTTATCACAGGATAGACACCTGAGAGAGATTACCAGCCTGGACCTGCTTCTTTGGGTCCAGCAGTCTTTCTTCACACGACTGCTAAAAAAAACTAAACCAGAGAAAAGCTGAGCTGGGAGAACTGGCCGCTCCCTTTCAATATACAAGTGTTTGTTTTTTAAACTTGAAAGCATTCTCCCTGCGGCAGTATCTGTTAGCTATTGTCAAATTGGCCCTAGAACCCTTCCAAACTCAGACTTTTTCTGAACCTGAGTTTTTATGACCTCCAGAAGAAAAAAGACCGAATGACAACCTAACCTTGTTAAAGTAACAGCTTTGTCACAGGATCAAATTATCATTTGAGCATATTCACATGACACTCTGAGATTGCTTTCTATCTGCAGTCCTTATCAAATAATTCACCTCACTCAATTTTCTTTCACTTTGATAAGTTCCACTAAATCTTGCTTTTATTTGTTCAAGTGGAAGTAACACTAACACTTTATCCATGTTCAAAAAATTCCAAATTTTCGATCTCTTGTCTGCTTCCTGCTTCATCACGTGCTGTGCTACTTTTCAATGCCATCTAGCCAACTCCCCGCTCAATTTAATCATTCCCTAAAATTTGATACACAGTTCAAATATGTTGCTGAACTCTGACTCACTAATTTCTCCTTATTTAATTTCAGTGGTCCTCTCAGCTCATGCCCCAACACTCATTCAAATGGACTGAATGAGGCAGATTCATTTAGTACATCCCTATTGGCAAGATGTGCAAATGGAATTCCTTTATCCAGTTGGTTGGATTATCTTGAATATAAGCCCACAATATGGTCTTCCCTAAATTTGTTAATGGTCTTTGAAGTTTGATGCCACCTTTCTAACACTCCCTGCTATAAATTTGATGTAAAATTTGATCCTTGATCTGGTTGTATCTCTGTGGGTAGTCTTTATTGAGTTAAACACTGGGGTAACTCTTCTACAATCCTTCGAGCAGTGATATTGCACAGATGGAATAGCCTCTGCAAATCTAATGGACTCATCTATTATTGTTAACAAATACTGACTCCCACTTTTTGTTTTATGTAGGGGACCTACTGAATCAGTTAAGAACCTTGTAAGACCGTAAGACCATAAGACATAGGAGCAGAAGTAAGGCCATTCGGCCCATCGAGTCCACTCCGCCATTCAATCATGGCTGATGGGCATTTCAACTCCACTTACCCGCATTCTCCCTGTAGCCTTTAATTCCTCGTGACGTCAAGAATTTATCAATTTCTGCTTTGAAGACATTTAGCGTCCCAGCCTCCACTGCACTCTACGGCAATGAATTCCACAGGCCCACCATTCTCTGGCTGAAGAAATGTCTGCGCATTTCTGTTCTGAATTTACCCCCTCTAATTTTAAGGCTGTGTCCACGGGTCCTAGTCTCCGCACCTAACGGAAACAATTTCCTCGCGTCCACCCTCTTCAAGCTATGTATTATCTTGTAAGTTTCTATTAGATCTCCCCTTAATCTTCTAAACTCCAATGAATATAATCCCAGGATCCTCAGCCATTCCTCATATGTTAGACCTATCATTCCAGGGATCATCCGTGTGAATCTCCACTGGACATGCTCCAGTGCCAGTATCTCCTTCCTGAGGTGTGGGGCCCAAAACTGGACACAGTACTCCAAATGAGGCCTAACCAGAGCCTTATAAAGTCTCAGCAGCACAACGGTGCTTTTATATTCCAACCCTCTTGAGATAATTGACAACATTGCTTTCGCTTTCTTAATCACGGACTCAACCTGCATGGTTAGCTTTAGAGAATCCTCAACTAGCACTCCCAGATCCCTCTGTACTTTGGCTTTACGAATTTTCTCACCATTTAGAAAGTAGTCCATGCTTGTATTCTTTTTTCCAAAGTGCAAGACCTCGCATTTGTTCACATTGAATTCCATCAGCCATTTCCTGGACCACTCTTCCAAACTGTCTAGATCCTTCTGCAGCCTCCCCACTTCCTCAGTACTACCTGCCTGTCCACCTAACTTTGTATCATCGGCAAACCTCGCTAGAATGCCCCCAGTCCCTTCATCCAGATCATTAATATATAATGTGAGCAGCTGCGGCCCCAACACTGAACCCTCCGGGACACCGCTTGTCATCGGCTGCCATTCCAAAAAAGAACCTTTAATTCCAACTCTCTGCCTTCTGTCAGACAGCCAATCCTCAATGCATACCAGTAGCTCACCTCGAACACCATGGGCCCTCACCTTGCTCAGCAGCCTCCCGTGTGGCACCTTATCAAAGGCCTTTTGGAAGTCTAGGTAGACCACATTCACTGGGTTTCCCTGGTCTAACCTACTTGTCACCTCTTCAAAGAATTGTAAAAGGTTCCTCAAATTCAGGGATGGGTATTAAGGTGCTGGTTTTATTCCTGCCTGAGGTTTTCCAGGTGCATGACATGTTTGACATTTCTATCAACTGTAAACTCCATTTAATGCATTCTAGGCCAGTAAAAATGTTCTTGTATTTTGATGAGTTTTATCACTCCCACAATGACCTACAGGTAGCTCAGGTGCTCCATGCCACACCTCCTTTCGAAAAGCCCCTGGTAATGAATTTGTGCCACTTTCCCATCTGCCTGAATATGTGATCGCCTCCATTTCCTCATCAAGACATCATTTTTAGGTTAGTAACATTTGGGAATGCTTTCCGATTCTACTTCTGTGTGTGCCTTTCAATATATTGCTTCAGTGTTTCATCTTTCCGCTGTAGCTCAGTTAATTTCTCTGAACTGAAAATATCCATTTGTTCATCATCTGTACTTGTTTTGTCTCAGTCATTCAATCAAATATGGTCTCTGATAATTCTGCTTGAACTTGCTTATCTGTATTCTTTGTTTTCTTCTCCTGTGTCAACTGGTGGCTTTGTGACTTTGTTATCAGTCTGTTAATGTTCTCCAATTTTTTCATGATTCACATAACAATGATGTTCATTGTATTTTATTTGGAGCATGAGATAATCCATCCACAAGAATGTTGTATTATGGCATTCTATTAGAGTGACAACTAACTTTTCACTGCCCAATTCTAACAGCAGACCTTGTCCCAACAATAGTCTTCACTTCTGACCGAAAAGTCAATGTTTCGGGCAGGACACTCCATGAAAAGCCTATGCCCCAAAAGTTGACTCTTCTCCTTAGATATACTGTCTGACCCGCTGTGCTTTTTCAGCGCCACGCTTTTTGACTCTGAGCTGCAGTCCTTTCTTACTCCCTTTCCCTTGGTTGTCTGGTCTGGAATAGTCTGAGAGGTACGGATGCCCTTGCAAGGAGTTTTGTGTTCCTGGAACATACAGAGGGAGGAGTGAAAAGGTATGGAGACATGCAGCGTTTGTTGGGTTGAATTGAGATGTGGGTGAAGGTATCCCAGTTAGAATGCTAAGATTTGGAGGTGACATGACAAATTCTTGAATTCTGTGTCCTCTCAAATGGAGAGTCCCTAAATCATCCAACAAGTGTATCTTGGGCATGTTGACAGAATAGAAGCATGTGACATGTGAACTTACTTCCTGCATGGTGAGATTCCTACAGCCAGGCAGCTAGTGATGGACCAAAGGGTCCGCTTTAGGAACGCTGAAGAATGGTATGACAGTCTTGAACATCGACTATACATGGAGAGAGTCCCTATTGGCTGAGAGAAATGAATGGGAAGATTTCCATTGGTTTGACATGTGCTGTCAGGGTGACCTTAAATGCTAAAACTAAAGATAATAACTCATCATGACACTCTGTAATTGTTAGTGAGAAATTGGTGATAGAAGTTGTCTCTTATGAATCAGTCTTTTCATCAAGCAGTAAAGTTACATTACATGGAGGCACACAATCTGAAATACATCAGAGCACCTTCCAGCAACTGGAGCATGCTGGTGGCCTCTGACAAAGAAAGTAGTTTCAAGGAAATATGATGTGCTTCACATGGCTACAGATACAGAAATGTACATGCACACATACACACGCACACACACAGACATGCACCTACACAGAGACACAAACAGACACAGTTATGCACACATCCCCACACAGAGACACACACAGACACTCACACACACACACACACACACATACAACCATACAGACACAGACACATACATACACAGATACACGCACACAGACACATGCGCACATAGAATTGCAGACACACACACAATCACAGAACAAAATGACATCTTGTGTTAAGACTGAGCAAAGCTGCACTTCAGTCATCACATCTTGACACTTGGGAGGTGATGTGTCATTGAAATTTGAGTGGTTATGTCTCCATATTATTTTTCGGGTGGGATGATGAGTGATATTTTGAGTTAAATGGGGAAGCACTAATACTGTCCATGGTTTTCTCAGGGCAATATCCTCTTCAACATAGAAGATAGGAGCAGGAGGAGGCCATTCAGCCCTTTGAGCCTGCTCTGACATTATCATGATCATGGCTTATTGTCCAACTCAACAACCTCATCCTGTTTACTCCCCCTTTGAACTATTTGCCTTAAGTGCTATATTGAGCCGCTCTTCAATACATTTAATGTCTTGGCATCAACTAATTCCTGTGATAATGAATTCCACGGGCTCATCACTCTTTGGGTGAAGAAATGTCTCCCTCATCTCTGTCCTAAATGATCCACCCCAAATCTTCAGTCTGTGTCCCCTGATTCTAGACACACCCACCATCAGGAGCATCCTCCCTGTATCTACCCTGTCTCGTCCTGTTAGAATGAGATCCCCTCCCATTCGTTTAAACTCCAGTGAATACAATCCTAAGCTGGACAATGTATCCTCGTATTTTATTTCCAAGCAAGGACACCCTTCCTCAGAAAATGAGACCAAAACTGCACACAGTGTTTGAGGTGTGGCCTCACCAAGGCTCTGTATAACTAACTGTAACAACACATCCCTGCTCCTGTACTTGAAGCATCTCACAATGAAGACCAATATAGCATTTGCCTTCTTTACTGCCTGCTGCACTCGCAAGCTTACCTTCAGTGACTGGTGCACAAGGACATGTAGGCCCTGCAGCACACTCTCCTCTCCCAATTTACAGCCAGTCAGGTAGTAATCCACCACCTTACTTTTGTCTCCAAAGTGAATAACCTGACATTTATCCAAAATAACTGCATCTGCCATTGTTTTGCCTGCTCACCCAATCTGTCCAGACCATGCCATTGGGTCTCTGCATCCTCGTCACAGTTCACCCTCCCACCCAACTTGGTATCATCTGCAAACCTTGAGATATTGCATTTTATTCCCTCATCCAAATCATTAAAATAATTGTTAATAGCTGGGCTCCCTGTGGCGCCCCACGAGCTACTGGCTGCCAATTTGAAATGGACCCCTTAAGCCCTACTCAGTTTCCTCTCGACCGATCTGTTTTCTATCGATCTCAGTACACCTACCCCAATCCCATGCGCTTTAATACTGTACAGTGATGTCTTAAGTGGGACATTGTCAAAAACTTTCTTAAAGCCCAAATATACCATATTGACCAGTGCCCCTTTGTCGACTCTGATAGTTACATCTTCACAGAATTCCAATAGATTTGACAAGCATGATTTCCCCTCCATAAATCCATGCTGACTCTGTTTGATCTTGCCACAGCTTTCTCAATGCTTGGCCATAAAGTACTTGATAAAGGATTTGATAATTTTCCCCACTACTGATCTGAAGCTCACTGGTCTATAATTCCTTGGTTTCTCTGTACCTCTCTTTCTGAGTATTGGAGTGGCAGTAGCTGCCCTCCAATCTGCAAGGGCTGTACCAAAATCTAGTGAATCCTGACAACCAAAGCATCCACTATTTCTAGAACCATTTCCTAAGTGCTCTGGGATGTAGATTTATCAGGCCCTGAGGATTTATCGGGTTCAATCCCCTCAATTTCCCAGCAGCATTTCTCTATTAATATTGACCTCCTTCAGTTCTTCCCTCTCAATAAATCTTGCATTCTCCAGGATTTCTGGTACCTGATTTCTATCTTCGAGTCAGAGAGTCCTACAGCACAGAGAGAGGTCGTTTAGCCCAAACTGGTCCATACTGACCAAAATGTCCACCCATGCTAGCCCCATTTCCCTGCATTTAGTCCACACCCTTCTAACCCTTTCCTATCCATGTATTTGTCAAAATGCCGATAAATTTTGCTAACGTACCCACCTCAACCACTTCCGCTGGCAGCTCATTGCATACGCGTGCCAGCCACTGTGTAATCAAATTGCCCCTCAGGTTCCCATTTGTACTTTTCCCCTCTAACCTTAAACTAATGCCATCTAATCCTCGATTCCCCAACCCTGGCAAAAAAGACTGAGTGTATGCCTCTCATAATTTTGTACAAGGTCCCCTCTCAGTCTCCTGGACTGCCAAGAAAAGAAGTTCGAGCTTGTTCAGCCTCTTCTTATAACTCAGACCACTGAGTGCGAGCAATCCGTATAAATTTCTTCTGCACTCTTTCCAGTTTAATAACTTCCTTCCTCGAGCAAGATGACCAAAACAGAACATATGCTCCAACTGCAGCCTCACCAACCTCCTGTACAACTGTCGTTTTTTGTGAAGACAGAACTAAAGGATGTATACAATTGTTCAGCTGTTTCGTTGTCCTTTGTTATACATTTCCCCATTTCCATCTGTAGGGACCCACATTTGTCTTCATCAATCTCTTTCTCTTCACATACTGTGGAACCTTGTCGTCTCAGTCTCCATGTTCCCTGTAATCTTACTTCCTTTTGTACTTTGTTTTCCCATCTTCATCAATCCCTTGGTCCTTCTTTGCTGAATTCGAAACTGTTCTCAAATATCAGACCTATTATTTTTCTTGGCCAATCTTTATGCTTCTTCCTTCAAATGGATACTATCTGAATTCCTTTATAAGCCATGGATTGGCCCTGTTACCCATTTTGCTTTTGTACCAGACAGGAATAAATAGTTGTTGCAGCTCCCCCGTGATTTCCTTGAATATTTGCCAATGCCTATCTACTGTCACACCTTTAAGCACCTTCCACTAATCTATCAACCCCAACTCATGCCTTATATATCTTCATAGTTTCCTTTATTAAAATTCAGCACCCTAGTCTCCAAATCAGCCGGCTCACTTTCCATCTTGATAAAAAAGTTGTATCATGTCATGGTCACCCATCCCCAAGGAGTCTCACGCAGCTGGATTGGCAATGATTCCCTTCTCATTACACAGTACCCAGTCTAAGATGGCCTGCTCTCTAGTTGGTTCATCCACATGTTGGTTAAGAAAACCATCCCATATGTACTCCAGGAATTCCGCCTGTTAGACATTGTGGCTAATTTGATTTGTCCAATCTAGATGCAGGTTAAAATCACCCATGATCACCGATGTCTCCATATCACATGCTTGGCTAATTTCCTGTTTAATACTATTCCAACATGACCACTGCTGTCTGGGGGTCTCTGTATGACACCCACTAATGTTTTTTGTCCCTTGGTATTTCACAGCTCCACCCACACAGTCTCCACATTGTCGAAGCTAATGTCCGAAAAAGAGATGGACAAAAATACGTGACCAGGAATTGAGATATTTTTGCTCAAATATTGATCTTGGTTTGATGCTAATTAGCCTTGTTGACTTTCAATGAGTTGCTTCGTAAAATCTGGGACCGCCAGCAGAAGGTGATGAGCTAGAACATTTGTGGAATTGCTTTCTTAGTAAATGAACATAGATACATTTTGTTGAGATTTTCACAGTAGATGCAATGACAGTGCTTCTCCAGCAGTTGGAAGTGAGGGCTGATAGTAGATCCTTCACCCAACACCTTTCACTCATAAAAAGTTAAGGCACACAAATATTGACTGAGGCTAGTTAGTTGAACATCATTTATTGAAAAAAATGGTGGAGTCTTTAAAAAGGAATGTTATAGCAGAAAACTGAGAATGGCTTTACAAAATGGAAATCTTGCCTGATAAAAGTATCGGAATTCTTGGAGAAAATGGAGGAAACTGTGATTGTAATATGTTTTGATTTTCTGAGGGTGTTTGATAGCACCCATGGATAAGATTACTGAATAAGAAAGGAGCCTTGGCTTTGGAGGGACTGTATTAACATGGAGAGAGGAGTTTTGAAATCCCAATCAGAAAAGTTTGATTAAGTGTTTTATTTTACAGGATGTCAACCTGTGGAGTACCACATAAGTCTGTTCTGGAGATAACAAAAAAAATTACAAAGTATTTTGATGACTTAGATGAGGAAAGTGAATATATTGTAGGCAAGTTTGCGAATGACTCAAAAGTTGGAGCGGAGACAAGTGGTGAGTATGACACAAAAAGAAGTTTGTGGAGGCATACAGATAGGACAAGAGAGTGAACAAGGAGCTTTGCATAATAATGTAATGTGGATGAAATAAATGAGAACAGACATAAACCGTGAAGTTATGCATTTTAACAGGCAAGATAGAGATTGAATTCAGAAATCTACAGGGAGTCTGCATCTCCGAACCACAAAAAGTTAGCTTTTAATTTCAACTGTCAATAAGGATGGCAAATGTCATGTTGGGATTTGTTTAAAAACTAATGGAATATTGAGATTAGGAACAGTCAGATCGAGCAGCTAATGTGTAGCTGAGGAGCTGCTGCAGGGGTTCGGATTCCCATTTTTCAATCATTGGGATCTCTTCAGGGATAGAAATGACCTGTATAAGAGGGATCTGAAATGGAAGGGGACCGATATTCTTGTGGGGAGATTTGCTAGCCGTATGCTGAAGGTTTTAAACCAGTAAGGGGGATGGTGGGAACCAACAAGATCGTGAGAAAAGAGAAATGTTTGAGGTGAGATATGGTGAGCAGTTCTAGGGGTCAAGGCAGATAACAGTTCGGCAAGAGCGAGGTAAGGCTGCTCAACTGCATTTACTTTGATGCAAGAGGCCTAACATGTGAGACAGATGAACATAGGGCATAGATGGGAATGTGGGACAAGGATATCATTACCATTACAGAAATGTGGCTCAGGGGTGAACAGGACTGGCAGCTTAATGTTCCAGGATATAGATGCTATAGAATGTATAGACAGAGGAGCAAGAGAGGAGATGGAGTGGTGGTTTTGGTTAGAAAGAACATTACAGCTGGATGTAGAGAGGATATTTCTTGGAGACTGCCCAGTGAAGTTATATGGATGAAACATAAAAATAAGAAAGAGGTGATGACCTTGCTGGGATTGTAAAATGGACCTCCTAATAGTTAATGAGAAATTTACAAGCGAATATGCTATCTGTAAGAAAAAACGGATAATGATCGTGAATTTTAACTTTCCAAACAGAGTTTGGGGTAGTGTTAAGATCTTGGAAGGTGGAGAAATTGGTTAAGTGTGCACAAGAAAATGTTGTTATTCAATATGGGGATGCACCTACTAGACAGTTCACAATACTTGACCTTCTGTTGGGAACCAAGACAGGGCAAGTGACTGAGGTGTCCATAGGGGCATGCTTCAGGGAAAGTGATCATAATTCTATTGGTTTAATAATAATGATGAGAAAGGATAGAATTGATTTAAAAATGAAAGTTTCAAATACGAGTGTGGCCAGTTTCGATGGTATTAGACTTTGAGAAGTTGGTTGGGGGAGGTTATTTACAGGTAAATGGACGGCTGACAAGTGGGAGGCCTTTAAGAATGAGACAATGAGAGTTCAGTGATGGTATGTTTCTGTTTGTGTGAAGGGCAAGGCATGGGGAAAGCTCAATGATGAGGGAAATTGCAACCTCTGTCCAGAAAAAGAAGGGGGCATTCATCCGATATAGACAGCTGGGATTGAGTGAATCCTGAGAAGGGTAGAAGGGCAGACGGAGTATCCTTAAACAGGAAATCATGAGGGAAAAAAGAGGACATAAAATTGCTATGGCAAATAGAATGAAGGAGAATCCGAAAAGATTCTAAAATTATTTTAAGGTTAAAAGAATATCTAAGGAGAGAATACAGCCCTTAAAGATCAACATGGCTTTCCATGCATGGAACCACAGGGGATGGCTGAAACACTAAACAAATATTTTGCATCAATATTTACAGTAGACAGGAGCATGGAAGCTAGGGAAATAAATAATGTGATCATAAAATGAGTTCATTTTGCAGAAAAGGAGATGTTGGAGGTCTAAAGTAGAAAAATGGAAATAAATCCTAGAGACCTGATTAGGTGTTTCCCAGAACTTTGTGGGAAGCTAGGGAAGAGATTCCTGGACCCCTTGCTGAGATATTTGTATTGTTGATAATCATAGATGA
The DNA here is from genome assembly GCF_047496795.1 of Chiloscyllium punctatum. Classification (NCBI taxonomy): domain Eukaryota; kingdom Metazoa; phylum Chordata; class Chondrichthyes; order Orectolobiformes; family Hemiscylliidae; genus Chiloscyllium; species Chiloscyllium punctatum. Next base: position 7,063,258 of record NC_092755.1, read on the forward strand.
GATGCCAGAAGACTGGAGAGTGACTAATGGGACAGCATTATTGAAGAAAGTTGGATGGAAAAGCCAGGGAACCATAAACTGGTGAGCCTTTCACCCCAGAGATGCTGCCAGACCTTCTGAGCATTTCCAGCAGTTTCTGCTTTTGTTTCTGATACACAGCATCCACAGTTCTTTCAGTTTTTATTTAGTAGTTAGAGAGCATTACATTTTGAATTGGAGGCCTGTTAGAACATAACAACATCCGAACATAAGAAATACAATCAGGAGGAGGCCATCTGACTCCATGAGTCAGCTCTGCCTTTCAATAATATCGTGGATCATCTTTCAATGGACTGAGACTTCACTTACCCACCCCTCACTATAACCCTTCATTCCTTTACTCTTCACAAATCTATCTTCACCTTAAAATATTCAACAGGTTCGACTCAGCTGCTTCACTAGGCAGGGGATTCCAGAGATTCACAACCCTTTGGGTGAAGACTTTGGCTTAACCAGCTATCCTTAGTAGCCACACACACACAGATGACAAGCAACATGAGTTCGATTGGGACAACACTACTATTATAGGACAAGCCAAACAGAGAACAGCCAGGGAATTCCTAGAGGCATGGCACTCATCCACAGATTCTATCAACAAACACATCGACCTGGACACAATGTACCGACCACTGCAACGAACAGCTGGAACTGACAACCGGAAGCGGCAGATACAAATCAATATAAATACCGGAGGAAACATCACAGAAGCGCTTCACAGGAGGCTCCCAAGCACTGAGGATGTCACCTAGACAGGGGATGAAACGTTTGCAACACAAATTCCCAGCTCGGCAAACAGAACCACAACAACGAGCACCCGAACTACAAATCTTCTCCCAAACTTTGAGCCTCCCTGCATCTGTCTTATCTATCCCATTTATGATTTTACAAACCCGGTCCCCCATTCTTCTGAATTCCAATGAGTATAATCCCAGTCTGCTCAATCTCTCCTCGTAAGCCCACACCCTCATTTCCAGAAAAAACACAGTCAACCTCCTCAGCAAACCCCACCCCAGTGCCATCTCATGTAAGGCGATGAAGAGTGTACAGAGTACTCCAGGTGTGGCCACACCAGCGCCCTATACAGCTGCAGCTCCTAATTTTAAACTCTATCCACTGGCAATGAAGGACATTATTCCATTTGTCTTCCTAATTAGCTGCTGTACTCGCAAACCATACTTTTGTGTTTCATGCACAAGAACACCCAGGTCCCGCTGCACAGCAGCATTCTGTAATTTTTCACAATTTTAAAGTAGCCCACTTTGTTATTGTTCCTACCAAAATGGATGACCTCACGTTTACTAACATTGTACTCCATCTGCCAGACTCTTGCCCACTCACTTAGCCTGTCTATATCCTTCTGCACACTTTGCCCTATCACTCATTTAAGTGGCTTCTGTGAATTACAACACTCTACACTTGGGTCTCTAACTTGAAGCAATCTATCTGAATTGTAAACAATTGCAGTCCCAACAATTGTAAATAATTGCTGTCTCAACACTGATCCCTGAGACACATCACTAGCCACTGATTGTCAACCAGAAAAACACCCATTTATCCCCAATTTTTGCATTCTGTTAGTTAACCATTCTCCTGTCCTTGCTAATGCATTGCCCGTAACACTGTGCATCTTTATCTTATGCAACAGCCTTTTGTGCAGCACCTTGCTGAATGCCTTTTGGAAATCCAGATACACCACGTTCACCAGTTCCCCATTGTCTACCACGCTCGTTATAACCTCAAAGAATTCCAATAGATCAGTTAAAGCTGACTTGCCTTTCATGAACCCATGCTTCATTAAATAAATGTAGGTGTTGCATTTTTGTAAGGCAAACCAGGGCAGGACTTACACAATTAATGGCTGGGCCTTGGGGAGTTTTGCTGAGCAAAGACACCAAAGGGTGCAGATGAATCATTCCTTGAAAGTGGAGTTGCAGGAAGACAGGGTGGGGAAGATGGTGTTTGGCATGCTTTCCTTCATTGGTCATAACATTAAGTGTAGGAGTCGAGATGTCATGTCTCAGCTCTACAGAACGTTTGTGAGGCCACACTTAGAATTATTACAGACAAATCTGGCTGACCATTTCTATGAAGGATTTTGTGAAACTTGAGAGGGTGTAGAAAAGATTTCCAAGAATGATGCTGGAACTGGAGTGTTTAAGGTATAAGGTGAGGCTGAATAGGCTGGGGCTTTTCTTTTCCCTGCAGTGAGAGGAAAGGAGGCTGAGGAGTGGCCTGAACAAGACCTAGAAAATCATGGGGGGCATTGATACGGTGAATAGCCAAGGCCTTTTTCCTCGAGTGGGAGAATCCAAAACTAGAGGACAGCGGATTAAGGTGAGAGGAGAAACGTTTGAAAAGAACCTGAGGGGTAACCTTTTCACATGTATGTATGGTTAAAGCTGCCAGTGGTAGTGGTGGAGGCGGGTTCAATTACTGCATTTAAAAGGCACCTGGATGGGTGTATGAACAGGTAACATTTAGAGGAAGGTAGGCCAAATGATTGGCAAATGGTACTCAGTCAGATTGGGATGTCTGGTCAGTGCAGTTGGACCGAAGGGTCTGTTTCTTTGTTGGATGTCTGTATGACTATAATCTTTGTTAAAACTGAAAAAAACCTCTATTCTCACCACAGCTGGAATACTGTGAATTGTTCTTTGGACTCATACCAAAGAAAAGGTACACTGGAATGTGAGACAATCCACACGAGGTTTAGTCGACTGATCCTGAGGATGCAGGGACTGTCTTAAGAGTAGAGATTGAGTCGTTTGGGCCTATACTCAATGGAACATAGAAGACTCAGTGGTGACATTCTGAAACATCTATTATTTTCAGGAAACTTGATGGTGTAAATGCAGAAATGTTGTTTCCCCTTGTGGGAGAGTTTCGGACCAGGGAGGAGAATCTCTGAATTAGAGGTCACAATTTTCAGGCAGAACAGAATTTTGTCTCCCAGAATGTTGTGAATCTGTGGAATTCATTTCCACAGAAGACTGTCGAGGTTGGGTCATTCAGTATTCCGAAGGCTGAAATGGACAGATTTTGATTTGGTAATTGAATCAATGCTTACATTTAAAACGCTGGGAAGTGGAGGTGAGGATTATCAGTTCAGCCATGATGTCATTGTTTGGAAGACCAAACTCCATTGGCTGAACAAGCTGCTTCTGGTTCCCTATCATTGACCTTTGCTCTAAGTTACTCTTTTCAGAATTATATGGGCCTCATTTAAATTTCGTGTTTGAAGCCCAGCTGCTTCAATCTCTCCTCATCATGAAAGAGACAGGGATCATCTTTCTCCCTGTTTGATGGCATTGCATTCTGCCTCGAATGCAGTGACTGTATTTATAGTCATAGAGTCCTCCAGTTCTGTTGAATATTTCTCAAACACAACCACGACACTCACAGAAAAGGTTAAATACAAATCAAAAATATATTTAAACGACCATATCAAACACACTGTCGGCATGTGTTGCATGGAATAGACACGTATTGCATATTAAAGCTCTCTCAGCACTCATCCATTAAACACTGCAAGGGTTGTTCATAGATGATTTGCGTATGTGCCTGTAGATGATAATCTGCTTGTATAACAAAGTTTCGGTGCATAGTGTTGTTCCCTTTTTATTCTGGTATCAAGCATTTCAAAATCACAAAGACAGTGGGTAGGAGTCCAAGCCCCTTTACACGGCTACATCAAATGTTTTCTGTGAATGTACAGCTCATGTAATGTGCTGGGTAAATCTCCCTCTATATTGTACTGTCCAATGCAATCATGTCAAATATATTTTGGTTTAGACATAGAGTAGAGCTGCGTCCAGGGTTCCCTTAAAAAAAACCCTCCCAGAGTAGGTACGACACAGAGTCGATACAGAATAAATCGACCTCTACAATATTAAACATTCCATGAGATGTGCAGTAAAGGTTAATTATAGTCTAAATAAGCATTGCCCTGAACCATTAAACATTCCTCAGCCAAGAATAATACTGCTGAGATACAATGAAAACGCTATCCCAGTCTTGCAGCCTCATTCCTATCAAGTATTTCCAGATCACTCAATACTCAGACAGATTTTTGAGAAAATCTTGACTCAAATCTCTCGAATGAAATGGATGAATGTGGCTGAGAGGATATGTTGGGGAGGTGTTGGATCAGGTTATTAAGGAAAACATCGTCCGATTGTGGAGAGGCAAAACACGGCATCAGATAGAAAGAAAAAAGGGGAGAAGGCAGGAGGGGAAGAGAGAAAAAGAGAGACAGAAATATTAGCTGTGCCAATGTATCTCTGAATTATAGATTTTTGACTAAACATGACAACTCATACCTCTGTCATTCAACAATCATACAACTTATGTATTAAAAAGTCCTAACATCAATTAGTATTGGAATCCATTGAGTTATTTGCATTTTTTCCACAATTCGTGTGCGGTGCTTGTGGGGAAATATAAATTAGGGTTTTGTGGTTCTGTAATCTATTCTGAGAATTCTATTTCTGTGTTTATTTACATAAATGCTTAATTGGCTTCAAGGAAGTGATGATGACAGCAAAGCCAGATGAACAAAGTGATTTGTTGGTAAGATTCAAATCGAAACAAGTATGTTTTAAGAATATTGACCATTTGTAGAAGTGAATACAAATTAATGAAGACGAATTGCAACATATTTTATTTATTGAAAACTTTTATTTAGGTTAAAAATTCAGTGCTGAAAATTCTGCTATTAAACTTAAATGTTGAACTGGATCTACTCTGAATGACCAATGATTTATATTGTAGTCCGTTTAGACGGTGCAACATCACTCAAAGTGTGTGTTAGAAAATTCACATGAAATACATGAAATGTCATCAGGAACTGCCGCAACAATTACATTTAATTGATATAGTTGTTGTGAGGTTTTGTTACACGTATTACTTTCTGGTTCGGGTCAGCGATGAGTCCCTATCCCCAATTGCCCATTGAATAACTTGCTAAAGCCACTTCAGAACACAGTCAATTAACTTCCCAGTGGGTCTGGAATCTCATGTCGGCCAGACCATGGAAAGGTGACAGATGCCTTGGCATTCGTGCAGCAGCTGTTTTTGTATTTTTCCATTGACTCGGGCTACATGGTCACCATTTGGCTTTCTTTCCGATTCCAGGATTTCTTTAAATTCAAATTTCACCCTGGGCAAACGATGGTATTCCAAACCCTGGCCATTCAACATTAAACTGGAGTTCGAGAATCCTGGTCTCATGATATCACCACTGTGATCCTAATGTGGGAAATGCACAGAAAGCACAGAAATGCAATAAATCTGACACTTTACTTCATGAACAAATATTGGAGTGCAATACTGGCAAGAACTCTTTTGCTGTTCACAGCAACACCACAGGAGACGTTGCATCCAATCATCAATCTTAAATGTGTACCGGGCTCTGTCTGAACAGCCTGACTCACCATAATTTGCATTTTTGAATTCTGCACTGACTTATGAAAAAGTTAGTCACATATCCCAAGAAGGTGGTCATCAGCTACCTTTTTGAAGGTCTGCCATCTTGCTCGGCTAATTATGGTTGATCTTTCTTAAGCTTTATTACAACCAAATGGCTTCTCAGTCGAGACTGTAGTGCTGGAAAAGTACAGCAGGTCAGGCAGCATCCGGAACAGGAGAATCGGCGTTTCAGGCATGAGGCCTTCATTAAGATACCTGATGAAGTTGTTATGCCTGGAACGTTGATTCTCCTGCTCCTTGGATGCTGCCTGACCTGCTGTGCTTTTCCAGCACTACACTCTCAACTCTGGTCTCCAGCACCTGCAGTCCTCACTTTCTTAGTCAGGTTCGGCACAGGAAAGGAACCATCGCCTTTTTGTTGAACAGGTAGGCAGGCCAGGTAGGAAAGTCACACATCCTCCTCTGAAGGACAATACTGAACCATTTCACATGTTTCAAAACTTTGGTAGGTATGTGATTATCATTCATTACCCCAGCATTTTCATTTCATACTCTTTCATTAATTGAAGCTCCCATGGTAGAGATTGATTCTGGAACTTTGCTCCAAACCTTTTGATTGCTTATTACATACCCATAGTGCCTCCTCAACCACTTTCGCAAACTGTCATGTTAGCTTGAATGATTTTTTTTATTGACTCATGGAACACGGTGGTTGCTTTCAGTTGTCTGTAGGTGTCCTTCAGACGATGGCAGTAAGCTGCCTTTCTGAAATAACATGTTCCAAAATGGCCTGAGGAAGGGAGTTCCAGATTTTGACCCAGTTACAGTCAAGGATCGATGATATATTTCCATGTCAGGAGTGGTTTAGAGAGGAGCTTACAGTGGTGCTGTTCCCAAGTATCTGCTATTCTTGTCCATTGAGATGCAAGTGGTAGTGGGAAGATACTGTCTAAGGAAGTGGCTAAGTTTCTGCAGTGCAGTATTTTAGATAGTGCATATGGCAGGTATGCCTGAAGAAAGGCTTAGGCCCGAAACGTTGATTCTCCTGCTCCTTGGATGCTGCCTAACCTGCTGCGCTTTTCCAGCAACTCATTTTTCAGCATACGGCTGGTACTAAGCATCAGATATGGAGGCAATGGGCACTTGTGGATGTGCTGCTGATCAAGTGGGATGTTTGTCCTGGACAATGCCTAACTTCTTGAGTGCAGTTGAAGGTGCTCCTATCCAGTCAAGGGGTGAGCTGTGCTATTACTCTCCTGACTTCTGTCTCTTAAATAGTCAATTGGCTTTGCAAGTCAGAAGGGTGAGTTACTCGCTGCAGTATTCCTCGCCTCTGTCCTGTTGTTACAACCATTGTATTTATATGGAGTGTCCAGCTCAATTTCTAATGAACAATAAAACCCAGGATGTCGATGGTGAGGGATTCAGTGAAGGTAACACTATTGAATATCAAGGGGTTTTGGTTAGATTCACTCCTATTGTCAATGGTCTTTGTCTCGCAGTTTTGTGGTGTGAATGCTATTTGTCACTTGTCAGCTCAAGTCAGGATATTGTCCAGATTTTGTTGCGTTTGAATGTGGACTGAGGAGTCACAGAAAAAGTGCTAGATCAATGCAGATTTCACTTCTGACCTTCTGATGGAGGGAAGGTCATTGCTGAAGCAGCTGAACATGATTGGGCCAAGAACACTTCCTTTAGGAACTCCAACAGAGATTTGCTTTGGCTGAGATGACTGACCTCTAACAAGCAGAGCCATCTTCCAATGTGGGAGGTCTGACTGCAGGCAGCAGGGAGGTTGTCAACTGATACCCATTGAATCTAGTTTTGCTAGGACTCCATAATATCACACTCTGTCGAATGTGACTTTAGTGTGAAGGGCTGTCACTCTCCCCTCATTTCTGGAATTCAGTTCTTTGTCCATGTTTCAATCAAGTCTGTAATTCAGTCATGAGCTGAGTAGGCCTTGCATGACCCACATTTACGCAGGTTATTGCTGAGCTAGTGCTGCTTGATAGCACTGTGGAAAGCACTTTCCTACACCTAACTCATGATTGAGCATGGATTGATGGGGCAGTAATTCACCGGGGTGGTTTGACCTGTTTTCTGTGCCCAGGACATGCCTGGCCTATTTTCCACATTGTCCATGCCAGTGTTGCAGCTGTACCGGGAGTGCTTGGCTAGCACAAGTCATCAGTATTATTGCCAGAATTTTGTCAGGCTCCATAGCGTTTGCAGTAACCAGTGCCACTCGCCCAACAGTGTCTTGATTTCACGTGGAGCGAAGCGAATTCCCTGCTGACAGGTATCTGTAATATTGGTGATCTATGGAAGATGCTGAGATGGATCAGACAATTGGCACATCTGGCTGAAGGTTGCTGTGAACGCTTCAGCCTTAACTTTTGCGCTGATGTGTTGTTCTTTCCAAAGCAGAGCAAGGGAATATCTGTGGAGCTTATTCCTTCAATGAGTTGTTTAATTATCAACCTTAATTCACGTCTTGATGTGGCAGCACTGTGGGCTCAGACCCCAGCTTCCTGAATTAATGGTCTAGCCACAATATCGAGGAGAAAGTGAGGACTGCAGATGCTGGAGATCAGAGCTGAAAATGTGTTGCTGGAAAAGTGCAGCAGGTCAGGGAGCATCCAAGGAACAGGAGAATTGACGTTTCGGGTATGAGCCCTTCTTCAGGATTCCTGAAGATCGCTTATCCTTTGTATTTTGTAGATTCTAACAATACATCATATATTCACTTAAATTGTTAGTCTTGAAAATGCTTTACTTCACAGACTTTAGGATATAATGTTCTGTTTTCAATTCTTCTCTCCGACAGGCAAGGTCATCGATGTCATACTGGCTTTCCTCCTCACTAATTGCAAAACCAAATGTTTTTCACCTCATCTTTGAACTTACTGATCAAAATTGCTCCATTCTTGACTAGACCTTTCATATACTCTGCAAACATCAAAGGATCCAGCACCAAGTCATATAATAAGCCACTGGACACAAGATGTCTTCACAATGACTACCTTCAAACATCACCTTCTGCCAACAAATAAACCTTCGATGCATTTGCCAAACTGCACCAGATCCCATGAACCCTTACCTTATTGAAGATGCAAGATCTGGTCAAAAACCTGATTGAAGTCAAGAAGCATTACATCCACTTTTTACACCCGATGTCACATCTCATTGCCTCTCCGGAAAACAGAATCAACCACTTCCGATATGATATCACTTCCACAGTGTCAAGAACAAACGGACAGATTGCTGTAGGTCTCAACATTGTATTTAATTCCATTCCCATTTTCCAGAATGAAACAGAAGAGACACAAGATTATTTCAGCTAGAGTAAATTATCTGTCAGAGAGATAAGAAGAGTTACCATGCTGAATTTTATTGCTTAAACTTTACTTTTCCAACTTTTAATGAATGCTGTCTCTTAGATTTACTTATTAACTTCCCTCAAGCTTTCTACTTTTAAACATAGGTTTATGAGCGAAACTACATATTGTCATTTAGCTCCTTTCACCCGATGGTAACTCTTCTTATCTCTCTGACAGATAATTTACTCTAGCTAGATAATTTACTCTAGCTGAAATAACCTTGTGTCTCTTCTGTTTCATTCTGGGAAATGGGAATGGAATTGAATACAATGTTGAGACCTACAGCAATCTGTCTGTTTGTTCTTGACCCTGTCAGTGTGTGTTCACCCTCAGAGGTAGGAAGACTGTTTGTGCTGATAATACGGAAAGTAGCGCCTGATGGATCATTCTCAGCTGGCGCGCAACTTCCTGTTTCTATGTGCCAGCAACAAGCCACACATCTCACTTCTGATCAGAAAATAAACCCAGGGGATGCAATCTAGCGGAAACATCTGCCAATGTGGCCTATATCAGGACACAGAGTGTGAAGCGATCACATCGAAGTGACATTTGCAAATCGACCTTTCGATCTCTGTTTCATGGTCTGATTCCAGGACGTCATTGCACGAGTCTCTCGACCATCGAACAAACTCAATCGATTCACTAACGTCTGGAACATATTGACATGCACCTTATCATGTCTTTGATCTTGTACTCCTTGTAACTCTCTCAGATTTAATGTTCCCAGTTTTTGATTCTGCCTTCTGTATCCATCACCTTCCCAGCCGAATACATTCTGTTTGATCTGTTTCCTAAGTTTTGATCAACTAAACAAATAATATAGTTTTGTACAGACAGGTATGTCGGTCTGTCAGATTAACAGAATCAATATATGGAGAGATCACCTTGTCTGTATCTAACTCTGACCGACATTGAATTCAAATAAACCACAGCACTGTATGGTTTCAAACTTTGCAAATCCTCTCTCTTCGAAAGAGCTTGTTCTAACGGTTAATTATTTTCTTGATTATTTCAGAAACTATGACTAAAAATCCCTATTTTTAACAAAGTTTCAAATATTATTAAAAGTTGCACCACTGTCATTTCCTACAGTGAGCTTTGTGGTGTTTAAATGTTCTGATCTAAATTTGCTTCAAGCAGAAGACCTAATCATTGGTTTCTCCGAGTTCCCAGCCATTGTCCTTGCAGTTCCATCATAACTGCAAGCAATTGATAAGCCCCAGAATGAACAGAATGTCCAGGCCCTGTACACATCCAAACACCATGATGTAGGCCTCGAAGATCTCCGTTTCTTCCTGTCACGCCAACCCAAGCAGTACATGCTCAACCTCAACTACATTTCCTTTCAATCCTTCCACTTCCTCCAAACCAAAGGGGGAGCCATGGACACCTGTATGGACCCCAGCTATGCCTGCCTCTTTGTCAGATATGTGGAACAGTCAATCTTCCACAGCTACACTGATACCATTGCGCACCTTTACCACCGCTACATTGATAACTGTATCAATGCCACCTCATGCTACCACTAGGAGGTTGAACAGTTCATCAACTTTAATAAGACCTTCCACCCTGTCCTAAACTTCAGAGGGACCATCTCGGACACCTCCCTCCCTTTCCTAGACCTCTCCACCTCTATCTCCAGTGACCAACTAAACATTTACTACAAGTCTTCTGACTCCCACAGCTACCTGGACTACACTCCTCCCACCTGACCTCCTGTAAAAATGCCATCCCTTTATTGTCAATTCCTCTGCCTGCACCGCACCTACTCCCAGGAGGACCAGTTCCACCATAAAACATCCCAGATAACCTCCTTTTTCAAAAATTGCAATTTCCCCTCCCACGTGGTCAACGATGCCCTTGAACCCCATTCCTCCAATTTCAACAGGGAGCCCTCCTGGTCCTCAACTTCCAATGCACCGACCTTGCAGACATCATATCATCCTCCGCTGCTTCCACCGCCTGTAAACAGACCCCATCACTCGGGTATATTTCGCTCCCTACCCCTATCTGCATTCCGGTGGCACCATTCCCTCCGCGACTCCCTCGTCAGGTCCATGCCCCTCCACCAGCCCACTCCTCACCCCTATCACCTTCCTTTGCCACCACAGGAAGTGCAAAATCTGTGCCCACACCTCCACCTCACCTCCGACAAGGCCCCAAATGATCCAGAGAAATTTATCTATACTTCCACAAATGTCATCTGCTGTGTCTGTTTCACCTGATGTGGACTCCTCTACATCAGGGAGACAGGACACTAACTTGCTGATCATTTCAGAGAACATCTGTGGGACACCCGTGCCAACCAACCCCACGGCCCCGTGGCTGAACACTTTAACTCCCTCTCCCACTCCACCAAGAACAGATCAGTCATATTCTGTTCATTTCCAATGAATAAATACAAAATAACCGAGTCTGAATTTGGGATGATATTAACAGGATTCATTTCGAACTAAGCATGAACAGATTATTTTGACATAACAGGTGGAGAGATTCACTTCCTGAAAAAGCAGATCAAGTGATATTATCTGCACCAAACCGAGTTTGGTCAATACTGAGGCAAAAATACAGCTTACAGTCTTGAGTGAAATAAATAAAGAAACTATCTTCACACTGGAACAAGATAGAGTGTATTAAATATGAACGAAGAAGCAAGTATTTTAGGATATAATAGAAAAGTGATTTATAGCATATTGAAATGCAAACAGAGATGTGAATTTGTGTCTCTACATTCATCCTAGCTAAATTAATCATTTCAGAAATGCCTTTGTTAAATTTCATGATTCATTCGTTGGTCCATTCACGAACCTTGTTAGGTCCTTGTTAAATTCTGAACCATTACCTTCCAGGTTCACAGGTTGCGAATTTCATGTTACAGCAAACTGTGAAGTTGTCCACTGTATGTCAATGTCTTAGTTAAAAATATAAGCAATCACAGCTCCAAACATTTACAAAATCTCACTATGGATCTTCCTTGAATCCAAAAAAATTGTCCCTTTGATCAATGATTTCTAACTTTTACTCACATATCTGTTTTGAAGGACGTTTTCAAATAACTTGAAGTGCAAATGGTTCCCATCAGTCGGAATACAGTAACATTTCATGTGTTACCCCACACAAAAAGATATCAAGCAATATTCACGAGTTGCTCTAAGCAAGTCTATGATGGACTGTTTTATCAAACAAAATCATTTCCAATGTTGTGAGGACTCGTCTATCTTCTGTGCAATGGTCTGAATTTTGTGTCTGACTGCAGATGACACTGGCTGATCTGGGTATAAGTACAGTTTGTGCCTTTCACATTGTGAATGTATATTGCTGACTTTAGTTGAATAAAGTGATGTTGTCTGGCACCATTAATTAGACCATTAATTTCCACATCACAAGCCAGACTATCAGGTGGAATGTATTGATCTCATTGAAACGAATGCTTGGAATATTTCTGGTATGAAGAGCCTCTGAACGAGACAAAGTAGGAAAGATGAATTTAGAGTAGTAGGAAGTTTTCACGACAGAGAGAGATCACTTCGCCCATCGCACCTGTATCACGTGAAGACAGAGCCTTCCAGCCAAGACCCAATTTATAGCATGTTGTCCATAACCCTGCAGGTGATAGCACTGTAAACATTCGGGAACATTGTGTAGGGTCTAATCCATTATCAACATAGATATGATCTCCAATGCTGTAAATCCTGGCTTATGGGGAAAAAGTAGGGGCAGAACTGTATCAATATTCAAACAGTTGGTACAGCCCTGAGGAGCTAATAGGCCCATTTCTAAACGTTGTTTCTCAGGACATTTTGACAATTCTTGTCTTAATATAAACTGACATGAAAAAAGTGCAGACATGTTCCCCAGAAATGCTGACAGCAACATACCTTTATTCAGCCAAGATCAGCAACATGAATTAAGAAAGTTTAAAAAAGAAACTTTCTTTTAAATTATTATTGACAACACGGATTTCACAAAGTGCAAACTACAGAGGGGAATGGTGGAGAGTTGGGTGTGGGCGATGTTCATTGTTCCCTGATGTCTGGTTGCGTCTGTGAGCAACAGATGAACCTGCGAACCAGATTCAGGATGGTATGGCAGGTATTTCAGCAGATATTGTGTACACGGCATTCTCCCATAAATCAGCAATGACACAAACATTTATTTTTGATGGTGTTTGAAGCCAAAGAAAATTGAAAAATATGGTGGGACAAGTTCCTTTCATTTCTTTGAATTGGTATCAAGGGACACTGTCTGTGGACCTGGGGTGGCAGGAGGATCTTAAACAGCAGAATGTGAGGGAACAGAACCACCATTGGAAATCCAGATAGACTGGAACCTTTATCACTGGAGGGTGAGAGTTCGGGGGGGCGACCTCATATAAGTTTATCAAGCCATGAGTGGAAAGGTGAATGGCTCTAATTGACATGATTCATACTGGAAATGTACGAAGCTTTCGTTTCAAAAATATTCCATATCAATAAACTCCACCTGATAATCTGGCTAGTGATGTGGAAATTAATGGTCTAATTAATGGTGCCAGACGATGCCTGGGACAACACCTAAAGTCAGCAATATACATTAACAATGTGAAAGGCACAAACTGTACTTTTACCCAGATCAGCCAGTTTCATCTGCAGTCAGACACAACTTAAAATTCAGACCATTGCACAGAAGATAGACGAGCGCTCACAACAGTGGAAATGATTTTGTTTGATAAAAGAATCCATCGTAGACTTCCTCAGAGCAAATCATGTTAACAAACTAGTTCTTTTTTTTGTGTGGGGTAGTGCACGAAATGTTACTTTAATCCGATTGATGTGAACCATTTGCATTTAAGAAGTTATTTGAAAACGTCTATCACAGTAGATACACGAGTAAATTTTACAAATCATTGATCAAAGGGGACAATCTTATTTTGGACTCGAGGAAGATCCATAGTGATATTTTGAAAGTGTTTGGAGCTGGGATTGTTTTCAATTTTTGACTAAGACATTGGTGAATTTTCCCTATGGTGTGGGATTTCAACAATAGGGAACATGTTTTTACAATGAGAGGAGAAAAATTTTAAAAAACATATCAGAGACAACTTTTTACAATGAGAATGGTTTTTGTGTGGGATGATCTTACAACCTTGAGAAGACATTTGGATAAGTAAATGAATATCAAATGTTTGGAAGGATATGGGCCAAGTACACACAGGTGGGATTAGTTTAGTTTGGGATTATGACTGGCATGGACTGGTTGGACCGAAGGGTCTGGAACCATGCTGTATCACAACATGACTCTGACTATTTATCAATTTTTCTCAATATTAAACAGTGCTGTAGTGATCCTCGAATGAACTGTTGATGTTAAGGTTGTGTCTGAGACTCTGTGAATATTTCTTTCAATGAGAGGAGTGACTAGTTCTCCAAGTTACATAACTGAAAAATAAACTTTCCTCCAGCATTGTTGCTGAGTCGATTTGTTTCTGAGGAGGCGGTGGTTATGGTTTGCAGTTTGCTTTCCACCAACTGGTCAACAGTGAGACAAAAAACTTTGATCCACTGCAGAAACTCCACCTGTTTCCAGTAAATGAAACTGGAAACTCAAGGACCCCTTCGGCAGTCAGTTTAATTGCTGCCAACTATTGTATCTGGCTGATTAAAGGGAAAATGAATAAACTAAAGTAAAATCCTACCAAACAAACGATATTTTCCCATTTACTTACAATGGATACATTTCACTTGGCATTTCTTCTTTAAAAAGGAAAGTCACTGAATACAGCATTCACTGTATGACTGTCAGAAAACAGGACATTGAATGCAGTGACGTTCTGGTTAGTTCAGCCTGTTTATTGAGTATCTTTAAAGCTCCTGAATATGAAGTTAATGGATCCAAAATCCCACATTGCAGTAACATTTGTTATCATCTCAAAGTAAATTAGCAAACTTGAATTGGTTCAAACTCACATCACTTGTTACACCATTCTCGGATTCATGCATCTCATTAAAACTGAGTGTAACAGCGAATTTTTACTGATTTTTATGAGTTATCTGCCCCTGTCAGAGCTATCAGTGAGCAGAGACATGTACTGTTTATAACCTCCATCCGTGGTAATGATTATTGTAATACTCTCTAATTTAATCAAACATTCCTGATGCACCCAGACTGTTAGATATGGACGTATGGACTGTCCTGTTCTAGTTCATTAGATGCTCTTTCAAAAGTTTACCTAGGTGTTATGTATCACTGCCAACTCATTTTTTTGTTTCTCAGGCACACAGCTTTCCTTTACTATGCATTTTAGGGTCGGAGCAATTTGAAAAAAAAGATGCAGGGAGAGACATTCTGCAATGTAAGGAGGTGCTTTTAATCTCCGAGTCCAAACTGTTTAGTGACACACACTCACATTCTGAACATAATCACTTTAGACATGCTCCATATTAGGTTGCCTAAACTGAATTTAGAAACGCAGATTAGAAATGGTATGTTATTTTGTAAAGTGAGAGCGACTTTGACAGCAAAAATAAAGTCACTAATTTTGTTGGTTAATATATTATTGAAGTTCTTTTTAGCTTTATCTGCTTGTGGTGGAATGTAGAATTAAAGGGAGTTAACTTCTAATTGAATATTCTAAATATAATCACTTTGGACAAGCTCTAAGTTCAGTTGTCTAAATTGAATTTTGAAATGTTTAGTATGAATTACATGTTATTTTGTAGTGGGACAGAGACTGGCAGTGTCCTGGGAAAACAAGCTCAATTGTTTTACTAGCTGGTAATATGTTTGAACTTTGATTTTAGTTTTATCTGCTTGTGAATTAATGTAGAAATAAAGGGAGCTAACATCCGAATGAATTTGTTTTTTTTAAACAAAATACTTGCAACTATCATGTGAAACACACCTGAAGCTACTCAATTTTACTTCCACCATTTAAATAAAAACACTCCCAAAGAAGCTATTCAGCAAAATAAATATCCCAAGATGTGTATATGTCCATGTTTCAGCGTAACCTCGTAAATAAATGATCCCATGTGTTCGGGCTGTACAAGCTGAGACCAGGATCCAGTCTGAGCCTCCAGCAGGAAACCAACAGGCGGAAGCTGTGATCCTGCCCCTTTCCGATGGCCATATAAATCCTGGGCACTAGACCGTAATTCAACACTCCTGGGTCGGCTCTGTTTAGAACGATCTTGACAGAACCGCTTCCCACAAGTTATCAGAATGATTGTGTCGACAATTTTTCTCAGTTTATTCCTTACTTTCTTATCATGTGAGTGTTTTTTGTTGAAGTCTGTCTTTGTCACTGTCTCAATGTTAGTCTACCGCAGGAATGTAAAAGACTCAGCCATCATTTAATCTGTATTAATGCTCATGGTTTATTTGTTTTCTTTTTTGAAGGTGTCCAGTCGGAGATTGTTTTGACCCAGCCAGAGGCAGAGACTGGCCGTCCCGGAGGCAGCCTGAAACTGACCTGTAAAACCAGCGGCTTCGATCTTAGCAGCAGCTCCATGAGCTGGGTCCGACAGGTTCCCGGACAGGGTCTGGAGTGGCTGCTTTGGTACGATAGTTCATCCAACAGTAACTATGCACCAGCGATTAAGAATCGATTTACTGCGTCCAAAGACAATTCAAACAACATTTTCGCGTTGGACATGGGGAACCTGAAGATCGAAGACACCGCCATCTATTACTGTGCAGGAGACCACAGCGAGAGGAACCAGGGCTGGACCCGTTCAAAAACAGCTCGACGGAACATTTTGTCAATT
The DNA here is from genome assembly GCF_047496795.1 of Chiloscyllium punctatum. NCBI lineage: Eukaryota > Metazoa > Chordata > Chondrichthyes > Orectolobiformes > Hemiscylliidae > Chiloscyllium > Chiloscyllium punctatum. The sequence continues at coordinate 7,079,852 of NC_092755.1, forward strand.
CCATCATAAACTGACGGTCAGTACGAGTTTTAAATGCAATTATACCAACTGCGATCTGAAGCAGACCTCAGGCTGCCTCTTACAAAACTATCAAAGAGGAAATGTACCATTTAAATTAGCAAACTGGTGACACAATGGGACAATGTTTTGGGCATGTCGTATGTACTGCTAACACTTCCATCAATTAAATGCTCGGACAAAATGTTAGTTTTAATATATCTAACAGCTCAGGAAATCACTGCTAATTGTGATGTCAACAATGCCATTAATTCTAAACATGATCAGTACGAAATGGCTCTTTCAAATGAAAATTGAGACCTAGAGTAAAGAACAGAGAATGAGTGTACTGGTCTACATCATTGTGATACTACAGTGGGTCACAGTGTTGTGCACAGCGACATCCTCATACAATAACCACTGACAAGTGATTATCTCAAATTGGTGATTTCTACCATAGCAGGAGCGAGAAATAATGTGAGATGCAATTTAAACACAATCCAGTCGTGCTAGTTTGTACAAATGTATAATTTTTTTCTACCTTCTTCGTGTTGATTGTCAAGTTAAATGCAGACCAAACCTGGAAAAGTATTCCAAGTTTTCAAAATACAATGAAGAGTAAAAGCAGAAATAATGCACCAAATCATTCTTAGAGGAGTCTGAATCACTGCTTTCCAGGAAGTGAAGAAATTATCTGCATTTTACAGTTTACAGTCTGTCATAGTATTTGACACAACATGTCTCACAGTGATATAACTGGAGTGACACTGCAATTATGATCAATACAAAAACCTATTCAGCCTCCATTGTTTGAAACTAGTCAGTGATTACTTCTTCAAATCGTCTTAACTTGCAGTGCAGTATTAATTCTGTGGGGTTTAATGCCAGTATCACTATTTAATTTGTAAAAGTGTTGGGTAATTATCGATACACCATTTGGGGATTTTGAGAATCAGCTCATGTGTTACTCTGTGAAGTATAAAACAGTATTAAAATTTATCAAGAATGATCAGAATTCACTAGCGCAATTATGTGATGAAGATTTATTGTGACTTTATTTTTGCCTGTGGTTCTGAAAATTTAAAATGATGGTAAATTTTTGATTTGTTTTATGCAGAGCTAGTTATTGTGTGACCCAGTCCAGAGAATGTAACACTGTGACTATCTTGATTACTGGGGCCAAGGGACCATGGTGACAGTGACTTCAGGTAAGAACTATGAACTTTCTTCGTAACTTTTTAAAAACTTTCTATTCATGTGACTAATTTCTGAATTAAATGAAACTCAGATTCTGTGCTGAGTTTGGTTTGGTTCGGATTGATTTTTGTTCAGACTGATTATAGACTTCAGTTAAGGCTCAGCAAACAGCTAAAATGGTGATGATGGCGTCAGTTGCTCCGTGTATCTCTTTTTTTTTGATCAGATGGGCATTCTATGTGGTTGGGTTACTTGAAGCACTATTGTCTCTTAAACAGTCAACTATAAATAATGTTTAATGTCAGTGACACACTGACTGTGAGTTTTATTGTCAACAACAAACGCTAAGAATTCAAAGATGTTTGAGACATTACCAAACATGATTAAAATATGCTAAAATATCATTATTCATTTCTTGAATATATGTTCTTACCATGATTATATTTTCTCATTTATTTTGTTGATGACAAGCAGGTTAGAAACTGTCATAAAATTTTCTTGCGGTGCTATATTGCAATTTGTTGATTAGATTCTGAGTTGTTTTACTTGATTCTGTTGAATTGAGTTGATTGGATTTTGGCTTTGTTTTTACTTGGTTTTGTTGAAGTGTGTTGATTGGTATTTGAAATTGTTTTATTTGATTCTGTTGAAGTGAATTGGTTGGATTCTGATTATGTTTCATTCAAATCTGTTGTTTTGAGTTGATTGGATTCTGATTTTATTTTCCTTGATTCTGTTGAATTGAGTTGATTGAATTCTTATTCAATTTGTGGAATTGATCAGCGTTTTCATGCTTTCTGTAATTGGTGTTTTCTTTCTGGTGAGGAGATTGTCTCTCTGGATTACTGTTCATTACCAATATTTGTGAAGTTCTATTGTTTCTCATGAATCATTTCTGCATTTGTTCAACTTATATGACACATTTTTCTCTGCTTGATTGAAAACATTACATCCATTTGTAACCGTCTGAAAACCAACTTAAGGCAGAAACCCAGAAGTGTGAGAAATGAAAAAAATAAGTTTTTAATGCATTGAATTTTTAAAAAAAGAACTCAGTTCTAATTGGAAGCTAACTGAATTTTGTTTTGAGTAGCCTCATTCAAAATAAAATTTGGGACTAAAATCTGAAACTGCAGAATTGAACAGATTATGTAATTGAAACTAACTTAAAATTATAATGCGATAATATTTGTCCATTCAGTAATTTTGTTTTGACCATGAAGTGATTAATCAATATATGCCTTCAACCGCTCTACTGTGTGCTGCACAGGATTGTCATGATCAAGAAGGGTGTGCAGGTTGGAAATAAATTGAACTGTTGCCAGAAATGTTACAGCTTTAAGTGTTAAGTCCCCTCACAAACAAGGTTGCTGTTATGACTTGTTATTTCTATTCAATTTAATCATTAGTTTGCTTGATTCTGAGCAGCTTTGTTAGACTTCAGTTTGTTTTTTTGTGTGAGGTTACATCATGTTCTTGGTTCTGTTGAAAATGTTTGCAGAGCCAGTTCTGCTGCAAACACACCATGTTGTGATCTGGTGATCGTTCATCTGTTGAGGAAGGACTGTGCTTGGGTAACATTAAATGTGTTATATTTGGGAAACCGTTTCTGGTTTCAACATTGTTTTTGCAATGTTAACACGGTTGGTGACAGTGAACCGCTCCAGGTTCCTCATTCAATGCAATCAGCATGCGAGTTGAAATTTCATAAAGCCTATTATTAAGTGAAAGGCAAATCGCAAAGGTTTTAGAAATGAAGGGAAAACAGATACCTACAGGCGCCATTTTTACTTAAAAGTAATAATTAAGGATTAATCTAATCCATGCTTTCCAATCCAAATTCAGAACTCCACTATCTAGTTCAATCACAAGGTCTGTCTTTAAACAGTTTACAAGTCATAGAGAAATATAAATAGCATTTCAAAAATCTAATGTTCTAATAGTTCTTGCTCTTGAGCAAAAATGCCATGACAGTGTTATAATTGATCAAGAAACACCTTTCAATTCCGCTGTACACTACATACATATTTTTCTGACTGGAAAAGATCATTGGCAAAGATCATTTGGAAATTCTGCACAATTCTATGAAGAACAGATCAGTTTCACTGCTTTGATCAGTTTCATACGTAACTTGAGTTAATTCATTGTTATGTCCCTGATTTAAACTGGATTTGCAGAATAAAAATAAAACATTAACTGAATTATTTAATCTGCACAGTGCTTTATGTGTTCCCAATCTGTGCATTTTAATTAAATAGTTACATTTTACAAAAAAATATCAACTGAAGAGTCATTCTTTCGGAAACAACTGCTATAGTGAATTATGTGACCAAGGACAAATTTTGGATTAATTAAAATAATTCACCCATGAACTCGCAGGGCAGCATGGTGGCTCAGTGGTTGGCACTGCTGCCTCACAGCGTCAGGATCCCAAATTCGATTCCACCCTCTGGTGACTGCCTGTGTAGAGTTTGCACATTCTCCCTGTGTCTGCGTGGGTTTCCTTCGGGCGCTCTGGTTTCCTACCACAGTCCAAAAGATGCGCAGGTCAGGTGATTTGTGCAATTTAGCACAGCCATAGTGTTCAGGGATGACTAGGTTAGAGTGCATTAGTCAGGGGTAAATATAAATTAGGGGGAATGGGTCTGGTTGGGCTACTTACTGTTCAGAGGGTCAGTGTGGAATTGTTGGGCCAAATGGCCTGTTTCCATACTGTAGGAACTCTACTCTTAAAACCATGGGAGTACTTGCTGCAAACACAGAGAATTCATTTTATATCGATGTGTTCAGACGTATGCAGAGTTCACAAATTTGCAGAAGACATGAACTAGAGGATAACGGAGCACATTGTTTATTCAGACACTGAAAATAGAGTAATATTTATTTTAATTAATATACTTGACTGATTTATTGCAATGTAGCGATCCAAAGGAATCTGCTCACATTTGTTAAGTGTTACAATCGTTTAGATTAGATTTCCTGCAGTATGTATCGGGCCATTTGGCCCAACAAGTCCACACCGACCGTCTGAAGAGTAACCCACCCAGACCCATTCCCCCTACCCTATATTTACCCCTGACTAATGCACCTAACACTATGGACAATATAGCATGACCAGTTCACCTGACCTGCACATCTTTGGATTGTGGGAGGAAACCCAGACAGACACAGGGGAGATTGTGTAAACTCCACATCGGCAGTCACCCAAGGCTGGAACCGAGCCTGGGTACCTGGATCTGTGAGGCAGCAGTGCCCACATTTACTTAGACATCTGTTAAAGCGGGCAACTGCAGACAGAAGCATGTTTTCAATTCATACCTTTTTAAACATTTTCGTTCATTAAAAGCAGTAAACAAGAAAATGACCTTGCCCTGATTCCTTCAACAGAAATGCTTTCCACACTGAAATGCAGTATTGACTTTATGCAGTGCATGCAAAATCTCCCCAGTTCAAGGAACGTTTTGGGCGGCACGGTGGCACAGTGGTTAGCACTGCTGCCTCGCAGCGCCGGAGACCCGGGTTCAATTCCCGCCTCAGGCGACTGACTGTGTGGAGTTTGCACATTCTCCCCGTGTCTGCGTGGGTTTCCTCCGGGTGCTCCGGTTTCCTCCCACAGTCCAAAGATGTGCAGGTCAGGTGAATTGGCCATGCTAAATTGCCCGTAGTGTTAGGTAAGGGGTAGATGTAGATGTAGGGGTATGGGTGGGTTACGCTTCGGCGGGGCGGTGTGGACTTGTTGGGCCGAAGGGCCTGTTTCCACACTGTAAGTAATCTAATCTGAAAAAAAATGTAAAAATAATTTAGAGAATAATCCATTGCCTCCGGATCTGTGCTTTAATTGGCGATATTTCCCACCTCAATCATTTTATTAAATACAATGACTTATTAAGTTTATTAACTCAGTGGTTATTTATGTTCATTGTGAACACATTCTCGTTCACATTAATCCACTGGTTAGTTCCTCTGATGAATGTTCAAGTACAGTGAATATATTTGACGTGAGGAGTTGAGCAATGTATCCTCTAGGATTAAGTCTGTTGTACAGTTTGTTTCAGTGCTATCTCTGACTAACTTGTCAACGGTCCTGACCATTTGTAAATTGTCCAATTCGGATCCCTGAATCTCAGACAGTTCAATTTCATCTCGCGCTTCAAAACCATTTTTATCAGCCAGAAATACAATATTCGATTAGGTACCTCAGAATTGAGAGCCCTGACTAAGTTGTTCCAATCAGAACGAACGTTTCAGGAACAAAAGGCAGATAGCAAGAGTTTTGAAATTGGTTGTTGGCAACAAGAGATATTTGATTGAGCGAGGCAGATGGAAATATGCTGTATACTTTCTTTGTGCCTCAGTTATGCAGGACATGTTTCGTGGCACAATGTAGAATCAGAATTTTTGCATCTTATTATTTGAAAACCTGTTATCAGCTTTTAATGTCACTGGCAACGGTCATATTACACTTCAAAACATTTTAATCTTTTTCGGACTAAGTAGACCAGCTGGTGCAGCAACATTCACAGGGGAAAGAGGAAGGGGGTTCGAGGTTGGAATCCAGTGACAGTGAATTGATGGCAATACAATTCCTAGTTTTATTCCTCTGTAGTTCCCATAGAGTTTGAACAATTTGGAGCTGCTATCAAAGTATTCTTGGATAAATGTTGAAATGTTACTTTCATTGTACAAACATTCTGGAACAATTCCTGGTTGTTGGAAGGTGTTAATAACTAACATGGTTTATGTACTGTCAAACAGGTGGGCTGTGTTCTCTGTGATAGTGTCGAGCTCATTGTGTTCAGGTCTGTTGTGATGTTGTAGTAGTGTTCCTGATTCTGTGCCAGGTGGCCTGTGTTCACTTACAACCTGTTAGAGAGGTATGTAACACCATCTCTTATCAGGTTACTTCAGTGCAAGAAAGCAGATTGAGATGTTTGGGTGTTTGTTGGAATTCCACTCACAGAGGCCAGTGAAATCTATTCGATCGCTGTCCTGACTTGTGTCTCTTAGATATTAAACAGAATTTTGGCAGTTAGCAGCTTTTTCCAGATCAATATTTGTTCACAAGCCTTTGGGCATCGCTAGATGGTGTTAATGGAGTAAGTGCTCAAAGAAATCCCAGCTTTTGACTTGCTGTTCTAACAATATAATTTATAACTAATCCAGATTGAATCATTTTCGAAGCACATTTGATGAGATGATCCTTCGGCTGTTTTTACTTTATATTAAACCAGTGCTGTAGCTGAATTTGATTGTTCAGTACGGTGGGAGTTCCGCTGAATCCAATACTTGCAGCAGATGGAGATAGCTTTTCAGATGGTCTTCAATTGCTATCTCCGACCATCCAGTCCCTCTGCTAAGAATCCTTTCTCCAGCAGGAGTCAAGCCAACGTAATCGCTGTTTATCTCAACAGGTGTGAGCTCTTGTGTCAAAAACATGAAAACAATTTGGTGAAGAGGGGGTCTCTGGATGTGAAAGGTTAACCTTGCCTTCTCTCCACAGGAGCTGCTAGACCTGCTGAGTTTCTTCAGAAATTTCTGTCTTTTATTTTGGTTTTCTAGCATTTAAAGTTTGTTGTTTCATTGAAAAAAGTTCTGTTCGATTAAACACGTTCTTCAGAGAACAGATGCATTTGAACAAATTGCGAATGTTCAGAGATATGAAAGATCAGAGAATCATTGAATTTGAGCACCCTGATCTCGAGCTGGAGTTTCACAAGAAACTATTATGAAGTAACAACCCATTCCAGGGTGCAGTGGCTGCTGTAATTGGGTGGAAGTTATTTTGATCACTCAAATAGAGAATGTCAATGATCTCGTTCCAAATACTCAACAGAATTATTTTTAAAGCATGAGTGAAATAATTAATTTGTTGAAATATTTTAATAAAAAGTGTTCACCACCAGTGCTAGTTTAATGAATGACACAATGATAGGAAGGTAGGAGCAAGAGGAGGGCACTCAGCCCCTCGAGCTGTTCCACCACTTACTTAGATCATGGAGCATCTGTGAGCTAAATCCGCAGGTCTCCCTTTGGCTAAAACTCTTTAACACCTTTGATTAACAAGCAAAAACTATCCCAGATTTACTGATTCAGTAAACAAAGTACTGTGAAACAATGAGGCTGGAATTAATTGCTCATGAAAGTAAACTTTAAATCTCTGACTATTTCCAATTGAAACATCCCAATCATCATATTTCATTCAGTTAACACTATACTTCCCTGGAATAAAGAAATATAATGTGTGATTGCCTTGCTAAAAATGAGGGATGCTTGATTCCTATTATATGATTAAGAAATAGCTCTGTTCCTTTAGTGAAAACACAGTCAAATCACACAAAAGGAAACCATGTCATCTTGTGTAGACACACAAGTGCCTCAAATTATTTACAATTCTTCCAGTGGTTGTTTGAATCTCTAGACCGGTGTGGAAGTGTCAGACTTTTTATATTGCCTTGAGAAACCAGTTGTCATCAGTCTATTTGAATTGCTGAAGTTGGTGTGGTACTAGCACATTCACAGCGCTGTTAGGAAGTGAGTCCCATGGCTGTGATTGAGGAAGAGGAATCGGGCAGGGAAATAGTTGAGAGTCAAGTTGAAGTCTGATTTGGAGGAAAGCTTTCAGGAGAAGCATTTACATACATGTGCGCCCTTATCCTCAAGGGTCACAATTTTGGAACATGCTGCCGAAGAGACATGACAGCATGCAAAATGGAAGCTGAAGAAGGCACCTTGGCCCCTCTAGAAGGCTATTCCATTCATGGGATCATCATTAATCTTGCTGCTCACCAATCTTTCCAACACTCGATAACATTGAACCTGATTGTTTACTATTCAGCAAAAGAATGGTGAACCTTTGGAATTCTCCACCACAGAAATTGATTGAGGATAAAACATTAAATGATTTCAATAAGGAGATAGATTCCTTCAATCTTTAAAAAAGTGCTACAGATATGTGGGAGAAAGGGAAACAGGCTACAATATTGGTTGAAAGCCATGAAAACATTGAATGGGACATGGTTTGTAGGTTTGTAAGTTTGCATGTAATGCCAACATTGGTGGTATAATTGGCAGTGAAAGTTATCTAAACGTACAATGAGATCTTGATCAGCTGGGCCAATGGGCTGAGGAGTGGCAGATGGAGTTTAATTTAAATGAATACGACGTGTTGCTTTTTGAGAAGATAAATCAGGTCACAACTTACAGGGTTAATGGTAGGGCATTGGATAGTGATGTTTAAACACAGGGCCTTGAGGGTCCAGACTCATAGAGTCTTACAGGGTTAATGGTAGGGCACTGGATAGTGATGTTTAAACACAGGGCCCTGAGGGTCCAGACTCATAGAGTCTTACAGGGTTAATGGTAGGGCATTGGATAGTGATGTTTAAACACAGGGCCCTGAGGGTCCAGACTCATAGAGTCTTACAGGGTTAATGGTAGGGCATTGGACAGTGATGTTGAACACTGAGGAACCTGAGGGTTCAGACTCATAGATTCTTGAAAGCGTTGTCTCAAGTACCTAGTGTGTTGAAGGTGTTTTGCATATGTACCTTCATTGGTCAGGGCACTGAGTGCAGGAGTTAGGGCTTCGTGTTGTAACTGTCCAAAACATTGGAATGAACTGCCAGAGGAAGTGGTAAATGCAGAGATAGGTCCAACATTTAGAAGACATTTGAACAGCTAAAGGAACAGGATATGTCTGGATGGATATGGGTCAAAGGCAGGCAAGTGGAATGAGTTTAATTTGGGAACTCTGGTCAGCATGGATGAGCTGGACCAAAGGAACTGTTTCTGTGCTGTACGACTTTATGACTCTCTGACTTTATGTTGGAGCAGGCTCAAAGTTGGAAGGTGGTGAGCAAGTGAGGGGCTAGATTGGGCATGTGGGAGAGTTTGGGCTGGTAGGCTGTGAGGTGTTGGCTGGCTGCTGGGTAAGCTTGCATGCACTCTGTCAGGCAAGGTGGCATCAAGGTAAATGGTAATGGTCACAGGATAATTTGTTTGAATTGTGCTTGGTAGGTGAGGGGTAGTTTGAGCTGAAATGCAGGAGGTCTGTCTTTGCCAGACAGGTTTATAGAGAGGTGGGAAGGATGCCAGGCTGGTTAGTGTAGAGGTGGGCAGAGTGCCAGGATGTTTCAGGGTGGAAGGTCACTGTAATGAAGTGACAGGTGGACGTGTTGTCAAAATGCAAAGCTCGGAGTCTGGCAAAATGGTAGGTTGTAAAGCACAGATGCGAAAGGAGCGAGGATGCAATGTGCACAGGTTGACTTGGGTAAGATGAGAGGTCAGTGATCAAGGGCTGAGGTCATGTCTTGGGTAGTGGGCTTTTGTCAGAGGTTGTGAAAATGATGGTGCCAGGTCCAGTCAGGGCCAGATTCACCATGGGCCAGGTGCAGGGCGGCAGGAGTGTAAATGAGTGAAAGGAATTGAGATCATATGTCCTTCTGGAATATAGAATATTGAACATTACAGTGCAATACAGGCCCTTCAGCCCTCAAGGTTGCGCTGACCTGTGGAACTAATCTGAAGCCTATCTGTCCTATACTATTCCATTTTCATCCATATATTTATCCAATGACCTTTAAATGCCCTTAAAGTTGGCGAGTGTACTATTGTTGCAGGCAGTGCGCTCCATGCCCCTACTCCTCTCTGAGTAAAGAAACAACCTCTGACATCTATCATCTATGTCCTCTCCTGCTAGCCATCACTATTCAAGGAAAAAGACTTTCACTGTCCACCCTCTGTTTATCTTTTATGTCTCAATTAAGTCACCTCTCAATCTTCTTCTCTCAAACAAAAACAGTCTCAAGACCCTCATCCTTTCCTCATTAAACCTTCCGTCCATACCAGACAACATCCTGGTAAACCTCCTCTGATCTCTTCCAAAGCTTCCACATTCTCTCTATAATGTGGTGACCAGAATAGTACACAATACTCCCAAGTGCTGCCACACCAGAGTTTTGTACAGCTGCAGCCTAACCTCGTGATTCTGAAACTCAGTCCCTCTATTGATGAAAGCCAACATAAAGTATGCCTTCTAAATAACTCTTATCAAACTGGCTGGCAACTTTTAGGGATCTATGTACATAGACACCGAGATCTCTCTTCTCAGCTACACTACCAATATGGATTGCCTTGGATGTGTTTTGTGTGATAGGGGTTGTGTGTTCCGGGCATGAATGGGTAGGGTTTGTCAATGTGAGTGGACATTTAGGTCTAGACAGAGTAAGTGCAGTGGTTAGTCTGAAAGATGAGGTTTGGTGGTGAACTGTGTGTCAATTTGATAGTTATTAAAGTTAAAGATTACCAGTTCATTTCTCAAATCATATTTACGTAAATACTCAGCTGTAACACTCCAAAGTCTCTGAACCTTAACGGTCCTCCATTTTTCAGAGGCCTCCAGAATTCAGATAATTGTAAATTAGATGTTTCAACTTCCAGACAATTGGCAGGAGTTCAGCCGTGACAGCCCTCCTCCCTGTCCCAGTGCTCAGCTCCTGCCTGTGCTGCTGCTGCAGTGACCTTCCTCCCAGAGAGAACATTCTGCCTTGCATTGATAAGTGAGGAAGGCTCACTGGACCTGATTTCCAGCAAACACGAGGGGACACAACTTTAAAGTGAGGGGAGATAGGTATAAGACAGATGTCAGAGGTAGTTTCTTTACTCATTGAGTAGTAAGGGAATGGAATGCTTTGCCTGCAATGGTAGTAGATTCGCCAAGATTAAGTCATCATTGGACAGGCTTGGATGCTGCCTGAACTGCTGTGCTCTTCCAGCACCACTAATCCAGAATCGGATTTCCAGCATCTGTAGTCATTGTTTTTACCTAGGCATACAGACGTAGGTGGGATGGGCTTCAGATTAGTATGACAGGGTGGCGCAACATCGAGGGCCAAAGGGCCTGTATTGCACTGTAATGTTCTATGTTCTATGATTCACTCTGATTTCTCTCCGGGGGTACTGCCAGCGGTTGGGTATTTCCAGCAGCACGGTATCTCGTGGGACAGCACGCTGGTTCCGTGGTTAGCGCTGCTGCCTCACAGTGCCAGGGACTCGGGGTCCATTCCAGCCTTGGGTGACTGTCTGTGTGGAGTTGGCACTTTCTCCCCATGTCTGTGTGCGTTTCCTCCCACAGTCCAAAGATGTGCAAGCTGGGGGAATTGCAAATGTTGTGTTCAGTGATTGGGAGGTTAGGTGCATGAGTCAGGGTTAACTGTAGCATAATAGGGTAGGGGAATAGGTCTGGATGGGTTACTTTTCAGAGGGTGGGTGTGGACTTGTTGGGCCAAATGGCCTGTTTGCACACACTGTAGAATTTCGATGAATCTGCATTTCCTTGGTTTGTATTTTGTGAAATGTCTTTGCTCTTCACAGCAATCCAGTGAAAGTGTCAGTTGGTGAGATCTTCAAAGTTACTGGGGTGGGATCAGAATGTTCTTCTTCCTAAATTATATGGCAATGGTCAAGGTCGAGGGCATGTTTCTAAAGAAGGAACAAATGATCGTGATCAGTAACTGGTAGGAAACAAAAATAAACTCCCGTTATGCTGTAGACTCAGTGGGAGCAGACTGGCAAACGTTTACAGCTGAGGATACATTTGAGTAACTGATAAGGTCAAATGAACAGAAACTAACTTGCTCAATTGGTCATTCTATTGTAGAGACACCATCTCCCCCCACGCTTTATGGCCTGGTCTCCTCCTGTCAGGAGCACGACACTGGTTCTGCGACCTTTGGTTGTTTGGCGATGGACTATTCCCCTGACGTCACCAAGGTAACCTGGAAGAAAGGTGGGGAGTTAATCACGAATGGATTTAAGACTTACCCATCAGTGAGAAACAAGAAGGGAACCTACACCCTGAGCAGCCAGTTAACCCTGCCCGGGTCAGCGGCAGATTGCCCCAGCAAAATCTACTGTGAGGTTCAACACAGCGGGTCACACAAGAGCAAAGAAATGCCATGTTCAGGTACGTGTTGTGGGAACTGAGATAAACAGAGCATCTGGGATTAATATGAACAAGGCATTATTTATAACCGTTTTCACAGAATCACCTTATACAGCACAGGAAAAAGGCCCTTTGATCCATCCAGTTCACGCCTATCAATAACAGCCACCTAACTATTCCAGTCTCATGTGCCAGCAGCTGATCCATTGCCTTGTGTGACTTGCCCTTGCAAGGATGCATCGCAATACTTCATACTTATTATGAGGGGCTCAGTCTCTACATGACTTATAGGTGCTGAGCTCCAGGCTAACACCACCCTCTGTTTGATTTTGTTTTCCCCTGAGATCCACTTGGAAGCTCCTGGCCTTACCTTCACCCTGTGCCCCTGAGGCATTGATCTCTCCATCAAGGGGAAAGGTTTCATCCAGTTGACCCTGTCTATGCCTAAAATAATTCGAGACATCATGATAATCTTCTCCCTAATTCTCCTCTGCTCCCAGGAAAACCCCTGTGTATCTAAACTAGTTTCATAACTGAAACCCTCCAACCCAGGCAAGATCCTGGCAAATCTCATCAATACTGCCTTCAGTGTAATCACATTCCTTTGATAACATGCATACAACGCTTCAGTATGGCCTAACCAGTGTTCTATTAAGTTCCAGTATCATCTCCCTACTCTTCATTGTCAATGTCTCGAGCCCACTGCATTCTTGGCCCCACTCAGTGGCTTCCTGGGAAATGTCCTCCCTGTGATTTTCTTATCTCTCTCTTAAATGTGTCACACTGCTCTGACTCAGATTTACCAATAAGTGTCAGCTTCTCGTCCACTCTGGTCAAGTCATTACCTGATCTTACTAAAATTGTCCTTCCCTTTTTCAGAACTTTGGGCCAATTTCTATTCCTTTACAGTACAATCTGAAATCCAACTGATTTACGATCACTGTCTGCACAGTGCTCCACCATTGAGGTTTTACCCACTGGGTCGACTTCATTCCCTAAAGTTAAGTCCAGATTCACCCCTCTCTTGCAAGGTCTGGATTAAAATTCTCAATATTAAACACATACTTTGTTAAAATATTCTCCTGGGGGCATTTTCAGAATTCTGCTCCCTCTAAATTTTTGACAAAATGAATATCCAAGCCTAAGCTGAGGAAGTTAAAAACCTCTTTTCTCACTCCCCTATTTAATTTACATTTCTCTGAAATTTGCCCATGTATGTTCACTTGCTCTTTTGGACCGCTAGTAAGGTCTATCGTGCTCTCCCAGTAGTTATGTTTGCTGTATTTTGGTTTTGAAGTACTGTCCATTTGCCTTTGTTCGAGGAGGTATCCATGGTTTCATTTCTCTTGACAACCTAAAATACCCTTGTCAGAATTGCGACAGAAGCAACATTCTGCATTGCACACCCCCAGCCCTCATCCTTTTCCATCTTTGCCTGTCTCGCCTGAAGGCACTAAATCCTGGAATATTGAATAGCCCACTCCTGCCTGACTCTCAATATGTCTCCGTGATAGCAACCGCATCATTTCCTCATTTATGCCGGTAATTTGTCTGCCTTGTTCATCAGACTCTGTCATTAAAATGAATACCATCCAACATTGCTATCTCCCTTTTGATGTTACCGGCCTATAGTTTCTATGCCTCCTTGACTCCCTTGCTGTGCCCTATAATTTTAGCCTTTCACATTGTCCTGCTGATCTTTCTGTGTGGATCCCAGCTTCTCCAGCACTCTGCACAATTATGATTCTTGTATCAATTAACCACAAGAAACCTTGATATATGAGAACTGATTGTATTTGTTCTGAAATTCGTCAGATAATTTATGCGATGTGTTTCCTATTGATCTAGGTATTCTCCCACCAACTCTTCTCCTAACCGTGAGCTCCAGTGAAGAAATCACAAGCAGCAAGTTTGCAACCGTCGTCTGTTCAATCATCGATTTCCATCCGAAGTCAATCTCCGTGAGTTGGTTGAAAAATGGCCGACCCTTGGATTCTGGCTTCTTCACGTCTCCTGTGTGTGAGGCAAACGGGAACTTCTCAGTGATGAGTCGGCTGATGGTCCCTTATGGTGAATGGTTCAACAGTGCAGTCTATACCTGCCAGGTCACTCATGGAGAGAACATTCAAAGTAAAAACATCACCGCACTCCAGGGTAAGAGACACACACTGAGAGAGCTACAAATCATTCTGAACTCTGATGTGAATCAAACACGCTCATTTATCAGGCGTAGTAAACAGTACGGTACAGCTTCTCATTTCCCAACATGCCACATATTGCATTTCAGTTTGAGTGTTACATTAGCATCGCTCATGACTCAACATTTTGGCAAGTCAGAAAAGCATGTTTCCTCTCTGTTGAAGATAGATATATAGACAGTGAGCTTTGTTAAATAGTTTATTGCCTGACCATGCTGGGAGAGGCGTTCAGAGGGCCGCTTCAAGGATAAGCTTGGGGGTGGAGGGGGGATATTGGAGAGATATCTGATTGAAACATAGAAAATACTGAGAGACTGAGGTCGAGTGAACGTGGAATAGATGTTTTGACTGGTAGGCCAGACTAGGACCCAAGGGCACAATCTCAGGGTCAAAGGGGCACCGTTTCGAACTGAGATGTGAGGAGAAATGTCTTCAGCCAGAGGGTGATGAGGCTGTGGAACTTGTTGCTGCAGAGGGCTGTGGAGGCCAGGCCATTGTGTGTATTCAATCCAGAGATAGATCGGCTCTTGTTTAGAGAAGACAGTAGAATGGCTGTAGCCCGAAACATCGATTTTCCTGCTCGTCGGATGCTGCCTGACCTGCTGTGCTTTTCCAGCATCATTCTGATCTAAACTCTGGATTGGCCGTACAGCCTTATTCTGATCCTCTATCTTATGATGTTGTGGTCTCAAAAAGATGTGGTTAAAATATGCAGTGACCCTTACTTGAAAATAAATCAAAATGCGTTCAATGCTTCATTCCCTGCTCAGGAATGACCTGTTGGTCTTGGACATTGTACGACATCGATTTTTATCTGGTACTGAACTCCTTAACTTCACTTATGGGATCAGACCCCAGACCAAGTGGGTATCACATCAACTGGGATAAACGTGATCTCAATGAGCTTCTTTAAGATGCTCTCTGTAATTAGTGGATGAGGCAGGAGAATAAATTCTGGTAAGAACGGTCCAATAGGGATGAATGAACTAGGAACTCGAGACAGGCTGATTTAGCCTGGTTTGGGGTAGTGATGTTTACACAGTGAGTAGTGGATGTCTATAAAACTAGTGCACATTTCCATCGCGTTTGTAGATTAATTTAAGACGCTTTTGTTTGTTTTTTTCTCCCCTGCTCTATGAAGAAATTAAAAAACGCACCTTGGTAAATAAAGTGAAAGTCCAGACCAGTTACGAACAAACTGAATGGAGGGAAAGACTTAAGGAGATGGGTGTCCTTCTCGATATCCAATACTGTACTCAATGTCTTGTTTTCCGATCTACTCCAAACACAGCTCACGAGGAACAATGACATAAAGTAGAGAATGACATCACACCAATAACGCAAAGTATTTTTGATCACGTTAAATATAATGAACAGAATTTCCATGGCTGTTCACCGCTCCTGTAACACTTTAGAACTCTGCAAAGAGAATAATTATTATTTATTATAATTTGTCTAAAATGTAGGATGTGATTTGGCAGTCAGCATGACCAGCAGCATTTGCACCTAAGGGTTATGAACATGGAAATGAACTCATTATATTGAGATTACTCTTGTCACAAGTATCAATAGATGGTGTTAAGTGAGAGACAGACTCTGAAAGAAAGGTAATTCCATGGGTTACATGATGGTATCTTCGATTATTTTATTTTTTTTCAGGTTTCACTTGTTACAAAGCCAGTGTTCTTTAGGAGTACTTACACAGGGTATGTTATAGGTAATCACAAATGCTTTCACAAATCAAAATACATCAACAACAGTAAGCATCGTTTCAGCAATAGTTGGAGTTGCCATTTTGAAGGTGGTGTCTTCACCCTGTGAAGAAGTAATCTGAAGATTGACTGTTTGTATCATAAAGGGGCATTTTTCATTAACTTTGATTTTTGTTTCATAGAAGATACCGAGTGCCATCCTAACACCGTTAAAATCCTCCCACCGCCAGTAGAACAAGTCTTACTGGAGGCGACGGTGACGTTAACCTGCGTTGTGTCCAATTTTCCTTCTGGAGTCAACGTGACCTGGAAACAAGAAAAGAAGCCTCTGAAAACAGAGATTGCTGACCAGCCTGGACAGAATCCCGACAGCGTGATCAGCAAATTAGACATTTCTACTGAAGCCTGGCTGAGTGGCGTTACTTTTGAATGTGTGGTGTACCATCAGAATCTACCGACTCCGCTGAGAGACTCCATCCACAAGGAGAAAGGTGAGCGGTGAGATTAAAACACAAAGGATCCCATGTGTAATCCAGATCCAGTTACATCAATGTCAGGCTGTGATTGGTAATGAACAAACACCGTTGGGAGTATTAATGATGCATCTGAAGGCAGGATAGCTGGGTAGCTGATTAAGAAAAAGATGGACCAAAGGATATTGTATTCTGATTCAGTCAGATAAAGTGGGAAGAAGCCTGGGTTGTGACGTCACCATCAGCAATGACAGTTGGACAGAATGTCCTTGTTGTGGGCTGGAAACATGGAGGCAACTTTCACATTAAACTCGACCTTTTTTACTGGACAGAATGTCTACCATTCTGCTCCTTTAGTAAACGGAAGTGAATAAATCCCAAATTAAACATGGCATATTTTAATATTTAGTGAAATTGTGATATTGGTTCAGCATTTTTTGGTTGATTTATATTTGTCTCAAATATTTTGCAGTGATTAATCCACTGGAGCCATCAGTGTCGGTCCTCCTGCCACCAACAGAAGAAATCTCCGCTCAGAGGTTTCTCTCCCTCACCTGTTTAGTGAGAGGTTTCTCCCCCCGAGAGATCTTCGTCAAGTGGACAAACAATGACAAGCCGGTGAATCCCAGTAACTACAAGAACACTGAGGTGATGGCGGAGAGTGACAACATCTCCTTCTTCATGTACAGCCTGTTATCCATTACAGCGGAGGAGTGGGCCAGCGGTGCTTCTTACTCCTGTGTGGTGGGACATGAAGCGATTCCACTGAAGATCATCAACAGAACAGTCGATAAATCCAGCGGTAAACCAAGTTTTGTAAACATTTCGCTTGCACTGATGGACACTGTTAATTCATGTCAATAAAAATCTCAAAGTTGCATTTAATAATTCAACAGAAGTAATAGAAGTGTTTTTTTTTCCCTCCAGTTGTGAGTTAAATACTGAATTAATTGTTTCCCACCCTGACTTCCATTCCATCTGTGTAGTTAAAGTGGATTATTAACAGGTCTAGGACAAGTGTCTTGTGCAGTTAATGTTCTCTGCTCAGATACACCCTGGGTTCGAGACAGAGTAAAGCTCACTCATTGCAGGATTCCGCCAAATACCTTATCCATCCTAAATCCCTTTGTGACAAAATCTGACAATGTCCATTTTATGTCAAGGGTAGAGCACGAGTTTTGAACTTGGTGTTCTTGATTCCCCCGATTGGACACTCTTACAAAATTCATGTCAGTTTTAAACTGCCACATTGCACCAATTGGAAATGTAAATTTAAGACACGTAAAAATTAAATTTGATTGGAACATACCAATCGTAAATAGTGCAGAACAGTTTGAATGTAACCTTTGTTTCTGGGGAACTTGCACCAGCGCATGAGTTGACAGAATGTATCTTCACTTTCACACCAAAGAGAATCAACAGATAAGTTGTCGTGAAGCAGAGGGGAGGGGAATGATGAATGGTCTGTCCTCTTGCTCCCTGTGAAGAGTTTTCATGGAAGATGTCCTCTGTAATGTAACCCAGTTGCTAACAGGAACTGTCAGCGTCTTGCTTACTGTCCAAAGATTTAACATTTCCCTCCAAAATAATACCTTTGAAGCATGTTGGACATGCTTGGCTCTGTTAACAAATGATTAACATTGATTCCCATAATCCAAAACTGGTGTTTGCATCGTCCCAGTTTGAATTCCATAGGTTTGTCTCAGTTTTCTGGAGCACATGGGATCAATTCTGGTATTCGAATACCTGATATCATTTTGTTTCACATACAGAACACAAGTCGACATTTTCTAATAAATATATTCAGAAATGTTATCTCTGGGGCAGTGGGGATTTGAACTCAAGACTTTTCTCTCAGAGACAGAAATTCTATCACTGCAACAGAAGTGTTGCTCATAAAACACTTATCTCTCCATGACGATGGGAAATGTTTCCTACAACACCAAGGTCAGATCTAATTATGGGCAATCCATTAAAATTAGAACAATAAATTAGAATAATAAAAATTGCAGTCTGGTATAAGAACAGATACAGAGAGATGATCACAAATACACTCGTAATGACACATATACGAGCTCTCACCTAAAGACACATATTTATGTGCACACTCAAATGTGCATATAGATAAGATGTCACACATGCATACTCACACAGAGCCACACATGCAAGTGGCACTTGAACACTCTCTAAGCTCATACAAAAACTCACATACACCGAATGAAAATCATTTGCACAAATGAACAGGGGTACTCACACATAACCATGAGAAACATAGACACATGGTAACACACAAATACATTTACATTCATACAGCACAATGCGTACAGACATACACGCATGAACACAGATACAAATTCCAAAAAATGTCCTCCCACTTGTCAACTCACACAGGCACATAAGTGCACAGAGATAAATATTAATATCATAATTTTCCCATTTTCAGAATCACAAACATACAATGACAGAGGCAGCTTAATTCGTTATTTTTAAACCACATTGATCAGCATGGATACAATATCAGACGTACACACAAATTCAGAGTCTCACATGCAGACACACAAGTGCATAGATCAACAAATAGAGGGGTGTTTATTAAATAAGGATAATGGGCACAAGCATCAGCAAGCATCCACAAACAGTAACACAAACAAGCTTCTCAGGAGATGGTTTGGGAAAGATTGTCACACAAGCAAACATCATCATATAAAGATAAACATCCATCAAAACATAACATTGCATGCTAACATTTATTAAGCATGAACATGAAAATAACCTAATGTAGGTAGGATCTGAAACAGACACATAACCACACATTTTAGATAGCACTAATGAAAAGTGAACACTCACAAATAAATTACAAGATAAGCATAGGCAGCAACGAAGTGGCATATTAGCATGATGATGCTGACACAATGTGAAAAGACCAAAATTTAGGTACACAAACACATGAGCACACCAGCAGTAAAAGAACAGGAATATGTTTATTCACGCACAGACTCCAACATGGGCAAGAGTGAAGTAAGAGACTCTCATAACCACATACACAAACATTGAAGGAAAACCAAACACACCAAGCAGTAGATCAAATAAATTAAGGGACACATGTACAAACACTTATTCCTCAATGTACAGATCCTACAAACAAAAATATGAAGCAATGTCCTGACTGTGATGTCACTTATATTCATGATTTGCCAAGCAATTGGTCACCAATACATAAAGATGAGAATCACATTTGAACTTTTATTCAGTGATGGCCACAATTTTCAACTAAAGTGCTGTCACAGCCTATATTTAAAATATAATGATTCAATTAAAATAATCATTAGTTATCAGCATTCCTCAAATAATAATATCCTTAAATAATAGATTGAAAGAAAAATAATTTAAAACGTTCTGACATGGACAATGAAGAAAGAACATGTGCAGTTAGTATTTGTAATTTCTTGCTGAGAGTCAATAATGCACTAATAGATACAGATAAGAGTCACATTTGAGAAATACCTGACTGCTTTATGAAGATGAAATGGTCTCTAATTACATGAATTGGATGCAGATAGATCGATCTGGATCAATAAACAATCTAAATGTGTTCTCTCGGCTTTATATTCATAGATTCAATAGATCGCACTTGGATTGAAGACTATGAGGACGATAACAGCAACATCTGGACAACTGCTTCCACGTTCATCACCTTGTTCTTCCTGAGTATTTTCTACAGCGCTGCCGTCACTCTGGTGAAGGTGAGAATAATCACATCTTTCTCACGCCAAGCAGCCCAATATGTTTTGTGAAATCTCTAAGTGTGCCATTGAATAAACATTAAGTCTGAAAGTCCCTGATCATAAATATCTGTGTCATTGCTTTATCTCTCTTTTCCAGGTTAAGTGAATGAATTGTGGACCCCCTTGATTTTCCTGATCTGCTTATCAAGGTCTCTGAATTCCCAATCTACAATCTGTCCTGTTGCTGACTCTAACAGTGAGATTACTTCAGTTTATCAGCGTGTAACTGAGACAATTATTGATGGATTTTCCTTTTTACTTTGATATCTTTGAGATGGTTGTGGTTGGAAGAATTCGTAGCTTCCCAGTTGTTTGAAGCCCATTTGTTTTGCTTTTATTAGTTCCTTACTCAGAATGGTTACCTACCCTTTCTGATGAGCCTTTGTACTCCCTTTCTTGTGACTGTTACTGATGTAACCCTTTCTGATGAGCCTTTGTACTCCCTTTCTTGTGACTGTTACTGATGTAACCCTTTCTGATGGGCCTTTGTATTTCCTTTCTTGTGACTGTTACTGATGTAACCCTTTCTGATGAGCCTTTGTATTCCCTTTCTTGTGACTGTTACTGATGTAACCCTTTCTGATGAGCCTTAGTACTCCCTTTCTTGTGACTGTTACTGATGTAACCCTTTCTGATGAGCCTTAGTACTCCCTTTCTTGTGACTGTTACTGATGTAACCCTTTCTGATGGGCCTTTGTATTCCCTTTCTTGTGACTGTTACTGATGTAACCCTTTCTGATGGGCCTTAGTACTCCCTTTCTTGTGACTGTTACTGATGTAACCCTTTCTGATGAGCCTTTGTACTCCCTTTCTTGTGACTGTTACTGATGTAACCCTTTCTGATGAGCCTTTGTACTCCCTTTCTTGTGACTGTTACGAATGTAACCCTTTCTGATGAGCCTTTGTACTCCCTTTCTTGTGACTGTTACTGATGTAACCCTTTCTGATGAGCCTTTGTATTCCCTTTCTTGTGACTGTTACTGATGTAACCCTTTCTGATGGGCCTTTGTACTCCCTTTCTTGTGACTGTTACTGATGTAACCCTTTCTGATGAGCCTTAGTACTCCCTTTCTTGTGACTGTTACTGATGTAACCCTTTCTGATGGGCCTTTGTATTCCCTTTCTTGTGACTGTTACTGATGTAACCCTTTCTGATGAGCCTTAGTACTCCCTTTCTTGTGACTGTTACTGATGTAACCCTTTCTGATGGGCCTTTGTACTCCCTTTCTTGTGACTGTTACTGATGTAACCCTTTCTGATGGGCCTTAGTACTCCCTTTCTTGTGACTGTTACTGATGTAACCCTTTCTGATGAGCCTTTGTACTCCCTTTCTTGTGACTGTTACTGATGTAACCCTTTCTGATGAGCCTTTGTATTCCCATTCTTGTGACTGTTACTGATGTAACCCTTTCTGATGAGCCTTTGTACTCCCTTTCTTGTGACTGTTACTGATGTAACCCTTTCTGATGAGCCTTTGTATTCCCTTTCTTGTGACTGTTACTGATGTAACCCTTTCTGATGAGCCTTTGTATTCCCTTTCTTGTGACTGTTACTAATGTAACCCTTTCTGATGAGCCTTAGTACTCCCTTTCTTGTGACTGTTACTGATGTAACCCTTTCTGATGAGCCTTAGTACTCCCTTTCTTGTGACTGTTACTGATGTAACCCTTTCTGATGAGCCTTTGTATTTCCTTTCTTGTGACTGTTACTGATGTAACCCTTTCTGATGAGCCTTTGTACTCCCTTTCTTGTGACTGTTACTGATGTAACCCTTTCTGATGAGCCTTTGTATTCCCTTTCTTGTGACTGTTACTGATGTAACCCTTTCTGATGAGCCTTTGTATTCCCTTTCTTGTGACTGTTACTGATGTACAGAAAACTCCCAGCTCACAGCGCATGTGTTCTCATCTCAATGTGGTATCCAGCCATTATATTCACTTCTGTTCGCTTTTACATCAACTTTTTGGATAAAAATACTTTCTGAAATTGTTAATAAATCTCGAATGAATATGCACCAACCTTGTGTTTACTTAATTCTTTCTTCAAGACCAGTCAGTAATAATACATTTTCCCACATCCTACTCCTTTCCCAGCCAAATGCTTTCACTTGTTCTGTTTGGTTGTGTTTCATCCAGTCATTTAGTTTAATGCTGCGCTACCATGCAGCCCACTAATGTAAATACATCTATCACACCATATGCCTGATGGAACACTCCAGAGGCCGAATGATTAGAGAACATTTCCTCTTCTGCACAAAGGGTCACGACCTCGGGTCATCTAATGATACAAATGAGGAGCTTTTTATAGAAGCCTGTAAAAGGCAGGCAAAGGAGTTTGAAACTTTACTCTACACTGTCTAAACTAAAAGTACTCCCAATGTGGGGACAGCCTGGGTTAGTAATGCAGAAATCGCCACCTATTTGCCCAACGAAACATTCATCAGCCAAAAATGTCAACGTTCAGTCAGGTATTCAGACACAACACGCGCACAATCCAAGGGCGGATTCTCAGGACTGGAGTTTTTCTCACACCTAAATCTCATGGAGCACAATTCCTGGGGTCTATTTGACACACCACACCTGTCAAATCCCAGGGAATGAGACTGAGATCTATCTGAGACAGGGATATTACTGAACAGCAACCCTCCCAAATAATAAATCAGAGGTCGATGTTGATCAGGCAGAGCTCATGAGTACTTGAAATATTCAGCAATTGGGATCTATGTGACGCAAGACGGAATTGAGAACCAATCAGAGCAACTGTTCACAGAGTCTGGAAACTATCAGCAGAGGAGAACAGTCCCAATTTCTCAGAGTTGGTGAGGTGTATCATCCCGGGAATAGTGTTGTGAATCAGTCACGCACTCAATCTCATAACTTCGCATCTTTTCAAAAACGTGGCACCAGAAACAAGATGCAACATTCCAGGTGAGACAAGAGACTGTTTTATTTGAATTTAATACAATTGCTTTGTGTTTGTTCTCTACAGCGTTACTGGTGAAGTAGGGATTATTTGTTCTTCTGTCCATGTGTCATGGTACATTCCCTAATTTGTGCACATACACACAGAGGATCCTCTGCTCCTTCACCCCTTTGGGTTTACACCCTTACTATTGTATGTTCCTCTGAGTTCATCACAAAACAAAGAAGCACGTCACACCTCCCTAAGACTGAGACCTATCTGACACACCGATGTTAATGAATAACAATCCTCAAAAATGATAAATCGCAGGTTGATTTCGATCAGGGAAGGCAGAGATGAGAAGTTTTGGAAACCCTGCTGCTTTCCATGTCCTGTCCCACAACCCTCTGTCAAACTTGATGCTCTTAGCTGTTCTTCCAATATCCTAACATTTTACCTTAAATTGCTATTAATATTTTTCTGTAATTTTGCATTGTATACCAAAGCACAGGGTGAACCAACAAGGACCCCAAACACTGAACTCTGAGAACGTACACAATAAGGTAACCTACATTCTGAAACGGCAAACCCCCGTTAACAAATAGTTGACAAGTACAAAACAGCGGCTGAGATTAACTTGAACTCATCAAAATAAAAGGAAAGTCCTCTGGAGGTACAGCGGTGTAGGCAAGACCTGGGCAGACAGAATGGAGATCGGTTTGTAAAATTCTTGTTTATATCCAGAATTTTCCTTCCACACAATGTAACCTTTTATTTCCCATCACCCAAGTCACCCATGGTATCTTTATTTTCAACTACGAACCATCACCAGTAAACTGAATAATTTATGTTCAAAGCCCATCCCACCATCAAAGGTTCGGCAGAAATAGGAAGAGCTAGAAGGAGATTGGAGTCAATTTTTCTTGTGGTGAAATATAAGTGCTGTTCGAACACAAGGGATTTCTGAGGGATGGTCCAGTGAAGCTATGTGGATGGAACTCATAAATAAGAAGGGCATGATTACTTTGATGCAATTGTAATAGTCCCCCCAGTAGTCAGAGGGAAATTGAGTAACAAATATGTTGAAAGATCTTACTTATATTGAAGAATAATAGGATTTTAAACTTCCAAACATACAGTGGGACTGCCATGGTCTTAAGAGCTTGGATGGTGAGGAATTTGGTAAGTGCTAAAGTCAATTTTCTTCATTAATATGCAGATGTAACTATCACAGAAGGATCAAACCTGACCTACTCTTGTGATACAAGGCAGGGCAAGGGACTGAATGGTTAGTAGGGGAGCTTTTTGGGGCCGGGGTCATAATTCGATTAGTTGTAAAATATCTACAGAAAGGATTGGCATTATATATAAGTTAAAGTTCTTAATTGGACGAGAGCAAATTTTGATAGTATGAGACAAAAACTTTCAAGGGTTGATTGGAGTAGACTGTTTACAGCTCAAGGGACGGCCGGCAAGAGTGAAGCTTTCAGAAATGAGATAACGAGAGTTCGGAGGCGTGATGTTCCTGTTAGTGTGAAGATAAGGCTGGTAAGAGGAGGGAACACTGGAGGAATAAAGATATTGAGGCTCTGGTTCAGATTAAGAATGAATCATATATTAGATATAGATAAATGGGATCAAGTGAATCTCGAAGAGTCCAAGAGGTGCAGGGACATTCTAAAGAGGGAAAGGAGGAGGGCAAGAAAGGAAAATGAGATAGTCTTGGGAGATAATGTTCAAGATAATCCAAAGAGATTCGACTAGTACATTAAGAGCAAAGGGGTAGACCATAGAGTCATAGAGATTTACAACTTGGAAACAGGCCTTTCATTCTCACTTGCCCATGCTGACCAGATATTCTAAACTAATCTAGTCCCATTTCCTAGTACTTGGCCCATTTCCCTCTAAACCCTTCCTATTTGTATACACACTCAGATGCCTTTTATATGTTGAAATTGCACCAGCCTCCACCGCTTCCTCTGGCAGTTCATTCTATACACACCATCCTCTGCATGAACATGTTACTCCTTAGGTACTTTCAACTTTTTCCCCTCTCACTCTAAACCTATACTCACGAGTATAGGTTTAGGTGAGACTCCACCCAACTCAGGGAAAAGACCTTGTCTATTCACCGTATCCATGCCTCTGATGATTTTATAAACCTTTTCAAGTCACGCCTCAGCCTCCAACGCTCCAGAGAAATCAGCCCCAGCCTATTCAGCCTCTCCCTATATAACTCTACATGGCTGTGAATATGTATAAGCCTAGAGGGATGGCTTCATAAATCATGTTACATTTTATATAAATGCTTTTTTTA
Organism: Chiloscyllium punctatum; assembly: GCF_047496795.1. NCBI lineage: Eukaryota > Metazoa > Chordata > Chondrichthyes > Orectolobiformes > Hemiscylliidae > Chiloscyllium > Chiloscyllium punctatum. The sequence goes on from NC_092755.1 coordinate 7,105,374, forward strand.
AAAATTATCATTTAGCTTAAAATGGAGGATGGGTGCCTTTTCAATTTCGTACCAGTAGCACAGAAAGACCTGAGGAAATAAACTGCAACAAAAAAATGGACAAAAAGTTATTCCACTATGGATAATCTCACCATATCATTCATGTAAAAAATAATTCCCTGTTTTGACCTTGCAGTTAATAGAGTCTATTAATTAACCCTGTGTTTGTAATAATTTTCATCTATCTGTCATTCTACATTTAGTTGTTATAGTTACCGTGTGGATTACTGCACCTCTCTAAAAATTCAAAACAAAATAAAGTAAAACTGCAAATTAAATATTGTATCTAATTACGACAACAAAAAAAATGAGCAATTCAATGACACCAAATTGGAAAGGAATGTTGAAATGTAGCCAATTCTGAAGACTACAAGAAGTTGCAAGCGATCATTAATTAATTTAGGGTATGTTCAAAAAATTAGCAAATGAAGATCCACACAGAGAAACGTAAGGTGTTCCATCTTGGTCGGAATAATGTGCAGGTCACTTATTCAAAGATGCACGTCTAAGTGAGGGAGATAAACAAAGGGATTTCAGACAATTACATCAGTCATCAACAATTTCACCACAGGTACCAAAGGCCATAAAAATGCAAACAAAGCTCTAAGCTTTATCCCGAAAGGGATAGATTTGAAAGTAGGGTCCCTGTAAAAATTTGGTTGACTATAATTAAGAGTATTGCTTGCAGGTCGAGTTGACATATTATAGAATGTATGAGAAAGAGTGAAGAGAAGATTTATAAAAATGCTACACAACTTTCTGGCTGTGCATATCAAGGAAGAATTGTTGTGCTGTTCACTTCTCTCTTGAAAAGAAGGCTGACAGTTCTAAAATCATAAAAGGTTTTGAAAAGAGAAGGTACAGAGAAAACATTTCACTTTGGGGTAGAACATAACTAGAGGCTGTCAATATAAGGCGGTACCTCAAGAAATCCAAAAGGGAATTCAAAAGAAACCTCTTCACTGAAAGAATGATGAGAATGGGGAATGTGTGACCAGACGGAATAGTTGAAATCAATAGTTTAGATGTATTTCAAGGAAACTAGGCGAGCACTTGGAAGGGTTGGGAATAGAGAATTACAATGGGCGATTTAGATGAGGAAAGGTGTGAAACACCTTGAGTGGAACAGAAGCACTGGCATGGACTGATTGTGCCAAATGGTCTGTTTTTCCTCTGTAACCCTATGTAGAAAATCACCATTGTATGAAATAAAAAGTGTATTCAGAACAGCTAGAAAAATTATAAAGTTTCTCACAAAAAGTCCCGAGTATTCAGCAGTGAATGTAAATGATTTTATCACATGGCCACACTTCACTATTTGCTTAATAGCACTAAAAAGCATTAATCACAATACTCTTACTAGGAGTAGGAGTAACCCATTGTCCATGCACCAATTGGGGGATCTTAATGACTTATTAATGGCTTCAGTAGGACCTGCCAACCTGGTCCTGGGAATGTTGTGAACACTCTAGCCCTCATGGCTTCTTTCACTCACATACTCTGATTTCCAGTTCCCGTAATAATCGCTACCATGGACAGGAGACTGTTCCAGTATGCAGATTGGATACCCTGTTGTGAGCCATGAGGTACTTCATTAGGAGGGACATCCTGCAGGCGTGTCTCTAGGATGCAGGAGGAGGTCTCCCACGCAATGGAGGACCCACCTACTGCTAATAAACTGCCAGCACTGGCGGGAACAGACTCTACATTGACCACCTGAGTAGCCATCCTTTCCCGAATTTGGGATCAATAAAACACTACGGAGGTGGAAATATGAGAGCCACAGAAACTCCTTCCTTCCCTTGTCATCTTCCACCCTACTATCCACCTAATGACCTTGCTGCCTGTCCCTTGAGGCCTGATAGACCCCAGTCCCATTCCAATATTCAAGAACATGAAGAGCTGGAAAACTGGTCAAAATTGATAAAGCTTAACACAAACAGTCTTGGCCTGACTGTCAAATTCTAAAGTGTAGCTTGAGATGAGTTCAATAAAAATGGCAGAAGTACAGAAGCAACCGCTTCCATCCATCAGAAACAAATTTCTCTGAATGGGAACGGGATGGTCCGCTATTTGGAATGGAGCAGTGTATTTGAAGAGTTAATGAGGAACAGCAATGTGATGTGATGGATGTGCGCACAGTTTGAAGCTGTTTGCTGATTCAGTTTTGCTAAAGGTTTGGCAGATACATTCCAATTAGAATCAATTAAATCTGCCAAAAGTGGACATTATTACTCACATTTATGAGATGCTTTCACGTAGACCATAGAAAAGTACAGCGCAGAACAGGCCCTCAGACCCACGACAGTGTGCCGAGTTTTAATCCTAATGTAAAATATAATAACAACCTACACATCCCTCAACTCCCTGCTAACCATGTGCATGTCCAGCAGTCACTTAAATGTCCCTAATGACTCTGCTTCCGCCACCACCGCTGGCAATGTATTCCATGCATTCACACCTCTCTGTGTAAAGAACCTACTCTAACGTCTCCTCTACACCTTTCTCCTAATATCTTAAAACTATGATCCCCTCGTACCTGTCAATCCTGCCATGCGGAAAACTCTCTAGCTTTGATTTTATCTATTCCTCTCATTATTTTGGACACCTCAATCAGGTCTCCTCACTTCCTCCTTCTCTCCAGAGAGAAAAGTCTGAGCTTATTCAACCTTTCTTCATAAGGCAAGCCCTCCAGTCCAGGCAGCATCCTGGTAAGCCTTCTTTGCAATCTCTCCAAAGCCTCTATATACTTCTTATAGGAGGGTGACCAGAACTGGACACAATATTCCAATCGTGGTCTCACCAGGGACATGTAGAGCTGTAGCAAAACCTCGCGGATCTCAAACTCAATTTCCCTGTAAATGAAAGTCTAAACATCATATGCTTTCTTAACAAACCTATCCATTTGCGTGGCAACTTTGAGGGATCTATGTACTTGCACACCCAGATCCCTCTGTTCATCCACCCTGCCAAGAATCCTGTCTTTAACCCTATATTCAGCATTTGAGTTCGACCTTCCAAACTGGAAAAGGATGCACCGAAAGCCAAACAGGAGAAGGTTGTTGGCATGTATCAGTAGAGTTTGGACCAATGACCAGAAACATGAAACTGCCTTTTAAGTAAGCTTTCAAAGAGAGAATGAGTAAAGGGGGCATCTGAGGAAGTTTATCAGTAAAGTCCAGCTAATTAAGGGGACTTGACCATACTCGTGGACAAAAAGATATAAAGCAATCAGAGAACCAAAAGAACAGAGTGTGTATATTAGGGGTACAAGAGGCAGCGTGGATCAAGGCCTTGAAGAATTTACAGACAGACATAAGTTTAAACTCAATACATTAGATGATAATGAGCCAGTTAAGTTCTCAGTCTTTTCTCTATAAGCGCCAGTTTAAATTTACCAGTCTTGTCCAGGCCAGCAGTAAATGGGATGTTCATTTGCATTGTGCACATCTCCTGATTTCACAAGATATCTTAGTTTTGTAAATGCAATCGAATGTATTTTCCACCGGTTCAGCAATTCATTAAATGAAGTTAACATAATCAAACAACTTTCCAAAGCTGTCTTTCAACAGCCAGACTGATACAATATTCAAAGAGGATCTGCATGTACAAAGTGGGCTTGTCAGGGGGTTAAATTATTTCAAATTCGAAAACTAGATTCCATTTTAATCATGGGAATCGACGTTTCGGGCATAAGCCCTTCTTCAGAAGGGCTTATGCCCGAAACGTCGATTCTCCTGTTCCTTGGATGCTGCCTGACCTGCTGCGCTTTTCCAGCAACACATTTTCAGCTCTGATTTCCAGCATCTGCAGTCCTCACTTTCTCCTCCATTTTAATCATATCAGCTGGATGTTGGATCCTCCATTAGCAAAAGGTTCCCATTTTCAAACAGTTGTTTGCAAATACAGAAATTGGGTATTGCTGTAAAATAGGACATACTATTTTTTTGTTGTCTTGCATGCATCAGCATAGCTGCAAGGATTTTGATGTAAAGGGAAACAACAGTTTACACTGAACAGGAAAAGAGATCTGCAGCTTTGGAAAGTGCACAATGATTGATTGAGATGTCCCCAATGGAAATGGGCGGGTCAGATGGTGACGGACAGTTAACAGCTAAACTTTGTTCAGTTTTCAATTGGCAGGTTGCCTGAGTGGTTAAGGTATTGCCCTGCCAAATGAATCAGAGAATGGCCATCACCAATTTAGTCGAATCACAACAAGCATTGGCAGTAAACTGCCAATCATCAGCTGGTCCATTCTCCAGGCCTTTACCAATCAGCACTCATTACCCAGACAGATTAAATTTCTTCTCCCTTCCCATTGGTATTCTTGAGCGTGTCCTGATAAGTACAATAATAAAGACTTAAATTAAAAAAAATCTTTATTTTCATCAATACTCAAATTTCCATGTTGTACCAGCTGGCAGAGGTGAAACTTAACTATAATGTATCAGGCCTACAATGAACTGGTAGAGTTCTGCACTGGCCTCAGAGGAAAACCAGCAACAATGTACTTCTGGAGAGAGAAGAATGGCATTACTTTGCCTTTGATCTTTTTACAGTAAGAATTTCAAAGTCATTGAGGAACAGAAATAAATAGAAACAAACCACAATCATTACAATATTACTTAAAGTAATAGAGAGAAATTCTGCACGAGCAGAAAAACCAATTGCTATTCTGAATAGTGAATGTGGCACCAAAAGCACCCTTGTGATAATGACAGTTGGAAAATCTAGCCCACATTGGTTTGTAGCAGTTGTCGAGTTGGTCATTCTATTATGAGCCCTATTCAGTTCCGACACCAGTATGTGACCATAGATTCAGATTGTTTTTAAAGGCAGATATCAATATGAAGTTGCACAGTGGCAGGAGCACGGCTCTCCTATGGACAGCACTAAAGAGATCTCACACCCATTGGCTCTTTAATAAAGAAATGGGGCAAACCTCAGAGATAGGGAAATGTAAATAAATGAACCACTAACAAGATTTCATCCAATTCGATGGTAACTGATACCTGATCAACAAATTCAGCTGCCACTTGAAAGGATGCAAGAAGCCCCAAAAGGGGATACTCCAAATTTCACTTGATTGTGTGTCACATTATTGCAGGAGAGCTTTGTAGTTGCCTCCTAGCAGACATTATTTGTTTCCACAAACCACATAACTTTGACAGAGAAGCATTGGTTCTGATCAGAGATCAGACCGGAATAGTGCAGAACCACATCATAACTCATCTCGAGAAGTTGTGTCAATGGGTGCTTGGGTTTACAGTGACTCTGTGTTCTGAGCTTCGGCCCCAATCTCTCCCTGTTCCCTCGTCTTTCTGATAAGTTGCAGTTCCAGTCAGTGTGTATTTCATCATTGTCCCAGATTATAAAGGTTTCAGTCTTAGTGAGTTCACTAGTATAGTGCCTTGGGTAAATCAGTAGTGGCCCCATTGAAAAGGCTTCTAAATCCTGAGGGGCATAGAACAGCACATAGTTATCCCTGTTAAATGACCTAATTACAGTTAACAACATTTTATTTGATCTGCTATATTTCCCATTACTGATTGCAATGAATCTACCTCATGGGATACAGAAACTCACCAATATGAGTAAAATCCTCTTAAACTTTGGGCAAAACCCAGGCTATTGACTTCAGAGAATAAACTCCACACAATAATGCAAAAAAGAAAAGCAGATTGAAGCCAAATGATGCACAGGTTTGATGAAGAGCAAAACCCTCTCTACCCTCGCAGGAAGACAAGTAGAAAAGTTGTGCATTTATATAACATCTTAATGCAATCTCAGACTATCCTAAACATCTCTTTCCAGATCTCTGAAACAAATGCAGAACCCCTGGGGCCACTGTCAACTACATGTTATCAAACCCAGGGAGTCATAGTTGGAAATATCAGCACGTGTCCATGTAACAGTTTAAAATGTGTGTTTAATACTTCCACTTGAGTAACTAACATTATTGTTTCGAGGTATGAACAATGAACGAGGATAGGTCACTTGGCCCTTCGAGCCTGCTCCACCATTTAATAAGATCCTGACTGACCCGATTTGAACAGACTTATAAAACATTCAGCTGACAATATCCCACTTCAGCTTCTCTCATTCTATCATTTTAGTATATTCCACTGCACATCTATTCTAACCTGGAGAGTACTGTTCCTGCTGTTAATCACTGATCCACACTGTACTCCTTTCCTCATTCTCAAATTGAAGGAGCCCATAATGCACTGCTCTTTTCCTCAGCCTATTCTTTCGACAAGATAAAATAGATTGGAACAGACTCCACTGTTTGCTGGTACTTGACACAACGAGAACTATTGAAATATTTCAATACACTCCTTTGGTGAAATATATAATTTGTTTTAAACATTTAAAACTGGTTCAATTCGTTTTATATTTCCATTGAATGGTATTTTAGTTTCATCCAGATGTTAGTACAAAGTGCAATATTACAGCACTGAGCTTTGTCTCATTCTCCTTTGGTGGAAGTTGGAAAGGAGTTTTTTCTTACAGCATGGAGTGAAGAGAATAAAAAAATGAACAGCAAAGTTGAGTAACAATACATCCAGGTTCTGACAAATCAATTTTCAATCAGAGATATTCTATACAACAACCGAAGTACTTTTGATCATGTAGTCACATGTCAGAAAAGTGATATTTAATTTGTGTGCCATGAGAAAACCAGGAAGGAGATGATGACTGGATCATCTGCTCATCGGGATTGAGCAATAAATATTGGCCGGGACACCAAGTATAATCTCCTCACGTTCGTTCAAAATAATAAGTGGCTTTGGTTTAATGCCTCATATATGTCTGATGTGTAGGATTATCTCAGGACAGCACTGCTGTGGCAGTATCAATTAGTCTATTTTAACCCCGAGGGTAGATCTTGAACCCTGAACGTTCCGACTTAAAGATCAGCACACTACTCAGTGACACCTGAGCAAAACACAACACTCTGACAAGTAGCTTATTACTTACATCCCCAGGGATTAATGAAGCAATTAAGGGCAATTGCATTGATTCTGTATGAGATGCCAAACAGGCCTCTTATCATCGAATGGTAGTCTCCCTACCCTAGATCAGTAGCTTAAGTTCCTAGGTTAGACTGAGTAGGCTTATCTTCCTGTCCCACCTACTCCAGAAGTGTATCATACATCGATGGGCATTTTAATTTTAAATAAAGGAAAACTTCTTCAACCAATGGGCTGTTGTCATTTGGAAAGTGCAACATGTGAAATTAGGAATCAGCACTTTGGGTCACCTTTGCTGATTCCCTTTGTGTTCTGTGGGAGTCAGTAATTTCTATCACTGTCCACCCTTACAGCTATAAAAAGTCCTCTAATATCTCTCCTCAATAGGTTATTCTTCCCTTTTGAATATGGGCAGTGAGCACTCAGTCCTATCTCTTCCTTAGCAACAAATGGCTACCTTGCTTCCAACCTGCTATCAGCAAGAGGTTAACTTGCACTGTCAAAGTGTGGCAATACAGAGAACAACCCTCCCCATATTGACCCAGGCTAAGATCACAAGATGTAGCACAAGTCAGTGTTTATGTCCAGAATTAGATAATCAGGAAGGATGTTCTCCACGACTGGGGAGTCCAGAACCAGGGCTCACAGTCTAAGGATACTGGCTTGGGCATTTTGGACTGAGATGAGGAAACCTTTCTTCACCCTGACAGTGGTGACTCTTTGGAATTCACTGTCATAGAAATTGATTGAGTCCAAAACGTAATAGTTTTTTTTTTCGGGCTAAAGGGATCAAAGCTTACAGAAAGAATGATGGAACAGGGTACTGGATTAGATAATCAGCCATCGTCATTTTGAACAGCAGTGCATGCTTCATGGGCTGAATGGCTTACTGCTCCACTTACTTCTGTGACCATTCTGTGGCTTGAAGAGATGTGTTTTGTTCAAAAGCTATTTTGATAGGAAAACAAAAGAGAATGTGGTACTGGTTACAACACAGAGTGACGAAATAATTTCAGATGATTGTGAATTGGTCTCCTCAAATTAAATTGAACAATGAGGAAGTTCTGGGAAACTGGGATAAACTGCTGAGTTCCCTTCCAGATGAAAATCGAAATGACCCAAAATAAATAGTATAATCACATGGGGATATATGTGGGAATAACCTGGGAATTACTAATCTCACTACACATAATATTGATTGAGGAAATGCAGTTCCAATCAAATAATATCCTACAGATTTAACCTTTGAAGGTTGGCACAGGTTCAGAAAGAGACTGAACACTTGCTGAAAGACAATATAATCAAAATCTGTCGTAGTGAATAGAGCTCACCTACATCAGTGATACCAAAGCCAGATAATATCCAATGATTATGTGTGGACCTATGCATAATCCATGCAGTTACTAAATCTGATACATGTCCTAAATCAAGTTTGGAGGACCATATTGAGAAGATGGGACTAGCAATTTATATTTCTCTGTACGACTTACTCAAAGGATCCCTTCAGCTCCTTATATTCAAAAAGGTGAAGACAATTTTGGCTTTCGTGACACCAAAATGCACTGTACAGTTGACAGCCATATCATGTGGTATGAAGAATGTGCCAGCTACATTTTAAAGACTAACCAATGACGCAATTTCTTCATTCCCCAATTGCTTGGTACACATTGATGACCTGGTTTTTAGTCACACATGAATGGAAAAATTGCAGAATTTCTCAAAATTATTCACTCGACTTTGAGAGGCAGGCTTGGTGATAAACCTGGCTGTCAGCGAACTCAAGAAAACACAAATCACTCTCCTGGACCATGTTATTGAACATGGACAGGTGTCCTCATCGACCAAAAGAGCAGTACGACTACAAAACAATCTTGATTATCCACATTAGACGGGTGGGGATAACTAATTGTTCGGATAACTAATTGTTCAGAGAACGCATTGCTCAGATAACTGATCAGATTGCAAACACAGGACCTTGAGATCTTGTTCGGATAATCTGAAATTTGGATAATTGACGTTCATATAACAGAGGTTTTTCTGCATTTGGTAGTGCTACAAGTGGGTTTTATCAGAAAGTTGTAGGGAGTCTAAGCAGTGTGGCTGCTTCACTCACTGAATTGCTGTAGAAATGCAGGAAGTTTCAATGGATGGAAAACTGTCAGAAGGCATTTGTCAGCCTGAAAGTTGTGTTAACTACTGCCCCAATATTAGCGACAACTAATAACCCAAAGCTATTCAATGCAGTTATCGATGCAAGTGATAGAAGTGTTGGTGCTATACTCTTACAGAAAGCATCGAGAAGATAAAAAGACTTATCAATTGTTTCTCAGGAAGCTAAACATTCATCAACAGGAATATTTGAAAGGTCAGGCAACATCCAAGGAGCAGGAGAGTCGACGTTTCGGGCATAAGCCCCTCTCTTGTGATCATAGCATGGATCATGTATGGGGAGGATTCCTCTCAGTATTGCCACACTTTGACAGTGCAAGTTAACCTCTTGTTGAGAGCAGGCTGGAAGAAAGGTAGCCATTTGCTGCCAAAAAAAAGATAGAGCTGAGTGCTCACTGCCCACATTCAAAGGGGAAGAATGGCCCATTGAGGAGAGATATTAGAGGATTTTTTGTAGCTGTAACGGTGGACACTGATAGAAATTACTGACTATTGCTTATGCCCGAAACGTCGATTCTCCTGCTCCTTGGATGCTGCCTGACCTGCTGTGCTTTTGCAGCAACACATTTTTCATCTCTGATCTCCAGACTCTGCAGTCCTCAATTTCTCCTAGGAGTGTTTAAAGTTGAGAAAGAGACCTTGAGTTTGGTATTGGCGTTACAACATTTGCCAGTAATGTATCTGAGACAACCATACATATTGATCATAATCCTTGAAAGGTTTTTGGAAAAATTCAAGGACAAACAATGTAGACTGGTTTTCGGGGCATGTCTTCATGAGAAAGTCTCTACATTATTTTGCAGGATATTCTGACTCTCCTGCAATTTCTCTCATGGTGTTCGATTCCACATTAAAAATACAATTTAGCCACATGACAAATCAAACTTACTTTTTCGTCCCTTTTTTTCTGTAGAATTGAGTCTATAATTTTTTTGAATGCTCTGTCTGTTAAATTGCAATTGATCAATAACCACAAAATTAAAAGCAAACTAAAATGGTGTCTGGGTCTATAATTTATTGTCAGACATTTAAAAAGCAGAAGTCTCAACAATGCTGCATTTCAAGCCTTGATCAACTAATTTAATGAAACAAGGTCATACTCCAATCAGCCATGATCGTGATGAATGACAGGGCAGGCTCGAAGGATTGCATGGCCTGCTCCTGCCCTATTTTCTACGTTTCTAAACTGGATTAAATACCCAAGAAAACTGAAGATTCAGAATTATGAGCCTTCATCAGTTGATTTAGGTAAACAGGTTACATATTAGATTTTTAGTCAGCATATAAATTTAGTCCATATGATCTCCCAGTATTGTTGCTTGAGCTGTGATTACAGTTAATTAGAAACTTTCCTACCACTAAGATGAATCTGGTTGCTGGATTTATCCAGACAATTTTGAACAAAAGTATTTGAAATGTTGTGATTCTCCTGTCTCTGATTCCATGCCTCTATTTGAACAGGATTCGGTTGTTGTGGATATTCCCACTGCAGCTTCAATGTTCCTTTCCTCTGTATCCTCAGGTATCTCCAATTTCGCTGTTATCAGTTACAACACTCAATGATGATCAGCCTTTCTCATTGAAAAAGAAAGAGCTGGATTTACTCAATGGGTCATAGGACCCGAAAACTAAAACTCTGCTTTCCCGCCACAGATGCTGCCAGACCTGCTGAGATTCTCCAGCAGTTTCATTTTTGTTTCAGATTTCCAGCATCTGCAATTTTGTTTTATTTTAGCCTTTCTAAAATTCTGTCAAACTTCATCTCATCCAAGTCTCAACTACATTTTGTTTCACCATGAACTGGACATCACCTTCCTCTTCATAATACCTCAGCCAGGCCCCTGCCCCGATGACGTTTAAACAGGAGATGAATGAGAATTGGCCCCACTCATTCCTTTGCTGCCCTTTCACTGTTTGTGACTAATGATGACTTTTGGATTCCCTTTTAAAGTTAGCTGCCAGTCTCCCTTACTCTTTATTTCCCCTCTGAACAGTCTATATTTAGCATGGTCCTCACTGGGGTTAACAATAATCCATATCCTTTGCAATATCATGCAGGGAATTAGAGTACTGTTTTTGCCACCATTTCCTGCTTGTGGAAATGTTAAGCTGTACTGTACAGCTGAAGCTGAACATTGCCCAGATTTGTGCTCAAATGCCCTTGCACAAATGCCCTCTTGCCCCATTGAACTCAGCCCTCCTCCAACTCAGAATTATTCTGGATTGTTCTTTGTTCATTTAATACACAAGCTAAAATCTTTTGATACAATGATCAATGCTTTCTGAAATGATCCCGGTCTAATATTTAATACATTTTATGCATATTGTGTGTATGCACACAAATTATGAAGTTGGCAGTGCAGATTGAAGATATCATTAGGATTCTGAACATTAGAAATAGGACCGTCACTAGCAAAATAAGGAAATTATGACAAATGGTTATAAACAGTCCTGCTTTTCCCACATGTATAGTATTTATGCAGCACGCTTCAGGAAGGGATTTGAGAATGTGCACAAAAGGTACACAAAAATGGTACCAGAGATGAGCAACTGGAGAACTAAGTGGATAGTTTGAAGAAGCTCGGGCTGCTCTTTATGGAGAACAGAAGATGAAGAAGACATTTTACATGTGTTCAAAATCATGAGGGATTTGGATAGAGTAGAGTAAAAGGGGAGGAGAATACATTTGGATTGGTTACTCTGTGGAGGGTTGGTGTGGACTTGTTGGGCCAAGTGACCTGTTTCCATACTGTACGGATTCTATTTTAAAAAGGCTTGAGAAGAAAAGGACACCGATTTAAGATGATCAGCAAAATAAAACAACGGTTACAAGGAATCCTTTTTTTAAAAAAAACAGCATAGTTCGGAAACTGGAATGTTCTGCCTAATAGTGTAGTGGTGGAGGCAGCTTCAACTGATGGCCTTCAAAGGGAATCTACGATTTTCATACGGAGAGGTTTTGCAGTATCACATACTAAAAGGACTTGGGAGTGAACACAGGCAAGGTCCTCTTTGAGAGCTCATCAAATCATTGCCTCCGAGTTGTTACCACTGATCGTTGTATAACATTACCCAAACTCCCAGCTCACCAGTTATTTCCTAATGGTTAGTCATATTCTGAAATAATGACTTCGTCAGTCATGCATGAAACTAAACTTACTTTGCAATTACTTCACTTGATCCAGGAGAACCTACATTCCCACTTTCCTCACTGTTTGCACTGACAATGTTTCCAGAACTGCAATTCATCGAAGAGCACAAATTAAGTAATTTGCTATCAGTAAACTTATTCAGAATTAAGTCCAAAGCAATTTAACAAAAAACATCGCAGATTTGCGATTCAATATTCCAAGCCTGATCGATTAGTTTTCATAAGTTAGTTAATGACTGCAATTTTAATAAATCACATTATTTTGCCATAGCGATAATAACAGAACAGAGATATCCATGCAAAGTCAGAATCTGGTGTAACAGACCTTTAGCTGATCGTTGTTCTGTTCAGAAATAGAGATTATAGACAGGAAAGGTCCTTTCAGTTTGAGGCTAATAAGTTGCTGAGGTTCATTCCGTAGAGTGTAAGTGCTAGGTAGCCCAACATCGTAGCTCAGTGACGGTGATGGGAGTGGAAATTAGGTTCATTAGTTCTTTTGCAAGTCAATCAAACTGCTCTCTCTTTGATCATATTGAGCTTCTTGACTATTATTGCAAACAAACCAATCACCAGGTGAGCAGTGAAGATTCCAATGCTCCCGATTTTAGCCTTGTAATGGTGAAGTTAATGAGGGGGTAATGACAGACCAGTATACCTTGAATCCCAGTCTTGTAATCTTGCTAATGTAACTAGTTATTGATGCCTTCACCACCCATCCCCCTGGAGTGTATTGACAATGCTGTCCTATGGTCTAAAAAATGGTATTTGTTTTCAAGATGCATCATAAACCATCTTGGTCCTGTTGTTATGGGGTTCTTTTGACTTCCACAGGATCTCGACAGTACAATACAATGAGGGAATGCTGGGGTTGGGGTGTGGAAGAGACAGTACAGAGTGAAAAGAAGATAAAACCATTTATTTAGTATGTCACCATTGTTTATAGCTATTTCTGGTCTATGCAAGACCTTCATACTGAAAGACAAGCAAAATTCAACCAACCATTGAAAAACTTTGGATATTTTATGCTGATTCAAGATTGGTCTTTCGAAATAACCAAGCATTTCTGAACCAGTCAAGCAGCTGTTTTCTGTGATTGTTCTCATCTGTGTTGGTGTTCACCACGCTGCCATGGGATGCCTTCATGAGGCAATCCTGACATAATCTTACAACAACTGCCAGCACTTCCTTTTCACATTATTGGATCCATAATATAGCAGATTTAAATCTGACATTATACCAAACTTACTTGCCAATTTGTTTCCTTTAGTTTCTGACAAACTAAGGTTTCCACCTAATTCACAATGTGAGGTGTCAACATTTTCACAGCTGCAACTGATTATAAATTATCAGTTAAATCATTTTAAATATGTGCATGATCACACAATTAATGTTTGGCACTTCTTATTAACATCGAGAGTTTTGGCTGTGAGGGTAGGAGTTGGTGGGTGGGGAGTAAAGAGGTCAAATAAAGACTTGTCTGTACTGGGACAGAGGGAAAACATCCCAAATGCAAGGATTCAAGTTTAACTTCCTTATCTCTGAAAAAGAAACTCAAGGTCTTTATACACTATTGCTAATTTAACCCTTACAAGCACAATTTGTAGCTCAATGTTTGATTCAGAATCCGAATATAGTAATTTCTCATTATTCAAATTCACTGAATGTTCATGTCATATTAGTCAGTATTGGCTGTTTTGTTGAAAAGAGAATTTTATTCCTTTTCCTTTCCTGCTCCTTCATCCGTTTGGAGTTTACTGAAAGACCTGACCATAATAAACCCGGGAGCAATTACAGATCTCTGACCCAGAGCACTGTAATGACCTCAGTATTTAGGCTTCTATTCATTGATGATGTCAGTGAAACGGTGTGGATGTGATGCTGCCTGTATTGAATTCACCATGAAAGCAATTTATAAGCTTGATTCAAACAAATGACTATAACGAGGGAATGTGCCTGACTCTGTGGATACACATGGCCTCTGGCCAACTTAAATTATAAAAAGTGCGAAGTATACAATGGCGACATTGTATGGGAGATAGACCAAGGTGAGGAGACCAGGAGCTGGTCCCAATCCACAGCCATATTTCTTCAAATATGCAGCCATACTTCATCAAATGTCACCAAACTCTGGAGATCATGGCGATGATTTTGGAGTTAGTGTGGAATCGGGGGTGGGGGAGTGAGGATGAGCAGGAAAGAGAAAGAAAAAGAAGCGATGAGGTGGAGTGAAGGAAAGGAACACAATTCTTCAGTGTTTTCACTATAGCTCCGATGTCCAGAAACAGAACCTCAATATTGATCAGCAAGTAATTTCCCGTCTCAGCATTTAGGGTGGTGGTGGTACTACTGTTTAAGACAACTCTGTCCCTAACCTTAAATTCCTTGGGAGGCAGTCTAGCAGCCTCTTTAATGGAGCTGCTGTTGTCTGAACTGGCATTCGTTGCATTGCACAAAACATTTTGAAGGAATCAATGGTTCTCCAACATTCCCTTTTCACATTGTTGTATTCCAAATGAAGCATAATTAAATCACATCAAAATCAGATCAAATCAAACTTCCTTCCTCATGTCTTGCAAACTTTGATTCCCATCTTCCTGACAATCTAGTCTGTCAAAATGTCCCCAGCCACAAGTCATCGTGAAGCACAAATTAAACAAAGGATTTACACTTATCAATGACTTGCAAACATTTGAAAATAAACCCTGAAGATCAAAAGGCTCTATTGAGCTGATACAGCATATTTTTAAAAAAGAGAGGAATCACTCTAATCACCAGGTGTAATGTAAATATTGGGAGGGGCTGTGGTCTGGAATGGTGGGGTTTGCTATAGCACTGAGAGATGTTGTCAAGAGGAAGTTCCTACAGAAATCTTACAGAAATTAATGCACTCCAGAAATTCCTGATTACATTAGGATAGATAGTGTAGACAGTCAGAGACTTTTTCCCCGGATGCAAAAGAGTGTTACGTGGGGACATAAATTTAAGGTGAATGGTGGAAGGTATAGGGGGGATGTCAGGGGTAGGTTCTTTACCCAGACAGTGGTGGGGGCATGGAATGCGCTGCCTGTGGGAGTGGCAGAGTCAGAATCATTGGTGACCTTTATCCATTGGTAATTGGATAAGTACATGGATAGGTACTTAAGCTAGGGCAAATGTTCGGCACAACATTGTGGGCCAAAGGGCCTGTTCTGTGCTGTATTGTTCTATGTTCTATTATATTCTGTTAAAAAAGGCCACTTTCAAAAGATATGACTGCAATATATGCTGACTTTTTTTCAACTTCCACAGAGGTTTGCAGGACACCTTAGTCTGTTCTTTTGGAAGAGATGGGGTGAGGGGAGGTGGCCAATGTAATAGTATCTGGAAGCAGAGCGTTAGGTAGTCAATGTGTTTTCAATATGTTTAGCCTCATTGTACAGTCCAGTGCTTTGAAGTGAACAACTGAAGGCCTGAACATTGAAGGGCTGGAAATGATTATTGAAAGACTTTGTATTAATGCATTATTCACTCAATTATTCACTAGCTTTTAACTGGGAGGTGGTCGAATTTGGAAAATGGCAGGAGGGAGTCTGGCACCTTCTCATTGCTAAGCCATGCTGACATAGACCAGTTCTCTTTGACATCTTGACTCTGCATGATCTCTCAGTCCTGCCTCTCTCATATCCCTGATTGTGCCCACCTTTGCAGTCTCAGCAATGATCAGTATGAACAGTAGGGCTCAGAAATGTGTCCCTCTTACTGGAGTAGCAACTCTTGAAATTAAGCTGCACTGTCAACTGATGAGTAACCCTGGCAGGAATCTCTTCATTTTAGATTAGAATGGAGCTGGAAAAGCACAGCAGGTCAGGCAGCATCTGAGGAGCAGGAAAATCGCCGTTTCGGGCAAAAGCCCTTCATCAATGAAGAATCTCTTCATTGGTCACTGTTGGCAATATACCATCCTTAGCATACGCCAAAACTCCAGGTTTCAGTCCGAGCATTAGGTCTGTAGCATTCACTGCAAGCTTCCACCTAAAATCTCTTTTTACAAGATTAACGGTAGAGCAAAGATTATACGCCAGTCAATAATTTCTTTAATGTAAAAAAACAAACTGTGGAAGTTGACAATCTGAAAAAAATACAAAAGTTGCTGGAGAAACTCAACATATTTTGCAGCATCTGTGGAGAGAAAGCAGAGTTCACCTTGAGTCAAGTGACCCTTCTTCAGAGAGGTCTGAAGTTCTGAACATGAGTCATTCAACTAAAAACATTAACTCTGCTTTCACTCCACAGATGCAGCCAGACCTGCTAGCTATTAGTAGACAGTCACACATTGTATTCAGCTTATTTTTCAATGACCTTCTTAGTTTCTGGAGAACCAGAATCACCAGCTCCCTTGCACTTTCAGCAGTTGATGTTTTCAGAGCTGCAAATGGTCATCAAGTGCCATTAAGTCAATTTTAGCAAACATTTACATTCAGAATAAAAACATTTTTAGAAACTTGAATAGGAGTGTCAGGATTTCAAGCCACTGACAGGCAGGCTGGAACATGGAAATGAAGGATGTTACAAACCTATTTCTTCACAGTTGCACAGTCTAGAAAAGTCTCAAATAAAAAGCTTGGGGGCAATTATAGAAGGGCAACGAACTGTCCAATTTCTCCAGTGAAGTGCTTTGGATACTGGTTCTAATACAGGATTGACTTTTCCTCATCAATGGGTATTGGCTCAGCAATTGCAAACATTAATGGTGGCACAGAAAGATTTGCCACTCTGTTATCGTTCCGATTTCACCATCAGCTCTTTGGATTGGGCCATTTCATTCTTGGGACAGTGACCCAGCAATATCTTCTTGGTCAGGCCACATCAGCAACATGCTGCCCTTGGTGGTGCCATCCACCACAGCAGCGCTGGCTCCAGCTCTCAGTCCAAGCAGCAGGACTCCACCACAATTCACAACATTATTACTGCAAAAGCCTTGTTTAAATAAAAAAACACCACAATCTAACTTCTCGGTAAAATACACACTTGGGAGGCAGAGCCCAGCAGTTTCCACAATGTGCTAACTGTGGCCTGAACAGCATATTTGACATTGTTCTTGCATGTATGCAGAAGGAAATACCTACATAACTTCACAAGAATTGCTGGTTCTGCAGCAATAGCCTTTATTCCAAATACAATATTATTCAGGAGTTAAATTGCACTTTGGATCAAACTGACACTTCAATTTCTTCATTTGTTCCTGACAATTATAGGTTTCATTTCCATTGCAGTTTGGATTGTTACACTTACTATGCCTGCAATTGATGATAAAAGATACATGAAGTTATTTAAATGAGCATTTGCCTCCATCCCACAATTGTGTGCCAGCTGTTTGGAAGACTGAAGATTCGGGATTCAGGACTGCAGCTTGCATTCAGCCGTTTGAGTGAAACTGGCCACACTCCAGATGGGGGACTGCAATAAATGTTCATGATTCAGTTACATCACACTGTAAATGTTTGCTATAAATTCTGTGTGCTAGGATTGAGCCCTCCACTATCACCTGATGAAGGAGCGACACTGCGAAAGCTAGCATGCTTCCAAATAAACCTGTTGGACTATAACCTGGTGTTGTGTGATGTTTAGCAATAAATGATGAATTTGTTCTTCAAAACCTTTGTTGCTGGTGATAATGATTAGAGACAAAAATGGGATAGCAAGGTCTTGAATGTATTCATATTAAGAGTTTAGAAACTTCAATAATAAAATGTAAGCAAACTTACAATGAAGTGTCTTCGATGTTCTCTCCTGATATTTTTGAAACAAAATTCTGAATCCCTCATTCTAATGCAGATAACAGAGAGACAGTAATGCAAATGCTCTTGCCTGCAGTGGTCTTCCCTGTGCTGCTGTGTGATGTTTCCTGAAAAGTCCAGAGAAAGTGATTTACTTTCTATTTTGTGTCCTCTGAATGAAGCAAATCATATATTGTTTTCAAACTTACTTTTTTCATGATAGATTTTGGAGTGTACAGCTTTTCATCGACCTTGTACTTTGGACTCTCAGGTGATCTGCAAATAGTCAGAAACGTGCTATTCAGTCATTTTAAGCGTACCTCTACATCCACAATAAAATCATCATAATAAACCTGAAGAATTGAGTAAATATTTCAAGCGATTGACAGCTAGTTTTATAAAACTGGTTCAAGATTTATTAGCTCAAAACCCTCATTAACTGTTGGCAAGACAAGCTAATGAGGCTGGAGTGTGGAAGCAAAGAAAGGGAGATACGATGCAATCAATTCATTTCTTCAAAACTTTATACTTGTTGCAGCGTCTCAAAATATCTCAATTGAAGAGCTCCAGGCCCAAATGGAGACTTGGCAACCAATTTTCCAATATCTCCAATGAAGACCTTTGGTACTGTCTCCACATGCAGGGCTGCATTTTCCATGTCAACTGGCATTTGTCAAGATTCTCATGAGTCAGGCCAAGCGGAGGGGAGTCCAGGAGCAAAGCCCAACTCCCTTCTGCCCCATTATATTATCCTGTCAGTGGGGGGGGAAATGAAGTCACCAGTTGAGAGCCACTCGTGTCTGTCTGTGTAGTGAATAGGAGAGCTCCTCAACTCCTGCAGTGGGCCATGGCCTGCAAATCTCTTGAGTACAGGCTCAGCAATATCCACCACTACTGGCAGCAAAGGACAGATCACTGCTCTGTCTTCATTCTGTTGTTGCTGTTAGCTCCTGGGATCATGCCATTTCAATGATGGTTTGTGATCAGGCAGCATCTTCTGTACTACCTACTGTCAGTACCATGCCACCCTTGGCACTGCCAACCATCACGATTGACTCCAGCTCTCAGTTCAACCAGCAGGGCTTCACCAGAATTCATAAAATGATGACTGCAAAAGTCTCCTGTAAGAAAGAACACTATCCCACTTCTGGATGTAATACATCTTTTGGGGGTTAAAGCTGACTGTGGTAACTAGGGCCTGCTACATGGTTCCTGGATGCAGAAGGAAATATCTACATAACTTCACAGGAACTGCTTCTTCTCCAGCCTTTGCCTTGGAAAATATAATATCAAATGAAGTACGAATTACACAAAAGATCAAACATATTTTCCAGTTATTGCAAACAATCTTGGAGAATTATATTTTACATATCCCTTGCAGTTTGGATTGTCAACCTTACCATGCCTGTAACTGGTCAGACAAGATAAATTAAATCCTGAAGTTAGCATTTGCCTCCAGCTACTGTTGAGTGCCAGCTGCTTGAATGGCTGAAGACTCTGGAGGCAGTCCTGCAGCTTGCGTTCAGCTGCTTTTGTTCAACTTCTTACAACCCAGATGGATACTGCAATCAATACTGATTTTATTCTTCAACCCCTTTCATAGGTTTGATGAACATTATAGCCGGTGATAAAGGTGAGAGTGTGATGGGATACGTATTTCTTGAATATACTCATTTTAAGACACTAAAATGAGGAGGGACAAGTAACTCAAATTTGCAAGCAATTTTGAATTCAAGCTTCCTTGATGTCCTCTCCTAAAACTGTCTGTTTTGTAATAAACTCTCTGACCCGAAGGATAATGTCGATAATGGAGAGGCAGTATGTGATTGCTATGGTCGGGAATGGTATTCTCTGCATTGCTGTGTGCTGTTTTCATGAGGAGTCTCTACGTTATCTTACTGAAACTGTCAGTCCACCAGCAATTTACTGTTATTGTTGCATTGTTGTGGCATGTTCTCAGACAGAAGCCCCTCCATAGAACTTACGGGAAGTAACACTAATTTTCTTTCACATTGTTGAGTTCTAGATGAATCTTAATTAAGTCCCACATTGGACTAAAACTTTCTTTGTGATCACTGCATTCATTACTGGAATCTCTTCACAGTTTCCATATCGGCAATTAGTGTTACAGCACAAATTAGGTGATTTTAAACAAACACTTGAAAAATTCAACCATTGAAAAGGCTCTGAAGATGGAGGATTTCAGCATTGTAAACTTTGGATCTTTACATTGAAACTCCAATTTGTCAGTTTAATCAACCTGCCACATCCCATACAAACAGGGATGAGTTAGATATTCAACATGAGTTTGTCTCATTCATTGTAACGTTAAATCCACATTCCTGCCTACCCTGAAAACCTTTCACCATCCCTCTCTCAACAATAAACTATTTATTTATGCCTTTAAAATATTCCATAGCTCTGCTTTAATAACGTGTCAGAGTTTCCACATTTTGAGAGAAAACAAATCATCTCGATGTGTTTCAAATGGGCAACCACTGACATTTAGACAGCAATCCTTCATTCTCGTCTCTTCCGTAAGAGGAAACATCTTGTTTCAATTAATTTGTCTCTTCCTCTCCTAACCACAAACTGACAAAAGCCTAGACTATCCGAATTCCCTTTGTATGAAAGTCATTCTGTAAGTATTATTCTGGTAAGCATTCTCCGAATTGCCTCCAATGAATTTACTTCCTTCCATAAACAGGGTGACCGATAAGAATTAGAGCATTCAAGATACAAGCTCAACAG
The DNA here is from genome assembly GCF_047496795.1 of Chiloscyllium punctatum. Classification (NCBI taxonomy): domain Eukaryota; kingdom Metazoa; phylum Chordata; class Chondrichthyes; order Orectolobiformes; family Hemiscylliidae; genus Chiloscyllium; species Chiloscyllium punctatum. The sequence continues at coordinate 7,126,217 of NC_092755.1, forward strand.
TGCTCTCTACCTTTGGCTTTAAATTGCCCCACGATAAAAGGAAAACATTTATTCGCTTTCCTAATTACGTATTGCTAGCACTTTGTGATTCAGGTAATGTTACACTCTGATCCCACTGCATCTCACAGCTATGGAATCTCCCTCTATTTAAAAAAAATGCTTTTCATCCAGTCAAAATGGACAACTTCACTTTTATCCACGTAAAGCTCTATTTGTCAGGCCTTTGACGACTCACTTAACCTACATTTCTCTATAGCACTCCAATGTCATCTGAAGTTATTTTTTAACCTTTCTTTTGTCATGTTAGCTTTATATTAATTCCTTCGTGAGTCATGGACTGTGAGTCAATACGTGGAAGATTTGAGCAGATTCAGATTTGTTTTAAATAGCTGCTCAAGTTATATGATCCTAACCATTCTGAACTCCGGTTAATTCTCAGTTCCAAACACCGAAGTAATGAACATTCATGTAAAAAAGGCTGAACCCCTGAATATAATTAGAGTATACCAAAATAACAATAGGATTCTTGTCAGCCCCCCTCTCTCTCTGTCACTCTCTCACACACACACACCATGGATATGTGAAAATCATGAAATGTAAGATGTCTGTAAGGCAAATGGATACTATAAACTTCCACTGTACGATGTCAACAATGGTTGACTCAGACCCGTGGCCTGTGCCTCTTGCTTGATGTGGGAGCTCAGGAATGTGGCTGACGCTCCTGACTCTTACACTTGCAAGAAGTGTGTCCAGCTGCAGCTCTTGTTTGACCACATGACGACTCTGGAGCTGCGGTTGGACTCACTGTGGAGCATCTGTAATGCTGAGGATGCCATGGATAGTACGTTTAGTGAGTTGGTCACAACACAGTTTAGAATTGCTGAGGGAGACAGTGAATGGGTGACTAAAAGACAGAAAAAGAGTAAGAAGACAGTGCAGGTGTCCCCTGCGGTCATCTCCCTCCAATACAGGTATACAGTTTTGCCTGCTGTTGGGGGAGATTACTTACCAGGGGAGGGCAGCAGTTGCATGGTTCATGGCATCATGGCAGGCACTGCTGTTCAGAAGGGCGATAAAACGACTCGTAGGACCATTGTCACAGGGAATTCTCTTGTGAAGGGAGTAGATAGGCGGTTCTGTGGCCGGAATGGGACTTCTGGATGGTATGTTGCCTCACAGGTGCTCAGGTCAGGTATGCCACCGATCAGCTGCAGATCCTTCTAAAAGGAGAGGGTGAACAGTCAGTTGTCTTGGTGCTTATGGACACCAACAATATGCGTAGGAAATGCGATGAGGTCCTCAAAGAAGAATTCAGGGAGCTCGGAGGGAAATTAAATAGGAGGACCTCAAAGATAGTGATCTTGGGATTACTACCAGTGCCACGTGCGAGCCAGCGTAGAAATTTAAAAAAAAGACAGGTTGAACACATGGCTTGAGAGATGGTGTAGAAAGGAGGGGCTCAATTTGTTGGACATTGGGACCGGTTCTGAGGCAGGTGGGACTATTACAAAATGGACGGTGTACATCTGAACCAGACTGGAACCAATGTCCTTAGTGGGTTTTTTGCTACTGCATTTGGGAATATTTAAACTAATGTGGCAGGAGACTGGGAACCAGAAGAGAAAACAAGTAGGCAGTGATGTGGAGAATGTAAGAATTATGAAGATTGCATTCATAAAGGGAAGAGTAGACAGAGCACAAAAAAAACTGGTAGCCTAAAATGCATCTCTTTTAATGCAAGGAGTATAGTGTGAAAGACAGATGAACTTAGGGCTTGGATTGGTGCCTGGGAGTATCATGTCGTTGCAATCACAGACGCTTGGTTGAAGGAAGGGCATGAAGATTGGCAATTAAACATCCCTGGATATAGACGCTTCAAAACAGGACAGGGAGGGAAGTAAAAGGTGGAGTTGCATTGCTGGTCAAGGACGATATCACGGCTGTGCTAAAGGAGCACACTATGGAGGTCTTGGGTAGTGGGTCATTATGGGTGAAGCACAGAAATTAGAAGGGTGCAGTTACACTGTTGGGGCTGTATTACAGGCCTCCCAACAGTGAGCATGTGGTAGAAGAACAAACAGATTATGGAAATATGTCGAGGCCATAGGGTAGGGGTGATGGGAGATTTTAATTTTGTCAACATTGACTGGGATATACTTCGCGTCAGAGGTCTGGATGGGGTAGAATTTGTAAAAAATGTCCAGGAGAGTTTTCTACTGCAGTATGTCAATAGTCCGACGAGGGAAGAGGCCATATTGGACCTGGTACTGGGGAACAAGGACAGGTGGTAGAAGTTGCGGTGGGGGATTTCTTTGGGAACAGTGACCACAATTCTGTAAGTTTTAGAATACTTATGGATAAAGAAGAGAGTGGTCCTAAGGGAAGAGTACTAAACTGAGCCAAGACCAATTAAATCAAAATTCGGCAGAAGCTCGGAAATGTGGAATGGACACGGCTATTTGAAGTGAAGTCCACATTTGAGATGTTGGAGGCTTTGAAAGATAGGTTAAAGATAGTGAATGATAGGCATGTCCCGTTGAAGGCAAAGGATAGGAAGGGCAACATTCGTGAACCGTGGATGACAGGAGAAATTCTACGATGAGCAAAGAGGAAAAGGGAAGTGTACATAAGGTCTAGGCAGCTCAGAACAGAACGGGCCCTGGAAGAATATCGGAAAAGTAGGACAAGTCTTAAACGAGAAATCAAGCGGGCTTAAATGGGTTATGAAATATCTTTAGCAAGCAGAATTCAGGAGAATCACTAAGCATTTTATTCTTATACAAGAAGCAAGAGAGTAACTAGAGAAAGGATTGGTCCACTAAAGGATGATGAAGGAAGCCTGTGTGTCAAACCTGAGAGAATGGGTGAGATTCTGAATGATTACTTTGCATCAGTGTTCACTGAGGAGAGGGACATGATGAATGTTGAGATTAGCGATAGAAATTTGATTAGTCTTGATCACGCTGACATAAGTAGCGAAGATGTGTTGGGTAGGCTAGTGGTTATTAAGGTGGACAAATCCCCAGGACCGGATGGGATCTATCTCACGTTGCTGAGGGAGGCGAGAGGGGAAATAGCTGGTGCCCTGACAGATATCTTTGTGGAATCCTTAAATACAGGTGAGGTGCTGGAGGATTGGAGGGTAGCTTATGTTGTCCCCCTATACAAGAAGGGTAGTAGGGATATTCTGGGTAACCAAAGACGAGTGTGCATGACGTCAGTGGTGGGAAAGTTGCTGGAGAAGGTACTGAGGGATAGGATCTACTTATATTTAGAAAAGAATGGGTTTACAGTGATAGGCAAAATGGTTTTGTATAGGGGAGATCGTGCCTTACCAACTTAATTGAGTTCTTTGAGGAAGTGAGCAATTTGCTAGATGAAAGAAGGGCTGTACATGTCATATACATGGACTTTAGTAAGGCGTTTGATGAGATTCCCCATGGTAGACTAATGGAGAAATTGAAGTCATATGGTGTGCAGGGTATTCTAGCTAGGTGGATAAAGAACTGGTTGAGAAACAGGAGACAGAGAGGAGTATTTGAAGGGAGTTTCTTGAAATGGTGAAAGGTGACCAGTGGTGATCCACAGGGGTCAGTGTTGGGGCAACTGTTGTTTGTAATATAAATAAATGATCTGGAAGAGGACACTTTTGGTATGATCAGCAAGTTTGCAGGTGACACGAAGATTGTTGGAGTAGCAGATAGCATAAGGGACTGTCAGAGAATGCAGGAGGATATAGAGGGACTGGAGATTTTTGCGGAAAGTGGCAGTTGGTTTTCAATCCAGACAAATGTGAGGTAATGCAAGTAGGCAAGACTAATTCTAGAGCGAATTATACAATGAACGGAAGAGCCTTGAGAAAAGTTGTTAGGCAGAGAGATCAGGGAGTGCAGGTCCATGGTACTCTGAAGGTTGCTGGATAGCTGGATACAGTAGTCAAGACGGCATTTGGTTTGCTTGCCTCCATTGGATGGCGTATTGAGTATACGAGCTGGCAAGTCATGTTAAAATGGTACAAGACATTGGTTCAGCCGCACTTAGAAGACTGTACAGTTCTGGTCGCCACATTGTCAAAAGGATATAGACGCCTTTTGGAGGGTGCAAACAAGGTTTACGAGGATGGAAGGTGCTAGCTATGGAGAAAGGTTGAGTAGGTTAGGGTTATTTTCATTAATAAAAAGGAGATTGAGGGGGGACCTGATTGAGGTTTACAAAATCGTGAAGGGTTTAGACAGGGTGGATAGAGACAAGCTTTTTCCCAGTGTGAAGGATTTATTAACGAGAGGTCACGCTTTCAAGGTGAGAGATGGAAAGATTAAGGGGGATACATGCAGCAAGTACTTCACACAGAGGGTGGTGGCCGTTTGGAATGCGTTGCCAGCTGAGGTGGTAGAGGCAGGCATGGTAGATTCATTTAAGATGCATATGGACAGATGCAGTAGATGGAGAGCAGAGGGATACAGATGCTTAGGAATTGACTGACAGGTTTAGATAGTACATTTGGATTGGCTCAGGCTTGGAGGGCCGAAGGGTCTGTTCCTGGGCTGTACATTTCCTTTGTTCTTTTTTGTTAACATATACTTTCCTTTTCATGTTGTATTTATTAGAAGGTGCGAGGTTGGGAAGTGCTTTTGCCAAAAAGGACCAGAATGTCCTTGATCACGCGTCATGATCAGAATTCATGCAGGGCATCCAGGAAATGAAATGCTAGCCTTCATTACAAAATGAATCATATGTAGGAGTTGTGGAGAGTTGTTGAGGCTATTGTGGACAGATTTTCTGACCTTTATAAATCGGTGATCTCCTTGTCACAGAGGCAGTGCAAAGCTGTTTTATCAGAATAGTCTCTGGGATGATGGTAACATGAAGAGAGTGTGAAGGAAATTGATGTTTAATTTGCAGCACCGTGAGAGAATAAGAGTTGACTGCATTGAACCTTGAAGATTATGGACAAACACACAAAACGTCCAGAGAAAAACATTGATGGCATGGGAACTTACATTTTGCCCATGATACATGCTTCTTTTTAGTTTATGTACCTCTGTGAAGCTCCTATGTTGGTTGGGAGAGAGCTTCCGGCTCTGAATGAACTCTCATTGCCTCAATGTGCAGTTGGTGTGTGACCCTGCACTGAAAGTCACATTGTTCACAATTCTGTCAGCAGCTGCAACGCCTAAAATATTTATTGTTCCCAACAGCTTCCGACCTCCACTGGGAATACCGGTCTGCCTTCTCGGAGATGTCCACCCTCCTCCCCGTCAACGAACCGTATTAATGTATCTATTGTGTACCATTAGCAATGGAGCCAGGAGGAACGACATAGAGCAATCTATCCGTGCAGTCTCTGTTTCATTGGTTTGTCTTGTTTGGTCATAAATAACATCGTCTTATTTCTGTACAATGGGCTTGAGCGGCTGAATGGCTACCTCTTGATGGCATGGGAGATGCTCAAGAACCTGACTGGGCAAACTGTGTTTCCTGTTCAACAGCTCATGTATTTGACTGGGCTCCTTATCTTCCTGTGTAATAGTCAGGAAAGAATGAATGGGCTATCCCTATTCTTATCCAATAACATTGATGGGCAGAATGACCTCCTCACATTCCTGTGAAGTGAGCTTGAGGTGCTGAATGAGCACCTCTCTTTACTCTGGTAACGCACAGTATCCAGCAGGACTGTTACATGAATGTTACCAACACTTCAATGTTGTCCGGGTCTTCCTGCACATGGACACAGGCTGCTTCAGGAGGTGAGGGGGGCACATTGTTCTAAACCTTACATGATCTTCAGTCACAATCTCCACTTCTGAGATTCTGATGGGGGGGGGGGGGGAAGACACCGAGGCACAAATGAGGATGGTTGTGCTGTGGATCTCCTGCAGAGATGTCCCGAGACTGAGGTGGGACATGTCGAAGAACCACAAACATCTTCTTTGTGCTGAATCACTCCAACCTGTGGGGAGGTTACCCTTCATTTCCATTATGTTCAATTTTCTTCAGGTTACTTGATACCATCCTCAGTTAAACACTGCCTTGTTGTCAGGGCCACTCACCTGGTTCTTATATATTTTGTTGATGTCAATAGGTCATGGTGTACAGTTGCGGTGTGTTCCCTTCTCACAGAGGGGAGTTACCATCGGGACTTCACTCTTCCACAGAGGAAGGGGAGATAGATCATTGAGGTAGTTGGAAGAAGGGATGGATGGATGGTTGAAACGGCTGACATTCCAGGAGTTGGGGCTTAGAGCAGATCAGCCATGATCCAATTGAAGGGAAAGGCAGACCGTAGGAGCAGAATGACCCACTCCTGCTTCTCATGTTCTTGCATTCTGTTATTGGAAGGTTCATCGTTGTTATTTTCCTGGAAGTCCTGTGAAGGAATGTTGTAGTCAAAGAGACCAGAGGATTTTGTGAGCAATTTCTGGGTACAGTATGTGGTCATTATTCACTATGAATCTGGGTCAACAACATGACAATTAAATGGAGACAGAGGAAATTCCGTATAGAGACAGGAGGGGACTGTCTCACAGTAACACCAACTCTTTTTCCCAAGAACGTTTTTCAATCCACACTAAATCATTTTGACTGTATTCAGGGGCTACATGGTCACCTCAGTTTTTGTGCACCAGGTAGTAGGAGTAAGTGGTCTCCAATTGCTCGTGAATGGCCGATTGAGTGGCTGAATGGAATGGGGCGAAGTAGGACTGAGGAACAGGAGTGGGCCCCTGCACTACCAGGCACTAAGGTTGTGGCTGATCAGATTGTGGTCTCAGCCCCACGTTCCTATCTACAGTTCATTATCCTTGATTCACTTGCCCATCAAATATTTAACTAACACACCTTTAAATAAATGCAAACACACAGGACCACAAACCTGTGGGTAGGAGAAATTCCCACTCAAATGGCCTTTTGAGAATTTCTCCTTATCGCTGTTCCTACCGAGGTTAGAGAGTCATTGCTTCTTTTTCTAGTCACACTCCTCCAGACGTCACGACAAATTATCAGTGTAACTAAGTGTGTGATATGGTAAATGATATCCGTCTCAGACTGGGTCAGGTTCAGTGTTAGGAACAAGTCAGATAGGTTTTTTAAATTTGTAAAAATAACTAATCTAAAACCAAAGCAAATTTACTCGAATTACGATGGATACATAAATGCAATACAGTTTGAACATCGACAATATGTACATCAACATTTATTTTTCTATAAATCTGAGACACAGAAACATGCATACGAAGACACACGCACACGCATGCAAGCACACACACGTCTGAAGGCAAACAGAAAAAAATGGAACTCTGTAGAATATTAATTTGAAAGACCTTTGTCCAAATAACAGTTAATTTCAGAATAAAAGCAAATTATAGAGATTTTCAATTGTTATTCTGCCTATGAAGTGATTCTGCCTCACAGAAGCTGCTAGCACTGGGGTTTCCTCATGGAACAGTTGGATTTGCCTGAATTCCCTTTGCTGCAGGCAGTGGAGAGATTCCAAGGAATCCTCAACAGGAACCCTCAAAGAGTGCTAAAGATGGCTGATTGGTTTTCAGCTCTCATAGATTGCTGTAGAGAAGTACAAGTAGAGACTGAGCAATGGCTGTTGTTTCTACGACAGTTTGCATTTGCTCCCTCTCTGATCTGAAACATGCAATAATGTGACCCAAACACCAACCTGGACTCGGTAAGATCTGGTTGAATATTCTTCTGATTGAATGACTCCATCCCTGTTACCTACTTCATTTAGGAATAATTTGTAATTTATAATTTGAAGGTATATTTATATATGTCTATATACTTTTTGTACATAAATTCATGTCTTCATAGTACCTGTGTTAAAATGAGTATGTTGTTTTTAAAAATTTAATCCATAGTTTTATTCTCCCATCCCTCAGCTCCGCCCCAATACACTCTCCTTAGGATCTTATATGGTTCAATACGATCAACTCTCATTCTCAGGTCTGAAGTACTCTGAACTTGTAGAGGCCATGAGGGCCATGGATGTGTGATCGGCCAAGGTTATTTTCCGAGGCTGGAGGAGTCCAAACCAGAGGGCAAAGACTTAAAGTGAGAGGGGAAAATTAAAAAGATACCTGAGTGGTACCTTTATCACATAGAGGGTAGTGCGTGAATGGGACGAGCTGGCAGTGAAAGTGGTGGAGGCTGGTACAATTACAACATTTAAGAGGCAGTGTTTGGGTATATGAATAAGAAGGTTTAGAGAGTTATGGGTCTAATGTTGGTAAATGGTTTTACATCAGATTGGAATATCTGGTTGGTGCAAATGATCTGGACTGAAGGGTCTGTTTCCGTGCTGTATGACACTATGGTTCTATCAGGCCTTCATTCTAACAAGGAGTAAAGTGAAGCATCTGTGAAAAGCGTCCAAAACAATTGCATATTTTTTCTCTTTCAATTTCAAGGTTCATTACTACATACAATACATTCGATGTAGTCTCAGCATTGTCATGTACAGATACAGTAAAACATCCTGGTGATAATACCCGATAGGTTTTGCATGAAACAGCATCATTCAATACACTTCCCTAATCCCTTGCTGAATCTGCTGACTAGGTTTATATGGCTCATTTACCGAGACACACACATCCCTCCGGACCAATGCGTTCTGTGATGTTCTCTCCATTTAAGTAGGTTACTGTTATTTTATCTGTTTTACAGAGCACTGACTTCCCTTAGCCCTTGTTATACTGTTTTCTGCCAAATTTACTCACTAACTTCCCCTGTCGGTATCCCATTGCAGAGGCTCCATATCCTGTTAAATGACTGTCTTGGTAAATGAGCTAATTGAACTCCAATCCAATCAGTCACCTCATCCATGTCATTGGTATAGATTGTAAATTGTAAATCAGGGAATATTTATTCCCTGATAGTTTACCAGGTTTCCCCTGATGCTGGACAGTAAGCTAGAAAGGTAGGATGGCCTCATCCTACACTGTGTAATGTACTTAGCCGGCTCAATAACCTCAATCTATTCCTGTGTGAATCCTTAGAGGGCAGAATGGTCTCCGTCTGTCTCATTATAACGATGCTGACTGGCTAAATGGGATCTTTCTTTACCTCTGTAACATTATTGAGTGGTTGAGAAAACAACATATCGGTTGGGGCAGCAGCTGGCCATTCAGCCCCTTGTGCCTGCTGCACCATTCTGAATGTGCATTGTTGATGTGATTGTTACTAAACATCCCTTTCCTGTCTGTACCCAATAAACATGGATTCTCTTGTACATCAAAGATCTAAGGAACTGAACCTTGCTACTTCGGCATGAGAACACCACAGATTACACAACCCTAAACAGAAAGGAATATCCCTGTCTCAGTCTGAAATGGGAATCTCCTTATTCTCAAAATATGTTCCCTTCAAAGTAATCACCACGCTTTTGATATAAAAGGAGACAACAATTAGAAACAGATATTGATCACTCAGCTCTTCAAGCCTGTCCATTTTCTCATTAACTCTCCTAAACCACATACTTACCAAATGCAGCCTCCACTGACGTTGTGGAAAGACGATTCCAGGCACCACATGATCATATGAGCAAGGAACCCTGGAGCAGAATTAGGCTATTCAGCCCATTTTTGTCTGTCAAGACATTTGATCGCGGCAAAAATATTTCTCAACCCCATTCTCCTGCCTTCTCCAACTGACCATTGATAACTTATTAATAAAACGTTTATATCGCTGTATTAAAGACAGTGTGTGCCTGTATGTGGGGTTATGTTCGTGTGTTTGTGTGTAAACGTCCATATCTGTGTGCGTACCTCTGTGTGCATACGTTATGTATGTTAGTGTCAGTATCTCACTTTGTGTGTACCTCTGTCTGCATCTCTGTGCAAAGTTGTTTTTGAAGTAAATATAATGAAATTGGAATCAAAGTCTCCCTCCTCCACTGTCTCTGTCTGTCCCTGTTGTTCGCAGAGTTCATAGAATTCCTAAAGTGTGGAAACAGACCCTTCGACCCAAACCATCCACACTGACCCTTCGAAGAGTAACCCACCCAGACACGTTTAATTACTATCCTATGTTTACTCACCACTAATGGCCCTAACCTATACATCCCTGGGCACTTTGGACAATTTAGCATGGCCTATTCGCCTAATATCCACAACTTTGGTCTGTGGGTGGAAAGAGGAGAGTCCGGTGGAAACCGTCGCAGATACGGAGAGAATGTGAAACTCCACACAGACAATCACCCGAGGGTGGAATCGAGCCCGGGTTCCTGGCGCTGTGAGGCAGCAGTGCTCGCCTCTGAGTTTAGTGATTAGATTCATACAATACTACCCTCTTCTGGCCTCCCCACACCACTGCATCAATGGCAGAGTTTTCTCCTCTCTCAGAAGATAACAAATCCTTTACTGTGTACCTCCCAAATTGCACGGCCGTTTGATTTTTCAATAATATCGTTGGAAGCATACAGCAGTTTTGTCTGATACTGAGCAATGTTGTTTCTGCGTCATTAGCAACACTACTGGACCTTTTTCAGGACTTTTCAATACTTTCTCACGTAAGTTTTTAACATTGCAAGTCACGGAGTGAGAAATTAATTCATCTGATCTCCTGACAAAGTGGTTCACTCAGAGATGAGCATTTCCATTCTGACAGGCCCAAGTATATTTACAACATTCCATCTACCAGCATTGTGTGTGCGAGCCTGCTCGTGTTTGCGTGTGTGTATGTATTCATGGTGCTGTCAGTTTGGATCATGCTATGAGCTCTCTCACTGTCTCTCCCTCCCAGACTGAATCCTCGAGGGTTGTCACTCTCTGCCGCTGTCACTGCAGTCGGGTGGGGAGGCCAGCTGAGGGAGAGATTGGTTCATTTTCAGCACCACAGAGACGGTCAGACCTGCACTTACATACAGATACTCAGAGTCAAATACAGACACACAGTTCCGGGTGGTAGTGGAGAGATGGATATTGGGCACTCCACAACGCGGCTTGTCCCTTTCTGTCCTATTCCAGGCTGCTTCTCTTGGAATACGAGAAATGGAGGGAGGGAGTGAAGGTAGGAGTGGGGGTCCCTGCTGTTCGTGCTGGTGTGGGTGGTGGGGGGTGGAGAGGGTGATGTGTCAAGAAGGAGTCAGTCCATCGTATTGTATCCAAAAAGTGTTATTAATGACAGAGGTATGGTGGAGGGGAAAGAGAGAGAGAGGAAGGTGCTGTTTGCAGCAGTGAGAGTGGTGGAGCATGAGTCTTGTTCGGGGGTCGGTGCTATAACAGATATACAGTGAGTGTGAGGGAGCAGAGAGAGTACGGTGATCCTTATCCTGACAGAGCGGGGAAGGTTATTGATGCTTGTCCTGTATTGCTGGACATTTCTTCAGCCCGCAGATACTGCACTGAGCTGGGTAGTGAGCTCAGACCATGCTCGGTGGGTCTGGTGGTGTGGCCCCTTCTGGGAAGAGAATGGCCCCGTCTGAACTAGCCCATCCACCAGGACCTCCGTGTCCCTGTCGACAAACCGTTGTGTAATTGTTCCTTACCTGCCATGCTCGGGGTAAACTGTGTAGGGCAGCTCCTAACAGAGAAAGTTCAACTGTGTGCCCATTGGCCTTTTAAAGATGGCACCAGTGTCAGGGTTCACGGAATATCCAGGGACATCTGGGCGATGGTGAGTACCTCCACCATGATGGGTGGGAGAATTGGACTGGCATTGAATGAGAGGGTCACCATGTGGTGGGGTGGGTAGTTAATGAGATGCATTCCATAAGATAGCACCAGGAAACTAGCTCAGCCTCGTACAGACAATCCCTCTGTCACACTCTATAAAAATGTCACTGAGACAAATTATTGTTAGAATCAACCAAATGAATCGAAGACTCTGCTGACCCCAGAACCGGTTATAACGCTGCAGCTGCTTGTCCAATGCTCTCCTTCACAGGGAAGGATCTAAACATCACATTCCCCTTGGAAATAAGGCAGTGGAGAGGGAGTGGTTGAGGTATCAGTGGGGGAGCACTTTATGGTAAGCCATCATAGTTCTATTAGTTTCAAAATAGAGATGGAAAAGGATGAACCAGGTCTAAAACTTAAAGTTCTAAATTGTTGAAAAGCCAATTTTGATGATATTCAAGAATTTTCCAAAGTCGATTGGGGCCGATAATCGCAGAGAAGGGGGACAATTGAGAAGAGAGTAGCCTTCGAAAATGACACATCAGGAGGACAGAGACATTCCATCCCTGTTAGGGTGAAGAGTAAGGCTGGTACGTGTAAGGAATGCTGGAGGATTGGAGAACTTGCGGTTCTGGTAACGGATAAGAAGGAAGGATATGTCAGATATAGACAGCAGGAATGGAGATTTCTTTTCTTAATTCATTCACGGGATGAGGGCGTCCCTGGCTAGACAAGCAACTATTATTCATCCCTAATTGCCCAGCGGGCATTTAACAGACAACCACTTTGTTATGGTTGGGGAGTCACATGTAGGCCAGACCAGTTAAGGATAGCAGTTTGTTTCCTTAAAGGGTCTCAGTGAACGAGATGGATTTTTCCGACAATCGGAATGGTCATTATTGGCCTCTTAATTCCTGGTTTAAAGTGAATCACTAGAAGAGTCTGAAGGCAACAAGAAAATAGTTAAGAGGGAAATTGGGAGCATAAAAAGTTTACATGTGATAGCTTTGGCAAATAGAGTTAAGGAGAATCCAAAGGAATTCTACAAATATATCAAGGACGAAGAGGAACTGTGGAGAGAATAGGACATCCTTAAAGATCAGCAAGGCTGCCCATGTGCAGAACCCCAGGAAATGGGGGAGGTACTGAACGAATATTTTGGATCAGTAGTTACTTGCAGGATGATATAGAAGCTAGAGAACTTGGGAAATAAGTAGTGACATCTTGGAAAGTGTCTGTATTTCAGAGGAGCTGCTGGAGATCTTAAAACATGCAAAGGAAGGAAAATGTGTTGGCTTTTATTAGATGTACGCTATACTTTGTGGGAAGCTAGGGAAGTGAATGCTGGGCCCCGTGCTATCATCAATAGCGACAGGTAAAGTGCCAGAAGACTGGAGGTTGGCTAACTTGGTGCCATTACGTAAAGGATTGAAGAAGGGTAATAAGGAAAAACCAATGACCCTGATGTGAGTGATGAGTAAGTTGTTGGAGAGGATTACAAGGCATTGGATTTTCACGCATTTTGAAAGGTAACAACTGATTAGGGATAGTCAACATGGCTTTGAACAAGTAATATTGTGTCTCACTGGCCTGACAGGTATTTCTGAAGAAGCGCCTAAAAAGATTAATTGAGATAGAGAGGTGTACATTGTCGATTATGGACACCAGTAAGGCGTTGAACAACATTGTACATGGTCATCTGTTTAACAAGGTTGGTTCATATGAAATATATGGAGAACTAGCCATTTGGATACAAAAATTGACTCAAAGTCCGGAGACCGAAGGTGGTGGTAGAGGGTTGCAATATCCTGGCAAAGGTTTGCAATGATCCCGATGTTATGCAGATAGTCCAGTTTATGGAGTAGTCCACTAGCACGGTCTGCATAACTCTCCATGTTTGTCGCTACCTTACCCCAGTTTATGGTGTCTGGGCTGATTCTGTAAAGCAGATTCAAAATTTGAGGCAATGGACCATTCCAGCTGATCTGGCAATGTCTTTCAATGTGTGCATTCTTGTGATTGGACTCACCATTGTCATATTTATCCCGTTATTCCAATCCCTCCATCTCTTTATCCACACTTTCACCAAGTTGTCAGTTAATTAGTTCTTTATTTGTTTTTTTTTCTGTATCTTTCCCTCACTTTGGCTTTTCACTCCCTCGTGTATCGAGTGCTGGTATGGGGAAGCTCATAAACATTGAAACGGTGTGGGTCAGGTTGTTGTTCACTTCTCGATATGTCCCATGTGGTGCTTCATGGACAGGAGTGTTCCAGGAGCTTTGACACATTTCTTTAAAACTTGGAACGCCTCTGTTTGTCTCTCTCAATTGATTGTGCGATCAGGCACACGAGGAAGACCCTTCCGAATAATTGTAAAGGATCAGGCATCTAACTTGTAACTGAGGGGCTTGTGATTGACTCCTGTGATTGAAAATTTAGTGGAGTGGCTGGGGATGGTTTGCTGGAGGTTGTGTGGTGAGCTACCTCAGACATTCAGGGAGACCTGAGGATTTGGTGACCCAACTCTGGATGGAGCCTGGGGAACTGTAGTTACAGCATCTGGGTGTGTAACATGAACAACAAATGGAGCAGAGGCTGCAGAGGGGGAAGCTCTGAAACCACGGAGTGAGTGTGTGTGGGGAAATTGATCAGCCGTATCTGTCTGTATCTTAGCATGGACAAGTACACTCTCTCACTCTCCCCGTTACATACAATGATGCACACTTCCCTATCCGCCCATCACACACATTCGCACACCCCCTCTCTCACATTCCACACACGCACTCCACTCTGTCCCACACACAAGCGCACACAGCCTCTCTCTCTCTCTCTCTCCCCCTCCTGCACTCACACGCACACTCCACCTCACTCTCTCACACATATAGAATGTGTGTCTCTCTCTCCCCTTCATACAGACACGCCCCCTCTCACACACATATGGACATGTGCGACTCCTACTTTGTAAATAAAACAGTCTGACTCCAGGTTAAGACACAGACAGAGTCCAAACAAGAGCCTCACATGTCTGACCGCAAGTGTTACTTCATTTACATCGATAATACCTGACGGTATCTCCAGGTAGTAGCTTGAAATAAATTCTGCGATTTGCATATTAATCAATCAAACTTGCACGTCCATTCTAAATGATTAAGTATTTAAGAGCCATCTTAGGTGTGTGGACAATTCATGTGGATGAGTTGTCCAACCCTTTGATCTTTCCCTTATAACTTCGGTGTTTAAGGTCTTCCTCTCTCTTACACCTGATGAAGGATCAGCGCAATGAAACCTTGTGTTTACAAATAAACCCACTGGACTCTAACCTGGTGTCATTTGATTAATGACCTTGTCTAACCCATCCAAAACCAGCGGCTCCATATCATGGCGTTTACTAATTTGGAGATGCTGGCATTGGACTGGGGTGCACAAAGTTAAAAATCACACAACACCAGGTTACAGTCCAACAGGTTTAATTGGAAGCACACTAGCTTTCGGAGCGACGATCCTTCATCAGGTGATAGTGGAGGGCTCGATCGTAACACAGAATTTATAGCAAAAATTTACAGTGTGATGTAACTGAAATTAAACATTGAAAAAAAAAGATTGTCTCTTGAGTCTTTCATCTGTTAGAATACAGTGATAGTTTCACTTCTTTCATGTGTAAATCACAAAACCTTTTTTTAAAAGTTGCATTCTTGAGTTAGCTGTTAACAATGGTGATAGCTAGACAATATGTTGAAGGTGTTAGCCCCCTGTGTTCTCTGTCTATGACCTGATGTTTAGATTGATTCTAATCTAAAAAGTGAGATAACAGAGTTTTACATAAATTCATGCAGTTTTTGAGCTCAGAGTTCTACATGAATGCATGCAGCTTTTACTAGTTAGCTAATCCTCTGGCTGAGCAAGTAAATTGTTCCTAACCCCATGTGTTCTTGTGTTGCATATTAATCTTTTGCGATGATTTCTGGAAGCCCAGATATAATACATCTATAGGATCCCCATTATCCACCTTGCTTGTTACGTTTCTTTAAGGAAAGTTAGTCAAAGCATTTAAACATGATTTATCCTTCATAAAACTATGTTGACTCTGCTGGATTGTGGCTTGGCTTTGGAAATCTCCTGTTATTAATTCCTTCATAACTATTCTAACACTTTGTCTTTAATCCCAATAGATTTTTAAATACTTTTCATTCCCCAGTGAAGCTGGTTTTTCGAGGTTCTTCCCTTTCTATAACCTCTAAGTTCCCTTTCACAATTTCTGTGTAACAGGCACAAGGCTGTAAAAGATCTGTTCCAGTTGCTGTATAAGAGGCGTGAGTGACTAAATGGTCCGGCTTTACACACACGCCGGGCTGAAAGCCCTCCTGTTGTTCTGACATTAGTCCTGATGGCTTGAATGTCCTGCACCTGTTTCTGACCAAGCCGCTCAAGACCTCAATGTCCTCCTCCTGTTGCTCAATGACAGGTTTGGGAGTTATTAAATCTCCCTGCACAAATGTCACTTTTCAAGGACTGAACTGTGCAGGCAAGTTGTATTGCCCACATTAGGTCGCATAGTGGTTAGCATTGCTGCCTCACAGCACTAAAGATTCAGAATCAATTTCAGTCTCCAGGTTCCACCCACAGTCCCAAGATGTGTATGTTAGGAGAATTGGCCACGCTAAATTACCCATAATGTTCGGGGATGTGGAGGTCATGTGTATCAGTTATGGAAAATGCCAGGTTACAAGATTGGGTGGGGTGGGTGGTGGAATTGGATGGGATGGTCTTCGGAGGATCAGTGTGGAGTCAATGGGTCAAATGGCTTGGCTTCACACTGTAGAGATTTTATGATTAACACCTTCATTGCAGAAACCAGTTAAGGGAATAATCTCTGATGTAATTCCAATATCTTTTCCACAGAGAGGAGATTAAACCTGTGCACAGTACTCCAGATGTGATCTCACCAAGATCCGGTACAGCAGCAACAACACTCTTCCAGCCTGCTGTAAAGTTCCCACCAAGTTCAGAGCAGGCTCAGCTGTCTGGGGAAATACACAGCATTGTTGAAAGATCATTGTCCTTCTCTATTTCACCAGCAAAACGGGAGATCTGGAGAAAATCTCACAATGACACTTGAGAGGAGCAGGTAAGATGTGGTGAGATAATTTAATAGATGAGATATGCCTCTCCAAGCATCTCACCTGAATTAACCTCCCCAGAGCCCACGTCACTCAGATTCCACAGAATCTGGTGAGGTGGATCTTAGGAACAGCAAGGAGATGCAACGTTCATGGGAGTTATACATCAAAGTGAAAGATGCAATACAAATGTAAATATGTCATTAAAAAGAGAATTAGACATGCAGGTTTGTGGGTACTGCAGTAATAATGGATAGTTTGAAGGCACATCTAACCAGTGTTTACCCAAGTGAATGTTAATGCTGAGTGTGTATGAGACGGGTTGCTTTAGTAGTATGTTGAGCACTGAGCTATTGATCAGGCAATTTTGGAGTTGGATTAGTGGTGCTGGAAGAACACAGCAGTTCAGGCAGCATCCAAGTAGCTTCGAAATCGACGTTTCAGGCAAAAGCCCTTCATCAGGAATAAAAAAAAAACTTTGGAGTTGGTTTTATGTGATCAGAAGATCAAATCAAGAATTTGCTGGAAAGGAGCTTTTGGAAATAGTGATCTAAATATATTGAATTTTATATGACGTCTGAATTCAAATAAAAAATTCTTATATTTCGGGTATATACCTGAGTCATACAAGCCATTAAGATATGAGAATAAAGTTGGCTTTCGTGAATTTGAAAAGTACAATAAATGAATTAATGAAAGAGAGGCAATGTCTGCTTTTTACTGAAACACTATAAGGTCTACTTTATACATATATCCCTCCAAGGAATAAATCGCAAAAGTGAAAGGTGATTCAACGATGGTGAACAAAATCAGTTAGTATTTGGAATAGATCGATGGAAGTGCCTTGGGTTGGACCGAAGGATCTGTTTCTATGCTGTACATCTCTATGACTCTATGACTCTAAAAGAGTCATATATTGTGGATTCATTGAAATTTTGGACGCAGCGAAGGAAGACTGATAAACTGATAAGTAAATTAGAAAGAGAACAAGAATGCAAACCAAACAGAAACAAAAAGACTGATGAAAAACTGCCATGAATATTTGAAAGGAAAATAAGAGCAAGGTCAAATGTGGAAGAGTGAATGTGTGGACAGGACAATTTATTGTGGAGAACAGAACAGATGACAGGGGGAAACTCACCAGTTACTTTATTTCTGTCTTCACGGAGGAAGGTCCAGAAAATCTCCCAGAAATACCAAATGACCATGGGACTTGTGTAACTGAAGAGTAAAATAATTCATAGCAGTGACGAGGTAGTATTTGAAAACATAACTATATTGATAATTCGGACAGACCAAATGTACTTCACATCAGAATTTCAGAGAAAGCAGAAATGGACATAATAGTTGCATTGCGAATCACTGTATATTTCCGTATTCAGTTGGGAAGGTTATAAATGCATTCCAAGGATTTACAAAGTGAAGAAGTGGGAGAATTGTGAACTACAGACTAGTTAACTTATTTTTCAGAGTTGGGAATCTGTTGGAATTTATTATAAAGAATGTGATATTGGGCTCTTGGAATATTATAGCAAATGTCTTGAGAATTATGCAAGAAATCTGAAAGGGAAGGCAACATTTACAAAAAATTTGCTTGAAGATGTCCCTTGTCGTTATAAACAATGGAGAACAAGTGGATTTGGTATAGTTGGATATCAGGGGGATGTTTTTAAAAATTCATACAGTAAGTTAGCCCTAAAACAATAAAGCAAATTGCATTGGTAAGAACATATGCAAATAGGGAAGATAAAACTTAAGTTTCATTTTGTTTGAAGGAATCAGAATATAGACAATGAAGAGCTCTGTGCTCTCTCTCCACGGATGCTGTCTAAACGGCTGTGATCTCTCGCATTGGTTTCAGTACAGATCCCAACTTATATAACGATTCACTCTGAGTGGAAGAGAAGTTCTGCACCTGTGACACATCGTGTTGGTGAGACTGTACCTGGAGTATTGTGTACCGTTCTGGTTTTCTGATCTAAGTAAAATATACTGATCACATATCCTGAATGTGCATTCTCTAGATTAACCCCTCGGATGGCAAGATTGTCTGATGAGGGAACTCCGCCTGTATTCTGTAGATTTTCAGAGACTGAGAGGTGATTGAAATGAAGCTTTACAAAATTCACACAGAGGGGAATGAAGAACATAGGCGCATTAAAAGGTGTGAGCAGGATTAGTGACTACCCTAAGATGTTCCACAAGGACATCAAGTAGAACAGAATAACCAGGGAATAATTAGGGCTCATTAGAAACCAAGAAGATAATCAATGTGTGAAGCTGGAGAACATTGATAGATTATGAGATGAGAGATTCACATCTGGTTTACTCAGGAAAAGGATGAAGCATGGCTCAAGAAGATGGACTGGGAAACTCGTGAGCAGATTAATATGAAATGCGAGCAAGGATTGATAGTTTTGGCTGATTTAAAATTGGACAAGTCCACAGGTCTGGCTGTGTTGTATAACAAGCTGCTGTCGGAGCAAGGCCCTGACCCAAATGTTTAAATAAATTCTGGTCACAGGGGAGGGGCCAGAGGAACGCAGAACACCTTTTATAGGAAGGGTTAGTGCAAGTAGACAAGGGAACTATTGATCAGTGATTATCAGATCAGTGTCAGTAAATCTATTGGGGAAAATAGAGCGGGAGAAAATGGATCTTCATTTAGAGAGGGATAGTTATCAGAGGGGAGTCATGCCGAATGAATTTTATTGATACTTTTTCGAGAAGGTTGTTCATTTTATTTTTCAGCAAGGCCTTTGACAAAGCGCCAGATTGGAGGCTGATAATGAAAGTAAAATCTCATTCTGTCAAGGGTAACTTGGTAAATGACATTCACATTTTCCTTATGGCAGGAGAAAGAGGGAGGTTCTGGAAACTGTGTGAATCGATATCAGTGTCCAGTGATGTAGTATACGGGTCAATGATGTGACCCTTATTATTTATGATACTTATAAATAATGTAGATATGAAAGTGGAGGGTGTGGGGGAGTGTGGAATTTCAGTTTGTGTTTATCACAGAGATTGGCCGGGTGGTTGGCAGTGAGGGGGTAGGTCTTATGTTACTGGAAGATAAAAATGAAATGGTCAGATAAGCAGATCACTGGCAGATGGAATGTAACCCTGATAAATATGAGGTGGTGCAATTTGGAAGAATGAACTAGACAGGGGATTACTCAATGAATGTCAGCACACTAGGAAGCTCAGAGCCTGCTTCTCCACACATCCCTGAGGGGGACTGGACAGGGTAGGAGTGGAGTTAACAATGCGTTTGGAAAAGTAAATATAACATTTACACATCGAGACATAGATTACAAGAGTTATACAGGACTTTGGTTACGCCAAGATGGAATTCTGTGTACCTCTGGAAGCCACATTGCAGGAAGGATGTGATTGCAATGGAGGGGGTGCAGAGGTGATTCACCAGGATGTTCCCTGGGATGGAGCTTATCTGCTATGAAGAGAGGCTGGATAAACTCGGGTTGTTTACTTTGGGGCAGAGGATATTGAGCGGAATGTGATGCAGAAGGATAAGATTATGAGGAGCATGGACCAGGTGGATAGACAACAGCTGTCCCTTTTAGTCAGAGGGTCAAGAAGATGGAAACACACTTTTAAAGTGAAGGGTTTGAGATGTAGAGAGGATTTGCGGATTGTTTTTCACTGAGAAGGTGTTGGGCTATGGAATGTACTTCCTGAGAGGGGAGTTATCTTGGTAACCTCATAACTGGTAAAAACCTACTTAGGCGAGCTCTTAAAGTGTCATAACATTCCTGGCTATGGGACTGGTGTAGGAGAATGGGACTAATGTAGATTGTACTGTATTTTCTGATGGAGTCTATGCTCCTGTGATTATATGGTGTGGACATGAATTGCTGGGTTTCTGAAGACAACATTAATGAGAGTTATAAGGTGAACTGTAATGGAAAAGATAAGATAAAACAAGTGCAGCTTCGTTGCACTCTCAATCCAGAGAATAGAGAATGAGAGCAGGGAAATGACAGAACTATTAAGCAACTACTTCATAGAACATAAAACAGTACAGCACAGAACAGGCCCTTCAGCCCACGATGTTCTGCTGACCATTGATCCTCGTGAATGCACCCTCAAATTTCTGTGACCATATGCATGTCCAGCAGTCTCTTAAATATCCCCAATGACCTCGCTTCCACAACTGCTACTGGCAACGCATTCCATGCTCCCACAACTCTCTGCGTAAAAAACCCGCCTCTGACATCCCCTCTATACTTTCCGCCAAACAGCTTAAAACTATGACCCTTCACGTTAACAATTTCTGCCCTGGGAAAATGTCTCTGGCTATTAACTCTATTAATGCATATCATTATCCTGTATACCTCAATTAGGTCCCCTCTCTTCCTTCTTTTTTCCAATGAAAAAAGTCTGAGCTCAGTCAACCTCTCTTCATAAGATAAGTCCTCCATTCCAGGCAGCATCCTGGTAAACCTCCTCTGAACCCTCTCCAAAGCATCCACATCTTTCCTATAATAGGGCGACCAGAACTGGACACAGTATTCCAAGTGCGGTCTAACCAAAGTTTTATAGAGCTGCAACAAGATCTCACGGCTCTTAAACTCAATCCCCCATTAATGAAAGCCAAAACACCATATGCTTTCTGAACAACCCTGTCCACCTGGGAGGCAGTTTTAAGGGAGCTATGTACCTGCACACCAAGATCCCACTGTTCCTCCACACTGCCAGTTCTGTCTTCACAGAAGGAAACAAACTAAACAAATCAATTCTTCCCAGCAGACATGGGAAGCCTATCTCAAAAGAATGAAATTAGTAAAAAAAAAATGGTTTGGGAGAAATAATTGGGACTGAAAGTATGCCTGAATTCAGAATACAGATGGAAGGTGAGAAGGTAAAATCCTAGATCAGGACCCTGTGCTTAAACAAAGCAGATGACAATATAATGAGAGAGGAGTTGGCTAAAGCAGGCTGGCAGCAAAGACCTTACGGTGGACAGTGGGTAGCTTTCGAAGCAATTTATCAACATGCTCAGCAACAGCATATAACAGTGAAATGGAAGAACTATAGGAACAGGGTAATCTGCCGGGAATGTCTAAGGAAATAAGGGAAACTATCGAATTAAAATAAATGGCATACATAATGGCAAAGACCAGTGGGAAAGGAGATGATTGGGAAAACTTAAAATGGCAAAATAAAGCAACAAAAACATATCAAGATACATAAGATAGTTTATGAGAGTAAACTACCTCAAAATATAAAGACAGATAGCAAAATATGCTATAAATATACAAATCGAAAAGAATGGCTAAGGTTAGCAATGGTCCTTTAGAGGGTTGAGAAGGGGGATCAAGTGATGGGACATGAGGAAATAGACGAGGAATTGAAGAGATATTTAGTCGGTTTACCCAGTGAAGAACACTAATAACATGCCAGTAATTGTCAAAGCGAGGATGATAAGTGAGGACCTGGATACAACCATTCCCAAGGGTAATATTGGGAATGCTAATGAAGCCAAAGGTAGGTAAGTCTCCTGGCCCTGATGGAATGGATCCCAGGGTACTAACAGAGGTGATGAGAGAAATAGCAAATGCACTTGTGGAAATATTTCTAACTTCACTGGACTCTGATGCAATTCCAGCAAATTGGAAAACAGGAGATCAGACACCACTGTTTAAAAATGGAGATAGACAAAAGTTGGGGAATTATAGACCAGTTAACCTATCATCTGTAGTAGGGAAAATATTTCAACCTGTAATCAAGGAATAAATGGCAATGCATCTTGATAGAAATTGTCCCACTGAGCAGACACAGTGGTGGTTCATGAAAGGCAGGCCACGTGTAAGTAATCTCCTGGAATTCTAAGACGACATTACAACTGCAGGGTCCCGGTAGCTGTGGTGTACTGAGATTTCCAAAAGACATTTTGTGGCCGGCGTGATGTCACAGTGGTTATCACTGCTGCCTCACAGCACCAGAGTCCCAGGTTCAATTCCCACCTCAGGTGACTGACTGCGCACATTCTCCCCGTGTCTGCGTGGGTTTCCTCTGGGTACTCTGGTTTCCTCCCACAGTCCAAAAATGTGCAGGTTAGGTGAATTGGCCATGCTAAATTGCCCTTAGTGTTAGGTGAAGGGGTAAAATGTAGGGGAATGGGTTTGGGTGGGTTGCGCTTCCGCGGGTTGGTATGGACTTGTTGGGCCGAAGGGCCTGTTTCCACACTGTAAGTAATCTAAAAAAAAGATACAGTGACGCCAAAAAGGCTGCTGCGTAATGTGTGTCATTACGGGTAATGTATTATCGTGGATAGTGGATTGGTTAACTAACATGAAGCAACGAGTGGGAATACATGATTGTTTTTCTGGTTGCTGATCAGTGACGAATGGAGTGCCTCAGGGATCGGTGCTGGGACCAGTTATTCACAGCTTACATAGATGATTTGGAGTTGGGGACCATGTGTAGTGTCTCAAAGATTGCAGTTGAGACTAAAATGAGTGGCAGAGATCAGTGTGCAGAGGACAGTTATACTTTACAAGGGGACATAAAGAGTTGAAGTGTGTGGGCCAAGGTCTGGCAGATGGACTACAATTATAATAAATGTGAAATCATCTATTTTCTTTGGAAAAAATAGTAAAGAGGACTCTTATTTGAATTTTCAAAACAATGCTGCATGCTCTTGTGCAGAGGGACCTGGGTGTTCTTGTGCATGAATCACAGAAGTTGGTCTGCAGCGGCAATAGGTAATTAACGAGGCAAATGGAATTGTGTCTTTCATTGAGAAAGGGATTGAGTGTAAAGGTAGCGAGGTTATGTTGCAGCTCTACAGAACGCTGGGGAGACGACACCTATAGTACGTACAACATTGGTCTCCCTACTATAGAAACAAAATACTGGCACTGCAATGGATGCAGAGGAGGCTCACTAGGCTGGTTCCAGAGGTGGTGGGGTGGAGGTGGGGGGGGCAGGGGCTGGTTATGAGGAGAGACTGAGCAGACTGGAACTACATATTGATTGGAAATTGAAAGAATGAGGGAGGATCCGATAGAAACATATATAATTGTGAAGGGAGTAGATAAGAGAGAAATATAAAGCATGTTTCCAGTAGTACATGAGACTAGGACAAGAGGGCAAAGCCTCAAAGATTTAGGACTGAATTGAGAAGGAACTTCTTGTCCAGAAAGGTTGTAAATCTGTGGAATTCTTCGCCCAGTGAAATAGTTGAGGCTTTGTCATTGAATGTGTTTGAACTCAGATCGATAATCTTTGAACCGTAAAGGAATTAAGAGTTATGGTGAGTGGGGAGTAAGTGGAGCTGAGGCGATGAAATGATTAGCCATGATCTTATTGAATGGTGGCGCAGGGTTGAAGGGCCAGATGGCCTACTCCTTATGTTCTTATGTAATGGGTCTCAGTTCTCCTGTTCTAAAATCATGTTCATATTTTAGTCCCAATCCCGTAATATTTGACTTTGCACACTAGGCCGTAGTCTTTATCAAGATCTTTCTGAAAATCTAAATGAATTGCATCCATTTCTTCTCTGTATGGATCAACCCGTCAGTTTCTCAAATATGAGCAGGCATAAAGCAATATGTTTTGAAGTGGAAGGATCAAGGCATGTCGCAGGGATCAGTGTTTGGCCCCAGGATGTCAATGCATGTCAAACATTTAATTGAGGGAACCAAATGCAATATTTCTCAGTCTGCTGACAGCACTAAATGATGTCGGATTGTTAGGGGGTGAGGAGGATTTTTAAAAAAACCTCCAAAGTGATTGAGACAAGTGGAGCGAATGGGCAAATATGTGGCAGATGAAGATCAATGGGGTTGTATGTGACGGTGTGCACTTTAATGGGGACAATATTACAGCAACCTATCATTTGAAAAGGGATTGGATGAAACATGTTAATCTTTAAAGGGATTTATGCTCTTTTTTTCCTGCTGCACAGCCCTCCAAGTCTATGTAAGGCAGTGAGTTCTGAAACCAGAAGCCAATACTGGGAATGGCATTGGCACACTGACCAGTGTACACAAACCCACCAAGTGGGGAGCTGTAACATTGAAAAGGATCTGTATTTCCTTGTACACCAGTCACTGAAAGCAATATTGCAAGAGCAGAAAGCTGGCAGGAAGATAAATGGTGTGTTGACCCTATTTCTAGGGGATTGACTGACAGGAGTAAGGGTGTCTTACTGTAGCTGTACAGGGCCTTGGTGACAGTCCATCTCGAACATTGTGTAGTATTGTGTGTAGTTTTGGTCTCCTGAACTGATAAGGGACAAAACTGACATTGAGGGAGTCCAGTGAAGGATGACCAGACTGATCTTTGGGATGACAGGCTTGTTGTGAGAGCAGAGTTTGGGGCGACTGGGCCTGTATTCCATGGTGTTTAGGAAAATGAGTGGAGATCTCAGTGAAATATATAAAGCTCTGACAGGGTGAGACAGATTGGAAGCAGGGATGATAATTCCCCTGGCTTGGACATCTAAAACAAGGGGCCACCGTATTAGGTTCAGACAGTCCACTCTGCATTGAGTTGAGAATAAATGTCTGCACTCAGTGACTGGTGACTCTGGGGATTTCTCTCCCACATAAGCTGTGGAACACAAGTCACTGAATATAAATAAGGATTTCTCGACACTAAAGGGATCGAGAGGCATCTGGAGTATGGCTGTCATAAGCTATCCGATGTTAGGAAGGAGGCCTCTGCAGGACCAACAGGAAGGTGTTTCCCGTTCCCTTTTCCGATACTGAGGCTGGTGCTGGAAGCTCTGTCAGTTTTATCCTTCAAAACCTCGGAGCAGTTTGATACAATTTCGTGTCTTCCTTTACCGTTTAGAGACCATTAGTAAGTTTATCACATGCATGTGTGTCTAGAGTATCTTTTAGGCCTGACCAGGAATGCATGGAATTCACCAGGCCAGAAAACACTTCCTGAAAGTACATTGATGAAGCAAATTGGTGTTTGCAATCGATATTGATTTCAGCATCACCGTTACTGATACCAGATTTTAGATCTCGATATTTTATTAATTGTTCTTAATTTCCATCATCTGCAAGAGCATTAGCCTGGTCTGGATTTGTAACCCAGTGACATTTCCACAATAGCACCATCTCCACATAGGGACCTATTGGAAACCACACTGAGCTGGTTATTTCTGGGCTGTTTGACAGATCTGTGACAAAAGAACTTCTGTCAGTTTAACAATCGTGATGGGACTGAGGGGGTGGTAAATGGTCGGATTGTAATTATTCTCCTCTTAGGGGACTGGACATAGCTGAGTAATTTTCCACATTGTCACGGAGATGTCAGAGTTGGGAGCTTCCCCAGGGACACGGCTTGTTATGCAGCACAACCTTTCAGTCCTATTACAGGAATGGTGTCAAGGCACATTGCCTTTGTCGTATCGACTGTACGCAACTGTTTCTTCATGTCACATGCAGCAAATCAAATTGATTGAAGACGGGCATCTGTGATTCTGTGGGCGTCATGGCAAAGGTGAGGTGAATCATCCACTCAACACGTCTGGTGCAGCATCTTGCCAAAACTACATCCTTATCTTTTACACTGATGTACAGGGCTGTTCAATTATTTAGGATGGGGATAATAGTGGAGCCCTCTCCTCCATGAAATTGTTTAACCGTCCATCACCATTTATGGCTGGATGTGACAGTACTGTTGGTTTGTTGGTGTTGTGATCATTACACCCTCTCTATCAGATGTTAATTCTGATGAGTGGAATACAAGCAGTCAATTATGGTAGCTTTAAAAGGTTGTCATCAGGTTTAGGTACACACGATTGGGACACTGGCACATTCACCTATACATCACTGCCAGAGCATTAGCCTGGTCTGGATTAGTAATCCAGTCACATGTCCGCAACAGCAATTTGGTTGGAATTGTAGATTGAGGGATTAGCGCAGGAAAAAAAGTTACAGATTGTGATTGAATTTAATTCTGCTTCTGCTGCTGCTGTGGTCTGCAGAACCACATCAATGCCAGGAATTCATTATTCAATCAAGTTTGGAGAGTTAGATCATTTAAAGTATTTGCAGATGAGTTTTGATTTGGAAATGAATTGAGTACAATGAAGGACCAGTGATGAAGGAGGAGTGAAAGAGTCATAGACACTTAGAATTAGACAATATACAAACAAAGCCTTTGGCCCGACTCATCCATGCTCTCCTGGTTTCCGAAACTGAATGATTACTATTTTTCTTCTTTTGACACAGATGCCTCCAAACCTTTCCGATTCATGTACACATCCAGTTGTCTTTCATATGTTGCAATTATACTCCCCAATGCCACTTCCTCTGACAGCTCGCTACATATACACAGCACCCTCTGTGAGAAACAACAGTCCCCTAGATCTCTTTTAAATGTCTTCCCTCTCACCTTAAACCTATCCTCTCTGGCAACTTTGAAAGGTGTTGAAGCGTTTGGTGTAGCTAAATCTGGTTTGGTGGTCAATACTTCTTTTAATGATCGAATGCCTCCTGGCATTGTTCTGTCAACCAAAACCTTGTGTTCTTCTTCAGCAAGTCGGTTAACAGGGCCACTACACTGCTGACGTTTGGAAAAAACTTCAGTACATTACTCCTCTGCACTAAACTGCCGTAGTCTCCACTCCCGTCTTAGGATGCTGTAGTTCTGGTAATAACCCTCAGGAACATCTCTGCCTCACTCTCAGATTACACGTCCACATATATATCTTTTATCATCTTGCCTGTCTGTTGCAGATCCCTTATCCTTTCAGGACTAAACACCTCTGTCTGACCCTCTCTTTGTGCATGATTTCCCAGCACTATTATGTCAAACAGGATGTCAGTTTAACACCTTAATCTTAACTCCTTCATTGTTGTCTTTAGTTTGTGCTTCCGACTGTGACTTGTGATTGTGGGATCTGGTTACTGTTTAGTCTGGAAAAATACCAGTGTATTTCTGTTTTAACTCCTCAGTTTCTTGGTCTTCCTTGGGCTTCTCCAAAACTAGGGGTATCGCTCCCAACTTGAACCCTGCTAAACCATTCTCAAGAACAAACTGGATTCCTGGAACTGACACTCTGTCAGTCACTCCCACGGTTACTTCCCCAGACTTGAGTAGACACTCCAACCTCATCTTATGGAGAGGAAAGCTAAATTTCTGTCCAACTATCCTACAAATTACGACACTCTCGGGTAACAAATCAGAAAGACTGCAAATTTGCTCATCTCTTACTATTAGAAACTGGTTAGTTCCTGTATCTCTTAAAGTGATAACTTCTTCTCCTTCTCCCCCTGTTGTTCCTGAGTAAACTTTACTCACAGAGGTGAATTCTTTATAGAGATCAGATACTGACTCCATACCCAGCCCCTGCTTAGGCTGTGCACTTTCCTGCAGCTCTTCAGTTCTTGTTGGAGTTTCCTTTAATACTTTCACTAATGTCACTGGCTTAACTTATTTTACCACATCTTCTCCCACAGTCCCTTTCTTAATGACCAGCACTGTGACTTTACATATCCCATCTCATGGCAGTGAAAATACCTTTTACCAATGCCCTTTTGAAACCACCTGCACTGAAATTTTCTGAGTCCCAACTATGACAGTAAAAATACCTGAGGCCTTTCAGCTCCTTTCCATTCTCTTGGGCATCTTCTTTAACCTGTGGTAAACTCTTATTCTTTACTCTTTCTTTTATACTGTAGCATCTCCCCTTCTCGCATTTTCCATCCCTCTCAGGACGAAATTCTGGCTGGAAACTTGTCTTATGCAGCAACCTGTATTCATCTGCTAATTCTCCGGCCCTTCTCAATTCCTGAACTTGCTGTTCCTCCACGTGAATTCTTATCATCTCTGGAAGTGAGTTCTTCAACTCCTTCAGCAGAATAATCTCCATTAGAGCCTCATATGTGGTATCTATCTTTAAAGCAAGCATCCATCTATCAAAATGCCTATGTTTAGTTCTTTCAAACACAATGTAAGTCTGACCTGGTTCCTCCTATATGTTTCTGTACTGCTATCTATATGTTTCTGGTACCAATTTGTGAGCACTTCAAATAGCTTGTTTGACGTCTTCAGAATCTCTTAACTCCTCATCTGACAGCTTTGAATATACTTCACTCACCCTACCTACCAGTTTATTCCGAGCTCGCATTCCCCATAATTCCTTGGACCATTCTATCTGCCTAGCCAAGTTTTCAATGAAATAAGATTAGATTAGGTTAGATTACTTACAGTGCGGACACGGGCCCTTTGGCCCAACAAGTCCACACTGACCACCAAAGCGAAACCCACCTAGACGCATTCCCCGACATTTACCCCATTACCTAACACCACGGGCAATTTAGCATGGCCAATTCATCTGAATGGCACATTCTTGGACTGTGGGAGGAAACCAGGGCACCCGGAGAAAACCCACGCAGACACGGGGAAGAATGTGTAAATTCCACACAGAGAGTCGCCTGAGGCGGGAATTGAATCCAGGTCTCTGGCCACCGTGCTGCCCTTCATCTCAACTGCTGCAACATTTTTCTCATCAAAATGTGCCAGAGTTTTAACATAGTTGTGTGTATCACTATCTTCCCTTTTTATCTCCATCCTGTTAACTTGACTTTGCTGACTAAATCACAACATCAAGATCTATTCTCTCTCTTTTTGCTCAGCTGCGCACCTTCTCTTTCCCTTTTTTCTCTCTCTCTCTTTTGTCTTGCTTCCTGTGTCTTCTCTCTCTCTTTCTCTCTCCCTTTGTTTATCTTTAAACTCAATTTTCCTCAATTATAATTTAAGTTTTTTTCACTGTACTTCACTGGTCGGTTACTTTGACATACCTTCCTGTTTGAGTAATTCCCTGACAACTTCAGCTTTACTTTTGTCCTTGGTTTAACACAAAACTATGCTCTTCGCTCATTCTAAAAGTTTGGCGCTTATCTTACTTTCTAAACTTTCTTGGCAAATTTGAGGATCATCTTCAAACCTCTTAAAATTTTAAGAGCCATTTCTCTCACTTTTAGTTTAACCAACCACAAGTTATCGAAATTAAACCATCTTTCTCCATGACATTTTATTTAAAGATCTCAGACACTAACATGCAAATATTTAAATATACTGTGTTTTTTTTTCAAACCTCAAATCAATTCAAATCTACCCAGATCTCAGTTTGGATTTGTCTAAACCTGTCAAATCGCTGACGAAAGTCCCCAAACATGTTACAACACAGGGTTAATATTTCTCCAAATTTAAACCAGTCACACAGAATAAGTTCGCTTCATGCCGTAATATCATAAGTTTTGAGGCAAAAATCCATTTACAAAGTAACTATTTAAAGTAAAATTAACAACTTTGTTATTTAAGGACGACAGAGAATATTAAAACAAATAACTATTTAGAAATCCCTTAGGTTAAACGCATCTTTTACCTCCCACTCGACAATACTGGTCTGGTGAAACAAAAAACCCCGATTAAGGTTTACAAAAAATATACAATCATGTTTCAAAACCAGTCAGCTTTGTCGATTCTCCTTTGTGGATTTTGATCTGTAGATGTTACTCTCGGTCAGCTTCGAAGTTCTGCTGTGCAAACTTCTTACAGACAGGTACCTTCAGGAAACTCTTCAGCTCGCAGTCTATTTTTGTGGATGTCCTTGGTAGTTGTCCACCTAAATATTCAAATGTCTGGTTTTATACCTCAAAAACATCAGATCATTTCATTGATTTTGATGTCATCAAATACATTATATTTCAAACTCAATTTGATTTCAGTATGTTGGGGCATAAGTTAAGCGGGCTTGCCGTATTTCAATTGGTTTTTGTTCCGTGGCAACTCAGCCCCTCACTATTGATTTCACGGTCAAATGTTACATTTTAACTTCTTTCAGAGTACTTTGTGCCAGCTTCCAGTCTCCCTTAAAAGTAACATATACCTGGACACGTTCATAACAATATACTTTATCTGCCCTGCATAGATTTCCAAAAATTTGATCAACTTAGTAAGTTCACATAATAGTCTTTTCTGTTCCAAAAAAAGACCCATTTTCTCTCATTCTTCCTTTACCTAAATATATCTTTCCAGTTATCATTCCACTTACTTACAATGTTACTGGTATTCTTCGACAAAGTAATGCATTGTGTTTGAGATGAAAGAATGTGATGTAATCACATTCCCATATGAAGGAGTAAACGTGCAACATTTCCAAGCTTTCTGATACCAAAAGTGATGTAAAAATCTCCTTTATTCATGAATTGGGAAAGTGAACAAGTGATGTTCATGGACTAAACAGCAGTAATTTAATGAAACTTTACTGACATTATTGAACGACCAAATATTTAGTTTTCTCCCTAGAGTTTAAATTCAGCTGTTTTCTTTTTCAATTCATTTTTATCAATATGCACTCATCATCGGTGACAAAACCAGAAGTTGCTTGGAATGTTCAGTAGTTCTGACAGTATCTACTGTGAGAACGCAGATTCAACATAATGTTGAGGAATGGGTCTGGGTTGTTTTTTTTTACCAAAATTTTTTGGTTAGATGCGTTAGTCAGGGGTAAATGCAGAGGAATAGAGTAGGGGGGGGTCAGGGTGGGTTACTCTTTGGAAGGTCAGCGTGGACGTGCTGTGTGAAATGGCCTGTTTCCCCACTGGAGGGATTCTACAGTTGTATGATTTCTTCAAAAAATGGGTGCCAGGATCAAGAATGTCTCTGAGCATGCTCAGGGCATATTGAAGTGGGAGGGAAGTGGTTCACAGTGATACCAATGGTATCGGTAAGAAGAGTGAAAGTTGAAAGGTCCTGCAAAGAAAATTCAGGGATTTAGGAGTAAGTTTAAAAGCAGGATCTCCAGGGATGTAATCTTAGGATTACTCCCTGTACCACCTGAAAGTGAGACAAAGGAGAGGAAGATAGTACAGTTGAATGTGACAAAGAGCTAGTTTGGGAGGATTGTTTCTGATTTTTGAATGATTCGAATCTCGTCCAGTGCACGTGGGAACTGTACAAAAAGGAAAGTGTGCACTTCAACTGGAGGGGCCCCAACATCCTGGAAGGGTGGTGTGTTCGTGCAGATTTAAGCTGATGATACAGGAGGCTGGGAACCAAAGCAGCCGGTCAGAAACTAAGCAGAAAGTAAAGGTTAGTCGAATAAACAGGCAGAGCCAGTTTAATGACCACGCTGAGGGAAGGAATCATAACAATTTAAAAACACTGAAAGTGGTCTGATCATTAACCTGTAAACTGTATGATGCAGAGGTTTGTTTTATGATCCAGGTTCCCAGTTTCTCATGCTTCAGTTTCGCAGTTTGTTCATTGAAATAATACACTGTTATCCCATTCAACTCGCCAAGGTGCTGAAACACAGATACATTTTCCCAACTATGATCCAAAGACCAGTACTTAAAAAGAACAAAGAACAAAGAAAATTTACAGCCCAGGAACAGGCCCGTCAGCGCTCCAAGCTTAAGCCGATCCAAATGTACTGTCTAAATCTGTCGGTCAATTCCTAAGCATCTGTATCCCTCTGCTCCCCACCTTATCATGCATCTGTCCAGACGCATCTAAAACGAACATACCGTGCTTGCCTCTATCACATCTGCACACAACACGTTCCAAACACCCCCCACCCTCTGTGTGAAGCAATTACCGTGTGTATCCTCCGTAAACTTTTCACCTCTCACCTTGAAAGCATGACCTCTCGTTAGTGGATCCTTCACCCTGGGAAAAAAGCTTATCTTCATCTATCCTGTCGATATCCTTCACGATTTTGTAAACCTCAATCAGATCCCCCCAATCTCCTTTTTTCTACTGAAAACAAACCTAACCTACTCAACCGCTCTTCACAGCGAACACCTTCCATACTGGGCAACATCCAACATAAACCTTCTCTGCAACCTCTCCGGTGGCTATTCCTCTATCAAAATGAGTTTCAGTTTTTAGAACTGCTGAAGGGGATTGTCTCGGAGGAAAATGGCAGAACAATCAATTTTTGGACACTTGGGATGATTCTCATGTTCGGCAGCGTTTGAGAAGATATAGTAGAATTATTGCGACTGTGGGCTCTTCTGTCAGGGCATCAACAGGAGATTCTGTGGCAGTGACCATAGATTTAGGATGTTTTGTTGCTTTCCCTGTGCTAGGATTAATATAGAACATAGAACATAGAAGAATACAGCGCAGTACAGGCCCTTTGGCCCTCGATGTTGCGCCGATCCAAACCCAACTAACCTACACTAGCCCACTATCCTCCATATGCCTATCCAATGCCCGCTTAAATACCCATAAAGAGGGAGACTCCACCACTGCTACTGGCAGGGCATTCCATGAACTCACGACTCGCTGAGTAATGAACCCACCCCTAACATCTGTCCGATACCTACCACCCCTTAATTTAAAGCTATGCCCCCTCGTAATAGCTGACTCCATACGTGGAAAAAGGTTCTCACAGTCAACCCTATCTAAACCCCAAATCATCTTGTACACCTCTATCAAGTCACCCCTAAACCTTCTTTTCTCCAATGAAAACAACCCCAAGTGCCTCAGCCTTTTCCTCATAGGATCTTCCTACCATACCAGGCAACATCCTGGTAAACCTCCTCTGCACCCATTCCAGTGCCTCCACATCCTTCCTATAGTATGGCGACCAAAACTGCACACAATACTCCAGATGCGGCCGCACCAGAGTCTTATACAACTGCAACATGACCTCAGGACTCCGGAACTCAATTCCTCTACCAATAAAAGCCAGTACGCCATATGCCTTCTTCACTGCACTATTTACCTGGGTGGCAACTTTCAAAGATCTGTGTACATGGACACCAAGATCCGTCTGCTCATCCACACTACCAAGTATCCGACCACTAGCCCAGTACCCCATCTTTTTGTTACTCTTACCAAAGAGAATCACCTCACACTTAGCTACATTGAACTCCATTTGCTACCTTTCTGCCCAGCTCTGCAGCTTATCTATATCCCGCTGGAACCTGCCACATCCTTCCTCACTGTCAACACCTCCTCTGATTTTTGTATCATCCGCAAACTTGCTCACCCAACCTTCTAACCCCTCCTCCAGGTCATTTATAAAAATGACAAACAGCAATGGTCCCAAAACAGATCCTTGCGGAACACTGCTAGTAACGGCACTCCAAGATGAACCTTTGCCATCAACTACTACCCTCTGTCTTCTTCCAGCCAGCCAATTCCTAATCCAAACCTCCAACTCACCCTCAATGCCATACCTCCGTATTTTTTGCAGTAGCCTACCATGGGGAACCTTATCAAACGCCTTACTAAAATCCATATACACCACATCTACCTCCTTAGTCATCTTCTCAAAGAATTCAAAAAGGTTTGTGAGGCACGACCCGCCCTTCACAAAACCATGCTGACTATCCTTGATGACATTATTCCTATCCAGATGTTCATAAATACTATCCCTTACAATTCTCTAAGACTTTGCCCATAACAGAAGTGAAACTGACCGGCCTACAGTTACTAGGTTTATCCCTACTCCCCTTCTTGAACAAGGGAACCACAAATGCTAGCCTCCAGTCTTCTGGCACTATTCCTGTAGTCAACGAGGATATAAAAAATCAAGGCCAATGGCTCTGCAATCTCCTCCCTTGCTTCCCAGAGAATCCTAGGATAAATTCCATCAGGCCCAGGGGACTTATCTATTTTCACCCTTTCCAGAATTTCCAACACCTCTTCCCTACATACCTCAAAGCCATCCATTCTACTTAATTGTGACTCAGTATTCACATTGGCAACAATGTCCTGTTCCTGAGTGAATACTGATGAATAGTATTCATTCAGTGTCTCCCCAAGTTCTTCAGCCTCCACACGCAACTTCCCACTACTATCCTTGACTGGACCTATTCCTACCCTAGTCTTTCTTTTATTCCTGACATACCTATAGAAAGCCTTAGGATTTTCCCTAATCCTACCAACTAAGGACCTTTCATGTCCCCTCCTTGCTGCTCTTAGCTCTCTCTTCAGATCCTTCCTGGCTACCTTATGACTCTCAATCGCCCCAATTGAACCTTCACTCCTCATCTTTACATAGGCCACCCTCTTCCCTTTAACAAGGGATTCCAATTCCTTATTAAACCACGTCTCCCTCACACGACCCTTTCCTCCCTGCCTGACAGGTACATACTTATCAAGGACACTCAATAGATGCTCCTTGAACAAGCTCCACATATCAATTCTGCCCATGCCTTGAAGCCTACTCTTCCAATCCACGCATCCTAAGTCATGCCTCACCACATCATAATTTCCCTGCCCCCAGCTATAACTCTTACCCTGCAGTGCACACTTATCCCTCTCCATCACTAAAGTAAACATCACTGAATTGTGGTCA
Source organism: Chiloscyllium punctatum (assembly GCF_047496795.1). Classification (NCBI taxonomy): domain Eukaryota; kingdom Metazoa; phylum Chordata; class Chondrichthyes; order Orectolobiformes; family Hemiscylliidae; genus Chiloscyllium; species Chiloscyllium punctatum. The sequence continues at coordinate 7,161,268 of NC_092755.1, forward strand.
CTGTCCTCAAAGTGCTCACCTACCTCTAATTCTAACACCTGTCCTGGCTCATTACCCAGAACCAAATCCAGTATGGCCTCACCTCTTGTTGGCCTATCTACGTATTGTGTCAGGAAATCCTCCCGCACACATTGGACAAACACCGACCCATCTAACGAACTTGAGCTATAGCTTTCCCAGTCAATATCAGGAAAATTAAAGTCCCCCATCACAACCACCCTATTACTTTCACTCTTCTCCTGAATCATCCTCGCAATCCTTTCTTCTACGTTTCTAGGAGGCCTGTAAAAGACTCCTAACAGGGTGACCTCACCTTTCCTATTCCTAACCTCAGCCCAAACTACCTCAGATGGCGAGTCTTCATCCATCATCCTTTCCACTGCTGTAATACTATCTTTGACAAGCAATGCCACACCTCCCCCTCTTTTACCCCCACTTCTAACCCTACTAAAACATTTAAACCCTGGAACTGGCAACAGCCAAACCTGTCCCTGTTCTACCCATGTCTCCGTAATAGCCACAAAATCGAAGTCCCAGGTACAAACCCACGCTACAAGTTCATCTACCTTATTTCGTATACTTCTTGCATTGAAGTATGCACACTTCAAGCCACTTTCCTGTATACAGGCACCCTCCTTTGAGATTGATACCATGTTCCTAACCTCCCTACACTCCAGGTCCTGCACCCTAAAGCTACAGTCTGGGTTCCCATGCCCCTGCAGAGTTAGTTTAAACCCTCCCCAAGAGCACTAGCAAACCTCCCGCCAAGGATATTGGTGCCCCTCATGTTCAAGTGTAGACCATCCTGTTTATAGAGGTCCCACCTTCCCCTGAAAGAAACTCAGTTATCCAAATATCGGAATCCCTCCCTCCTGCACCATCCCTGTAGCCACGCGTTTAACTGTTCTCTCTCCCTATTCCTTGACTCTCTATCACGTGGCACGGGTAACAAACCAGAGACAACAACTCTGTTCATTCTAACTCTGAGCTTCCAACCTAGCTCCCTGAAAGCCTGCCTAACATCCTTAGCCCGCCTCCTACATATGTCATTGGTGCCAACGTGGACCACGACTTCGGGCTGCTGCCCCTCCCCCTCCCCCTTAAGGACCGGGAAAACACGATCAGAGACATCACGTACCCTTGCACCTGGGAGGCAACATACCAAACGTGAGTCTCTCTCGCCCCCACAAAATCGCCTATCTGTGCCCCGAACTATCGAGTCCCCAATTATTATTGCTCTGCTCTTCTCCACCCTTCCCTTCTGAGTAATGGGGACACGCTCCATGCCAGAGGCCTGAGCCCCATTACTTACCCCTGGTAAGCCCCCGCCCCACAAGTATCCAAAACGGTATACTTGTTTTTGGGGAAACGGCCGCAGGGGGTCCCTGCACTGGCTGCTTCCTCCCAGTCCCCCTCACTGTCACCCATCTGTCTGCAATCTTTGGAGTTACTACTTCCCTAAAGCTCCGATCTATGACCCCCTCTGCCTCCCGAATGATCCGAAGTTCATCCAACTCCAGCTCCAGTTCCCTAACAGAGTCTTGGAGGAGCTGGAGATGGGTGCACTTCCTGCAAGTGTAATCAGCAGGGACGACCATGGCATCCCTCACCTCAAACATCTTGCAAGAGGAACATTGCACTGCCTTCACTGCCATCCCTCTAAAAGTGACCTTTTAAAAAAAACAAACTAGATCTAAAAAATAGAACAAGCAAAATGCAGCGCTTACCTGCTTACCACAACGGGTCTTATTATTAGGTTAGAGGAGGAGGGCGGGTAGGAGGCACTACCTCTGTAGTGCCTCGGGTTCCACTTCTGCGCGCTTTTATAGGGAAAACAAAACCTACCCAAGTAAGCTTACTCTATACCTGCTTCCGGGTCTCAGCTGCCCCTCTGGTCGTCGTCACTTCCCCCTGCTGCTCCTGCTCTTTCTGTGAAGAGAATAAAACACCGCTGCCCGCTCCCGGTAAGTAATTTTAAAACAAACTGTCTTACCTTACCTGTACCCTTCCGGGTTTGTTTAAACTCAGCCGCTGCTCGCACTCAAAATCAGCACACGGAGAGAAGAAATAAATATAAGAACAACAGCCACTGAAGTGACTGGGATTTGACCCGATGCTGCTGCAGCCAATCGATTCAGCTGCAGTTGAAATTGATTCCACCTTTCCTGTGTCGGTAATAAGATTTCACAGCTTAGTCGCGAGTTTTCACGTGTTGAATTGGACCCAGCATCCTTTCTGAGGTTGAAACTTACTGGGATATAAAGATATGATAAAAGACACGGGCAGCATTTACCGGAATATAAAGAGATTAGGAATGACACGGCCAGATTTCACTTGATACAAAATCGATACAAGCGATGGAAATGAGGTTTACTAGGAGATAAAACCACTAGAAAATAAAAGAGGTGGTTTAATGGGATGGTGGGATAGATAAAGAATCATGAGGGAGAAATCAGGAAAGACTTAATTGTGTCTGAAAGGAGGTTATCCACCTGATGTGAAGTTGGTAAGAGTAAATATGAGGGAATTTCCCTTGTTTAGGTGAGTGGAAACTAAAGGTTCGAACTCCAAAGCCAGTGGGGAACGATAAAGAAGTTTGGAGCAATCATTTTTTTTATTCTGACAACTATCCAACTTCCCAAAGGAATTGATCTAATACTTTCGATTGGTTCAATGAGCTGTGCGAGTTTGCAGGAAATGGAATGATATGAAACGAGATAAACAGACTTTCCCAGAATGTAATCCAGTGCAGGGTCAGCGATTTGAGAAAGGTCATCAAACTAAAACTTCACCTCTGTATCTCTATCCACAGACGGATATTGACCTGGGGAATATTTGTAGCTTTTCAGTCAATAATTGACACGTTTCCCAAAGACAGAACATTTCCCCAAATCAGAAACTGTAGTTTTCCAATAACTGCTACTTTACTCAACATTGTTTTCAACTGCGTTTCAGTCTGATGCTCCAATATTTCCTGGTCCATGACAGTAACGGTATCTTCAGATAAGCATTGAACTTACAACCTTGGCAGTTTACGCACCTTTAAGTACGAGGCACAGACAAATTACGCTCCTGGAGCCGCAGACAGCAAAGCTGTCACGTGGCCTACTCCTCCCTTGTGAACTTTAACTCAACTACTTTACTTTTGCTGTGATGATTAGATTCCCTACCGTGTGGAAACATGCCCTTCGGACCAACAAGTCCGAGCAGTAACCCACCCAAAACCATGTTCCCCTGACTAATTTGGACCCACTCAGATGGTGGGGGGGTGGAAATGTGCAAAGTCCACACTGCTACCCGAGGCTGCTGTGAGGCAGCTGTGATAACCATGACACCCCTGAACCATATGGTTCTGAAATTAAAGCTGACACAGACGAGGTGAAACAGACATCAACCTGTGATTATTGAAGCATCAGGTTCAGGAAAGGACACAAAAAATGGGCAAAATTGAATTCATTGAAAAATGGGTTTCTGTTGGTTCCTGCGTTGTTTACAGACAATGTGACATTGCCGCTGTCGCAGGGCTTTTCCTGCGATCGATTTCAGTTCGGCACAGAATTCGAATCAATGAAAGTTCACCAACCTCCTTCTGAAAATTCATACAGGTAACATGAAACATTGCATTCATCAAAAATCTTCACCATTCCTAAATCCAAGAACACGTTGCACGAGTTTCCTGAATACTGAAGATGTAAAAATATTATGCAGGAATAAATTCAATTCCAGTTTAAATTGTAAAGTAGGAAGAATGCACAGTAAGACACAAAATGCCAGAAATTCATGTACGTCACCATGTCCAGAACTGCAGCCCAGCAGAGGGGAAATCTCTCCATGAACACACAATATTCGCACATTTGCTTGCTCCATGTGCCCAATTGGAAATCTGTGTGAAGGAGCATGCAGTCTGACAGAGCGCCTGAGAGAAACCTTCACTGTCTTACCGAAAGCTGCAATAGGAGCTGTCTATTCCAGCTGTGAGACCGGAGGTGTAAAGGGGAGCACCTTGGTATTCCGTGGTGTAGATTCAGATTGTCCTCATCATATTATTGTTGAAAACCTTCTGTCAGAAACAGCACAGCAAGAAAGGAACAAGAGGAGGGTATCCCACACACCGGTCCGATCCGAACATCTGATATCGTCATGGCTGATCAAACACTTCAATGTTTTACCCCAGCTCATCCACAACAACCTGTCACACAAAGGGAAAAATACATTTCAGCAATCGCAAATGTTAATGCCACTATGGAAAGGAAAAGTTTTTCGAGCCAGTGGGTTTCTGCACGAACTTTGCAGGTATTGCGGCTGAGCAGCTGATTCTGGTTGATCATGTTTCAAACGATATGATTGCGTCAAAACTCACAACCATGAAGGTAAGGAATGTTCTCTGGTCAACAGCAGGGTCGCGAACTCTTGACGATGGGAATTGATGATGATTCAGCAGAACAATCATTGATTGAGCTGGCATCTAAACTCCGATTCTGGTGGAAATCAAACTCATAAACTTTGAATAGCAAGTTATCAATGCTGTAGAAATCTAATGTGATTTTCATTGCGTCACAGAGCCGTGCTAGCCACAATTCTATTGCACCCAAAGTTGCGGTTGTCGTGGAGAAAATGTAGACAATCACCAGGAAATGCGGAGAGACCTTCAAAGAGTAGATCTTTTATTTGTAAACAAAAAACCGTGACATTCAGAAAGCAAATTCTTGAATGCCCCCGAACCTCAGGGACCATGGCACTACTTTATACCTTTTCTTTACTCAGGTTTCTCAGCTTATCAGCACGGCCAACTGTGTTAGTCCGAATTACTTCACTCCAGATACACAATAACCCAATGATGTTAGTTCCTATTATCACTCTACTTCTGCCACGATGGGTTTTCCAACATTCAACTTAATATTATTCTATTGTCATGATTTGGTATTTTACTGCCACCTCTGCTACAATGATCTTCCATCCCAGACGAACCTGTCATGATTAGATATTTAGCTACCACAATGTTTTCCTGTCCCAAACTGACTCTACTAACTACTGATTTGATATTTAATGTCTTATCCTGCTACGAGGGTCTCAAGCAGGCTGACTCTACGAACTATCAATTGAATATTAAAAACCATGTCCAAAATATTTATTGTCACGACTTGTCCCAATCTGCCATGATGATATTTAGCAAGCAAGGCTGACTTGTCTAATTGTTATTATCTCAGCCTGCCATAGTAAACTTCCAGCACACTCTGACTCTAATTGGTGTAGGAGCATTGCACTATTCTTATCCCCTCCTGCCACAGCGGCCCCATCCTGCCAGAGTGATCTTCTGACTAGTGCAGCATTCCACAGACCCCTTGTAACAGATTGCCAGTAGTATCCATGCGGAGACACTTGCCATGCTTTTATGGTCTCTATTTTCGGTACGGTGTTTGGATCTTTCATCAGACATCTGCTTATCTTCACCCCACTTTCCAGTACCTGGTCCTTATCCATGTGTACTCTCGCTTCTCAAGTATTCGGCTAAATACTCCTATTTTGATGACTCGTAGCTTTAACACACGTTCAAACAGTGAGTTCCAAATAAGCAACAATCTCAGAAGGAAAACGTTCTTCCTATATCTGCTCTGAAAATCCTCTCCCTTGCGTTTACCATACATCCCTGGTTGTTAATCCTTCCCATGAGAAGTTTATTCCTATCACACATACCGATCCCCTTAATGTGCACCTTAATCACTTCCTCACTCATCCTTCTCCACTCTCAGATAAAGAGCCTGAGCTGAGCTCGTCTATCTTCGCCATGGCGAGAGTGTCATGCTGGAAAAGTACAGCAGGTCAGGCAGCATCCGAGGAGCGGGAGAATCGACGTTTCTGACATAAGCCTTTCATCAGGAATGAGTCTTGTGGGTGGGGGCTGAGAGATAAAAGGGAGGAGGTTGGGGTTGTGTGAAAGGTTGCTGGTGAAGTGATAGGTGGATGGAGGCGGGGAAGATCTTGCAAGTTAGAAGGGGAAGAGATGAATGGGTCCGGAGGATGGTGCCGAGTTGGATTCTTTGGACTGTGATAATGTTGGGGGGGGGGGTTGGGGGAGAGGGGGGAGATGAGGAAGCCATTGAAATCCATATTTATCCCGTGTGGATGCAGTTTCCCAAGACAGACAATGAGGCATTCCTCTTCCAGGCGTCAGGTGGTAATGGTTTGGCCGTGGTTTATGCCTGAACCCTCGTTGTCCTGTTCTACAATTCACATTACAGGTGAGATGTGAAAAACGACAGACTTGAAAAATGGACAAAAATTTCTAGATTCAGAGTTAGAATTAGACACAGTATAGACAGATATCATTTGGCCAGTTGAGTCTGCATTGTGCCATCGACACGATTCACACTCCCCCACCCTATCTTTCTCAACCCGCATTAATGATGCACCAACAAAGAATACTCCAAATGTATCACTAGAGAGAAATCAGAGTTAACATCGGGAATCCAAAACAGTTCTGAGGAAGTGTCTGTTGAACCGAAGTCGTCATTCTGTTTTCCCCGAGCTGCAATTCCTACTTTTGTCTTTTTTACATAGATCATACAGATCATTCAGGTTTTGTTTGCCATCTATCTGAATTGGTATATGCCTTGGCATCACACATTCACATCTGAATACTTCTGAAACTTAGGAGGATTTCTGCCCCTAAAACATTTGCTTGCGCTGAGTTCCAGAATTCAACTTCCCACTGTTTCAAAACATTTGTCTGCACATTCACTCAAATCTTTTCTCCCCTGTCCATGAATACATGCCACACTCCCCCGCCACCCCCCCCCCCCAATGATTGATCTCACCATCTAAGAGAAATGTTTTTTACAGTCTACGCCATCCATATCCCTGATTATTTTGCACACCTCAATCATGTCTCCTCTCAATCTCTTCTGCTGTAAGATAAATAACTCCAATCTATCCAACCTCTCTTCATAACTGAAACTATTCTTCTCAGACAATATCCTGGGAAATCTCTCCAATATCATTTCCAGTGATATCACATCCCTGCTATAATGTGAATTGCAGAACTGCACACAATAGTTGAGATAGAGCCGAATGAGCAAGTGAAATAAATGATGTAGAAATCCACAGAAAAATGTCTTTTAGAATAAAGTTTCTTTTCCTCAGTGCTGCCCTGTTTCCTTTTCCTGAGCCTGATATTCCAATAATCTCTAGTCCATGTCAGTAAAAGCTGCTACATGAGAATTAATCTCACGACTGTGGTATTGAAATGGATTGACTGTTTTGAAGGTGAGCACGTGGTTATTCTATGACGGCACAGAGGCGCATGAAATGCCAAAGCTGGGAGTGGTCCTGGTCAAAGGCGGGAGGAAGGACATATTTGTCTCCGTTTATTAGATTATTAAGATACAACAGCAGCATTAACCCGCACTGCAGATTGACTCAGCGGAAGCATGCTGTGGGTCACGAGAGGTCGATGAATTGGAAGCATTCTCTGAAATTTTCCTTAACAATGTGCCATTTTGTTACTTTTACTCGAAGATCAATTTTTGATCACATCGTCTCCACATTGGCCTCTTGCTCCCAGTAAACACTCCAATCCAGCGTATATCACTTAAATTCCGACACAGCCACATGTCATATTCTCATTCCCTCTGTGATAATCGGAATTGACAATGTCATTCTCTGAGACTGAGCAATGTAGCATGGAGTTGGTAGTGTAGTGAACAAAGAAGAACAAAGAACACAGAAAATGTGCAGCCCAGGAACTGGCCCTTTGGACCTCCAAGCCTGAGCCGATCCAAATCAACTGTCTAAACCTGTTGCCTAATTTCTAAGCATCCGTACCACTCTGCTCCTCACTTCCTCATACATCTGTCCAGGCGCACTTTAAATGAATCTACCATGTCAGCCTCTACTACCTCTGCTGGCAACGCATTCCAGCACCTACCATCCTTTGTGTAAAATACTTTCCGTGTATATCTTCCCTAAACGTTTCACCACTCTCCTTGAACGCGTGACCTCTCATTATTGAATCCCTCACCTTGGGAAAAAGCTTATCTCAATCCATCCTGTCTGTACCCTTCATGATTTCGTAGACCTCAATCAGGACCCCTCAATCTCGTTTTTTCTAATGAAAACAATAGTAACTTACTAAACGTCTCTGCAGAGCTAGCATCTTCTATACCAGGCAACATCCTCGTAAACCTTCTCTGCATTCTCTTCTAAACGTCCACATCCTTTTGGTAATGTGGCGACCAGAATTGTACAGAATATTCTAAACGCGGCTGAACCAAAATCTTGTACAATTGTAACATGACCTGTCAGCTCTTATACTCAATGCCCCGTCCGGTGAAGGCAAGCATGCTATATGTCTTCTTGACCACAAGATCCACCTGTGCAGCCACCTTCATGGTACAAAGGACCTGAGCTCCCAGATCTCTCTGCTCATTAACTTTACCCACAGCTCTTCCGTTTACAGTATAGTTGGCTCTAGAATTAGACCTCCCAAAATGCATGACCTCACATTTGCTTGGATTGAACTCCATCTGCCACTTATTTGCTCTACTCTTCTGTCTATCTATATTCCCCTTCATTCTTTGACAGTCCTCTATGCTTTCTGGCTACTCCACCAATCTTCGTGTTATCTGCAAATGTAATGGCGATATTTGGGCTAGCAACTCTTGGAGACTGGAATATGGCAGGTGTTCATTCCATCCAGCCATGAACCATGTTTGGAAGCCTGTTTCCAGTGAAGTACCACTGTTTCCTGATGTAGATCACTAATTCACACTTCGATGTAGGAGTCATGATTTAGAAGTTTACAGATGATACAACAATTGGTCGTGTAGTTGCCTATGATGAATAATGTCAGGGACCACAGGGATGTATGAATCAGGTGGAAAGGAATAATGGCGAATGGAATAGAATCCAGACGAATAAGTGGTAATGAATTTGTGGAGTTGTAACAATAACAGTGAGGATTCTGATTGGTGCACAGGAACATGGGCGGCACGGTGGCACAGTGGCACAGTGGTTAGCACTACTGCCTCACAGCACCAGAGACCTATGTTCAATTCCCACCTCAGGCGACTGCCTGTGTGGAGTTTGCACATTCTCCCCGTGTCTGCGTGGGTTTCCTCCCATAGTCCAAAAATGTGCAGGTTAGGTGAATTGGCTATGTTAAATTGCCTATGGTGTAAGGGGTAGGGGTAAATGTAGGGGAATAGGTCTGGGTGGCTTGCGCTTTGACGGGTCGGTGAGGACTTGCTGGGCCGAAAGGCCTGTATCCACACTGTAAGTAATCTAATCTAGAACAAAGAGATCTTGGAGTGGACATTCACAAATCTCCGAAGAACAGGGAAATCAGTTGTTCATGTGGGTTTTTGGATATTTTCTGTTGTTGCCACAGACTGTGGATGATATTCAATCTTTAGCAACCGCCAGTTTAGGAAACAACTAAAGGAATGAGCACAAGTCTGGTCAATGCAATAATCTACATTTTTAAAACTTGTAAGACAGAAGAGGGAGGGCTGAAGTATAAAAATTAGCCCATCAAGACCGCTTCACCACTCAATGAATTTACCACTGATTCCTCTCCAAGTCATGCTGGTATGTCCCTTGGAGGGTAATTTGTAAATGGTGAAGTTTCAGTGCATCTTCAACCTTGTCCTTATAGTCAGTACAGTTTTTGAGCTTTGACGGTTCTGTCAACAAAGCCTGGATGACTTACTCCAGTGAATCTGCTCGGTGGTGCAGTCTGCTGCAATTATGCCTTAGCAGTTAAGGGAATAAATATTCAGGTGTTGAAAAATATACAGTTAAGTGACTGCATTGTAGTGGAGGGTGTCCTGTTCCTTCAGTGGTATTGAAGGTGCACCCACCTAGGCAAATGGAGAGAGTTCTGTTAAACATCTAATTTGTGCATTGCGGACGAGGTAGGCTTCACCGAGACAAGAGTTTAGTTACTAATCGAACAAAAACGACCGACGGACAAGTTTTTGTCGTCAACTTCTTTATATGAGCGGTTCAGGTTCTATTTTTCCTAAATACTAGCTCCCAGGACGATTACACGGAGGAATTCAGTTACAATGAAGCCATTGAATGTCAATCGAATATGATTAGATTCTCATTTGTCAGAGTGATCATTGCTGCATTTGGTCATTCTGTGGATCAAGTTCCAATTCCCATCTGCGCCTGAGGTTTTAACCCACTTCACTGAAATTTCTCCACCTCTCTTAATAAAAAGGACGCTGAAAAGGACAGCAGAGACTTACAAACGTGTTGCTAACTCTGTATAAAATGGAGCTTCATGGAATGACGTTTTAGGCTTGGATTGAAACAAAGGAGGTGGAGGGGAGATATAATCACATAATAACATTTATAAACGTTCAATATTCGTAGGATCTTGACAGGGTAGATACGGGCAGGTGGCTTGCCCGATGCTCTGAGGAGAGCACCAGACGACATGAACTCAGATTTAGATATCGCCCAGTTAATTCAGAAATGAAGAGTAATTTCTTTGCTCAGGGGCCAAGGAATCTGTGGCATTTTTCAGCAACCGCTGTTGAGACTGAGTTGTTGGGTATTTTCAAACTGTGCCAGATTGTTAATCAGAAATATGATGAAACTTTGTCGAGGTAAGTGAGCAGAAAGGAGTTGAAGATTATCAGATCAACCATGAGTTCGTTGAATGATGGGACAGACTCCATGGGCTGAATGGCACACTTCTCCTTTATTTAACATTTGGTCGAACGCCTCATTTTATTCATAAGTTCAGCGTTGTGAGGGGATGGGACGGAAGTGATAGAAAAGGTTTTATTAAACAGATCAGACAGATCAGGAACAAGGCTCGTAAACGCAGGAAGAAGAAATGTGCTCTGACCTGTGGGCAACAAATGACATTGGCCACAGTGCAGGTAGCTGTGTACAGAAGCTGTGATTGCTGAAGAAAGTTGTTCGACCTTATACAGTTGGCAAGTAAGTAATCACACAAGATGATGGATCGTTGTATTATTCACACACAGCAGGCATTTGCGAAAGAATGAAAGGTTTGTTTCATTGGAGAAGTTTTCTGCGGTTCCAATTCCGAGTTACTGTTTGAAATACTGTTCAGATCATTGTGTGAAGTGTTAGGTTAAAATATTCATGTGCAACCCCACTGGATAAACTTGTGCTCCTGATCTCTTGTTATTTGTTTCTCTTTTTTAATGTAAATTCATAGAAAGACAAAATGAAATGTGGGGGTGGAGGTGGGGGGTGGCGCGGAAGAAAAATGCGTTCCTTCTCATTACACTAATTTAATCTACAATTGAATAGAATGACTGCTCTCACTCTTCCTTTCGACTTTAATGTAGTGTTGATTATTCGTGAATCTCCCGTGCAGTGAAGGACAAGAACAAGATTCTCGATCCAGTGTATACCAGAGTGTGAGGTGCAAAGAAAAACTGCAGTAGCGATTCGTGAAGTTAGCAAACAGAGTGTGACTCGAACCCGTGAATGTGAAGCCCAGCGGTATAAGAACCCAACACCATAATCTCTCGGTCTCCTCTGCACATTTTGTAGAGCGGTGACATATGACCTCATCACGATTCCATGCAGTGAAAGTCATGGATGAGAAATTTCCAGAGGGGAATCGAATCCACACCATTGTGTTTCTGCTTTCACCAGAATTATAATGACAGCAAATTCCAATAAATAGCCATGCTCGTCAGAATGAATAGCTTTCATTGATACATTCTGAGTCAGAGCTGTGTTAGAATGAAACAGAGAACAAGACTGTTACGTCATATTCACACCTACATTTGACTCATAATATCATCAGTCACTTTCTCTCTCAGGTGAAGAAGGAGCCATGGAGAGGGAAGTAAAGACGATGTTGTGGCTCAATGGCCTTTCTCATATGGCTGAACCTGATTTGGATTAAATCGCAAGAAACGCTGTTTTGTTCGTTTCATTTTAATTTTGCTGCAACCTCACAATGTTCATTGTAATAATCAGAAGTGAATTAGATTTATCTCATTGGAATGATTAATGTTCTATTCAAATTTGTTCCGACTTTATTTCAGCTCAAGGTGAATATTGCTTACAAAATCAGAGGGTTAAAGTGCAAAGGAAAACCCCAACAGTCTTGTTGCGCGTTGCTTTGGCAGACTTCACTGAATATTAAGTGGACTAAATATCATGGTGTTTGTCTCCACATCTTGAACGTGTGTTATTAAAGCAGGAAGTCGCTCTCCGAGCAACTGGTCACTTCCTATTCATTATATAATATCATCGCTTCACAATAAGAAAAATCCACTCAGTCCCATTTACAATGTTTCAGGTACATTATTATGCCAAGTCGTTCAAAATCCAGAATTTTTGGAATCGAATCTTATTCATCTGCACACGTTCAAGAAATTTCTTTACATTTAAAGTCAACCAAATTAGACATTGTTTCCCCCCAATTTCCGACCGACTTCATCCCACCCCTACACCTTTACTTAGCCACACGCTGTCTCTCTCCTTGTGAAATTTATTCCTTGTATGCCACCAAATGTGCCTTTCCAAATATTTTGTAAAACAGATTCTCGGAGTGACAGCGATTCATTTGTAAGTTGTTTAAATATTTTGTCAAAGGTTTTGAATGCCTGACGTCTAGATGTTTACTGAATTGAAAGAGAGAATTTTCCACCTATTTACTCTGTCCAAACATTTCATAACATGAAAAACCCCAATTAAGTCTTTCTTGGTTCAGGGATAACTGTTCTAAATTTTCGAAGATAACAAGTAAATAATATCTCATCCTCAGTAAACCCCGTCAGCGTCGTCTCTAATGGCTTGACACCCCAATAAACACCGTCATTATCAATTCATAGAATTACAGAATCCTACAGTGCAGAAAGAGCATTTCAGTCAATCGATCCGGTGTCGACTCTCTGAAGAGCATCTCACCCAGACCTAGCTCTCCTCCCTATTCCCTTATATTTCACCAGAAGAAGTGGCAACCCTCCCCCTTATGATGTCAAATAAATCTGTTGGAGTATGACTTGGCGTCCTGTGACTTCTGATCTTGTCCCTGCGTTACCCGTGGCTAATTCATTAAACTTACTAAATTCACTCCCTGGACACGAGAGGACAATTTAACTTGGCCAATCAACATAACCCTCAGACTGAACAGCAATGCGAATTACTGAGCCAAGGTTCCATCATCGTGAGCAAAGCCTGCATCAGTTTTAATGGCTTTATACCATGATAACTCAGCCTCATCAAAGCAAATCAACTCAAATTCAATGTATCGAAACACTACTCTGTGCTTTACGTTCTGATTCTTGCTGCGGGAAATGTTTCTGCACTCCTATTTGAATGCTTTTACGCTGTTTCTTCCTCACCTTCCTGCTTCCAATAAACACTTCAATCCGGAACAAGTCTGTCAAATGCTTTTCATTCCAACACAGTAACAAGATGCAGTTGGCAGAAGTCACGTGTTTGGCCGTTCACTGACACTCTGCCTCCCTGAGAACTGCAGTCCTTCCCAACCTTGATTCAGGCAGCAGTGTCCTTCCTGTGACATGCCCCATCGAGAATGGAAGGACAGGTATCAATACCTGCACTTGGGAATGGAGTGACAGTTATAAAATATTTACACTGTCCCCAGTGGAGAATTGAGCCCTGTGACAGGCGGGGACACTGACCACTATTTACCGAGGACAAGAGTTTCAAAGGAGGCCCTTCAACCAATTGTCGTCACACTTGTCAAAAACAATGCCAAGTGAACTGAATCCCATTTCACAATGCTTATCCCACAGCCTAATATGTCTTGGCATCACAAGTTCACATCCGAATATTTGTTCAGGTTATAAGGGTTTCTGCCGGTCTGAACAATGCAGTCAGCCTATTCCAAATTCCAACGCCGCCGCTGGCTCATAAAGGTTTTCCGCACATCTTCTCAAACCATTCTGCCTTTCTCCTCAAATCTCTAGCCCCTGCTAATCTATCCTTCCATCAATGGCAAACTCGTTCAGTCAACCCTGTCTTTACCCTAACTTGGTCATGTCTTGTCTACATCTCCTTTGGACTGCGACAAACACTCCACTCTGTCCTGTCATTCTTCCTAACTGAAACTCTTCAGCCCAAACAATATCCTGGTAAATATCTCCTGCAATTTCTCAGTGTAATCACATCCTGCTATAATGTGACTTGCAAAACTGCACACAACACTCTTGTTGAGCCTAATGAACATTTGTTTTAAAATTTCTGTATTAGTATGACGGCGATGCTGGCTAGGCAGAATTTGTTACCCATTCCTAATTGTCTCGAGGGCAGTTGAGACTCAACCATATTGCTATGAGTCTGAAGTCACATGCAGCACAGACCAAGTAAGGAACGTAAATTCCATCCCGAAATGACATCAGTGAAACAGATTTTTTTCAACAATTGTCAATGGATATATGTTAGTCTTTAGATTCTTCCTTGCAGATATTTATTGAATCCAAATTTGACGATCATGACATGGTGGGATTCAAGCCCGAGTACCCAGACTATTAGCTCGGTCTCTGGATTATCAGTCCTATGAAATTATCACAAGACCAACTCAGAAAGCCACAAAAGCTGGACTTTTCCAATAAAATGTCTTTTCACCAAAACTGCCCTGGGTATTTTCCATGAGCCTGACGCTCCAATTGTCTCTGTCCTATGTCAGTAAAAACTGTTACATGGGGGTTGATTTCACAACCGCGGTATCCAAATGGATCGATTTGTTTGAAGGTCCCGATGGTGGGATTGGGGCACGTTCACCCAACAACAGTGACCGCAGCAGCAGCACAGACAGAACAGTATGAATGTGAAAGAGAGTGATAGATTGGGCATTGCCTCAGAGAAATGGGGGGAGGGGCGGAAAGGAGGTTTAATGATCGTGGGAAGGAGAGAAATCTACGACGACGGGTGTGTTTGAATCGGGTGATATATGAAACGCAGAGATGTGAGAGAGTGGAATTTGAAGGTAAAACAATTAATTTCTTAGCATGTGCCACAAAAAGGACAACGGAGAGAGCATTTAGTGCCGTAATTTGGTTTCAAATCGAGGTTGCTTTGGTCACAATGCAAAATACCGACAACCAGGATCATAGTAACCACAGAACAGGATACATGCAAGCAGCGATAAGTATACTAGCAGAGGAAATATTCGGAAGAACAGCACATGTACAATATCAGTGCTTAGCAAACAGTGACAGACATGTGGGAACTGAGAATGAGCTGAATCTTTAAGTTTGGTGTCCTCAGAGTCTGTGGAGATCCCTTGAAAGAAAATGTTGAAAACTGAGATTGATAGATTTCGACAAAACATCAAAGACTCGCGGGACAGTACAGGATATTGTTGAAATGTATGCTTCAATACCATTTTAGCTTCACATCGGCACAGCCGCCCAGATCCAACCGGAAATGGGGATGACAATGAGTGCATGGAGTTACTCTCTGGCTCCAGTGATGCAATAGGTGAGCGTGCGTCCTTCTATGATGGTATACAGGCGCAAGAAATTCCTCAGTTGAGTGTGCTCCTGATCAAGGGAATGGTTGTCCCCGTTTATACTCTCATAGCGATCGACAGTACATCTTGCTAAGACAGCTGAGTGGCACAACTGGAGCGTGTTGAGCCGTGAACTTTGCAGTGGTGGGTTTAAAAGATGATTTTGCTGTTTGGATCGGTGTTTCCGACACTGGCGGTGGCAGCTACATTTGCTCGCATCAGCTCAGTGTCAGTTTCTTCCACACAGTCATGACTTCAACCTGGAGAAGGTGGTGTTGGGGTGATATTTTAAACTCGTCATCCTGGGGGACTGGGACACGGAAAGGGTGATGTTTAAGTTCGATGAATAAAACCTGAAATGCAAGCCTGACCTCAGAAACAGAGATAATAACTTTAATTTCCTGCAATGCCTATCCCTTATAGAGGGGATTCAACCATCTTAACCCAGTCCTGCCTACGAGAGACTCCAGGACCAGAAAAACATTAGCTGACCCTGAATTCAAGAATCCCCACCGTCTGGGGAAGCAGGCACGTCGGCCCTTCCAGTCCACACCGTCCATCCGAAGCGCATCCCACCAGACCCCACGGTATTCCCTGTCCGATAAGACTGCATTTCTCATTGTTGATCCCTGTAACTGGCACATCTTTGGTCAGAGGGAGAAATAAAACGCAAACACGCAGAGAATGTGCAGACTGCCCACAGACAGACACCCGAGGCTGGGATCGCACCCGGGTTTGTGGTGTAGCCAGACAGCAACGAACAAGGGGCGAAGAATAAATGTTGTCCTGACCAGTGATACTCACACCCTGTGGGTGAATGAGAAACAATGAAAACACAGAAACAACATGGACAACAGGATTTGTATCTGTGTGGAAACAATTTGAAAGGATCGTTCACCATGTGTAGAAAAAAAGGAGGCTGATACCGCAGAGAAAGCAGGGCAATGTGGGAACTGCTGGAAGGGATTCAATTAACCACAGAAATGGAATCTCATTTAATCAGTAACACTGTGGAGAGACCGTTCACCAGTCCCATGTGTGGGAAGGGGTCACTGAGCAAAACAACCTCCGGAGACTCCAGCTGATTTACATATCCCATCAGGTGTTCGATTATGGTGTCAATGCTGCTGTTAGTCCCAACCAGGTATTTGTTCCATAGCGTCAATCATAGAGTCATACAGCATGAAGGCATACAAGCCCGTGAGTCCAACCAATCCATGCTGAACACACTGCCAAACTAATCTTGTCCCATCTGCCTCCTCCTGTACCCGCTGTGTGGTTAAAATGCCCTTGTTGTTTTATTACTATTATTGTTTTAATCCAAAAACCCAGGTAATATTTTGGGGACAAAGGGTTCAGGTCCTGGCATGACAGATAGTGGAGTTTGAATTCAATAAGCACCTGGAATTGAAGAGTCTCCAGATGACCTGAATCAGTTATGTGGAAAATCCCATCTGATTCACTCATGACAGTTCGGGAAGCAACCTGCCATAGTCATCTGCTCCGTCCCACATGAGACTCCAGATGGATAATATCGTGGTTGACTCTTAACTGCCTTCTGGGAAATAACTGACGTACTAGGCATGAATAAATTTCTTTTAAAAATCCCACTTTCCCATTCATGTTTGGAATCAATTGTCCATTAAATGTTGCAAACGTCCCATCATCCATCACTTCCTCAGCAAGTTAATTGCACACGTAAAACATCTTCCCTAAAAAATGCCTCATATGTCTTTTTTTAAAATCTCTCTCTTTTCATCTTAAGCATATGCCCTCTCATCTTGAAACCGCCTTCTGGGAAAAGGCAGCTATCGTTAACTCTAACTTGCCTCTCAATAATTCATAAACATCTGTCAGGTCGCCGCTCAAACCCCTAACCTAGAGTGAAAACTGTCTCAACTAAGAGAAAATGAGAACTGCAGATGAGAGATCAGAGTCGAGAGTGTTGTGCTGGGAAAGCACAGCAGGTCAGGCAGCATCTGAGGAGCAGGAGAACAGACGTTTCGGGGAAGAGCCTGGTGAACGACACTTGTGCGAAAAAAATGATTCTCCTGCTCCTCGGATTCTTTTTTTCCTGATATGGTTTTCCAGCACCCCAATCACGAATCTGAAAATAGTCTCAGCCTATCCAGCCTTTCATTAGAACTCAAACCTTCCACAGGCAACATGCGTGTATACCTTTTCTGAACCTACCCCAGCTGAATAATATCATTCCTACAACTGGGCGACCAGAACTGGACAGAATATTCCAGAAGAGGCCTCATCAATGTCCTGCAAAGCTTCAACATAACGTCCCGACTCATATACACAAAGGACTGAACAATGAAGGGAAGTTTGTTAAATGCCTTTGAAGCATCTTGTCCGAAGGTAAAGCAAATTACAAGGAATTATGTACCTGCATCCCGAGTTTCCGTGTTCTCCAACATACGCAAAGCCATACTCTTTTTGTTGTACCAAAATGCAATACCTTCCATTTATCCAGATTGAACTCCATGTTACATTTTTCAGTCCAACGACTCATTGGATTAAGATCCTTTTGAAACTTGGATAATCTTCTCCACTGTCTACAATTCAGGCGTCGCCTGCAAACCTACGAAGCATGCCTGCTGTGAGGTCCACTGTTTTCTCATATAGATCAATGATTCATATTTACTTGTAGTTGCCGTGATTTAACAGTGTGCAGATCATACAACAGTTAATCATGCAATTAACCATGAGAAAGAAAGCCACAGACTGCAGGGAGATATCAAACAATTGGAAATAAAAATGGTGAAAGCAATTCATTCCAGGGAACTGGGTGATAGTGAAGCAAAATTAAACTTCAAACCAGCCGCCCACGCTCCAGTTGTGGCACTCAGCTGTCTCTCAGCAAGATGCACTGTCGATTGCTGTTATTATAAACGGGAACACATATTCCCTTCTGCCCCGCCTTTGACCAAGAACACTCCCAACTTCGAAATTGCTTGCGCCTCTAAACCGTCATAGAAATACCGTGCATTCTCCGGTTGTGTCACTTGAGCCAGCGAGTATCTCAGCGACCTCATTCCCATCCCGATTTCAAGTTGGATCTTCGCGACTGCACCACTCAGTTCCTCTGCTTCTGGGGCTAGGAACTGGGGCTATGTGGCAGCAGTGGTTACTGCCTTGTGTGGGGAAACTTGTGAAGTAACCGATGTTAAACTGCATTACTATTGAAGTATACATTTCAACAAAAGCTTGGTAAAAACAATGACTGCAGATGCTGGAAACCAGATTCCGGATCAGTGGTGCTGGAAGAGCACAGCAGTTCAGGCAGCATCCGAGGAGCAGTAAAATCGACGTTTCGGGCCAAAGCTCTTCATCAGGAATAAAGGCAGAGAGCATGAAGGGTGGAGAGAGAAGTGAGAGGAGGGTGGGGGTGGGGAGAAAGTAGCATAGAGTACAATAGTTGAGTGGGGGAGGGGATGAAGGTGATAGGTCGGGGGGGAGGGCGGAGTGGATAGGTGGAAAAGAAGATAGGCAGGTAGGACAAGTCGGGACACGTCATGGGGACAGTGCTGAGCTGGAAGTTTAGAACTAGGGTGAGGTGGGGGAAGGGGAAATGAGGAAATTGGTGAAGTCCACACTGATTCCTTGGGGTTGAAGTGTTCCGTGGTGAAAGATGAGGCGTTCTTCCTCCCGGCGTCTGGTGGTGAGGGAGCGGCGGTGAAGGAGGCCCAGGACCTCCATGTCCTCGGCAGAGTGGGAGGGAGAGTTGAAATGTTGGGCCACAGGGCGGTGTGGTTGATTGGTGCAGTTGTCCCAGAGATGTTCCCGAAAGCGCTCTGCGAGGAGACGCCCAGTGTCCCCAATGTACAGGACACCGCACCACGAGCAACAGATACAATAAATGATATTGGTGGATGTGCAGGTAACAAAAGCTGCACTGTCCCCAGAGTCTTTGATGTTTTGGAGAAATGTATTTATCTCAGCCTTCAGCACATTAACGATGGAATCACCACAGACTCTGTGGGCGCCGATGTTAAACGGTCAGCCCATTCTGAGTTCCCACAGATCTGCCACTGTTCACGAAGCACTGATATTGTGCATTTGGTGCTCTGCCTAACATTTCTTATGATACTGTAATTATTTCGTGTGGTTAGTGCGTTCGTCTGTGGGGTGCCGTGATCGTATAGTGGTTAGTACTTTGCGTTGTGGCCGCAGCAACCTCGGTCCGAATCCGAGTCACGGCAGTAATTGCTTTATCTACCCGAGTATTTGTGAAACACAAAGGAATCGGCTGTTTTAATGTTTTGATTTTCTCCAAGGTGATGTTGTTTTTTCCTTCAAGCTCTGCTGGGTCACATCTTTGTGTTTCAGAATTCAAATCCACCTGTTCTCAGGGATTTCTTCCCTCCTACGATCACTAACCGAACTTTCCATCCCATACCCCATTTCATTAATTTGGAGATACCGGTGTTGGACTATGGAGTACAAAGTTAAAAATCACCCAACACCAGGTTATGGTCTCACAGGTTTAATTGAAGCACTAGCTTTCAGAGCGCTGCTCTTTCATCATGTGTTTGTGGAGTCATTTCCTATTTCATTAAGGCACTACAGAATCTAACACTGACTGTCCCATTGATACCATTCAGTCTGTGTGGCTGCGGTCACTGTTACTGGGTGAACGTGCCCCAACTCCACCATCGGGACCTGCAGACCATTTGATCCATTTGGTTACCACTGTTGTGAGATCATTCCTCATCTAGCAGTTTTTCCTGACATAGACCAGATATTATTGGCGACGGTCAAGCTCAGGAAAATGGCACAGGTATCGGGGAAAAGCGACTTCATTGGATAAGATCAGTTTCACTGCTTTTCTGCAATGGCCGAGCGCTATTAACACTAACCACTGGACTGTTTATTCAGACACCAGGGACCCGGGTTTGACTCCAACCATGCTAGGTGGTAGAATTGGGATTCAATAAATATCTGGAATTACGAATCTAATAACTCCTTTATATCCATGTTCAATTGTTGAAAAAACAAAACCATCTGACGTCCTTTAAGGAATGGAAATGCCATTCTTACCTGCTCGGGCCTCCATGTGACTCCAGACTCACTACAATATGGTTCAGTCTCAACTACCCGCTGTGCAATTAGGGACAGCAATAAATACTGCCGAGCCAGCGACGCCCTTATACTTTAACAGAATAGAAAAAAGTTCATTCGGCTCCAGCTCGATGACTGTGTGCAGTTCTGCAATTCACAGTACAGCATGAATGTGATCGCACTGGGAACGTTGCAGTAGAGATTCACTGGGGTATTGTCTGGGCTGAAGAGTTTCAGTTATGAGGAGAGATTGGTCAGACTGGGGTAGTTTGTCACCGAGCAGAGGAAATTGGAGAAGACATGACTGAGACCTACAAAACAATGAGGGATAGGGATAGGATAGACTGAAAGAAGCGTTTCTTATTGATGGAGAGATCGAACACTGGGGCCAAGAGATTTCGGAAAAAGGCAGAAAGGTTTGAGTAGATGTGCGGAAAGGGTCAGAGCGGCGGGAATCGCTCTAACCTTAAAAGAATTGAGATGTTAATTTGTGATGCCAAAACATATAAGACTGTGGGCTAAACGATGGAAAACTTGATTCAGCAGTTGTGTTGGACAAGTGCGGCCACAACATGTTGAAGGGCTTTCTTCGGTGTTGTCCTCCTCCACAGTATCGTGGTTCGTGTCCCCTCCTGTCACAGGGATCAATTCACCGTTAGGGTCATCGTAAATGTTGTAAACCTGTGGCTCTGTTCCCCACTGAAGGTTATTCATACTTGGCCTTCCATTCTCGGTTGGACATGTCACAGGAAGGACAGTGCTGTCTGAATTAGCTGGGGAAGGACTGCAGCTCCTGGGGAGAGAGGGTGTCAGTGATAGTGCAAACACATAACTTCTGCAAACTGTACATTATGTTTGTGTTGCAATGAAAACCATTATATAGAGTTGTTCCTGATTGATGTGTTTATTGAAAGCAGGAATCTGAGGAAGAAAACAAAGTAAACCCACTCAGATCTGAGTGCAGAAACATTTCCAGCAGCACTAATGAGGTTGTACAGCATAGAACCGTGTTTGGATGCATTGAATTCGGGTTGGTGGGCGCA
This sequence comes from Chiloscyllium punctatum, assembly GCF_047496795.1. Lineage (NCBI taxonomy): Eukaryota > Metazoa > Chordata > Chondrichthyes > Orectolobiformes > Hemiscylliidae > Chiloscyllium > Chiloscyllium punctatum. Next base: position 7,182,862 of record NC_092755.1, read on the forward strand.
GCTTGCTTTCACGAGGCGGAGTTACCAGTGTGTAAAGCCATTATACATGATACAGATAGTGTTCAATGTGATGGTACATTTGCTCAGTGGTTCGCACTGCTGTTAAGTCTGTAGGTCAGGCGGATTGGCCATGTTAAATTGCGCTGATGTTTCCAGGGAGTGAATTCAGTAAGTTAAGGGAATTATCCATGGGTAATGCAGTGATAAGGTCAGCAGTCACATGATGTCAGGTTTTATTCGAAAAGGTTTATTTGAAATCACAAGCCAGAGGCTTGCAAGGATAGAGAAGGGAGCTAGGTCTGGTTGAGATGCTGGTCAGAGTGTTCCTACAGACTCTATTGGCTGAACTGTACTTTCTGCATTGTAGGGAATCTGTGATTCTATCAGAGAGGACGGTGCCAGCGTTTACTGGGCTGCTAAGACATTAGAGACGATGCTGACGGCGTTTAGTGGGGATGGAATTTTATTTATTTGTGTGTTGGAAAATTTGACACTGAACCAAGGAAAACCGAATGGAAGTTTTCCAGAGTATTTGAGGTTTGGAGAGAGCAAATATGTGGTAAATTCACTCTTTCAAGTTCGTATATTTCCGAACGTCAGGCTTTCAAAACCATCGATGTAGGACACAGAAATGATGGGAGCAGAATTTCTGTCACTCAGAGAATCCGTTTCCAAAATATTTGGAAAGGCACATTGAGAGACACACAAGCAGCGAGTTTCACCAGGAGAGAGACAGCCTGTGGCCAGGTAAAAGTGTAAAAGTGGCGTTGGGGGGTAGAAGGTTCGAGGAAACAATGTCTAATTTGGACGACTTCAAATGCAAAGAAATATCGGAAACGGATGCAGCTGAGTAAGATTCAGCAAAAGAAAAACTCTGAGTATTGAAAGATTTCTATTAATATCCCACATGAAGCATTATAAATGGAACAGAGCAGATTTTGTATATTGTCAAGGAAAGCTATTCCATATTGAACAGGAAGTGACCCGTCTCTTAGAGATTGATTTCCTGCTTTAATCCCATGGTTTAAAGATGGGAGGACAATCGCCATGATGTTGAGTTCATTTGATACCCACTGAAATCTGCCAAAGTAACTGAGACTCAAAACTGGCATCTTGTTTTGTAGTTCAACCTTCTGTTTTTCTCATCAGTATTTTCTTTAAGCTGAAATAAATTCGGAGCAAAATTGAATGCAATATTAAACGTTCCAATCACATAAATCCAATTCACTTCCGATCATTGCAATGAACAGAGTGAAGTTGCAGCAAAATTAATAAAATGAAACGAACAACACTGCATTTCTGGGAATTTTATCCACTTCAGGTTCAGCCATATGAGATAGCCCATCGAGCTAAAACATTACCTCCACTTCTCTCTCTGCATATACTTCTTCACGTGACAGAGAAACTGTCTGAAGAAATTATGCGTCAAGACTAAATGTGTGTGTGAATGTGACGGGAATTTCATGTTTGCTGGTTCATTCTGAGACAGTTCCTACTCGGAATAAATCAAGGACAAGGTATTCTTTCCAAGGACGAGGTCAACCCCTTGGATTTTGCTGGTCTTATTATTCCGCCGAAAGCAAAAACATAATGGTTAGGATTCGATTCCGCTCAGGGAATTTCTTATCCCCTCGGTGCACCATATGTAATCTTGATGTGGTCACATGTGAGCACCTTTGCAATGGGCTGAAGTGGCCCAGAGGTGAAGGCGGCGGGTTGCTCTTCCATTGCGCATGTGTGGATTTGAATCCTACTCGGGCTGTTCTTTCCGTCAAACACAGCTGTGGATTTCCTTTGTGCCTCGCACCTTTAATATACATCGGATGGAGAATCTTGCTCTTGCCCTTCATTGAACCGGAGATTTGTGATAAATCGATACCACATCAAAGTCGAAATAAAGCAATTTGATTCTGTTGTAAGTTAAATTGGGATAATGAAAAGGAGTGTAACATTTCCTTCCTCCTTTTATTCCGTCTGGACATTCCATGAATTTACATCGAATGAAAGCGAAACAAATAAGGAGAGATCGGGTACAATAGTTTATTCAATGGGATTGTGAATTTTAATGTAACACTCCACGCAAAGTTCTGAACAGTATTTTAAACAGTCAATTGAATTAGAACTAGAGAAAACTTTTCCAATGAAACGAATCATTCATTCTTTCACAACCTTTTGTTGTGTGAATCATACCGCGATCCATCATCTAGTGTGGTCACCAAGTTGGCAACAATCTAAGATCCACCAATTTTCTTTAGTAATCACAGCGTCTGCACATACACATCTGTGGTGTGCCCAGTGCCATTTATGCCTCCAAGCCACAACAAATTTCTTGTTCATCAGTTTATGAGCCTAGTCCCTGATCTGTCTGATCAGTTTGAGAAACCTTTTCTATCACTTCATCCCATCCCTCAGAATTCTAAAATAAAATAAGGCGTTACATCAAATTATATAGGATTGGGAGTCGGCCATTCAGCCCATCGAGTATTCTCTGCCATTCAACGAACTCATGGCTGATCTGATAATCTTCACCTCCATTCTCCTGCGTAACCTCGATAATGCTTCCTCGACTTTCTGGTTAAATATCTGTCTGTCCCAGTTTGAAAATACACAACAAATCAGCCTCAACAACAGTTTCAGGAAAGAGTTCCACAGAATCACTGGGCCCTGAGCAGAGAAATTCCTCCTCACTTCTGAATTAAATAGGCAATATCTAATTCTGAGTTCATGTCCTCTGATGCTCTCCTCATACCAGAGAGCAAACCGTCTGCCCGTATCTACCATGTCAAGATCTCACGAATATTGAACGTTTATAATTGTTATTATGTGATTATAGAGCTCCATTTTATACAGGGTTGGCACCATGTTTGTAAATCTCTGCTGTCCCTTATACCGTCCTTACATATTATTAAGGCAGGTGGAGAAATTTATGTGAGGCAACGGTTGAAATTTCAAGCACAGCCGAGAATTGGAACTTGAAATCAGCGAGTGATTGGAATCAGATTGGTTAACACAAGAACGAAATAGAGTAATTATAAATCTGACAAATGAGAACCTAATCATATTCCATTGACATTCAATCGCTTTACTGTAACCTAGTCCCTCTGTGTAATCGTTCACGGAGCTAGAATATGGGAAAAACGGATTGAGACCGGCTATATAAACACTTTCACAACAAAAACATGTCCGTTGGTAGACAGTTTTGGATTGTAAACTCAACTCATTGCTCCATGAATCCTACATCGTTTGCAAGGTACAAATGAGATGTGGAACGGGGATCTCCATTTGCCGAGATGGGTGTGACATCAACAACACTTAAGGAACTGGACACCATCCACGACAATGCAGTCACTTGATTGTACCCGATTTAATACCTGAATAATTATTTGCTTCACCGTTAAGGCACAATAGCAGCAGAGTGCACCAACTACACGATGCACTGGAGTAAGTCACCCGAGAGTTTTTGACCGAACATTCAAAGCTGAACAGCTGAACTGACTAACAGGACAAGGTTGGAACATTCAACGAAACTCCACCATTTGCAAGTTCCCCTCCAAGGCCAATAGCAGCCTGACTTTGAAAGGAATCAATGATAAACTCATTGAGCGGGGAATCAGTCTTGAAGGGCAAAGTTGCATACTTCAGCCCTCCATCTTTAATCTGAAAACTTAATAAATGTTGATTAATGCAGTGACCAACCTTCTGCTCAGACCTTTAGCTATTCCCAAAACTGATGTTTGCTAACGTTCTACTAGCTGCAACAGTCTGTGGTCAAAAACAGAAAAATCCAAAATCCCTCTCAATCAACTTATTCCCCTCAAGATGAAAGTGGTGCAGGAGAAGCTCAGCAAGTCCGTCAGCATCTGAGGAAAAATCAACGTTTCGGGCAAAAGCCCTTCATCAGGAATGAGACAGGCAGCCTATGGGGTGGAGACATAAATGGGAGGTTGTGGGTCTGGGGAGAAGGTCGCTGAGAGTGCAGTCGGTGGACAGAGGTGTGGGGGGGGGGGGCGTTGATGGTGATATTTCAGAGAGGAAGGTGGAATGTATAGTTGGGAATGAAAATATACAGGTGGGACAGGTCAGGAGGACGGTGCTGAGCTGTAAGTTTAGAACTGGGGTAAGATGAAGGAATGGGAATGAGGAAACTGATGAAGTCCACATTGATGCCATGGGGTTCAAGGGTCCCGAGGATGAAGATGAGGCCTTCTTCCTCCAGGCGTTAGGTAGAGAGGGAGAGGAGATGGGTGTGGCTCAGGACCTGCATAACGTCAGGAGAAAGGGAGGCGAAGTTGAAATGTTTGGCCATAGGGCGGTGGAGTTGATTCTTGCAGGTATCCTGGAGATGTTCTCTGAAGTGCTCTGTCAGAAGGTATCCGGTCTCCCCAATTTAGAGGTGATCAAATCTGGAACAGCAGATACAACAAATGACATCTGTTGAAGTGAAGGCGAACTTTTGATGGATGTAGAAGGCTCCACTGGAGCCTTGGACAGAGGTGAGGGGTACGATGTGGGTACAGGTTTTGCAATTCCTTCGGTGGCAGGGGAAGGTGCTGGCAGGGAATGGTGGGACATTTGAGGGCATGGACATGACTAGGTCATTGCGGAGAGAAAGGTATTTGAGGGAAACAAATGGGTTTGGGGAGGGAAATATATCCCTGATGAAGGGGTTAATTTAGAGGTAGTGAAAATGTCGGTGGATGATGTGATTTTTGCGGAGATTGGTGGAATGGAAGTTGAGGACCTTCCTCGTGTCCTTGATCTGTACTTGTTGTGTTTGGAGATATGGGGTTCATAGTTGGACGTGCAGGAGACATGGATAAGATGAGTTAGAGGGCATCTTCAACCACATGGGAGGGGAAGTTCCGGACTTTAAAGAAGAAGGCCATCTGTTTTTTTCTGTTGAGGAACTGGTCCTCTTGGAGCAGACGCAGCATAGGCGGAGGAGTTGGGAACACAGGATAACATTGGTGCAAGAGGTGTGGTGGGAGGAGTTGAAATCCAGAGAGCTGTGAGAGTCAGTGGGTTTCTAAAAAATATTAGTAATACTGACCTCCAGGGATATTTTTCACTCCCTACTGCTGTCCACTTCCTGCAAAGACCATTCCCTCCATGACTACCTAGTCAAGTCCACGCCCTCCAATGACCCTAAATCCCCTCCTGGCACTTTCCTCTGCCACCACAAGAATTGTAAAACCTGCATCCACACACCCCCACCTCCCCCCACTGCCCCAAAGAAGCCTTCCACATCCATCAAAGATTCACCTACACTTCCACACATGCCATTTATTGCATCCGTTTCTCCCAATGCAGTTTCCTCGACAGTGGGGCCACCGGACACCTTCTCGCAGAGCGTTTCAGAGACACCGGCATCTCGAGGACACCGGCAACAATCAACCACAACACCCCGTGCCCGAACACCTCAACTCCCCCCGCCACCCTCCCGAGGACATGCAGGTCTTAGGCCTCCTCCACCGCCATTCCCTCACCACCTGACGCCTAGAGGAAGAACGTCTCATCTTCTGCCTCATGACAGTTAACCCCATGGCATCAATGTGGATTTCGCCAGTTTCCTCATTTCCCCTCACCTCCCACCTTACCCTAGTTCCAACCTTCCAGCTTGGCACCGTCCTACTGACCTGTCCCACCCGTCTATCTTCCTTCCCACCTATCCACTCCAACCTCTTCTCCGAACTAACACTCTTATCCCCACCTCCATCCACCTATTGCTGTCTCAGCTAAATTCTCACAAACCCCACCCCACCCCACCCATTTATCTCCCCAAACTCGAGGCTCCAAACCTTATTCCTGATGAAGGCCTTTTGCCCAAAACGTCATTTTTTGTCTACAACTCGGATGCTGCCTGACCTGCTGTGCTTCCTCAGCCCCACTCAACTCTAGACTCTGATCTCCAGCATCTACAGTACATACTTCCGTCCAACTGATTCCCCTGTCCATTGATCTTCAGCGACCATGAATGTCCACAGAATATTCATTGCTATTGTTTCTTCTCCCCAATTTCGATAACACTCATTGGTCTGAATTCAATGCAATTTGCCATTTTTCCTTTCCAACTTATTGATACATCCCTGCAGTCTCTGACATTCCTCGTCATAGTCAACTACACGACCAATTGTTAAATCATCAACAAGCCTCTGAATCATGGCGCCTACAACTAAGTCTAAATCATTGGTCTACATCAATGTCCTCCACTGGAAACACACATCCAAACATGGTTCATTGCTGGTTGGGGTTAACAGCTGCGATAACAGCAGAATCGAACTCCTGCTGTTATTTGTAAACTTGCTGTTCACTCTGTCAGTTGTTCTCCAGAGTGATCACTTCTCAAATATGGGTGTGATGAGTGACCTGTGCGCATTCTGACTGAGCAAGTGAGTTTACACCTCAGCGGGTAATTGAATCCCTTCCTACAGTCATCCCATGGCCCTGACTTCTTAGCGTTGCGGATATCCTTTTGTCTATTTAATTTGATAAACAGTTGAATTCGAGTCCACACAGATACGATTCCCATTTCCCCCGTTGTCCATGTATTTTTATGCTTCCTTATTCTCCCACGAAAAGTTGTTGTCATTGGTCTGAGGACCATTAGTCCTTCATTCTTAATTCACCTTGAACTGAGTCAGAGGGTATTTATGGGTGAACCACATTGTTCTGGGTCTGGAGTCACATGTTGACACGACTCGTTATGGTCGGCAGATTTCCCTTTCAAAGGGACATGAAGGAATGAGTATTCAGCAATGTAATGTTATTGTCTCTGTTCCTGAAATTGGGTTCATTTTCCAGATTTTATTCATCGAATTTAAATAACAGCAGCTGCCACGTTCCAGTCTTCAAAGTTTAACAGCCCAATATATCGCCACCGCACTAACAACTCCCTGCTGCATTTCTCCATTCGAAGAATGACATTGTCAAATTAGGTTATCCCAGATGGAGAGAGAATACTACGCGTTCCTGTGTTGGAATGGAAGCAATGTACGATGGATTGGAGTGTTTACATAAGCAAGAGACTGATATGGACACGATGTGAGCAAAATCAGTTCTTATTGTCAAAGTAACAAAATACCGCTTTGTTAAGGATAATCTCTGAGAATGCTTTCAATAGATTGGCCTCTCACTTAAGGCTTCAGTAAGCTTCCTCTGAGCCAATCCTCAGTGCTGGTTAATGCTGCTGCTGAACCTTAATAATATAATAAATTGAGACCAAGATGTCCTTCCATCTCACCTTTGAACACAAGCACTCCCATCCTCAGCATTTCACACGCTTGAATAAATACACAATGTCATTTCACTGGTGGCGGGGAGTCCAGAACTAGTGAGCATAGATTTAGGTTGAGAAGGGAAAGATATAAAAGAGACCTAAAGGGTAACTTTTTCATACAGAGGGTGGTGCGTGTATGGAATAAGCTGCCAGAGGAAGTGGTGGAGGCTGGTACAATTGCAACATTTGAAAAGCATTTGGATGAGTATAAGAATAGGAAGGATTTGGAGGGATATCGGCTGGGTGCTGGCGGGTTGGGCTAGAGTGGGTTGGGATATTTGGTTGGCATGGACGGGTCGGACCAAAGAGCCTGTTTCCATGCTGTGCATCTCTATGACTCAATGTCCGCACCTTTCCCAATCATGTCACTGGTGCCACAGAATAGCCTCACGTTCTCATTTCCTCCCCCACTTCCGGGTTGATATTAGCAGCTGTGCCACAAAGTTTGCCTGATTCTGGTTCAAGGAACAGGGGTTATGTTACTGACTGCAGCAATGTGTACCTCTTTGTGTGGGTAAGTTAGTGAAGCAAAAGTTTTAAAACTCATTGTTATTGAAACATGCATTGCACCAATATCTCGCACTACCCCTGAAACTTTCTGTTTCTCGAAATCCATCAAACTCAGTCTTCAACATGCAGTCCGATGGAAGCACCACAGCGTCTGAGGATATCGAATTTAAAATTCAGACAATTCTGAATTCCCACATGTCTGCTAACCCTCGCCTAATATTCCTGTTGTGCATCTGCTACTCTTCCTAAGATATCTTCTGTCACTGTAATTATTGTTGTTTTTAAACACGTGTCTGCATGATTCAGTGATGGTTTCAATGATAAAATATTCTGCATTGTGGCTGCAGTAAGCTCGTACGAATCCGAGTCACTGCATTTTATTCCTTGTTACTCATGCAGAGGAAACACACAAAGAAATTAGTTGATTTGACATGAAAATATTCTCAGAGGTTATGATTACTGTGCCAACAAACCCCTCTCTCTCTCACACATCTCTGCGAGTCATATATCAGGATTGAGACTCATCCCTTCTTGGAGTCTTTCCTCCCTCCCACAATCACTTACCTCTTTTAAGTTCCCCCTCCCATTTCCTTTACAATCACTTTCACATTGACCCCGTTCAGTTGGTGTTGCTGCGCTCACTGTTGCTGTGTGACCATGCCCAAGTCTCACCATCGGGACCTTCAAACTAGTTGATCCATTTGGATACCGCGGTTGTCAGATCAATCTTCATGTCACAGGTTTTACTGAAAATAAAGTTTCTTTTCCTCAATGCTGCCCTGTACCCTTTTCCTGAGCCTGATATTTCAATAATCGCTGGTTCATTCAATCCATCAGGGCCAGGAGACCCATCTAGCTTTAGGCTGTTAACTTTCCCAACATTACCTCTTTACTGGGAATGATTGCTTCTCTGTCCTCATCTGCCGTTGCCTCCATAGGCCTGCAACAAGAGTATACAGAGAGTATGTTACTGTTAAGGCCAAGGCTGGTAGGTGTAGAGAATGCTGCCTATCGAAAGAAATTGAGAGCCTGGTCAAGAAAATGAAGGAGGCATATGGCAGGTACAGACAGCTGTGTTTGTGTGAATCCCTAGAGGAGTATAGGGGCAGTAGGAGTATACTCGAGGTAAACCATGAGGGCAAAAAGGGACATGAGATAGCTTTAGGAAATAGGTTTAAGGAGAATCCAAAGTGTTTCTACAAAAACACTAAGGACAAATGAGTAACCAGGCAGAGAATAGGTACCCGCAAAAATCAAGGCTATCTGTGGAACCGCAGGAAGTGAGAGAGATTCTGTATGAGTGGAGAGGTTTTACAAACAAAATGTGCACATCTGAAACCACAAATTTGAATGTCCCAGTCTCGTGTTTTCAGTAAACGGGGAATTTCCTCAGTGTGGCTGCAGGCATGAGTGAACGCAGCCATCTTTATTTGGGGCAAGAATGAACTGGACACGTACGGAGCCGCCAGCTTTGTAGGGGGCAAGGTGCAGCCAGGCGCAGGCGCATGGGACAGAGTCATTGGGCAGGATTTACACAGAGCACATTCAAACTCAGAGAAATGGATGTTTATTTCGGGATTTGTTTCGTCATTCATTGAAATGATTTGGTATCGTAAATGAGTTTGCAGGTCATACAAAATTGGAGGTATTGTGGATAATGAAGAAGGTTACCTCAGATTACAATAAGATACTGATCAGATGGTATAATTTAGATAAATGTGAGGTGCTGCATTTTGGAAAAGCAGATCAGGGCAGGACTTGTACACTGAATGGCAAGGCCCTAGAGACGCTTGCGGAACAAACAGACCTTGGACTTCAGGTTCATAGTCCTTGCAAGTCAAGCTGCAGGCAGATAGAATGATGAAGAAAGTGTTCAGTATGTTTCCTTTATTGGTTCGAGCATTGAGTATAGGATGTGGGAGGTCATGTTGCTGTACAGGACATTCTTTTGGCCACTTTTGGAATATTGTGTGCAGTTCTGGCCTGCCTCCTATCAGAAGGGTGCTGTGAAACTTGAAAGGTTTCAAAAAAGACTTACAAGGATATTGTTAGGGTTGGAGGACTTGAGCTGTAGGGTGAGGCATAAAAGGTTGGGGCTGTTTTCCCTGGAGTGGCATAGGCTGAGTGGTGATGTTATGGAGGTTTATACAATCATGAGGGGCATGAATAGAGTAAATGAACAAGGTGTTTTCCCTGGAGTGGTGGTGTCCAGAAGTAGAGGGCAATAGTTTAGGGTGAATGGATAAAATTTCAAAGGGGCCTAAAGGACAACTCTTTCATGCAGTGGGTGGAATGGGCTGCCAGAGGAAGTGGTGGAGGCTAGTACAATTAAAACATGTTAAAGGCCTCTAAATAGACACGTGATATGATTAGGAAGCATTTACAGGGATATGGGCCAAGTGCTGGCAAATGGGAATAGATTAGGTTTGGATACCTGGTTGGCACGGATGAGTTAGACCGAAGGGTCTTTGTCGGTGCTATACATCTTTGACTGTGGGGTCATAACAGCTGACACTGTTCTGCTTCATCTCTGGGCTCCCTCGTGACCACTTTGTCAATATCTAGCTTCCTCAGTCTCGAACAATGGGTGTATTTTTGGTCTGTTTAGTATTTTACTATTACTTTTACAGACATTTTTGAAAGTTAATTTTTCACTGTCGCCCAGCCCCTGACCATGTGCTGCTTATTAATTTATTTTTGGAAAATGTTTGACAGTCAAGAATTATTTTTGCCAATAAGCATTTCTAACTATCAAATTCTGCACCATTTCATTCCCTGTAATCGTTTTTACACTCCCTGAAACATCAACTGTGTTTCTCCTTCCACAGATACCAGTGATTAATGCCAAATCCCTGTTGCCTGGGGAGAGGGTGATGTTTGACTTTTTTGTACAGCTGCAGTTTGTGTGGTGAAGGTGCTCCTACAATGTGTTTGGTTAAGAGACATTACAGAGTATTCATTACAGCAACAGTGATGATTTGAAGATAATGTTCAAATCAAGAACAGATTGTAGTTTTATTATCCTGCTTATAATTTCACAAAATTATTATTGGGAACTTTAGACATAAGGCCAGAGAAGGATGATATCAGGTCAGGTGACCAAAACCATTGCCAAATAAGCAGGTTTTGAGGAATGTCTTAAAGGGGGAAAGCAGACCTGTGAGGTTTTAGCTGCGAATTTCAGACCTTGTTGCTTTGGCAACTGTAAAAGCAGCCACACAGGTGAAGTAATGAATTAACAGATCATTGGGAGTCTCGAACAGAATGGGTTGTCGAGGTCTCAAAGGGTGTGAGATGCAGCGAGCTCGGGATGATCACAACCAGGAATTGAATCAAGAGTGAGAATTTTAAATTGAGGGATGTGGGCCAGATGCTGGTAGGTGAGACTTGATTAGGTTGGGATATCTGCTCAGCATGGACAGGTTGGATTGAAGGGTCTATTTCCATGCTGTATATCTCTGTGGCTCTATGCTGTTGATTATGAATAGGAGCCTTTTGATGGATCAACAAGTTTTGGTAGAGGGAGTACTTGGGCAGCAGAGATTTAGGTATTCTTGACATTCAATCTCCCTGTAATGTGGGAAGATGGCCAGGAGTATGTTTGGATTATGAAGTCTGGAGATAACACAAGATGGATGAAAGTGTATAAGCTGAGACAAGGGTGGAATCAGCTAGAATTAGTGGTCTTGGAGTGGGACCAGTCTGTCACCCTCACCTCGTCTCTTGGATTCAGTTAGTTGTCAGGTTGTGAATCAGGGCGGTAACACAATCGGGAGCTGAGTGGCCCTGGTGGAGCCTAAAATGAGTGTCACTCAGCTGGCTGTTGCTGAGCAGCTGCTGCTTGGTAGCCCTGTTGATAACATCTTCCATCACTTTACTGCTGATCGAGTGTGGACTGATAGAGGGAAATTGGCTGGGTTGGGTTGCCCTGTGTTTTTGTGTTGAATATCCCTGGGCAATGTTTCACATTGTCGGTGGATGCCAGTGCTGGAGCGGTACTCGGCTTGGTGGGTGGTAAGTTCTGGAGCTCAAGATATCAGTTTTATTGCCAGAATGTTGGCAGGGCCCGTAGCCTTTGCACTACTAAACTATTTCTTGATGTTATTCAACTGAACTGGCTTAAAACTCACATATGTGATGTTAGAAAACACTGGTTAAGATGGATCATCCCACTTTGCAATTCTGGCTGAAGATTGCTGCAAATGCTGTTGTCTTATCTAGTGCATGGGTGTGTGAGGCCCCTCCATCAGTAAAGGTGAGGATTTCTGTGATGCATCCTGCAGTGAGTTGTTTAATTGTCCATCACCGTTCACAGCTGCGTGTGGCAGAACTGCAGAGCTCCGATCTGTTCCATTGACTGGAGGATCACTTATCTCTGTTGCTTGCTGCTGATGCTATTTGATATGCAGGTAGTTCTGTTTGATAGCTTCACCAGGTTGGCACTTCATTTTTAGGTCTGCCTGGTGCTGCTCATGGCATGCCCTCCTTTCCTGTCCATTGTGATGGGTGAGAGTGGGATTTACAAACCCATGAGATTACAGATTGTGCTGGAGTGCAGTTCTGCTGCTGTTGATGTCCCACAGTGCCTCAGAGATACCCAGTTTGAGATCCTACATCTCTTCAAAGTCTGTCCCATTTAGAACGGTGATAGTGTCACTCAACACAATGGAGGTTTTTCTCAATTTTAAGGCAAGACTTTGTCTCCAAAAGGAATGTGTGATGGTCGCTCTTACCGATACTGTCATGGCCAGATGGATCTGCAGCTGGTCAATTCATAACAATGAGATCAAGTATGTTTTTCCCTCTTGTTGGTTCCTTCACCACCCGCTGCAGACTCAGTTGAGCAGCTATATCCTTTAGGACCTGACCAGCTCAGTCAGTAATTCTGTTGCAGACCTAGTCTCGATTGTGGACATTGAAATTCTGTACTCAGAGTACATTTGACACCATTTTATTGCCTCAGTGATTCCTCCAAATGTTGTTCAACATGAAGGAGAAGTGATTCATCCTGCATGGGAGGACGGGACGTGGTAATCAGCAGGAGCCATGAGATTTCCTGGTCTCTGGAGTCAATGCTGAGTACTCCCAAGGCAAATCCTCCCTGTTTGTGCCACCACATCTGCCTGGTCTGTCCTGATAGTGGGACAGGACATATCCAGAGATTTCAGGAGAAAGTGAAGACTGCAGATGCTGGAGATCAGAGTCAAGAGTCTGGTGCTGGAAAAGCACAGCAGGTCAGGGTGATGAAGGGCTTAGGCTCGAAATATTGAATCTCTATCTTGAGATGGGGATGGTGGTGTCTGGTCATTGTCTGTAAGGGTTGATTTAATGAGTATGACTATGTCAGGCTGTTGCTTGATTGGTCTGTGAGACAGCTCTGCACATTTTGGCCCCAAACTCCAGATGTTAGTCTGGAGGACGTTGCACCATCGAGAGGGCTGATACTGTGGTTGTATTAAATGGTGCCTTCTTAGATGCCGAGTAGTCCATCCAGTTTCATTCATTTGTTGAAACTTTGCTGTGATTATTTCAGTGAGTAGCTGGCTGGGCCACTGTCAGGTTGGCAGGATTTCTTTCGCTATTGACAATGGTTCCATGGAGATCAGGAGATTCCTAATTCCAGTTATTTTTTCTTGAATTCAGATTCCACCATCTGCCAAGATGGGATTCGAACCAGGACTTCAGTCGTTTGTTGTAATGTTTTGGATAAAATTTAAATACATTAGGTTTGTTCACTCACTTTGAATATCACTAACCCTGGTTTTGTTTCTTTTTGAAACACTGTCCATCATCCTGTCTCCTCCATCCTTCTCTCCAACAACAAGAGTTTGGTGCACATGGAGTTTCTCTGTCACTAAGACTGAGATAATCCGATCTGCTGCTTCCCTCCCTCCCACTAGCCCACTGAGTCAAATTGCCTCACGTGGTGCTCCCGGTTTTTGTCCTAAACTTACATCTTCCTCCAGTCTCTTGTCAAACCTTATCAGAGCTCACCTTGACCCTTTACCCTAATTTCACTAAACTACAGACTTTCCAACTCTCTTTCCTCCTCCTCATCAGTCCCCCTCACCGATTCACAGATATTGTTCCTGTTCTGTCTTTTCTGGTTCTGTCCTTCTCTCCCAAAATCCTGCTCCATCTCCACTCTCCCATTCCTTTCTGAATTCCTTGCATTTGGTGTCCTTGGTCCCTTCTGTATCTCACCTACATACTGCCAGGAGGTGACATTGTGCAAAAGCACCATGTTGGGTTTCACATGTACATTGACGATGCCCAGCTCTCCCTCCCCATCATCCCTCTCCACTACTCCACTGTTACTCAGTTATCAAACTGCTTTCCACATTCCCACTACTCGATTAGGTGCAGTTTCCTCCAATGAAACATTGTAATGGATAAACCCGTTGCCTGACAAATTCCTTTCCCTTACTGCTGAGCCTCTCCCTCTCACTGGGAACTATGCAGCAGAACTACACTCTTCACAATATTGCAGTTATATCTGATGCGAAGCTGACCTTCTGATTAGATATCTGCGCAATCCCAAACACCAGGAATTCCAATCTCTTAAACGTTGCTTGTCTCCTCCTCACCCCAGCTCCATTGCTACTGAAACCCCTTACCCGTGTCGGTGTTGCCTAAACTTGATGAATCCAAAACAGAACCCTGGATTCTGTGACTGACTCAGAATCTGGTTTCAAACTCCCCTCTCAGTATTTACCCACAGACGCATCAGTATTTATTCTGTCAAACCCCTTAAGAATCTGGTGGTGCGGTCTGATTGTAGCTGGTAGAAATGGCAGAGGGTGATGTGTTGTATTTAGGTGGAAGGTAAGGACTGGGGGAGGGGGGGCTTCTATCCTTGTTGCAGTTGGAGGTGTGGGTTTCAAAGGCAGAGGTGCAGGAAGTGGAGGAGATACATTGGATGGTATTGAACACATGGGAGGGGAAATTGCAGTCCATGAAATACGGGGCCATTTAGTATTTTCTGGCCTCACTGGAACACAGCAGTAAGCATGAGACAGAGATGTTGGCCAGGGAACAGACTCGTGTGTTAAAGTGGCAGGCAGCTGGAAGCTCGGGGTCTGTTTTTGCAGCAGACCTAGATCATCAGTCGCCATTGCCGCCACCTCCACTGAGATGCTGCCAGACACAGGTTCCTGTCCCCTCCCTTAAGAGCTATGCACACCCCCCCCCAACCAGATCGTAATCCACTCATTTTGATTTCCAAATGTTCCAGTCTCTCTTTGGGTTCTGTCCCTCCCTGTTATTTACACTTTAACCCCTATCTCCTGCAGTACAAAGATCTGCAGGTTAGTTGAATTGGCCAAGCTAAATTTCCCATAATGTTCAGGGATGTGTAGGTTAGGTGCATTCGTCAGGAGAAATGTAGAGTAATAGGGTAGGGGAATGGATATGCGCGGGATACCCTTCGAAGGGACGCAGTGGGCTTTTTGGGCCGAATGGCCTGTTTCCACATTGTCAGGATTCTACTTTTCCCAGCTCTCATCGGTTCTGAGGAAGGGCCACTGGATAGATTTCTGTTCCCAGATGCTGCCAGACCTGCTGAGCTTTTCCAGCATCTTCTGCTTTTTGTTCCTGATTGATACCATCCATACACCTTCGGGGTTTGATTCAGACAGGGGGAGGATCCCACCACTGACTTCACAATGGGGTTCAGCTGATTGATGGCAGCTTCGGACCAAGAGGAAAAGGTGGTGGGACTGGTCGACAAGTGGAACCAGCTGGGCATCCAAACAATGGGAGTGAATAAGGGGCGTGGCCAGTGGGATGACACGTCACCAGTAACACTGCCTGTGCAGTGCCACGTGACTCGGCCGTTGGTGAATGTGGGAGACGCAAACAGGGAAGGGGAGAGTGGCCTCAGAGACAGGGAGATAATGAGTCACTTTAGTCAAAACTTCAACCTGGAAGAGGTGGTGTTGGTGTGATATTTGAAACTTGTCATCCTTGTCGACTGGAAAACGGAAAGGTGATGTTTAAGCTCGACGAATAAAACCTTAAAATGCAAGCCTGACCTCAGAAACAGAGATAATAACTTTAATTTCCAGCAATCCCATTCATTCATGTCCCTTTTGCAGGGATTCTACCATCTTCACCCAGTCCTGCCTACGAGAGACTCCAGGACCAGAAAAACATGAGCTGACCCTTAATTCAAGAATCCCCACCGTCTGGGGAAGCAGGCTAGTCGGCCCTTCCAGTCCACATGGTACATCCGAAGCGCATCCCACCAGACACCCCGGTATTCCCTGTCCCATAAGCCTGCATTCCCGCTGTTGATCCCTGTAACTGGCACATCCTTGGTCAGAGGGAGAAATAAAAACGCAACAACACAGAGAATGTGCAGACTGCCCACAGACAGACACCCGAGGCTGGGATCACACCCGGGTTTGTGGTGAAGCCAGACAGCAACGAATGATGCGCAAAGAATAAATGTTGTCCTGACCAGTGATACTCACATCCTGTGGGTGAATGAGAAACAATGAAAACACATTCACAACATGGAAAACCGGATTTGGATCTGTGTGGACACAATTTGAAAGGATCGTTCACCCTCGGTCGAAAAAAGGAGGCCGATACCACAGAGAAAGCAGGGCAATGTGGGACCTGCTGGAAGGGATTCAATTAACCACAGAAATGGAATCTCATTTAATCAGTAACACTGTGGAGAGACCGTTCACCAGTCCCGTGTGTGGGAAGGGGGTATCACTGAGCAAAACAACCTCCGGAGACTCCAGCAGGATTACATATCTCATCCGGTGTTCGGTTATGCTGTCAATGCTGTTGTTAATCCCAATCAGGTATTTGTTCCATAGCGTCAATCATAGGAGTCATACAGCATGAAGGCATACGAGCCCGTCAGTCCAAACAATCCATGCTGAACACACTGCCAAACTAACCTAGTCCCATCTACCTCCTCCTGTACCCACTGAGTGGTTATAATGCCCTTGTAGTTTTATTACTGTGTTGTTAATCCAAAAACCCAGGTAATATTTTGGGGACAAAGAGTTCAGGTCCTGGCATGACAGGTGGTGGAGTTTGAATTCAAAAAGTACCTGGAATTGAAGAGTCTTGTGATGACCTGAATCAGTTATGTGGAAAACCCATCTGATTCACTCATGCCAGTTCGGGAAGCACACTGCCATATTCATCTGCTCTGCCCCACAGGAGAGTCCAGATGGATAATATCATGGTTGACTCTTAACTGTCCTCTGGGAAATAACTGATGTACTAGGCATGAATAAATTTATTCTAAAAATCCCACTTTCCCATTCATGTTTGGATCCAATTGTTCATTAAATGTTGCAAATGTGTCCTCATCCATCACTTCCTCAGTAAGTTAATTGCACACGTAAAACACCTTCTCTAAAAAAGTGCCTCACATGTCTTTTTATTTAACTCTCTCTCTTTTCATCTTAAACATATGTCCTCTCGCCTTGAAATCTTCCTCCTGGGAAAAGGGAGCTATTGTTAACTCTAACTTACCTCTCAATAATTCATAAACCTCTGTCAGGTCGCTGCTCAAACCCCGAACCTCGAGTGAAAACAGTCTCAACTCGCAGAAAGTGAGGACTG
Source organism: Chiloscyllium punctatum (assembly GCF_047496795.1). NCBI lineage: Eukaryota > Metazoa > Chordata > Chondrichthyes > Orectolobiformes > Hemiscylliidae > Chiloscyllium > Chiloscyllium punctatum. The sequence goes on from NC_092755.1 coordinate 7,200,239, forward strand.
CACATGAGGGACCAGAGTCGAGGGTGTTGTGCTGGGAAAACACAGCAGGTCAGGCAGCATCTGAGGACCAAGGGTGTCGACTTTTCTGAGAAGAGCTTGATGAACGACACTTGCACGAAAGGTTGATTCCCCTGCTCCTCGCATACTGCCTTTTCTGTTGTGCTTTTCCAGCAAACCAATCTCGAATGTAAAAATAGTCTCAGCCTATTTCGCCTTTCATTATAACTCAAACCTTCCACACACGGCAATATGCGTGTATACCTTTTCTGAAACTGCTCCACATGAATAATATCATTTCCACAACTGGGCGAGCAGAACTGGACATAATATTCCAGAAGAGGCCTCATCAATGTTCTGAAAAACTTCACCATAATGTCCCAACTCCTATACACAAAGGACTGAGCAATGAAGCGAAGTGTATCAAATGGCTTTTGACCATCCTATTTGTGTGTGATGCAATCTACAAGGAATCATGAACCTGCACCCCGAGCTTCCGTGTTCTCCAACACCACGCAAAGCCTTATCACTAACTGTATAAGCGCTACACTTTTTGTTGTACCAAAATGCAATACCTTCCATTTATCCAGATTCAACACCACGTTACCTTTTTCAGTCCATCAACTCATTAGATAAAGATCCTTTTGAATCTTAGATAATCTTCCTCACTGTCTGCAGTTCTGCTGTCGCCTGCAAACCTGCGAAGCATACCTGCTGTGAGTTCCACTGTTTTCTCATGTAGATCAATGATTCATATTTACTTGTAGCGGCAGTGATTTAGCAGTGTGCAGATCATGCAACAGTTCGTCATGCAGTTAACCATGTGGAAGAAGGCCGCAGACTGCAGGGAGATATCAAACAATTAGAAAGAAAAATGGTGAAAGCAATTCTTTCCAGGGAAGTGGGTGATAGTGAAGCAAAATCAAACCTCAAACCAGCCGCCCACGCTCAAGGTGTAGCACTCAGCTGTCTCAGCAAGATGCACTGTAGATTGCGATGTCATTAAAAACGGTAACAAATTTTCCCTCTGCCCCGCCTTTGAGCAGGAACACTCCCAACCTCGGAACTGCCTGCGCCTCTAAACCGTCATAGAAACACCATGCATTCTCCGGTTGTGTCACTGGAGCCATCGAGTATCTCTGCGACCACATTCCCATCCCGATTTCCAGTTGGATCTTCGCGACTGTGCCACTCCGTTCCTCTGATTCAGGGGCTGGGAATTTGCACTCTGTGGCAGCAGTGGTTACTGCCTTCTGTGGGGAGCTGGTGAAGTAGCCGATGTTAAAATGCATTACTATTGAAGCATACATTTCAACCAAAACTGCACTGCCCCCGGAGTCTTTGATGTTTTGGAGAAACCTATTTATCTCAGCCTTCAGCATATTAATGATGGAATGACCATAGCCTCCTGGGGCACCAATGTTAAACGGTCAGCCCATTCTGAGTTCCCACATATCTACCACTGTTCGCTAAGCACTGATATTGTGCATTTGGTGCTCTGCCTCCCATTTCCTCGGCTACTGTACTTATTGGGCACTGTCAGCGGGCTCCTTTCTGGGATGTTGTGATCGTATAGTGATTAGTAATCCCCGTTGTGGCTGCAGTAGCTTCGGTTCGAATCTGAGTCACGGCAGTAATTGTGCTACCTAGTCCAGTTTTTGTGAAACACAAAGGAATCAGTTGTTTTGACATGGTAATTTTCTCCAAGGTGATGATCATTTTCCTTCAAAATCTGCCCACTCACATCTTTGAGTTTCATATGTCAGAGTTCAAATCCACCCATTCTCAGAGATTTCTCTCCCTCCTACAATCCCTAACTGAACTTTCCGTCCCACACTCGCATTTCATTAATTTAGAGATGCCGGTGTTGGACGATGGTGCGCAAACTTAAAAATCACATCACACCAGGTTAGAGTCTAACAGGTTTAACTGAGCACTAGCTTTCAGAGCGCTGTTCTTTCATCATGTGGTTGTGGAGTCATTTCCTATTTCATTAAGACACTGCAGAATCTAACACTGACTCTTACATTGATACTGTTCACTCTGTGCTGCTGCGGTCACTGTTGCTGGGTGAAAGTGCCCCAACCCCACCATTGGGAACTGCAGACCAGTTGACCCATTTGGTTACCGCTGTTGTGAGGCCAATCCTCAGGTAGCAGTTTTTACTGACATGGACTCGCGATTATTGGGTGTCAAGCTCAGGAAAATGACACAGGACAATATCGAGGAAAAGCGACTTCATTGGGAAAGATTACTTTCGCGGGTTTTCTGCAGTGGCCGAGCTCTATTACCACTGGACTGTTAACTCAGACACCAAGCAAATGAACCAGGGACCCGGGTTTGACTCCAACCATACCAGGTGTTAGAATTGGGATTCAATAAATATCTGGAATTACGAATCTAATAACACCTATAAATCCATGGTCAATTGTTGAAAGAACAAAACCATTGGGTTACTGACGTCCTTTTGAGGAAGGAACCTGCCATTCTTACCTGGTCTGGCCTCCATGTGACTCCAGACTCACTGCAATATGGTTGAGTCTCAACTGCCTGCTCTTCACTTGGGATAGCAATAAATACTGCCGAGCCAGTGACGCACTGAGACTGCAACAGAATAGGGAAAAAAAAGTTCATTCGGCTCTAGTAAGAATACTGTGTGCAGTTCTGCAATTCACAGTATAGCAATGATGTGATCGCACTTGGAACGTTGCAGGAGAGATTCACTGGGATATTGTCTGGGCTGAAGAGTTTCGGTGACGAGGAAAGGTTGGACAGACTGAGGTTGTTTATCGCAGAGCAGAGAAGGTTGGAGAAGACACGACTGAGATGTACAAAATAATGAGGGATATGGATAGGAAAGACTGAAAGAAGTGTTTCTTATTGATGGAGGGATCGAACACTGGGGCCAAGAGATTTCGGAAAAAGGCAGAAAAGTTTGAGTAGATTTGCGGAAAGGGTCAGAGAGGCATAAACCTTTCTCACCTGAAAAAATTCAGATGTGAACTTGTGATGCCAAGACATATAAGACTATGGGCTAAATCGTGGAAAACGTCAGTCAGGTCGTCAGGCAGTTGTGTTGGACAAGTGCGGCCACAACAACCTGAAGGGCCTCCTTTGATGTTGTTGTCCTCCACAGGATTGTGGTTAGTGTGTCCCCTCCTGTCACAGGGCTCAATTCTCCGCTGGTGGCATCGTAAATGTTTTAAAGCTGTCGCTCTGTTCCCCAGTGAAGGTTATTAATGCCTGGCCTTCCATTCTCAATGGGACATATCACAGGAAGGACAGTGCTATCTGAATCATCTGGGGAAGGACTGCAGCTCCCGGTGAGACAGAGTGTCAGCGAAAGTGCAACACGTAACTTCTGCAAACTGCACATTGTGTTTGTGTTGCAATGAAAACCATTATATAGAGTTGTTCCTGATTGATGTGTTTATTTAAAGCAGGAATCTGAGGAAGAAACCAGAGTAAACCCATTCAGACCTGAGTGCAGAAACATTTCCAGCAGCACTAATGAGGTTGTACAGCGTAGAACCGCGTTTGGATGGATTGAATTCGGGTTAGTGGGCGCAGATTGTTTTCACTCGGCTGAGTTACCAGTGTATAAAGCCATTAAACATGATACAGATGGTGGTCATTTGCTCAATGGTTCGCACTGGTTTTAAGTCTGTAGGTTAGGTGGATTGGCCATGTTAAATTGCGATGATGTGTCCAGGGATTGAATTCAGTAAGTTAAGTGAATTAGCCATGGGGTACGCAGTGATAAGTTCAGCAGTCACATGATGCAGGTTTATTTGAAATAACAAGCCAGAGGCGTGCGGGGATAGAGACGGGAGCTAGGTCTGGTTGAGATGTTGTTCAGGGTGTCCCTACAGACTCCGTTGGCTGAACTGTACTTTCTGCATTGTAGGGAATCTGTGATTCTATCAGAGAGGACACTGCCAGCGTTTACTGGGCTGCTAAGACATTAGAGACGATGCTGACGGCGTTTAGTGGGGATGGAATTTTATTTATTTGTGTTTTGGAAAATTTGACACTGAACCAAGTAAAACTGAAAGGAAGTTTTCCAGAGTATTTGTGAGGTTTGGAGAGAGGAAATAGATGGTAAATTCACTCTTTCATGTTCGCAAAATTTCTGACGTCACGCTTTCAACACTATCAATGTAGGACAAAAATGATGGGAACAGAATTTCTGCAACTCAGAGAATCCGTTTCCAAAATATTTGGAAAGGCACATTTAGAGAAACACAAGGAGTGAGTTTCACCAGGAGAGAGACAGCCTGTGGCCAGGTAAAATTGTAAAAGTGGGTGTGGGGGATGGAAGCTGCGAGGAAACAATGTCTAATTTGGAAGACTTTAGATGTAAAGAAATATCGGAAACGTATGCAGCTGAGTAAGATTCAGCAAAAAGAAACCTCACAGTTTTGAAAGATTTCAATTAATATTCCACATAAAGCATTATAAAGAGAACAGAGCAGATTTGGTATATTGTCAAGGAAAGATCTTCCATAATGAACAGAAAGTGACCCGTCTCTTGAAGAAAGATTACCTGCTTTAATCACATGCGTTAAAGATGGGAGGACGATCGCCATGATGTTGGGTTCATTTGATACCCACTAAACTCTGCCAAAGTAACTGAGCATCAAAACTGATATCTTGCTTTGTAGTTCAACCTTCCGTTTCTATCATCCGTATTTCCTTTAAGCTGTAATAAATTCGAAGCAAAATTGAATACAGCATTAAACGTTCCAATGATAGAAATCCAATTCACTTCCGATCATTGCAATGAACAGAGTGAGGTTGTAGCAAAATTAATAAAATTAAACGAACAAAACTGCATTTCCCGGAATTTTACCCAGTTCAAATTCAGCCATATGAGAAAGACCATCGAGCTATAATATCACCTTCACTTCTCTCTCCATATATACTTCTTCACGTGAGAGTGAAACTATCTGATGAAATTATGAGTCAAGATTAAATGTGCGTGTGAATGTGACGGGAATTTCGTGTTCGCTGGTTCATTCTGAGACAGTTCCGACTCGTAATAAATCAAGGACAGCTTCTCCTTCCAAGGACGTCGTCAATTCCTTGGATTTTGCTGGTATTATTATTCGGCTGAAAGCAGAAACAAAATGAAGTGGATTCGATTCCGCTCAGGGAATTTCTTATCCCCTCGCTGCACCAAATGCAATTTTGATGTGGTCACATGTGAGCGCCTTTGCCATGGGCTGAAGTAGCCCAGAGGTTAAGGCGACGGGTTGCTCTTTCATTCCGCATGAGTGGAATTTGAATCCTACTTTGGCTGCTACTTATATCAAACGCAGCTGTAGTTTTCCTTTGCGCCTCGCATCTTTAGTAAACATTGAATGGAGAATCTTGCTCGTGCCCTTTATTGCACCGGAGATTTGTGATAAATTGATACCACATCAAGGTTGAAATAAAGCCTGTTGTAAGTTAAACTGGGATAATAAAATGGAGTGCAACATTTCTTTCATCCTTTCATTCCATCTTGACTTTCTCTGAATTTACATCGAATGAAAGAAAAACAAATAAGGAGAGATCGAGAGCAATAGTTTATCCAGTGGGATTGTGAATGAGTATTTAAATGTCACACTCCACACAAAGGCCTGGTCAGTATTTCAAACTGTCAATTGGAATTGGAACTGCAGAAAACTTCTCCATTGAAACAAACTTTTCATTCTTTCACAAACTATTGCTCTGTGAATCATACCGCGGTTCATCATCCAGCATGATCATCAACTTGCCAACAACATTAGATCCGCCAATTATATTGGCAATCACACCTTCTGCACCACCCACCAATGGTGTGCCATTTATTGTCTCCAGGCCACAGCACATTTCTTGTTCATGAGATTATGAGCCTTGTTCCTGATCTGTCTAATCAGGTGGAGAAACCTTTTCGATCACTTCATCCCATCACCTCAGAATTCTAAACTTATCAATAAAATACTGCATTAGGCCAAATGATGTAGGATTGGAAGTCGGCCAATCAGTCCATCGAGTCTGCTTCACTATTCAACGAAGTCATGGCTGATCTGATAATCCTCAACTCCAGTCTCCTGCCTTACCTCGACAGAGATTCGTCATCTTTCTGATTAAATATCTTTCTGGCACGGTTTGACAATACAGAACAACTCAGCCTCAACAACAGTTTCGGTAAGGAGTTCCACCGATTCACTGGCCCCTGAGCAAAGAAATTACTCCTCATTTCTGAACTAAATAGGCAATAACTAATTCTGAGTTCATGTCCTCTGGTGCTCTTCGTCCCAGAGGGTAAACCACTTGCCCGTATCTACCCTGTCAAGGTCCCACGAATATTGAACGTTTACAAATGTAATTATGTGATTATAGAACTCCCATCCGCCTCCTTTGTTTCAAGGAGAATAATCCCAGCCTAAAAAATTATTCCACAAAGCACAAATTTCTCCAGTGTTGGCAACATCGTCGTAAAGCTCTGCTGTCCCCTGCAGCGTCCTTACGTATTCTTAAGGCAGGTGGAGACATTTATGTGATGCAACGGTGGAAATTTTCAAGCACAGAAGAGAACTGGAAATTGAAATCAGTTAGCGAATGGAATCAGATCTGTGCACACAATGACAAAGTACAGTAATAATTCGGAGATGCCGGTGTTGGACTGGGGTGTACAAAGTTAAAAATCACACAACACCAGGTTATAGTCCAACAGGTTTAATTGGAAGCACACTAGCTTTCGGAGCGACGCTCCTTCATCAGGTGATTGTCAATCACCTGATGAAGGAGCGTCGCTCCGAAAGCTAGTGTGCTTCCAATTAAACCTGTTGGACTATAACCTGGTGTTGTGTGATTTTTAACAAAATACAGTAATGATAACTCTGACAAATGAGAACCTAATCTTATCCCATTGACATTCAATGGTTTTACTGTAACCTAATTCCACTGTGTAATCGTCTACGTAGCTCGTACTTAGGAAAAAGTGATTGAGACTGGCTATGAGCCGAACATCGGTGGTGGGCAAGTTGTTGGAGGGAATCCTGAGGGCCAGGATATGCATGTATTTGGAAAGGCAAAGACTGATTTGGGATAGTCAACATGGCTTTATGCGTGGGAAATCATGTCTCACAAACTTGATTGAGTTTTTGAAGAATTAACAAAGAAGATCGATGAGGGCTGAGGAGTTGATGTGATCTATATGGACTTTCGTCGGGCGTTCCACTTGAGTCCCCATGGAGACTGATTAGCAAGGTTAGATCCCATGGTATACAGGGAGAACTAGCCATTTGGATACAGAACTGGCTCAAAGGTAGAAGACACCGGGTAGTGGTGGAGGGTTGTTTTTCAGACTGGAGGCCTGTGACCAGTGGAGTGCCACAAGGATCAGTGCTGGGTCTCCTACTTTTTGCCATTTACATAAATGATTTCGATGCGAGCATAAGCGGTACAGTTAGTAAGTTTGCAGATGACACAAAATTGGAAGTGTCGTGGACAGCAAAGAGGGTTACCTCAGATTACAACAGGATCTGGACTCGATGGGCCAATGGGTTGAGAAGTGGCAGATGGACTTTAATTCGGATAAATGCGAGGTGCTGCATTTTGGGAAAGCAAATCTTAGTAGGACTGATACACTTATGTTAAGGTCCAAGGGAGTGTTGCTGAACAAAGTGACCTTGGAGTGCAGGATCATAGCTCCTTGAAACTGAAATCGCAGTTAGATAGGATCGTGAAGAAGGTGTTTGTTGTGCTTTCCTTTATTGGTCAGAGTACCGAGTACAGGAGTTGGGAGGTCATGTTACGGATGTACAGGACATTGGTTAGGCCACTGATGGAATATTGAGTGCAATTCTGGTCTCCTTCATATTGGAAAGATTTTGTGAAACTTGAAAGGGTTCAGAAAAGATTTACAAGGATATTGCCAGATTTGGAGGATTTGAGCTACTGGGAGAGACTGAACAGGCTGGGGCAGTTTTCCCTGGAGTGTCGGAGGCTGAGGGGGTGACCTTATAGAGGAATACAAAATTATGTGGGGCATGGATAGGATAAATAGACAATGTCTTTTCCCTGGGGTTGGGGAATTCCGAACTAGAGGGCATAGGTTTAGGGTGAGAGGGGAAAGACATAAAAGAGACCGAAGGGGCAACTTTTTCACGCAGAGGGTGGGACATGTATGGAATGAGCTGCCAGAGGATGTGGTGGAGGCTGGTACAATTGCAACTTTTAAGAGGAATTTGGATGGGTATATGAACAGGAAGGGTTTGGAGGGATATGGTCCGGGTGCTGGCAGGTGGGATTAGATTGTTCAGGTATATCTGTTAGGTATGGACGGGTTGGACCGAAGGGTCTGTTTCCATGCTGTACATCTCTATGACTCTATGACTCCACATAAACACTTTGATAACAAAAACATGTCCACTGGTAGACAGTTTTTGATTATAATCTCAACTCATTGCTCCGTGAATCCTACACCGTTTGCAAGGTACCAATGTGATGTCGAACTGAGCTCTCTCCATTTGCCCAGATGGGTGTAACTTCAATAGCACTTAGGGAACTAGACACCATTCACGACAATGCAGTCACTTGATTGTACCCTATTCAATGCCTGAATATTTATTCTTTTCACCGCTAAGGCACAATTGTAGAGAGTGCACCAACTACACGATGCACTGGAGTAAGTCATCCGGGGATTTTTGACAGAGCATTAAAAGCTCAACTGCAGTACTGGCTATAAGGACAAGGTTGGAAGATGCAACGAAACGCCACCATTTGCAAGTTCCCCTCCAACGCCCATAGAACCCTGACTTGTAAAGGAATCAGTGATAAACTCATAGAATAGTGAAGCAGTCTTCATGGGCAAATTTGCATTCTTTAGCCTTCCATTTTTATCTTAAAATTTAATAAATATTGATTAATGTGGTGACTAGACTTGTGCTCAGTCCTTCAGCTGTTCACTAAACTGGTGTTTGCTAAAATTTTACTACCATCCACAGCCTGTGGTCAACAATAGAAAATATCCAAAAAACATCTCAATCAAATGATTCCCCTCAAGATGGAAGTGGTGCTGGAGTTGCACAGCAGGTCCGGCAGCATCTGAGGAAAAATCAATGTTTCAGGCAAAAGCCCTTCATCAGGAATGAACTGGGAGCCTATGGGGTGGAGAGATAAATGGGAGGGGGTGGGTCTGGGGAGAAGGTAGCTGAGAGTGCAGTAGGTGGATGGAGGAGGGACTAAAGGTGATATGTCAGAGAGGAGGTGGAGTGGATAGGTGAGAATGAAGATACACAGGTGGGATAGGTCAGGAGGACGGTGCTGAGCTGAAAGCTAAGAACTGGGATAAGATGGGGAGAGGGAATGAGGAAACTGATGAAGTCCACATTGATGCCATGGGGCTGAAGGGTCCAGAGGAAGAAGATGAGGCGTTCTTCCTCCAAGCGTGAGGGAATGGCGATGGAGGTGGACCAGGACCTGCATGTCCTCGGGACAGTGTGAGGGGGAGTTCAAATCTTTGACCATGGGGCAGTGGAGTTGATTCTTGCAGATGTCCTGCAGATGTTCTCTGAAGTGGTCTGTCCAAAGACATCCGGTCTCCCTAATTTACAGGAGACCACATCGGGAGCAGCAGATACAACAAATGACATGTGTGGAAGTGCAGGTGAACCTTTTATGGATGTGGAAGGCTCCATTGGAGCCTTGGACAGAGGTGAGGGGGAACATGTGGGTGCAGGTTTTACAATTCCTGCAGTGACAGGGGAAGGTGCCGGGAGGAAATGGTCATCCATTTGAGGGTGTGGACATGAACAGGTATTCACAGATGGAAAGGTCTTTTGGGAAAGCGTATAGGTTTGGGGAAGGGAAATATATTCCTGTTGGTGGGGTCAATTTAGAGGTGGCGTAAATGTTGGCGGATAATGTGATTTATGCGGAGGTGGGTGGCATGGAAGATGAGGACTTTCCTCTGTCCTTGTTCTGTTCTTGCTGTGTTTGTAGGTGTGGGCTTCATGGCTGAGATGCGTTAGAGAGCATCTTCAACCACATGGGAGGGGAAGTTTCGGTCTATAAAGAAAGAGGCCATCTGGTGTGTTCTGTGGTGGAACTGGTCCTCTAGGAGCAAATGCGGTGGAGGCAGAGGAGTTGTGAACACTGGATAGCATTTGTGCAGGAGGTGGGATGGGAGGAGGTGTAATCCAGATAGCAGTGGGAGTCAGTGGGTTTGTCAAAAAAACCAGAAACACGGACCTCCAAAGATATTTTTCCCTCCTCACCCCATCAACTTTCCGCCATGACCATTCCCTCCACGACTACCTAGTCAAGTCTATGGCCTCCAATGATCCATCCTCTCCTCCCGGCACCTTCCTCTGCCACCACAGGAATTGCAAAGTCTTAGCAACACACCCGCCAACTCCACCCAATGCCCCAAAAAAGCCTTCCAGATTCATCAAAATTTCACCTGCACTTCCACACATATCATTTATTGCATTCGTTGCTCCCGATGCAGTTTCCTCTACAGTGAGTCCACCAGACACCTTCTCGCAGAGCGCTTCAGAAAACATCTCTAGGACACCGGCAACAATCAACCCCAACGCCCCTGACCGAACACTTCAACCCCCCCACCACTCTCCCGAAGACATGCAGGTCCTGGGCCTCCTCCACCGCCACTCCCTCACCACCCGACGCCTAGTGGAAGAATGCTTCATCGTCTGCCTCATGACACTTCAACCCCGTTTCATCAATGTGGATGTCTCCAGTTACCTCGTTTCCCCTCCCCCATCTTACCTTATTTCCAACCTTCCAGCTTAGCACCGTCCTACTGACGTGTCCCACATGTGTATCTTCCTTCCCACCTATCCGCTCCACCCTCTTCTCCGACCAAACACTCTTATCCCCACCTCCATCCACCTATTGCACTCTCAGCTAAATTCTCCAAAGCCCCACCCCTCCCATTTATTTCTCCAAACTCGCGGTTATCAGCCATATTCCTGATGAAGGCATTTTGCCCAAAATGTCATTTTATTCTGCAACTCAGATGCTGCCTGACCTGCTGTGCTTCTTCAGGAATACCCAATCTTGACTATGATCTCCAGCATCTACAGTACATACTTCCGTCCAACGTATTACCCTGTCCATTGATCTTCAGCGATCATGAATGTCCACTCCAAGATCTCTTTGTCGGTCTACACCACACAGAATACTCACTGTTATTGTTTCTTCTCCCCAATTCCGTGAACACTCATTGGTCTGGATTCAATTCCATTCGCCTTTTTTCCCTTCTACCTGATTGATGCATCCCTGCAGTCTCTGACATTCTTAGTCAAAGTCAACTACACGAACAATCATCAGCAAACGTCCAAATCATGTCTCCTACAACTAAGTCCAAATCATTGGTCTACATCAGAAAACAGTGGAACTCCACTGGAAACACGCATCCAAACATGTTTGGGATTAACACCTGCAATAACAGCAGAATCGAACTCCTGCTGTCATTTGTAAACTTGCTAGTGACTCCGTCAGTTGGTCTCCAGAGTGATTACTTCTCACATATGGGAGTGGTGAATGACCTGTGCACACTGTGACTGAGTAAGTGAGTTTACACCTCAGCGGGTAATTGAATCCCTTCCTGCAGACACCCCATGGCCCTGACTTCTTGGTGCTGCGGGTATTCTTGTGTCTATTTAGTTTGATAATCAATTGAATTCGAGTCCACACAGACACGATTCCCATTTTCCCCGTTGCCCATGTGTTTCTTTTCCTTCCGTATTCTCCCACGGAATGTGGCTATCATTGGTCTGAAGAGCATTTGTTGTTCATTCTTAATTCACTTTGAACTGAGTCAGAGGGCATTCATGGATGAAACACATTGTTGTGGGTCTGGAGTCACATGTTGACAGGACTCGTTATGGTGGGCAGATTTCCCTTTCGAAGGGACTTGAATGAATGAGTTTTCAGCAATGTAATGTTATTGTCTCTGTTTCTGAGATTGGGTTTAATTTCCAGGTTTAATTTATCGAATTTAAATAAGAGCAGCTGCCACGCGCCAGTCTCTAAAGATGACTCGCCCAATAGATCGCCGCTGCACTAACAACTCCCTGTTATATTTCTCCACTCAAAGAATGACATTGTTAATTCAGATTATCACAGATGGAAAGAGAGTAAGACGCGTTTCTATGTTGGAATGGAAGCAATGTATGCTGGATTGGAGTGTTTACTGGAGCAAGAGACTGATGTGGAGACAATGTGAGCAAAAGCAGTTCTTACTGTCAAAGTAACAAAATACCGCTTTGTTAAGGAAAATCTCTTAGAATGCTTTCAACACATCGACCTCTCACTTAAGGCTCCAGCACGCTTCCTCTGAGCCAATCCTCAGTGCGGGTTACTGCTGCTGCTGAATCTTAACAATATAATTAATTGAGACCAATATCCCCTTCCTTTGACCAGAAGCACTCCCAGCCTCAGTATTTCACGAGCTTGGATAAATAGACAACGTATTTTCCCTGGTGGCGGGGAGTTCAGAACTAGAGGGCATAGACAGGTTGAGAAGGGAAAGATATAAAAGAGACCTAAGGGGTAACTTTTTCAGACAGATGGTGGTGCGTGTAAGGAATAAGCGGCCAGAAAAAGTGGTGGAGGCTGGTACAATTGCAACGTTTCAAAGGCATTTGGATGGGTATATGAATAGGAAGGGTTTGTAGGGATATCGGCAGGGTGCTGGCAGGTGGTTCTAGATTGGGTTGGGATATCTGGTCGGCATGGACGGGTTGGACCGAAGACTCTGTTTCCATGCTGTACATCTCTCTGACTCTATGATTCTATGACCGCACCTTTGCCAATCATATCACTGGTGCCACAGATTAGCTCCACGTGCTCATTTCTACCCCCACTTCCGGTTTGATATTTGCGGCTGCGCCACAAAGTTTGTCTGATTCCGCTTCTGGGAACTGAGGTTATGTGACTGACTGCAGCAATGGGTACTTCCTTGTGTAGGGAACTTGGTGAAGCAACCGTATTAAACTGATTGTTACTGAAACATACATTCCACCATTCTCCATCACAGTCTCCTTAACCTTTTTGTTTCAAGAAATCTATCAAACGCAGTCTTCAGCATGCAGTCCTCGATGGAACCACCACAGAGTCTGGGGATATCGAATTTAAAGATTCAGCTAATTCTGAATTCCCACATTTCTGCTATCTCTCGCCTAATATTCCTGTTGTCCATCTGCTACTCTTCCTAACATACCCTCTGTCACTGTAATTATTGCTGTTTTTAAACGCGTGTCTCTTCATAACTCAGTGATGATTTTAATGTTAAAATATTCTGCATTATGGCTGCAGGAAGCTCGTCCGAATTCGAGTCACTGCATTTTATTCCTTGTGACTCTTGCTGAAGAAACACAGAAATAAATTAGCTGATTTTACATGAAATCAATCTCAAAGATTATGATGTTTTTTCCATCAAACCCCTATGTCTCTCACATCTCTGCGAGTCATTCATCAGGATTCAGACTCACCCATTCTCGGAGAATTCTTTCCTTCCCGCAATCACTTACCTCATTTAAGATCCCTCTCCCATTTCCCTTACAATCACTTTCACATTGACCTAGTTCAGTCTGTGACCATGCCCAAATCTCACCATCAGGGCATTCAAGCAGTTGATTCATTTTGATACCGCGGTTGTGAGATCAATCCTCATATAGCAGCTTTTATTGATATGGACCAGCGATTATTGAAACATCAGGTTCAGGTAAAAGGTACAGGGCAGCATTGAGGAAAAGAAACTTTAATCAAAAAACGCCAGATTTGTCGACTTCCGCATCATTTTTTTCACTTGTTTATTCGGCTCTGGCGAGACCATTGTGTATAGTTATGCAATTCACATTATAGCAGGGATGTAATAGCACTGGAAACGATGCAGGGGTGATTTGCCATGATATTGTCTGGGCTGAAGAAGAGAGATTGGACAAACTGGAGTTGTTTTTCTTAGAGCAGAGGAGATTGAGGGGGGCATGATTAAAACGCAAAATGTACTGAGGGATATGGATAGCATTGACTGAAATATATGCTTCACTTTGAAGGAGATTTCGATCACTGGAGGCCATCGATTTAAGGTCAGAGACAGAAAGATAAGAGTGAATGCGTGGAAAAACGCTTTCAAACAGTAGGTGGTTGAAATCTGGAACACAGTGTATGCAAGGATCGAAGAGGCAGAAATCTACATAACTTTCCGAAGTATTTAGATGTAAATTTGTGATGCCAAGACATATAAGGCTGTGGGTCAATGATTTAAAAAGGAGTTAGGATAGTTAAGTGATTGTTATTGAGCAATACAGATACTCCGTTCGAAGTACGGGTTATTAATACCTGCACTTCCATTCTCGAAGGGACATATCACAGTAATAACTATGCTGTCTGAATCAGCGTGGGGGAGTACTACTGCTCCCGGGGAGACAGAGTGATAGTGACAGTGCAAATACATGACTTCTGCAAACTGTACCTAGTGTCGGTGTTGGAATGAAAATCATCACATACTTTTTCTCCGTAGTGAGTGTTTATTGATAGACGTTAGATCAGGAAGATATACATTCTACTGCCCTTTCCCTACGAACCCATACCACTGAATAACGGCACTATGTAGGACAATTTCTCTCTGTACACCTCGTCCAATCCTCTTTGACCCCCAGCACTTCCCATATGGCACCATTTCACGAAATCCCAGAAGGTATAATGTTTCTCATTTACGATGTCTCTCCTCACTGTGTAAGGTTCCAGTGATTTATCTGTCCATCACTCAATTTAGCAAATTGCATTTCCAGCTCACAATGTGATATCGTCTGGACAGGGGAGGGAAAAACAGAGCGGGTGACAAACGTGTGTACACCTTCGTTCTGTCTGTAAGCAAAAAAGACCTTGAGCCTCTAGGTTCCTGTCACTGCATCTTCCAATGTGTTCCAATGTCTCCATTTCAGTTTGGTCAGCTGCAGAGCTCCCGCATAACACAGCGCGATTTGGAAGAGTGGCACGTCATTTCCTGCTGAGATACCGAGCGATCTTCGATACCCAGAATCGAGGTCAATAATTTTAGACCCTGTCCACCTTCTTTCACGTTCCTGCCCCACCTACACATACCATTCGTTCCAAAGGCGGATCGTTTGGCTCGAAAATCTCTCCCCAGATGCACTAGACCTGCTGGTTTTGTTCCGTTATTTCTGCTTTTCTTTTGATAACTTTATTCTGTTCTGATTGCCAGCCTTCAGGAATCGTGTGTTTGCACTGAAGGGTGGTCAGAGGAAATCTACCAACGTGGTGCTTGAGCTCGACCATTCCCCCTGCGAAGATAAGGGAAAGTGAGGGCTGCAGGTGCCGGAGCTCGGAGTCGAGAGTGTCGAGCTGGAAAAGCACAGCACGTCAGACAGTATCTGAGGAGAAGAGAATCGATGTTTCGGGCACAAGCCACCACCATTGTATTACCAGCCGATGCCTGGAGAAAGAACGTCTGATATTCCACCTTAGGACCCTGAAACCACATGGGATAAATGTGCATTTTAATAGCTTCCTCATTTTACTTCCCCCTACATTATCGCAGTCCAAAGCCTTCAACTAGGCACTGCTCTCTGGACGCCGCCAACAATCCCGCCTCTGAACTATCACATTCTCCCTCACCTTCATCCATCGATTGGGTTCCCAGTTACCTGACCGCCAATCCCATTCCCCTCCCTCAACCCCGACTCAAAAGCCTCATTCCTGATGAAGGGTTTATGCCAGATACATCGATTCTCCTGCTCCTCGGATGCTGCCTGCCTGCTGTGTTCTTAAAGCACTACACTCACGCCACTTCAAAGATAGATGATCTGGGCTGGGGCTCTTTATCTGAGAGCGGAGAAAGATGAGAGAGGAAATGATTAACGTGCACAGAATGGGGATAGATATGTGTGACAGGAATAAACTTCTTATGGGAAGGGTCAATAACCAGGGATATAGATAAAACGCGAGAGAGAGGATGTTCAGGGAAGATTTAGGAAGAATGTTTACATCCTGAGAGTGTTCTCTGTCTGGAACTCACTATTTGAACGTGTGGTAAAGCTAAGGGTCATCAAAACACTTCAGGAGTATTTAGCCGAACACTTGAGGAGCTAGAGCATGCACAGATAAGTACCAAGTACTGTAAGCTGGGGCGAGGATAAACATGTTTGATGAAAGACTTGAACACCATAACGTTGGGTGCAGTAAAATGGAGGCTAGCACAGCTCCGTGACACAATGAAAGACGTGTTGGACTTTTACTGCACTATTAAGGTTGCGTTTCAAATTTTTTGGGTTTCAGTTACACCAGAATCGGAGTTTAGTTCAGATTTCAGCTGAATGAATGATTGTTCTGCTAATTCATCATTAGTTCACGTCGTCTGGTGTTCTTGTCCCTGCTGCTGACTAGAGAAGATTCCTGGGTAGTGAGTTTTACGGGAATTATATCATTTGAAACATGATCAGCCCAGAATCGGTTTCTCACTCACAAAACCTACTGCAGAAGCCCACTGACACTAAACACATTTCCCTCGCACAGTTGCAAAGCGTTTTTCGGTTTATTCAGTGTCATTTTCCCTTTGTGATGTGAATGCTGGGAAAAGACATTGGTGTGTTCGGTCAGCCATGGTGACATCAAATCGCGGGGTCGCACTGGTGGGCAAAATGCCCCCCTCCTATTCCTCACTGTCTGTGCTGTTTCTGACAGAGGGTTTTAAACGATTACATGATGAGGACCCTGTGAATCTACACCACGGAATACCAAGGACCTCCCTTTTAACCCACTGCTCTTACAGCTGGAATACACAGCTCCTGTTGTAGCTTTAGATCAGACAGTGGAGGATTCTCCCAGGCGCTCTGTCAGACTGCATGCTTCTTCACACAGGTTTCCAACTGGACACATGGAGCAAACGGCCGTGTGGATATTGGGGATTCAGGGAAAAATTTCCCCTTTGTCTGGCTACAGTTCTGGCCACGGTAATAAACGTGAATTTGGGACATTCAGTATCTCACTCTGGATTCTGATCACTTTACAATTTGAACTGAAATTCAATTTACTCTTACATGACATTCTTATATCTTCAGTAGTCATGAAAACTGTGCAACATGTCCTTGGATGTAGCCCTGGTGAAATTGATGATGAGTGCAGTATGTTTAATATTGTCTGTAGGAACTTGCAGAATGAAATTAGTGAAGAGTCATTGAATCGTATTCTGCGCCAAATTGAAGCCGACCCAATGAGAAGCCCTGTGACAGCGATAACATAACATTGTCTGTAAACAACGCAGCGACCCATGGAAACCCAGTTTTCAATCAAGTCTACTTTGTGCAAGATTTTTCTGTGTCCCTTTTCCTGAACCTGATGCTCGAATAGTCACAGGTCCGTATCAGTTCCTACTGCACTTGCTTCGCTTAAATTTCAGAACCACTGCAAATGTAGAACAGGCGGGTCCCAGGGGTACGAGTAGAGCACTTTGTAGGCTTGCTGTCGGCGGCACCAGTGGAGCAACTGATCAGCACTTGGTACTTAACAGCGTGTAAACATACCGCAGTAGTAATTTCAATCCTTATCTAAAGCTGCTTTTACTGAGGTTAATCAGGAAGTATTGGAGAACTGGA
The DNA here is from genome assembly GCF_047496795.1 of Chiloscyllium punctatum. Classification (NCBI taxonomy): domain Eukaryota; kingdom Metazoa; phylum Chordata; class Chondrichthyes; order Orectolobiformes; family Hemiscylliidae; genus Chiloscyllium; species Chiloscyllium punctatum. The sequence continues at coordinate 7,217,851 of NC_092755.1, forward strand.
CTGAAGAGTAGTTAACGAATAATTTTGAATAAAGCAACATTTATTCTAAAACTCCAACTTCCGATTTGTGGGATTGTTCTGTCTTTGCGAAAGGTATCAATTATTAACCGTAAAACTGCACATACTCCCCGGATGATTATCCATTTGTGGAGCGAGAAACAGAGGTGATATTTTAGCTTTATGACCTTTTTCAAATCTCTGACACTCTTGATTGCATTCTTGGAAAGGCTGTTAAACTCGTTTCATATAGTCTTGTTTTCTGCAAACTCACACAGTTCATTATACCGTACGAAAAGAATTAGATATATAAATTTGGGTCGACTGAATGTTGTCAGTGAATCTGGTAAAGTCATGACAAATAGTTTTGCTGCTGTGCAGAACAGAGGGTTCCAACAGGAATAAGGACGAATCTTGTCGCTGGATTTTTCGCGAGGAGATCAGGGAGTATTAAATGGACTCAGTCCAGTTCCTTGTCATTGTGAACAAATGTTCAAGGCAACAGATGGCAATGATAATGATGCTTGACATCGACAGGTCCATTCCTACTCACTAGAGTCACCATTGCATTCCAGATCACGTGAGCGGTGGAAATTATGATCCTTATATCAACCTGAGACAGTGCAACAATTAACCCCATGTTGTTAGTCTCACTCTATACCATAAACCAGTTAGCCAGCGGATTGAGCAAACCTGCTTCCATTCAATGCAAAGCTAAAACAAACAGCTCAGTACAGTAACAGTTTGTAATGCTTCATGCAAAACCAGCTGCTACACCTTTCAAACACCACCAATTCTTCTTACATTTAACATGTCCAGTTGCCAGTGTTATGTAATTTCTTTCCAATGCATGTTAAACAATTCTTGAGTGTGTCACTTTTGCCTCCCCATCCAGGCAGACCAGAATCCCTGTCCCTGTTAAATTCGCTCCTTGTGTATCTGCACGTGGCCTTTCAAATGTGCTGGAATCATCTTCGGATTTTTTTTCTTTCTGAAAAACCATCTCCGATTTCAATAACTCTCAGAATGAAAAGTACCTGATGTAAACTTCTTTGACGTTCCTCGCTGGATTTAAAGCTCCAACCTTTAGTTATACACTCACCTGTACGAGGGAATTTCCCTCCTATTTGCCCTTACCAACCTCACATCAGCTGGAAAACCTCCATTAGGATGCAACTCAGTCATTCCTGATTTGCGTCGTGTGATTCTACATCTATTCCATCATCCCATTGAATCCCTTCTTTTCTTTTCTCGTGGCTTTATCTCCCAGTAAATCTCATTTCCGTCTTCTCTAACGTTTTTGTACCAAGGGAACTCTGACCATATCCTTCCTAACCATATTCCACCCCCAACCCCCGTGTATTTCATCATGTCTTTATATCCCAGTAAATTTCGTCCTGAGATATGATGTTGGGTCTAATTCATCTCATGAAAACTTACCATATTATTGGTAAAGGAAAGTTGTGGGCTATTTCACTTACAGCCGAATCGGTTGGCTGCAACATTGGGTCAAATCGCAGTCACATAGGTGATTGTTGTTCTCAATTTTATTTCTTCTCAACGTCTGCTGAAGTAACACTGTGAGGAATCAATTAATATTGTAAGGCATACATAAGGGGGCGTGTTAAATCTGAGGTTATATGAATACAGCAGTTTTGTTTATCATAGACCAGAGATGGTTGAAATCTCGGCACATGAGATTGACAGAGACCGATGTTGAGCGAAATTGACTGTCTTAGCAAATGCCAGTGCTTTGAAGTTTTGGGTGTAATGTACTTTTAATGGTGCTGAAATGTCTGGCTAGCACAAGGAGTCCAGAACAAGGGAACAACATAACATTTGAACGAAACAACTAAGAGCTGTGTTACATGGAGACAAAAGACAAATTCGAATTCGGCCAATCAGTTTCAATTATGCCCCAATCAAGTTTGAATGTGGTATTTTTAACAAACTTAAAACCATTAAAACGATCCGACGTTTTGTGGGACAAATATCGGACATTTTGTACAGTTATCCAGAGCGGCAAAGAACAGCAAAGAGAGCAGCTCAAAGACCAACAGATGTAGGATGTTAGTAAAATCTCCAAGAGGTGACTATCTGGAGAAATAGATAGCATAGAATAAAAGCATCAACACCGACCTGGAGAAATAAATCTACAGATGAAGATACAAAGAGAAGATTCGACAACTGGTTGGTTTATAAATTTGAAATTTTTTGTAAATGTTAATGGGGTCGTGGATGGGGAAGGTGTTGTAGACCAGAAGGTTAAAGACCGGTTCAGAGAAAGGAGTTGTAAGTAGTTTTAAGTTGTATTTTCTCTGTCAAATGTTAAAAAAATAAAGTTTTTATTTTTAACTTTAAATAGTGATTTTTGGGATAGTTCTTTGCCTCTTGAATTTTAACAGAATATAGCACGGAGTGAATCCTTCCTGTTTTGCTGGTTTACATTGGCAGAGGGGGTTTACCCCGTCACGTAACACCAGATTCTGTGGTTGCTTTGGTCTTTCGCTCATTCGTGCATTTTGCCTCATTACCGATTTTCAAGTTGTCCCGTCTACACAAAAGGTCCGTGCTTTTGCACCATTGTACAAAAGGTGCAGTGTGTCTAAGCGACAGGCCTCCTTACAGTAACATTCGACGCTGATTCAATCTATCTATCCTGATATTGACCCATGGAAACAGCAGTGCCCACTCTCCTCCAGTCAGGAAAACAATCCTTTCACAGTTAATGTTACATCCCGCTCTCAAGGGGCTTTTCATTCCATCGCTTTCAATTCCTCAAATAATCCGTTTCAACAGATTTTGTCACTGAGTCACTTCTTCGTTTGTGTTCAAATCCTGTGAGCAGAGGGTCCCAGTTGGAGCATGATAAGCCCATAACCCAGAGGGCTGACCATACTCTGTGCACTGTACTGTGCTGTTCATCCTTTCACTAACAGCAGGTAGACGTATTTATGCTCTGCAAATTTTCATGCCTGTTTTAAGAAGTAAGATAAACAGTTCCTGGTCCTGCTTTTGTTGTCACACAGACCAAGATTGTAAATGCTGGGTACATGCACTGGTCGAGACTGTTTGCTCTACCACATCCGTTTTCTCCCCAGGAGGTGTTCAGATGATGGTCTGAATCGCTTTCTTCTGTTCCCTGTCACTCTGGGATGATGTGAGCTGTGAAATCTACTCTCTGAGCTGGCGGTAACGTGATAAAGCTTATACACCTCAGATGAAACCTGCCTGAGCGACAGGACTCACTGCACTAACATTCCATGCTGATTCAGACAGCAGAGCCCTCGCTGTGACTTCGAGAAGGACACAGACACAGATGACTGAGAGAGATTCTCTCTTTCCCTGCAGTTCTTCGCACTTCTATCTGTCTCAGATGGCATTATTTGCACAAGGTTCCCTAAAGACTATTAAGTCCTGTGCATGCGCGATCTCTCTTTTGTACAGCTTTCTAGAATTTCCATAACTCTCACTACCTCTAAACCCTCCTGCTCTCCACAACCCCGTGTTTGATAGTGGGCTGAAAAGCTCCTTCATGTTTCTCTCCCACAACACTAGTTGCCAATTGAAGATGAGTTCGTCCAGCTGCCAATGATGGGAGCCCGCTCGCAAAAGAAGTGGCTCGCACAGCCTCCGGGGAACCGGAAGTCAGAATGGCAAGGAGCTGTTATTAAAACTCAGGGTGGCCTTCCCTCCGAAACAACAGAAAAACCCTATTTTTTTAAACAAGAAAACTCACCTGATTTATGGATCATGCTCCTGTTGCGGTGCTGGCTTGTTGGTCTTGAGTGTGATATCGCCTGGGGTGGGTGATGTACGCGTAAGAAGTCACATTTGAGTAATGGAGTTTTGAATTTGGTTCTATTTTTGACGCAGAAGGTACAATTTTGATGAGCTCGAGTTCAGAACAAGGTACCGAAGCTTAAAGACACACAACAGCAACTTCTAGGAGGTCGTTACAAGACTGAGAAATAGATTCCCTAATTTCAAATGATGCTGATCCTGTTAATGTGGATTTTGCCGAGTGCACATCCTGTGCGGAGTAACCTGAAAGCCTTAATCTGTCCAAAATTTTGTTCTACTTATGCTGTGATCTGCATGTCCTTAATTAGTTTGATCTGCCTTTCCCAATCGCAAACAAATGTTTTCACTGTACTGAGGTTCATGTAACAATCAATCAATCAAAAAAAGTCAATCAGTCGACCGCAATAGACATTTCCTTATTGTCTGGGGGCTGCATAACCTCACTTTGCACTGTGACATATTTTGTTATTCTGAGTGAAATCACAGTTAAACCAACAGAATGTGACAAGTTAGTCAGAGGTTATATTAACACAGCTGGGACACATCTGCACCACAGAGTGTCACACAATAATAGTGAAGACCTTTTGAAATCATCCTCTGAGAAACATGCCACAAAGCCAGACGAAATGCTGAAGACTGTGTGAAACTGCTATGGTCAGCGCTAACAGCGCGGCCCGGAGGGTGCGTATTGGTGCGTATTGAAATTAATGGATTGAAAACGTCCTCTACTCGTTGACATTTCCATGTTTCAGTGTTTGTACTGTACCCGCCAGTGTTTCTCTATATTAGATCTCCATTCTACGCATTACATTTTGTTTCACTTTCCGCTTCCTTTCATTCAATGTATCTGAAATGAATATTTCATACTGATACACACGGGAAATTTACACAAATGAGGAAACACACTTGTGAAGTTCTGGAAGCTCTTTCCCTGTTCTCTGTCGGTGTGCTCTGATCTGATTCGCAAAATTTCTTGCCAGAGCTGGGAATAAACTGATGAAGGTGAGACACATCAGTTTTCGAGTGCTGTATGTGCATGACGCCCTGCAGGTATTCCCCACGCCTTTTCACACAGCAGTGTTCTCCCTGTGAAATGAAAAGCTGTGAATTATAATTTGATCAATTTGTTGGAGACAGAATTGTGATACAGGCACAGCTCCACATTATTACGACATACATCACCAACTATGAATAACCACAGGGGTACACAAGCGGCAGAGAGTCGCTATGGACTCGATGGGCTGAACAGCTTCTGTCGGCGCGCGAGTGACGCCACACATTGATGCTATCCCTCTTCCTGTCTCTGGGACAGAGTGGCTGATGGTGAAACAAAGTCTCATTGTTAACCCTACCTTCTGCGTTAAACTGTCTGCAGCCCCGCAGCTCAGGGACGTGTGGATGGCTCTCAGTGAGTGAGACTTTCATTCGGATTGTCTTTATCTGGGAAAGTTGGGGCTCAGGTGTTCACTGCTGCCCGATTGCAGCAAAGAAGCCGATGTTATTGTTACAAATGCCTTTCTGCAGGATTGCTGTGTGAAGATGGATTTTGAACAGCAAACAGGCTGCACAAAAATGCCCTCACATGACTTTACCTGAGGGTAGAGAGTCCGGAGTACACTTGTGTCTTACCCACCAGCTCAACATCTTTATCGCTTCTCAGATAAATGATATTTGCAGGAAGCTCCCAATCAAACTCGCTGATTCCCAGCACTTGAGGGAACTGGCTGTGCCGATGAGAGCGAGCTTTAGAGTGTAACCGCGCTTGCCTCCCCTCACACTGCTTGTCAGTGGAGAGAAATAGCTGAATACACTGCCGATGGAGACAACTTAGTGCAAACGGAAGGGATAAATAAGGAGATGGAATGAGAAGGCGATATTCTCTTTGATGCTTAGAAATCTGAGAACAAATTGGGATGTAGTTGGACCTGAACGAATCTCAGCTGGTTTGGTGTTGGCAATGTAAGAGTGTCTTGGGCACGATCTTCGCTGAGAAGCTTGTGTTAATACTGGCATGGGAGAATGTCTTACTTCAAATCGCCATCGAGCCTTGGTTATTTGGTTTCACTTTTGCCCGGTCGACTGATCAACTGTTTGATAAAAAGATGTAAATCATTAAGTTGCACCCTTTGAAATACCTTTGAGTATTGGGGTCAGAAGTATCATTGTTGTGGGCATGGCACAGTACCACATGTGGTGAAAGTGAAACAAGTGTTAGAGGATGTTCACCCACAGAATCCCACTCTGAGTAAATCCACCATCTGGATATTCGCACAGTTCTGGGTGTGAAACTTTAGGAAGTGGGGATGTGAAACGATTGAAAACAGCGGTGAACAGGTTGATGAGAATGGTGTGGTATATGAGGAATGTCAACAATAAAGGTCATTTGGAAAGTTGGGACAGGTCTCCTTGGAGAGCAGAAGGCCAAAAGCTGGCCTTGTTCAAACATTCCAAGACATGAGTGGGTTAGACAGAGGGAATAAGGAAGGGGGAATGCTCCCTACGCCTGAAAGGATCGAGAACGATTCGGCAGAGTTTTAAAGACATGAGTAAAAGAAGAAAAATGTCCATGAGGAGGAATGTTTTCACACAGGGAGTGGTTAGGGTCTGACATTGACAAAGACGCAGTTTCAATCGAGTTGTTGAAAACCTAATTCAATGTTCATGTTGAAAGTAAAAATGTGTAGAGTTACAGGGAGAAGGCAAGAGAATGATACAAAAAGAGAAGCACATTTATCTCTGTAGAGAGCCAGCGCAGCTAAGGATTGTTACACGTTTGTGATTCTGACTGGAATCACAGTTCGACCAACAGGATGGAGGGAGATAAACAACGGCAATATTGGCAAAGCCGGGACACATGACACAACAGAATGTTATCCATCACGAACCTGTCACAGGGAGGATGGCGCAGTCTCAAACTCCTGCAGGATATCCTGCGGATCAGACACAGGAAATTTCACTATTCGAATCGAATCAGCGGCTATGAAGGGGAGCCAAGGAGCCGGAGGCGCCTGCTTCAGAACTCAATGACTAAAGAAGCTGAGGCTCGAGTCCCCCCACTGCGGTTTCTGTGGCTGTGGCGTGTTCAAATATAAAGCAGAACCGTGAGTTTGCTTTATGGAGATGGGGGTCAGTGTCCAACTTGTCATGATCGCGTTCGCCTCCCACACGGTAAATCGCGGGCTCAAGCTGCTTTAGGTTCCAGGCAAGTGGAGGTATTAACAAATTGGGTACGATTCCTGGAGAGTTAACTGTGGTGTGGGAGAGTGCAGATTTTCTCAAAGTGTCTGTGGTGTCATGGTACTGTTCGCCTCCCGCACGAAAAATCCCAAACAGCTCTACTGCTGCTTTATGTTACAGGCAGGGTGAGTATTTACTGGAACCGAATGGAGACTGTTATTTCATTGCTGTTGTGAAACAAAGTCCTGTCGCAGCCCTAACGCTGCAGGGAAAGTCGTCCAAGCATATTCCACCTCGCCCTACGGTCCAAACATTGACGACATCCTTGTCTATTTTTTGTCATCAATTTCAAGTGTTTTTTACGTTTGCAAGATGTCAGTTAGGCTGGACAACAATAAGCTATTGGAAACAGAAAGGTGAAACGTAGAATGGCTTCACCTTTCAGTGCTGGATGCCACTGAGCTGCAGAACGGCGGCGTCGGCTGGTTCCTGTAGTGTAGTGGTCATCACGTTCGCCTAAAACGCGAAAGCTCTCCAATTCAAAACTGGGCCGAAACTGCTTTGTTCGTCATCTGCAGCCTTTCACATGCACAAGAACGGAGCTTTCTTGCTTTCCCATCTGCAAACCTGCCTACGAATCTGCTCTCGTAGTGAAATGGAAGACAACTCCATTTAATTACTGTGCAAAGCAATGTAAAGTTTTTCTCCAAGCTGGTTCTGATCAAATGCCATTCTGTTTGAGAGTGTAGTTACCGCGTTCTGATCCTTCCACGAAAAGCAGTACCTCATTTGCATTCCTTGCGCAGGCGGCCCGGTTCAAAGGCAGGGAAGAAGCTGATGCGCTGGTGTCACAGCGCACCACGGATTCCTGAACTTGTCTGTCAAACGTATCCCAAAGTCGTCTCTGAAAGGCTTCATTTGGAAGCTGTCTGTCGTTATTCAACGCGCGAGAGTTGGCACCGGAGGTCCTGAATCATGTTTTGGAGCAGTTCGCACGTTAGTGGCTCATTCAATCAGCAACAGCAATGAAAGAAATTACACTCTCAGAGGAACCTCCGGACCTGTGCTGTCATAGCGTCGCTAGTCTTAAGGTGCGCCCCGAGATCTAAGCCATGTTGGAACTGAAACGGAGGAATCGACAGAGAGGCTACAGAATGACATCGCATCCATTTGGTTTTCTTTAAATCACTGATGAGCAGGAAAATGTAAACGGGGAGGGTGGGGGGGGAGTGAGGCAATTGCAGCTCTGGTGAAGCTCCTTCTTTGTGATTCACTCAGCAACCAGAGACGTGAAGGTGACTCAGAGGCGTGAGAGCTCTTCACATCGAGATCAAAAAGAAATCAAGGGCAGTTAGCACCTCATCCGGAGTGGCGGTGGGGTGAGGTAATTACCTTTTGACTTCTGTTACTATGTTCAGAAACTGCCTTTTCGATTGAGGTGAACAGAAACTCCATTTCTAATAAGCACCATGGAAGTTAGCAAAATGTATTGAGTCGCTTCCCGTCGATTCCCGCACAGGTTTCCGACTCAGTTGGTATCGATGTGGCTCATGTCCAGGAGTGAACATCTCTGCAGCAAATTGCCCGTTTAAGGTAAAAGGCACGGAAAGTGTCATCTCGAACCGGCCCCGAGGTCAGAGCATCCTCACAATGTAATCTGTCGCTCTCGGAATGTAATGCGACCTCCGGTTTTAGGGTGGAGAACTTCCTTTGGGACCCTTATTCTACAAAACAGACACAGTGACTGAAACTATGCTGCACGGTATGATTTGGGACACGGCCTGCTCAGCTTTGTGCATTTTCCCTGTGGTCCGGTGTGTTTCGTGTTCCGTGTAAACGTGAAGGTCGTCCTGATTCGAGCAATGGGTGAAATCATTTAGCAAAGCAAGATTCGAAATTGCAGTAATGTCAAGCAGCTCATGGTTATTTGACCAAATCATAAGCGAACATATATTATCACGCACTCACAGATGCATTTGTAGCTGACAAGAGTCTGAGAAGATAGACTCAGCTTACCATTGATTTTTGCCTGGATTGATGGGCTATCATTATCTGCTGCGAAATTGACATTGTAGCCGGGCACATCCCAGCAGCTGTGCGAGTCGGAGAGGGATCATGGAACCCTTTTCATGTGACTTTGCAGCTGTTGTTATGCAGGAGCACAATTGGAAATGCAAGAAAATGGGCAGCGCAGCCGGCTGGTAGTGTGGCCGAGCGGTCTAAGGCGCTGGATCCCGATTCCAGCCTTGAAAGGAGCGCGGATTCCAATCCCGCCACTGTCATTTCTGCTGTTTAACTCCAATGCCGCAGCTTGTTAAAATGCTGTTTCAGTCATCACTGTATTGATGTTGAAAACAAAAGTCAAATGGGTTTGCTTCGCGCGGAATTAACTGTGGTGTGGGATAGTGCCACGCGGAAAATCGCAAACAGCTCTGCCGTTCCAGGCAATTTGTGCTTTTACTGGAACCGAATGGAGACTGTTATTTCATCGCTGTTGTGAAACAAAGTCCTGCGGTGACTCGACTCGTCGTTATTTGGTTTTCTGGCCAATGGGAAAGTCAATCCAATGAATTTCGGTGTCATATGTTATTGAATTTCTCCCATTTCCTTCATTTCCGTCCTGGAGACATCGGAAGGAAAAGGTAATCTAATCGAGACTGTGATTGGTGAAATTCACTTTTTATGGCCCATTCTTATTATGTTCTTTCTTTCTCTCTTTTCAGCATTGTCTGGAAAGTGGTGGTGCACAAAGGCTGCAGTATGTTTGAAAGAATAGTTTGGAATTGCCCTGTTGTTAGTTGTGAGATTACTTTATGACTCATGCCCTTGGACTGTCTCACATTTAGCATTCATGCATCTCTGTGTCTGAAAATGCATTCGGTATGCCAGTTTTGTTTTTGTTCCGTGTTAAATGCTTTCTGTTTTGCGATTCGCTCAGTACATTACGAGTTAACAGGGTTTCTGAGGTAACTTCCAGCAGCAAAAATCCTCAACTGAGGGTCTGGGAAAATTTCGCGGTGTATGGTCAGTCGGAGCAAAAGTAAGGAAGTCGTTGGTTTCTGCAGTGTTTCACAATACTACCTTTCCTCCTCTCCCACCTCCAACCGCTCTGTCCCCTCGAACTCTCCTCGCCACCTCCTTCTGCTCCCATCCGCTCCTGCTGTCTACTCCCTCTCTCCACACCACCACCTCACCTCTTCTCTCCCCGCTAACACCTCTGCTCTCCTCCTCCTCGACCCCACACCTCACCCACTCTCATCCTCCCCATCTCTGACACTCTCATTTTACCCCTGCTGCTCTCTACCTCATCCTCCCACTCTCAGTCTTCCACCTCTCTCTTCTGCCCCTTCTCTCCTCCCCCTTTCTTCTTCCCCACTCCATCCTCCCCCTCCCCCTCTCTCCTCACACACCCTTCCCTCCCCTCACCTCCCCTCACCTCCCCTCTCTTTCCACACTCTTTTCTTCCTCCCCCTCACTCCACCCACTATCTCTCCCCACCCCTCTTTCTCCTTCCCTCTCGCCCACTCTGTCCACCCCATCTCTCTCATTCCCCTCTCTCCTCCCCTCACTCTCTTCCCCCTCTCTCCTATCCCTCTCTCTCTCCTCCCCTCACCTCTCCCGCTTCCCATCTCTCATCATTCCCTCTCTCCTCTCCTCTCACTCCTCACCACTCTCTCCTCTCCCCTCTCCACTCTCCACTCTCTCTTTTCCCCCTCTCTCCTCTCCCCTCTCTCTTTTCCCCCTCTCCTCATCCATCTCTACTCTCTGCTCTCCCTTCTTTCCTCTTCCCTCTCTCCTCTCACTCCTCACCACTGTCTGCTCTCCCCCTCTGCTCCCTCCTCCCTCCTCTCTCCCCTTTCCCCTCAGCTCTTTTCTCCCCTCTCCCACTCACCTCTCCACTCTCTCCTCTACCCCTCCTTTCACTCCTCACCACTGTCTCCTCTCCCCTCTCCCCGCCCCTTCTCATCTTCGACCCTCTCCTTTCTTCACCTCCCCTCCTCGCCCCTTCTCATCTTCGACCCTCTCCTTTCTTCACCTCCCCTCTTCTCCTCTCCTCTCCCCTTCACCGCCCTCTCCTCCACACTCACTTCTTCTCCTCTCCCGTCCCCTTCTTCTTCATCCCTTCTCCTGAACCCCTATGTTCTCCCCTCGTATCCTCTCCTCCCCTCTACTCTCCCATCTCTCCTGCCCCCTCGTCCCTGACTCTGCTCCCCTTCCCTCCTCACCTTACCCCACTTCCACCTCTCCTCCCACACCCTCTCCTCCCCCTCACCATCTTCACCGCTCTACTCCCCAACCCTCCACACACCTTCCACCCCAAGTCCCTCTCCTCCACCTCTCACCCGCTTCTCCACCCCCTCTCCTACTCCACCCCAAAATCTCCCTCTCCTACTCCACCCCAAACTTCCCCTACATCTTTGCCTCCTCCCCCCTCTCTCCTACAACCTGTCCTCCCTTCTCCTCCCCATCACTCGTCTCCCCACGTCATTCATTGTCTCCTCCCCCTCCTCCACCTTCCACTTGCTCCTCACCTCTACTCCTCTCCTTCATTCTTATTAGATTAGATTAGATTACTTACAGTGTGGAAACAGGCCCTTCGGCCCAACAAGTCCACACCGCCCCGCCGAAGCGCAACCCACCCATACCCCTACATTTACCCCTTACCTTAACACTACGGGCAATTTAGCATAGCCAATTCACCTAACCTGCACATCTTTGGACAGTGGGAGGAAACCCACGCAGACACGGGGAGAATGTGCAAACTCCACACAGTCGCTTGCCTGAGGCGGGAATTGAACCCGGGTCTCTGGCGCTGTGAGGCAGCAATGCTAACCACTGTGCCACCGTGCCGCCCACTCCCTCTCCCTCTCTCCTATAACCCCCCTGTCCTACACCCTCCACCCCTCTACTCCCCCTCACTCCATTCATCCCTCGCTCCTCACCCCATGTCCTCATTTTCCCCTCCTACCCAACTCCTCCTACACTCTTCTCCCATCTCTCCTCCTACTCTCACCCACCGTTCCCAGCTCTCTCCTACCCCCTCTCTCCTACAGCCCTCTCTCCTACAGCCCTCTCTCCACCCCTTCTTTCCTCTGTGCTGCCACTTTCCCCAATCGCCTTATCCCCACACCGCCCCCTTCCTCCACCCTCTCTTCTCCCCCTCTCTCCTCCCCCCCTCCCCACTCTCCCTCCCCATCTCTCACACTGAAAGATGAGGCATACAAAGTGATCAAAACAGTATGAAACTGGAAGATTGGGAAAGCATTAAAGGTCAAACGAAAGCCACAAGGAGAGCGATAAAGAACTGTAAGAAAGAACAGGAGAGAAAAATGCATCACAGAATTTAAAGACAGATAGCAGAAGTTTCTATGAAAACTTTAAATGAAAAAGAATGGCGAAGGTAAATGTTGGTCCTTCAGAGGATGAGAAGGGCCATTTGGTTATGGGAGGTGATGGAACGGATAAGACACTGAACAGGTATTTTGCATCGATCTTCACAGTGGAAGGCACTAATAAGACGCCAGTGATTGACAAAGAGATGGAGTTGGTGAGGACTTGGAAACAAACATTATTGAGGAATGCTAGTGTTGGGCATGGAGCTAAGGATAGACAAGTCTCCTGGTCCTGGTGTAATGTATCCCAGGGTGCTAAAAGAGACAGCTGTGGATAGAACAGCTGCACTGTCAGTAATTTTCCAAATGTGCTGGGCTCTGGGGCAGTCTCTGCAGATTGGAATACAGTGGCGCCGCTATTTTAAAAAAGGAATGTAGACAAAAGATGGGGAAGTATAGATCAGTTAGTGTAACATCTGTAGTGGGGAAAATGCTTGAATCTCTGAGCAGGGAAGAAAGAGCAAGGCATTGCTGGATCCTCAAGTGAATACCTTCCCACGCATGGAACAGCTGAACGACTTCTTCCCCATGTGAATAGGGTGATGTTAAATAAAGACCATTGAATTTAAGACCTTTACAGATCTTAAAGCTTTTTTTTCACCACAGTCAGCGGAAAGGTCTCTTGTCAGTGTAAAGTCACTGGTGTGACATGAAGCTGGATGACAAAAAAAATCTCTTCACACAGATTGTCTGTGTCAATGAGTCTCCAGTAGATCAGGGAATTTGCAATTCTTCTCACAATCCAGACATTTCCATTGTGCTCATCTCCTCATATATCTCCAAGTTGGATGATCTGGTGAATCCTTTCCCATAAACACAACATATTTATGGCTTCTCTGTCTGTGAATGTTTTTAGATTATAAACTGGATAATGTTAAATAATTTCTGCAGTCAGTTCACTGGAACACTCACACTCTTGTGTGTGTGTGTGTGTATCTGTGTTGGTGCTTGACCACACACAATGTTGTTTGAAACCTTTGCTCACTGATAGACCAGATAATCATGTTCCCTTTATGTCCAAATGAATGTAGTGCTTCTGTTGAATCTTTATATCATGTTTGATTTGTCTCACTTCTTGCGAGAGGTGCAGGTGGAGTTCATTGCAGCTAAATGTGAGGTGATGCACTTTGGGAAGAATAACAGGAAGGCAGAGTACTGGGTCAATGGAAAGATTCTTGGTAATGTGGATGTGCAGAGTGATCTTGGAGTCCATGTAAATAGATCCCTGAAAGTTGCCACCCAAGTGGATAGTGGTGTTAAGGCGGCATCCGGTGTGTTAGGTTTCATTTGTAGAGCGAGTGAGTTCTGGAACCACAATATCATATTGCAACTATACAAAACACTGGTGCGGCCACAGTTGGAATGTTGTGTACAGTTCTGGTCGCCCCATTACAAAAAGGATGTGGAAGCTTTGGAAAAGGTGCAGAAGAGATTTACCAGGATGGTGCCTGGTCTGGAGGGAAGGTCTTATGTGGAAAGGCTGAGAGACTTGGATCTGTTCTCATTTGAAAGAAGGCGGGATTTATAGAGACATATAAGATAATCTGAGGATTAGATAGGGTAGACAGTGAAAGTCTTTTTCCTAGGATGATGACGTCAGCTTGAACGAGACGGCACAACTACAAATTGAGGGGTGATAGATTTAAGACAGATGTCAGAGGCAAATTCTTTACACAGAGAGAATGGAAAATGTGTGGAATGCCCTACCAGCTAAGGTAATCAACTCAGCCACATTAGGGAGTTTTAAACAATCCTTAGATAAGCTCATGGATGATTTTGGGATAGTGTAGGGGGACGAGTTGAGAAAATTCCACAGGTCGATGCAACATTGAGGGCCGAAGGCCCTGTTCTGCGCTTTATTGTTCTATGTTCTATAATCTGAATCTTTTTCCAAGGTAGAAATGACAAATTTTGGAGGCCATAGATTTCAGGGGACAGCAGGAAATTTAAACACAATAAAAACCGGAAGAACAGAAGATGCGGTAAATCAGAAACAAAAACAGAAGTTTCTGGAAATGCTCAACAAGTCTAGAAGCATCTGTGAAGAGAAATCAGAGTCCACGTTTCTGAGGAAGGACCTGAAACATGAACGGATTTTTATTTTCTCAGATGCTGCAAGACCTGCTGAGCATTTCCAACAACATATGGAAGTTTAAAGGGAGTTATGTCAAGCAAGTTTCTTATGCAAAAGGTGGTAGATGACTAGAATGTACTCTGCTGGGAGGTGGTAAAAGCAGAAACAATCATAATGCTTCAGAGGCATTTGGGACGACACATAAGCCGGCAGGGGTTGGCAGGGACATGGATCATGTCCAGGCAGGTGGAATTAGTTTGGAATGGCATCATGGTCTGCACAGACATGATGGGCCCATTATTCCGGTGCTGTTCTGTTCTGTTTTCCAGGGGGTACAATGTGTGGAGTGAGAGTTAATATTTTTAGAACACACAGTGAGTTGATACATTTTTAGAGAAGCAATGTGGAAAGGAAATATATATTTGGATAGCACAGACACAAAGAGTAGAGACTGAGGGAAGGGGAGGGGGAGCAATGTGTACAATTCTTTAAAGGAGAGAGGACATAATCAAAGTGTTTTGATCAAAACATATGGGATCCTGGGTTTCATTAAACAATTTCAGTGACTGATTAGGTCACAGTCAATCATTGTATCCAATTCAGGTCAACAGATTCCTGCTCAGGAAGGATCTGAGTGATCTTCAGGGTGTGGAGTATAGACTTACTAGTGTGGTGCACTGATGAAGAAAATGCAGTCACTGGATTGATTTGGAAAAAAAATGCTATTTTCTTTGAAGAAATCAAGTTGAATATATCTTTATAGATTAAAATGGATAAGATTATAACACATCTACATAGAGCAGACAATAAAATTAATTGCACTTGATAGGTGATGGCTCAAAAGTTAAGATTAGATATAACGTTATGAGAAAGTGGGAGATGAGCAAGTGTTCCCGCTGACTGTATTGGCTGGAAATATGCAGAACATGCTGCCTATTATGGTGGTGCAAGTAGGGTTGATCAATGATTAACAAATAGGATTATATCAGATCTGAGGGAAATAAACTTCCAGGGGTTTGTGGACAGTTGGAGAATGAGAATAAGGGATTCTGCTACAGAGAGCCAGCTTAGATTTGATGGGTACCTTTCTGTGCCCTAACACTTTTTTTTGTACTTGCTTAACTTGTTCTGGTTATTTGTGTTCAGGGTTAAATTATCATTAAGGCAAATCTGCTCTGTGTTTATGCTCAGACCAACACAGGTTGTCCTTCCACAGCAGGAGATACTGTTTACTGATTTATAATTGGTTCTGGGGGAGTCCCCAGGTAGGGTACCCAGAACTGAAAATCTGCTCCAGGGTGTTTTAACCAGGACTGTGAATATCTTGGAACATCTAGTGCCACTCCAATACCTGAAATGCTTTCTGACTGACTGACTAAATGAAATATGTTCCTTCCACAGCATGTCGCTGGCTGGAGTTCTGTGGTCAGTGTTGTTCCACAAGGATCAGAAATGGAACATCTATTGTCAGTAACATATATCAATGATTAGCATGGAAATGTAAACGATTTGATTAGCAAGTTTCTAGATGGTACAAATAGATGAAATTGTGAATCGTGAAGAATGTTGTCAAAGGATACAGCAAGAAAGAGATCAGTTGGAAAACCCGTACGAAGATAGATTTTAATCCAGACAAGTGTGAGGTGATGTATTTTGGGATGCTCATTGCAAGAGGAATGTATTCACTAAACCGAAGGGCTCTCAGCAGCATTGATGTACACAGGGATCTTCAGGGGCAAGTTCACAGCTCCCTGAAAGTGGTGAAGGATCTGTATGGCATCCTTGCCTTCTTTTGTCAGGGACTGAATATAAAACTGTCATTAGGCCACCTTTGGAGTATTGTGTGCTGTTTTGATCACCACATAAAAAGGAGGATGTGGAGGCTTTGGACAGCGTGAAAACAGGTTTACCAGGATGTTGCCTGGATTGGGAGAGGTTGGAAAGACTTGGATTTTTGTCTTGGGAATGTCAGTGGCTGCGGGTGATCCGAAAGGTTCAGACAGAGTGAATAATCTGAATCCTTTTCCAAGGTGAAAATGGCAAATTCTAGAGGCCATAGCTTTAAGGGGAGAGGGGGCAAGTTTAAAGGAAATGAAAACCAAAACAACTGCAGACGCTGTAAACTAGAAACAAAAACATTTTCAAAAAAAGTTCAGCAGATCGAGCAGCTTCTATGAAGATAAATTACAGTTAACGTTTCTGAGGAACGGTGACCAGACCCAAAACATAAAAACTTTTTCTTCACAGATGCTGCATGATCTGCTGAACATTTGCAACAACATGTGCAAGTTTAAAGGGAGTTGTGTCAGACAAGTTTCTTATGCAGAAAGTGGTAAGTGACAAGAATGTACTTTACTGAGAGATGGGAAAATCAGAAACAATCGCAACGTTTAAGAGGCATTTGGGCAGACACATAAGCAGGCATGGATTGGCAGGGATATGGATCATGTACAGGCAGATAGAATTAGTTTGGAATAGCATCATGATCTGCACACACATGGTGGGCCAATTATTCCAGTGCTGTACTGTTCTGTTTTCCAGAGGGTAGAATGTGTGGAGCGAGAGATAGTATTTTGAGTGGAATATGTCTCTTCTTTAGACCACACAGTAAGTTGATGCATTTTGAGAGAAGCAATGTAGAAAGGTAATATATATATTTGAATGGCACAGACACGGAGAGCAGGACAGCAGGAATGGGGGACAATGTGTACCAATCATTAAAGGAGAGAAAACAGAAAGTGTTTTGAGTAAAACAAATGGGATGCTGGGATTCATTAATGGGGGAATGATAACAAACTCACGGAAAAGATGCTGACCCTTGACAAAGCTCTAGTTAGGTCACAGTCAATCATTGCATTCAATTCTGGCCAACAGATTCTGGGTCAGAACGAGGAAGTTAAATACCATAGAGGGGCCAGTTTCATACCTTTTGTTTCTCTTTCAGGACACCGTGGGGTCTCAAGGGTTAAACAGTCCCCTGCCAAATGCCTTATTTCATCAACTGAAGGCCTGTACTCTTACAATACAGACAGAACACCACAGAAGGGGGGAGGCTGACAGTATCTCAAAATAGAACTTCTTGCTGCTACACATGTGGATTGCCCCGGAACCCCAGAGGAATTTGCCCATTCCAGACAAGACTGAGAGCCCTGTGCAAAACCCTGTTAAACTGCCTCCCACTCCTATTGTCTTACCTACCCTCCATATGAGCATCGGGAAGTGAATCCCCCATTTACTGAAGGAAGAACCCTTCTGCCTTAATCTCTTCCCATCAACACATAATCATGAACAATATGATAATCAATTTCTGTAATCCATTCGCACGTTATCACAGGACATCGTCATTCATCAAGCTTTGTAAGGTCATAATTACCTGCTATAAACTATGTCATGACAATCGCCCATGTGACTGATATGCCTTTGTCTAATTCCTATTAAATATACTGTCTCTGTGGGTAAGGCAGAGATTCATGAAGAAGAATCTCTACAAGTAGACACTGGACTACTTTACAGATGCTTTGAAACTCTCGCCGGCTGTCCGATAATAAAGCTACTGCTGTTGTGCAGAAAACTTGTCTCGTCTGGATTTGTGGAACAAAATGGGCATCAACAATGAAGGATATGAGTGATCTTCGGAGTGTGGGGTACAGACTTACTGGAGTGGTTCACTGATGAAGAAAATGCAGTCACTGGATTGATTTGAAGAAATTGCTATGTTCTTTGAAGTGAAGAATTTGGATATAGTTTTGATAGAGCTGTATAAGATTATAACATACCTAGATATAGTAGACAAAAATATCTGCATTCGATAGGTGATGGCACAAGCATTAAGGTCAGATGTAAGGTTTTGAGACAGCGGGAGATGAGCAAGTGTTTCTGCTGACTGTATTGGCTGGAAATATGCAGAACATGCTGCCTATTATGGTGGTACAGGCAGAGGAGAAGATGAATGATTGATAAAAACAATTATAACAGATCTGAGGGAAATAAACTTGCGAAGTTTGGGGGATATATGGGGAGTGAGAATATGGGATTCTGCTACAGAGAGCCAGCTTGGATTTGATTGGCCTCTTTCTGTGCTAAAATGCATTTTATTTGGACTTGCTTAACTTGCTCTGGGTCAACAATTAAGAAGTCATTTAGGCAAATCTGCTCAGTGTTCCTACTCCGACCAATACAGGCTGTCCCTCCACAGCAGGAGATAATGTTTACTGCTTTATATTGGGTTCTTGTGGGGGGGTGAGCTAATAGTGTGTGTAACAGTCTGCTAACATTTATCTGAAATGGCAAAACACCAGTACAGCCACACTAGGGGCAGACTCTGGAAATGTGGGGATTTCTTTACCCATCCCACCTGGAAACTGGCCAAACCAGTCAGACTGGAGAGCTGTTGACCTGCTCTGTGTGTGTGGGGGGAGGGGGCGGGGAGGGGGGAGAGGGGGGTGTGGACGGGGGATTCACTCAGGTATCCATCCTGCTGAGACACCAATGAATTTACTCATAACCACAGCTGAAGGATTTTTTCTCTCTCTCTTTCACACCAAGGAATGAACAATGGTTTTGGCAGTTCATAAAGTTTTGCATATAGAGAACATAGTTTTGGAAATGTTCACAAAATCGTTGGACATGTAGAGATTCACACTGGGTAGAGACTTTTATTTTCCTTTATTCATTCACAGGATGAGAGTGTCGCTGGCCCGGCAGCATTTACTGCCCATCCCTAATTGCCCAGAGGGCAGGGAAGAGTCGACCACATTGCTGTGGGTCTGAAGTCACAATGTAGGCCAGACCAGATAAGGATAGCAGCTTGCTTCCTGAAAGGGCATTCGTGATCCAGATGGGTTTTTCTGGCATTCGATTAATGGTCATCATGAGATTCTTAAATTCTCGAGTTTTTAAAAATTGAATTCAAAATCCCCCATCTGCTGTAGTAGGCTTTGAACCCAGGTCTCCAGCAAGATATCTGGGGCTTTGGATGAACTGTCTAGCGACAATACCACTGGGCCAATACTTCCCCACATCGCTGTCCATCTGCACAGAGTGAACAGTGATTTTCTGGTTCATCACATATAAGTTTGCTGAATAATTGCAGGAGTTGGATGTTGATTGGCTTTTGACATTCATCTATGAACAATGTATTCTGGGGTTTGTTTCTGACGATGATTGGAAGCACCATCAGTCTTGTTATCTTTTGGGGATAAAAACAGATTTAATTAGCTTTCTGTTAAATGCATCACAATCAAGTCGATCCCATGACTCTCAGGCAGATTAGTTTCTTTTGAAGGGGTCTTCATTGCCCCAACCTCCTCCATCCTCTCTCCAACAGTACAATAATCTCACAGAGTCTCTTTATGATTATGAATGAGGCAATCTGATCAGCTGCTTCTTTCCCAACTCCCACGTCAAGTTGGATCTTAAACTCCCCTTGCTGCAGGTGTGATCCTGCATCATTGTACAGTGATGCTCGTATTTAATGTCTTGACCTATCAGTGTTCATGATACTGCATGTAGCTTCTTGTGTATGGGGCTGACAGTTTAAGAGTTTAGCTCTTTCCTTCCACCAACAGCAGTAGAATTGTACTCCAACAAAACTTACAGAATCACGGCCAAGCATATTCCCCAATTTACCTCTCACCATCAAACCAGTGTATCAATCCTCATTCAACTGAGAGAATTCAGGAGGCCATGCCAGTAAAAGCAGCATGAATATCTAAAAATGTGGTGTTAACCTGATGAAGTTCCCAAAGAGGTCTACTTGTGTGCCTAACAGCATAAGCAGCAAGTGATAGACAGAGTGAAGCAATTCGGGAAACAACAGAACAGATCTAAGATCTTCAGTCCAACCAAATCAAGTTGTGAATGAAGTCAGAGCACAGCTGGAGTTCTGAGGACAGTTCTCTTCAAGATATTAACCAACAAGAATGTCAGACTGGATTAATTATCATAAAACTCAAGTCCATTTGATATCCATATATTTACAACCAGTATTCAATTCACCAAATGTAGCTGAAGTTAAAGATAATCTTCAAATGACTGTAACAGTGGAGACATCTGAATACTTGATCAGCAACTTAAGGCCTGTTGTGTTTAGATAGTAATAATTTTAAAGAGATTTTAAAAAGTTAGGTGACTTGAGTATAATGGAAGAAGTTGATTGGTGGGTAGCTGCTAATCTTGTTTTAATCTGAAGTTAATGTAGGATTAGTGAACAAATAAACACATGGTAGGGTATCCCAGCCCCATGGAGTGCACATCCAGTTCCATGTGGGAAAGCCAGTACACTTCTTGTGTGAGTGACAACCACAAGAAAACGGAGGTGACATGAGAAATGTCAGGAACACTCGTTTGACTGTGGTTAAAGTACTGCACACATTTCTGATCCCCTTATTCCAGGGTTGATGTGATCACACCAGAGAGGGTACAGAGGAGATTGATCAGAATGTTTCTACAATTGGGAAATTTCTGCTCTGAAGAAATGTTGGATAGATTGGGGATGATTTCCAAGGAGGATGAGCTGAGATTTAATTGAAGTGATAAAATGCTGAGGAATCCAGATCGAGTCGATAGGAAGGAGCTATTAATTAACTGAGAGGTCAGAAACTGGAGGTTTTAGATTGAAACTAATTCCCAGAAAGAAGGGGAGGGGAGAATTCATTTCACTCGGAGACGGTGGGGAGCAGGAACTCATTGATGGGGTGGCAGAGGCAGTAACCAGCATCACATTCGAATAAGAGGACATGGATGTAACTGAGATGCTGGAACATGCAGGGCTGCGGACTAAAGTCTGCAGAATGGGATCATTGCGACTTATTTAACATTTCTCCAGAATATCAAACTCAAGTCCAATTTGAGAATTTATGAACATCATCCGACTTAAATTCCAAATGTCAGAATAAATTTATCAGAAAGTTACAGCACAGATCGAGGCCACTTGGCCTATCCTGCATGTGTTGGCTGAATAGAATGACCCAGGCTTTACAGTGTTCTGTACTCACCAACAAGAGCAGCAATTTCAGACTGTGAACTCTGCTCTCTATGTTGTTATAATCTGTTTTCATAATGTATATCTTTCACAGCTACTCACCTTGTTTCCTGGTTTCTTTCCCAGCTCTAACTCCATTCCCCATGGCCTTGAGGGACTACCATTTCTGCTGTTTAATCTCTCCGGCCAACCCCCGTGTGACGGACTGTCTTTTTGTCCTTGTCTCACCCTCACCTTGCTCACAACCTGTTACATTTATGATTCCCAGACCTCTGTGACTTCACTGCGCCCCCGGGTCAGTGGTATGAGTTTTGAATTCTCTTCCTCATGAGATAATCGGAAATCTTTCTAGCTGCAGTTTCCCCTAGATTTTATTTTGAAAAAAAAAAGAGGATTTGCATCAGAGTCAAGTATTTTGAGCCTTCATCCACAATTCTGAGCACTTAGACATAATTTGAGACCGTCCCACAGATGTGAAGGTTTGATGGATTGGCCGTACTAACATGGCCTGTAGTGTGTAGGTTAGGTGGGTTGGGTTAGCCATGGTAAATGTGGGATTATAGGGGTAGGGTGGGACAGCAGGTCATTGCAGACTCGATGGACCGAAGAGCCTGTTTGTGTGCCTAAGGGATGCTGTGATTCTCACTAATTGTGATTGTTGTCACATTTCCCTCATGCCAGGTTCATTCAGCTGAGGTACACATGCTGTGTTATGTGTTTCTCTGGGTTCTCACTCAATCCTTTCCTTCAGTTTTAGATCAATTTCACACTGTATGTGAGGGTGGGAATGAATTTGTACATATAAATACTCCAACCGAAACCCCTCACAAGTCAGGAACTGTTTCTGCTACTAGCATCACTCACAACAGGAAAATAAAGGTTCAGTCACAAATCTGACAGAAACGCAGAGGTTATAATCACTAGGAAAGGCTAAATACCTTAAAACTCTTTTCTTAAGAAAACAGGAGGCTGAGAGACAACCTGGTACAAGCAGGAAGCTTTGTGTCTGTGTTTTCAGAGATTTGAGGTTGAAATCATTGGGTTTGAAGCATGTTTCATTGCCCCAGGTCATCAAAGGTTCTATCGAAATGTGCATCTTTCTTTCTGCCTATCTGTCTGAGTCAACAATCAGATGGATAGGTCATTGACTGAGTGTTTTCCCAAATCCCTGATTGAATCTGCCTCCCCCCACAATCTCAGGTGCCTCACCACTCACTGGGTCACGGAGAATCTCTGCTGTTATCATGAGAGCTTTCTTTGCTGTCACCTCTCTTAGTGTTTCTGCCTAACCCCCACTTCCCTTCATTAAATCCCAGCTGCCTCTAGTCCACCCACATGGGTATGTTGAAGAGCATGACAGGAGAATGGATTGAAACTGATAGTTCAATAGCCAGAATGAAAGAGGAAGGAGGAAATAAATGGGGTTTATGGATCCCGGGGATACTGACTCCATGATTAGTCCTTGTGGGTATTCCCGCAGTAATACGAGACAGCATTCCATGATGAGAGTTAAATGCGGGTGGCTGGAGATGGAGCCACTGAACATGAACAGGTTTAGTTCAAACACAGGAGGTTGGTTCAGTCTGTAAAAGTGTGTACGACATGGATGTGAAGTGAACAGTGAGGGGAAATGTTGCCACAAGCTGCAGATGGATAACTTCCATTGGAACAGGGGGAGGCCATTCAGCCCCTTAATCCTGTTCTGCCATTCAGGATGATCATGGCTAATTTGTGGCCTAACTTGCAATTTTCAAAACCCTCCAAACTCATCAATAAACTCCTCTGCAACAGACAAGATGAATATTGAAAAACTGATCATCTGCAAATGCTGGGATATCAGGAACAAAAGCCGACATTGCTGGAAAAAAAATCAGCAGATCTGGCAGCATCTGTGGAGAGTGCACCTTTTGGGACCAGTGACGGGTCAGGTGACCAGTTGCAGCTGACCATTCTGCCTTTTCTGTCACACTCTCTGGAACAAGGGGAATGAGATTGTCAATAACAACTGAGAAAACAGGAGGGTGTGCTCAATCAGACTATAACCCATTTTGGTCTTTCACTTTTAATTTAACTGCAAACATTATTCATTAATATTTCTGAAATAGGATAATAGACCAGAAATCAACTCTTCATGTCATTGGGCCTGGGAAATTGTGCTAATTCTGACCTGGTCCAGCCGACATGTGAATCCAGACCCTGAATAATGGGGTTGACTCTGAACCATCTCCTGGGCAGTTAGAATGGATGACAAATGCTGCCCCAGCAAGTGATGCCATGATCCCATGAACAAACAAAACAAATCCAATCACTGTGGTTACTTGTGAGCTCGCTGATGATTCACCAAGCTGGATATCTGAGTGCGTGGCATCCCACACTCAGAGCAGGTGAATGGCCTCTCCCCAGTGAGAATTCGCTGGAGTACAGCGAGGCTGGATGGTGTACTGAACCCAGTACCACAGTGAGAGCACCTGAATGGTCTCACACTGGTCTCCTGGGACCGGGAGAGATGATATTCATCATCCCAGGGGATACTGGGTAAAAATACCTCCAAGAGGGATCTAGTGAGAGTAGATCGGGAGAAACTGTTCACATGCATGGGGGAATCAAAAATGAGGAGTCTCTGATGTAAAGGGACTGACAAAGGAAGCACATGTGACATGAGACAAAGCATTTTCGTGCAGAAAAAGTTTATGGAATGCACTGCCAAAGAGCGAGGTGGAGCCAGGTACAATGAAGAGAATAGAATTGAACAATTATTGGAAGGGGATGAATGGGAATGTTTATTGGGTAAAGGTAAAAAAATGGCATTTGGTGAGGTGATCTTTGGAGAGCTGATGAGTCAATCAGCCTCCTTTTGTCCTTCTGTGAACATTTCATTCTGAGCTCTCTAAGGAAATATCAGAGCAGGGATTGTGAAGAGGTCAGATTGAATGAGTGTCTTGGTGAAGAAAAGTGAGACACCTATACAAAGAGGTTTTGGGATGAAATAAGTCAAATGTTATAAATTTGCACGGCCATCAACATTACAGTAGTTACAAGTGGGACTGATCAAGAGAGTGGAATTAGAGCAGCAAATAAATCTTAAACATTTACGCAGCTAAAGGGGATGCTGGGTAAAGATACCACAGTTAGTGCTGATTTCATTCCAGACACACCAGCCAGGGCACACATCCTTGCTGTTTCTACCATCTTGATCTCTTCAAGATTTTTGTTCATTTGAAGTGTTTCATGTTTAGATAGTCCAGAGAAGACAGCTTCATTCTCCTCAATCTCTTCTGCCAGGCAATACTGCTGTTAGAATTCAAGTCACTATGGCGTGTTACTGGCTGCTTCAAGGACTGGAACTGCCAATTGAGACTGAAAGGTTACTGTATAAAATATCTTTGATTGTATTGCCAAATTGCCAGACACATGAGGGGCTTTAAGAAAAAGAACCTAAATGATGGGCATGGAGTGTCAGAGCGCCGACTGTTGGGGGGCATCCCGTTCCGATACAATCTATTGGTTATTGTTAGAATTGACTTGCACTGGCTCCAGAGAAGTGGGCAGAACATTATAACGGTGATCGGAGATGGTAACAAATTTCCCATGGGTTACAAATCGTAAATGACAGAGTACGTACGAGTACTGCTGGTAAAGTGTATAAAGTTATTAAAAATGGCCCCAACTTACTTTCAGATACAAATGAGAGAAAGGCACATTAAGTAGGTCATTGCATTAGTCCAAATTTAGAAATTCAGGGGAACTGAAGGGAGAGCTGGTGTTGGGAGTCATAGTAATGATAGGGGAAACCTTGTTTTACAGAGAGAGAGAGTTCCCAAATGGGAAACTCAGCTTTAAAATCACATCAACTACAGAGTCGTCCAATTCCGCAGGTCCAGATCCTTATCGGTAATATGGAAGGGGAAAGCAGCATTCCCAGCCCAGAAAAATCATTCCTATGTTATGCATGTGGTCGCATATTTAACTGGTCATGTGATCTGGGAAGACACCAATGTGTTTGGAAGAGGGTGAGGCTGTGTAAATGTAAGGACTGTGGGAAGGGATTCACTTACACCTCCCAGCGCGACACTGACTGACAGTCACACTGGGGAGAGACCGTTCACCTGCCCCATGTATGGGAAGGGAACTACTCGATCTTACAACCTGCTGAGGCACCAGAGATGGAACAGCGGATTTAGACCCTTCACCTGCTCCATGTGTGAGAAAGGATTCATTCAAATCTCTTACCTGCGGAGACATCAGTGCATTCCCATCGGGGAGATACCATTCACCTTCTCAGGTTGTGGGAAATGATTCACTCAGTGACCTGCTGAAACACCAGCGAGCGCACCCTGGGGAAAGGCCATTCACTTGTTCCCAGTGTGGGGGGAGATTCACTCAAATGCACCACCTGCGGATTCCCCAGTGAGCCCACACAGAGGGGAGGGGCCATTCAGGTGGTCAGTGTGGGAGAGGGGATTCAGTGATTCATCCTGACTCCCTGAGACCCCAGTGAGTCCACACAGGGGGAGGGGCCATTCAGGTGGTCAGTGTGGGAGAGGGGATTCAGTGATTCATCCTGACCCCCTGAGACCCCAGTGAGCCCACACAGGGGGGAGAGGACATTCAGATGCTCAGTGTGGGAGAGGGGATTCAGTGATTCATCCTGACCCCCTGAGACCCCAGTGAGCCCACACAGGGGGAGAGGTCATTCAGATGGTCAGTGTGGGAGAGGGGATTCAGTGATTCATCCTGCCCCCTGAGACCCCAGTGAGCCCACACAGGGGGAGAAGCCATTCAGATGGTCAGTGTGGAAGAAGGGATTCAGTCATTCATCCCATCCCCTGAGAACCCAGCGTGTTCACTCTGGGTAGGAGCTGTTCACCCCTCTGTGTGACAAGGGATTTGCTGCGTCTTCAACCCGATTGAGAGCCCAGTGAGTGCTCACAGGGAAGTGGTCATCCCCCTGCTCCATGTGGACTGCAGGACTCTGATTCTGATGTGACTGTCCATCAGAGTCAGGAGTGGACCTTGTACATGATGACACTGTTGGAGTATTGATGTTATTGTTAATCACATTAACTGGGCTGGAGGTGACTGAACTTACATTGCCACTTTCTGAACCTCAGGATGTCTCTCTGGGCAGTAAGTCTCCACAAACAGCAATGTGACAATGAGCAGGGATCACCTGCTTTGATTCAAATTGTGATTGTAGCACGGCTGCTTCACAGCATCAGGTACAAGGTTGGAGTCCAGCCTTGGTCAACGGCCTGTGTGGAGTTCCCACATTCTCCCCATGATAGAGTGTGCCCCCTCCAGGTGCTCTGGTTTCTCCCACAGCCCAAAGATGCGAAGGTTAGGTGGATCAGTCGTGCAAACTTGTCCACAGTGTCCAGGAATGTGCAGACTAGGTGGATCAGCCATGGGAAATGCAGTGTTACAGGGATGGAGTGCTCT
Source organism: Chiloscyllium punctatum (assembly GCF_047496795.1). Lineage (NCBI taxonomy): Eukaryota > Metazoa > Chordata > Chondrichthyes > Orectolobiformes > Hemiscylliidae > Chiloscyllium > Chiloscyllium punctatum. The sequence continues at coordinate 7,244,717 of NC_092755.1, forward strand.
GGGCGTAATGTTCTTCGGATGGTCGGTGGGGTTTGATCGGCCAATGCTCTCCTCCCACACTGTAGGGATACTATTCTGTGGGTGGCACGGTGGTCAACACTGCTACCTCACAGCTCCAGAGACCTGGGTTCAACTCCTGCCTCAGGCGACTGACTGTGTGGAGTTTGCACATTCGCCCCGTGTCTGTGTGGGTTTCCTCCCACAGTCCAAAGATGTGCAGGTCAGGTGAATTGGCTATGCTAAATTGCCCATAGTGTTAGGTAAGGGGTAAATGTAACTGTCAGTATCCTTAGAGCAAGTCACGTACGTCATCCGCCTCCATTTCACCCTGCTCTACGTTACATTCAGTCCAAATGTAATTTCAGAATTCCATTCATTGCGTTTAGAAACACCCATGATCTTGTATGAAACGAACATCCAGGTTCCATCAAATAGGTGTCCGCGTGGTTGGGTTGGAGCAACAGCAGGACACTGAGGATCGTACAGGGGACAAAGATGGAGTTGGATGCGGGATGTTTAAGAAGAGAGAGCTGGTGCATTGTTGGGGATAGCTTCTCAGGGGAGTAGCACAGCGGTAGCCAGGTCTATAACACCACAACTCAATGGCCTGAGGTATTGGGAGAGGTTGGACAAGCTGGAACATTTTTCTTCAGAGCATAGGAGACATAAGGGAGATCTTATAGAAATGTATATGATCATGTAGAGGCATGGAGAGGGTGAATGCATTCAGTCTTTTTCCCAGGGTTGAAGAATTGAGGACTAGAGGGCATCAGTTTAAGGTTAGAGGGGAAAGAGTAAAAGGGAACATAAGCAGCAACGTTTTTACACAGATGCTGCTTCTCGTACTGAATGAGCTGTCAGTGGAAGTGGCTGAGGCAGGTACATTAACAATATTTAAAAAACATTTGGACAAATACATGGATAGGAAAGGATTAGAAGGATGTGGGGCATGGGCAGGGAAATGGGGTTGCCATGGATGGACATTATGGTTGCCAGGGATCAGGCTGGCCCCTAGGGCCTCTCTCTGTGCTGTAGGACTCTATGACTCTATAACTGACTCTGCTGCAGAACAAGGTCTGGCAAAATCCAAGGGAGCAAAAATGGGAGGAGAACCACTAGTTGGGGGGCATAGACAGTTGTTACTGTGGCTGCGTCTGAGACTCCAGGATGGGGTCTTGTATCCCTGGTGCCTGGGTCAAGGACATCTGAGCATTTGCTTGAAATTCTGAATTAGGGGAATGGGAGGCCAGAGGTAATGGTGCACATTGCTACCAACGACAAGGGTAGAAAGAGGGATGAGATCCTGAGGAGTAAGCACAGGAAGTAGGGAACGACTGAAAAGCAGGACCTTGAGGGTTGTAATCACTGTGTTACCACCAGTCCCATGTGCTTGTGAGACAAGGAATTGAAAGATAGCAGAGATGAATGCATGGCTGAAGAGCTGGTACAGGGGGAGAGTGTCAGGATATTGGATCATTGGAATCTCTTCTGGAGCAGTTTTGACCTGAACTAGTAGGCAACTGCTATCCTCACAGGGAAGCTTGCTCCTGCTACAATGGAACGGTTTAACCTAGAATGGCAAGGTCCTGGGAATCACAGCAGCAGGGCAGCACGTGGGGGTTAAGGAAGGTCGGAAAATGTAAATGAGTCAATCAGAAAAGAAATACAGAGAAATGAACACCACAGTACGAATGGGCTGATTGTGTTAATTTCAACACAAGGCACAACATAGCTAAGGTAGTTAAGCTAAGATCCGATATTGTGGCCATTCCAGAGATTTGGTTCTGAAAAGGACAGGACTGGCTGCTCAATATATACAGGGTTTCATTGTTTCAGATGAGATGGAGAGGAGGGTAAAAGAGGTAGAGGAGTTGCTTTCCCAATCGGGTGAATGTTACGTCTGCACTCAGGACATACTGGAGGGGCTCGTCCACTGAGGCAACGTGGATAAGAAGGATGCAGTTGATGGGATTATACTACAGGACCCTCAATCTGCCAACGATACCTCGAGGTACAAATATCTCGGCAGATGATGGAAAGAGGCAATAACAACAGAGTTCTCAAAGTGACTTTAACTTCCCCACCATTTGCTGGCACTACTTTAGAGCAGGAGGCTGAGACGGTGCACAGTTTATTAAGTGTATCCAAGAGGGTTTCTTGAAATAGTAATGTAAAGGAGGGGGAGGGGCCATAATGGACCTTATATTGCTGAATGAGCCTGGCCAGGTGACTGACCTTTCAGTGGAAGACCATTTTGGAAACAGTGACCACAACTTAAGTTTTTTTTTAGGGCAGCTACGAATAAATGGGATGTTTCTAAATTGTGGGATTGCAAATGATGTCAGTATTCGGAAGGAGCTAGGCAGTGTTAATTGGGAGGAGCTGTCATCAGACAATGACACATTGGGCACGTGGGAGTTAGTTAAAGGCCTGCTGATCGAAGTTCACGACCAGCATGTTCCAGTAAGAAGGAGGGATAAGGCTGGCAATGTAAGGGACCCTGGGATAACAAGGGAGGCTGGGAATTTAGTCAAAGGGGGAAGAAAAACAAGCTTATGCCAGGTTTGGGAAGCTAGAATTGGACATGGCATGTGAGGAATGTAAAAAACCAGAAGTTGGAAGGAACCTGAACAGGGAATGAGCAGAGCAAGGAGGGGCCATGCCCTTCGCAAGTAGGGTTAAAGTGAATCCCAAATCGTTCTGGAGATAATTACCCACAAGAGGATATGAACATGGATTGTTGCAGCGCAGTACAGGCCTTTTAGCCCTCAATACTGCACCGACCTGCGAAAAATATCTGATACCTATCTAACCTACAACCTTCCAATAATACCCATATGTATGTCCAACGCTCATTTAAATGCCCTTTGCATCAGCGATTCTATGACTGTTGCTGGCAATTAAGTCACCTCTCGACCTTCTTCTCTCCAACTAAAACAGCCTCCATTCCCTCAGCCTTTCCTTGTATGACATTCCTTTCATACCAGGCCATATCCCAGTAAATCTCCTCTGAACCCTTTCCACGGCTTCCACATCACTAGGAAAGAGTTCGGGCCAGTCAAGACTAAAGGAAGGAACTTGTGCTTGAAGTCAGTGGAATTGGACGAGATCCTAAATAATCACTTTGCATCGGCATTCACCCAGGAAAAGGATATAGAGGATAATGAGATTTGTGTGGAGCATGCTAATGTGCTCTGGCATTTTTGAGGTCGAGAAAGGAGCGTTGGATTTCTTGAAGAGCATTAAAGTGGATTAATCCCGAGGACCCGATGGTAGCTACCCCAGGTTATTTGAGAAAGGCAAGACAGGAGATTTTTGGGGTCTTGGCCATGATTTTTGAATCCTTGCTCGCCACTGGAAAGGTCGCAGAGGACTGGCGAGTAGCTTATGGTTTTCCTCTCTTGAAGAAGGGAATCAGGGACAATCCAGGAAATTATAGCCTGGTGAGTCTCACCTCAGTGGTTGGGAAGCTTTGGACAGAATTCTTACGGATAGGATTTATGCGCATTTGGTAAAGGATGAACTAATTAGGGACAGTCAGCACAGCTTCATGAGATGCACAGGGTTGACGGTCAAAATGTTTTACCCAGAGTTGAAATATCTTTACTAGAGAATGTGCACTTAAGGTGAGAGGGGGAGAGCTGAAAGCAGATGTGAGGGGTAATATGTTTTCCACAGAGAATGGTCAGAATCTGGAACATGCTACCAGGGATGGTATAGGAGGCAGATATGAGAGGGGTGTTTAAGGGGTTTTTGTGTAAGCATGTGAATATACAAGGATATGGAACAAAGATAGGCAGAAAGAATGAGTTTCATTTGGTTTCACATTCAGCACAACATTTTGGGCTGAAGGGCCCGTTCCTGTGCTGTACTGTTCTTTGTTGTGTTTCTTTTGTTACAACATGACGGTGAACCCCTCTGTTAATTAAACCAAACACCCAGAAAAGTTCACCTCACCACGTAATCTGTTAAATTCTGAGTGACCGAGAACTCTTAAATTCCATTATTTAAAGAAAATAGCATCAATTTATTTTAACTTGAAATGTGAATATTAAACAACTATTCATAAATCTAAGCTCTCCCTTTCTCTTCACTGCTTATTATCTGCCTCCAGCTCTATAAGTATACGTTATTTCAATAAGACACTTCTTAAAATTACATCAATTTAATTTCAATCCCATACTGTGACTCGTGTCTTTTGTGTCTTTCTGCTTCTGGCGGAGGATCTCCCTGGGTCGTCGTTGTCTTCTTTTACTCCGAATATGTTTCATATGATTGAGAGACTTTCCTAATTTGTTGGCGAGCAAGATGTTAACGCTCCCAGACAGCAGTTACTCTCTGACCAGTTTTCGAAATGTCTGCATTTTAATTGCCCCCATTATATCATCTAATTGGCTTGAGGCTGGCAAAACAATAAATTCAAACTCGATTGGGTTTTGGAATCTTGGGGTATAATTTAAACTGAAAGGTTAACTTTGAATTATTGTCAAAACAGCAACCAACTCAGGTCTATATTTCACAGCCAAATGTTACATTTGTTTGCTTTCCCAGTACACTCTGGGATTGCTGGCCAGTCATATACGGTACACAGGTAATTGTAAGCTCTCAGTTCAGAAGAGCGTTCTCTCTCTCTTAAAGATACAGTACACACCTTCAACTTTATAACACTTTGAGCATTACCTTATCAGCAAGTTCGTTTATTAAAGTGACAAGCAGAAGATTGTTTACATGACCTTTTTGGCTTAATATTTCAATTTCAACATAGAACAATGGCTTGTGTTTGTGAGAGGATCATGTTGCTGTGTGCAACAGACTATCACTAATAAGATTATGCTCCCAATAACGCAGATTTCCTTTGTCTGTAAGTTCTGCACAAAGTGATTTAAACACCTGGAAAGGGGTTTAATTTTCCAATCTGATTTCCATTAATGCACTTCGTGGAACCTCAGGCAGATAGACGGACACAGATGGGTGCAAATTTGTTTTCCTCACTGAAGGAAGCACACGTTGCCATCAGAGTGTTTGTAACAGAAGGGCACTGACTCATTCCTGGGACTGGAGGTTGTTTACAAAGTGGGACTAAGTGGGTGAGTACTGCATGTGAATAAGAAGTGTTTTCATTGAACTGGATATTATTACCAAAGAGATTGGCAGGGTTGATGTTGGCAGCTGTCTCTGCTGATAGGAATCTACAGTGGGTCACAGTCTCCGGACTGGAGAGCAGCCTGAGTGACTGAGATAAGGAGAAATGACTTCACTCAAACACCTGGGAATCTGTGATCATTTCCACCTCAAGGACCGAATCACTGACTACATTCCAGAGAATAATTTGTCATGTTTGCGATGCTAAGTGGATCAAAAGATATTGCAGAAACTGGATGAGTTCGGAAAAGTTAACGATGATGTTACTAAAATGAACACAAATGCTGTGGCTGCTGGAAATTTGAAACAGACTGGCCGCAACTGTAGAGAGAGAGAAGCAGAGTTAATGTTTTTCATTTGATGTAACTTTTAAGCAGAACAAAGAATGTTATTAAGCTGTGGTCAGACTCCTGGGGCTAAATGGTATCGTTCTGTCTGTGTGGTTGAATTTTTTTGGAGAAACAATCCCCTCATTTGCTTGACTGTGGCACTGTGATTGCGCTATTGAAACAGCAATGACTCTTTCTGGGTCTCATTGATGTCTGGGTGTAAATTAGGGTCCGTTGTTCATCGCTGATTCTATAAGCAGTTCTTTTACATGGGAATATTCAATTTAAAATGTTGATCTTGCAACACAGGAAGGTTTTCTCCCAGACAGGGAGTCAGACGTCCACTACTGATCCTTACTGCCCATGACAGGACTCAAACCGAGAGATTTATTTTTGTGACTCAGTCAGATGTGGTATACAATAGCTCACACAGTCCTGTCCTTCCACACATCCCGGTTTCTGGACTCGGAATCAGAGGATCTTGATGGAGAAACACTTCCAACAGATGGGACAATCCAAGCGATACCCAATATCCACATTTTCCCTCTGGGGAGTCTCTGAAAAGTTGTCTGTCAGGATCTTTCTATAATATTTACTCAGTTAATTGCTAGGACAGAGAGATTCACTGGAGGCTCAGATTGTGAGTTTGAAGAGTAGTCACTGCTTTGATGTAGGAAATGGAAGGGTATCATTTGGATTGTTCATTTCACCCATTTGAAGAGGGGGCTATAGCTTTCATTGTGAATGGGAGCTTGAGAGAAGCTGATTGATCGTGGTTGTGGGGATGTTTAAACAAACTTTCAGGAACAGATTAATACACCAGAGGAATGTATCAGTGTTTACAGGGGGCTCCGAAGGTGGGGGGGGGGGTGGGGGGAATGTGTCAGGGTTTACAGGGGGCATTTGACGGGAGTGGGGGGAATGTGTCAGTGTTTACAGGGGACTCCGAGAGGGGTGGGCAGGGGGAATGTGTCAGGGTTTACAGGGGACTCCGAGAAGGGTAGGGGGCGAATGTGTCAGTGTTTACAGGGGGCAATGAGAGGGGTGGGGGGGAATGTGTCAGTGTTTACAGGGGGCTTCGAGGCGCTGGTGGAATGTACCTGTATTTACAGGGGCTCCTGTCCCCTCACCTACCCCCAACACCGTCCAAACCCGCTCCCATCAACCCCATCTGAAACCATTCCCGCCAAATCCGTGCGACGCCGTTGCCCCCCAAACCCGTGCGACGCCGTTGCCTCCCCAAACCCGTGCGACGCCGTTGCCTCCCCAAACCCGTGCGATGCTGTAGCCCCCCCACCCCGTGCGACGCCGTTCCGCCCCCACCCCGTGCGACACCGTTGCCCCCCCACCCCGTGTGATGCCTTTGCCTCCCCACCCTGTGCGACGCCTTTCCCCCGCAGCCCCGTGCAATGCCATTGCCCAACCCCGTGCGACGCCATTGCCCCCCCAACCTCATGCCACGCCATTGCCCCCCAGCACCGAACGACGCCGTTGCCCCCCAACCCCATGCCACGCCGTTTCCCCCCAACCCTGTGCAACACCATTCCTCCCCCAACCCTATGCATCGCCGCCCCCCCAACCCCGTGCAACACTGTCCCGCCAACCCCGTGCATCACCATATCCCCCCCAACCCGACCGACACAATTTCCCCCCACTCCGTGCAACACCATCCCCAAAACCCCGTCACCCCACCCCGTGCAACGCCGTTTCCCCCAACCCCGTCCAACCCCTTCGCCCCCAAACCCGTTGCCAGAACACCGTTGCCACCAATCACCGAATGCCTAAGGGAATCCTCAGAGAATGTGAGGGAGTCCCCAGAGTGTGACAGAGAGGGTCCCAGTGAGTCCCAGATTGTGTGAGAGAGTCCCATGGTGTGTAAGGGAATTCCTAAGTGTAAGAGAGACTCACAGAATGTCCCAGAGTGTGTGTGCACGACAGAATGTTCTGGGGTTGGTTGGGGGGGGGGGGGGGGTTGTGCGTGGGAGCATCCCTTGTGGTGGGGGGTGCGGTTTCACACGTGAGACAGAGTGCCTCTGGTTGGGGTGGCGCGCACACGCGAGATGGTGTCCCAGAGTGTGCGAGGGAATCGCACAGTGTGTACCCAGAGTGTGTGGGAGAGGGTCCCAGTGTCCCAGAGTATGTGAGAGAATCCCGAAGTGTGAGAGAGTGTCCCAGAGTGTGTTTGTGAGTCCCAGAGCGTGTAAGGGGATCAGAGTGTCCCAGAGTGTGGGAGAGAATCCCGGAGTGTCCCAGAGTATGTGGGAGAGGTTCCCAGAGTGTGTAAGGGAATCCCAGAGGGTCTGGAAGAGGGACCCAGTGTCCCAGATTAGGTAAGGTAGTCCCAGAGTGTGTTAGGGATTCCTAGAGAGTGTGAAAGAATTCCAGAGTGTCCCAGAGTATGTAAGGGAATCCCAGAGTGTGTACCAAGAGTTTGTGGGAGAGGGTCCCAGTGTCCCAGAGTGTGTGTGAGAGAGTGTGAGTCCCAGATTGCGTAAGGGAATCCCAAAGTGTCCCAGAGTGGGTTTGGGATTCCTAGAATGTGTAAGGGAATCCCAGAGTGTGAAATGGAATCCCACAGTGAGTGAGAGAGAGTCCCAGAGTGAGTGAGAGAGTCCCAGAGTCCCATGATGTGTAAGGGAATCCCCGAGTGTAAGAGAGAATCCCCGAGTGTCCCAGAGTGTGTGAGAGAATCCCAGTGTCCCAGAGTTTGTAACAGAATCCCAGAGTGAGAGAGAGAGTCTCAGGGTATGTGAGAGAGACCCAGAGTCCCATGGTGTGTAAGGGAATCCCCGAGTGTAAGAGAGAATTACAGAATGTCCCGGAGTGTGCAAGGGAATCCCAGAGTGTCTGAGAGGACACCCCGTACTGGCCTCTTACCCTCCCTCGATCTCTTCATAGCCAACTGCCGTCCCTCCTAGTTGAATTTATCCGATAGTGTGTAACAGAATCCTAGGGAGTGTGTGAGAAAGTCCCATGGTGTGCCAGAGGGAATCCCAGAGTGTATGAGAGGGAATCCCAGAGTCTCTGAGAGGGAATCCCAGAGAGTCCCAGGATGTTTGGGAGAATCCCCGAGTGTCCCAGTCTGTGTGAAAGAGTCCCAGAGTGTGTAACGGAATCCCGGAGTGTGTGAGAGAGAAACCCAGAGAGTCCCAGGGTGTGTGAGAAAGAATCCCAGGGTGTGTGTGAGAGAATCCCAGAGTGTCCCAGCTTGTGTAAGGGAATCCCAGAGTGTGTGGGCGAGTGTCCCAGTGTCCCAGGGTGTGTCAGGGATTCCTAGACTGTGTGAGAGAACCCCAGAGTGTCCCAGAGTGTGTGAGAGAATCTCATAGTGTCCCTGAGTGTGTAATGGAATCCCACAGTGAGTGGGAGAGAGTCCCAGAGTGAGTGAGAGAGTCCCAGAGTCCCATGGTGTGGGAATCCCCAAATGTTGGAGAGATTCCCCGAGTGTGCCAGAGTGTGCGAGAGAATCCTAGTGAGTGCAAGAGAATCACAGTGTCCCAGAGTGAGTGGGAGAGAGCCCCAGTGTCCCGGGTTGTGTGAGAGAGTCCCAGAGTGTATGAGAGAATCCCATTGTGTCCCAGGGTGTGTGTGAGGGAGTCCCAGAGTGTGTGGGCGAGGGTCCTAGCGTCGCAGATTGCGTAAGGGAATCCGAGAGAGTTCCAAAGTGTTTAAGCAATTCCCAGTATGTGAGAGAATCCCAGAGTGTGTGAGGGAGTCCCAGAATGTGTGAGACAATCCCAGAGTGTCCCAGAGTGTGTGAGAGATTCCCCGAGTGTGCGAGATAATCCCAGTGTGTTTAAGAGAATAACAGTGTCCCAGAGTGTGTGGGAGTGGGTCCCACAGTGAGTGGGAGAAGGTATCAGTGTCCCAGGTTGTCTGAGAGAGTCCCAGGTTGTGTGAGAGAGTCCCAGAGTGTGTCAGAGAATCCCATAGTGTCCCGGAGTGTGTAACGGAATCCCAGAGTGTGTTAGAGAATCCCAGAGTCCTATGGTGTGTAAGGGAATCCCCGAGTGTAAGAGAGAATCACAGAATGTACCATTGTTTAAGGAAAACACAAAGTGTGTGAGTGAGTGAGTGAGTCCCAGGCTGTGTATGAGTGAGAGTGAGTGTGTTAGTCCCAAGTTGTGTGTGAGTGAGAGTGAGTGAGTTCTTCCCAGGCTCTCTGTGTGTGTGTGTGTGTGTGTGTGTGTGTGTGTGTGTGTGTGTGTGTGTGTGTGTGTGTGTGTGTGTGTGTGTGTATGTGTGAGCGCGAGAGTCCCAGGCTGTGTGTGGGTGTGTGTGTGAGTGCGTCAGTCCCAGGCTGTGTGTGTGTCTGAGTCAGTGAGTGAATTCCAGGCTGTGAGCATGTGAGTGAGTGAGCCAGTCCCACGCTGTGTGTGTATATCTCCGCCACAGGGAACCCCTCACACTCACTCCAGCACCGTCACTCTGACCCCCTCACATTGACTCCATCACCATCACCCTGACCCCATAACACTCATTCTGTCACCGACACCCTGACCCCCTCACACGCACTCCATCACACTCCCACACTGACCGCCTCACATTCACTCCATCACTGTCACCCTGACCCCCTCATACTCGCTCCATCACCCTCACTCTAGCCACCTCACTCTCACTTCCTCAGCTTCACCCTGGCCACCTCATACTCACTCTATCACAGTCACGCTAACCCATCACACTCACTCCACCACAGTCACCATGATCCCCTTACACTTATCCATCAACTTCAACCTGACCCCCTCACATTGTCTCCATCCTCATCTCCCAGACCCCATCACACTCACTCCATCGCCGTCACCTTCACTCCCTCACACTCACTCCGTCACCGTCACACTGAACCTATCACACTCACTCCATCACTGTCACCTTGACCCCCTAACGCTCACTCAATCACCCACACCCTAACCTCCTCACACTCACTCCATCACTGACAAACTGACCCACTCACACTCACTCACTCTATCACCTTCGCACTGAACCCCTCACACTCACTCCATCATCGTCACCCCGACCCCCTCACGCCCACTCCATCACCCCCACCCTGACCCCCTCATACTCACTCCATCCCCATCACCATGACGTTCTCACACTCCATCATTGTCACCCTGACCCACTCACACTCACTCCATTACCGTCACCCTGACCCCCTCACACTTACTCCACCATGGTCACCATGATCGCGTCACACTCACTCCATCAGTTACACTGACCCCTTCACACTCACTCCATCACTGTCACCCTGAACCTCTGACACTCACTCCATCACTGTCACCCCGACACACTCACACTCACTCCATCACCCTCACAATGACGCCTCAAACTGACTTCCTCACTGTCACCCTGAACCCCTCACACTCACTCCATCACCGTCAGCCTGACCCCCTCCCATTCACTGCATCATAGTCACGCTGACTCCCTCACACTCACTCCATCACCATCACCCTGACACTCCCACATTCACTCCATCGCCGTCACACTGATCAGCTCGCACCCACGTCATCACCGTTACCATGACACCCTTACACTCACTCCATCACCGTCACCCTGACCCCCTCGCACTCACTCCATCAACGTCAACCTGATCCCCTCACACTAATTCCATCACTGTAACCCTGACGCACTCATACCATCAACCTCAACCTGACCCCCTCGCACTCACTCCATCACAGTCACCCTGACCCCCCCCACACTAACTCCATCACTGTCACATTGAACCCCTCACACTCACTCCATCACCATCACCCTGACCCTCTCACACTCACTCCATCACCATTACCCTGACCCTCCCACAATCACTCCATCGCCGTCACACTGATCACCTCGCACCCACATCATCACTGTTACATTGAACCCCTCACACTCACTCCATCACCGTCACATTGAACCCCTCACACTCACTCCATCACCGTCACATTGAACCCCTCACATTCACTCCATCACCATCACCCTGTCTCCCTCACTCCCACTCCATCATCCCTACCCTGACCCACTCATACTCACTCCATCCCAGTCACCCTGACCCTTTCACACTCACCCCATCGCCCTGAACCCCTCACACTCACTCCATCACCATGACCCCTTCTCCCTCACACCCACTTCCATCACCCCTACCCTGACCCCCTCATAGTCACTCCATCCCAGTCACCCTGACCCTTTCACACTCACCCCGTCGCCCTGAACCCGTCTCACTCGCTCCATCACTGTCACCCTGACCAAATCACACTTGCTCCATCACCCACACCCTTGCCACCTCACACTCACTCCCTCACCCTGGCCACCTCTTACACTCTTTTTCACTCTCACCCTGACCCCCTCACACTCAATCCACCACGGTCACAATGATCCCCTTAAACTCACTCCATCGCCCTCACCCTGGTCACCTCACACTCACTCCCTCACCCTCACCTTGACCCCTCACGCTCACTCCATCACAATCACACTGACCCACTCACACCAACTCCATCACCATCACCTTGATCCCCTCATACTCCCTCCATCACTCTCACCCTGGCCACCTCATACTGTATTACCGTCACCCTGACCCTTTCACACTTATTCCATCCCCCTCACCCAGACCCCATCACACTCACTCCATCACCATCACCCTGACATCCTCACACTCACTCCATCACCGTCACCCTAACCCGCTCATACTCTCTCCATCATCATCACCATGAAAGACTGTCACCTTGACCTCCTCACACCCCCTCCATCACCGTTACCCTGGCCACCTCATACTCACTATCACCATCACCCTGACATCCTCACACTCACTCCATCTCTGTCACCCTGACCCACTCACACTCACTCCATCACCCTCATCCTGACCCCCTCATACTCACTCCATTACAGTCACACTGACCCACTCACACCAACCCCATCACCGTCAACCTGACAGTCTCACACTCACTCTGTCACAGTCACCTTGACACCATCACATTCATTCCATCACTGTCAACCTGACCCACTCACTCTCATTCCATCACCGTCACCATGGTCCCCTCACACTCACTCCCTCACCCTCACCCTGACACTCTCACACTCACTCCTTCAACATCACCCTGAACCCCTCACACTCATTCCATCGCCTTCACCCTGACCGCCTCTCACTCTCACTACATCACCGTCACACTGACTGCCACACACTCACGCAGTCTCAGTCTCTATGTACCCTCACACTCACCCCATCAATTTCACCCTAACCCCCTCACAATCACTCCATCACCGACACCCTGACCGCCTTGCACTCACTCCATCACCATCACCCTGACCCTCTCACAATCACTCCATCGCCGTCACACTGAACACCTCGCACCCACATCATCACCGTCACATTGAACCCCTCACACTCACTCCATCACCGTCACATTGAACCCCTCACACTCACTCCATCACCATCACCCTGTCTCCCTCACTCCCACTCCATCACCCCTACCCTGACCCACTCATACTCACTCCATCCCAGTCACCCTGACCCTTTCACACTCACCCCGTCGCCCTGAACCCGTCTCACTCGCTCCATCACTGTCACCCTGACTAAATCACACTTGCTCCATCACCCTCACCCTTGCCACCTCACACTCACTCCCTCACCCTCACCCTGGCCACCTCTTACACTCTTTTTCACTCTCACCCTGACCCCCTCACACTCAATCCACCACGGTTACAATGATCCCCTTAAACTCACTCCATCGCCCTCACCCTGGTCACCTCACACTCACTCCCTCACCCTCACCTTGACCCCTCACGCTCACTCCATCACAATCATACTGACCCACTCACACCAACTCCATCACCATCACCTTGATCCCCTCATACTCCCTCCATCACTCTCACCCTGGCCACCGCATACTGTATCACCGTCCTCCTGACACTTTCACACTTATTCCATCCCCCTCACCCAGACCCCATCACACTCACTCAATCACTGTCAACGTGTCCTCCTCACACCCCCTCCATCACCGTTACCCTGGCCACCTCATACTCCCTGTATCACCGTCACCCTGACCCCCTCACACTCACTCCATCACCCTCATCCTGACCCCCTCATACTCAATCCATCACAGTTGTCCTGGCCCCCTCACACTCACCCTATCACAGTCACACTGACCCACTCACACCAACTCCATCACCGTCACCCTGACAGTCTCACACTCACTATATCACAGTCATCTTGACACCATCACATTCATTCCATCACTGTCAACCTGACCCACTCACTCTCACTCCATCACTGTCACCATGATCCCCTCATACTCACTCCCTCACCCTCACCCTGACACTCTCACACTCACTCCTTCAACATCACCCTGAACCCATCACACTCATTCCATCACCTTCACCCTGACCGCCTCTCACTCTCACTACGTCACCGTCACCCTGACCCCCACACACCTACCCAGTCTCAGTCTCTATGTGCTCTCACACTCACCCCATCAATGTCATCCTAACCCCCTCACAGTCACTCCATCAACGTCACCCTGACACACTCACACACACTTCATCACCATCACCCTGACCCCCTCACATTGACTCAATCACCATCACCTTGACCCCATAACACTCATTCCATCACCGACACCCTGACCCCCTTGCACTCACTCCATCACCGGCACCCTGACCCGTCACACTCACTCCATCACCCTCACACTGACCGCCTCACATTCACTCCACCACAGTCACCCTGACCCCCCTCACACTCACTCCATCGCCGTCACCCTGACCCTTTCACACTCACTCTGACCGCTCAAACCTACGTCCGCAGTGTCACCCTGACCCCCTCACACTCATTCCATCTCCCTCACCCTGACCCTTTCACACTCACTCCATCACCATCACCCTGATCCTTTCACACTCACTCCATCACTGTCACCCCAACCCACTCACACTCACTCCATCAGTGTCACCCTGACCCCTCACACTGACACAATTACCATCACCCAGAGGCCCTCACAATCACTCCATCACCGTCATCCTAACCCCCTCACACTCTCTCCATCACCGTCACCCTGACCCCATCTCACACGCTCCATCACTGTCACCCTGACCCCCTCATACTCGCTCCATCACCCTCACTCTAGCCACCTCACTCTCACTTCCTCAGCTTCACCCTGGCCACCTCATACTCACTCTATCACAGTCATGCTAACCCATCACACTCACTCCACCACAGTCACCATGATCCCCTCACACTTATCCATCAACTTCAACCTGACCCCCTCACATTGACTCCATCCTCATCTCCCAGACCCCATCATACTCACTCCATCGCCATAACCTTCACCCCCTCACACTCACTCCGTCACCATCACACTGAACCTATCACACTCACTCCATCACTGTCACCTTGACCCCCTAACGCTCACTCAATCACCCACACCCTAACCTCCTCACACTCACTCCATCACTGACAAACTGACCCACTCACACTCACTCACTCTATCACCTTCGCACTGAACCCCTCACACTCACTCCATCATCGTCACCCCGACCCCCTCACACCCATTCCATCACCCCCACCCTGACCCCTTCATACTCACTCAATTCCCCACACCCTGACCTTTTCACACTCCATCACTGTCACCCCGAACCACTCACACTCACTCCATCAGCGTCGCCCTGACCCCCTCATACTCCATCAGCGTCACCCTGACTCCCTCACACTCACTCCATCACCAACTTCCTGACCCCCTCACACTCTCTCCATCACCCTCACAATGACGCCTCAAACTGACTTCCTCACTGTCACTCTGAACCCCTCTCACTCACAACATCGCCGTCACCCTGACCCCCACACACTCACTCCATCACTGTCAAATGGACCCCCTCACACTCACTGTATCACCGTCACACAGACCCTCTCACACTCTCGCCATCCACGTAACCCTGAACCCTTCACGCTCACTCCATCACTGTCCCACTCATCCCTTCACACTGACTCCCTCACCATCACAAATACCCCTTCGTACTCACTCCATCACCGTCACCCTGAACCACTCACGCTCACTCCATCGCCATCTCACTGACCCCTCACACTTACTCCGTCACTATGATCCCCTCATCTCATTCCATCACCGTCACCCTGATTCTGTCACACTCATTTCATCACCATCATACTGACACCCTCACACTCACTCCATCGCTGTCACCATGACCCCCTCACACTCGCTCCATCACCGTTGCCCTGACCCCCCCCACACTCGCTCCATCACCACCACACTGCCCCCCTCACACTCACACCATCTCCGTCACCCTGACCCCCTCACACGTACCCCATCACCGTCTCACTTACCCCATCACACACACTCAGTCACCGTCACCATGAACCCCTAACACTCACTCCATCACCATCACCCTGACCCTCTCACACTCACTCCATCACCGTCACACAGATCCCCTCACACTCACCATCAATGTCACACTGACGCCCTCACACTCGCTCCATCACCGCCACCCTGATCGCTTCACACTCACTTCATCACCGCCATGCGGACCCCTCACACACCCTCCAAACCTGTCACCCTGACCCCCTCACACTCAGCCAGTCAGATTCACTATGACCCCCTCACACTCACTTCATCACCGTCACCCTTGCACCCACACACTCACTCCATCACTCTGACCCCCTCACGCTCACTCCATCACCCTCACCCTTACCCATCACACTCACATCCTCATTGTCATCCTGAAGCCCGCATACTCTCACCATCACTGTCAACTTGATCCCCTCACACTCACCTAGTCACAGACACTGTGATCCCCTCACATTCACTCCATCACCATTGCCCTGACCACCTCACACTCGCTCCATCACCGTCGCCCTGACCCCCTCACACTCGCTCCATCACCGTCGCCCTGACCCCTCACACCTACCCCATCACCGTCACACTGACCCCATCACACTCATTCCCTCACCGTCACACTGACCCCATCACACACACTCCTTCACCGTCACACTGTCTCCCTCACACTCACTCCATCACCGTCAGCCTGACCTCTTCACACTAACTTCATCACCGCCATGCTGACCCCCTCACACACACTCCAAACCTGTCACCCTGACCCCCTCACACTCACCCAGTCACAGTCACAAAGGCCCCCTCACATTCACTCCATCACTGTCACCGTGAACGCCTCATACTCACTCCATCACCGTCACCCTGACCCCCTCACACTCACCCAGTCACAGTCACTATGACCCCCTCATGCTCACGACATCACTGTCACCCTGATCCCCTCACACTCACTCCACCAATGTCTCCCTGACCCCCTTACACGCATTCCATCACCATCACCATGACTCCCTCACACTTACTCCATCACTGTCACCCTGACCCCCTCACACTCACTCCATCTCCATCACCCTGACCCCCTCACACTCACTCCATCTCCGTCAGCCTGACCCCCTCACACTCACTCCATCACCATCGCACTGTCCCCCTCACACTCATTCCATCACTGTCACCCTGACCCCCTCACACTCACTCCATCTCCATCACCATGACCCCCTCACATTCATTCCATCTCCGTCAGCCTGACCCCCTCACACTCATTTCATCACCATCACCATGACCCCCTCACACTCATTTCATCACCATCACCATGACCCCCTCACACTCATTTCATCACCATCACCATGACCCCCTCACACTCACTCCATAACCGTCACTGTGACCGCCTCATTCTCACTCCATCACCGTCACCCTGACCCCCTTACACTCATTCCATCACCGTCACCCTGACCCCCTTACACTCATTCCATCACCATCAGCCTGACCCTCTCACACTCACTCCATCACTGTCGCCACGACCTCCTCACACCTACGCCATCACAGTCATGCTGACGCCATCACACTCACTCCATCAGCGTCACCCTGGCCCCCTCACATTCACTATATCACGCTTATATTGACACACTCACACTGACTTCTTCGCTCTCAACCTGACCTGCGCACACTCGTTCCATCACCGTCGCCCTGACCCCCTCACACTCACTCCATCACTGTCACAATGAACCCCTCACAATCGCTTCATCACCGTAACCCTGAACACCTCACACTCACTCCATCACCGTCACACTGACCCTGTCACACTCGCTCCACCAAGGTCACCCTGAACCCTTCACACTCACTCCAAACCCATCACCCTGACCGCCTCACACTCACCCAGTAACAGTCACTATGACCCCCTGACTCTCACTCCATCGCCGACACCCTGACCCCCTCACACTCACTCAATCACCAATACCCTGACCCCCTCACACTCACTCCATCACCGTCGCCCTGACCACCTTACATCTACTCCATCACCGTCACCCTGACCCCCTCACACTCACTCCATCACCGTCGCCCTGACCACCTTACATCTACTCCATCACCGTCACACTGACCCCATTACACTCACTCCATCACTGTCACACTGACACCCTCACGTTCACTCCATCATTGTCTCACTTACCCCCTTGCACTCACTCCATCACCGTCACCCTGAACCACTCACACTCACTCCATCGCCATCACACTGCCCCCTCACACTCACTCCGTCACTATGATCCCCTCATCTCACTCCATCACTGTCACCTTGATTCTGTCACACTCATTTCATCAGCGTCACACTGACACCCTCGCACTCACTCCATCACAGTCACACTGACCCACTCATACTCACTCCATCTACATCACACGGACCCCTCACACTCACGCCATCACCATCACACATACCCCCTCGCACTCACTCCACCAACGTCACCCTGAACCCCTCACACTCACTCCAACCCGTCACCCTGAACCCCTCACTCTCACCCAGTCACAGTCACTATGACCCCCTCACTCTCCCTCTCTCACCGACACACTGACTCACTCACTCTCACTCCATCACCGACACCCTGACCCCCTCACACTCACTCCATCACTGTCGCCCTGACCACCTTACACCTACTCCATCACCGTCACACTGACACCATCACACTCACTCCATCACCTTGATTCTGTCACACTCACTCCATCACTGTCATACTGACGCCTTCATATTCACTCTATCATTGTCACCCTGACCCCATCACACTCACTCCATCACCGTCACACAGATCTCCTCACACTCACCATCACTGTCACACTGACGCCCTCACACGCTCCATCACCATCACCCTGACCTATTCTCACTCACTTCATCAGCGCCATGCTGACCCACTCACACACCCTCCAAACCTGTCACCCTGACCCCCTCACACTCACCCAGTCACAGTCACTATGACTCCCTCCCACTCGCTCCATCACCGTCACCCTGATCCCTCACATTCACTCCATCACACTCTCCCTGACACCTCTCACTCACTCCATCACACTCACCCTGACCCTCTCACACTCACCCAGTCACAGACACTGTGATCCCCTCACATTCACTCCATCACTGTCACCCTGACCCCCTTACACGCATTTCATCACCATCACCCTGATCTCCTCACACTCACTCCATCACCATCACCCTGATCCCCTCACACTCACTCCATCACTATCACAATGACCCCCTGACAATCGCTCCATCACCGTCACCCTGACACACTCTCACTCACTTCATCACTGTCACACTGACCCCCTCACACTCACTCCATCACCGTCACAGTGACGCCCTGACACTCACCCAGTCACAGTCACTGTAATGGAGTGCATGTGAGAGGGTCAGGGTGACAGTGATGAAGTGAGTGTGAGTGTGTCAGGGTGACGGTGATGGAATGCGTGTGAGGGGGTCAGCGTGACGGTGATGAAGTGAGTGTGAGTTGGTCAGTGTGATGTGATGGAGTGAGTGTGAGGGGCTCACAGTGTCTGTGACTGGGTGAGCGTGAAGGGGTCAGGGTGAGGGGGATGGAGAGAATGTGAGGGGGTCAGCGTGGCGGTGATGAAGTGAGTGTGAGTGTGTCAGGGTGACGGTGATGGAATGCGTGTGAGGGGGTCAGGGTGACGGTGATGGAGTGATTGTGAGTTGGTCAGTGTGATGTGGTGGAGTGAGTGTGAGGGGCTCACAGTGTCCATGACTGGGTGAGCGTGAGGGGGTCAGGGTGAGGGGGATGGAGAGAATGTGAGGGGGTCAGCGTGGCGGTGATGAAGTGAGTGTGAGAGTATCAGGGTGATGGTGATGGAGTGATTGTGAGGGGATCATGTTGGCAGTGATGGAGTGAGTGTGAAGGTGTCAGGTTGTCGGAGATGGGGTGAGTGTGAGAGGTTCAGGGTGACGTTGGTGGAGTGAGTGTGAGGATATGAGGGTGACGGTGATGCAATGAGTGTGAGGGGTTCATGGTGAGGGTGATGGAGTGACTGTGAGGGGCTCATAGTGTCTGTGACTGGGTGACTGTGAGGGAGTCACGGTGACGATGATGGAATGCTTGTGAGGGGGTCAGGGTGATGGTGATGGAGTGACTGTGAGGGGGTCAGGGTGATGGTGATGGAGTGACTGTGAGGAGGTCAGGGTGATGGTGATGGAGTGACTGTGAGGAGGTCAGGGTGATGGTGATGGAATGAGCGTGAGGGGGACAGTGTGATGTGATGGAGTGAGTGTGAGGGGGTTAGGGTGACTATGATGGAGTGAGTGTCAGGGCGTCACGGTGACGGGTCACTCCATCATTGTCACCCTGATCCCCTCACACTCACTCCCTCACCGTCACACTGATCCCCTCACATTCTCACCTTCGTCCTCACCCTGACCGTCTCATTCTCACTCCATCACTGTCACATTGACCTCATCAACCTCACTCAGTCACCGTCACCCTGACCCTCTCACACACACTCCATCACCGTCACCCTGACACTCTCACACTCACTTCATCACCGTCACACTGACCCTCTCACACTCACTTCACCAACATCACCCTGAATCTCTCACACTCACCCATGTCATCTCCGACACCCTGACACCTTCACACTCACTCCATCACTGCCAACTTGACCCCCTCACAATCACTCCATCACCTTCATACTGAACCCCTCACACTCACTCCATCACACTCTCCCTGATCCACTCATACTCATTCCATCGCCATCACCATAATCCCCTCACATTCACTCCATCACCATCACACTGACCCCCTCACATTATCTCCATCTCCATCACACTGACCCCCTCACACTCACTCCACCATCCTCACCCTGGCCCCCTCACACTCACTCCATTACTGTCACCCTGACCCCCTCACACTCATTCAATCACCGTCAGCCTGACCCTCTCACACTCACTCCATCACCATTCCCCTGACCCCTTCACACTCACTCCATCACTGTCGCCACGACCTCCTCACACCTACGCCATCACTGTCACACTGACCCCATCACACTCACTCAGTCACCTCAACATGACTCACTCAAACTCACTCCATCATCATCACCCTGATTCTGTCACACTCACTCCATGACTATCACCATTATCCCCTCACAATCACTCCACCAATGTCTCCCTGACCTCTCACACTCAGTCCATCTCCGTCAGCCTGCCCCCCTCACACTCACTCCATCCCCGTCACCCTGACTACCCTCACACTCATTCCATCACTGTCCCCTGACCCCATCACACTCATTCCATCACTGTCCCCTGACCCCATCACCGTCCCACTGCCCCCTCACACTCACTCCGTCAACGTCACACTGTCCCCCTCACACTCATTCCATCACCGTCACCATGACCCCCTCACACTCACTCCATCACCCTCACCCTGACCGCTTCACATTATCTCCATCTTCACCACACCGACCCCCTCACACTCATTCCATCACTGACCCCTGACCCCATCACCGGCGCACTGCCCCCTCACACTCACTCCATCACTGTCACCCTGATCCCCTCACACTCAACCAGTGACACTCACTGTGTCCCCCTCACGCTCACTCCATCGCCGTCTCCCTCACACCCTCGCACTCACTCCATTTCCGTCACCCTGACCCCCTCACACTCACTCCATCGCCGTCACCCTGACCCCCTCAGACTTACTCATTTCATCGTAACCCTGACCCCCTCAGACTCACTCCATCCCCGTCTCTCTTAATCGCTCACACTCACTCCATCGACGTCACACTTAACCCCTCACACTCACTTCATCAATGTCACCCTGACCCCCTCACACTCAATCCATCAGCGTCATTCTGATCCCCTCACACTCATTCCATCACTGTCAACCTGACTCCTTCAAACGCACTCCATCACCAGCACACTGACCCTCTCACACTCACTGGAGCTCAGTCACCCTGACGCCCTCACATTCAATCCATCAGCGTCACCCTTAACCCCTCAGACTCACTCCATCACCTTCACGCTGACCCTCTCACACTCTCTCCATCATTATCACCCTGACTCCATCATACTAACTCCATCACAGTCACCCTGACCCCCTCACACTCACTCCATCACCGTCACCCTGACTCATTCACAATTACTGCATCACCATCAAACTGATCCCCTCACACTCCCTCCATCACTGTCACTGTGATCACTTCATACTCACTCCATCACCGAAACACTGACCAACTCACACTCACTCAATCACTGTCACCCTGACCCCCTCACACTCACTCCATCACCGTCACACTGATTCTCTCACACTCACTGCATCACCGTCACCCTGACCTCCTCTCACTCGCTCTATCACCGTCACCCTGACTCGCTCACACTCATTCCATCACCATCACACTGATCCCATCACACTCACTTCATCACTGTCACCCTGAATACTCACTCCATCACCGACACACTGTCTCCCTCACACTCACTTCATAACCATCACCCTGACCCCCTCACACTCACTCCATCACTGTCACCCTGACCCCCTCACACTCACTCATTCACTGTCACCCTGACCCCCTCAGACTCACTCCATCACTGTCACCCTGATTCCCTCACACTCACTCCATCACAGTCACCATTAACCCCTCACACTCACTCCATCCACGTCATAATTAATCCCTCACACTCACTCCATCACAGTCAGCCTGACTCCCTCACACTAACTCCATCACCATCAAACTGACCCCCTCACACTCACACCATTGCCATCACCCTGACCCCCTCACTCTCATATGTTACACCCTGCCACACACCACCCTCACTGTCTTGCTCACCACCACTCACTCCACCACCATCACTCACACACCCACACTCCAACATCATCACACTCATTGCCACACACCACCCCCGCCGTCACGTTCACCCCCTCATTCTCCACCACCATCAAACGCACTGCCCGACACCACCCCCACCATCACGCTCACCCCCTCACAC
The DNA here is from genome assembly GCF_047496795.1 of Chiloscyllium punctatum. Taxonomy (NCBI): domain Eukaryota; kingdom Metazoa; phylum Chordata; class Chondrichthyes; order Orectolobiformes; family Hemiscylliidae; genus Chiloscyllium; species Chiloscyllium punctatum. The sequence continues at coordinate 7,267,447 of NC_092755.1, forward strand.
TCCACCACCCTCACACACACTGCCCCACACCACCCCCATCGTCACGCTCACCCCCTCACGCTCCACCACCATCACACTCACTGCCCCACGCCAGCCCCACCGTCACGCTCACCCCCTCACACTCCACTACCCTCACAAAGACTGCCCCACACCAACCTCACCCCCTTACACTCCACACACAGCCCCACACCACCCTCACTCTCACGCTCACCCTCTCACACTCCACCACCATTACACTCACTGCTCCAAACACCCCGACCCTTACACTCAACCCCACACACTCCACCACACTCATACCCACTGTCCCACTCCACCCTCACCATCACGCTCACCCCCACACTCTCTCCCAAACTCTCACACACTGCCCCACACCACCCCCACCATCACACTCACTCCACCACACAATGCCCCACTGTCATGCTCACTCACCCTGCACAAAGCCTCACCATCAGACTCACTGAAATACGGTCTTCCCCACTGTAACACTCACTCGCCCACACACAGCTCCATCCTGCTTCTCAGACCCCGTGCACTCCCACCACCACCCCGCTCACTCCCTTGCACATTCCCCCATCATCCCGCTCACTCTCCCACACAATCTCCCACCATCATGCTCACTCCCTCGCACCCTCCCCCAGCATCACACTCACTCTCCCACACAAACCCCCACCTTCAAGCTCACTCTCCCACACAATCTCCCACCATCACGCTCACTCTCGCGTACACTTCCCCCGGCATCACACTGACACGCCCACGCAGTCTCCCACCATCATACTCTTCACACACCTTTAACTGAGCTCCTGCCTGTGAACCCCGACCCAGTTGATCCCCTCTAAATGGCCTTTGACCCCATCCCCATTCTATTCCCTGAGAAACAGACAATTGCTCCCACACAATGTGTTTTGTTTGTGATATCCTGTTGTACCAGTCTCAGCCACAGCCTACGGTGCCACTCCACCTGTTACCCCTTAGTAATGGCTCATGTTCTCACACCCACTATGTGCCCGAGCAATGGCGTTTGGCCCAAGCTCCATACTGTTTCCCTGCCTGATATGTCATCCCAATCTCGGTTCCCTAACATCGGCCTGAGGATCGACACTCTTCTGTTCCCCCAGCACCGAAGGATTCCAGGAAGGCAGTAACATTTGGAGGTTATGATCGCAAGATGGAGATAGAGTGAATGAGATTGGGGAAGGCAACGACAGTGGAATTGAGTGTGTAAGTGGAAAAAGGAAAGTGAAATTGCAGTGCAGCGTGAGAAGGAGAGGCATATAGGGAGGGTGAGTGACAAAGGGAGCAAGGTGAATTCTGCTGAGAGCCAAGTTGGAGTGGGACACCCAGAAGGAAATGTAAGGACAGAGGGCATTAATCCCAGCTCCTGAGCTCAGGGCGTGGTGCCCTCCCCTTCCCTGAGGACTAGGACTTGGGGCTGAGTCTGTCTCTCTCCATCTCAGCTTCTCCAACACAAAGACACACAACAACAGCGGTCACTCTGCTGTTCGGCACGCTTTAATCAACATTTTTATTGTTTACAAATGGAAGTGATGGATACAGTCAGTGGGATGGTGCCTTTTCTCACTGGCCCCTGAGTTGTGAGAAACATTGAAATGTTTCCCTGTAACCCCCCTGTGGGAGAAGGATGGACAAACCAGCGCTACCCTCAGTCTGTTACCATAGCGACAGGCAGCTCCATCACTGAAACACTGAACTGAAATGAGAAAATCCGGGATGGATTGATTAATAAGGGAATTTGATTGGATGTATTTGGGTGAAGGGATATTTCAGCACATTCTTCAGCTGCTGCCTGAACTTAGTCTGGGTCACGGCATAAATTGCGGTGTTTGTGCAGCAACTGAGGAGCTGCAACATGAAGCCCAATTCCTGCACAAAGGGATCGAGAAACACAGACCCATACCCAATATTAGACATCCGGTACCATGTAGAATACAGCATTAACGTTGACCATAACAGGATGAAATTGGCCGAGATCACAAACAGTAAAATGATGGATTTTTTTCGGTTTCTCATTTCAGTGTCAGACTGAGCGTCCCCATTGGTGTGAGCGCGGAGTCTCCTGCGGGCTCTGCTGGTCACTAAAATGTGTCTGACAGTGAGAACATTGAGCAGCAGAATCAGGAGAAATGGGACACCCGGGGTTAGAATGTGGTGGAGGGACTCGATTGTGACCCAGACAATGGAGAATAGAACAGCGTCTGTTACATCACAAAACCAGGGGGCGTTCCCCAGCAAATACCGAGCCGTGAGAATAAAATACCAGAAAATGTTCTTGAAACAGCTCAGCACAGTCACTGCTCCCAGAACCACAGCCGCCCTTTTCTCACTGCAATATTTACTTTTCAGCTTCTGGCAACAAATGGCCACAAACCGATCAAAGGTGAAAGTGACGGTGAACCAGACAGAGCAGTCAGTGGCTGCATAAAGCAGGACGGCGTGGATATTACACACGGGGACGGAGGACACCAGGAAATAAAACTGTTCCCGATAAACAATGGGAATGTGTCTCAGGATCAGGTCGAGGATAATGACCAGGAGATCCGCCGCTGCCATGGCCCCCAGGTAACGTCTGACACATGGAGACAATCCACAATCTTTATAAAGCAGGACGTAGATGGTCACTACGTTAACTGTGAGGAAGGAAAACAAACCCATTATCAATCAGCCTGGAGGCAAAGAGACCCGTTTGATCGGGGACCCAGTGAGATTTTCAAATGTGTCCCTGTATTCAGGGATTTATTAAAATAATTGGAGCTGGAATAACAAATGGGAAGGTCTGAATTATTGATGAAAATGTGACATAAACCACAAGATACCCTCCCTCCCCAAACACACAGAGGCACATCTATAAGGACAGATGTTTTTTAGAACATTCCCACACACTCGCTCTCTCAAGAGCAGACACAGTTCACTCCTTCCCAGATCCTAATACAGAGGGTGGAAAAGTTGCTGTCCTGAAGGATTTTCTCCCAGTTTCCTGAAGACAAACGGAGTTTGGGAATTTCTGTATTTTGGTCTAAATTGTGGTCGATCCTGTGTCGTGGAGAAATGTAAACGCAGGGAAAACGTATTCACCCCTTTAACTGCCCGAGGGGCCTTCGGAACAGTGTCTCCTTCTCCCTGGACCGGGATCTCTTCCCTCGGGATCTTATCGTTTGTTCAATTCACTGACGTCCGGCCGTTCACAAACAATGTCAAGATGTCAAGGACAGAACGTTCCGGGGAATGTCAGTTATAGAATGTCAGGGACAGAACGTTCTGGGAAATGGCAGTTATAGAATGTCGGGGACAGAACGTTCCGGGGAATGTCAGTTATAGAATGTCAGGGACAGAACGTTCTGGGAAATGGCAGTTATAGAATGTCGGGGACAGAACGTTCCGGGGAATGTCAGTTATCGAATGCTGGGGACAGAATGTTCCGGGGAACTCCTTGACCTGTCCATCATCTCTTCCCCCCTACCCACCCCCCAACATGATGTACTGTACCTGGACACACTGTAACATTAATGGGGTGTGAGACGGAGCGTCCAATCACAGGAATGGGAACTAAAGGCATCGCCAGATCAGCTGAAATGCTTAGATATACCACATTCTCAATCCACCTCACAGAACCAGCCCAGACACCATTAACCCAGAGGAGATATCTGTTCACCGTGGAACACTGTGTAGACCAGGCCAGTGTCCTGCTCAGTACAACCCAGCAATCTGTCTAGATTTATCCATTACACTGTTCAATACAATCCAGCAATCTGGCCAGAGTGGAACACTGCACAGATCATATCAGGACATTGATCTATAAACACGGACTAGATATCTGTTCGCACCGGGAGCTGTGCAGACCACAGCAGGGCACTAATGTGTGAACCTAAAACAAATTCCATCCAGCATGGGGAGCTACAAAAACCACATCATTGCATAATCTATAAACCTCAATCAGATAATCTGACCAGCACAGCGACCGGTTCAGTGCTCACCCGTGAATTAATCTGTAAACCAGGAACAGTTACCCTCCCAGCATGTAGATCTGTGTACATCACCCCAGTGCATTGCTCAGTAACACTGTGATACATCCTTGCCCAGCGTGGAGAAACTTGCAGCCCATATTGGAAGTGAAAGGATGTGCAGCTACCATCCATTTAGAGCTCCATCTCTCCATTGTACCATGACAAAGGCGTGCTGTGGGTATGTTAAAAATGTGAAAAAGTGCTGTTTTTGCAGATATAGAAAAAGCATACAGAAAAGGGATACAGCAAGAGAACTATTAACTGTGCAGGAATTTAGGGAAGAGCATTTCCATTTCTCAGTGCATAATTATGGATAATTAAGTACTAACTTTAATGTAGATTTATTAAATGAAATAATTCCTTTTACCATAATGTTGAAAACAACAGTTTCAGCAAAAAGCTAAGATTACTGAAACATATAAGTGAAACACCAAAATGATACATTGTTAAGATGTATGTACAAGAATGGAATGTATCTATGGATAATGAAAGAAGTTACAAAGGGGAACATCGAGATAAGAGTTTAGTCTTATGACAGCATGTTCAAGGGGAAAATTGCCAACTTGGAAGAAGGGGGCAATGACCGTAGAGCATCGATGGGTAGAGGCGAAATAGTAAGAGAGATTGGGTAATTAGGAGTCTGGAGAGATTACCTCACTCAGCACAAAGGGTATAACTGTACACTAACCTAAGTTCTAATTTGTTCATTTGCTTATGCAATTGAAGTCCTTTCTTGCAAGTTCGTAATAAATTATCTAATTTCCAGTTTTGGTGATCTCGTCTAAATTTTATTGATTTTGTTTCTAACAGGTGTAAACATCACATGCTAGAGAGAGATGGCAGGGGAATCAGTTTAAATATCACCACATGGGAGGGGTTTGGGGCATAGACAGAGAGGGGGAGACTGCGAGACAGTGTCATGGAAGGATGTGTTCCCAGGTTTCAGAATGCTGAAATGTAGACACTTCGATAGCATCCTGTAACATGAGCCAGTTTTCCCAGGAAAGATGGGAAAAAGGGAGATTGGTGTGAGGCCACATGAACATTTGTTCTGCATCTTTGTAACTGGAATTAGTTTCAACAGAATCTATGACTCATTGGGCAGATGCTAACAATAATTTATCTTTGTTTGATTTTCATTGAGTGTGATAGAGGGATCGCCCGCACGAGGCTGAGCTATTTCCTGGTGCTATCGTCTCGAACTCACCTCATTAACCACCCACCCCACCCCATGGTGTCCCTCGCATTCAATACCAGCCCGATTCTCCCACCCATCATGGCTGGAGGTACTCACCACCACCCGGGTGTCCCTGGAGATTCCGTATTCCGTGGCACGGGTGCCACCTTTAAAAGGCCAATGGGAACATGTTTGAGCTTTCTCCGTTTGGAGCTGCCCTGCACAGTTTACCCCGAGCATGGCAGAGAAGGGGCAATTACACCACAGTTTGTCGACAGGGGCATGGAGGGCCTGGTGGATTGGCTAGTACAGAGGGGGCCCTTTCTCTTCCGAGAGGGGGCCACACCACCAGACACTCCGAGCATGGTCTGAGCTCCCCACCCAGCTCAGTGCAGTATCTGCGGTCTGAAGAAGTGTCCAGCAATACAGGACAAGCATCAATAACCTTCCCCGCTCTGTCAGGACCAGGGTCACCGTATTCTCCCTGCTCCCTCACACTCACTGTACATCTGTTATAGCACTGATCCCCGAACAAGTCTCTCTCCCTCCCTCCCTCCATCCACTTCCCCTCCCCCACACTAATAACACTGCAAGGATACAACACTGTGGACTGGCTCCCTCTGGACTCGTCACCATGACCCTGTCCCCCACCAACAGCTGGGCGACCCACTCCCACCCTCCATCCCTCCCTTTCTCCCATTCCAGGAGAAATAGCCTGGAATAGGACAGAGAGGGCCAAGCCGGGTGGTGGAGTGCCCAATATCCATTCCCTCATCCTCCTCCCCCTGCCATGTGGGGAGGACCCTGGTACGAGCCGGAGAGGACAGTGATGCCTCGTGAGGAGATTCTGAAACATCCACGTCCCACCGACCGAGTAAGGAGCAATGTTCAGTGAAGGGCAATTCTTACTTTAAACCCACTGACAGCTCCGTTTCCCCCCGGCACAACTTTGAAGCCGTAGTCCTGATGCCATCTCCCTTTTGTGTCGAGCTGGTACAAATGGAATCCCCACGGTCTCGGTGGGCAGGAGGGTGGGCTCACAACACATCGTCACCAACACCTCCCAGGAAGGGAGCACGGAGACTCCCTCCTACAGCTCCCCCTGTAAACAGCTCAGATACTGAAACTGATCTGTGATAGTTACTGCTCTCCTCATTTGTACTGATATCTTCAACAATCTGTGCTCATATACACCCAGGGCACTCTGCTCCTTCACCCCCTTTATAATGGCACAGCCTGTTTTAAACTGTCTTTCAGTGTCTTTCTTACCAAAGTGCATTACCTCAAACTGCTCTGCACTGATACCCATCTGCCATAAACCTGAACACTACATCAACGTGTCACTGTCATGTTAGAGTTTCACACTCTCCTCCATAGACTTCAGATAACTTCCAGGTTTGGTGCCGTCTAAATGCATGGAGATTGTCATAGCATCACAGTCCCCATGAAACAACCGAACTCCTGCCTCTCACTCACGAGTGTGAGCAAGTGAAATACTGATATATTCCCACGGACAGAGTCGAATAATTACATGCTGTCAATGGAGCAACAAAAATCCTGACACATACGAGACAGAGTAGATGAAATATTGACAAACCACAGAGCAAGAGAAAAGCATGTACTGTACCTTTAAGAGAGGGTGAATGCTGTTCTGAACTGACAGCTTAACAAGCTCCTTTGATATGAGAGGATGGCAGACCCAGAAACAGTACACTGCTATAGAGCTGGAGTCGGGTAATAAGTGGTTATGAGAACGAGGATCCCAGAGTTGTGAATAGTTCATGTAAAATGTTCACTTTCAGAGTGAAAAAATAAATTGATGTTTTTATTTAAACAGTGGAATTTGGCAGATCTATCACTCATATTTTAACAGTTTATGAGGCGAATTTATGTTCAGTTTAAATTACCAGATGAGCATCACGTCGTGCCCTAACCATTCCCGTGTGTCTATCTGTGTGTCTCTGTGTGGGGCAGGTCTGGCAGTCTCTGTGGTGCTTAAAGTGATGTAATGCCACCTTCTGTTGGTCTCCACACGCCACTGCACAGGCATTGGAAGAGGGTGAAAACCAACAGGGATACATTTAGGGGGGAAGGAGAGGATAGCTGCTCACGGCACCATCCAAACTGAAGTCTTATCCATGCACTGATCTAAATGTCCTTTAAATGTTGTAACTGTTCCTGCTTTCACCACTTCCTCTAGACGTTCATTCCACGCACAAGACAGATTCTGTCTCAAATAATTACCCGTCATGACTTTTGTAAATCTTTTTCCTCACACCTTAAAATATATACCAAATCCAATACCTCGCATTAATCCAAACTAAACTCCATATGCCACCCTTCAGCCCAGTGTTATATATTACTGCCTCCTCACCATCCACCTTCAATTGTAAAATATCCTCACCCTCTCCAGGAGGCCTGCACACTCTGGCTTTGATTTTCACAAAGACCCTGAGCTTGGTTTGCCTTTTGTGGTTGGGGGGAGGAGGGACAGATTGCAGATACAGTCAGTGGGGAGGAGAAGCTGGGCAGTAATCTGCGGCCTGGTATTATTTCATGTTTTTTAGGTAGAGGGCAGTCGCACGTTAGAGTTGGATAAAACTGATCGGTGCTTTGGGACCAGAAATTAAGCTCTTCCTTCGTCTCTGGTGTTTAGTAATAAATATCAATTTGCGACCCTTCATTGGGCAGAGTGTGTCTGCAGGATTTCTTTCCCTAATATTTCAGACTACAGGTAATAGCAATTAAAGACGTTCATAGTTAATTTCTTGGCACAGGACGTGCACTCAACATTCTACAGTTGAGACAAATATCTTGCATTTGTTTAGCAATACAAAGTGTAGTTCAGTCCTGGGAACCTGTTTATAATAAATCCACACCGAGCTGAAAGCTGGCACTTAAAATATGACCCAAAATCTGGGTATGGTAGTGTAGTGGGTAGTGTCCCTGTCTCTGAGCTAGAAGTCTGGATTTTATTCCAATTCCTGAACTTGTGTGGTAGCGTTGCTAAGTCTGGACTAGAAGGTCTTGATTCAAGTCCGGCCTGTTGCAGATGTATGTCACATCATGTCAGAACAGGCTGATGAACAATCACACAGGAGAATAATGTTACAGCTTTATGGGTATTGCGGAGTGGTGCTAGTGTCCCTACCTCCGGGCACAAAGGTCTAGGTGTAAATCCCACAGAAGTGTCTCATGATACATCTGAACAAACCGACTAAAATGGATTTAGAATTGTGACTTGATGGAGAAGGAAGAGGTGTCAGTATTGAATTTCAGAATTTAGACCCAGGATGATATAAAGCACAGCCATTCGTGTTGATTGGAGTCACATTTCTCAGCAGTAGATGTTGATAAAATCAGAATGGTCATTGATAGAGTGAGTAGTCAGGGTTTCCCCATGTTAGGGGCATCCAAAACGAGAGGACATTGGTGGAAAGTGAGACAGGAAAGATTTTGAAGACGTCTAAAGGGCATCTTTTCACACAGAGGGTGGTGTGCGTATGGAATGAGCTGCCAGAGGATGTAGTGGAGGCTGGTACAACTACATAATCTAAAAGGCATCTGGATGGTGACAGACCTGCCGAGGCTTTCCAGCAATTTCTGTATTTGTTGAAAAAATGCATTCATTTTGACACAGGTATTCTGAATACATTACACATTTTATTTTTTCATGACGCAGGGATATATCAACATATCTTCAATTCGATCGAGACCATTTTCTGCTAAGGGGATGGCTCTGTGTATGACAGCAACAATGATGCTCCGACATGGAACAGAGAATGTGATGGAGACATAGTTTGGGCAATGTACAAGGAGACCACACATGGTCTCGTTTGGGAGAGGATGACATTATTTTGTGATTTAACTCAGAGAGGGAGAATTGTCATCTGCCCGAGAAGAAACAGTCTATTGCACTCTCTCTCCTTCATTGTTTCTCATCAGAGCAATGTGCACGAGCTAAAACAAAACCTCTACTGTCATCGTTACCATTCTTGTTTTTATTGTATCCCTGCAGTGTGGAAACAGGTCCTTTAGCCCAACAACTCCATACCAAACTTAGGAAGAGTAACCTTCCCAGGCCCGTTTCCTTACAGTTACCCCTGACTAGTGCACCGAAACTAGAAATCGCTGAAGACTATGGGCAATTTGACCAATCCACCTGAACTACACAGATTTGGATTATGGGAGGAAACTGGACCACCCATTAGAAGCTCACGCAGACAAGGCGTAGAATCCACAGAGTGACTGGGAACCCAATCGATGGATGAAGGTGAGGGAGAATGTGATAGTTCAGAGGCGGGATTGTTGGCGGCGTCCAGAGAGCAGTGCCTAGTTGAAGGCTTTGGACTGCGATAATGTAGTGGGAAGTAAAATGAGGAAGCTATTAAAATGCACATTTATCCCATGTGGTTTCAGGGTCCTAAGGTGGAATATGAGACGTTCTTTCTCCAGGCATCGGCTGGTAATACAATGGTGGTGGCTTGTGCCCGAAACATCGATTCTCTTCTCCTCAGATACTGTCTGACGTGCTGTGCTTTTCCAGCTCGACACTCTCGACTCCGAGCTCCGGCACCTGCAGCCCTCACTTTCCCTTATCTTCGCTGGGGGAATGGTCGAGCTCAAGCATCACGTTGGTAAATTTCCTCTGACCACCCTTCAGTGCAAACACACGATTCCTGAAGGCTGGCAATCAGAAGAGAATAAAGTTATCAAAAGAAAAGCAGAAATAACGGAACAAAACCAGCAGGTCTAGTGCATCTGGGGAGAGATTTTCGAGCCAAACGATCCGCCTTTGGAACGAATGGTATGTGTAGGTGGGGCAGGAACGTGAAAGAAGGTGGACAGGGTCTAAAATTATTGACCTCGATTCTGGGTATCGAAGATCGCTCTGTATCTCAGCAGGAAATGACGTGCCACTCTTCCAAATCGCGCTGTGTTATGCGGGAGCTCTGCAGCTGACCAAACTGAAATGGAGACATTGGAACACATTGGAAGATGCAGTGACAGGAACCTAGAGGCTCAAGGTCTTTTTTGCTTACAGACAGAACGAAGGTGTACACACGTTTGTCACCCGCTCTGTTTTTCCCTCCCCTGTCCAGACGATATCACATTGTGAGCTGGAAATGCAATTTGCTAAATTGAGTGATGGACAGATAAATCACTGGAACCTTACACAGTGAGGAGAGACATCGTAAACGAGAAACATTATACCTTCTGGGATTTCGTGAAATGGTGCCATATGGGAAGTGCTGGGGGTCAAAGAGGATTGGACGAGGTGTACAGAGAGAAATTGTCCTACATAGTGCCGTTATTCAGTGGTATGGGTTAGTAGGGAAAGGGCAGTAGAATGTATATCTTCCTGATCTAACGTCTATCAATAAACACTCACTACGGAGAAAAAGTATGTGATGATTTTCATTCCAACACCGACACTAGGTACAGTTTGCAGAAGTCATGTATTTGCACTGTCACTATCACTCTGTCTCCCCGGGAGCAGTAGTACTCCCCCACGCTGATTCAGACAGCATAGTTATTACTGTGATATGTCCCTTCGAGAATGGAAGTGCAGGTATTAATAATCCGTACTTCGAACGGAGTATCTGTATTGCTCAATAACAATCACTTTACTATCCTAACTCCTTTTTAAATCATTGACCCACAGCCTTATATGTCTTGGCATCACAAATTTACATCTAAATACTTCGGAAAGTTATGTAGATTTCTGCCTCTTCGATCCTTGCATACACTGTGTTCCAGATTTCAACCACCCACTGTTTGAAAGCGTTTTTCCACGCATTCACTCTAATCTTTCTGTCTCTGACCTTAAGTCGATGGCCTCCAGTGATCGAAATCTCCATCAAAGTGAAGCATATATTTCAGTCAATGCTATCCATATCCCTCAGTACATTTTGCGTTTTAATCATGCCCCCCTCAATCTCCTCTGCTCTAAGAAAAACAACTCCAGTTTGTCCAATCTCTCTTCTTCAGCCCAGACAATATCCTGGCAAATCACCCCTGCATCGTTTCCAGTGCTATTACATCCCTGCTATAATGTGAATTGCATAACTATACACAATGGTCTCGCCAGAGCCGAATAAACAAGTGAAAAAAATGATGCGGAAGTCGACAAATCTGGCGTTTTTTGATTAAAGTTTCTTTTCCTCAATGCTGCCCTGTACCTTTTACCTGAGCCTGATGTTTCAATAATCGCTGGTCCATATCAATAAAAGCTGCTATATGAGGATTGATCTCACAACCGCGGTATCAAAATGAATCAACTGCTTGAATGTCCTGATGGTGAGATTTGGGCATGGTCACAGACTGAACGAGGTCAATGTGAAAGTGATTGTAAGGGAAATGGGAGAAGGATCTTAAATGAGGTAAGTGATTGCGGGAAGGAAGGAATTCTCCGAGAATGGGTGAGTCTGAATCCTGATGAATGACTCGCAGAGATGTGAGAGACATAGGGGTTTGAAGGAAAAAACATCATAATCTTTGAGATTGATTTCATGTAAAATCAGCTAATTTATTTCTGTGTTTCTTTAGCAAGAGTCACAAGGAATAAAATGCAGTGACTCGAATTCGGACGAGCTTCCTGCAGCCATAATGCAGAATATTTTAACATTAAAATCATCACTGAGTTATGAAGAGACACGCGTTTAAAAACAGCAATAATTACAGTGACAGAGGGTATGTTAGGAAGAGTAGCAGATGGACAACAGGAATATTAGGCGAGAGATAGCAGAAATGTGGGAATTCAGAATTAGCTGAATCTTTAAATTCGATATCCCCAGACTCTGTGGTGGTTCCATCGAGGACTGCATGCTGAAGACTGCGTTTGATAGATTTCTAGAAACAAAAAGGTTAAGGAGACTGTGATGGAGAATGGTGGAATGTATGTTTCAGTAACAATCAGTTTAATACGGTTGCTTCACCAAGTTCCCTACACAAGGAAGTACCCATTGCTGCAGTCAGTCACATAACCTCAGTTCCGAGAAGCGGAATCAGACAAACTTTGTGGCGCAGCCGCAAATATCAAACCGGAAGTGGGGGTAGAAATGAGCACGTGGAGCTAATCTGTGGCACCAGTGACATGATTGGCAAAGATGCGGTCATAGAATCATAGGGTCAGAGAGATGTACAGCATGGAAACAGAGTCTTCGGTCCAACCCGTCCATGCCGACCAGATAGCCCAACCCAATCTAGAACCACCTGCCAGCACCCTGCCGATATCCCTCCAAACCCTTCCTATTCATATACCCATCCAAATGCCTTTGAAACGTTGCAATTGTACCAGCCTCCACCACTTTTTCTGGCCGCTTATTCCTTACACGCACTACCATCTGTCTGAAAAAGTTACCCCTTAGGTCTCTTTTATATCTTTCCCTTCTCAACCTGTCTATGCCCTCTAGTTCTGAACTCCCCGCCACCAGGGAAAATACATTGTCTATTTATCCAAGCTCGTGAAATACTGAGGCTGGGAGTGCTTCTGGTCAAAGGAAGGGGATATTGGTCTCAATTAATTATATTGTTAAGATTCAGCAGCACAGTAACCCGCACTGAGGATTGGCTCAGAGGAAGCGTGCTGGAGCCTTAAGTGAGAGGTCGATGTGTTGAAAGCATTCTAAGAGATTTTCCTTAACAAAGCGGTATTTTGTTACTTTGACAGTAAGAACTGCTTTTGCTCACATTGTCTCCACATCAGTCTCTTGCTCCAGTAAACACTCTAATCCAGCATACATTGCTTCCATTCCAACACAGGAACGCGTCTTACTCTCTTTCCATCTGGGATAATCTGGATTAACAATGTCATTCTTTGAGTGGAGAAATATAACAGGGAGTTGTTAGTGCAGCGGCGATCTATTGGGCGAGTCATCTTTAGAGACTGGCGCGTGGCAGCTGCTCTTATTTAAATTCGATAAATTAAACCTGGAAATTAAACCCAATCTCAGGAACAGAGACAATAACTTTATATTGCTGAAAACTCATTCATTCATGTCCCTTCGAAAGGGAAATCTGCCGACCATAACGAGTCCTGTCAACATGTGACTCAAGACCCACAACAATGTGTTTCCTCCATAAATGCCCTCTGACTCAGTTCAAAGTGAATTAAGAATGAAGAACAAATGCTCTTCAGACCAATGATAGCCACATTCCGTGGGAGAATACGGAAGGAAAAGAAACACATGGGCAACGGGGAAAATGGGAATCGTGTCTGTGTGGACTCGAATTCAATTGATTATCAAACTAAATAGACACAAGAATACCCGCAGCACCAAGAAGTCAGGGCCATGGGGTGTCTGCAGGAAGGGATTCAATTACCCACTGAGGTGTAAACTCACTTACTCAGTCACAGTGTGCACAGGTCATTCACCACTCCCATATGTGAGAAGTAATCACTCTGGAGACCAACTGACGGAGTCACTAGCAAGTTTACAAATGACAGCAGGAGTTCGATTCTGCTGTTATTGCAGCTGTTAATCCCAACCATGTTTGGATGCGTGTTTCCAGTGGAGTTCCACTGTTTTCTGATGTAGACCAATGATTTGGACTTAGTTGTCGGAGACATGATTTGGACGTTTGCTGATGATTGGTCGTGTAGTTGACTATGACTAAGAATGTCAGAGACTGCAGGGATGCATCAATCAGGTAGAAGGGAAAAAAGGCGAATGGAATTGAATCCAGACCAATGAGTGTTCACGGAATTGGGGAGAAGAAACAATAACAGTGAGTATTCTGTGTGGTGTAGACAGACAAAGAGATCTTGGAGTGGACATTCATGATCGCTGAAGATCAATGGACAGGGTAATAAGTTGGACGGAAGTGTGTACTGTAGATGCTGGAGATCATAGTCAAGATTGGGTAGTGCTGAAGAAGCACCGCAGGTCAGGCAGCATCTGAGTTGCAGAATAAAATGACATTTTGGGCAAAATGCCTTCATCAGGAATATGGCTGATAACCGCGAGTTTGGAGAAATAAATGGGAGGGGTGGGGCTTTGGAGAATTTAGCTGAGAGTGCAATAGGTGGATGGAGGTGGGGATAAGAGTGTTTGGTCGGAGAAGAGGGTGGAGCGGATAGGTGGGAAGGAAGATACACATGTGGGACACGTCAGTAGGACGGTGCTAAGCTGGAAGGTTGGAACTAAGGTAAGATGGGGGAGGGGAAACGACGTAACTGGAGACATCCACATTGATGAAACGGGGTTGAAGTGTCATGAGGCAGACGATGAAGCATTCTTCCACCAGGCGTCGGGTGGTGAGGGAGTGGCGGTGGAGGAGGCCCAGGACCTGCATGTCTTCGGGAGAGTGGTGGGGGAGTTGAAGTGTTCGGTCAGGGGCGTTGGGGTTGATTGTTGCCGGTATCCTGGAGATGTTTTCTGAAGCGCTCTGCGAGAAGGTGTCTGGTGGACTCACTGTAGAGGAAACTGCATCGGGAGCAACGAATGCAATAAATAACATGTGTGGAAGTGCAGGTGAAATTTTGATGAATCTGGAAGGCTTCTTTGGGGCATTGGGAGGAGTTGGCGGGTGTGTTGCTAAGACTTTGCAATTCCTGTGGTGGCAGAGGAAGGTGCCGGGAGGAGAGGGTGGATCATTGGAGGCCATAGACTTGACTGGGTAGTCGTGGAGGGAATGGTCTTGGCAGAAAGTTGATGGGGTGAGGAGGGAAAAATATCTTTGGAGGTCCGTGTTTCTGGTTTTTTTGACAAACCCACTGACTCCCACTGCTATCTGGATTACACCTCCTCCCATCCCACCTCCTGCACAAATGCTATCCAGTGTTCACAACTCCTCTGCCTCCACCGCATTTGCTCCGAGAGGACCAGTTCCACCACAGATCACACCAGATGGCCTCTTTCTTTATAGACCGAAACTTCCCCTCCCATGTGGTTGAAGATGCTCTCTAACGCATCTCAGCTATGAAGCCCACACCTACAAACACAGCAAGAACAGAACAAGGACAGAGGAAAGTCCTCATCTTCCATGCCACCCACCTCCGCATAAATCACATTGTCCGCCGACATTTACGCCACCTCTAAATTGACCCCACCAACAGGAATATATTTCCCTTCCCCAAACCTATACGCTTTCCCAAAAGACCTTTCCCTCTGTGAATACCTGTTCATGTCCACACCCTCCAATGGACGACCATTTCCTCCCGGCACCTTCCCCTGTCACTGCAGGAATTGTAAAACCTGCACCCACATGTTCCCCCTCACCTCTGTCCAAGTCTTCAATGTAGCCTTCCACATCCATAAAAGGTTCACCTGCACTTCCACACATGTCATTTGTTGTATCTGCTGCTCCCGATGTGGTCTCCTGTAAATTAGGGAGACCGGATGTCTTCGGACAGACCACTTCAGAGAACATCTGCAGGACATCTGCAAAAATCAACTCCACTGCCCCATGGTCAAAGATTTGAACTCCCCCTCACACTGTCCCGAGGACATGCAGGTCCTGGACCACCTCCATCGCCATTCCCTCACGCTTGGAGGAAGAACGCCTCATCTTCTTCCTCTGGACCCTTCAGCCCCATGGCATCAATGTGGACTTCATCAGTTTCCTCATTCCCTCTCCCCATCTTATCCCAGTTCTTAGCTTTCAGCTCAGCACCGTCCTCCTGACCTATCCCACCTGTGTATCTTCATTCTCACCTATCCACTCCACCTCCTCTCTGACATATCACCTTTAGTCCCTCCTCCATCCACCTACTGCACTCTCAGCTACCTTCTCCCCAGACCCACCCCCTCCCATTTATCTCTCCACCCCATCGGCTCCCAGTTCATTCCTGATGAAGGGCTTTTGCCTGAAACATTGATTTTTCCTCAGATGCTGCCGGACCTGCTGTGCAACTCCAGCACCACTTCCATCTTGAGGGGAATCATTTGATTGAGATGTTTTTTGGATATTTTCTATTGTTGACCACAGGCTGTGGATGGTCGTAAAATTTTAGCAAACACCAGTTTAGTGAACAGCTGAAGGACTGAGCACAAGTCTCGTCACCACATTAATCAATATTTATTAAATTTTAAGATAAAAGATGGAAGGCTGAAGAATGCAAATTTGCCCATCAAGACTGCTTCACTATTCTATGAGTTTATCACTGATTCCTTTACAAGTCAGGGTTCTATGGGCGTTGGAGGGGAACTTGCAAATGGTGGCGTTTCGTTGCATCTTCTAACCTTGTCCTTACAGTCAGTACTGCAGTTGAGCTTTGAATGTTCTGTCAAAAATCCCCGGATGACTTACTCCAGTGCATCGTGTAGTTGGTGCACTCTCTACAATTGTGCCTTAGCGGTGAAAGGAATAAATATTCAGGCATTGAATAGGGTACAATCAAGTGACTGCATTGTCGTGAATGGTGTCTAGTTCCCTAAGTGCTATTGAAGTTACACCCATCTGGGCAAATGGAGAGAGCTCAGTTCGACATCACATTGGTACCTTGCAAACGGTGTAGGATTCACGGAGCAATGAGTTGAGATTATAATCAAAAACTGTCTACCAGTGGACATATTTTTGTTATCAAAGTGTTTATGTGGAGTCATAGAGATGTACAGCATGGAAACAGACCCTTTGGTCCAACCCGTCCATGCCTAACAGATATACCTGAACAATCTAATCCCACCTGCCAGCACCCGGACCATATCCCTCCAAACCCTTCCTGTTCATATACCCATCCAAATTCCTCTTAAAAGTTGCAATTGTACCAGCCTCCACCACATCCTCTGGCAGCTCATTCCATACATGTCCCACCCTCTGCGTGAAAAAGTTGCCCCTTCGGTCTCTTTTATGTCTTTCCCCTCTCACCCAAAACCTATGCCCTCTAGTTCGGAATTCCCCAACCCCAGGGAAAAGACATTGTCTATTTATCCTATCCATGCCCCACATAATTTTGCATACCTCTATAAGGTCACCCCCTCAGCCTCCGACGCTCCAGGGAAAACTGCCCCAGCCTATTCAGTCTCTCCCAGTAGCTCAAATCCTCCAAATCTGGCAATATCCTTGTAAATCTTTTCTGAACCCTTTCAAGTTTCACAAAATCTTTCCGATATGAAGGAGACCAGAATTGCACTCAATATTCCATTGACAATCACCTGATGAAGTAGCGTCGCTCCGAAAGCTAGTGTGCTTCCAATTAAACCTGTTGGACTATAACCTGGTGTTGTGTGATTTTTAACTTTGTACACCCCAGTCCAACACCGGCATCTCCGAATTATTACTGTACTTTGTCATTGTGTGCACAGATCTGATTCCAATCGCTAACTGATTTCAATTTCCAGTTCTCTTCTGTGCTTGAAAATTTCCACCGTTGCATCACATAAATGTCTCCACCTGCCTTAAGAATACGTAAGGACGCTGCAGGGGACAGCAGAGCTTTACGACGATGTTGCCAACACTGGAGAAAATTGAGCTTTGTGGAATGATTTTTTAGGCTGGGATTATTCTCCTTGAAACAAAGGAGGCGGATGGGAGTTCTATAATCACATAATTACATTTGTAAACGTTCAATATTCGTGGGACCTTGACAGGGTAGATACGGGCAGGTGGTTTACCCTCTGGGACGAAGAGCACCAGAGGACATGAACTCAGAATTAGTTATTGCCTATTTAGTTCAGAAATGAGGAGTAATTTCTTTGCTCAGGGGCCAGTGAATCGGTGGAACTCCTTACCGAAACTGTTGTTGAGGCTGAGTTGTTCTGTATTGTCAAACCGTGACAGAAAGATATTTAATCAGAAAGATGACGAATCTCTGTCGAGGTAAGGCAGGAGACTGGAGTTGAGGATTATCAGATCAGCCATGACTTCGTTGAATAGTGAGCAAGACTCGATGAACTGATTGGCCGACTTCCAATCCTACATCATTTGGCCTAATGCAGTATTTTATTGATAAGTTTAGAATTCTGAGGTGATGGGATGAAGTGATCGAAAAGGTTTCTCCACCTGATCAGACAGATCAGGAACAAGGCTCATAATCTCATGAACAAGAAATGTGCTGTGGTCTGGAGACAATAAATGGCACACCATTGGTGGGTGTGTGCAGAAGGTGTGATCGCCAATAAAATTGGCGGATCTAATGTTGTTGGCAAGTTGATGATCATGCTGGATGATGAACCGCGGTATGATTCACAGAGCAATAGTTTGTGAAAGAATGAAAAGTTTGTTTCAATGGAGAAGTTTTCTGCAGTTCCAATTCCAATTGACTGTTTGAAATACTGATCAGGCCTTTGTGTGGAGTGTGACATTTAAATACTCATTCACAATCCCACTGGATAAACTATTGCTCTCGATCTCTCCTTATTTGTTTCTCTTTCATTCGATGTAAATTCAGAGAAAGTCAAGATGGAATGAAAGGATGAAAGAAATGTTGCACTCCATTTTATTATCCCAGTTTAACTTACAGCAGAATCAAATTGCTTTATTTCAACCTTGATGTGGTATCAATTTATCACAAATCTCCGGTGCAATAAAGGGCACGAGCAAGATTCTCCATTCAATGTTTACTAAAGATGCGATGCGCAAAGGAAAACTAGAGCTGCGTTTGATATAAGTAGCAGCCAAAGTAGGATTCAAATTCCACTCATGCGGAATGAAAGAGCAACCCGTCGCCTTAACCTCTGGGCTACTTCAGCCCATGGCAAAGGCGCTCACATGTGACCACATCAAAATTGCATATGGTGCAGCGAGGGGATAAGAAATTCCCTGAGCGGAATCGAATCCACTTCATTTTGTTTCTGCTTTCAGCCGAATAATAATACCAGCAAAATCCAAGGAATTGACGACGTCCTTGGAAGGAGTAGCTGTCCTTGATTTATTACGAGTCGGAACTGTCTCAGAATGAACCAGCGAACACGAAATTCCCGTCACATTCACACGCACATTTAATCTTGACTCATAATTTCATCAGATAGTTTCTCTCTCACGTGAAGAAGTATATATGGAGAGAGAAGTGAAGGTGATGTTATAGCTCGATGGTCTTTCTCATATGGCTGAATTTGAACTGGGTAAAATTCCGGGAAATGCAGTTTAGTTCGTTTAATTTTATTAATTTTGCTCCAACCTCACTCTGTTCATTGCAATGATCGGAAGTGAATTGGATTTCTATCATTGGAACGTTTAATGCTGTATTCAATTTTGCTTCGAATTTATTACAGCTTAAAGGAGATACGGATGATAGAAACAGAAGGTTGAACTACAAAGCAAGATATCAGTTTTGATGCTCAGTTACTTTGGCAGAGTTTAGTGGGTATCAAATGAACCCAGCATCATGGCGATCGTCCTCCCATCTTTAACGCATGTGATTAAAGCAGGTAATCTTTCTTCAAGAGACGGGTCACTTTCTGTTCATTATGGAAGATCTTTCCTTGACAATATACCAAATCTGCTCTGTTCTCTTTATAATGCTTCATGTGGAATATTAATTGAAATCTTTCAAAACTGTGAGGTTTCTTTTTGCTGAATCTTACTCAGCTGCATACGTTTCCGATATTTTTTTACATCGAAAGTCTTCCAAATTAGACATTGTTTCCTCGCTGCTTCCATCCTCCACACCCACTTTTACACTTTTACCTGGCCACAGGCTGTCTCTCTCCTGGTGAAACTCACTCCTTGTGTTTCTCTAAATGTGCCTTTCCAAATATTTTGGAAACGGATTCTCTGAGTTGCAGAAATTCTGTTCCCATCATTTTTGTCCTACATTGATAGTGTTGAAAGCGTGACGTTCAGATTTTTTGCGAACTTGAAAGAGTGAATTTACCATCTATTTCCTCTCTCGAAACCTCACAAATACTCTGGAAAACTTCCATTCTGGTTTCCTTGGTTCAGTGTCAAATTTTCCAAAACACAAATAAATAAAATCACATCTCCACTAAACGCCGTCAGCATTGTCTCTAATGTCTTAGCAGCCCAGTAAACGCTGGCAGTGTCCTCTCTGATAGAATCACCGATTCCCTACAAGGCAGAAAGTACAGTTCAGCCAACGGAGTTTGTAGGGACACCCTGAACAGCATCTCAACCAGACCGAGCTCCCGTCTCTATCCCCGCACGCCTCTGGCTTGTTATTTCAAATAAACCTGCATCATGTGACTGCTGAACTTATCACTGCGTACCCCATGGCTAATTCACTTAACTTACTGAATTCAATCGCTGGACACATCATCGCAATTTAACATGGCCAATCCACCTAACCTACAGACTTAACAGCAGTGCGAACCATTGAGCAAATGACCACCATCTGTATCATGTTTAATGGCTTTATACACTGGTAACTCAGCCCAATGAAAACAATCTGCGCCCACTAACCCGAATTCAATGCATCCAAACGCGGTTCTACGCTGTACAACCTCATTAGTGCTGCTGGAAATGTTTCTGCATTCAGATCTGAATGGGTTTACTCTGTTTTCTTCCTCAGATTCCGCGTTAAATAAACATATCAATCAGGAACAACTCTATATAATGGTTTTCATTGCAACACAAACACAATGTGCAGTTTGCAGAAGTTACGTGTTTGCACTTTCGCTGACACTCTGTCTCACCGGGAGCTGCAGTCCTTCCCCAGATGATTCAGATAGCACTGTCCTTCCTGTGATATGTCCCATTGAGAATGGAAGGCCAAGTATGAATAACCTTTACTGGGGAACAGAGCGACAGCTTTAAAACATTTACGATGCCACCAGCGGAGAATTGAGCCCTGTGACAGGAGGGGACACACTAACCACAATCCTGTGGAGGACAACAACATCAAAGGAGGCCCTTCAGATTGTTGTGGCCGCACTTGTCCAACACAACTGCCTGACGACCTGACTGACGTTTTCCACGATTTAGCCCATAGTCTTATATGTCTTGGCATCACAAGTTCGCATCTGAATTTTTTCAGGTGAGAAAGGTTTCTGCCTCTCTGACCCTTTCCGCACATCTACTCAAACTTTTCTGCCTTTTCCCGAAATCTCTTGGCCCCGGTATTCGATCCCTCCATCAATAAGAAACACTTCTTTCAGTCTATCCTATCCATATCCCTCATTATTTTGTACATCTCAGTCGTGGCTTCTCCAACCTTCTCTGCTCTGCGATAAACAACCTCAGTCTGTCCAACCTTTCCTCGTCACCGAAAAACTCTTCAGCCCAGACAATATCCCAGTGAATCTCTCCTGCAACGTTCCCAGTGCGATCACATCATTGCTATACTGTGAATTGCAGAACTGCACACAGTATTCTTACTAGAGCCGAATGAACTTTTTTTTTCCCTATTCTGTTGCAGTCTGAGTGCGTCACTGGCTCGGCAGTATTTATTGCTATCCCAATTGAAGAGCAGGCAGTTGAGACTCAACCATATTGCAGTGAATCTGGAGTCACATGGAGGCCAGACCAGGTAAGAATGGCAGGTTCCTTCCTCAAAAGGACGTCAGTAACCCAATGGTTTTGTTCTTTCAACAATTGGCCATGGATTTATAGGTATTATTAGATTCGTAATTCCAGATAATTATTGAATCCCAATTCTAACACCTGGTATGGTTGGAGTAAAACCCAAGTCCCTGGTTCATTTGCTTGGTGTCTGAGTTAACAGTCCAGTGGTAATAGAGCTCGGCCACTGCAGAAAACCCGCGAAAATAATCTTTCCCAATGAAGTCGCTTTTCCTCGATATTGTCCTGTGTTATTTTCCTGAGCTTGACACCCAATAATCGCGAGTCCATGTCAGTAAAAACTGCTACCTGAGGATTGGCCTCACAACAGCCATAACCAAATGGATCAACTGGTCTGCAGGTCCCGATGGTGGGGTTGGGGCACGTTCACCCAGCAACAGTGACCGCAGCAGCACAAACTGAATGGTATCAATGTGAGAGTCAGTGTTGGATTCTGCAGTGTCTTAATGAAATAGGAAATGACTCCACAACCACATGATGAAAGAGCAGCGCTCTGAAAGCTAGTGCTCAGTTAAACCTGTTAGACTCTAACCTGGTGTGATGTGATTTTTAAGTTTGCGCACCATCGTCCAACACCGGCATCTCTAAATTAATGAAATGCGAGTGTGGGACGGAAAGTTCAGTTAGGGATTGTAGGAGGGAGAGAAATCTCTGAGAATGGGTGGATTTGAACTCTGACATATGAAACTCAAAGATGTGAGTGAGCAGATTTTGAAGGAAAATGATCATCACCTTGGAGAAAATTACCATGTTAAAACAACTGATTCCTTTGTGTTTCACAAAAACTGGACTAGGTAGCACAATTACTGCCGTGACTCAGATTCGAACCGAAGCTGCTGCGGCCACAACAGGGATTACTAATCACTATATGATCACAACATCCCAGAAAGGAGCCCGCTAACAGTGCCCAATAAGTACAGTAGCCGAGGAAATGGGAGGCAGAGCACCAAATGCACAATATCGGTGCTTAGCGAACAGTGGCAGATATGTGGGAACTCAGAATGGGCTGACCGTTTAACATTGGTGCCCCAGGAGGCTATGGTCATTCCATCATTAATATGCTGAAGGCTGAGATAAATAGGTTTCTCCAAAACATCAAAGACTCCGGGGGCAGTGCAGTTTTGGTTGAAATGTATGCTTCAATAGTAATGCATTTTAACATCGGCTACTTCACCAGATCCCCACAGAAGGCAGTAACCACTGCTGCCACAGAGTCCCAATTCCCATCCCCAGAATCAGAGGAACGGAGTGGCACAGTCGCGAAGATCCAACTGGAAATCGGGATGGGAATGTGGTCGCAGAGATACTCGATGGATCCAGTGCGACAACCGGTGAATGCATGGTGTTTCTATGACGTTTCAGAGGCGCAAGCAATTCCGAGGTTGGGAGTGTTCCTGCTCAAAGGCGGGCAGAGGGAAAATTTGTTACCGTTTTTAATGACATCGCAATCTACAGTGCATCTTGCTGAGACAGCTGAGTGCTACACCTTGAGCGTGGGCGGCTGGTTTGAAGTTTGATTTTGCTTCACTATCACCCACTTCCCTGGAATGAATTGCTTTCACCATTTTTCTTCCCAATTGTTTGATATCTCCCTGCAGTCTGCGGCCTTCTTCCACATGGTTAAATGCATGACTAACTGTTGTATGATCTGCACACTGCTAAATCACGGCCACGACAAGTAAATATGAATCATTGATCTACATGAGAAAACAGTGGAACTCACAGCAGGTATGCTTCGCAGGTTTGCAGGCGACAGCAGAACTGCAGACAGTGAGGAAGATTATCTAAGATTCAAAAGGATCTTTATCTAATGAGTTGATGGACTGAAAAAGGTAACGTGGTGTTCAATCTGGATAAATGGAAGGTATTGCATTTTGGTACAATAAAAAGTGTAGCGCTTATACAGTTAGTGATAAGGCTTTGCGTGGTGTTGGAGAACACGGAAGCTCGGGGTGCAGGTTCATGATTCCTTGTAGATTGCATCACACACAAATAGGATGGTCAAAAGCCATTTGATACACTTCGCTTCATTGCTCAGTCCTTTGTGTATAGGAGTTGGGACGTTATGGTGAAGTTTTTCAGAACATTGATGAGGCCTCTTCTGGAATATTATGTCCAGTTCTGCTCGCCCAGTTGTAGGATATTATTCATGTGGAGCAGTTTCAGAAAAGGTATACACGCATATTGTCGTGTGTGGAAGGTTTGAGTTATAATGAAAGGCGAAATAGGCTGAGACTATTTCTACATTCGAGATTGGTTTGCTGGAAAAGCACAACAGGAAAGACAGTATGCGAGGAGCAGGGGAATCAACCTTTCGTGCAAGTGTCGTTCATCAAGCTCTTCTCCGAAACGTCGATACCCCTGGTCCTCAGATGCTGCCTGACCTGCTGCGTTTTCCCAGCACAACACCCTCGACTCTGGTCCCTCATCTGCAGTCCTCACTTTCTGCGAGTTGAGACTGTTTTCACTCCAGGTTCGGGGTTTGAGCGGCGACCTGACAGAGGTTTATGAATTATTGAGAGGTAAGTTAGAGTTAACAATAGCTGCCTTTTCCCAGGAGGAAGATTTCAAGGCGAGAGGACATATGTTTAAGATGAAAAGAGAGAAAGTTAAATAAAAAGACATGTGAGGCATTTATTTAGAGAAGGTGTTTTACGTGTGCAATTAACTTACTGAGGAAGTGATGGATGAGGACACATTTGCAACATTTAATGAACAATTGGATCCAAACATGAATGGGAAAGTGGGATTTTTAAAATAAATTTATTCATGCCTAGTACATCAGTTATTTCCCAGAGGACAGTTAAGAGTCAACCATGATATTATCCATCTGGACTCTCCTGTGGGGCAGAGCAGATGAATATGGCAGTGTGCTTCCCGAACTGGCATGAGTGAATCAGATGGGTTTTCCACATAACTGATTCAGGTCATCACGAGACTCTTCAAATCCAGGTACTTTTTGAATTCAAACTCCACCATCTGTCATGCCAGGACCTGAACTCTTTGTCCCCAAAATATTACCTGGGTTTTTTGGATTAACAACACAGTAATAAAACTACAAGGGCATTATAACCACTCAGTGGGTACAGGAGGAGGTAAGTGGGACTAGGTTAGTTTGGCAGTGTGTTCAGCATTGATTCGTTGGACTGACGGGCTTGTATGCCTTCATGCTGTATGACTCCTATGATTGACGCTATGGAACAAATACCTGGCTGGGATTAACAACAGCATTGACAGCATAACCGAACACCTGATGAGATATGTAATCCTGCTGGAGTCTCCGGAGGTTGTTTTGCTCAGTGATACCCCCTTCCCACACACGGGACTGGTGAACGGTCTCTCCACTGTGTTACTGATTAAATGAGATTCCATTTCTGTGGTTAATTGAATCCCTTCCAGCAGATCCCACATTGCCCTGCTTTCTCTGTGGTATCCGCCTCCTTTTTTCGACCGAGGGTGAACGATCCTTTCAAATTGTGTCCACACAGATACAAATCCGGTTTTCCATGTTGTTTCTGTGTTTTCATTGTTTCTCATTCACCCACAGGATGTGAGTATCACTGGTCAGGACAACATTTATTCTTTGCGCATCATTCGTTGCTGTGTGGCTTCACCACAAACCCGGGTGTGATCCCAGACTCGGGTGTCTGTCTGTGGGCAGTCTGCACATTCTCTGTGTTGTTGCGTTTTTATTTCTCCCTCTGACCAAGGATGTGCCAGTTACAGGGATCAACAGCGGGAATGCAGGCTTATGGGACAGGGAATACCGTGGTGTCTGGTGGGATGCGCTTCGGATGTACCATGTGGACTGGAAGGGCCGACTAGCCTGCTTCCCCAGACGGTGGGGATTCTTGAATTAAGGGTCAGTTCATGTTTTTCTGGTCCTGGAGTCGCTCGTAGGCAGGACTGGGTGAAGATGGTAGAATCCCAGCAAAAGGGACATGAATGAATGGGATTGCTGGAAATTAAAGTTATTATCTCTGTTTCTGAGGTCAGGCTTGCATTTTAAGGTTTTATTCGTCGAGCTTAAACATCACCTTTCCGTGTTCCAGTCGACAAGGATGACAAGTTTCAAATATCACACCAACACCACCTCTTCCAGGTTGAAGTTTTGACTAAAGTGACTCATTATCTCCCTGTCTCTGAGGCCACTCTCCCCTTCCCTGTTTGCGTCTCCCACATTCACCAACGGCCGAGTCACGTGGCACTGCACAGGCAGTGTTACTGGTGACGTGTCATCCCACTGGCCACGCCCCTTATTCACTCCCATTGTTTGGATGCCCAGCTGGTTCCACTTGTCGACCAGTCCATCCACCTTTTCCTCTTGGTCCGAAGCTGCCATCAATCAGCTGAACCCATTGTGAAGTCAGTGGTGGGATCCTCCCCCTGTCTGAATCAAACCCCGAAGGTGTATGGATGGTATCAATCAGGAACAAAAAGCAGAAGATGCTGGAAAAGCTCAGCAGGTCTGGCAGCATCTGGGAACAGAAATCTATCCAGTGGCCCTTCCTCAGAATCGATGAGAGCTGGGAAAAGTAGAATCCTGACAATGTGGAAACAGGCCATTCGGCCCAAAAAGCCCACTGCGTCCCTTCGAAGGGTATCCCGCCCATATCCATTCCCCTAACCTATTACTCTACATTTCTCCTGACTAATGCACCTAACCTACACATCCCTGAACATTATGGGAAATTTAGCTTGGCCAATTCAACTAACCTGCAGATCTTTGTACTGCAGGAGATAGGGGTTAAAGTGTAAATAACAGGGAGGGACAGAACCCAAAGAGAGTCTGGAACATTTGGAAATCAAAAGGAGTGGATTACGATCTGGCTGGGGGGGGGGGGGGGGGTGCATAGCTCTTAAGGGAGGGGACAGGAACCTGTGTCTGGCAGCATCTCAGTGGGGGTGGCGGCAATGGCGACTGATGATCTAGGTCTGCTGCAAAAACAGATCCCGAGCTTCCAGCTGCCTGCCACTTTAACACACGAGTCTGTTCCCTGGCCAACATCTCTGTCTCATGCTTACTGCTGTGTTCCAGTGAGGCCAGAAAATACTAAATGGCCCCGTATTTCATGGACTGCAATTTCCCCTCCCATGTGTTCAATACCATCCAATGTATCTCCTCCACTTCCCGCACCTCTGCCTTTGAAAACCACACCTCCAATTGCAACAAGGATAGAAGCCCCCCCTCCCCCAGTCCTTACCTTCCACCTAAATACAACACATCATCCTCTGCCATTTCCACCAGCTACAATCAGACCGCACCACCAGATTCTTAAGGGGTTTGACAGAATAAATACTAATGCGTCTGTGGGTAAATACTGAGGGGGAAGTTTGAAACCAGATTCTGAGTCAGTCACAGAATCCAGGGTTCTGTTTTGGATTCATCAAGTTTAGGCAACACCGACACGGGTAAGGGGTTTCGGTAGCAATGGAGCTGGGGTGAGGAGGAGACAAGCAATGTTTAAGAGATTGGAATTCCTGGTGTTTGGGATTGCGCAGATGTCTAATCAGAAGGTCAGCTTCGCATCAGATATAACTGCAATATTGTGAAGAGTGTAGTTCTGCTGCATAGTTCCCAGTGAGAGGGAGAGGCTCAGCAGTAAGGGAAAGGAATTTGTCAGGCAATGGGTTTAACCATTACAATGTTTCATTGGAGGAAACTGCACCTAATCGAGTAGTGGGAATGTGGTAAGCAGTTTGATAACTGAGTAACAGTGGAGTAGTGGAGAGGGATAATGGGGAGGGAGAGCTGGGCATCGTCAGTGTACATGTGAAACCCAACATGGTGCTTTTGCACAATGTCACCTCCTGGCAGTATGTAGGTGAGATACAGAAGGGACCAAGGACACCAAATGCAAGGAATTCAGAATGGAATGGGAGCGTGGAGATGGAGCAGGATTTTGGGAGAGAAGGACAGAACCAGAAAAGACAGAACAAGGAACAATATCTGTGAATCGGTGAGGGGGACTGATAAGGAGGAGGAAGAAAGAGTGTTGGAAAGTCTATGGTTTAGTGAAATTAGGGTAAAGGGTCAAGGTGAGCTCTGATAAGGTTTGACAAGAGACTGGAGGAAGATGTAAGTTTAGGACAAAAACCGGGAGCACCACGTGCAGCAATTTGACTCAGTGGGCTAGTGGGAGGGAGGGAAGCAGCAGAGCGGATTATCTCAGTCTTAGTGACAGAGAAACTCCATGTGCTCCAAACTCTTGTTGTTGGAGAGAAGGATCGAGGAGACAGGATGATGGACAGTGTTTCAAAAAGAAACAAAACCAGGGTTTGTGATATTCAAAGTGAGTGAACAAACCTAATGTATTTAAATTTTATCCAAAACATTACAACAAACGACTGAAGTCCTGGTTGGACTCCCATCTTGGCAGATGGTGGAATCTGAATTCAAGAAAAAATAACTGGAATGAGGAATCTCCTGATCTCCATGGAACCATTGTCAATAGCGAAAGAAATCCTGCCAACCTGACAGTGGCCCAGCGAGCTACTCACTGAAATAATCACTGCAAAGTTTCAACAAATGAATGAAACTGGATGGACTACTCGGCATCTAAGAAGGCACCATTTAATACAACCACAGTATCAGCCCTCTCGATGGTGCAACGTCCTACAGACTAACATCTGGAGTTTGGGGCCAAAATGTGTAGAGCTGTCTCACAGACCAATCAAGCAACAGCCTGACACAGTCATACTCATTAAATCAACCCTTACAGACAATGACCAGACACCACCATCACCAACTCAAGATAGAGATTCAATATTTCGAGCCTAAGCCCTTCATCAGCCTGACCTGCTGTGCTTTTCCAGCACCAGACTCTTGACTCTGATCTCCAGCATCTGCAGTCTTCACTTTCTCCTGAAATCTCTGGATATGTCCTGTCCCACCAGCAGGACAGACAAGGCAGATGTGGTGGCACAAACAGGGAGGATTTGCCTTGGGAGTACTCAGCATTGACTCCAGAGACCAGGAAGTCTCATGGCTCCTGCTGATTACCACATCCCGTCCACCCTTGGAGGATGAATCATTTC
Organism: Chiloscyllium punctatum; assembly: GCF_047496795.1. Taxonomy (NCBI): domain Eukaryota; kingdom Metazoa; phylum Chordata; class Chondrichthyes; order Orectolobiformes; family Hemiscylliidae; genus Chiloscyllium; species Chiloscyllium punctatum. Next base: position 7,296,103 of record NC_092755.1, read on the forward strand.
TCCTTCATGTTGAACAACATTTGGAGGAATCACTGAGGCAATAAAATGGTGTCAAATGTACTCTGGGTACAGGATTTCAATGTTCACAATTGAGACTAGCTCTGCAACAGAATTACTGACTGAGCTGGCCAGGTCCTAAAGGATATAGCTGCTCAACTGAGTCTGCAGCAGGTGGTGAGGGAACCAACAAGAGGGAAAAACATACTTGATCTCATTGTTATGAATTGACCAGCTGCAGATCCATCTGGCCATGACAGTATCGGTAAGAGCGACCATCACACATTCCTTTTGGAGACAAAGTCTTGCCTTAAAGTTGAGAAAAACCTCCATTGTGTTGAGTGACACTATCACCGTTCTAAATGGGACAGACTTTGAAGAGATGTAGGATCTCAAACTGGGTATCTATGAGGCACTGTGGGACATAAACAGCAGCAGAACTGCACTCCAGCACAATCTGTAATCTCATGGGTTTGTAAATCCTGCACTCACCCATCACAATGGACAGTAAAGGAGGGCATGCCATGAGCAGCACCAGGCAGACCTAAAAATGAAGTGCCAACCTGGTGAAGCTATCAAACAGAACTACCTGCATATCAAACAGCATCAGCAGCAAGCAACAGATATAAGTGATCCTCCAGTCAATGGAACAGATCGGAGCTCTGCAGTTCTGCCACACGCAGCTGTGAACGGTGATGGACAATTAAACAACCCACTGGAGGATGCATCACAGAAATCCTCACCTTTACTGATGGAGGGGCCTCACACACGCATGCACTAGATAAGACAACAGCATTTGCAGCAATCTTCAGCCAGAAGTGCAAAGTGGGATGATCCATCTTAACCAGTGTTTTCTAACATCACAGATGTGAGTTTTAAGCCAGTTCAGTTGAATAACATCAAGAAATAGTTTAGTAGTGCAAAGGCTACGGGTCCGGCCAACATTCTGGCAATAAAACTGATATCTTGTGCTCCAGAACTTGCCACCCACCAAACCAAGTACCGCTCCAGCACTGGCATCTACCGACAATGTGGAACATTGCCCAGGGATGTTCAACACAAAAACACAGGGCAACCCAACCCAGCCAATTTCCCTCTATCAGTCCACACTCGATCAGCAGTAAAGTGATGGAAGATGTTATCAACAGGGCTACCAAGTAGCAGCTGCTCAGCAACAGTCAGCTCAGCGACACTCATTTTAGGCTCCACCAAGGCCACTCAGCTCCCGATTGTGTTACCGCCCTGATTCACAACCTGACAACTAACTGAATCCAAGAGACGAGGTGAGGGTGACAGACTAGTCACACTCCAAGACCACTAATTCTAGCTGATTCCACCCTTGTCTCAGCTTATACACTTTCATCCATCTTGTGTTATCTCCAGACTTCATAATCCAAACATACTCCTGGCCATCTTCCCACATTACAGGGAGATTGAATGTCAAGAATACCTAAATCTCTGCTGCCCAAGTACTCTCTCCACCAAAACTTGTTGATCCATCAAAAGGCTCCTATTCATAATCAACAGCATAGAACCACAGAGATTTACAGCATGGAAACAGACCCTTCAATCCAACCCGTCCATGCTGAGCAGATATCCCAACCTAATCTAGTCTCACCTACCAGCATCTGGCCCACATCCCTCAATTTAAAATTCTCACTCTTGATTCAATTCGTGGTTGTGATCATCCCGAGCTCGCTGCATCTCACACCCTTTGAGACCTCGACAACCCATTCTGTTCGAGACTCCAATGACCTGTTAATTCATTACTTCACCTGTGTGGTTGCTTTTACAGTTGCCAAAGCAACAAGGTCTGAAATTCGCAGCTAAAACCTCACAGGTCTGCTTTCCTCCTTTAAGACATTCCTCAAAACCTGCTTATTTGGCAATGGTTTTGGTCACCTGACCTGATATCATCCTTCTCTGGCCTTATGTCTAATGTTCCCAATAATAATTTTGTGAAATTATAAGCAGGATAATAAAACTACAAACTGTTCTTGATTTGGACATTATCTTCAAATCATCACTGTTGCTGTAATGAATACTCTGTAATGTCTCTTAACGAACCACATTGTAGGAGCACCTTCACCACACAAACTGCAGCTGTACAAGAAAGTCAAACATCACCCTCTCCCCAGGCAACAGGGATTTGGCATTAATCACTGGTATCTGTGGAAGGAGAAACACAGTTGATGGTTCAGGGAGTGTAAAAACGATTACAGGGAATGAAAATGGTGCAGAATTTGATAGTTAGAAATGCTTATTGGCAAAAAGAATTCTTGACTGTCAAACATTTTCCAAAAAAAAATTAATAAACAGCACATGGTCAGGGGCTGGGCGACAGTGAAAAATTAACTTACAAAAATGTCTGTAAAAGTAATAGTAAAATACTAAACAGACCAAAAATACACCCATTGTTCGAGACTGAGGAAGCTAGATATTGACAAAGTGGTCACGAGGGAGCCCAGAGATGAAGCAGAACAGTGTCAGCTGTTATGATCCCACAGTCAAAGATGTATAGCACCGACAAAGACCCTTTGGTCTAACTCATCCGTGCCAACCAGGTATCCAAACTTAATCTATTCCCATTTGCCAGCACTTGACCCATATCCCTGTAAATGCTTCCTAATCATATCATGTGTCTATTTAGAGGCCTTTAACATGTTTTAATTGTACTAGCCTCCACCACTTCCTCTGGCAGCCCATTCCACCCACTGCATGAAAGAGTTGTCCTTTTGGCCCCTTTGAAATTTTATCCATTCACCCTAAACCATTGCCCTCTACTTCTGGACACCACCACTCCAGGGAAAACACCTTGTTCATTTACTCTATTCATGCCCCTCATGATTGTATAAACCTCCATAATATCTCCACTCAGCCTATGCCACTCCAGGGAAAACAGCCCCAGCCTTTTATGCCTCACCCTACAGCTCAAGTCCTCCAACCCTAACAATATCCTTGTAAGTCTTTTTTGAAACCTTTCAAATTTCACAGCACCCTTCTGATAGGAGGCAGGCCAGAATTACACACAATAATCCAAAAGTGGCCGAAAGAATGTCCAGTACAGCAACATGACCTCCCACATCCTACACTCAATGCTCGAACCAATAAAGGAAAATATACTGAACACCTTCTTAACCATCCTATCTGCCTGCAACTTGACTTGCAAGGACTATGAACCTGAAGTCCAAGGTCTGTTTGTTCCGCAAGCGTCTCTAGGGCCTTGCCATTCAGTGTACAAGTCCTGCCCTGATTTGCTTTTCCAAAATGCAGCACCTCACATTTATCTAAATTATACCATCTGATCAGTATCTTATTGTAATCTGAGGTAACCTTCTTCATTATCCACAATACCTCCAATTTTGTATGACCTGCAAACTCATTTACGATACCAAATCATTTCAATGAATGACGAAACAAATCCCGAAATAAACATCCATTTCTCTGAGTTTGAATGTGCTCTGTGTAAATCCTGCCCAATGACTCTGTCCCAGAGAAAGGCTGCACATGCGCCTGGCTGCACCTTGCCCCCTACAAAGCTGGCGGCTCCGCACGTGTCCAGTTCATTCTTGCCCCAAATAAAGATGGCTGCGCGCACTCATGCCTGCAGCCACACTGAGGAAATTCCCTGTTTACTGAAAGCACGAGACTGGGACATTCAAATTTGTGTTTTCCGATGTGCACATTTTGTTTGTAAAACCTCTCCACTCATACAGAATCTCTCTCACTTCCTGCGGTTCCACAGATAGCCTTGATTTTTGCGGGTACCTATTCTCTGCCTGGTTACTCATTTGTCCTTAGTGTTTTTGTAGAAACACTTTGGATTCTCCTTAAACCTATTTCCTAAAGCTATCTCATGTCCCTTTTTGCCCTCATGGTTTACCTTGAGTATACTCCTACTGCCCCTATACTATTCTAGGGATTCACACAAACACAGCTGTCTGTACCTGCCATATGCCTCCTTCATTTTCTTGACCAGGCTCTCAATTTCTTTCGATAGGCAGCATTCTCTACACCTACCAGCCTTGGCCTTAACAGTAACATACTCTCTGTATTCTCTTGTTGCAGGCCTATGGAGGCAATGGCAGATGAGGACAGAGAAGCAATCATTCCCAGTAAAGAGGTAATGTTGGGAAAGTTAACAGCCTAAAGCTAGATGGGTCTCCTGGCCCTGATGGATTGAATGAACCAGCGATTATTGAAATATCAGGCTCAGGAAAAGGGTACAGGGCAGCATTGAGGAAAAGAAACTTTATTTTCAGTAAAAGCTGTGACATGAGGATTGATCTGACAACCGCGGTATCCAAATGGATCAACTAGTTTGAAGGTCCCGATGGTGAGACTTGGGCATGGTCACACAGCAACAGTGAACGCAGCAACACCAACTGAACGGGGTCAATGTGAAAGTGATTGTCAAGGAAATGGGAGGGGGAATTTAAAAGAGGTAAGTGATTGTGGGAGGGAGGAGAGACTCCAAGAAGGGATGATTCTCAATCCTGATATATGACTCGCTTTGTTAAGATGTGTGAGAGAGATGTGTGAGAGAGAGAGGGGTTTGTTGGCACAGTAATCATAACCTCTGAGAATGTTTTCATGTCAAATCAACTAATTTCTTTGTGTGTTTCCTCTGCATGAGTAACAAGGAATAAAATGCAGTGACTCGGATTCGTACGAGCTTACTGCAGCCACAATGCAGAATATTTTATCATTGAAATCATCACTGAGTCATGCAGACACGTGTTTAAAAACAACAATAATTACAGTGACAGAAGATATCTTAGGAAGAGTAGCAGATGCACAACAGGAATATTAGGCGAGGGTTAGCAGACATGTGGGAATTCAGAATTGGCTGAATTTTAAATTCGATATCCTCAGACGCTGTGGTGCTTCCATCGGACTGCATGCTGAAGATTGAGTTTGATGGATTTCGAGAAACAGAAAGTTTCAGGGGATAGTGCGAGATATTGGTGCAATGCATGTTTCAATAACAATGAGTTTTAAAACTTTTGCTTCACTAACTTACCCACACAAAGAGGTACACATTGTTGCAGTCAGTAACATAACCCCTGTTCCTTGAACCAGAATCAGGCAAACTTTGTGGCACAGCTGCTAATATCAACCCGGAAGTGGGGGAGGAAATGAGCACGTGAGGCTATTCTGTGGCACCAGTGACATGATTGGGAAAGGTACGGACATTGAGTCATAGAGATGCACAGCATGGAAACAGGCTCTTTGGTCCGACCCGTCCATGCCAACCAAATATCCCAACCCAATCTAGTCCAACCTGCCAGCACCCTGCCGATATCCCTCCAAATCCTTCCTATTCTTATACTCATCCAAATGCTTTTCAAATGTTGCAATTGTACCAGCCTCCACCACTTCCTCTGGCAGCTTATTCCATACACGTACCACCCTCTGTATGAAAAAGTTACCCCTTAGGTCTGTTTTATATCTTTCCCTTCTCAACCTAAATCTATGCTCACTAGTTCTGGACTCCCCGCCACCAGTGAAATGACATTGTGTATTTATTCAAGCGTGTGAAATGCTGAGGATGGGAGTGCTTCTGGTTAAAGGCGAGATGGAAGGACATCTTGGTCTCAATTTATTATATTATTAAGGTTCAGCAGCAGCATTAACCAGCACTGAGGATTGGCTCAGAGGAAGCTTACTGAAGCCTTAAGTGAGAGGCCAATCTATTGAAAGCATTCTAAGAGATTATCCTTAACAAAGCGGTATTTTGTTACTTTGACAATAAGAACTGATTTTGCTCACATCGTGTCCATATCAGTCTCTTGCTTATGTAAACACTCCAATCCATCGTACATTGCTTCCATTCCAACACAGGAACGCGTAGTATTCTCTCTCCATCTGGGATAACCTAATTTGACAATGTCATTCTTCGAATGGAGAAATGCAGCAGGGAGTTGGTAGTGCAGCGGCGATATATTGGGCTGTTAAACTTTGAAGACTGGAACGTGGCAGCTGCTGTTATTTAAATTCGATGAATAAAATCTGGAAAATGAACCCAATTTCAGGAACAGAGACAATAACATTACATTGCTGAATACTCATTCCTTCATGTCCCTTTGAAAGGGAAATCTGCCGACCATAACGAGTCGTGTCAACATGTGACTCCAGACCCAGAACAATGTGGTTCACCCATAAATACCCTCTGACTCAGTTCAAGGTGAATTAAGAATGAAGGACTAATGGTCCTCAGACCAATGACAACAACTTTTCGTGGGAGAATAAGGAAGCATAAAAATACATGGACAACGGGGGAAATGGGAATCGTATCTGTGTGGACTCGAATTCAACTGTTTATCAAATTAAATAGACAAAAGGATATCCGCAACGCTAAGAAGTCAGGGCCATGGGATGACTGTAGGAAGGGATTCAATTACCCGCTGAGGTGTAAACTCACTTGCTCAGTCAGAATGCGCACAGGTCACTCATCACACCCATATTTGAGAAGTGATCACTCTGGAGAACAACTGACAGAGTGAACAGCAAGTTTACAAATAACAGCAGGAGTTCGATTCTGCTGTTATCGCAGCTGTTAACCCCAACCAGCAATGAACCATGTTTGGATGTGTGTTTCCAGTGGAGGACATTGATGTAGACCAATGATTTAGACTTAGTTGTAGGCGCCATGATTCAGAGGCTTGTTGATGATTTAACAATTGGTCGTGTAGTTGACTATGACGAGGAATGTCAGAGACTGCAGGGATGTATCAATAAGTTGGAAAGGAAAAATGACAAATTGCATTGAATTCAGACCAATGAGTGTTATCGAAATTGGGGAGAAGAAACAATAGCAATGAATATTCTGTGGACATTCATGGTCGCTGAAGATCAATGGACAGGGGAATCAGTTGGACGGAAGTATGTACTGTAGATGCTGGAGATCAGAGTCTAGAGTTGAGTGGGGCTGAGGAAGCACAGCAGGTCAGGCAGCATCCGAGTTGTAGACAAAAAATGACGTTTTGGGCAAAAGGCCTTCATCAGGAATAAGGTTTGGAGCCTCGAGTTTGGGGAGATAAATGGGTGGGGTGGGGTGGGGTTTGTGAGAATTTAGCTGAGACAGCAATAGGTGGATGGAGGTGGGGATAAGAGTGTTAGTTCGGAGAAGAGGTTGGAGTGGATAGGTGGGAAGGAAGATAGACGGGTGGGACAGGTCAGCAGGATGGCGCCAAGCTGAAAGGTTGGAACTAGGGTAAGGTGGGAGGTGAGGGGGAAATGAGGAAACTGGTGAAATCCACATTGATGCCATGGGGTTAACGATCATGAGGCAGAAGATGAGACGTTCTTCCTCTAGGCGTCGGGTGGTGTGGGAATGGCGGTGGAGGAGGCCCAAGACCTGCATGTCCTCGGGAGGGTGGCGGGGGGAGTTGAGGTGTTCGGTCACGGGGTGTTGTGGTTGATTGTTGCCGGTGTCCTCGAGATGCCGGTGTCTCTGAAACGCTCTGCGAGAAGGTGTCCGGTGGCCCCACTGTCGAGGAAACTGCATTGGGAGAAACGGATGCAATAAATGGCATGTGTGGAAGTGTAGGTGAATCTTTGATGGATGTGGAAGGCTTCTTTGGGGCAGTGGGGGGAGGTGGGGGTGTGTGGATGCAGGTTTTACAATTCTTGTGGTGGCAGAGGAAAGTGCCAGGAGGGGATTTAGGGTCATTGGAGGGCGTGGACTTGACTAGGTAGTCATGGAGGGAATGGTCTTTGCAGAAAGTGAACAGCAGTAGGGAGTGAAAAATATCCCTGGAGGTCAGTATTACTAATATTTTTTAGAAACCCACTGACTCTCACAGCTCTCTGGATTTCAACTCCTCCCACCACACCTCTTGCACCAATGTTATCCTGTGTTCCCAACTCCTCCGCCTATGCTGCGTCTGCTCCAAGAGGACCAGTTCCTCAACAGAAAAAAACAGATGGCCTTCTTCTTTAAAGTCCGGAACTTCCCCTCCCATATGGTTGAAGATGCCCTCTAACTCATCTTATCCATGTCCTGCACGTCCAACTATGAACCTCATATCTCCAAACACAACAAGTACAGATCAAGGACACGAGGAAGGTCCTCAACTTCCATTCCACCAATCTCCGCAAAAATCACATCATCCACCGACATTTTCACTACCTCTAAATTAACCCCTTCATCAGGGATATATTTCCCTCCCCAAACCCATTTGTTTCCCTCAAATACCTTTCTCTCCACAATGACCTAGTCATGTCCATGCCCTCAAATGTCCCACCATTCCCTGCCAGCACCTTCCCCTGCCACCGAAGGAATTGCAAAACCTGTACCCACATCGTACCCCTCACCTCTGTCCAAGGCTCCAGTGGAGCCTTCTACATCCATCAAAAGTTCACCTTCACTTCCACAGATGTCATTTGTTGTATCTGCTGTTCCAGATTTGATCACCTCTAAATTGGGGAGACCGGATACCTTCTGACAGAGCACTTCAGAGAACATCTCCAGGATACCTGCAAGAATCAACTCCACCGCCCTATGGCCAAACATTTCAACTTCGCCTCCCTTTCTCCTGACGTTATGCAGGTCCTGAGCCACACCCATCTCCTCTCCCTCTCTACCCAACGCCTGGAGGAAGAAGGCCTCATCTTCATCCTCGGGACCCTTGAACCCCATGGCATCAATGTGGACTTCATCAGTTTCCTCATTCCCATTCCTTCATCTTACCCCAGTTCTAAACTTACAGCTCAGCACCGTCCTCCTGACCTGTCCCACCTGTATATTTTCATTCCCAACTATACATTCCACCTTCCTCTCTGACATATCACCATCAACGCCCCCCCCCCCCACACCTCTGTCCACCGACTGCACTCTCAGCGACCTTCTCCCCAGACCCACAACCTCCCATTTATGTCTCCACCCCATAGGCTGCCTGTCTCATTCCTGATGAAGGGCTTTTGCCCGAAACGTTGATTTTTCCTCAGATGCTGACGGACTTGCTGAGCTTCTCCTGCACCACTTTCATCTTGAGGGGAATAAGTTGATTGAGAGGGATTTTGGATTTTTCTGTTTTTGACCACAGACTGTTGCAGCTAGTAGAACGTTAGCAAACACCAGTTTTGGGAATAGCTAAAGGTCTGAGCAGAAGGTTGGTCACTGCATTAATCAACATTTATTAAGTTTTCAGATTAAAGATGGAGGGCTGAAGTATGCAACTTTGCCCTTCAAGACTGATTCACCGCTCAATGAGTTTATCATTGATTCCTTTCAAAGTCAGGCTGCTATTGGCCTTGGAGGGGAACTTGCAAATGGTGGAGTTTCGTTGAATGATCCAACCTTGTCCTGTTAGTCAGTTCAGCTGTTCAGCTTTGAATGTTTGGTCAAAAACTCTCGGGTGACTTACTCCAGTGCATCGTGTAGTTGGTGCACTCTGCTGCTATTGTGCCTTAACGGTGAAGCAAATAATTATTCAGGTATTAAATCGGGTACAATCAAGTGACTGCATTGTCGTGGATGGTGTCCAGTTCCTTAAGTGTTGTTGATGTCACACCCATCTCGGCAAATGGAGATCCCCGTTCCACATCTCATTTGTACCTTGCAAACGATGTAGGATTCATGGAGCAATGAGTTGAGTTTACAATCCAAAACTGTCTACCAACGGACATGTTTTTGTTGTGAAAGTGTTTATATAGCCGGTCTCAATCCGTTTTTCCCATATTCTAGCTCCGTGAACGATTACACAGGGGGACTAAGTTACAGTAAAGCGATTGAATGTCAATGGAATATGATTAGGTTCTCATTTGTCAGATTTATAATTACTCTATTTCGTTCTTGTGTTAACCAATCTGATTCCAATCACTCGCTGATTTCAAGTTCCAATTCTCGGCTGTGCTTGAAATTTCAACCGTTGCCTCACATAAATTTCTCCACCTGCCTTAATAATATGTAAGGACGGTATAAGGGACAGCAGAGATTTACAAACATGGTGCCAACCCTGTATAAAATGGAGCTCTATAATCACATAATAACAGTTATAAACGTTCAATATTCGTGAGATCTTGACAGGGTAGATACGGGCAGACGGTTTGCTCTCTGGTATGAGGAGAGCATCAGAGGACATGAACTCAGAATTAGATATTGCCTATTTAATTCAGGAGTGAGGAGGAATTTCTCTGCTCAGGGCCCAGTGATTCTGTGGAACTCTTTCCTGAAACTGTTGTTGAGGCTGATTTGTTGTGTATTTTCAAACTGGGACAGACAGATATTTAACCAGAAAGTCGAGGAAGCATTATCGAGGTTACGCAGGAGAATGGAGGTGAAGATTATCAGATCAGCCATGAGTTCGTTGAATGGCAGAGAAGACTCGATGGGCTGAATGGCCGACTCCCAATCCTATATAATTTGATGCAACGCCTTATTTTATTTTAGAATTCTGAGGGATGGGATGAAGTGATAGAAAAGGTTTCTCAAACTGATCAAACAGATCAGGGACTAGGCTCATAAACTGATGAACAAGAAATTTGTTGTGGCTTGGAGGCATAAATGGCACTGGGCACACCACAGATGTGTATGTGCAGACGCTGTGATTACTAAAGAAAATTGGTGGATCTTATATTGTTGCCAACTTGGTGATCACACTAGATGATGGATCGCGGTATTATTCACACAACAAAAGGTTGTGAAAGAATGAATGATTCGTTTCATTGGAAAAGTTTTCTCTAGTTCTAATTCAATTGACTGTTTAAAATACTGTTCAGAACTTTGCGTGGAGTGTTACATTAAAATTCACAATCCCATTGAATAAACTATTGTACCCGATCTCTCCTTATTTGTTTCGCTTTCATTCGATGTAAATTCATGGAATGTCCAGACGGAATAAAAGGAGGAAGGAAATGTTACACTCCTTTTCATTATCCCAATTTAACTTACAACAGAATCAAATTGCTTTATTTCGACTTTGATGTGGTATCGATTTATCACAAATCTCCGGTTCAATGAAGGGCAAGAGCAAGATTCTCCATCCGATGTATATTAAAGATTCGAGGCACAAAGGAAATCCACAGCTGTGTTTGACGGAAAGAACAGCCCGAGTTGGATTCAAATCCACACATGCGCAATGGAAGAGCAACCCGCCGCCTTCACCTCTGGGCCACTTCAGCCCATTGCAAAGGTGCTCACATGTGACCACATCAAGTTACATATGGTGCACCGAGGGGATAAGATATTCCCTGAGCGGAATCGAATCCACACCATTATGTTTTTGCTTTCGGTGGAATAATAATACCAGCAAAATCCAAGGGGTCGACCTCGTCCTTGGAAAGAATACCTTGTCCTTGATTTATTCCGAGTAGGAACTGTCTCAGAATGAACCAGCAAACATGAAATTCCCGTCACATTCACACACACATTTAGTCTTGACGCATAATTTCTTCAGACAGTTTCTCTGTCACGTGAAGAAGTCTATGCAGAGAGAGAAGTGGAGGTGATGTTTTAGCTCGATGGGCTATCTCATATGGCTGAACCTGAAGTGGATAAATTCCCAGAAATGCAGTGTTGTTCGTTTCATTTTATTAATTTTGCTGCAACTTCACTCTGTTCATTGCAATGATCGGAAGTGAATTGGATTTATGTGATTGGAACGTTTAATATTGCATTCAATTTTGCTCCGAATTTATTTCAGCTTAAAGAAAATACTGATGAGAAAAACAGAAGGTTGAACTACAAAACAAGATGCCAGTTTTGAGTCTCAGTTACTTTGGCAGATTTCAGTGGGTATCAAATGAACTCAACATCATGGCGATTGTCCTCCCATCTTTAAGCCATGGGATTAAAGCAGGAAATCAATCTCTAAGAGACGGGTCACTTCCGGTTCAATATGGAATAGCTTTCCTTGACAATATACAAAATCTGCTCTGTTCCATTTATAATGCTTCATGTGGGATATTAATAGAAATCTTTCAATACTCAGAGTTTTTCTTTTGCTGAATCTTACTCAGCTGCATCCGTTTCCGATATTTCTTTGCATTTGAAGTCGTCCAAATTAGACATTGTTTCCTCGAACCTTCTACCCCCCAACGCCACTTTTACACTTTTACCTGGTCACAGGCTGTCTCTCTCCTGGTGAAACTCGCTGCTTGTGTGTCTCTCAATGTGCCTTTCCAAATATTTTGGAAACGGATTCTCTGAGTGACAGAAATTCTGCTCCCATCATTTCTGTGTCCTACATCGATGGTTTTGAAAGCCTGACGTTCGGAAATATACGAACTTGAAAGAGTGAATTTACCACATATTTGCTCTCTCCAAACCTCAAATACTCTGGAAAACTTCCATTCGGTTTTCCTTGGTTCAGTGTCAAATTTTCCAACACACAAATAAATAAAATTCCATCCCCACTAAACGCCGTCAGCATCGTCTCTAATGTCTTAGCAGCCCAGTAAACGCTGGCACCGTCCTCTCTGATAGAATCACAGATTCCCTACAATGCAGAAAGTACAGTTCAGCCAATAGAGTCTGTAGGAACACTCTGAACAGCATCTCAACCAGACCTAGCTCGCTTCTCTATCCTTGCAGGCCTCTGGCTTGTGATTTCAAATAAACCTTTTCGAATAAAACCTGACATCATGTGACTGCTGACCTTATCACTGCATTACCCATGGATAATTCACTTAACTTACTGAATTCACTCCCCGGAAACATCAGCGCAATTTAACATGGCCAATCCGCCTGACCTACAGACTTAACAGCAGTGCGAACCACTGAGCAAATGTACCATCACATTGAACACTATCTGTATCATGTATAATGGCTTTACACACTGGTAACTCCGCCTCGTGAAAGCAAGCTGCGCCCACCAACCCGAATTCAATCCATCCAAACACGGTTCTACGCTGTACAACCTCATTAGTGCTGCTGGAAATGTTTCTGCACTCAGATCTGAGTGGGTTTACTTTGTTTTCTTCCTCAGATTCCTGCTTTCAATAAACACATCAATCAGGAACAACTCTATATAATGGTTTTCATTGCAACACAAACATAATGTGCAGTTTGCAGAAGTTATGTGTTTGCACTTTCACTGACACCCTCTCTCCCCAGGAGCTGCAGTCCTTCCCCAGCTAATTCAGACAGCACTGTCCTTCCTGTGACATGTCCAACCGAGAATGGAAGGCCAAGTATGAATAACCTTCAGTGGGGAACAGAGCCACCGGTTTACAACATTTACGATGACCCTAACGGTGAATTGAGCCCTGTGACAGGAGGGGACACGAACCACTGTGGAGGAGGACAACATCGAAGAAAGCCCTTCAACATGTTGTGGCCGCACTTGTCCAACACAACTGCTGAATCAAGTTTTCCATCGTTTAGCCCACAGTCTTATATGTTTTGGCATCACAAATTAACATCTCAATTCTTTTAAGGTTAGAGCGATTCCCGCCTCTCTGACCATTTCCGCACATCTACTCAAACCTTTCTGCCTTTTTCCGAAATCTCTTGGCCCCAGTGTTCGATCTCTCCATCAATAAGAAACGCTTCTTTCAGTCTATCCTATCCCTATCACTCATTATTTTGTAGATCTCAGTCATGTCTTCTCCAATTTCCTCTGCTCGGTGACAAACTACCCCAGTCTGACCAATCTCTCCTCATAACTGAAACTCTTCAGCCCAGACAATACCCCAGTGAATCTCTACTGCAACGTTCCCAGTGCGATCACATTCATGCTGTACTGTGAATTGCAGAACTGCACACAGTCATCGAGCTGGAGCCGAATGAACTTTTTTCTATTCTGTTAAAGTATAAGGGCGTCGCTGGCTCGGCAGTATTTATTGCTGTCCCTAATTGCACAGCGGGTAGTTGAGACTGAACCATATTGTAGTGAGTCTGGAGTCACATGGAGGCCCGAGCAGGTAAGAATGGCATTTCCATTCCTTAAAGGACGTCAGATGGTTTTGTTTTTTCAACAATTGAACATGGATATAAAGGAGTTATTAGATTCGTAATTCCAGATATTTATTGAATCCCAATTCTACCACCTAGCATGGTTGGAGTCAAACCCGGGTCCCTGGTGTCTGAATAAACAGTCCAGTGATTAGTGTTAATAGCGCTCGGCCATTGCAGAAAAGCAGTGAAACTGATCTTATCCAATGAAGTCGCTTTTCCCTGATACCTGTGCCATTTTCCTGAGCTTGACCGTCGCCAATAATATCTGGTCTATGTCGGGAAAAACTGCTAGATGAGGAATGATCTCACAACAGTGGTAACCAAATGGATCAAATGGTCTGCAGGTCCCGATGGTGGGGTTGGGGCACGTTCACCCAGTAACAGTGACCACAGCCACACAGACTGAATGGTATCAATGGGACAGTCAGTGTTAGATTCTGCAGTGCCTTAATGAAATAGGAAATGACTCCATAAACACATGATGAAAGAGCAGCGCTCTGAAAGCTAGTGCTTCAATTAAACCTGTGAGACCATAACCTGGTGTTGGGTGATTTTTAACTTTGTACTCCATAGTCCAACACCGGTATCTCCAAATTAATGAAATGGGGTATGGGATCGAAAGTTCGGTTAGTGATCGTAGGAGGGAAGAAATCCCTGAGAACAGGTGGATTTGAATTCTGAAACACAAAGATGTGACCCAGCAGAGCTTGAAGGAAAAAACAACATCACCTTGGAGAAAATCAAAACAACCGATTCCTTTGTGTTTTACAAATACTCAGGTAGATAGAGCAATTACTGCTGTGACTCGGATTCGAACCGAGGTTGCTGCGGCCACAACGCAGAGTACTAACCACTATACGATCACGGCACCCCACAGACGAACACACTAACCACACGAAATAATTACAGTATCATAAGAAATGTTAGGCAGAGCACCAAATGCACAATATCAGTGCTTCGTGAACAGTGGCAGATCTGTGGGAACTCAGAATGGGCTGACCGTTTAACATCGGCGCCCACAGAGGCTGTGGTGATTCCATCGTTAATGTGCTGAAGGCTGAGATAAATACATTTCTCCAAAACATCAAAGACTCTGGGGACAGTGCAGCTTTTGTTACCTGCACATCCACCAATATCATTTATTGTATCTGTTGCTCCTGGTGCGGTCTCCTGTACATTGGGGACACTGGGCGTCTCCTAGCAGAGCGCTTTCGGGAACATCTCTGGGACAACTGCACCAATCAACCACACCGCCCTGTGGCCCAACATTTCAACTCTCCCTCCCACTCTGCCGAGGACATCGAGGTCCTGGGCCTCCTTCACCGCCGCTCCCTCACCACCAGATATCTGGAGGAAGAACACCTCATCTTCCGCCTCGGAACACTTCAACCCCAAGGCATCAATGTGGACTTCAACAGTTTCCTCATTTCCCCTTCCCCCACCTCACCCGAGTTCTAAACTTCCAGCTCAGCACTGTTCCCATGACGTGTCCTGACTTGTCCTACCTGCCTATCTTCTTTTCCACCTATCCACTCCGCCCTCCCCCCCGACCTATCACCTTCATCCCCTCCCCCACTCAACTATTGTACTCTATGCTACTTTCTCCCCACCCCACCCTCCTCTCACTTCTCTCTCCACCCTTCATGCTCTCTGCCTTTATTCCTGATGAAGAGCTTTGGCCCGAAACGTCGATTTTACTGCTCCTCGGATGTTGCCTGAACTGCTGTGCTCTTCCAGCACCACTGATCCAGAATCTGGTTTCCAGCATCTGCAGTCATTGTTTTTACCAAGCTTTTGTTGAAATGTATACTTCAATAGCAATGCATTTTAACATCGGTTGCTTCACAAGTTTCTCCACACAAGGCAGTAACCACTGCTGCCACAGAGTCCTAGTTCCCAGCCCCTGAATCAGAGGAACTGAGTGGCGCAGTCGCGAAGATCCAACTTGAAATCGGGATGGGAATGAGGTCGCAGAGATACTCGCTGGCTCAAGTGACACAACTGGTGAATGCACGGTATTTCTATGATGGTTTAGAGGCGCAAGCAATTCCGAGGTTGGGGGTGTTCCTGGTCAAAGGCGGGACAGAAGGGAATATGTGTTCCCGTTTATAATAACAGTAATCGACAGTGCATCTTGCTGAGACAGCTGAGTGCCACAACTGGAACGTGAGCAGCTGGTTTGAAGTTTAATTTTGCTTCACTATCACCCAGTTCCCTGGAATGAATTGCTTTCAACATTTTTATTTCCAATTGTTTGATATCTCCCTGTAGTCTGTGGCTTTCTTTCTCATGGTTAATTGCATGACTAACTGTTGTATGATCTGCACACTGTTAAATCACGGCAACTACAAGTAAATATGAATCATTGATCTATATGAGATAACAGTGGACCTCACAGCAGGCATGCTTCGTAGGTTTGCAGGCGACGCCAGAATTGTAGACAGTGAGGAAGATTATCTAAGTTTCAAAAGGATCTTAATCCAATGAGTCGTTGGACTGAAAAATGTAACATGGAGTTCAATCTGGATAAATGGAAGGTATTGCATTTTGGTACAACAAAAAGAGTACGGCTTTGCGTATGTTGGAGAACACGGAAACTCGGGATGCAGGTACATAATTCCTTGTAATTTGCTTTACCTACAGACAAGATGCTTCAAAGGCATTTAACAAACTTCCCTTCATTGTTCGGTCCTTTGCGTAGAGGAGTCGGGACATTATGTTGAAGCTTTGCAGGACATTGATGAGGCCTCTTCTGGAATATTATGTCCAGTTCTGGCCGCCCAGTTGTAGGAATGATATTATTCAGCTGGGGTAGGTTCAGAAAAGGTATGCACGCATGTTGCCTGTGGAAGGTTTGAGTTCTAATGAAAGGCTGGATAGGCTGAGACTATTTTCAGATTCGAGATTGGGGTGCTGGAAAACCACATCATGTAAGACAGAATCCGAGGAGCAGGAGAATCATTTTTTTCGCACAAGTGTCGTTCACCAGGCTCTTCCCCGAAACGTCTGTTCTCCTGCTCCTCAGATGCTGCCTGACCTGCTGTGCTTTCCCAGCAGCAACACTCTCGACTCTGATCTCTCATCTGCAGTTCTCATTTTCTCTTAGTTGAGACAGTTTTCACTCTAGGTTAGGGGTTTGAGCGGCGACCTGACAGATGTTTATGAATTATTGAGAGGCAAGTTAGAGTTAACGATAGCTGCCTTTTCCCAGAAGGCGGTTTCAAGATGAGAGGGCATATGCTTAAGATGAAAAGAGAGAGATTTTTAAAAAAAGACATATGAGGCATTTTTTAGGGAAGATGTTTTACGTGTGCAATTAACTTGCTGAGGAAGTGATGGATGATGGGACGTTTGCAACATTTAATGGACAATTGATTCCAAACATGAATGGGAAAGTGGGACTTTTGAAAGAAATTTATTCATGCTTAGTACGTCAGTTATTTCCCAGAAGGCAGTTAAGAGTCAACCACGATATTATCCATCTGGAGTCTCATGTGGGACGGAGCAGATGAGTATGGCAGGTTGCTTCCCGAACTGGCATGAGTGAATCAGATGGGATTTTCCACATAACTGATTCAGGTCATCTGGAGACTCTTCAATTCCAGGTGCTTATTGAATTCAAACTCCACCATCTGTCATGCCAGGACCTGAACCCTTTGTCCCCAAAATATTACCTGGGTTTTTGGATTAGCAGCACAGTAATAAACCAACAAGGGCATTTTAACCACTCAGCGGGTACAGGAGGAGGCAGATGGGACGAGATTAGTTTGGCAGTGTGTTCAGCATGGATTGGTTGGACTGACGGGCTTGTATGCCTTCATGCTGTATGACTCTATGATTGACGCTATGGAACAAATAGCTGGTTGGGATGAACAGCAGCATTGACACCATAATCGAACACCTGATGGGATATGTAATCCTGCTGGAGTCTCCGGAGTTTGTTTTGCTCAGTGACCCCTTCCCACACATGGGACTGGTGAACGGTGTCTCCACAGTGTTACTGATTAAATGAGATTCCATTTCTGTGGTTAATTGAATCCCTTCCAGCAGTTCCCACATTGCCCTGCTTTCTCTGTGGTCTCGGCCTCCTTTTTTCGACCGAGGGTGAACGATCCTTTCAAATTGTTTCCACACAGATACAAATCCTGTTGTCCATGTTGTTTCTGTGTTTTCATTGTTTCTCATTCACCCACAGGGTGTGAGTATCACTGGTCAGGACAACATTTATTCTTCGCCCCTTGTTCGTTGCTGTCTGGCTACACCACAAACCCGGGTGCGATCCCAGCCTCGGGTGTCTGTCTGTGGGCAGTCTACACATTCTCTGCGTGTTTGCGTTTTATTTCTCCCTCTGACCAAGGATGTGCCAGTTACAGGGATGAACAATGAGAAATGCAGTCTTATGGGACAGGGAATACCGTGGGGTCTGGTGGGATGCGCTTCGGATGGACGGTGTGGACTGGAAGGGCCGACTTGCCTGCTTCCCCACACAGTGGGGATTCTTGAATTCAGGGTCAGCTAATGTTTTTCTGGTCCTGGAGTCTCTCGTAGGCAGGACTGGGTTAAGATGGTTGAATCCCCTCTATAAGGGATAGGCATTGCAGGAAATTAAAGTTATTATCTCTGTTTCTGAGGTCAGGCTTGCATTTCAGGTTTTATTCATTGAACTTAAACATCACCCTTTCTGTGTCCCCGTCCCCCAGGATGACTAGTTTAAAATATAACCCCATCACCACCTTCTCCAGGTTGAAGTCATGACTGTGTGGAAGAAACTGACACTGAGCTGATGCGAGCAAATGTAGCTGCCCCCGCCAGTGTCGGAAACACCGATCCAAACAGCAAAATCATCTTTTAAACCCACCACTGCAAAGTTCACGGCTCAACACGCTCCAGTTGTGCCACTCAGCTGTCTTAGCAAGATGTACTGTCGATCGCTATGAGATTATAAACGGGGACAACCATTCCCTTGATCAGGAGCACACTCAACTGAGGAATTTCTTGCGCCTCTATACCATCATAGAAGGACGCACGCTCACCTATTGCATCACTGGAGACAGAGAAGTAACTCCATGCACTCATTCTCATCCACATTTCCGGTTGGATCTGGGCGGCTGTGCCGATGTGAAGCTAAAATGGTATTTTAGCTTCACATTTCAACAATATCCTATACTCTCCCTCGAGACTTTGATGTTTTGTCGAAATCTATCAATCTCAGTTTTCAACATTTTCTTTCAAGGGATCTCCACAGACTCTGAGGACGCCAAACTTAAAGATTCAGCTCATTCTCAGTTCCCACATGTCTGTCACTGTTTGCTAAGCACTGATATTGTACATGTGCTGTTCTTCCGAACATTTCCTCTACTAGTATACTTATTGCTGCTTGCATGTATCCTGTTCTGTATTTACTATGATCCTGGTTGTCGGTATTTTGCATTGTGACCACAGCAACCTCGATTTGAAACCAAATTACGGCAATAAGTGCTCTCTCCGTTGTCCTTTTTGTGGCACATGCTAAGAAATTAATTGTTTTACCTTCAAATTCCACTCTCCCACATCTCTGCGTTTCATATATCACCCGATTCAAACACACCCGTTGTCGTAGATTTCTCTCCTTCCCACGATCATTAAACCTCCTTTCCGCCCCTCCCCCCATTTCTCTGAGGCAATGCCCAATCTATCACTCTCTTTCACATTCATACTGTTCTGTCTGTGCTGCTGCTGCGGTCACTGTTGTTGGGTGAACGTGCGCCAATCCCACCATCGGGACATTCAAACAAATCGATCCATTTAGATACCGCTGTTGTGAAATCAACCTCCATGTAACAGTTTTTACTGACAAAGGACAGAGACAATTGGAGCGTCAGGCTCATGGAAAATACCCAGGGCAGTTTTGGTGAAAAGACATTTTATTGGAAAAGTCCAGCTTTTGTGGCTTTCTGCGTTGGTCTTGTGATAATTTCATAGGGTTGATAATCCAGAGACCGAGATAATAGTCTGGGTACTCGGGCTTGAATCCCACCATGTCATGATCGTCAAATTTGGATTCAATAAATATCTGCAAGGAAGAATCTAAAGACTAACATATATCCATTGACAATTGTTGAAAAAAATCTGTTTCACTGATGTCATTTCGGGATGGAATTTACGTTCCTTACTTGGTCTGTGCTGCATGTGACTTCAGACTCATAGCAATATGGTTGAGTCTCAACTGCCCTCGAGACAATTAGGAATGGGTAATAAATTCTGCCTAGCCAGCATCGCCGTCATACTAATACAGATATTTTAAAACAAATGTTCATTAGGCTCAACAAGAGTGTTGTGTGCAGTTTTGCAAGTCACATTATAGCAGGATGTGATTACACTGAGAAAATTGCAGGAGATATTTACCAGGATATTGTTTGGGCTGAAGAGTTTCAGTTAGGAAGAATGACAGGACAGAGTGGAGTGTTTGTCGCAGTCCAAAGGAGATGTAGACAAGACATGACCGAGTTAGGGTACAGACAGGGTTGACTGAACGAGTTTGCCATTGATGGAAGGATAGATTAGCAGGGGCTAGAGATTTGAGGAGAAAGGCAGAATGGTTTGAGAAGATGTGCGGAAAACCTTTATGAGCCAGCGGCGGCGTTGGAATTTGGAATAGGCTGACTGCATTGTTCAGAGCGGCAGAAACCCTTATAACCTGAACAAATGTTCGGATGTGAACTTGTGATGCCAAGACATATTAGGCTGTGGGATAAGCATTGTGAAATGGGATTCAGTTCATTTGGCATTGTTTTTGACAAGTGTGACGACAATTGGTTGAAGAGCCTCCTTTGAAACTCTTGTCCTCGGTAAATAGTGGTCAATGTCCCCGCCTGTCACAGGGCTCAATTCTCCACTGGGGACAGTGTAAATATTTTATAACTGTCACTCCATTCCCAAGGGCGGGTATTGATACCTGTCCTTCCATTCTCGATGTCACAGGAAGGACAGTGCTGCCTGAATCAAGGTTGGGAAGGACTGCAGTTCTCAGGGAGGCAGAGTGTCAGTGAACGGCCAAACACGTGACTTCTGCCAACTGCATCTTGTTACTGTGTTGGAATGAAAAGCATTTGACAGACTTGTTCCGGATTGAAGTGTTTATTGGAAGCAGGAAGGTGAGGAAGAAACAGCGTAAAAGCATTCAAATAGGAGTGCAGAAACATTTCCCGCAGCAAGAATCAGAACGTAAAGCACAGAGTAGTGTTTCGATACATTGAATTTGAGTTGATTTGCTTTGATGAGGCTGAGTTATCATGGTATAAAGCCATTAAAACTGATGCAGGCTTTGCTCACGATGATGGAACCTTGGCTCAGTAATTCGCATTGCTGTTCAGTCTGAGGGTTATGTTGATTGGCCAAGTTAAATTGTCCTCTCGTGTCCAGGGAGTGAATTTAGTAAGTTTAATGAATTAGCCACGGGTAACGCAGGGACAAGATCAGAAGTCACAGGACGCCAAGTCATACTCCAACAGATTTATTTGACATCATAAGGGGGAGGGTTGCCACTTCTTCTGGTGAAATATAAGGGAATAGGGAGGAGAGCTAGGTCTGGGTGAGATGCTCTTCAGAGAGTCGACACCGGATCGATTGACTGAAATGCTCTTTCTGCACTGTAGGATTCTGTAATTCTATGAATTGATAATGACGGTGTTTATTGGGGTGTAAAGCCATTAGAGACGACGCTGATGGGGTTTACTAAGGATGAGATTTTATTCACTTGTTATCTTCGAAAATTTAGAACAGTTATCCCTGAACCAAGAAAGACTTAATTGGGGTTTTTCATGTTCTGAAATGTTTGGACAGAGTAAATAGGTGGAAAATTCTCTCTTTCAATTCAGTAAACATCTAGACGTCAGGCATTCAAAACTTTGATAAAATATTTAAACAACTTACAAATGAATCGCTGTCACTCCGAGAATCTGTTTTACAAAATATTTGGAAAGGCACATTTGGTGGCATACAAGGAATAAATTTCACAAGGAGAGAGACAGCGTGTGGCTAAGTAAAGGTGTAGGGGTGGGATGAAGTCGGTCGGAAATTGGGGGGAAACAATGTCTAATTTGGTTGACTTTAAATGTAAAGAAATTTCTTGAACGTGTGCAGATGAATAAGATTCGATTCCAAAAATTCTGGATTTTGAACGACTTGGCATAATAATGTACCTGAAACATTGTAAATGGGACTGAGTGGATTTTTCTTATTGTGAAGCGATGATATTATATAATGAATAGGAAGTGACCAGTTGCTCGGAGAGCGACTTCCTGCTTTAATAACACACGTTCAAGATGTGGAGACAAACACCATGATATTTAGTCCACTTAATATTCAGTGAAATCTGCCAAAGCAACGCGGAACAAGACTGTTGGGGTTTTCCTTTGCACTTTAACCCTCTGATTTTGTAAGCAACATTCACCTTGAGCTGAAATAAAGTCGGATCAAATTTGAAGAGAACATTAATCATTCCAATGAGATAAATCTAATTCACTTCTGATTATTACAATGAACATTGTGAGGTTGCAGCAAAATTAAAATGAAACGAACAAAACAGCGTTTCTTGTGATTTAATCCAAATCAGGTTCAGCCACATGAGAAAGGCCATTGAGCCACAACATCGTCTTTACTTCCCCCTCCATGGCTGCTTCTTCACCTGAGAGAGAAAGTGACTGATGATATTATGAGTCAAATGTAGGTGTGAATATGACGTAACAGTCTTGTTCTCTGTTTCATTCTAACACAGCTCTGACTCAGAATGTATCAATGACAGCTATTCATTCTGACGAGCATGGCTATTTATTGGAATTTGCTGTCATTATAATTCTGGTGAAAGCAGAAACACAATGGTGTGGATTCGATTCCCCTCTGGAAACTTCTCATCCATGACTTTCACTGCATGGGATCGTGATGAGGTCACATGTCACCGCTCTACAAAATGTGCAGAGGAGACCGAGAGATTATGGTGTTGGGTTCTTATACCGCTGGGCTTCACATTCACGGGTTCGAGTCACACTCTGTTTGCGAACTTCACAAATCGCTACTGCAGTTTTTCTTTGCACCTCACACTCTGGTATACACTGGATCGAGAATCTTGTTCTTGTCCTTCACTGCACGGGAGATTCACGAATAATCAACACTACATTAAAGTCGAAAGGAAGAGTGAGAGCAGTCATTCTATTCAATTGTAGATTAAATTAGTGTAATGAGAAGGAACGCATTTTTCTTCCGCGCCACCCCCCACCTCCACCCCCACATTTCATTTTGTCCTTCTATGAATTTACATAAAAAAAGAGAAACAAATAAGAGATCAGGAGCACAAGTGTATCCAGTGGGGTTGCACATGAATATTTTAACCTAACACTTCACACAATGATCTGAACAGTATTTCAAACAGTAACTCGGAATTGGAACCGCAGAAAACTTCTCCAATGAAACAAACCTTTCATTCTTTCGCAAATGCCTGCTGTGTGTGAATAATACAACGATCCATCATCTAGTGTGATTACTTACTTGCCAACTGTATAAGGTCGAACAACTTTCTTCAGCAATCACAGCTTCTGTACACAGCAACCTGCGCTGTGGCCAATGTCATTTGTTGCCCACAGGTCAGAGCACATTTCTTCTTCCTGCATTTACGAGCCTTGTTCCTGATCTGTCTGGTCTGTTTAATAAAACCTTTTCTATCACTTCCGTCCCATCCCCTCACAATGCTGAACTTATGAATAAAATGAGGCGTTCGACCAAATGTTAAATAAAGGAGAAGTGTGCCATTCAGCCCATAGAGTCTGCCCCATCATTCAACGAACTCATGGTTGATCTGATCATCTTCAACTCCTTTCTGCTCACTTACCTCGACAAAGTTTCATCATATTTCTGATTAACAATCTGGCACAGTTTGAAAATACCCAACAACTCAGTCTCAACAGCGGTTGCTGAAAAATGCCACAGATTCCTTGGCCCCTGAGCAAAGAAATTACTCTTCATTTCTGAATTAACTGGGCGATATCTAAATCTGAGTTCATGTCGTCTGGTGCTCTCCTCAGAGCATCGGGCAAGCCACCTGCCCATATCTACCCTGTCAAGATCCTACGAATATTGAACGTTTATAAATGTTATTATGTGATTATATCTCCCCTCCACCTCCTTTGTTTCAATCCAAGCCTAAAACGTCATTCCATGAAGCTCCATTTTATACAGATTTAGCAACACGTTTGTAAGTCTCTGCTGTCCTTTTCAGCGTCCTTTTTATTAAGAGAGGTGGAGAAATTTCAGCGAAATGGGTTAAAACCTCAGGCGCAGATGGGAATTGGAACTTGATCCACAGAATGACCAAATGCAGCAATGATAACTCTGACAAATGAGAATCTAATCATATTCGATTGACATTCAATGGCTTCATTGTAACTGAATTCCTCCGTGAAATCGTCCTGGGAGCTAGTATTTAGGAAAAATAGAACCTGACCGCTCAAATAAAGAAGTTGACGACAAAAACATGTCCGTCGGTCGTTTTTGTTCGATTAGTAACTAAACTCTTGTCTCGGTGAAGCCTACCTCGTCCGCAATGCACAAATCAGATGTTTAACAGAACTCTCTCCATTTGCCTAGGTGGGTGCACCTTCAATACCACTGAAGGAACAGGACACCCTCCACTACAATGCAGTCACTTAACTGTATATTTTTCAACACCTGAATATTTATTCCCTTAACTGCTAAGGCATAATTGCAGCAGACTGCACCACCGAGCAGATTCACTGGAGTAAGTCATCCAGGCTTTGTTGACAGAACCTTCAAAGCTCAAAAACTGTACTGACTATAAGGACAAGGTTGAAGATGCACTGAAACTTCACCATTTACAAATTACCCTCCAAGGGACATACCAGCATGACTTGGAGAGGAATCAGTGGTAAATTCATTGAGTGGTGAAGCGGTCTTGATGGGCTAATTTTTATACTTCAGCCCTCCCTCTTCTGTCTTACAAGTTTTAAAAATGTAGATTATTGCATTGACCAGACTTGTGCTCATTCCTTTAGTTGTTTCCTAAACTGGCGGTTGCTAAATATTGAATATCATCCACAGTCTGTGGCAACAACAGAAAATATCCAAAAACCCACATGAACAACTGATCTCCCTGTTCTTCAGAGATTTGTGAATGTCCACTCCAAGATCTCTTTGTTCTAGATTAGATTACTTACAGTGTGGATACAGGCCTTTCGGCCCAGCAAGTCCTCACCGACCCGTCAAAGTGCAAGCCACCCAGACCTATTCCCCTACATTTACCCCTACCCCTAACACCATCGGCAATTTAACATAGCCAATTCACCTAACCTGCACATTTTTGGACTATGGGAGGAAACCCACGCAGACACGGGGAGAATGTGCAAACTCCACACAGGCAGTCGCCTGAGGTGGGAATTGAACATAGGTCTCTGGTGCTGTGAGGCAGTAGTGCTAACCACTGTGCCACTGTGCCACCGTGCCGCCCATGTTCCTGTGCACCAATCAGAATCCTCACTGTTATTGTTACAACTCCACAAATTCATTACCACTTATTCGTCTGGATTCTATTCCATTCGCCATTATTCCTTTCCACCTGATTCATACATCCCTGTGGTCCCTGACATTATTCATCATAGGCAACTACACGACCAATTGTTGTATCATCTGTAAACTTCTAAATCATGACTCCTACATCGAAGTTTGAATTAGTGATCTACATCAGGAAACAGTGGTACTTCACTGGAAACAGGCTTCCAAACATGGTTCATGGCTGGATGGAATGAACACCTGCCATATTCCAGTCTCCAAGAGTTGCTAGCCCAAATATCGCCATTACATTTGCAGATAACACGAAGATTGGTGGAGTAGCCAGAAAGCATAGAGGACTGTCAAAGAATGAAGGGGAATATAGATAGACAGAAGAGTAGAGCAGATAAGTGGTAGATGGAGTTCAATCCAAGCAAATGTGAGGTCATGCATTTTGGGAAGTCTAATTCTAGAGCCAACTATACTGTAAACGGAAGAGCTGTGGGTAAAGTTAATGAGCAGAGAGATCTGGGAGCTCAGGTCCTTTGTACCATGAAGGTGGCTGCACAGGTGGATCTTGTGGTCAAGAAGACATATAGCATGCTTGCCTTCACCGGACGGGTCATTGAGTATAAGAGCTGGCAGGTCATGTTACAATTGTACAAGATATTGGTTCAGCCGCGTTTAGAATATTCTGTACAATTCTGGTCGCCACATTACCAAAAGGATGTGGACGTTTAGAAGAGAATGCAGAGAAGGTTTACGAGGATGTTGCCTGGTATGGAAGATGCTAGCTCTGTAGAGACGTTTAGTAGGTTACTATTGTTTTCATTAGAAAAAACGAGATTGAGGGGTCCTGTTTGAGGTCTACGAAATCATGAAGGGTACAGACAGGATGGATTGAGATAAGCTTTTTCCCAAGGTGAGGGATTCAATAATGAGAGGTCACGCGTTCAAGGAGAGTGGTGAAACGTTTAGGGAAGATATACACGGAAAGTATTTTACACAAAGGATGGTAGGTGCTGGAATGCGTTGCCAGCAGAGGTAGTAGAGGCTGACATGGTAGATTCATTTAAAGTGCGCCTGGACAGATGTATGAGGAAGTGAGGAGCAGAGTGGTACGGATGCTTAGAAATTGGGCGACAGGTTTAGACAGTTGATTTGGATCGGCTCAGGCTTGGAGGTCCAAAGGGCCAATTCCTGGGCTGCACATTTTCTGTGTTCTTTGTTCTTCTTTGTTCACTACACTACCAACTCCATGCTACATTGCTCAGTCTCAGAGAATGACATTGTCAATTCCGATTATCACAGAGGGAATGAGAATATGACATGTGGCTGTGTCGGAATTTAAGTATTATACGCTGGATTGGAGTGTTTACTGGGAGCAAGAGGCCAATGTGGAGACGATGTGATCAAAAATTGCTCTTCGAGTAAAAGTAACAAAATGGCGCATTGTTAAGGAAAGTTTCAGAGAATGCTTCCAATTCATCGACCACTCGTGACCCACAGCATGCTTCCGCTGAGTCAATCTGCAGTGCGGGTTAATGCTGCTGTTGTATCTTAATAATCTAATAAACGGAGACAAATATGTCCTTCCTCCCGCCTTTGACCAGGACCACTCCCATCTTTGGCATTTCATGCGCCTCTGTGCCGTCATAGAATAACCACGTGCTCACCTTCAAACCAGTCAATCCATTTCCATACCACAGTCGTGAGATTAATTCTCATGTAGCAGCTTTTACTGACATGGACTAGAGATTATTGGAATATCAGGCTCAGGAAAAGGAAACAGGGCAGCACTGAGGAAAAGAAACTTTATTCTAAAAGACATTTTTCTGTGGATTTCTCCATCATTTATTTCACTTGCTCATTCGGCTCTATCTCAACTATTGTGTGCAGTTCTGCAATTCACATTATAGCAGGGATGTGATATCACTGGAAATGATATTGGAGAGATTTCCCAGAATATTGTCTGAGAAGAATAGTTTCAGTTATGAAGAGAGGTTGGATAGATTGGAGTTATTTATCTTACAGCAGAAGAGATTGAGAGGAGACATGATTGAGGTGTGCAAAATAATCAGGGATATGGATGGCGTAGACTGAAAAAACGTTTCTCTTAGATGGTGAGATCAATCATTGGGGGGGTGGGGTGGCGGGGGAGTGTGGCATGGATTTATGGACAGGGGAGAAAAGATTTGAGTGAATGTGCAGACAAATGTTTTGAAACAGTGGGAAGTTGAATTCTGGAACTCAGCGCAAGCAAATGTTTTAGGGGCAGAAATCCTCCTAAGTTTCAGAAGTATTCAGATGTGAATGTGTGATGCCAAGGCATAGACCAATTCAGATAGATGGCAAACAAAACCTGAATGATCTGTATGATCTATGTAAAAAAGACAAAAGTAGGAATTGCAGCTCGGGGAAAACAGAATGACGACTTCGGTTCAACAGACACTTCCTCAGAACTGTTTTGGATTCCCGATGTTAACTCTGATTTCTCTCTAGTGATGCATTTGGAGTATTTTTTTGTTGGTGCATCATTAATGCGGGTTGAGAGAGATAGGGTGGGGGAGTGTGAATCGCGTCGATGGCACAATGCAGACTCAACTGGCTCAATGATATCTGTCTATTCTGTGTCTAATTCTAACTCTGAATCTAGAAATTTTTGTCCATTTTTCAAGTCTGTCGTTTTTCACATCTCACCTGTAATGTGAATTGTAGAACAGGACAACGAGGGTTCAGGCATAAACCACAGCCAGACCATTACCACCTGACGCCTGGAAGAGGAATGCCTCATTGTCTGTCTTGGGAAACTGCATCCACACGGGATAAGTATGGATTTCAATGGCTTCCTCATCTCCCCCGTCTTCCCCGCCCCCCCCCCAACATTATCACAGTCCAAAGCATCCAACTCGGCACCATCCTCCGGACCCATTCATCTCTTCCCCTTCTAACTTGCACTATCTTCCCCTCCTCCATCCACCTATCACTTCACCAGCAACCTTTCACACAACCCCAACCCCCTCCCTTTTATCTCTCAGCCCCCACCCACAAGACTCATTCCTGATGAAAGGCTTATGTCAGAAACGTCGATTCTCCAGCTCCTCGGATGCTGCCTGACCTGCTGTACTTTTCCAGCATGACACTCTCGCCATGGCGAAGATAGACGAGCTCAGCTCAGGCTCTTTATCTGAGAGTGGAGAAGGATGAGTGAGGAAGTGATTAAGGTGCACATTAAGGGGATCGGTATGTGTGATAGGAATAAACTTCTCATGGGAAGTGTTAACAACCAGGGATGTACGGTAAACGCAAGGGAGAGGATTTTCAGAGCAGATATAGGAAGACGTTTTCCTTCTGAGATTGTTGCTTATTTGGAATTAACTGTTTGAACTTGTGGTAAAGCTACGAGTCATCAAAATATTTCAGGTGTATTTAGCCGAATACTTGAGAAGCGAGAGTACACATGGATAAGGACGAGGTACTGGAAAGTGGGGTGAAGATAAGCAGATGTCTGATGAAAGATCCAAACACCGTACCGAAAATAGAGACCATAAAAGCATGGGAAGTGTCTCCGCATGGATACTACTGTCAACCTGTTACAAGGGGTCTGTGGAATGCTGCACTAGTCAGACGATCACTCTGGAAGGATGGGGCCGCTGTGGCAGGAGGGGATAAGAATAGTGCAATGCTCCTACACCAATTAGAGTCAGAGTGTGCTGATAGTCTATTCTGGCAGGCTGAGATAATAACAATTAGACAAGTCAGCCTTGCTTGCTAAATATCATCATGGCAGATTGGGACGAGTCGTGACAATAAATATTTTTGACATGGTTTTTAATATTCAATTGATAGTTCATAGAGTCAGCCTGCTTGAGACCCTCGTAGCAGGATAAGACATTACATATCAAATCGGTAGTTAGTAGAGTCAGTTTGGGACAAGAAGACTTTGTGGTAGCTAAATATCTAATCATGACAGGTTAGTCTGGGATGGAAGATCATTGTAGCAGAGGTGGCAGTAAAATACCAAATCATGAAAATAGAATAATATTAAGTTGAATGTTGGAAAACCCATCGTGGCAGAAGTAGAGTGATAATAGGAACTAACATCATTGGTGTATTGTGTGGCTGGAGTGAAGTAATTCGGACTAACACAGTTGGCCGTGCTGATAAGCTGAGAAACCTGAGTAAAGAAAAGGTATAAAGTAGTGCCATGGACCCTGAGGTTCGGGGGCATTCAAGAATTTGCTTTCTGAATGTCACGGTTTTTTGTTTACAAATAAAAGGTCTACTCTTTGAAGGTCTCTCCGCATTTCCTGGTGATTGTCTACATTTTCTCCACGACAACCGCAACTTTGGGTGCAATAGAATTGTGGCTAGCACGACTCTGTGGCGCAATAAAAAGCACATTAGATTTCTAAAGCATTAATAACTTGCTATTCAAAGTCTATGGGTTTGTTTTCCACCAGAATCGGAGTTTAGATGCCAGCTCAATCAATGTTTGTTCTGCTGAATCATCATCAATTCCCATCGTCAAGAGTTCGCGACCCTGCTGTTGACCAGAGAACATTCCTTACCTTCTTGGTTGTGAGTTTTGACGCAATCATTTCGTTTGAAACATGATCAACCAGAATCAGCTGCTCAGCCGCAATACCTGCAAAGTTCGTGCAGAAACCCACTGGCTCGAAAAACTTTTCCTTTCCATAGTGGCATTAACATTTGCGATTGCTGAAATGTATTTTTCCCTTTGTGTGACAGGTTGTTGTGGATGAGCTGGGGTAAAACATTGAAGTGTTTGATCAGCCATGACGATATCAGATGTTCGGATAGGACCGGTGTGTGGAATAGCCTCCTCTTGTTCCTTTCTTACTGTGCTGTTTCTGACAGAAGGTTTTCAACAATAATATGATGAGGACAATCTGAATCTACACCACGGAATACCAAGGTGCTCCCCTTTACACCTCCGGTCTCACAGCTGGAATAGACAGCTCCTAGATCAGACAGTGAAGGTTTCTCTCAGGCACTCTGTCAGACTGATGCTCCTTCACACAGATTTCCAATTGGGCACATGGAGCAAGCAAATGTGCGAATATTGTGTGTTCATGGAGAGATTTCCCCTCTGCTGGGCTGCAGTTCTGGACATGGTGACGTACATGAATTTCTGGCATTTTGTGTCTTACTGTGCATTCTTCCTACTTTACAATTTAAACTGGAATTGAATTTATTCCTGCATAATATTTTTACATCTTCAGTATTCATGAAACTGGTGCAACGTGTTCTTGGATTTAGGAATGGTGAAGATTTTTGATGAATGCAATGTTTCATGTTACCTGTATGAATTTTCAGAAGGAGGTTGGTGAACTTTCATTGATTCGAATTCTGTGCCGAACTGAAACCGATCGCAGGAAAAGCCCTGCGACAGCGGCAATGTCACATTGTCTGTAAACAACGCAGGAACCAACAGAAACCCATTTTTCAATGAATTCAATTTTGCACATTTTTTGTGTCCTTTCCTGAACCTGATGCTTCAATAATCACAGGTTGATGTCTGTTTCACCTCGTCTGTGTCAGCTTTAATTTCAGAACCATATGGTTCAGGGGTGTCATGGTTATCACAGCTGCCTCACAGCAGCCTCGGGTAGCAGTGTGGACTTTGCACATTTCCACCCCCCCACCATCTGAGTGGGTCCAAATTAGTCAGGGGAACATGGTTTTGGGTGGGTTACTGCTCGGACTTGTTGGTCCGAAGGGCATGTTTCCACACGGGAGGGAATCTAATCATCACAGCAAAAGTAAAGCAGTTGAGTTAAAGTTCACAAGGGAGGAGTAGGCCACGTGACAGCTTTGCTGTCTGCGGCTCTAGGAGCGTAATTTCCTGTGCCTCGTACTTAAAGGTGCGTAAACTGCCAAGGTAGTAAGTTCAATGCTTATCTGAAGATACCGTTACTGTCATGGACCAGGAAATATTGGAGCATCAGACTGAAACGCAGTTGAAAACAATGTTGAGTAAAGTAGCAGTTATTGGAAAACTTCAGTTTCTGATTTGGGGAAATGTTCTGTCTCTGGGAAACGTGTCAATTATTGACTGAAAAGCTACAAATATTCCCCAGGTCAATATCCGTCTGTGGATAGAGATACAGAGGTGAAGTTTTAGTTTGATGACCTTTCTCAAATCGCTGACCCTGCAGTGGATGACATTCTGGGAAAGTCTGTTTATCTCGTTTCATATCATTCCATTTCCTGCAAACTCGCACAGCTCATTAAACCAATCGAAAGTATTAGATCTATTCCTGTGGGAAGTTTGATAGTTGTCAGAATAAAAAAAATGATTGCTCCAAACATCTTTATCGTTCCCCACTGGCTTTGAAGTTCGAACCTTTAGTTTCCACTCACCAAAACAAGGGAAATTCCCTCATATTTACTCTTACCAACTTCACATCAGGTGGATAACCTCCTTTCGGACACAATTAAGTCTTTCCTGATTTCTCCCTCATGATTCTTTATCTATCCCACCATCCCATTAAACCACCTCTTTTATTTTCTAGTGCTTTTATCTCCTAGTAAACCTCATTTCCATCGCTTGTATCGATTTTGTATCAAGTGAAATCTGGCCGTGTCATTCCTAATCTCTTTATATTTCGCTAAGTGCTGCCCGTGTCTTTTATCATATCTTTATATCCCAGTAAGTTTCAACCTCAGAAAGGATGCTGGATCCAATTCAACACGTGAAAACTCGCGACTAAGCTGTGAAATCTTATTACCGACACAGGAAAGGTGGAATCAATTTCAACTGCAGCTGAATCGATTGGCTGCAGCAGCATCGGGTCAAATCCCAGTCACTTCAGTGGCTGTTGTTATTATATTTATTTCTTCTCTCCGTGTGCTGATTTTGAGTGCGAGCAGCGGCTGAGTTTAAACAAACCCGGAAGGGTACAGGTAAGGTAAGACAGTTTGTTTTAAAATTACTTACCGGGAGCGGGCAGCGGTGTTTTATTCTCTTCACAGAAAGAGCAGGAGCAGCAGGGGGAAGTGACGACGACCAGAGGGGCAGCTGAGACCCGGAAGCAGGTATAGAGTAAGCTTACTTGGGTAGGTTTTGTTTTCCCTATAAAAGCGCGCAGAAATGGAACCCGAGGCACTACAGAGGTAGTGCCTCCTACCCGCCCTCCTCCTCTAACCTAATAATAAGACCCGTTGTGGTAAGCAGGTAAGCGCTGCATTTTGCTTGTTCTATTTTTTAGATCTAGTTTGTTTTTTTAAAAGGTCACTTTTAGAGGGATGGCAGTGAAGGCAGTGCAATGTTCCTCTTGCAAGATGTTTGAGGTGAGGGATGCCATGGTCGTCCCTGCTGATTACACTTGCAGGAAGTGCACCCATCTCCAGCTCCTCCAAGACTGTGTTAGGGAACTGGAGCTGGAGCTGGAGTTGGATGAACTTCGGATCATTCGGGAGGCAGAGGGGGTCATAGATCGGAGCTTTAGGGAAGTAGTAACTCCAAAGATTGCAGACAGATGGGTGACAGTGAGGGGGACTGGGAGGAAGCAGCCAGTGCAGGGACCCCCTGCGGCCGTTTCCCCAAAAACAAGTATACCGTTTTGGATACTTGTGGGGCGGGGGCTTACCAGGTGTAAGTAATGGGGCTCAGGCCTCTGGCATGGAGCGTGTCCCCATTACTCAGAAGGGAAAGGTGGAGAAGAGCAGAGCAATAATAACTGGGGACTCGATAGTTCGGGGCACAGATAGGCGATTTTGTGGGGGCGAGAGAGACTCACGTTTGATATGTTGCCTCCCAGGTGCAAGGGTACGTGATATCTCTGATCGTGTTTTCCCGGTCCTTAAGGGGGAGGGGGAGGGGCAGCAGCCCGAAGTCGTGGTCCACGTTGGCACCAATGACATATGTAGGAGGCGGGCTAAGGATGTTAGGCAGGCTTTCAGGGAGCTAGGTTGGAAGCTCAGAGTTAGAATGAACAGAGTTGTTGTCTCTGGTTTGTTACCCGTGCCACGTGATAGAGAGTCAAGGAATAGGGAGAGAGAACAGTTAAACGCGTGGCTACAGGGATGGTGCAGGAGGGAGGGATTCCGATATTTGGATAACTGAGTTTCTTTCAGGGGAAGGTGGGACCTCTATAAACAGGATGGTCTACACTTGAACATGAGGGGCACCAATATCCTTGGCGGGAGGTTTGCTAGTGCTCTTGGGGAGGGTTTAAACTAACTCTGCAGGGGCATGCGAACCCAGACTGTAGCTTTAGGGTGCAGGACCTGGAGTGTAGGGAGGTTAGGAACATGGTATCAATCTCAAAGGAGGGTGCCTGTATACAGGAAAGTGGCTTGAAGTGTGCATACTTCAATGCAAGAAGTATACGAAATAAGGTAGATGAACTTGTAGCGTGGGTTTGTACCTGGGACTTCGATTTTGTGGCTATTACGGAGACATGGGTAGAACAGGGACAGGTTTGGCTGTTGCCAGTTCCAGGGTTTAAATGTTTTAGTAGGGTTAGAAGTGGGGGTAAAAGAGGGGGAGGTGTGGCATTGCTTGTCAAAGATAGTATTACAGCAGTGGAAAGGATGATGGATGAAGACTCGCCATCTGAGGTAGTTTGGGCTGAGGTTAGGAATAGGAAAGGTGAGGTCACCCTGTTAGGAGTCTTTTACAGGCCTCCTAGAAACGTAGAAGAAAGGATTGCGAGGATGATTCAGGAGAAGAGTGAAAGTAATAGGGTGGTTGTGATGGGGGACTTTAATTTTCCTGATATTGACTGGGAAAGCTATAGCTCAAGTTCGTTAGATGGGTCGGTGTTTGTCCAATGTGTGCGGGAGGATTTCCTGACACAATACGTAGATAGGCCAACAAGAGGTGAGGCCATACTGCATTTGGTTCTGGGTAATGAGCCAGGACAGGTGTTAGAATTAGAGGTAGGTGAGCACTTTGAGGACAGTGACCACAATTCAGTGATGTTTACTTTAGTGATGGAGAGGGATAAGTGTGCACTGCAGGGTAAGAGTTATAGCTGGGGGCAGGGAAATTATGATGTGGTGAGGCATGACTTAGGATGCGTGGATTGGAAAAGTAGGCTTCAAGGCATGGGCAGAATTGATATGTGGAGCTTGTTCAAGGAGCATCTATTGAGTGTCCTTGATAAGTATGTACCTGTCAGGCAGGGAGGAAAGGGTCGTGTGAGGGAGACGTGGTTTAATAAGGAATTGGAATCCCTTGTTAAAGGGAAGAGGGCGGCCTATGTAAAGATGAGGA
Organism: Chiloscyllium punctatum; assembly: GCF_047496795.1. NCBI lineage: Eukaryota > Metazoa > Chordata > Chondrichthyes > Orectolobiformes > Hemiscylliidae > Chiloscyllium > Chiloscyllium punctatum. Next base: position 7,330,785 of record NC_092755.1, read on the forward strand.
GTGAAGGTTCAATTGGGGCGATTGAGAGTTATAAGGTAGCCAGGAAGGATCTGAAGAGAGAGCTAAGAGCAGCAAGGAGGGGACATGAAAGGTCCTTAGTTGGTAGGATTAGGGAAAATCCTAAGGCTTTCTATAGGTATGTCAGGAATAAAAGAAAGACTAGGGTAGGAATAGGTCCAGTCAAGGATAGTAGTGGGAAGTTGCGTGTGGAGGCTGAAGAACTTGGGGAGACACTGAATGAATACTATTCGTCAGTATTCACTCAGGAACAGGACATTGTTGCCAATGTGAATACTGAGTCACAATTAAGTAGAATGGATGGCTTTGAGGTATGTAGGGAAGAGGTGTTGGAAATTCTGGAAAGGGTGAAAATAGCTAAGTCCCCTGGGCCTGATGGAATTTATCCTAGGATTCTCTGGGAAGCAAGGGAGGAGATTGCAGAGCCATTGGCCTTGATTTTTTATATCCTCGTTGACTACAGGAATAGTGCCAGAAGACTGGAGGCTAGCATTTGTGGTTCCCTTGTTCAAGAAGGGGAGTAGGGATAAACCTAGTAACTGTAGGCCGGTCAGTCTCACTTCTGTTATGGGCAAAGTCTTAGAGAATTGTAAGGGATAGTATTTATGAACATCTGGATAGGAATAATGTCATCAAGGATAGTCAGCATGGTTTTGTGAAGGGCGGGTCGTGCCTCACAAACCTTTTTGAATTCTTTGAGAAGATGACTAAGGAGGTAGATGTGGTGTATATGGATTTTAGTAAGGCGTTTGATAAGGTTCCCCATGGTAGGCTACTGCAAAAAATACGGAGGTATGGCATTGAGGGTGAGTTGGAGGTTTGGATTAGGAATTGGCTGGCTGGAAGAAGACAGAGGGTAGTAGTTGATGGCAAAGGTTCATCTTGGAGTGCCGTTACTAGCAGTGTTCCGCAAGGATCTGTTTTGGGACCATTGCTGTTTGTCATTTTTATAAATGACCTGGAGGAGGGGTTAGAAGGTTGGGTGAGCAAGTTTGCGGATGATACAAAAGTCAGAGGAGGTGTTGACAGTGAGGAAGGATGTGGCAGGTTCCAGCGGGATATAGATAAGCTGCAGAGCTGGGCAGAAAGGTGGCAAATGGAGTTCAATGTAGCTAAGTGTGAGGTGATTCTCTTTGTTAAGAGTAACAAAAAGATGGGGTACTGGGCTAGTGGTCGGATACTTGGTAGTGTGGATGAGCAGACGGATCTTGGTGTCCATGTACACAGATCTTTGAAAGTTGCCACCCAGGTAAATAGTGCGGTGAAGAAGGCATATGGTGTACTGGCTTTTATTTGTAGAGAAATTGAGTTCCGGAGTCCTGAGGTTATGTTGCAGTTGTATAAGACTCTGGTGCGACCGCATCTGGAGTATTGTGTGCAGTTTTGGTCGCCATACTATAGGAAGGATGTGGAGGCACTGGAACGGGTGCAGAGGAGGTTTACCAGGATGTTGCCTGGTATGGTAGGAAGATCGTATGAGGAAAGGCTGAGGCACTTGGGGTTGTTTTCATTGGAGAAAAGAAGATTTAGGGGTGACTTGATAGAGGTGTACAAGATGAATTGGTGTTTAGCTAGGGTTGACTGTGAGAACCTTTTTCCACGTATGGAGTCAGCTATTACGAGGGGGCATAGCTTTAAATTAAGGGGTGGTAGGTATCGGACAGATGTTAGGAGTAGGTTCTTTACTCAGCGAGTCGTGAGTTCATGGAATGCCCTGCCAATAGCAGTGGTGGAGTCTCCCTCTTTATGGGCATTTAAGCGGGCATTGGATAGGCATATGGAGGATAGTGGGCTAGTGTAGGTTAGTTGGGTTTGGATCGGCGCAACATCGAGGGCCAAAGGGCCTGTACTGCGCTGTATTCTTCTATGTTCTATGTTCTATATTAATCCTAGCACAGGGAAAGCAACACTGCCACAGAATCTCCTGTTGATGCCCTGACAGAAGAGCCCACAGTCGCAATAATTCTACTATATCTTCTCAAACGCTGCCGAACATGAGAATCATCCCAAGTGTCCAAAAATTGATTGCTCTGCCATTTTCCTCAGAGACAATCCCCTTCAGCAGTTCTAAAAACTGGAAATCATTTTGATAGAGGAATAGCCACCGGAGAGGTTGCAGAGAAGGTTTATGTTGGATGTTGCCCAGTATGGAAGGTGTTCGCTGTGAAGAGCGGTTGAGTAGGTTAGGTTTGTTTTCAGTAGAAAAAAGGAGATTGGGGGGATCTGATTGAGGTTTACAAAATCGTGAAGGATATCGACAGGATAGATGAAGATAAGCTTTTTTCCCAGGGTGAAGGATCCACTAACGAGAGGTCACGCTTTCAAGGTGAGAGGTGAAAAGTTTACGGAGGATACACACGGTAATTGCTTCACACAGAGGGTGGTAGGTGTTTGGAACGTGTTGTCTGCAGATGTGATAGAGGCAAGCACGGTATGTTCGTTTTAGATGCGTCTGGACAGATGCATGATAAGGTGGGGAGCAGAGGGATACAGATGCTTAGGAATTGACCGACAGATTTAGACAGTACATTTGGATCAGCTTAAGCTTGGAGCGCTGACGGGCCTGTTCCTGGGCTGTAAATTTTCTTTGTTCTTTGTTCTTTTTAAGTACTGGTCTTTGGATCATAGTTGGGAAAATGTATCTGTGTTTCAGCACCTTGGCGAGTTGAATGGGATAACAGTGTATTATTTCAATGAACAAACTGCGAAACTGAAGCATGAGAAACTGGGAACCTGGATCATAAAACAAACCTCTGCATCATACAGTTTACAGGTTAATGATCAGACCACTTTCAGTGTTTTTAAATTGTTATGATTCCTTCCCTCAGCATGGTCATTAAACTGGCTCTGCCTGTTTATTCGACTAACCTTTACTTTCTGCTTAGTTTCTGACCGGCTGCTTTGGTTCCCAGCCTCCTGTATCATCAGCTTAAATCTGCACGAACACACCACCCTTCCAGGATGTTGGGGCCCCTCCAGTTGAAGTGCACACTTTCCTTTTTGTACAGTTCCCACGTGCACTGGACAAGATTCGAATCATTCAAAAATCAGAAACAATCCTCCCAAACTAGCTCTTTGTCACATTCAACTGTACTATCTTCCTCTCCTTTGTCTCACTTTCAGGTGGTACAGGGAGTAATCCTAAGATTACATCCCTGGAGATCCTGCTTTTAAACTTACTCCTAAATCCCTGAATTTTCTTTGCAGGACCTTTCAACTTTCACTCTTCTTACCGATACCATTGGTATCACTGTGAACCACTACCCTCCCACTTCAATATGCCCTGAGCATGCTCAGAGACATTCTTGATCCTGGCACCCATTTTTTGAAGAAATCATACAACTGTAGAATCCCTCCAGTGGGGAAACAGGCCATTTCACACAGCACGTCCACGCTGACCTTCCAAAGAGTAACCCACCCTGACCCATTCCCCTACTCTATTCCTCTGCATTTACCCCTGACTAACGCATCTAACCGACAACTACTGGCAAAAAAAACAACCCAGACCCATTCCTCAACATTATGTTGAATCTGCGTTCTCACAGTAGATACTGTCAGAACTACTGAACATTCCAAGCAACTTCTGGTTTTGTCACCGATGATGAGTGCATATTGATAAAAATGAATTGAAAAAGAAAACAGCTGAATTTAAACTCTAGGGAGAAAACTAAATATTTGGTCGTTCAATAATGTCAGTAAAGTTTCATTAAATTACTGCTGTTTAGTCCATGAACATCACTTGTTCACTTTCCCAATTCATGAATAAAGGAGATTTTTACATCACTTTTGGTATCAGAAAGCTTGGAAATGTTGCACATTTACTCCTTCATATGGGAATGTGATTACATCACATTCTTTCATCTCAAACACAATGCATTACTTTGTCGAAGAATACCAGTAACATTGTAAGTAAGTGGAATGATAACTGGAAAGATATATTTAGGTAAAGGAAGAATGAGAGAAAATGGGTCTTTTTTTGGAACAGAAAAGACTATTATGTGAACTTACTAAGTTGATCAAATTTTTGGAAATCTATGCAGGGCAGATAAAGTATATTGTTATGAACGTGTCCAGGTATATGTTACTTTTAAGGGAGACTGGAAGCTGGCACAAAGTACTCTGAAAGAAGTTAAAATGTAACATTTGACCGTGAAATCAATAGTGAGGGGCTGAGTTGCCACGGAACAAAAACCAATTGAAATACGGCAAGCCCGCTTAACTTATGCACCAACATACTGAAATCAAATTGAGTTTGAAATATAATGTATTTGATGACATCAAAATCAATGAAATGATCTGATGTTTTTGAGGTATAAAACCAGACATTTGAATATTTAGGTGAACAACTACCAAGGACATCCACAAAAATAGACTGCGAGCTGAAGAGTTTCCTGAAGGTACCTGTCTGTAAGAAGTTTGCACAGCAGAACTTCGAAGCTGACCGAGAGTAACATCTACAGATCAAAATCCACAAAGGAGAATCGACAAAGCTGACTGGTTTTGAAACATGATTGTATATTTTTTGTAAACCTTAATCGGGGTTTTTTGTTTCACCAGACCAGTATTGTCGAGTGGGAGGTAAAAGATGCGTTTAACCTAAGGGATTTCTAAATAGTTATTTGTTTTAATATTCTCTGTCGTCCTTAAATAACAAAGTTGTTAATTTTACTTTAAATAGTTACTTTGTAAATGGATTTTTGCCTCAAAACTTATGAGATTACGGCATGAGGCGAACTTATTCTGTGTGACTGGTTTAAATTTGGAGAAATATTAACCCTGTGTTGTAACATGTTTGGGGACTTTCGTCAGCGATTTGACAGGTTTAGACAAATCCAAACTGAGATCTCGGTAGATTTGAATTGATTTGAGGTTTGAAAAAAAAACACAGTATATTTAAATATTTGCATGTTAGTGTCTGAGATCTTTAAATAAAATGTCATGGAGAAAGATGGTTTAATTTCGATAACTTGTGGTTGGTTAAACTAAAAGTGAGAGAAATGGCTCTTAAAATTTTAAGAGGTTTGAAGATGATCCTCAAATTTGCCAAGAAAGTTTAGAAAGTAAGATAAGCAACAAACTTTTAGAATTAGCGAAGAGCATAGTTTTGTGTTTAACCAAGGACAAAAGTAAAGCTGAAGTTGTCAGGGAATTACTCAAACAGGAAGGTATGTCAAAGTAACCGACCAGTGAAGTACAGTGATAAAAACTTAAATTATAATTGAGGAAAATTGAGTTTAAAGATAAACAAAGGGAGAGAGAAAGAGAGAGAGAAGAAACAGGAAGCAAGACAAAAGAGAGAGAGAGAAAAAAGGGAAAGAGAAGGTGCGCAGCTGAGCAAAAAGAGAGAATAGATCTTGATGTTGTGATTTAGTCAGCAAAGTCAAGTTAACAGGATGGAGATAAAAAGGGAAGATAGTGATACATACAACTATGTTAAAACTCTGGCACATTTTGAAGAGAAAAATGTTGCAGCAGTTGAGATGAAGGGCAGCACGGTGGCCAGAGACCTGGATTCAATTCCCGCCTCAGGCGACTCTCTGTGTGGAATTTACACATTCTTCCCCGTGTCTGCGTGGGTTTTCTCCGGGTGCCCTGGTTTCCTCCCACAGTCCAAGAATGTGCCATTCAGATGAATTGGCCATGCTAAATTGCCCGTGGTGTTAGGTAATGGGGTAAATGTCGGGGAATGCGTCTAGGTGGGTTTCGCTTTGGTGGTCAGTGTGGACTTGTTGGGCCAAAGGGCCCGTGTCCGCACTGTAAGTAATTTAACCTAATCTAATCTTATTTCATTGAAAACTTGGCTAGGCAGATAGAATGGTCCAAGGAATTATGGGGAATGCGAGCTCGGAATAAACTGGTAGGTAGGGTGAGTGAAGTATATTCACAGCTGTCAGATGAGGAGTTAAGAGATTCTGAAGACGTCAAACAAGCTATTTGAAGTGCTCACAAATTGGTACCAGAAACATATAGATAGCAGTACAGAAACATAAAGGAGGAACCAGGTCAGACTTACATTGTGTTTGAAAGAACTAAACATAGGCATTTTGATAGATGGATGCTTGCTTTAAAGATAGATACCACATATGAGGCTCTAATGGAGATTATTCTGCTGAAGGAGTTGAAGAACTCACTTCCAGAGATGATAAGAATTCACGTGGAGGAACAGCAAGTTCAGGAATTGAGAAGGGCCGGAGAATTAGCAGATGAATACAGGTTGCTGCATAAGACAAGTTTCCAGCCAGAATTTCGTCCTGAGAGGGATAGAAAATGCGAGAAGGGGAGATGCTACAGTATAAAAGAAAGAGTAAAGAATAAGAGTTTACCACAGGTTAAAGAAGATGCCCAAGAGAATGGAAAGGAGCTGAAAGGCCTCAGGTATTTTTACTGTCATAGTTTGGGACTCAGAAAATTTCAGTGCAGGTGGTTTCAAAAGGGCATTGGTAAAAGGTATTTTCACTGCCATGAGATGGGATATGTAAAGTCACAGTGCTGGTCATTAAGAAAGGGACTGTGGGAGAAGATGTGGTAAAATAAGTTAAGCCAGTGACATTAGTGAAAGTATTAAAGGAAACTCCAACAAGAACCGAAGAGCTGCAGGAAAGTGCACAGCCTAAGCAGGGGCTGGGTATGGAGTCAGTATCTGATCTCTATAAAGAATTCACCTCTGTGAGTAAAGTTTACTCAGGAACAACAGGGGGAGAAGGAGAAGAAGTTATCACTTTAAGAGATACAGGAACTAACCAGTTTCTAATAGTAAGAGATGAGCAAATTTGCAGTCTTTCTGATTTGTTACCCGAGAGTGTCGTAATTTGTAGGATAGTTGGACAGAAATTTAGCTTTCCTCTCCATAAGATGAGGTTGGAGTGTCTACTCAAGTCTGGGGATGTAACCGTGGGAGTGACTGACAGAGTGTCAGTTCCAGGAATCCAGTTTGTTCTTGAGAATGGTTTAGCAGGGTTCAAGTTGGGAGCGATACCCCTAGTTTTGGAGAAGCCCAAGGAAGACCAAGAAACTGAGGAGTTAAAACAGAAATACACTGGTATTTTTCCAGACTAAACAGTAACCAGATCCCACAATCACAAGTCACAGTCGGAAGCACAAACTAAAGACAACAATGAAGGAGTTAAGATTAAGGTGTTAAACTGACATCCTGTTTGACATAATAGTGCTGGGAAATCATGCACAAAGAGAGGGTCAGACAGAGGTGTTTAGTCCTGAAAGGATAAGGGATCTGCAACAGACAGGCAAGATGATAAAAGATATATATGTGGACGTGTAATCTGAGAGTGAGGCAGAGATGTTCCTGAGGGTTATAACCAGAACTACAGCATCCTAAGACGGGAGTGGAGACGACGGCAGTTTAGTGCAGAGGAGTAATGGACTGAAGTTTTTTCCAAACGTCAGCAGTGTAGTGGCCCTGTTAACCGACTTGCTGAAGAAGAACACAAGGTTTTGGTTGACAGAACAATGCCAGGAGGCATTCGATCATTAAAAGAAGTATTGACCACCAAACCAGTTTTAGCTACACCAAACGCTTCAACACTTTTCAAAGTTGCCAGAGAGGATAGGTTTAAGGTGAGAGGGAAGACATTTAAAAGAGATCTAGGGGACTGTTGTTTCTCACAGAGGGTGCTGTGTATATGTAGCGAGCTGTCAGAGGAAGTGGCATTGGGGAGTATAATTGCAACATATGAAAGACAACTGGATGTGTACATGAATCGGAAAGGTTTGGAGGCGTCTGTGTCAAAAGAAGAAAAATAGTAATCATTCAGTTTAGGAAACCAGGTAAGCGTGGATAAGTTGGGCCAAAGGCTTTGTTTGTATATTGTCTAATTCTAAGTGTCTATGACTCTTTCACTCCTCCTTCATCACTGGTCCTTCATTGTACTCAATTCATTTCCAAATCAAAACTCATCTGCAAATACTTTAAATGATCTAACTCTCCAAACTTGATTGAATAATGAATTCCTGGCATTGATGTGGTTCTGCAGACCACAGCAGCAGCAGAAGCAGAATTAAATTCAATCACAATCTGTAACTTTTTTTCCTGCGCTAATCCCTCAATCTACCATTCCAACCAAATTGCTGTTGCGGACATGTGACTGGATTACTAATCCAGACCAGACTAATGCTCTGGCAGTGATGCATAGGTGAACGTGCCAGTGTCCCAATCGTGTGTACCTAAACCTGATGACAACCTTTTAAAGCTACCATAATTGACTGCTTGTATTCCACTCATCAGAATTAACATCTGATAGAGAGGGTGTAATGATCACAACACCAACAAACCAACAGTACTGTCATATCCAGCCATAAATGGTGATGGACGGTTAAACAATTTCATGGAGGAGAGAGCTCCACTATTATCCCCATCCTAAATAATGGAACAGCCCTGTACATCAGTGTAAAAGATAAGGATGTAGTTTTGGCAAGATACTCCACCAGACGTGTTGAGTGGATGATTCACCTCACCCTTGCCATGATGCCCACAGAATCACAGATGCCCGTCTTCAATCAATTTGATTTGCTGCATGTGACATGAAGAAACAGTTGCACACAGTCGATACGACAAAGGCAATGTGCCCTGACACCATTCCTGTAATAGGACTGAAGACTTGTGCTGCACAACAATCCGTGTCCCTGGGGAAGCTCCCAACTCTGACATCTCCGTGACAATGTGGAAAATTACTCAGCTATGTCCAGTCCCCTAAGAGGAGAATAATTACAATCTGACCATTTACCACCCCCTCAGTCCCATCACGATTGTTAAACTGACAGAAGTTCTTTTTTGACAGATCTGTCAAACAGCCCAGAAATAACCAGCTCAGTGGTTTCCAAAATGTCCCAACGTGGAGATGGTGCTATTGTGGAAATGTGACTGGGTTACTAATCCAGACCAGGCTAATGCTCTTACAGATGATGGAAATTAAGAACAATTAATAAAATATCGAGATCTAAAATCTGGTATCAGTAACTGTGATCCTGAAATCAATATCGATTGCAAACACCAATTTGCTTCATCAATGTACTTTCAGGAAGTGTTTTCTGGCCTGGTGAATTCCATGCATTCCTGGTTGGGCCTAAAAGATACTCTAGACACACATGCATGTGATAAACTTATTAATGGTCTCTAAACGGTAAAGGAAGACACAAAATTGTATCAAACTGCTCCGAAGTTTTGATGGATAAAACTGACAGAGCTTCCAGCACCAGCCTCAGTATCGGAAAAGGGAACGGGAAACACCGTCCTGTTGGTCCTGCAGAGGCCTCCTTCCTAACATCCGATAGCTTATGACAGCCATACTCCAGATGCCTCTCGATCCCTTTCATGTCGAGAAATCCTTATTTATATTCAGTGACTTGTGTTCCACAGCTTATGTGGGAGAGAAATCCCCAGAGTCACCAGTCACTGAGTGCAGACATTTATTCTCAACTCAATGCAGAGTGGACTGTCTGAACCTAATACGGTGGCCCCTTGTTTTAGATGTCCAAGCCAGGGGAATTATCATCCCTGCTTCCAATCTGTCTCACCCTGTCAGAGTTTTATATATCTCACTGAGATCTCCACTCATTTTCCTAAACACCATGGAATACAGGCCCAGTCGCCCCAAACTCTGCTCTCACAACAAGCCTGTCATCCCAGAGATCAGTCTGGTCATCCTTCACTGGACTCCCTCAATGTCAGGTTTGTCCCTTATCAGGTCAGGAGACCAAAACTACACACAATACTACACAATGTTCGAGATGGGCTCTCACCAAGGCCCTGTACAGCTACAGTAAGACACCCTTACACCTGTCAGTCAATCCCCTAGAAATAAGGTCAACACACCATTTATCTTCCTGCCAGCTTTCTGCTCTTGCCATATTGCTTTCAGTGACTGGTGTACAAGGAAATACCGATCCTTTTCAATGTTACAGCTCCCCACTTGGTGGGTTTGTGTACACTGGTCAGCGTGCCAATGCCATTCCCAGTATTGGCTTCTGGTTTCAGAACTCACTGCCTTACATGGACTCGGAGGGCTGCGCAGCAGGAAGAAAAAAGAACATGAATCCCTTTAAAGATTAACATGTTTCATCCAATCCCTTTTCAAATGATAGGTTTCTGTAATATTGTCCCCATTAAAGTGCACACCGTCACATACAACCCCATTGATCTTCATCTGCCACATATTTGCCCATTCACTCCACTTGTCTCAATCACTTTGGAGGTTTTTTTTAAAAATCCTCCTCACCCCCTAACAATCCGACAGCATTTAGTGCTGTCAGCAGACTGAGAAATATTGCATTTGGTTCCCTCAATTAAATGTTTGACATGCATTGACAAACTGGGGCCAAACACTGATCCCTGCGACACGCCATGATCCTTCCACTTCAAAACATATTGCTTTATGCCTGCTCATATTTGAGAAACTGACGGGTTGATCCATACAGAGAAGAAATGGATGCAATGCATTTAGGTTTTCAGAAAGATCTTGATAAAGACTACGGCCTAGTGTGCAAAGTCAAATATTACGGGATTGGGACTAAAATATGAACATGATTTTAGAATAGAAGAACTGAGACCCATTACATAAGAACATAAGGAGTAGGCCATCTGGCCCTTCAACCCTGCGCCACCATTCAATAAGATAATGGCTAATCATTTCATCGCCTCAGCTCCACTTACTCCCCACTCACCATAACTCTTAATTCCTTTACTGTTCAAAGATTATCGATCTGAGTTCAAACACATTCAATGTCAAAGCCTCAACTATTTCACTGGGCAAAGAATTCCACAGATTTACAACCTTTTTGGACAAGAAGTTCCTTCTCAATTCAGTCCTAAATCTGCTCCACCTAATTTTGAGGCTTTGCCCTCTTGTCCTAGTCTCATGTACGACTGAAAACGTCCTTTATATTTCTATCTTATCTACTCCCTTCACAATTATATATGTTTCTATCGGATCCTCCCTCACTCTTTCAATTTCCAATCAATATGTAATTCCAGTCTGCTCAGTCTCTCCTCATAACCAGCCCCCCCCCCCCACCCCCCGACCTCTGGAACCAACCCAGTGAGCCTCCTCTGCATCCATTGGAGTGCCAGAATTTTGTTTCTAAAGTAGGGAGACCAATGTTGTGCGTACTATAGGTGTCGTCTCCCCACCGTTCTGTAGAGCTGCAACATAACCTCGCTACCTTTACACTCAATCCCTTTCTCAATGAAAGACAAAATTCCATTTGCCTCGTTAATTACCTATTGCTGCTGCAGACCAACTTCTGTGATTCATGCACAAGAACACCCAGGTCCCTCTGCACAAGAGCATGCAGCATTGTTTTGACAATTCAAATAAGAGTCCTCTTTACTATTTTTCCAAACAAAATAGATGATTTCACATTTATTATAATTGTAGTCCATCTGCCAGACCTTGGCCCACACTCTTCAACTCTTTATGTCCCCTTGTGAAGTATAAAAGTCCTCTGCACACTGATCTCTGCCACTCATTTTAGTCTCAACTGCAATCTTTGAGACACTACACATGGTCCCCAACTCCAAATCATCTATGTAAGCTGTGAATAACTGTGGTCCCAGCACCGATCCCTGAGGTACTCCATTAGTCACTGATCAGCAACCAGAAAAACAATCATGTATTCCCACTCGTTGCTTCATGTTAGTTATCCAATCCACTATCCACGATAATACATTACCCGTAATGACACACATTACGCAGCAGACTTTTTGGCGTCACTGTATCTTTTTTTTAGATTACTTACAGTGTGGAAACAGGCCCTTCGGCCCAACAAGTCCATACCAACCTGCGGAAGCGCAACCCACCCAAACCCATTCCCCTACATTTTACCCCTTCACCTACACTAAGGGCAATTTAGCATGGCCAATTCACCTAACCTGCACATTTCTGGACTGTGGGAGGAAACCAGAGTACCCGGAGGAAACCCACGCAGACACAGGGAGAATGTGCGCAGTCAGTCACCTGAGGTGGGAATTGAACCCGGGACTCTGGCGCTGTGAGGCAGCAGTGATAACCACTGTGACACCACAGCTACCGGGTCCCTGCAGTTGTAATGTCATCTTAGAATTCCAGGAGATTACATACACATATGCCATTTATTTTATTTTCATGAACCAACACTGTGTCTGCTCAATGGGACAATTTCTATCAAGATGCATTGCTATTTATTCCTTGATTACAGGTTGAAATATTTTCCCCACTACAGATCATAGGCTAACCAGTCTATAATTCCCCAACTTTTGTCTATCTCCGTTTTTAAACAGTGGTGTCTGATCTCCTGTTTTCCAATTTGCTGGAATTGCATCAGAGTCCAGTGAATTTAGAAAAATTTCCACAAGTGCATTTGCTATTTCTCTCATCACCTCTGTTAGTACCCTGGGATCCATTCCATCAGGGCCAGGAGACTTACCTACCTTTGGCTTCATTAGCATTCCCAATATTACCCTTGGGAATGGTTGTATCCAGGTCCTCACTTATCATCCTCGCTTTGACAATTACTGGCATGTTATTAGTGTTCTTCACTGGGTAAACCGACTAAATATCTCTTCAATTCCTCGTCTATTTCCTCATGTCCCATCACTTGATCCCCCTTCTCAACCCTCTAAAGGACCATTGCTAACCTTAGCCATTCTTTTCGATTTGTATATTTATAGCATATTTTGCTATCTGTCTTTATATTTTGAGGTAGTTTACTCTCATAAACTATCTTATGTATCTTGATATGTTTTTGTTGCTTTATTTTGCCATTTTAAGTTTTCCCAATCATCTACTTTCCCACTGGTCTTTGCCATTATGTATGCCATTTATTTTAATTCGATAGTCTCCCTTATTTCCTTAGACATTCCCGGCAGATTACCCTTTTCCTATAGTTCTTCCATTTCACTGTTATATGCTGTTGCTGAGCATGTTGATAAATTGCTTCGAAAGCTACCCACTGTTCATCGATGGTTCCACCATAAGGTCTTTGCTGCCAGCCTGCTTTAGCCAACTCCTCTCTCATTCTATTGTCATCTGCCTTGTTTAAGCACAGGGTCCTGATCTAGGATTTTACCTTCCATCTGTATTCTGAACTCAGCCATACTTTCAGTCCCAATTATTTCTCCCAAAGCATTTTTTTTACTAATTTCATTCTTTAGAGATAGGCTTCCCGGTCTGCTGGGAAGAATTGATTTGTTTAGTTTGTTTCCTTCTGTGAAGACAGAACTGGCAGTGTGGAGGAACAGTGGGATCTTGGTGTGCAGGTACATAGCTCCCTTAAAACTGCCTCCCAGGTGGACAGGGTTGTTGAGAAAGCATATGGTGTTTTGGCTTTCATTAATGGGGGATTGAGTTTAAGAGCCGTGAGATCTTGTTGCAGCTCTATAAAACTTTGGTTAGACCGCACTTGGAATACTGTGTCCAGTTCTGGTCGCCCTATTATATGAAAGATGTGGATGCTTTGGAGAGGGTTCAGAGGAGGATGCTGCCTGGAATGGAGGACTTATCTTATGAAGAGAGGTTGACTGAGCTCAGACTTTTTTCACTGGAAAAAAGAATGAAGAGAGGGGACCTAATTGAGGTATACAGGATAATGATATGCATTAATAGAGTTGATAGCCAGAGACATTTTCCCAGGGCAGAAATTGTTAACGTGAAGGGTCATAGTTTTAAGCTGTTTGGCGGAAAGTATAGAGGGGATGTCAGAGGCGGGTTTTTTACGCAGAGAGTTGTGGGAGCATGGAATGCGTTGCCAGTAGCAGTTGTGGAAGCGAGGTCATTGGGGATATTTAAGAGACTGCTGGACATGCATATGGTCACAGAAATTTGAGGGTGCATTCACGAGGATCAATGGTCAGCAGAACATCGTGGGCTGAAGGGCCTGTTCTGTGCTATACTGTTTTATGTTCTATGAAGTAGTTGCTTAATAGTTCTGTCATTTCCCTGCTCTCATTCTCTATTCTCTGGATTGAGAGTGCAACGAAGCTGCACTTGTTTTATCTTATCTTTTCCATTACAGTTCACCTTATAACTCTCATTAATGTTGTCTTCAGAAACCCAGCAATTCATGTCCACACCATATAATCACAGGAGCATAGACTCCATCAGAAAATACAGTACAATCTACATTAGTCCCACTCTCCTACACCAGTCCCATAGCCAGGAATGTTATGACACTTTAAGAGCTCGCCTAAGTAGGTTTTTACCAGTTATGAGGTTACCAAGATAACTCCCCTCTCAGGAAGTACATTCCATAGCCCAACACCTTCTCAGTGAAAAACAATCCGCAAATCCTCTCTACATCTCAAACCCTTCACTTTAAAAGTGTGTTTCCATCTTCTTGACCCTCTGACTAAAAGGGACAGTTGTTGTCCATCCACCTGGTCCATGCTCCTCATAATCTTATCCTTCTGCATCACATTCCGCTCAAAATCCTCTGCCCCAAAGTAAACAACCCGAGTTTATCCAGCCTCTCTCCATAGCAGATAAGCTCCATCCCAGGGAACATCCTGGTGAATCACCTCTGCACCCCCTCCATTGCAATCACATCCTTCCTGTAATGTGGCTTCCAGAGGTACACACAGAATTCCATCTTGGCGTAACCAAAGTCCTGTATAACTCTTGTAATCTATGTCTCGATGTGTAAATGTTATATTTACTTTTCCAAACGCATTGTTAACTCCACTCCTACCCTGTCCAGTCCCCCTCAGGGATGTGTGGAGAAGCAGGCTCTGAGCTTCCTAGTGTGCTGACATTCATTGAGTAATTCCCTGTCTAGTTCATTCTTCCAAATTGCACCACCTCATATTTATCAGGGTTACATTCCATCTGCCAGTGATCTGCTTATCTGACCATTTCATTTTTATCTTCCAGTAACATAAGACCTACCCCCTCACTGCCAACCACCCGGCCAATCTCTGTGATAAACACAAACTCAAATACCACACTCCCCCACACCCTCCACTTTCATATCTACATTATTTATAAGTATCATAAATAATAAGGGTCACATCATTGACCCGTATACTACATCACTGGACACTGATATCGATTCACACAGTTTCCAGAACCACCCTCTTTCTCCTGCCATAAGGAAAATGTGAATGTCATTTACCAAGTTACCCTTGACAGAATGAGATTTTACTTTCATTATCAGCCTCCAATCTGGCGCTTTGTCAAAGGCCTTGCTGAAAAATAAAATGAACAACCTTCTCGAAAAAGTATCAATAAAATTCATTCGGCATGACTCCCCTCTGATAACTATCCCTCTCTAAATGAAGATTCATTTTCTCTCGCCCTATTTTCCCCAATAGATTTACTGACACTGATCTGATAATCACTGATCAATAGTTCCCTTGTCGACTTGCACTAACCCTTCCTATAAAAGGTGTTCTGCGTTCCTCTGGCCCCTCCCCTGTGACCAGAATTTATTTAAACATTTGGGTCAGGGCCTTGGTCCGACAGCAGCTTGTTATACAACACAGCCAGACCTGTGGACTTGTCCAATTTTAAATCAGCCAAAACTATCAATCCTTGCTCGCATTTCATATTAATCTGCTCACGAGTTTCCCAGTCCATCTTCTTGAGCCATGCTTCATCCTTTTCCTGAGTAAACCAGATGTGAATCTCTCATCTCATAATCTATCAATGTTCTCCAGCTTCACACATTGATTATCTTCTTGGTTTCTAATGAGCCCTAATTATTCCCTGGTTATTCTGTTCTACTTGATGTCCTTGTGGAACATCTTAGGGTACTCACTAATCCTGCTCACACCTTTTAATGCGCCTATGTTCTTCATTCCCCTCTGTGTGAATTTTGTAAAGCTTCATTTCAATCACCTCTCAGTCTCTGAAAATCTACAGAGTACAGGTGGAGTTCCCTCATCGGACAATCTTGCCATCCGAGGGGTTAATCTAGAGAATGCACATTCAGTATATGTGATCAGTATATTTTACTTAGATCAGAAAACCAAAACGGTACACAATACTCCAGGTACAGTCTCACCAACACGATGTGTCACTGGTGCAGAACGTCTCTTCCACTCAGAGTGAATCGTTATATAAATTGGGATCTGTACTGAAACCAATGCGAGAGATCACAGCCGTTTCGACAGCATCCGTGGAGAGAGAGCACAGAGCTCTTCATTGTCTGTATTCTGATTCCTTCAATCAAAATGAAACTTAAGTTTTATCTTCCCTATTTGCATATGTTCTTACCAATGCAATTTGCTTTATTGTTTTAGGGCTAACTTACTGTATGAATTTTTTAAAAAATCCTCCTGATATCCAACTATACCAAATCCACTTGTTCTCCATTGTTTATATCGACAAGGGACATCTTCAAGCAAATTTTTTGTAAATGTTGCCTTCCCTTTCAGATTTCTTGCATAATTCTCAAGACATTTGCTATAATATTCCAAGTGCCCAATATCACATTCTTTATAATAAATTCCAACAGATTCCCAACTCTGAAAAATAAGTTAACTAGTCTGTAGTTCACAATTCTCCCACTTCTTCACTTTGTAAATCCTTGGAATGCATTTATAACCTTCCCAACTGAATACGGAAATATACAGTGATTCGCAATGCAAGTATTATGTCCATTTCTGCTTTCTCTGAAATTCTGATGTGAAGTACATTTGGTCTGTCCGAATTATTAACATAGTTATGTTTTCAAATGCTACCTCGTCACTGATATGAATTATTTTACTCTTCAGTTACACAAGTCCCATGGTCATTTGGTATTTCTGGGAGATTTTCTGGACCTTCCTCCGTGAAGACAGAAATAAAGTAACTGGTGAGTTTCCCCCTGTCATCTGTTCTGTTCTCCATAATAAATTGTCCTGTCCACACATTCACTCTTCCACATTTGACCTTCCTCTTATTTTCCTTTCAAATATTCATGGCAGTTTTTCATCAGTCTTTTTGTTTCTGTTTGGTTTGCATTCTTGTTCTCTTTCTAATTTACTTATCAGTTTATCAGTCTTCCTTCGCTGCGTCCAAAATTTCAATGAATCCACAATATATGACTCTTTTAGAGTCATAGAGTCATAGAGATGTACAGCATAGAAACAGATCCTTCGGTCCAACCCAAGGCACTTCCATCGATCTATTCCAAATACTAACTTATTTTGTTCACCATCGTTGAATCACCTTTCACTTTTGCGATTTATTCCTTGGAGGGATATATGTATAAAGTAGACCTTATAGTGTTTCAGTAAAAAGCAGACATTGCCTCTCTTTCATTAATTCATTTATTGTACTTTTTAAATTCACGAAAGCCAACTTTATTCTCATATCTTAATGGCTTGTATGACTCAGGTATATACCCGAAATATAAGAATTTTTTTATTTGAATTCAGACGTCATATAAAATTCAATGTATTAAGATCACTATTTCCAAAAGCTCCTCTCCAGCAAATTCTTTGATTTGATCTTCTGATCACATAAAACCAACTCCAAAGTTTTTTTTTATTCCTGATGAAGGGCTTTTGCCCGAAACGTCGATTTCGAAGCTACTTGGATGCTGCCTGAACTGCTGTGTTCTTCCAGCACCACTAATCCAACTCCAAAATTGCCTGATCAACAGCTCGGTGCTCAACATACTACTAAAGCAACCCGTCTCATACACACTCAGCATTAACATTCACTTGGGTAAACACTGGTTAGATGTGCCTTCAAACTATCCATTATTACTGCAGTACCCACAAACCTGCATGTCTAATTCTCTTTTTAATGACATATTTACATTTGTATTGCATCTTTCACTTTGATGTATAACTCCCATGAACGTTGCATCTCCTTGCTGTTCCTAAGATCCACCTCACCAGATTCTGTGGAATCTGAGTGACGTGGGCTCTGGGGAGGTTAATTCAGGTGAGATGCTTGGAGAGGCATATCTCATCTATTAAATTATCTCACCACATCTTACCTGCTCCTCTCAAGTGTCATTGTGAGATTTTCTCCAGATCTCCCGTTTTGCTGGTGAAATAGAGAAGGACAATGATCTTTCAACAATGCTGTGTATTTCCCCAGACAGCTGAGCCTGCTCTGAACTTGGTGGGAACTTTACAGCAGGCTGGAAGAGTGTTGTTGCTGCTGTACCGGATCTTGGTGGGATCAGATCTGGAGTACTGTGCACAGGTTTAATCTCCTCCCTGTGGAAAAGATATTGGAATTACATCAGAGATTATTCCCTTAACTGGTTTGTGCAATGAAGGTGTTAATCATAAAATCTCTACAGTGTGAAGCCAAGCCATTTGACCCATTAACTCCACACTGATCCTCCGAACACCATCCCATCCAATTCCACCACCCACCTCACCCAATCTTGTAACCTGGCATTTTCCATAACTGATACACATGACCTCCACATCCCCGAACATTATGGGTAATTTAGCGTGGCCAATTCTCCTAACATACACATCTTGGGACTGTGGGTGGAACCTGGAGACTGAAATTGATTCTGAATCTTTAGTGCTGTGAGGCAGCAATGCTAACCACTATGCGACCTAATGTGGGCAATACAACTTGCCTGCACAGTTCAGTCCTTGAAAAGTGACATTTGTGCAGGGAGATTTAATAACTCCCAAACCTGTCATTGAGCAACAGGAGGAGGACATTGAGGTCTTGAGCGGCTTGGTCAGAAACAGATGCAGGACATTCAAGCCATCAGGACTAATGTCAGAACAACAGGAGGGCTTTCAGCCCGGCGTGTGTGGAAAGCCGGACCATTTAGTCACTCACGCCTCTTATACAGCAACTGGAACAGATCTTTTACAGCCTTGTGCCTGTTACACAGAAATTGTGAAAGGGAACTTAGAGGTTATAGAAAGGGAAGAACTTCGAATAACCAGCTTCACTGGGGAATGAAAAGTAGTGAAAAAACTATTGGGATTGAAGACAAAATGTTAGAATAGTTATGAAGGAATTAATAACAGGAGATTTCCAAAGCCAAGCCACAATCCAGCAGAGTCAACATAGTTTTATGAAGGATAAATCATGTTTGAATGCTTTGACTAACTTTCCTTAAAGAAACGTAACAAGCAAGGTGGATAATGGGGATCCTTTCGATGTATTATATCTGGGCTTCCAGAAATCATCGCAAAAGATTAATATGCAACACAAGAACACATAGGGTTAGGAACAATTTACTTGCTCAGCCAGAGGATTAGCTAACTAGTAAAAGCTGCATGCATTCATGTAGAACTCTGAGCTCAAAAACTGCATGAATTTATGTAAAACTCTGTTATCTCACTTTTTAGATTAGAATCAATCTAAACATCAGGTCATAGACAGAGAACACAGGGGGCTAACACCTTCAACATATTGTCTAGCTATCACCATTGTTAACAGCTAACTCAAGAATGCAACTTTAAAAAAAAGGTTTTGTGATTTACACATGAAAGAAGTGAAACTATCACTGTATTCTAACAGATGAAAGACTCAAGAGACAATCATTTTTTTTTCAATGTTTAATTTCAGTTACATCACACTGTAAATTTTTGCTATAAATTCTGTGTTACGATCGAGCCCTCCACTATCACCTGATGAAGGATCGTCGCTCCGAAAGCTAGTGTGCTTCCAATTAAACCTGTTGGACTATAACCTGGTGTTGTGTGATTTTTAACTTTGTGCACCCCAGTCCAATGCCAGCATCTCCAAATTAGTAAACGCCATGATATGGAGCCGCTGGTTTTGGATGGGTTTAGACAAGGTCATTAATCAAATGACACCAGGTTAGAGTCCAGTGGGTTTATTTGTAAACACAAGGTTTCATTGCGCTGATCCTTCATCAGGTGTAAGAGAGAGGAAGACCTAAAACACCGAAGTTATAAGGGAAAGATCAAAGGGTTGGACAACTCATGCACATGAATTGTCCACACACCTAAGACGGCTCTTAAATACTTCATCATTTAGAATGGAGGTGCAAGTTTGATTGATTAATATGCAAATCGCAGAATTTATTTCAAGCTACTACCTGGAGATACCGTCAGGTATTATCGATGTAAATGAAGTAACACTTGCGGTCAGACATGTGAGGCTCTTGTTTGGACTCTGTCTGTGTCTTAACCTGGAGTCAGACTGTTTTATTTACAAAGTAGGAGTCGCACATGTCCATATGTGTGTGAGAGGGGGCGTGTCTGTATGAAGGGGAGAGAGAGACACACATTCTATATGTGTGAGAGAGAGTGAGGTGGAGTGTGCGTGTGAGTGCAGGAGGGGGAGAGAGAGAGAGGCTGTGTGCGCTTGTGTGTGGGACAGAGTGGAGTGCGTGTGTGGAATGTGAGAGAGGGGATGTGCGAATGTGTGTGATGGGCGGATAGGGAGAGTGTGCATCATTGTATGTAACGGGGAGAGTGAGAGAGTGTACTTGTCCATGCTAAGATACAGACAGATACGGCTGATCAATTTCCCCCCACACACTCACTCCGTGGTTTCAGAGCTTCCCCCTCTGCAGCCTCTGCTCCATTTGTTGTTCATGTTACACACCCAGATGCTGTAACTACAGTTCCCCAGGCTCCATCCAGAGTTGGGTCACCAAATCCTCAGGTCTCCCTGAATGTCTGAGGTAGCTCACCACACAACCTCCAGCAAACCATCCCCAGCCACTCCACTAAATTTTCAATCACAGGAGTCAATCACAAGCCCCTCAGTTACAAGTTAGATGCCTGATCCTTTACAATTATTCTGAAGGGTCTTCCTCGTGTTCCTGATCGCACAATCAATTGAGAGAGACAAACAGAGGCGTTCCAAGTTTTAAAGAAATGTGTCAAAGCTCCTGGAACACCCCTGTCCATGGAGCACCACATGGGACATATCGAGAAGTGAACAACAACCTGACCCACACCGTTTCAATGTTTATGAGCTTCCCCATACCAGCACTCGATACACGAGGGAGTGAAAAGCCAAAGTGAGGGAAAGATACAGAAAAAAAACAAATAAAGAACTAATTAACTGACAACTTGGTGAAAGTGTGGACAAAGAGATGGAGGGATTGGAATAACGGGATAAATATGACAATGGTGAGTCCAATCACAAGAATGCACACATTGAAAGACATTGCCAGATCAGCTGGAATGGTCCATTGCCTCAAATTTTGAATCTGCTTTACAGAATCAGCCCAGACACCATAAACTGGGGTAAGGTAGCGGCAAATATGGAGAGTTATGCAGACCGTGCTAGTGGACTACTCCATAAACTGGACTATCTGCATAACATCGGGATCATTGCAAACCTTTGCCAGGATATTGCAACCCTCTACCACCACCCTCGGTCTCCGAACTTTGAGTCAATTTTTGTATCCAAATGGCTAGTTCTCCGTGTATTTCATATTAACCAATCTTGTTAAACAGATGACCATGTACAATGTTGTTCAACGCCTTACTGGTGTCCATAATCGACAATGTACACCTCTCTATCTCAATTAATCTTTTTAGGCGCTTCTTCAGAAATATCTGTCAGGCCAGGGAGACACAATATTACTTGTTCAAAGCCATGTTGACTATCCCTAATCAGTTGTTACCTTTCAAAATGCGTGAAAATCCAATGCCTTGTAATCCTCTCCAACAACTTACTCATCACTCACATCAGGGTCATTGGTTTTTCCTTATTACCCTTCTTCAATCCTTTACGTAATGGCACCAAGTTAGCCAACCTCCAGTCTTCTGGCACTTTACCTGTCGCTATTGATGATAACACGGAGCCCAGCATTCACTTCTCTAGCTTCCCACAAAGTATAGCGTACATCTAATAAAAGCCAACACATTTTCCTCCCTTTGCATGTTTTAAAATCTCCAGCAGCTCCTCTGAAATACAGACACTTTCCAAGATGTCACTACTTATTTCCCAAGTTCTCTAGCTTCTGTATCATCCTGCAAGTAACTACTGATCCAAAATATTCGTTCAGTACCTCCTGGGGTTCTGCACATGGGCAGCCTTGCTGATCTTTACGGATGTCCTATTCTCTCCACAGTTCCTCTTCGTCCTTGATACATTTGTAGAATTCCTTTGGATTCTCCTTAACTCTATTTGCCAAAGCTATCACATGTAAACTTTTTATTCTCCCAATTTCCCTCTTAAGTATTTTCTTGTTGCCTTCAGACTCTTCTAGTGATTCACTTTAACTCAGGAATTAAGAGGCCAATGATGACCATTCTGATTGTCGGGAAAATCCATCTCGTTCACTGAGACCCTTTAAGGAAACAAACTGCTATCCTTAACTGGTCTGGCCTACATGTGACTCCCAACCATAACAAAGTGGTTGTCTGTTAACTGCCCGCTGGGCAATTAGGGATGGGTAATAGTTGCTTGCCTAGCCAGGAACTCCCTCATCCCGTGAATGAATTAAGAAAAAAAATCTCCATTCCTGCTGTCTATATCTGACATATCCTTCCTTCTTATCCGTTACCAGAACCGCAAGTTCTCCAATCCTCCAGCATTCCTTACACGTACCAGCCTTACTCTTCACCCTAACAGGGATGGAATGTCTCTGTCCTCCTGATGTGTCATTTTCGAAGGCTACTCTCTTCTCAATTGTCCCCCTTCTCTGCGATTATCTGCCCCAATCGACTTTGGAAAATTCTTGAATATCATCAAAATTGGCTTTTCAACAATTTAGAACTTTAAGTTTTAGACCTGGTTCATCCTTTTCCATCTCTATTTTGAAACTAATAGAACTATGATGGCTCACCATAAAGTGCTCCCCCACTGATACCTCAACCACCCCCTCTCCACTGCCTTATTTCCAAGGGAAATGTGATGTTTAGATCCTTCCCTGTGAAGGAGAGCATTGGACAAGCAGCTGCAGCGTTATAACCGGTTATGGGGTCAGCAGAGTCTTCGATTCATTTGGTTGATTCTAACAATAATTTGTCTCAGTGACATTTTTATTGAGTGTGACAGAGGGATTGTCTGTACGAGGCTGAGCTAGTTTCCTGGTGCTATCTTATCGAATACATCTCATTAACTACCCACCCCACCACATGGTGACCCTCTCATTCAATGCCAGTCCAATTCTCCCACCCATCATGGCTGGAGGAACTCGCCACCGTCTAGATGTCCCTGGATATTCCGTGAACCCTGACACTGGTGCCATCTTTAAAAGGCCAATGGGCACACAGTTGAGCTTTCTCTGTTAGGAGCTGCCCTACACAGTTTACCCCGAGCATGGCAGGTAAGGAACAATTACACAACGGTTTGTCGACAGGGACACGGAGGTCCTGGTGGATGGGCTAGTTCAGACGGGGCCATTCTCTTCCCAGAAGGGGCCACACCACCAGACCCACCGAGCATGGTCTGAGCTCCTCACCCAGCTCAGTGCAGTATCTGTGGTCTGAAGAAATGTCCAGCAATACAGGAGAAGCATCAATAACCTTCCCCGCTCTGTCAGGATAAGGGTCACCGTATTCTCTCTGCTCCCTCACACTCACTGTATATCTGTTATAGCACCGACCCCCGAACAAGGCTCATGCTCCACCACTCTCACTGCTGCAAATAGCACCTTCCTCTCTCTCTCTTTCCCCTCCACCATACCTCTGCCATTAATAACACTTTTTGGATACAATACTATGGACTGACTCCTTCTTGACACATCACCCTCTCCACCCCCCACCACCCACACCAGCACGAACAGCAGGGACCCCCACTCCTACCTTCACTCCCTCCCTCCATTTCTCGTATTCCAAGAGAAGCAGCCTGGAATAGGACAGAAAGGGACAAGCCGCGTTGTGGAGTGCCCAATATCCATCTCTCCACTACCACCCGGAACTGTGTGTCTGTATTTGACTCTGAGTATCTGTATGTAAGTGCAGGTCTGACCGTCTCTGTGGTGCTGAAAATGAACCAATCTCTCCCTCAGCTGGCCTCCCCACCCGACTGCAGTGACAGCGGCAGAGAGTGACAACCCTCGAGGATTCAGACTGGGAGGGAGAGAGAGTGAGAGAGCTCATAGCATGATCCAAACTGACAGCACCATGAATACATACACACACGCAAACACGAGCAGGCTCGCACACACAATGCTGGTAGATGGAATGTTGTAAATATACTTGGGCCTGTCAGAATGGAAATGCTCATCTCTGAGTGAACCACTTTGTCAGGAGATCAGATGAATTAATTTCTCACTCCGTGACTTAAAATGCTAAAAACTTACGTGAGAAAGTATTGAAAAGTCCTGAAAAAGGTCCAGTAGTGTGGCTAATGACGCAGAAACAACATTGCTCAGTATCAGACACAACTGCTGTATGCTTCCAACGATATTATTGAAAAATCAAACGGCCGTGCAATTTGGGAGGTACACAGTAAAGGATTTGTTATCTTCTGAGAGAGGAGAAAACTCTGCCATTGATGCAGTGGTGTGGGGAGGCCAGAAGAGGGTAGTATTGTATGAATCTAATCACTAAACTCAGAGGCGAGCACTGCTGCCTCACAGCGCCAGGCACCCGGGCTTGATTCCACCCTCGGGCGATTGTCTGTGTGGAGTTTCACATTCTCTCCGTATCTGTGACGGTTTCCACCGGACTCTCCTCTTTCTACCCACAGACCAAAGTTGTGGATATTAGGTGAATAGGCCATGCTAAATTGTCCATAGTGCCCAGGGATGTATAGGTTAGGGCTATTAGTGGTGAGTAAACATAGGATAGTAATTAAACGTGTCTGGGTGGGTTACTCTTCGAAGGGTCAGTGTGGATGGTTTGAGTCGAAGGGTCTGTTTCCACACTTTAGGAATTCTATGAACTCTGCAAACAACAGGGACAGACAGAGACAGTGGAGGAGGGAGACTTTGATTCCAATTTCATTATATTTACTTCAAAAACAACTTTGCACAGAGATGCAGACAGAGGTACACACAAACTGAGATACTGACACTAACATACATAACGTATGCACACAGAGGTACGTACACAGATATGGACATTTACACACAAACACACGAACATAACCCCACATACAGGCACACACTGTCTTTAATACAGAGATATAAACGTTTTATTAATAAGTTATCAATGGTCAGTTGGAGAAGACAGGAGAATGGGGTTGAGAAATATTTTTGCGGCGATCAAATGTCATGGCAGACAAAAATGGGCTGAATAGCCTAATTCTGCTCCAGGGTTCATTGCTCATATGATCATGTGGTGCCTGCAATCGTCTTTCCACAACGTCAGTGGAGGCTGCATTTGGTAAGTGTGTGATTTAGGAGAGTTAATGAGAAAATGGACAGGCTTGAGGAGCTGAGTGATCAATATCTGTTTCTAACTGTTGTCTCCTTTTATATCAAAAGCGTGGTGATTACTTTGAAGGGGACATATTTTGAGAATAAGGAGATTCCCATTTCAGACTGAGACAGGGATATTCCTTTCTGTTTAGGGTTGTGTAATCTGTGGTGTTCTCATGCCGAAGTAGCAAGGTTCAGTTCCTTAGATCTTTGATGTACAAGAGAATCCATGTTTATTGGGTACAGACAGGAAAGGGATGTTTAGTAACAATCACATCAACAATGCACATTCAGAATGGTGCAGCAGGCACAAGGGGCTGAATGGCCAGCTGCTGCCCCTAACCGATATGTTGTTTTCTCAACCACTCAATAATGTTACAGAGGTAAAGAAAGATCCAATTTAGCCAGTCAGCATCGTTATAATGAGACAGACGGAGACCATTCTGCCCTCTAAGGATTCACACAGGAATAGATTGAGGTTATTGAGCCGGCTAAGTACATTACACAGTGTAGGATGAGGCCATCCTACCTTTCTAGCTTACCCAGCAACAGGGGAAAACTGGTAAACTATCAGGGAATAAATATTCCCTGATTTACAATTTACAATCTATACCAATGACTTGGATGAGGTGACTGATTGGATTGGAGTTCAATTAGCTCATTTACCAAGACAGTCATTTAACAGGATATGGAGCCTCTGCAATGGGATACCGACAGGGGAAGTTAGTGAGCAAATTTGGCAGAAAACAGTATAACAAGGGCTAAGGGAAGTCAGTGTTCTGTAAAACAGATAAAATAACAGTAACCTACTTAAATGGAGAGAACATCACAGAACGCATTGGTCCGGAGGGATGTGTGTGTCTCGGTACATGAGCCATATAAACCTAGTCAGCAGATTCCGCAAGGGATTAGGGAAGTGTATTGAATGATGCTGTTTCATGCAAAGGCTATCGGGTATAATCACCGGGATGTTTTACTGTATCTGTACATGACAATGCTGAGACTACATCGAATGTATTGTATGTAGTAATGAACCTTGAAATTGAAAGAGAAAAAATATGCAATTGTTTTGGACGCTTTTCACAGATGTTTCACTTTACTCCTTGTTAGAATGAAGGCCTGATAGAACCATAGTGTCATACAGCACGGAAACAGACCCTTCAGTCCAGATCATTTGCACCAACCAGATATTCCAATCTGATGTAAAACCATTTACCAACATTAGACCCATAACTCTCTAAACCTTCTTATTCATATACCCATCCACTGCCTCTTAAATGTTGTAATTGTACCAGCCTCCACCACTTTCACTGCCAGCTCGTCCCATTCACGCACTACCCTCTATGTGATAAAGGTACCACTCAGGTATCTTTTTAATTTTCCCCTCTCACTTTAAGTCTTTGCCCTCTGGTTTGGACTCCTCCAGCCTCGGAAAATAACCTTGGCCGATCCCGCATCCATGGCCCTCATGGCCTCTACAAGTTCAGAGTACTTCAGACCTGAGAATGAGAGTTGATCGTATTGAACCATATAAGATCCTAAGGAGAGTGTATTGGGGCGGAGCTGAGGGATGGGAGAATAAAACTATGGATTAAATTTTTAAAAACAACATACTCATTTTAACACAGGTACTATGAAGACATGAATTTATTGTACAAAAAGTATATAGACATATATAAATATACCTTCAAATTATAAATTACAAATTATTCCTAAATGAAGTAGGTAACAGGGATGGAGTCATTCAATCAGAAGAATATTCAACCAGATCTTACCGAGTCCAGGTTGGTGTTTGGGTCACGTTATTGCATGTTTCAGATCAGGGAGGGAGTAAATGCAAACTGTCGTAGAAACAACAGCCATTGCTCAGTCTCTACTTGTACTTCTCTACAGCAACATATGAGAGCTGAAAACCAATCAGCCATGTTTAGCACTCTTTGAGGGTTCCTGTTGAGGATTCCTTGGAATCTCTCCACTGCCTGCAGCAAAGGGAATTCAGGCAAATCCAACTGTTCCATGAGGAAACGCCAGTGCTAGCAGCTTCTGTGAGGCAGAATCACTTCATAGGCAGAATAACAATTGAAAATCTCTATAATTTGCTTTTATTCTGAAATTAACTGTTATTTGGACAAAGGTCTTTCAAATTAATATTCTACAGAGTTCCATTTTTTTCTGTTTGCCTTCAGACGTGTGTGTGTTTGCATGCGTGTGCGTGTGTCTTCGTATGCATGTTTCTGTGTCTCAGATTTATAGAAAAATAAATATTGATGTACATATTGTCGATGTTCAAACTGTATTGCATTTATGTATCCATCGTAATTCGAGTAAATTTGCTTTGGTTTTAGATTAGTTATTTTTACAAATTTAAAAAACCTATCTGACTTGTTCCTAACACTGAACCTGACCCAGTCTGAGACGGATATCATTTACCATATCACACACTTAGTTACACTGATAATTTGTCGTGACGTCTGGAGGAGTGTGACTAGAAAAAGAAGCAATGACTCTCTAACCTCGGTAGGAACAGCGATAAGGAGAAATTCTCAAAAGGCCATTAGAGTAGGAATTTCTCCTACCCAGAGGTTTGTGGTCCTGTGTGTTTGCATTTATTTAAAGGTGTGTTAGTTAAATATTTGACGGGCAAGTGAATCAAGGATAATGAACTGCAGATAGGAACGTGGGGCTGAGACCACAATCTGATCAGCCACAACCTTAGTGCCTGGTAGTGCAGGGGCCCACTCCTGTTCCTCAGTCCTACTTCGCCCCATTCCATTCAGCCCCTCAATCGGCCATTCACGAGCAATTGGAGACCACTTACTCCGACTACCTGGTGCACAGAAACCGAGGTGACCATTTAGCCCCTGAATACAGTCAAAATGATTTCGTGTGGATTGAAAAACGTTCTTGGGAAAAAGAGTTGGTGTTACTGTGAGACAGTCCCCTCCTGTCTCTATACGGAATTTCCTCTGTCTCCATTTAATTGTCATGTTGTTGACCCAGATTCATAGTGAATAACGACCACATACTGTACCCAGAAATTGCTCACAAAATCCTCTGGTCTCTTTGACTACAACATTCCTTCACAGGACTTCCAGGAAAACAACAACGATGAACCTTCCAATAACAGAATGCAAGAACATGAAAAGCAGGAGTGGGTCATTCAGCTCCTATGGTCTGCCTTTCCCTTCAATAGGATCATGGCTGATCTGCTCTAAGCCCCAACTCCTGGAATGTAAGCCGTTTCAACCATCCATCCATCCCTTCTTCCAACTACCTCAATGATCTATCTCCCCTTCCTCTGTGGAAGAGTGAAGTCCCGACGGTAACTCCCCTCTGTGAGAAGGGAACACACCGCAACTGTACACCATGACCTATTGACATCAACAAAATATATAAAAACCAGGTGAGTGGCCCTGACAACAAGGCAGTGTTACACTGAGGATGGTATCAAGTAACCTGAAGAAAATTGAACATAATGGAAATGAAGGGTAACCTCCCCACAGGTTGGAGTGATTCAGCACAAAGAAGATGATTGTGGTTCTTCGACATGTCCCACCTCAGTCTCGGGACATCTCTGCGGGAGATCCACAGCACAACCATCCTCATTTGTGCCTTTGGTGTCTTCCCCCCCATCAGAATCTCAGAAGTGGAGATGGTGACTGAAAATCATGTAAGGTTTAGAACAATGTGACCCCGTCCCCCTCCTGAAGCAGCCTGTGTCCATGTGCAGGAAGACCCGGACAACATTGAAATGTCGGTAACATTCATGTAACAGTCCTGCTGGATACTGTGCGTTACCAGAGTAAAGAGAGGTGCTCATTCAGCACCTCAAGCTCACTTCACAGGAATGTGAGGAGGTCATTCTGCCCATCAA
The DNA here is from genome assembly GCF_047496795.1 of Chiloscyllium punctatum. Taxonomy (NCBI): domain Eukaryota; kingdom Metazoa; phylum Chordata; class Chondrichthyes; order Orectolobiformes; family Hemiscylliidae; genus Chiloscyllium; species Chiloscyllium punctatum. The sequence goes on from NC_092755.1 coordinate 7,359,877, forward strand.
TGTTATTGGATAAGAATAGGGATAGCCCATTCATTCTCTCCTGACTCTTCCACAGGAATATAAGGAGCCCAGTCAAATACATGAGCTGTTGAACAGGAAACACAGTTTGCCCAGTCAGGTTCTTGAGCATCTCCCATGCCATCAAGAGGTAGCCATTCAGCTGCTCAAGCCCATTGTACAGAAATAAGACGATGTTATTTATGACCAAACAAGACAAACCAATGAAACAGAGACTGCACGGATAGACTGCTGTATGTCGTTCCTCCTGGCTCCATTGCTAATGGTACACAGTAGATACATTAATATGGTTCGTTGACGGGGAGGAGGGTGGACATCTCCGAGAAGGCAGACCAGTATTCCCAGTGGAGGTCAGAAGCTGTTGGGAACAATAAATATTTTAGGCATTGCAGCTGCTGACAGATTTGTGTACAATGTGACTTTCAGTGCAGGGTCGCACACCAACTGCACATTGAGGCAATGAGAGTTCATTCAGAGCCTGAAGCTCTCTCCTAACCAACATAGGAGCTTCACAGAGGTACATAAACTAAAAAGAAGCATGTATCATGGGCAAAATGTAAGTTCCCATGCCATCAATGTTTTTCTCTGGACGTTTTGTGTGTTTGTCCATAATCTTCAAGGTTCAATGCAGTCAACTCTTATTCTCTCACGGTGCTGCAAATGAAACATCAATTTCCTTCACACTCTCTTCATGTTACCATCATCCCAGAGATTATTCTGATAAAACAGCTTTGCACTGCCTCTGTGACAAGGAGATCACTGATTTATAAAGGTCAGAAAATCTGTCCACAATAGCCTCAACAACTCTCCACAACTCCTACATATGATTCATTTTGTAATGAAGGCTGGCATTTCATTTCCTGGATGCCCTGCATGAATTCTGTCCATGACGCGTGATCAAGGACATTCTGGTCCTTTTTGGCAAAAGCACTTCCCAACCTCGCACCTTCTAATAAATACAACATGAAAAGGAAAGTATATGTTAACAAAAAAAGAACAAAGAAAATGTACAGCCCAGGAACAGGCCCTTCGGCCCTCCAAGCCTGAGCCGATCCAAATGTACTGTCTAAACCTGTCGGTCAATTCCTAAGCATCTGTATCCCTCTGCTCTCCATCTACTGCATCTGTCCATATGCATCTTAAATGAATCTACCATGCCTGCCTCTACCACCTCAGCTGGCAACGCATTCCAAACGGCCACCACCCAGTGTGTGAAGTACTTGCCGCATGTATCCCCCTTAATCTTTCCACCTCTCACCTTGAAAGCGTGACCTCTCGTTATTGAATCCTTCACACTGGGAAAAAGCTTGTCTCTATGCACCCTGTCTAAACCCTTCACGATTTTGTAAACCTCAATCAGGTCCCCCCTCAATCTCATTTTTATTAATGAAAATAACCCTAACCTACTCAACCTTTCTTCATAGCTAGCACCTTCCATCCTCGTAAACCTTCTTTGCACCCTCCAAAAGGCGTCTATATCCTTTTGATAATGTGGCGACCAGAACTGTATACAGTATTCTACGTGCGGCTGAACCAATGTCTTGTACAATTTTAACATGACTTGCCAGCTCGTATACTCAATACCCCGTCCAATGGAGGCAAGCAAACCATATACCTTCTTCACGACTCTATCCACCTGTGCAGCAACATTCAGAGTACAATGAACCTGCACTCCCAGATCTCTCTGCCCAACAACTTTTCTCAAGGTTCTTCCATTCATTGTAAAATTCGCTCTAGAAATACTCTTGCCTAAATGCATTACCTCACATTTGTCTGGAATGAAAACCATCTGCCACTTTCCGCCCAACTCTCCAGTCCCTCTATATCCTCCTGCATTCTCTGACAGTCCTTTATGCTTTATGCTACTCCAACAATCTTCGTGTCACCTGCAAACTTCCTGATCATACCAACAGTGTCCTCTTCCAGATCATTTATTTATATTACAAACAACAGTTGCCCCTACACTGACCCCTGTGGATCACCACTGGTCACCTTTCACCATTTCGAGAAACTCCCTTCAAATACTCCTCTCTGTCTCCTGTTTCTCAACCAGTTCTTTATCCACCTAGCGAGAATACCTTGCACACCATATGACTTCAATTTCTCCATTAGTCTACCGTGGGGAATCTTATCAAACGCCTTACTAAAGTCCATGTATATGACATGTACAGCCCTTCTTTCATCTAGCAAATTGCTCACTTCCTCAAAGAACTCAATTAAGTTGGTAAGGCACGATCTCCCCTGCACAAAACCATTTTGACTATCACTGTAAACCCATTCTTTTCTAAATATAAGTAGATCCTATCCCTCAGTACCTTCTCCAGCAACTTTCCCACCACTGACATCATGCACACTCGTCTTTGGTTAAGCTACCCTCCAATCCTCCGGCACCTCACCTGTATTTAAGGATTCCACAAAGATATCTGTCAGGGCCCCAGCTATTTCCCCTCTCGCCTTCCTCCGCAACGTGGGATAGATCCCATCCGGTCCTGGGGATTTGTCCACCTTAATAACCACTAGCCTACCCAACACATCTTCGCTACTTATGTCAGCGTGATCAAGACTAATCAAATTTCTATCGCTAATCTCAACATTCATCATGTCCCTCTCCTCAGTGAACACTGATGCAAAGTAATCATTCAGAATCTCACCCATTCTCTCAGGTTTGACACACAGCCTTCCTTTGTTATCCTTTAGTGGACCAATCCTTTCTCTAGTTACTCTCTTGCTTCTTGTCTAAGAAAAAAATGCTTAGTGATTCTCCTGAATTCTGCTCGCTAAAGATATTTCATAACCCATTTAAGCCCGCTTGATTTCTCGTTTAAGACTTGTCCTACTTTTCCGATATTCTTCCAGGGCCCGTTCTGTTCTGAGCTGCCTAGACCTTATGTATGCTTCCCTTTTCCTCTTTGCTAGTCGTAGAATTTCTCCTGTCACCCACGGTTCACGAATGTTGCCCTTCCTATCCTTTGCCTTCAACGGGACATGCCTATTCTGCACTATCTTTAACCTATCTTTCAAAGCCTCCCACGTCTCAAATGTGGACTTCCCTTCAAATAGCTGTGTCCATTCCACATTTCTGAGCTTCTGCCGAATTTTGATTTAATTGGTCTTGGCTCAGTTTAGTACTCTTCCCTTAGGAGCACTCTCTTCTTTATCCATAAGTATTCTAAAACTTACAGAATTGTGGTCACTGTTCCCAAAGAAATCCCCCACCGCAACTTCTACCACCTGTCCTTGTTCCCCAGTACCAGGCACAATATGGCCTCTTCCCTCGTCGGACTATTGACATACTGCAGTAGAAAACTCTCCTGGACATTTCTTACAAATTCTACCCCATCCAGACCTCTGACGCGAAGTATATCCCGGTCAATGTTGGGAAAATTAAAATCTCCCATCACCCCTACCCTATGGCCTCGACATATTTCCATAATCTGTTTGTTTTTCTACCACATGCTCACTGTTGGGAGGCCTGTAATACAGCCTCAACAGTGTAACTGCACCCTTCTAATTTCTCTGCTTCACCCATAATGACCCACTACCCAAGACCTCCATAGTGTGCTCCTTTAGCACAGCCGTGATATCGTCCTTGACCAGCAATGCAACTCCACCTTTTACTTCCCTTTTACTTCCCTCCCTGTCCTGTTTGAAGCGTCTATATCCAGGGATGTTTAATTGCCAGTCTTCATTCCCTTCCTTCAACCAAGCATCTGTGATTGCAATGACATGATACTCCCAGGCACCAATCCAAGCCCTAAGTTCATCTGCCTTTCACACTATACTCCTTGCATTAAAGGAGATGCATTTTAAGCTACCAGTTTTTTTGTGCTCTGTCTACTCTTCCCTTTATGAATGCAATCTTCATAATTCTTACAGTCTCCACATCACTGCCTACTTGTTTTCTCTTCTGGTTCCCAGTCTCCTGCCACATTAGTTTAAATATTCCCAAATGCAGTAGCAAAAAACCCACTAAGGACATTGGTTCCAGTCTGGTTCAGATGTACACCGTCCATTTTGTAAGAGTCCCACCTGCCCCAGAACTGGTCCCAATGTCCAACAAATTGAGCCCCTCCTTTCTACACCATCTCTCAAGCCATGTGTTCAACCTGTCTTTTTTTTTAATTTCTATGCTGGCTAGCATGTGGCACTGGTAGTAATCCCGAGATCACTATCTTTGAGGTCCTCCTATTTAACTTCCCTCCTAGCTCCCTGGATTCTTCTTTCAGGACCTCATCTCATTTCCTACTTATATCGTTGGTGTCCATAAGCACCAAGACAACTGAGTGTTCACCCTCCCCTTTTAGAACGCTCTGCAGCTGATCGGTGGCATACCTGACCTGAGCACCTGTGAGGCAACATACCATCCAGAAGTCCCATTCCGGCCACAGAACCGCCTATCTACTCCCTTCACAAGAGAATTGCCTGTGACAATGGTCCTACAAGTCGTTTTACCGCCCTTCTGAACAGCAGTGCCTGCCACGATGCCATGAACCATGCACCTGCTGCCCTCCCCTGGTAAGTAATCTCCGCCAACAGCATGGAAAACGGTCTACCTGTATTGGAGGGAGATGACCGCAGGGGACACCTGCACTGTCTTCTTACTCTTTTTCTGTCTTTTGGTCCCCCATTCACTGTCTCCCTCAGCAATTCTAAACTGTGTTGTGACCAACTCACTAAACGTACTATCCATGGCATCCTCAGCATTACAGATGCTCCACAGTGAGTCCATCCACTGCTCCAGAGTCGTCATGTGGTCAAACAAGAGCTGCAGCTGGACACACTTCTTGCAAGTGTAAGAGTCAGGAGCGTCAGCCACGTTCCTAAGCTCCCACATCAAGCAAAAGGCACAGGCCACGGGTCTGAGTCAACCATTGTTGACATCGTACAGTGGAAGTTTATAGTATCCATTTGCCTTACAGACATCTTACATTTCATGATTTTCACATATCCATGGTGTGCGTGTGTGTGTGTGACAGAGTGACAGAGAGAGAGGGGGGCTGACAAGAATCCTATTGTTATTTTGGTATACTCTAATTATATTCAGGGGTTCAGCCTTTTTTACATGAATGTTCATTACTTCGGTGTTTGGAACTGAGAATTAACCGGAGTTCAGAATGGTTAGGATCATATAACTTGAGCAGCTATTTAAAACAAATCTGTATCTGCTCAAATTTTCCAAGTATTGACTCACAGTCCATGACTCATGAAGGAATTAATATAAAGCTGACATGACAAAAGGAAGGTTAAAAATAATTCCAGAGGACATTAGGGTGCTATAGAGAAATGTAGGTTAAGTGAGTAGTCAAAGGCCTGACAAATAGAGCTTTACGTGGATAAAAGTGAAGTTGTCCATTTTGACTGGAAGAAAAGCATTTTTTTTAAATAGAGGGAGATTCCATAGCTGTGAGATGCAGTTGGTTCAGAGTGTATCATTACCTGAATCACAAAGTGCTAGCAGTACGTAATTAGGAAAGCGAATAAATGTTTTCCTTTTATCGTGGGGCAATTTAAACACAAAAGTAGAGAGCACTGTTGAGCTTGTATCTTGAATGCTGTAGTTCTTATTGGTCACCCTGTTTATGGAAGGAAGTAAATACATTGGAGGCAATTCAGAGAATGCTTACCAGAATAATACTTACAGAATGACTTTCATACAAAGGGAATTTAGATAGTCTAGGCTTTTGTCAGTTTGTGTTTAGGAGAGGAAGAGACAAATTAATTGAAACAAGATGTTTCCCTTTACAGAAGAGACGAGAATGAAGGATTGCTGTCTAAATGTCAGTGGTTGCCCATTTGAAACACATCAAGATGATTTGTTTGCTCTCAAAATGTGGAAACTCTGACACGTTATTAAAGCAGAGCTATGGAATATTTTAAAGGCAAAAATAAATAGTTTATTGTTGAGAGAGGGTTGGTGAAAGGTTTTCAGGGTAGGAAGGAATGTGGATTTAACGTTACAATTAATGAGACAAATTCATGTTGAATATCTAACTCATCCTTGTTTGTATGGGATGTGGCAGGTTGATTAAACTGACAAATTGGAGTTTCAATGTAAAGATCCAACAAACTTTACAATGCTGAAATCCTTCATCTTCAGAGCTTTATCAGTGGTTGAATTTTTCAAGTGTTTGTTTAAAATCACTTAATTTGTGCTGTAACACTAATTGCCGATATGGAAACTGTGAAGAGATTCCAGTAATGAATGCAGTGATCACAAAGAAAGTTTTAGTCCAATGTGGGACTTAAGTAAGATTCATCTAGAACACAACAATGTGAAAGAAAATTAGTGTCACTTCCCGTAAGTTCTATGGAGGGGCTTCTGTCTGAGAACATGCCACAACAATGCAACAATAACAGTAAATTGCTGGTGGACTGACAGTTACAGTAAGATAACGTACAGACTTCTCATGAAAACAGCACACAGCAATGCAGCAATCACATACTGCCTCTCCATTATCGACATTATTCTTCGGGTCAGAGAGTTTATTACAAAACAGACAGTTTTAGGAGAGGACATCAAGGAAGCTTGAATTCAAAATTGCTTGCAAATTTGAGTTACTTGTCCCTCCTCATTTTAGTGTCTTAAAATGGGTATATTCAAGAAATACGTATCCCATCACACTCTCACCTTTATCACCGGCTATAATGTTCATCAAAACTATGAAAGGGGTTGAAGATTAAAATCAGTATTGATTGCAGTATCCGTCTGAATTGTAAGAAGTTTAACAAAAGCAGCTGAACACAAGCTGCAGGACTGCCTCCAGAGTCTTCAGCCATTCAAGCAGCTGGCACTCAATAGTAGCTGGAGGCAAATGCTAACTTCAGGATTTAATTTATCTTGTCTGACCAGTTACAGGCATGGTAAGGTTGACAGTCCAAACTGCAAGGGATATGTAAAATATAATTCTCCAAGATTGTTTGCAATAACTGGAAAATATGTTTGATCTTTTGTGTAATTCGTACTTCATTTGATATTATATTTTCCAAGGCAAATGCTGGAGAAGAAGCACTTCCTGTGAAGTTAGGTAGATATTTCCTTCTGCATCCAGGAACCATGTAGCAGGCCCTAGTTACCATAGTCAGCTTAACCCCCAAAAGATGTATGACATCCAGAAGTTGGAAGATAGTGTTCTTTCTTACAGGAGACTTTTGCAGTCATCATTTTATGAATTCTGGTGAAGCCCTGCTGGTTGAACTGAGAGCTGGAGTCAATCGTGATGGTTGGCAGTGTCAAGGGTGGCATGGTACTGACAGTAGGTAGTACAGAAGATGCTTCCTGTTCACAAACCATTATTGAAATGGCATGATCCCAGGAGCTAACAGCAACAACAGAATGAAGACAGAGCAGTGACCTGTCCTTTGCTGCCAGTAGTGGTGGATATTGCTGAGCCTGTACTCAAGAGATTTGCAGGCCACGGCCCACTGCGGGAGTTGAGGAGCTCTCCTATTCACTACACAGACAGACACGAGTGGCTCTCAATTGGTGACTTCATTTGCCCCCCCACGGACAGGATAATATAATGGGGCAGAAGGGAATTGGGCTTTGCTCCTGAACTCCCCTCCACTTGGCCTGACTCATGAGAATCTTGGCAAATGCCAGTTGACATGGAAAATGCAGCCCTGCATGTGGAGACAGTACCAAAGGTCTTCATTGGAGATATTGGAAAATTGGTTGCCAAGTCTCCATTTGGGCCTGGAGCTCTTCAATTGAGATATTTTGAGACGCTGCAACAAGTCTAAAGTTTTGAAGAAATGAATTGGTTGCATCGTATCTCCCTTTCTTTGCTTCCACACTCCAGCTTCATTAGCTTGTCTTGCCAACAGTTAATGAGGGTTTTGAGCTAATAAATCTTGAACCAGTTTTATAAAACTAGCTGTCAATCGCTTGAAATATTTACTCAATTCTTCAGGTTTATTATGATGATTTTATTGTGGATGTAGAGGTACGCTTAAAATGACTGAATAGCACGTTTCTGACTATTTGCAGATCACCTGAGAGTCCAAAGTACAAGGTCGATGAAAAGCTGTACACTCCAAAATCTATCATGAAAAAAGTAAGTTTGAAAACAATATGTGATTTGCTTCATTCAGAGGACACAAAATAGAAAGTAAATCACTTTCTCTGGACTTTTCAGGAAACTTCACACAGCAGCACAGGGAAGACCACTGCAGGCAAGAGCATTTGCATTACTGTCTCTCTGTTATCTGCATTAGAATGAGGGATTCAGAATTTTGTTTCAAAAATATCAGGAGAGAACATCGAAGACACTTCATTGTAAGTTTGCTTACATTTTATTATTGAAGTTTCTAAACTCTTAATATGAATACATTCAAGAACTTGCTATCCCATTTTTGTCTCTAATCATTATCACCAGCAACAAAGGTTTTGAAGAACAAATTCATCATTTATTGCTAAACATCACACAACACCAGGTTATAGTCCAACAGGTTAATTTGGAAGCATGCTAGCTTTCGCAGTGTTGCTCCTTCATCAGGTGATAGTGGAGGGCTCAATCCTAGCACACAGAATTTATAGCAAACATTTACAGTGTGATGTAACTGAATCATGAACATTTATTGCAGTCCCCCATCTGGAGTGTGGCCAGTTTCACTCAAACGGCTGAATGCAAGCTGCAGTCCTGAATCCCGAATCTTCAGTCTTCCAAACAGCTGGCACACAATTGTGGGATGGAGGCAAATGCTCATTTAAATAACTTCATGTATCTTTTATCATCAATTACAGGCATAGTAAGTGTAACAATCCAAACTGCAATGGAAATGAAACCTATAATTGTCAGGAACAAATGAAGAAATTGAAGTGTCAGTTTGACCCAAAGTGCAATTTAACTCCTGAATAATATTGTATTTGGAATAAAGGTTATTGCTGCAGAACCAGCAATTCTTGTGAAGTTATGTAGGTATTTCCTTCTGTATGCATGCAAGAACAATGTCAAATACGCTGTTCCAGGCCACAGTTAGCACATTGTGGAAACTGCTGGGCTCTGCCTCCCAAGTGTGTATTTTACCGAGAAGTTAGATTGTGGTGTTTTTTTATTTAAACAAGACTTTTGCAGTAATAATGTTGTGAATTGTGGTGGAGTCCTGCTGCTTGGACTGAGAGCTGGAGCCAGTGCTGCTGTGATGAATGGCACCACCAAGGGCAGCATGCTGCCGATGTGGCCTGACCAAGAAGATATTGCTGGGTCACTATCCCAAGGATGAAATGGCCCAATCCAAAGAGCTGATGGTGAAATCGGAACGAATACAGAGTGGCAAACCTTTCTGTGCCACCATTAATGTTTGCAATTGCTGAGCCAATACCCATTGATGAGAAAAAGTCAATTCTGTATTAGAACCAGTATCCAAAGCTCTTCACTGGAGAAATTGGACAGTTAGTTGCTCTTCTCTAATTGCCCCCAAGCTCTTTATTTGAGACTTTTCTGGACTGTGCAACTGTGAAGAAATAGGTTTGTAACATCATTCATTTCCATGTTCCAGCCTGCCTGTCAGTGGCTTGAAATCCTGACATTCCTATTCAAGTTTCTAAAAATGTTTTTATTCTGAATCTAAATGTTTGCTAAAATTGACTTAATGGCACTTAATGAACATTTGCATCACTGAAAACATCAACTACTGAAAGTGCAAGGGAGCTGGTGATTCGGTTCTCCAGAAACTAAGAAGGTCATTGAAAAATAAGCTGAATACAATGTGTGACTGTCGACTAATAGCTAGCAGGTCTGGCTGCATCTGTGGAGTGAAAGCAGAGTTAATGTTTTTAGTTGAATGACTCATGTTCAGAACTTCATATCTCTCTGAAGAAAGGTCACTTGACTCAAGGTGAACTCTGCTTTCTCTCCACAGATGCTGCAAAACATGTTGAGTTTCTCCAGCAACTTTTGTATTTTTTTCAGATTGTCAACTTCCACAGTTTTTTTTTACATTAAAGAAATTATTGACTGGCGTATAATCTTTGCTCTATCGTTAATCTTGTAAAAAGAGATTTTAGGTGGAAGCTTGCAGTGAATGCTGCAGACCTAATGCTCGGACTGAAACCTAGAGTTTTGGCGGATGCTCAGGATGGTATATTGCCAGCAGTGACCAATGAAGAGATTCTTCATTGATGAAGGGCTTTTGCCCGAAACGGCGATTTTCCTGCTCCTCAGATGCTGCCTGACCTGCTGTGCTTTTCCAGCTCCATTCTAATCTAAAATGAAGAGATTCCTGCCGGGGTTACTCATCAGTTGACAGTGCAGCTTAATTTCAAGAGTTGCTACTCCAGTAAGAGGGACACATTTCTGAGCCCTACTGTTCATACTGATCATTGTTGAGGCTGTAAAGGTGGGCACAATCAGGGAAATGAGGGAGGCAGGACTGAGAGATCATGTAGAGTCAAGATGTCAAAGAGAACTGGTCTATGTCAGCATGGCTTAGCAATGAGAAGGTGCCAGACTCCCTCCTGCAATTTCCCAAATTCGACCACCTCCCAGTTAAAAGCTAGTGAATAATTGAGTGAATAATGCATTAATACAAAGTCTTTCAAGAATCATTTCCAGCCCTTCAATGTTCAGGCCTTCAGTTGTTCACTTCAAAGCACTGGACTGTACAATGAGGCTAAACATATTGAAAACACATTGACTACCTAACTCTCTGCTTCCAGACACTATTACATTGGCCACCTCCCCTCACCCCATCTCTTCCAAAAGAACAGACTAAGGTGTCTTGCAAACCTCTGTGGAAGTTGAAAAAAAGTCAGCATATATTGCAGTCATATCTTTTGAAAGTGGCCTTTTTTAACAGAATATAATAGAACTTAGAACAATACAGCACAGAACAGGCCCTTTGGCTCACGATGTTGTGCCGAACATTTGCCCTAGCTTAAGTACCTATCCATGTACTTATCCAATTACCGCTTAAAGGTCACCAATGATTCTGACTCTGCCACTCCCACAGGCAGCGCATTCCATGCCCCCACCACTGTCTGGGTAAAGAACCTACCCCTGACATCCCCCCTATACCTTCCACCATTCACCTTAAATTTATGTCCCCACGTAACACTCTTTTGCATCCGGGGAAAAAGTCTCTAACTGCCTACACTATCTATTCTAATGTAAATGGGAATTTCTGGAGAGCTGGAATTTCTGTAAGATTTCTGTAGGAACTTCCTCTTGACAACATCTCTCAGTGCTATAGCAAACCCCACCATTCCAGACCACAGCCCCTCCCAATATTTACATTACTCCTGGTGATTAGAGTGATTCCTCTCTTTTTTAAAAATATGCTGTATCAGCTCAATAGAGCCTTTTGATCTTCAGGGTTTATTTTCAAATGTTTGCAAGTCATTGATAAGTGTAAATCCTTTGTTTAATTTGTGCTTCACGATGACTTGTGGCTGGGGACATTTTGACAGACTAGATTGTCAGGAAGATGGGAATCAAAGTTTGCCAGACATGAGGAAGCAAGTTTGATTTGATCTGATTTTGATGTGATTTAATTATGCTTCATTTGGAATACAACAATGTGAAAAGGGAATGTTGGAGAACCATTGATTCCTTCAAAATGTTTTGTGCAATGCAACGAATGCCAGTTCAGACAACAGCAGCTCCATTAAAGAGGCTGCTCGACTGCCTCCCAAGGAATTTAAGGTTAGTGACAGAGTTGTCTTAAACAGTAGTACCACCACCCTAAATGCTGAGAAGGGAAATTACTTGCTGATCAATATTGAGGTTCTGTTTCTGGACATCGGAGCTATAGTGAAAACACTGAAGAATTGTGTTCCTTTCCTTCACTCCACCTCATCGCTTCTTTTAGTTTCTCTTTCCTGCTCATCCCCACTCCCCCACCCCCGATTCCACACTAACTCCAAAATCATCACCATGGTCTCCAGAGTTCGGTGACATTTGATGAAGTATGGCTGCATATTTGAAGAAATATGGCTATGGATTGGGACCAGCTCCTGGTCTCCTCACCTTGGTCTATCTCCCATACAATGTCGCCATTGTATACTTCGCACTTTTTATAATTTAAGTTGGCCAGAGGCCATGTGTATCCACAGAGTCAGGCACATTCCCTAGTAATAGTCATTTGTTTGAATCAAGCTTATAAATTGCTTTCATGGTGAATTCAATACAGGCAGCATCACATCCACACCGTTTCACTGACATCATCAATGAATAGAAGCCTAAATACTGAGGTCATTACAGTGCTCTGGGTCAGAGATCTGTAATTACTCCCGGGTTTATTATGGTCAGGTCTTTCAGTAAACTCCAAACGGATGAAGGAGCAGGAAAGGAAAAGGAATAAAATTCTCTTTTCAACAAAACAGCCAATACTGACTAATATGACATGAACATTCAGTGAATTTGAATAATGAGAAATTACTATATTCGGATTCTGAATCAAACATTGAGCTACAAATTGTGCTTGTAAGGGTTAAATTGGCAATAGTGTATAAAGGGCCTGAGTTACTTTTTCAGAGATAAGGAAGTTAAACTTGAATCCTTGCATTTGGGATGTTGTCCCTCTGTCCAAGTGCAGACAAGTCTTGATTTGACCTCTTTACTCCCCACCGACCAACTCCTACCCTCACAGCCAAAACTTTCGATGTTAATAAGAAGTGCCAAACATTAATTTTGTGATTATGCACATATTTAAAATGATTTAACTGGTAATTTATAACCAGTTGCAGCTGTGAAAATGTTGACACCTCACACTGTGAATTAGGTGGAAACCTAAGTTTGCCATAAACTAAAAGGAACAAATTGGCAAGTAAGTTTGGTCTAATGTAAGATTTAAATCTGCTATATTATGGATCCAATAATGTGAAATGGAAGTGCTGGCAGTTGTTGTAAGATTATGTCAGGATTGCCTCACGAAGGCATCCCATGGCAGTGTGGTGAACACCAACACAGATGAGAACAATCACAGAAAACAGCTGCTTGACTGGTTCAGAAATGCTTGGTTATTTCGAAAGACCAATCTTGAATCAGCATAAAATATCCAAAGTTTTTCAATGGTCGGTTGAATTTTGCTTGTCTTTCAGTATGAAGGTCTTGCATAGACCAGAAATAGCTATAAACAATGGTGACATACTAAATAAATGGTTTACTCTTCTTTTCACTCTGTACTGTCTCTTCCACACCCCAACCCCAGCATTCCCTCATTGTATTGTACTGTAGAGATCCTGTGGAATTCAAAAGAACCCCATAACAACAGGACCAAGATGGTTTATGATGCATCTTGAAAACAAATAAAGTCCCAGCACCATTTTGTAGATCATAGGACAGCATTGTCAATACACTCCAGGGGGATGGGTGGTGAAGGAATCAATAACTAGTTACATTAGCAAGATTACAAGACTGGTATTCAAGGTATACTGCTCTGTCATTACCCCCTCATTAATTTCACCATTACAAGGCTAAAATCGGGAGCATTGGAATCTTCACTGCTCACCTGGTGATGGGTTTATTTGCAATAATAGTCAAGAAGCTCAATATGATCAAAGAGAGAGCAGTTTGATTGACTTGCAAAAGAACTAATGAACCTAATTTCCACTCCCATCACCATCACTGAGCTACGATGTTGGGCTACCGAGCACTTACACTCTACGGAATGAACCTCAGCAACTTATTAGCCTCACACTGAAAGGACCTTTCCTGTCTATAATCTCTATTTCTGAACAGAACAACGATCAGCTAAAGGTCTGTTACACCAGATTCTGACTTTGCATGGATATCTCTGTTCTGTTATTATCGCTATGGCAAAATAATGTGATTTATTAAAATTGCAGTCATTAACTAACTTATGAAAACTAATCAATCAGGCTTGGAATATTGAATCGCAAATCTGCGATGTTTTTTGTTAAATTGCTTTGGACTTAATTCTGAATAAGTTTACTGATAGCAAATTACTTAATTTGTGCTCTTCGATGAATTGCAGTTCTGGAAACATTGTCAGTGCAAACAGTGAGGAAAGTGGGAATGTAGGTTCTCCTGGATCAAGTGAAGTAATTGCAAAGTAAGTTTAGTTTCATGCATGACTGACGAAGTCATTATTTCAGAATATGACAAACCATTAGGAAATAACTGGTGAGCTGGGAGTTTGGGCAATGTTATACAACGATCAGTGGTAACAACTCGGAGGCAATGATTTGATGAGCTCTCAAAGAGGACCTTGCCTGTGTTCACTCCCAAGTCCTTTTAGTATGTGATACTGCAAAACCTCTCCGTATGAAAATCGTAGATTCCCTTTGAAGACCATCAGTTGAAGCTGCCTCCACCACTACACTATTAGGCAGAACATTCCAGTTTTCGAACTATGCTGTTTTTTTAAAAAAAATGGATTCCTTGTAACCGTTGTTTTATTTTGCCGATCATCTTAAATCGGTGTCCTTTTCTTCTCAAGCCTTTTTAAAATAGAATCCGTACAGTATGGAAACAGGTCACTTGGCCCAACAAGTCCACACCAACCCTCCACAGAGTAACCAATCCAAATGTATTCTCCTCCCCTTTTACTCTACTCTATCCAAATCCCTCATGATTTTGAACACATGTAAAATGTATTCTTCACCTTCTGTTCTCCATAAAGAGCAGCCCGAGCTTCTTCAAACTATCCACTTAGTTCTCCAGTTGCTCATCTCTGGTACCATTTTGGTGTACCTTTTGTGCACATTCTCAAATCCCTTCCTGAAGCGTGCTGCATAAATACTATACATGTGGGAAAAGCAGGACTGTTTATAACCATTTGTCATAATTTCCTTATTTTGCTAGTGACGGTCCTATTTCTAATGTTCAGAATCCTAATGATATCTTCAATCTGCACTGCCAACTTCATAATTTGTGTGCATACACACAATATGCATAAAATGCATTAAATATTAGACCGGGATCATTTCAGAAAGCATTGATCATTGTATCAAAAGATTTTAGCTTGTGTATTAAATGAACAAAGAACAATCCAGAATAATTCTGAGTTGGAGGAGGGCTGAGTTCAATGGGGCAAGAGGGCATTTGTGCGAGGGCATTTGAGCACAAATCTGGGCAATGTTCAGCTCCAGCTGTACAGTACAGCTTAACATTTCCACAAGCAGGAAATGGTGACAAAAACAGTACTCTAATTCCCTGCATGATATTGCAAAGGATATGGATTATTGTTAACCCCAGTGAGGACCATGCTAAATATAGACTGTTCAGAGGGGAAATAAAGAGTAAGGGAGACTGGCAGCTAACTTTAAAAGGGAATCCAAAAGTCATCATTAGTCACAAACAGTGAAAGGGTACCAAAGGAATGAGTGGGGCCAATTCTCATTCATCTCCTGTTTAAACGTCATCGGGGCAGGGGCCTGGCTGAGGTATTATGAAGAGGATGTTGATGTCCAGTTCATGGTGAAACAAAATGTAGTTGAGACTTGGATGAGATGAAGTTTGACAGAATTTTAGAAAGGCTAAAATAAAACAAAATTGTAGATGCTGGAAATCTGAAACAAAAATGAAACTGCTGGAGAATCTCAGCAGGTCTGGCAGCATCTGTGGCGGGAAAGCAGAGTTTTAGTTTTCGGGTCCTATGACCCATTGAGTATATCCAGCTCTTTCTTTTTCAATGAGAAAGGCTGATCATCATTGAGTGTTGTAACTGATAACAGCGAAATTGGAGATACCTGAGGATACAGAGGAAAGTAACATTGAAGCTGCAGTGGGAATATCCACAACAACCGAATCCTGTTCAAATAGAGGCATGAAATCAGAGACAGGAAAATCACAACATTTCAAATACTTTTGTTCAAAATTGTCTGGATAAATCCAGCAACCAGATTCATCTTAGTGGTAGGAAAGTTTCTAATGAACTGTACTCACAGCTCAAGCAACAATACTGAGAGATCATATGGACTAAATTTATATGCTGACTAAAAATTTAATATGTAACCTGTTCACCTAAATCAACTGATGAAGGCTCATAATTCTGAATCTTCAGTTTTCTTGGGTATTTAATCCAGTTTAGAAACGTAGAAAATAGGGCAGGAGCAGGCCATGCAATCCTTCGAGCCTGCCCTGTCATTCATCACGATCATGGCTGATTGGAGTATGACCTTGTTTCATTAAATTAGTTGATCAAGGCTTGAAATGCAGCTTTGTGAGACTTCTGCTTTTTAAATGTCTGACAATAAATTATAGACCCAGACACCATTTTAGTTTGCTTTTAATTTTGTGGTTATTGATCAATTGCAATTTAACAGACAGAGCATTCAAAAAAATTATAGACTCAATTCTACAGAAAAAAAATGGACGAAAAAGTAAGTTTGATTTGTCATGTGACTAAATTGTATTTTTAATGTGGAATCGAACACCATGAGAGAAATTGCTGGAGAGTCAGAATATCCTGCAAAATAATGTAGAGACTTTCTCATGAAGACATGCCCCGAAAACCAGTCGACATTGTTTGTCCTTGAATTTTTCCAAAAACCTTTCAAGGATTATGATCAATATGGATGGTTGTCTCAGATACATTACTGGCAAATGTTGTAACGCCAATACCAAACTCAAGGTCTCTTTCTCAACTTTAAATGTTCCTACGAGAAATTGAGGACTGCAGAGTCTGGAGATCAGAGATGAAAAATGTGTTGCTGCAAAAGCACAGCAGGTCAGGCAGCATCCAAGGAGCAGGAGAATCGACGTTTCGGGCATAAGCAATAGTCAGTAATTTCTATCAGTGTCCACCGTTACAGCTACAAAAAATCCTCTAATATCTCTCCTCAATGGGTCATTCTTCCCCTTTGAATGTGGGCAGTGAGCACTCAGCTCTATCTTTTTTTTGTCAGCAAACGGCTACCTTCCTTCCAGCCTGCTCTCAACAAGAGGTTAACTTGCACTGTCAAAGTGTGGCAATACTGAGAGGAATCCTCCCCATACATGACCCATGCTATGATCACAAGAGAGGGGCTTATGCCCGAAACGTCGACTCTCCTGCTCCTTGGATGTTGCCTGACCTTTCAAATATTCCTGTTGATGAATGTTTAGCTTCCTGAGAAACAACTGATAAGTCTTTTTATCTTCTCGATGCTTTCTGTAAGAGTATAGCATCAACACTTCTATCACTTGCATCGATAACTACATTGAATAGCTTTGGGTTATTAGTTGTCGCTAATATTGGGGCAGTAGTTAACACAACTTTCAGGCTGACAAATGCCTTCTGACAGTTTTCCATCCATTGAAACTTCCTGTATTTCTACACAATTCAGTGAGTGAAGCAGCCACACTGCTAAGACTCCCTACAACTTTCTGATAAAACCCACTTGTAGCACTACCAAATGCAGAAAAACCTCTGTTATATGAACGTCAATTATCCAAATTTCAGATTATCCGAACAAGATCTCAAGGTCCTGTGTTTGCAATCTGATCAGTTATCTGAGCAATGCGTTCTCTGAACAATTAGTTATCCGAACAATTAGTTATCCTCACCCGTCTAATGTGGATAATCAAGATTGTTTTGTAGTCGTACTGCTCTTTTGGTCGATGAGGACACCTGTCCATGTTCAATAACATGGTCCAGGAGAGTGATTTGTGTTTTCTTGAGTTCACTGACAGCCAGGTTTATCACCAAGCCTGCCTCTCAAAGTCGAGTGAATAATTTTGAGAAATTCTGCAATTTTTCCATTCATGTGTGACTAAAAACCAGGTCATCAATGTGTACCAAGCAATTGGGGAATGAAGAAATTGCGTCATTGGTTAGTCTTTAAAATGTAGCTGGCACATTCTTCATACCACATGATATGGCTGTAAACTGTACAGTGCATTTTGGTGTCACGAAAGCCAAAATTGTCTTCACCTTTTTGAATAGAAGTAGCTGAAGGAATCCTTTGAGTAAGTCGTACAGAGAAATATAAATTGCTAGTCCCATCTTCTCAATATGGTCCTCCAAACTTGATTTAGGACATGGATCAGATTTAGTAACTGCATGGATTATGCATAGGTCCTCACATAATCATTGGATATTATCTGGCTTTGGTACCACTGATGTAGGTGAGCTCTATTCACTACGACAGATTTTGATTATATTGTCTTTCAGCAAGTGTTCAGTCTCTTTCTGAACCTGTGCCAACCTTCAAAGGTTAAATCTGTAGGATATTATTTGATTGGAACTGCATTTCCTCAATCAATATTATGTGTAGTGAGATTAGTATTTCCCAGGTTATTCCCACATATATCCCCATGTGATTATACTATTTATTTTGGGTCATTTCGATTTTCATCTGGAAGGGAACTCAGCAGTTTATCCCAGTTTCCCAGAACTTCCTCATTATTCAATTTAATTTGAGGAGACCAATTCACAATCATCTGAAATTATTTCGTCACTCTGTGTTGTAACCAGTACTACATTCTCTTTTGTTTTCCTATCAAAATAGCTTTTGAACAAAACACATCTCTTCAAGCCACAGAATGGTCACAGAAGTAAGTGGAGCAGTAAGCCATTCAGCCCATGAAGCATGCACTGCTGTTCAAAATGACGATGGCTGATTATCTAATCCAGTACCCTGTTCCATCATTCTTTCTGTAAGCTTTGATCCCTTTAGCCCGAAAAAAAACTATTACGTTTTGGACTCAATCAATTTCTATGACAGTGAATTCCAAAGAGTCACCACTGTCAGGGTGAAGAAAGGTTTCCTCATCTCAGTCCAAAATGCCCAAGCCAGTATCCTTAGACTGTGAGCCCTGGTTCTGGACTCCCCAGCCGTGGAGAACATCCTTCCTGATTATCTAATTCTGGACATAAACACTGACTTGTGCTACATCTTGTGATCTTAGCCTGGGTCAATATGGGCAGGGTTGTTCTCTGTATTGCCACACTTTGACAGTGCAAGTTAACCTCTTGCTGATAGCAGGTTGGAAGCAAGGTAGCCATTTGTTGCTAAGGAAGAGATAGGACTGAGTGCTCACTGCCCATATTCAAAAGGGAAGAATGACCTATTGAGGAGAGATATTAGAGGACTTTTTATAGCTGTAAGGGTGGACAGTGATAGAAATTACTGACTCCCATAGAACACACAGGGAATCAGCAAAGGTGACCCAAAGTGCTGATTCCTAATTTCACATGTTGCACTTTCCAAATGACAACAGCCCATTGGTTGAAGAAGTTTTCCTTTATTTAAAATTAAAATGCCCATCGATGTATGATACACTTCTGGAGTAGGTGGGACAGGAAGATAAGCCTACTCAGTCTAACCTAGGAACTTAAGCTACTGATCTAGGGTAGGGAGACTACCATTCGATGATAAGAGGCCTGTTTGGCATCTCATACAGAATCGATGCAATTGCCCTTAATTGCTTCATTAATCCCTGGGGATGTAAGTAATAAGCCACTTGTCAGAGTGTTGTGTTTTGCTCAGGTGTCACTGAGTCGTGTGCTGATCTTTAAGTCGGAACGTTCAGGGTTCAAGATCTACCCTCAGGGTTAAAATAGACTAATTGATACTGCCACAGCAGTGCTGTCCTGAGATAATCCTACACATCAGACATATATGAGGCATTAAACCAAAGCCACTTATTATTTTGAACTAACGTGAGGAGATTATACTTGGTGTCCCGGCCAATATTTATTGCTCAGTCCCGATGAGCAGATGATCCAGTCATCATCTCCTTCCTGGTTTTCTCATGGCACACAAATTAAATATCACTTTTCTGACATGTGACTACATGATCAAAAGTACTTCAGTTGTTGTATAGAATATCTCTGATTGAAAATTGATTTGTCAGAACCTGGATGTATTGTTACTCAACTTTGCTGTTCATTTTTTTATTCTCTTCACTCTATGCTGTAAGAAAAAACTCCTTTCCAACTTCCACCAAAGGAGAATGAGACAAAGCTCAGTGCTGTAATATTTCACTTTGTACTAACATCTGGATGAAACTAAAATACCATTCAATGGAAATATAAAACGAATTGAACCAGTTTTAAATGTTTAAAACAAATTGCATATTTCACCAAAGGAGTGTATTGAAATATTTCAATAGTTCTCGTTGTGTCAAGTACCAGCAAACAGTGGAGTCTGTTCCAATCTATTTTATCTTGTCTAAAGAATAGGCTGAGGAAAAGAGCAGTGCATTATGGGCTCCTTCAATTTGAGAATGAGGAAAGGAGTACAGTGTGGATCAGTGATTAACAGCAGGAACAGTACTCTCCAGGTTAGAATAGATGTGCAGTGGAATATACTAAAATGATAGAATGAGAGAAGCTGAAGTGGGATATTGTCAGCTGAATGTTTTATAAGTCTGTTCAAATCGGGTCAGTCAGGATCTTATTAAATGGTGGAGCAGGCTCGAAGGGCCAAGTGACCTATCCTTGTTCATTGTTCATACCTCGAAACAATAATGTTAGTTACTCAAGTGGAAGTATTAAACACACATTTTAAACTGTTACATGGACACGTGCTGATATTTCCATCTATGACTCCCTGGGTTTGATAACATGTAATTGACAGTGGACCCAGGGGTTCTGCACTTGTTTCAGAGATCTGGAAAGAGATGTTTAGGATAGTCTGAGATTGCATTAAGATGTTATATAAATGCACAACTTTTCTACTTGTCTTCCTGCGAGGGTAGAGAGGGTTTTGCTCTTCATCAAACCTGTGCATCATTTGACTTCAATCTGCTTTTCTTTTTTGCATTATTGTGTGGAGTTTATTCTCTGAAGTCAATAGCCTGGGTTTTGCCCAAAGTTTAAGAGGTTTTTACTCATATTGGTGAGTTTCTGTATCCCATGAGGTAGATTCATTGCAATCAGTAATGGGAAATATAGCAGATCAAATAAAATGTTGTTAACTGTAATTAGGTCATTTAACAGGGATAACTATGTGCTGTTCTATGCCCCTCAGGATTTAGAAGCCTTTTCAATGGGGCCACTACTGATTTACCCAAGGCACTATACTAGTGAACTCACTGAGACTGAAACCTTTATAATCTGGGACAATGATGAAATACACACTGACTGGAACTGCAACTTATCAGAAAGACGAGGGAACAGGGAGAGATTGGGGCCGAAGCTCAGAACACAGAGTCACTGTAAACCCAAGCACCCATTGACACAACTTCTCGAGATGAGTTATGATGTGGTTCTGCACTATTCGGGTCTGATCTCTGATCAGAACCAATGCTTCTCTGTCAAACCTATGTGGTTTGTGGAAACAAATAATGTCTGCTCGGAGGCAACTACAAAGCTCTCCTGCAATAATGTGACACACAATCAAGTGAAATTTGGAGTATCCCCTTTTGGGGCTTCTTGCATCCTTTCAAGTGGCAGCTGAATTTGTTGATCAGGTATCAGTTACCATCGAATTGGATGAAATCTTGTTAGTGGTTCATTTATTTACATTTCCCTATCTCTGAGGTTTGCCCCATTTCTTTATTAAAGAGCCAATGGGTGTGAGATCTCTTTAGTGCTGTCCATAGGAGAGCCGTGCTCCTGCCACTGTGCAACTTCATATTGATATCTGCCTTTAAAAACAATCTGAATCTATGGTCACATACTGGTGTCGGAACTGAGTAGGGCTCATAATAGAATGACCAACTCGACAACTGCTACAAACCAATGTGGGCTAGATTTTCCAACTGTCATTATCACAAGGGTGCTTTTGGTGCCACATTCACTATTCAGAATAGCAATTGGTTTTTCTGCTCATGCAGAATTTCTCTCTATTACTTTAAGTAATATTGTAATGATTGTGGTTTGTTTCTATTTAGTTCTGTTCCTCAATGACTTTGAAATTCTTACTGTAAAAGGATCAAAGGCAAAGTAATGCCATTCTTCTCTCTCCAGAAGTACATTGTTGCTGGTTTTCCTCTGAGGCCAGTGCAGAACTCTACCAGTTCATTGTAGGCCTGATACATTATAGTTAAGTTTCACCTCTGCCAGCTGGTACAACATGGAAATTTGAGTATTGATGAAAATAAAGATTTTTTTAAATTTAAGTCTTTATTATTGTACTTATCAGGACACGCTCAAGAATACCAATGGGAAGGGAGAAGACATTTAATCTGTCTGGGTAATGAGTGCTGATTGGTAAAGGCCTGGAGAATGGACCAGCTGATGATTGGCAGTTTACTGCCAATGCTTGTTGTGATTCGACTAAATTGGTGATGGCCATTCTCTGATTCATTTGGCAGGGCAATACCTTAACCACTCAGGCAACCTGCCAATTGAAAACTGAACAAAGTTTAGCTGTTAACTGTCCGTCACCATCTGACCCGCCCATTTCCATTGGGGACATCTCGATCAATCATTGTGCACTTTCCAAAGCTGCAGAACTATTTTCCTGTTCAGTGTAAACTGTTGTTTCCCTTTACATCAAAATCCTTGCAGCTATGCTGATGCATGCAAGACAACAAAAAAAGAGTATGTCCTATTTTACAGCAATACCCAATTTCTGTATTTGCAAACAACTGTTTGAAAATGGGAACCTTTTGCTAATGGAGGATCCAACATCCAGCTGATATGATTAAAATGGAGGAGAAAGTGAGGACTGCAGATGCTGGAAATCAGAGCTGAAAATGTGTTGCTGGAAAAGCGCAGCAGGTCAGGCAGCATCCAAGGAACAGGAGAATCGACGTTTCGGGCATAAGCCCTTCTGAAGAAGGGCTTATGCCCGAAACGTCGATTCCCATGATTAAAATGGAATCTAGTTTTCGAATTTGAAATAATTTAACCCCCTGACAAGCCCACTTTGTACATGCAGATCCTCTTTGAATATTGTATCAGTCTGGCTGTTGAAAGACAGCTTTGGAAAGTTGTTTGATTATGTTAACTTCATTTAATGAATTGCTGAACCGGTGGAAAATACATTCTATTGCATTTACAAAACTAAGATATCTTGTGAAATCAGGAGATGTGCACAATGCAAATGAACATCCCATTTACTGCTGGCCTGGACAAGACTGGTAAATTTAAACTGGCGCTTATAGAGAAAAGACTGAGAACTTAACTGGCTCATTATCATCTAATGTATTGAGTTTAAACTTATGTCTGTCTGTAAATTCTTCAAGGCCTTGATCCAAGCTGTCTCTTGTACCCCTAATATACACACTCTGTTCTTTTGGTTCTCTGATTGCTTTATATCTTTTTGTCCACGAGTATGGTCAAGTCCCCTTAATTAGCTGGACTTTACTGATAAACTTCCTCAGATGCCCCCTTTACTCATTCTCTCTTTGAAAGCTTACTTAAAAGGCAGTTTCATGTTTCTGGTCATTGGTCCAAACTCTACTGATACATGCCAACAACCTTCTCCTGTTTGGCTTTCGGTGCATCCTTTTCCAGTTTGGAAGGTCGAACTCAAATGCTGAATATAGCGTTAAAGACAGGATTCTTGGCAGGGTGGATGAACAGAGGGATCTGGGTGTGCAAGTACATAGATCCCTCAAAGTTGCCACCCAAATGGATAGGTTTGTTAAGAAAGCATATGATGTTTAGACTTTCATTTACAGGGAAATTGAGTTTGAGATCCGCGAGGTTTTGCTACAGCTCTACATGTCCCTGGTGAGACCACAATTAGAATATTGTGTCCAGTTCTGGTCACCCTCCTATAAGAAGTATATAGAGGCTTTGGAGAGATTGCAAAGAAGGCTTACCAGGATGCTGCCTGGACTGGAGGGCATGCCTTATGAAGAAAGGTTGAATAAGCTCAGACTTTTCTCTCTGGAGAGAAGGAGGAAGTGAGGAGACCTGATTGAGGTGTCCAAAATAATGAGAGGAATAGATAAAATCAAAGCTAGAGAGTTTTCCGCATGGCAGGATTGACAGGTACGAGGGGGTCATAGTTTTAAGATATTAGGAGAAAGGTGTAGAGGAGACGTTAGAGTAGGTTCTTTACACAGAGAGGTGTGAATGCATGGAATACATTGCCAGCGGTGGTGGCGGAAGCAGAATCATTAGGGACATTTAAGTGACTGCTGGACATGCCCATGGTTAGCAGGGAGTTGAGGGATGTGTAGGTTGTTATTATATTTTACATTAGGATTAAAACTCGGCACACTGTCGTGGGTCTGAGGGCCTGTTCTGCGCTGTACTTTTCTATGGTCTACGTGAAAGCATCTCATAAATGTGAGTAATAATGTCCACTTTTGGCAGATTTAATTGATTCTAATTGGAATGTATCTGCCAAACCTTTAGCAAAACTGAATCAGCAAACAGCTTCAAACTGTGCGCACATCCATCACATCACATTGCTGTTCCTCATTAACTCTTCAAATACACTGCTCCATTCCAAATAGCGGACCATCCCGTTCCCATTCAGAGAAATTTGTTTCTGATGGATGGAAGCGGTTGTTTCTGTACTTCTGCCATTTTTATTGAACTCATCTCAAGCTACACTTTAGAATTTGAGAGTCAGGCCAAGACTGTTTGTGTTAAGCTTTATCAATTTTGACCAGTTTTCCAGCTCTTCATGTTCTTGAATATTGGAATAGGACTGGGGTCTATCAGGCCTCAAGGGACAGGTAGCAAGGTCATTAGGTGGATAGTAGGGTGGAAGATGACAAGGGAAGGAAGGAGTTTCTGTGGCTCTCATATTTCCACCTCCGTAGTATTTTATTGATCCCAAATTCGGGAAAGGATGGCTACTCAGGTGGTCAATGTAGAGTCTGTTCCCGCCAGTGCTGGCAGTTTATTAGCAGTAGGTGGGTCCTCCATTGCGTGGGAGACCTCCTCCTGCATCCTAGAGACACGCCTGCAGAATGTCCCTCCTAATGAAGTACCTCATGGCTCACAACAGGGTATCCAATCTGCATACTGGATCAGTCTCCTGTCCATGGTAGCGATTATTACGGGAACTGGAAATCAGAGTATGTGAGTGAAAGAAGCCGTGAGGGCTAGAGTGTTCACAACATTCCCAGGACCAGGTTGGCAGGTCCTACTGAAGCCATTAATAAGTCATTAAGATCCCCCAATTGGTGCATGGACAATGGGTTACTCCTACTCCAATAAGAGTATTGTGATTAATGCTTTTTAGTGCTATTAAGCAAATAGTGAAGTGTGGCCATGTGATAAAATCATTTACATTCACTGCTGAATACTCGGGACTTTTTGTGAGAAACTTTATAATTTTTCTAGCTGTTCTGAATACACTTTTTATTTCATACAATGGTGATTTTCTACATAGGGTTACAGAGGAAAAACAGACCATTTGGCACAATCAGTCCATGCCAGTGCTTATGTTCCACTCAAGGTGTTTCACATCTTTCCTCATCTAAATCGCCCATTGTAATTCTCTATTCCCAACCCTTCCAAGTGCTCGCCTAGTTTCCTTGAAATACATCTAAACTATTGATTTCAACTATTCCGTCGGGTCACACATTCCCCATTCTCATCATTCTTTCAGTGAAGAGGTTTCTTCTGAATTCCCTTTTGGATTTCTTGAGGTACCGCCTTATATTGACAGCCTCTAGTTATGTTCTACCCCAAAGTGAAATGTTTTCTCTGTACCTTCTCTTTTCAAAACCTTTTATGAGTTTAGAACTGTCAGCCTTCTTTTCAAGAGAGAAGTGAACAGCACAACAATTCTTCCTTGATATGCACAGCCAGAAACTTGTGTAGCATTTTTATAAATCTTCTCTTCACTCTTTCTCATACATTCTATAATATGTCAACTCGACCTGCAAGCAATACTCTTAATTATAGTCAACCAAATTTTTATAGGGACCCTACTTTCAAATCTATCCCTTTCGAGATAAAGCTTAGAGCTTTGTTTGCATTTTTATGGCCTTTGGAACCTGTGGTGAAATTGTTGATGACTGATGTAATTGTCTGAAATCCCTTTGTTTGTCTCCCTCACTTCGACGTGCATCTTTGAATAAATGACCTGCACATTATTCCTACCAAGATGTAACACCTTACGTTTATCTGTTTGGATCTTCATTTGCTAATTATTTGAACATACCCTAAATTAATTAATGATCGCTTGCAACCTCTTGTAGTCTTCAGAATTGGCTACATTTCAACATTCCTTTCCAATTTGGTGTCATTGAATTGCTCATTTTTTTTGTCGTAATTAGATACAATATTTAATTTGCAGTTTTACTTTATTTTGTTTTGAATTTTTAGAGAGGTGCAGTAATCCACACGGTAACTATAACAACTAAATGTAGAATGACAGATAGATGAAAATTATTACAAACACAGGGTTAATTAATAGACTCTATTAACTGCAAGGTCAAAACAGGGAATTATTTTTTACACGAATGATATGGTGAGATTATCCGTAGTGCAATAACTTTTTATCCATTTTTTTGTTGCAGTTTATTTCCTCAGGTCTTTCTGTGCTACTGGTACGAAATTGAAAAGGCACCCATCCTCCATTTTAAGCTAAATGATAATTTTTTAAAAAAGCATTTATATAAAATGTAACATGATTTATGAAGCCATCCCTCTAGGCTTATACATATTCACAGCCATGTAGAGTTATATAGGGAGAGGCTGAAAAGGCTGGGGCTGATTTCTCTGGAGCGTTGGAGACTGAGGCGTGACTTTATAAAATCATCAGAGGCATGGATACGGTGAATAGACAAGGTCTTTTCCCTGAGTTGGGTGGAGTCTCACCTAAACCTATACTCGTGAGTCTAGGTTTAGAGTGAGAGGGGAAAAAGTTGAAAGTACCTAAGGAGTAACATGTTCATGCAGAGGATGGTGTGTATAGAATGAACTGCCAGAGGAAGCGGTGGAGGCTGGTGCAATTTCAACATATAAAAGGCATCTGAGTGTGTATACAAATAGGAAGGGTTTAGAGGGAAATGGGCCAAGTACTAGGAAATGGGACTAGATTAGTTTAGAATATCTGGTCAGCATGGGCAAGTGAGACTGAAAGGCCTGTTTCCAAGTTGTAAATCTCTATGACTCTATGATCTACCCCTTTGCTCTTAATGTACTAGTCGAATCTCTTTGGATTATCTTGAACATTATCTCCCAAGGCTATCTCATTTTCCTTTCTTGCCCTCCTCATTTCCCTCTTTAGAATGTCCCTGCACCTCTTGGACTCTTCGAGATTCACTTGATCTCATTTATCTATATCTAATATATGATTCATTCTTAATCTGAACCAGAGCCTCAATATCTTTATTCCTCCAGTGTTCCCTCCTCTTACCAGCCTTATCTTCACACTAACAGGAACATCACGCCTCCAAACTCTCGTTATCTCACTTCTGAAAGCTTCACTCTTGCCAGCCGTCCCTTGAGCTGTAAACAGTCTACTCCAATCAACCCTTGAAAGTTTTTGTCTCATACTATCAAAATTTGCCCTAGTCCAATTATGAACTTTAACTTATATATAATGCCAATCCTTTCCATAGATATTTTACAACTAATCGAATTCTGACCCCGGCCCCAAAAAGCTCCCCTACTAACCATTCAGTCCCTTGCCCTGCCTTGTATCACAAGAGTAGGTCAGGTTTGATCCTTCTGTGATAGTTACGTCTGCATATTAATGAAGAAAATTGACTTTAGCACTTACCAAATTCCTCACCATCCAAGCTCTTAAGACCATGGCTGTCCCACTGTATGTTTGGAAGTTTAAAATCCTATTATTCTTCAATATAAATAAGATCTTTCAACATATTTGTTACTCAATTTCACTCTGACTACTGGGGGGACTATTACAATTGCATCAAAGTACGCCCTTCTTATTTATGAGCTCCATCCACATAGCTTCACTGGACCATCCCTCAGAAATACCTTGTGTTAGAACAGCACTTATATTTCACCACAAGAAAAATTGACTCCAATCTCCTTCTAGCTCTTCCTATTTCTGCCGAACCTTTGATGGTGGGATGGGCTTTGAACATAAATTATTCAGTTTACTGGTGATGGTTCGTAGTTGAAAATAAAGATACCATGGGTGATTTGGGTGATGGGAAATAAAAGGTTACATTGTGTGGAAGGAAAATTCTGGATATAAACAAGAATTTTACAAACCGATCTCCATTCTGTCTGCCCAGGTCTTGCCTACACCACTGTACCTCCAGAGGACTTTCCTTTTATTTTGATGAGTTCAAGTTAATCTCAGCCACTGTTTTGCACAAATCAGGGAATGTACCATGACACGTGGACAGAAGAGCAAATAAACCCAACTTCATCAATAACGCTGTAGAGAACAAACACAAAGCAATTATATTAAACTGAAATAAAACAGTCTCTTGTCTCACCTGGAATGTTGCATCTTGTTTCGGTGCCACGTTTTTGAAAAGATGCGAAGTTATGAGATTGAGTGCGTGACTGATTCACAACACTATTCCCAGAATGATACACCTCACCAACTCTGAGAAATGGAGAATGTTCTCCTCTGCTGATAGTTTCCAGACTCTGTGAACAGTTGCTCTGATTGGTTCTCAATTCCGTCTTGCGTCACATAGATCCCAATTGCTGAATATTTCAAGTACTCATGAGCTCTGCCTGATCAACATCGACCTCTGATTTATTATTTGGGAGGGTTGCTGTTCAGTAATATCCCTGTCTCAGATAGATCTCAGTCTCAATCCCTGGGATTTGACAGGTGTGGTGTGTCAAATAGACCCCAGGAATTGTGCTCCATGAGATTTAGGTGTGAGAAAAACTCCAGTCCTGAGAATCCGCCCTTGGATTGTGCGCGTGTTGTGTCTGAATACCTGACTGAACGTTGACATTTTTGGCTGATGAATGTTTCGTTGGGCGCTTTAGGTGGCGATTTCTGCATTACTAACCCAGGCTGTCCCCACATTGGGAGTACTTTTAGTTTAGACAGTGTAGAGTAAAGTTTCAAACTCCTTTGCCTGCCTTTTATAGGCTTCTATAAAAAGCTCCTCATTTGTATCATTAGATGACCCGAGGTCGTGACCCTTTGTGCATAAGAGGAAATGTTCTCTCATCATTCTGCCTCTGGAGTGTTCCATCAGGCATATCGTGTGATAGATGTATTTACATTAGTGGGCTGCATGGTAGCGCAGCATTAAACTAAATGACTGGATGAAACACAACCAAACAGAACAAGTGAAAGCATTTGGCTGGGAAAGGAGTAGGATGTGGGAAAATGTATTATTACTGACTGGCCTTGAAGAAAGAATTAAGTAAACTCAAGATTAGTGCATATTCATTTGAGATTTATTAACAATTTCAGAAAGCATTTTTATCCAAAAAGTTGATGTAAAAGCTAACAGAAGTGAATATAATGGCTGGATGCCACATTGAGATGAGAACACATGCGCTGTGAGCTGGGAATTTTCTGTACATCAGTAACAGTCACAAGAAAGGGAATACAAAGGCTCATCAGAAAGGGTTACATCAGTAACAGTCACAAGAAAGGGAGTACAAAGGCTCATCAGAAAGGGTTACATCAGTAACAGTCACAAGAAAGGGAGTACAAAGGCTCATCAGAAAGGGTTACATCAGGAACAGTCACAAGAAAGGGAGTACTAAGGCTCATCAGAAAGGGTTACATCAGTAACAGTCACAAGAAAGGGAATACAAAGGCTCATCAGAAAGGGTTACATCAGTAACAGTCACAAGAAAGGGAATACAAAGGCTCATCAGAAAGGGTTACATCAGTAACAGTCACAAGAAAGGGAGTACTAAGGCTCATCAGAAAGGGTTACATCAGTAACAGTCACAAGAAAGGGAGTACAAAGGCCCATCAGAAAGGGTTACATCAGTAACAGTCACAAGAAAGGGAGTACAAAGGCTCATCAGAAAGGGTTACATCAGGAACAGTCACAAGAAAGGGAGTACTAAGGCCCATCAGAAAGGGTAGGTAACCATTCTGAGTAAGGAACTAATAAAAGCAAAACAAATGGGGCTTCAAACAACTGGGAAGCTACAAATTCTTCCAACCACAACCATCTCAAAGATATCAAAGTAAAAACGAAAATCCATCAATACTTGTCTCAGTTACACGCTGATAAACTGAAGTAATCTCACTGTTAGAGTCAGCAACAGGACAGATTGTAGATTGGGAATTCAGAGACCTTGATAAGCAGATCAGGAAAATCAAGGGGGTCCACAATTCATTCACTTAACCTGGAAAAGAGAGATAAAGCAATGACGCAGATATTTATGATCAGGGACTTTCAGACTTAATGTTTATTCAATGGCACACTTAGAGATTTCACAAAACATATTGGGCTGCTTGGCGTGAGAAAGATGTGATTATTCTCACCTTCACCAGAGTGACGGCAGCGCTGTAGAAAATACTCAGGAAGAACAAGGTGATGAACGTGGAAGCAGTTGTCCAGATGTTGCTGTTATCATCCTCATAGTCTTCAATCCAAGTGCGATCTATTGAATCTATGAATATAAAGCCGAGAGAACGCATTTAGATTGTTTATTGATCCAGATCGATGTATCTGCATCCA
Organism: Chiloscyllium punctatum; assembly: GCF_047496795.1. Taxonomy (NCBI): domain Eukaryota; kingdom Metazoa; phylum Chordata; class Chondrichthyes; order Orectolobiformes; family Hemiscylliidae; genus Chiloscyllium; species Chiloscyllium punctatum. The sequence continues at coordinate 7,390,242 of NC_092755.1, forward strand.
AGTCATGTAATTAGAGACCATTACATCTTCATAAAGCAGTCAGGTATTTCTCAAATGTGACTCTTATCTGTATCTATTAGTGCATTATTGACTCTCAGCAAGAAATTACAAATACTAACTGCACATGTTCTTTCTTCATTGTCCATGTCAGAACGTTTTAAATTATTTTTCTTTCAATCTATTATTTAAGGATATTATTATTTGAGGAATGCTGATAACTAATGATTATTTTAATTGAATCATTATATTTTAAATATAGGCTGTGACAGCACTTTAGTTGAAAATTGTGGCCATCACTGAATAAAAGTTCAAATGTGGTTCTCATCTTTATGTATTGGTGACCAATTGCTTGGCAAATCATGAATATAAGTGACATCACAGTCAGGACATTGCTTCATATTTTTGTTTGTAGGATCTGTACATTGAGGAATAAGTGTTTGTACATGTGTCCCTTAATTTATTTGATCTACTGCTTGGTGTGTTTGGTTTTCCTTCAATGTTTGTGTATGTGGTTATGAGAGTCTCTTACTTCACTCTTGCCCATGTTGGAGTCTGTGCGTGAATAAACATATTCCTGTTCCTTTACTGCTGGTGTGCTCATGTGTTTGTGTACCTAAATTTTGGTCTTTTCACATTGTGTCAGCATCATCATGCTAATATGCCACTTCGTTGCTGCCTATGCTTATCTTGTAATTTCTTTGTGAGTGTTCACTTTTCATTAGTGCTATCTAAAATGTGTGGTTATGTGTCTGTTTCAGATCCTACCTACATTAGGTTATTTTCATGTTCATGCTTAATAAATGTTAGCATGCAATGTTATGTTTTGATGGATGTTTATCTTTATATGATGATGTTTGCTTGTGTGACAATCTTTCCCAAACCATCTCCTGAGAAGCTTGTTTGTGTTACTGTTTGTGGATGCTTGCTGATGCTTGTGCCCATTATCCTTATTTAATAAACACCCCTCTATTTGTTGATCTATGCACTTGTGTGTCTGCATGTGAGACTCTGAATTTGTGTGTACGTGTGATATTGTATCCATGCTGATCAATGTGGTTTAAAAATAACGAATTAAGCTGCCTCTGTCATTGTATGTTTGTGATTCTGAAAATGGGAAAATTATGATATTAATATTTATCTCTGTGCACTTATGTGCCTGTGTGAGTTGACAAGTGGGAGGACATTTTTTGGAATTTGTATCTGTGTTCATGCGTGTATGTCTGTACCCATTGTGCTGTATGAATGTAAATGTATTTGTGTGTTACCGTGTGTCTATGTTTCTCATGGTTATGTGTGAGTACCCCTGTTCATTTGTGCAAATGATTTTCATTCGGTGTATGTGAGTTTTTGTATGAGCTTAGAGAGTGTTCAAGTGCCACTTGCATGTGTGGCTCTGTGTGAGTATGCATGTGTGACATCTTATCTATATGCACATTTGAGTGTGCACATAAATATGTGTCTTTAGGTGAGAGCTCGTATATGTGTCATTACGAGTGTATTTGTGATCATCTCTCTGTATCTGTTCTTATACCAGACTGCAATTTTTATTATTCTAATTTATTGTTCTAATTTTAATGGATTGCCCATAATTAGATCTGGCCTTGGTGTTGTAGGAAACATTTCCCATTGTCATGGAGAGATAAGTGTTTTATGAGCAACACTTCTGTTGCAGTGATAGAATTTCTGTCTCTGAGAGAAAAGTCTCGAGTTCAAATCCCCACTGCCCCAGAGATAACATTTCTGAATATATTTATTAGAAAATGTCGACTTGTGTTCTGTATGTGAAACAAAATGATATCAGGTATTCGAATACCAGAATTGATCCCATGTGCTCCAGAAAACTGAGACAAAACTATGCAATTCAAACTGGGACGATGCAAACACCAGTTTTGGATTATGGGAATCAATGTTAATCATTTGTTAACAGAGCCAAGCATGTCCAACATGCTTCAAAGGTATTATTTTGCATGGAAATGATAAATCTTTGGACAGTAAGCAAGACGCTGACAGTTCCTGTTAGCAATTGGGTTACATTACAGAGGACATCTTCCATGAAAACTCTTCACAGGGAGCAAGAGGACAGACCATTCATCGTTCCCCTCCCCTCTGCTTCACGACAACTTATCTGTTGATTCTCTTTGGTGTGAAAGTGAAGATACATTCTGTCAACTCATGCGCTGGTGCAAGATCCCTGGCAGTTCCCCAGAAACAAAGGTTACATTCAAACTGTTCTGCACTATTTACGATTGGTATGTTCCAATCAAATTTAATTTTTACGTGTCTTAAATTTACATTTCCAATTGGTGCAATGTGGCAGTTTAAAACTGACATGAATTTTGTAAGAGTGTCCAATCGGGGGAATCAAGAACACCAAGTTCAAAACTCGTGCTCTACCCTTGACATAAAATGGACATTGTCAGATTTTGTCACAGAGGGATTTAGGATGGATAAGGTATTTGGCGGAATCCTGCAATGAGTGAGCTTTACTCTGTCTCTAACCCAGGGTGTATCTGAGCAGAGAACATTAACTGCACAAGACACTTGTCCTAGACCTTTTAATAATCCACTTTAACTACACAGATGGAATGGAAGTCAGGGTGGGAAACAATTAATTCAGTATTTAACTCACAACTGGAGGAAAAAAAAACACTTCTATTACTTCTGTTGAATTATTAAATGCAACTTTGAGATTTTTATTGACATGAATTAACAGTGTCCATCAGTGCAAGCGAAATGTTTACAAAACTTGGTTTACCGCTGGATTTATCGACTGTTCTGTTGATGATCTTCAGTGGAATCGCTTCATGTCCCACCACACAGGAGTAAGAAGCACCGCTGGCCCACTCCTCCGCTGTAATGGATAAAAGGCTGTACATGAAGAAGGAGATGTTGTCACTCTCCGCCATCACCTCAGTGTTCTTGTAGTTACTGGGATTCACTGGCTTGTCATTGTTTGTCCACTTGACGAAGATCTCTCGGGGGGAGAAACCTCTCACTAAACAGGTGAGGGAGAGAAACCTCTGAGCGGAGATTTCTTCTGTTGGTGGCAGGAGGACCGACACTGATGGCTCCAGCGGATTAATCACTGCAAAATATTTGAGACAAATATAAATCAACCAAAAAATGCTGAACCAATATCACAATTTCACTAAATATTAAAATATGCCATGTTTAATTTGGGATTTATTCACTTCCGTTTACTAAAGGAGCAGAATGGTACACATTCTGTCCAGTAAAAAAGGTCGAGTTTAATGTGAAAGTTGCCTCCATGTTTCCAGCCCACAACAAGGACATTCTGTCCAACTGTCATTGCTGATGGTGACGTCACAACCCAGGCTTCTTCCCACTTTATCTGACTGAATCAGAATACAATATCCTTTGGTCCATCTTTTTCTTAATCAGCTACCTAGCTATCCTGCCTTCACATGCATCATTAATACTCCCAACGGTGTTTGTTCATTACCAATCAAAGCCTGACATTGATGTAACTGGATCTGGATTACACATGGGATCCTTTGTGTTTTAATCTCACCGCTCACCTTTCTCCTTGTGGATGGAGTCTCTCAGCGGAGTCGGTAGATTCTGATGGTACACCACACATTCAAAAGTAACGCCACTCAGCCAGGCTTCAGTAGAAATGTCTAATTTGCTGATCACGCTGTCGGGATTCTGTCCAGGCTGGTCAGCAATCTCTGTTTTCAGAGGCTTCTTTTCTTGTTTCCAGGTCACGTTGACTCCAGAAGGAAAATTGGACACAACGCAGGTTAACGTCACCGTCGCCTCCAGTAAGACTTGTTCTACTGGCGGTGGGAGGATTTTAACGGTGTTAGGGTGGCACTTGGTATCTTCTATGAAACAAAAATCAAAGTTAATGAAAAATGCCCCTTTATGATACAAACAGTCAATCTTCAGATTACTTCTTCACAGGGTGAAGACACCACCTTCAAAATGGCAACTCCAACTATTGCTGAAACGATGCTTACTGTTGTTGATGTATTTTGATTTGTGAAAGCATTTGTGATTACCTATAACATACCCTCTGTAATTACTCCTAAAGAACACTGGCTTTGTAACAAGTGAAACCTGAAAAAAAGTAAAATAATCGAAGATACCATCATGTAACCCATGGAATTACCTTTCTTTCAGAGTCTGTCTCTCACTTAACACCATCTATTGATACTTGTGACAAGAGTAATCTCAATATAATGAGTTCATTTCCATGTTCATAACCCTTAGGTGCAAATGCTGCTGGTCATGCTGACTGCCAAATCACATCCTACATTTCAGACAAATTATAATAAATAATAATTATTCTCTTTGCAGAGTTCTAAAGTGTTACAGGAGCGGTGAACAGCCATGGAAATTCTGTTCATTATATTTAACGTGATCAAAAATACTTTGCGTTATTGGTGTGATGTCATTCTCTAATTTATGTCATTGTTCCTCGTGAGCTGTGTTTGGAGTAGATCGGAAAACAAGACATTGAGTACAGTATTGGATATCGAGAAGGACACCCATCTCCTTAAGTCTTGCCTTCCATTCAGTTTGTTCATAACTGGTCTGCACTTTCACTTTATTTACCAAGGTGCGTTTTTTAATTTCTTCATAGAGCAGGGGAGAAAAAAACAAACAAAAGCGTCTTAAATTAATCTACAAACGCGATGGAAATGTGCACTAGTTTTATAGACATCCACTACTCACTGTGTAAACATCACTACCCCAAACCAGGCTAAATCAGCCTGTCTCGAGTTCCTAGTTCATTCATCCCTATTGGACCGTTCTTACCAGAATTTATTCTCCTGCCTCATCCACTAATTAGAGAGAGCATCTTAAAGAAGCTCATTGAGATCACGTTTATCCCAGTTGATGTGATACCCACTTGGTCTGGGGTCTGATCCCATAAGTGAAGTTAAGGAGTTCAGTACCAGATAAAAATCGATGTCGTACAATGTCCAAGGCCAACAGGTCATTCCTGAGCAGGGAATGAAGCATTGAACGCATTTTGATTTATTTTCAAGTAAGGGTCACTGCATATTTTAACCACATCTTTTTGAGACCACAACATCATAAGATAGAGGATCAGAATAAGGCTGTACGGCCAATCCAGAGTTTAGATCAGAATGATGCTGGAAAAGCACAGCAGGTCAGGCAGCATCCGACGAGCAGGAAAATCGATGTTTCGGGCTACAGCCATTCTACTGTCTTCTCGAAACAAGAGCCGATCTATCTCTGGCTTGAATACACACAATGGCCTGGCCTCCACAGCCCTCTGCAGCAACAAGTTCCACAGCCTCATCACCCTCTGGCTGAAGACATTTCTCCTCACATTCCAGTTCGAAACGGTGCCCCTTTGACCCTGAGATTGTGCCCTTGGGGTCCTAGTCTGACCTACCAGTCAAAACATCTATTCCACGTTCACTCGACCTCAGTCTCTCAGTATTTTCTATGTTTCAATCAGATATCTCTCCAATATCCCCCCTCCACCCCCAAGCTTATCCTTGAAGCGGCCCTCTGAACGCCTCTCCCAGCATGGTCAGGCAATAAACTATTTAACAAAGCTCACTGTCTATATATCTATCTTCAACAGAGAGGAAACATGCTTTTCTGACTTGCCAAAATGTTGAGTCATGAGCGATGCTAATGTAACACTCAAACTGAAATGCAATATGTGGCATGTTGGGAAATGAGAAGCTGTACCGTACTGTTTACTATGCCTGATAAATGAGCGTGTTTGATTCACATCAGAGTTCAGAATGATTTGTAGCTCTCTCAGTGTGTGTCTCTTACCCTGGAGTGCGGTGATGTTTTTACTTTGAATGTTCTCTCCATGAGTGACCTGGCAGGTATAGACTGCACTGTTGAACCATTCACCATAAGGGACCATTAGCCGACTCATCACTGAGAAGTTCCCGTTTGCCTCACACACGGGAGACGTGAAGAAACCAGAATCCAAGGGTCGGCCATTTTTCAACCAACTCACGGAGATTGACTTCGGATGGAAATCGATGATTGAACAGACGACGGTTGCAAACTTGCTGCTTGTGATTTCTTCACTGGAGCTCACGGTTAGGAGAAGAGTTGGTGGGAGAATACCTAGATCATTAGGATTCACATCGCATAAATTATCTGACGAATTTCAGAACAAATACAATCAGTTCTCATATATCAAGGTTTCTTGTGGTTAATGGATACAAGAGTCATAATTGTGCAGAGTGCTGGAGAAGCTGGGATCCACACAGAAAGATCAGCAGGACAATGTGAAAGGCTAAAATTATAGGGCACAGCAAGGGAGTCAAGGAGGCATAGAAACTATAGGCCGGTAACATCAAAAGGGAGATAGCAATGTTGGATGGTATTCGTTTTAATGACAGAGTCTGATGAACAAGGCAGACGAATTACCGGCATAAATGAGGAAATGATGCGGTTGCTATCACAGAGACATATTGAGAGTCAGGCAGGAGTGGGTTATTCAATATTCCAGGATTTAGTGCCTTCAGGCGAGACAGGCAAAGATGGAAAAGGATGAGGGCTGGGGGTGTGCAGTGCAGAATGTTGCTTCTGTCGCAATTCTGACAAGGGTATTTTAGGCTGTAAAGAGAAATGAAACCATGGATACCTCCTCGAACAAAGGCAAATGGACAGTACTTCAAAACCAAAATACAGCAAACATAACTACTGGGAGAGCACGATAGACCTTACTAGCGGTCCAAAAGAGCAAGTGAACATACATGGGCAAATTTCAGAGAAATGTAAATTAAATCGGGGAATGAGAAAAGAGGTTTTTAACTTCCTCAGCTTAGGCTTGGATATTCATTTAGTCAAAAATTTAGAGGGAGCAGAATTCTGAAAATGCCCCCAGGAGAATATTTTAACAAAGTATGTGTTTAATATTGAGAATTTTAATCCAGACCTTGCAAGAGAGGGGTGAATCTGGACTTAACTTTAGGGAATGAAGTCGACCCAGTGGGTAAAACCTCAATGGTGGAGCACTGTGCAGACAGTGATCGTAAATCAGTTGGATTTCAGATTGTACTGTAAAGGAATAGAAATTGGCCCAAAGTTCTGAAAAAGGGAAGGACAATTTTAGTAAGATCAGGTAATGACTTGACCAGAGTGGACGAGAAGCTGACACTTATTGGTAAATCTGAGTCAGAGCAGTGTGACACATTTAAGAGAGAGATAAGAAAATCACAGGGAGGACATTTCCCAGGAAGCCACTGAGTGGGACCAAGAATGCAGTGGGCTCGAGACATTGACAATGAAGAGTAGGGAGATGATACTGGAACTTAATAGAACACTGGTTAGGCCATACTGAAGCGTTGTATGCATGTTATCAAAGGAATGTGATTACACTGAAGGCAGTATTGATGAGATTTGCCAGGATCTTGCCTGGGTTGGAGGGTTTTAGTTATGAAACTAGTTTAGATAGACAGGGGTTTTCCTTGGAGCAGAGGAGAATTAGGGAGAAGATTATCATGATGTCTCGAATTATTTTAGGCATAGACAGGGTCAACTGGATGAAACCTTTCCCCTTGATGGAGAGATCAATGCCTCAGGGGCACAGGGTGAAGGTAAGGCCAGGAGCTTCCAAGTGGATCTCAGGGGAAAACAAAATCAAACAGAGGGTGGTGTTAGCCTGGAGCTCAGCACCTATAAGTCATGTAGAGACTGAGCCCCTCATAATAGGTATGAAGTATTGCGATGCATCCTTGCAAGGGCAAGTCACGGCAATGGATCAGCTGCTGGCACATGAGACTGGAATAGTTAGGTGGCTGTTATTGATAGGCGTGAACTGGATGGATCAAAGGGCCTTTTTCCTGTGCTGTATAAGGTGATTCTGTGAAAACGGTTATAAATAATGCCTTGTTCATATTAATCCCAGATGCTCTGTTTATCTCAGTTCCCACAACACGTACCTGAACATGGCATTTCTTTGCTCTTGTGTGACCCGCTGTGTTGAACCTCACAGTAGATTTTGCTGGGGCAATCTGCCGCTGACCCGGGCAGGGTTAACTGGCTGCTCAGGGTGTAGGTTCCCTTCTTGTTTCTCACTGATGGGTAAGTCTTAAATCCATTCGTGATTAACTCCCCACCTTTCTTCCAGGTTACCTTGGTGATGTCAGGGGAATAGTCCATCGCCAAACAACCAAAGGTCGCAGAACCAGTGTCGTGCTCCTGACAGGAGGAGACCAGGCCATAAAGCGTGGGGGGAGATGGTGTCTCTACAATAGAATGACCAATTGAGCAAGTTAGTTTCTGTTCATTTGACCTTATCAGTTACTCAAATGTATCCTCAGCTGTAAACGTTTGCCAGTCTGCTCCCACTGAGTCTACAGCATAACGGGAGTTTATTTTTGTTTCCTACCAGTTACTGATCACGATCATTTGTTCCTTCTTTAGAAACATGCCCTCGACCTTGACCATTGCCATATAATTTAGGAAGAAGAACATTCTGATCCCACCCCAGTAACTTTGAAGATCTCACCAACTGACACTTTCACTGGATTGCTGTGAAGAGCAAAGACATTTCACAAAATACAAACCAAGGAAATGCAGATTCATCGAAATTCTACAGTGTGTGCAAACAGGCCATTTGGCCCAACAAGTCCACACCCACCCTCTGAAAAGTAACCCATCCAGACCTATTCCCCTACCCTATTATGCTACAGTTAACCCTGACTCATGCACCTAACCTCCCAATCACTGAACACAACATTTGCAATTCCCCCAGCTTGCACATCTTTGGACTGTGGGAGGAAACGCACACAGACATGGGGAGAAAGTGCCAACTCCACACAGACAGTCACCCAAGGCTGGAATGGACCCCGAGTCCCTGGCACTGTGAGGCAGCAGCGCTAACCACGGAACCAGCGTGCTGTCCCACGAGGTACCGTGCTGCTGGAAATACCCAACCGCTGGCAGTACCCCCGGAGAGAAATCAGAGTGAATCATAGAACATAGAACATTACAGTGCAATACAGGCCCTTTGGCCCTCGATGTTGCGCCACCCTGTCATACTAATCTGAAGCCCATCCCACCTACGTCTGTATGCCTAGGTAAAAACAATGACTACAGATGCTGGAAATCCGATTCTGGATTAGTGGTGCTGGAAGAGCACAGCAGTTCAGGCAGCATCCAAGCCTGTCCAATGATGACTTAATCTTGGCGAATCTACTACCATTGCAGGCAAAGCATTCCATTCCCTTACTACTCAATGAGTAAAGAAACTACCTCTGACATCTGTCTTATACCTATCTCCCCTCACTTTAAAGTTGTGTCCCCTCGTGTTTGCTGGAAATCAGGTCCAGTGAGCCTTCCTCACTTATCAATGCAAGGCAGAATGTTCTCTGTGGGAGGAAGGTCACTGCAGCAGCAGCACAGGCAGGAGCTGAGCACTGGGACAGGGAGGATAGCTGTCACGGCTGAACTCAGGCCAATTGTCTGGAAGTTGAAACATCTAATTTACAATTATCTGAATTCTGGAGGCCTCTGAAAAATGGAGGCCCATTAAGGTTCAGAGGCTTTGGAGTGTTACAGCTGAGTATTTACGTAAATATGATTTGAGAAATGAACTGGTAATGTTTAACTTTAATAACTATCAAATTGACACACAGTTCACCACCAAACCTCATCTTTCAGACTAACCACTGCACTTACTCTGTCTAGACTAAATTTCCACTCACATTGACAAACCCTACCCATTCATGCCCGGAACACACAACCCCGATCACACAAAACACATCCAAGGCAATCCATATTGGAAGTGTAGCTGAGAAGAGAGATCTCGGTGTCCATGTACATAGATCCCTAAAAGTTGCCAGCCAGTTTGATAAGAGTTATTTAGAAGGCATACTTTATGTTGGCTTTCATCAATAGAGGGACTGAGTTTCAGAACCACGAGGTTAGGCTGCAGCTGTACAAAACTCTGGTGTGGCAGCACTTGGGAGTATTGTGTACTGTTCTGGTCACCACATTATAGAGAGAATGTGGAAGCTTTGGAAGAGATCAGAGGAGGTTTACCAGGATGTTGTCTGGTATGGACGGAAGGTTTAATGAGGAAAGGATGAGGGTCTTGAGACTGTTTTTGTTTGAGAGAAGAAGGTTGAGAGGTGACTTAATTGAGACATAAAAGATAAACAGAGGGTGGACAGTGAAAGTCTTTTTCCTTGAATAGTGATGGCTAGCAGGAGAGGACATAGATGATAGATGTCAGAGGTTGTTTCTTTACTCAGAGAGGAGTAGGGGCATGGAGCTCACTGCCTGCAACAATAGTACACTCGCCAACTTTAAGGGCATTTAAAGGTCATTGGATAAATATATGGATGAAAATGGAATAGTATAGGACAGATAGGCTTCAGATTAGTTCCACAGGTCAGCGCAACATTGAGGGCTGAAGGGCCTGTACTGCACTGTAATGTTCTATATTCTATATTCCAGAAGGACATATGATCTCAATTCCTTTCACTCATTTACACTCCTGCCGCCCTGCACCTGGCCCATGGTGAATCTGGCCCTGACTGGACCTGGCACCATCATTTTCACAACCTCTGACAAAAGCCCACTACCCAAGACATGACCTCAGCCCTTGATCACTGACCTTACATCTTACCCAAATCAACCTGTGCACATTGCATCCTCGCTCCTTTCGCATCTGTGCTTTACAACCTACCATTTTGCCAGACTCCGAGCTTTGCATTTTGACAACACGTCCACCTGTCACTTCATTACAGTGACCTTCCACCCTGAAACATCCTGGCACTCTGCCCACCTCTACACTAACCAGCCTGGCATCCTTCCCACCTCTCTATAAACCTGTCTGGCAAAGACAGACCTCCTGCATTTCAGCTCAAAGTACCCCTCACCTACCAAGCACAATTCGAACAAATTATCCTGTGACCATTACCATTTACCTTGATGCCACCTTGCCTGACAGAGTGCATGCAAGCTTACCCAGCAGCCAGCCAACACCTCACAGCCTACCAGCCCAAACTCTCCCACATGCCCAATCTAGCCCCTCACTTGCTCACCACCTTCCAACTTTGAGCCTGCTCCAACATAAAGTCAGAGAGTCATAAAGTCGTACAGCACAGAAACAGTTCCTTTGGTCCAGCTCATCCATGCTGACCAGAGTTCCCAAATTAAACTAATTCCACTTGCCTGCCTTTGACCCATATCCATCCAGACATATCCTGTTCCTTTAGCTGTTCAAACGTCTTCTAAATGTTGGACCTATCTCTGCATTTACCACTTCCTCTGGCAGTTCATTCCAATGTTTTGGACAGTTACAACACGAAGCCCTAACTCCTGCACTCAGTGCTCTGACCAATGAAGGAACATATGCAAAACACCTTCAACACACTAGGTACTTGAGACAACGCTTTCAAGAATCTATGAGTCTGAACCCTCAGGTTCCTCAGTGTTCAACATCACTATCCAATGCCCTACCATTAACCCTGTAAGACTCTATGAGTCTGGACCCTCAAGGCCCTGTGTTTAAACATCACTACCCAGTGCCCTACCATTAACCCTGTAAGACTCTATGAGTCTGGACCCTCAAGGCCCTGTGTTTAAACATCACTGTCCAATGCCCTACCATTAACCCTGTAAGACTCTATGAGTCTGGACCCTCAGGGCCCTGTGTTTAAACATCACTACCCAGTGCCCTACCATTAACCCTGTAAGACTCTATGAGTCTGGACCCTCAGGGCCCTGTGTTTAAACATCACTGTCCAATGCCCTACCATTAACCCTGTAAGACTCTATGAGTCTGGACCCTCAGGGCCCTGTGTTTAAACATCACTATCCAGTGCCCTACCATTAACCCTGTAAGACTCTATGAGTCTGGACCCTCAGGGCCCTGTGTTTAAACATCACTGTCCAATGCTCTACCATTAACCCTGTAAGACTCTATGAGTCTGGACCCTCAGGGCCCTGTGTTTAACATCACTATCCAATGCCCTACCATTAACCCTGTAAGACTCTATGAGTCTGGACCCTCAAGGCCCTGTGTTTAAACATCACTGTCCAATGCCCTACCATTAACCCTGTAAGACTCTATGAGTCTGGAACCTCAGGGCCCTGTGTTTAACATCACTGTCCAATGCCCTACCATTAACCCTGTAAGACTCTATGAGTCTGGACCCTCAGGGCCCTGTGTTTAAACATCACTATCCAATGCCCTACCATTAACTCTGTAAGTTGTGACCTGATTTATCTTCTCAAAAAGCAACATGTCGTATTCATTTAAATTATACTCCATCTGCCACTCCTCAGCCCATTGGCCCAGCTGATCAAGATCTCATTGTACGTTTAGATAACTTTCACTGCCAATTATACCACCAATGTTGGCATTACATGCAAACTTACAAACCTACAAACCATGTCCCATTCAATGTTTTCATGGCTTTCAACCAATATTGTAGCCTGTTTCCCTTTCTCCCACATATCTGTAGCACTTTTTTAAAGATTGAAGGAATCTATCTCCTTATTGAAATCATTTAATGTTTTATCCTCAATCAATTTCTGTGGTGGAGAATTCCAAAGGTTCACCATTCTTTTGCTGAATAGTAAACAATCAGGTTCAATGTTATCGAGTGTTGGGAAGATTGGTGAGCAGCAAGATTAATGATGATCCCATGAATGGAATAGCCTTCTAGAGGGGCCAAGGTGCCTTCTTCAGCTTCCATTTTGCATGCTGTCATGTCTCTTCGGCAGCATGTTCCAAAATTGTGACCCTTGAGGATAAGGGCGCACATGTATGTAAATGCTTCTCCTGAAAGCTTTCCTCCAAATCAGACTTCAACTTGACTCTCAACTATTTCCCTGCCCGTTTCCTCTTCCTCAATCACAGCCATGGGACTCACTTCCTAACAGCGCTGTGAATGTGCTAATACCACACCAACTTCAGCAATTCAAATAGACTGATGACAACTGGTTTCTCAAGGCAATATAAAAAGTCTGACACTTCCACACCGGTCTAGAGATTCAAACAACCACTGGAAGAATTGTAAATAATTTGAGGCACTTGTGTGTCTACACAAGATGACATGGTTTCCTTTTGTGTGATTTGACTGTGTTTTCACTAAAGGAACAGAGCTATTTCTTAATCATATAATAGGAATCAAGCATCCCTCATTTTTAGCAAGGCAATCACACATTATATTTCTTTATTCCAGGGAAGTATAGTGTTAACTGAATGAAATATGATGATTGGGATGTTTCAATTGGAAATAGTCAGAGATTTAAAGTTTACTTTCATGAGCAATTAATTCCAGCCTCATTGTTTCACAGTACTTTGTTTACTGAATCAGTAAATCTGGGATAGTTTTTGCTTGTTAATCAAAGGTGTTAAAGAGTTTTAGCCAAAGGGAGACCTGCGGATTTAGCTCACAGATGCTCCATGATCTAAGTAAGTGGTGGAACAGCTCGGGGGCTGAGTGCCCTCCTCTTGCTCCTACCTTCCTATCATTGTGTCATTCATTAAACTAGCACTGGCGGTGAACACTTTTTATTAAAATATTTCAACAAATTAATTATTTCACACATGCTTTAAAAAGAATTCTGTTGAGTATTTGGAACGAGATCATTGACATTCTCTATTTGAGTGATCAAAATAACTTCCACCCAATTACAGCAGCCACTGCACCCTGGAGTGGGTTGTTACTTCATAATAGTTTCTTGTGAAACTCCAGCTCGAGATCAGGGTGCTCAAATTCAATGATTCTCTGATCTTTCATATCTCTGAACATTCGCAATTTGTTCAAATGCATCTTTTCTCTGAAGAACGTGTTTAATCGAACAGAACTTTTTTCAATGAAACAACAAACTTTAAATGCTAGAAAACCAAAATAAAAGACAGAAATTTCTGAAGAAACTCAGCAGGTCTAGCAGCTCCTGTGGAGAGAAGGCAAGGTTAACCTTTCACATCCAGAGACCCCCTCTTCACCAAATTGTTTTCATGTTTTTGACACAAGAGCTCACACCTGTTGAGATAAACAGCGATTACGTTGGCTTGACTCCTGCTGGAGAAAGGATTCTTAGCAGAGGGACTGGATGGTCGGAGATAGCAATTGAAGACCATCTGAAAAGCTATCTCCATCTGCTGCAAGTATTGGATTCAGCAGAACTCCCACCGTACTGAACAATCAAATTCAGCTACAGCACTGGTTTAATATAAAGTAAAAACAGCCGAAGGATCATCTCATCAAATGTGCTTCGAAAATGATTCAATCTGGATTAGTTATAAATTATATTGTTAGAACAGCAAGTCAAAAGCTGGGATTTCTTTGAGCACTTACTCCATTAACACCATCTAGCGATGCCCAAAGGCTTGTGAACAAATATTGATCTGGAAAAAGCTGCTAACTGCCAAAATTCTGTTTAATATCTAAGAGACACAAGTCAGGACAGCGATCGAATAGATTTCACTGGCCTCTGTGAGTGGAATTCCAACAAACACCCAAACATCTCAATCTGCTTTCTTGCACTGAAGTAACCTGATAAGAGATGGTGTTACATACCTCTCTAACAGGTTGTAAGTGAACACAGGCCACCTGGCACAGAATCAGGAACACTACTACAACATCACAACAGACCTGAACACAATGAGCTCGACACTATCACAGAGAACACAGCCCACCTGTTTGACAGTACATAAACCATGTTAGTTATTAACACCTTCCAACAACCAGGAATTGTTCCAGAATGTTTGTACAATGAAAGTAACATTTCAACATTTATCCAAGAATACTTTGATAGCAGCTCCAAATTGTTCAAACTCTATGGGAACTACAGAGGAATAAAACTAGGAATTGTATTGCCATCAATTCACTGTCACTGGATTCCAACCTCGAACCCCCTTCCTCTTTCCCCTGTGAATGTTGCTGCACCAGCTGGTCTACTTAGTCTGAAAAAGATTAAAATGTTTTGAAGTGTAATATGACCGTTGCCAGTGACATTAAAAGCTGATAACAGGTTTTCAAATAATAAGATGCAAAAGTTCTGATTCTACATTGTGCCACGAAACATGTCCTGCATAACTGAGGCACAAAGAAAGTATACAGCATATTTCCATCTGCCTCGCTCAATCAAATATCTCTTGTTGCCAACAACCAATTTCAAAACTCTTGCTATCTGCCTTTTGTTCCTGAAACGTTCGTTCTGATTGGAACAACTTAGTCAGGGCTCTCAATTCTGAGGTACCTAATCGAATATTGTATTTCTGGCTGATAAAAATGGTTTTGAAGCGCGAGATGAAATTGAACTGTCTGAGATTCAGGGATCCGAATTGGACAATTTACAAATGGTCAGGACCGTTGACAAGTTAGTCAGAGATAGCACTGAAACAAACTGTACAACAGACTTAATCCTAGAGGATACATTGCTCAACTCCTCACGTCAAATATATTCACTGTACTTGAACATTCATCAGAGGAACTAACCAGTGGATTAATGTGAACGAGAATGTGTTCACAATGAACATAAATAACCACTGAGTTAATAAACTTAATAAGTCATTGTATTTAATAAAATGATTGAGGTGGGAAATATCGCCAATTAAAGCACAGATCCGGAGGCAATGGATTATTCTCTAAATTATTTTTACATTTTTTTTCAGATTAGATTACTTACAGTGTGGAAACAGGCCCTTCGGCCCAACAAGTCCACACCGCCCCGCCGAAGCGTAACCCACCCATACCCCTACATCTACATCTACCCCTTACCTAACACTACGGGCAATTTAGCATGGCCAATTCACCTGATCTGCACATCTTTGGACTGTGGGAGGAAACCGGAGCACCCGGAGGAAACCCACACAGACACGGGGAGAATGTGCAAACTCCACACAGTCAGTCGCCTGAGGCGGGAATTGAACCCGGGTCTCCGGCGCTGCGAGGCAGCAGTGCTAACCACTGTGCCACCGTGCCGCCCAAAACGTTCCTTGAACTGGGGAGATTTTGCATGCACTGCATAAAGTCAATACTGCATTTCAGTGTGGAAATTTGCTCCGGTTTCCTCCCACAGTCCAAAGATGTGCAGATCAGGTGAATTGGCCATGCTAAATTGCCCGTAGTGTTAGGTAAGGGGTAGATGTAGATGTAGGGGTATGGGTGGGTTACGCTTCGGCGGGGCGGTGTGGACTTGTTGGGCCGAAGGGCCTGTTGAAGGAATCAGGGCAAGGTCATTTTCTTGTTTACTGCTTTTAATGAACGAAAATGTTTAAAAAGGTATGAATTGAAAACATGCTTCTGTCTGGAGTTGCCCGCTTTAACAGATGTCTAAGTAAATGTGGGCACTGCTGCCTCACAGATCCATGTACCCAGGCTCGGTTCCAGCCTTGGGTGACTGCCGATGTGGAGTTTACACAATCTCCCCTGTGTCTGTCTGGGTTTCCTCCCACAATCCAAAGATGTGCAGGTCAGGTGAACTGGTCATGCTATATTGTCCATAGTGTTAGGTGCATTAGTCAGGGGTAAATATAGGGTAGGGGAATGGGTCTGGGTGGGTTACTCTTCAGACGGTCGGTGTGGACTTGTTGGGGTGTGGACCCCAACTCGGTGACTCGGTGTGGACATACTGCAGGAAATCTAATCTAAACGATTGTAACACTTAACAAATGTGAGCAGATTCCTTTGGATCGCTACATTGCAATAAATCAGTCAAGTATATTAATTAAAATAAATATTACTCTATTTTCAGTGTCTGAATAAACAATGTGCTCCGTTATCCTCTAGTTCATGTCTTCTGCAAATTTGTGAACTCTGCATACGTCTGAACACATCGATGTAAAATGAATTCTCTGTGTTTGCAGCAAGTACTCCCATGGTTTTAAGAGTAGAGTTCCTACAGTATGGAAACAGGCCATTTGGCCCAACAATTCCACACTGACCCTCTGAACAGTAAGTAGCCCAACCAGACCCATTCCCCCTAATTTATATTTACCCCTGACTAATGCACTCTAACCTAGTCATCCCTGAACACTATGGCTGTGCTAAATTGCACAAATCACCTGACCTGCGCATCTTTTGGACTGTGGTAGGAAACCAGAGCGCCCGAAGGAAACCCACGCAGACACAGGGAGAATGTGCAAACTCTACACAGGCAGTCACCAGAGGGTGGAATCGAATTTGGGATCCTGACGCTGTGAGGCAGCAGTGCCAACCACTGAGCCACCATGCTGCCCTGCGAGTTCATGGGTGAATTATTTTAATTAATCCAAAATTTGTCCTTGGTCACATAATTCACTATAGCAGTTGTTTCCGAAAGAATGACTCTTCAGTTGATATTTTTTTGTAAAATGTAACTATTTAATTAAAATGCACAGATTGGGAACACATAAAGCACTGTGCAGATTAAATAATTCAGTTAATGTTTTATTTTTATTCTGCAAATCCAGTTTAAATCAGGGACATAACAATGAATTAACTCAAGTTACGTATGAAACTGATCAAAGCAGTGAAACTGATCTGTTCTTCATAGAATTGTGCAGAATTTCCAAATGATCTTTGCCAATGATCTTTTCCAGTCAGAAAAATATGTATGTAGTGTACAGCAGAATTGAAAGGTGTTTCTTGATCAATTATAACACTGTCATGGCATTTTTGCTCAAGAGCAAGAACTATTAGAACATTAGATTTTTGAAATGCTATTTATATTTCTCTATGACTTGTAAACTGTTTAAAGACAGACCTTGTGATTGAACTAGATAGTGGAGTTCTGAATTTGGATTGGAAAGCATGGATTAGATTAATCCTTAATTATTACTTTTAAGTAAAAATGGCGCCCGAAGGTATCTGTTTTCCCTTCATTTCTAAAACCTTTGCGATTTGCCTTTCACTTAATAATAGGCTTTATGAAATTTCAACTCGCATGCTGATTGCATTGAATGAGGAACCTGGAGCGGTTCACTGTCACCAACCGTGTTAACATTGCAAAAACAATGTTGAAACCAGAAACGGTTTCCCAAATATAACACATTTAATGTTACCCAAGCACAGTCCTTCCTCAACAGATGAACGATCACCAGATCACAACATGGTGTGTTTGCAGCAGAACTGGCTCTGCAAACATTTTCAACAGAACCAAGAACATGATGTAACCTCACACAAAAAAACAAACTGAAGTCTAACAAAGCTGCTCAGAATCAAGCAAACTAATGATTAAATTGAATAGAAATAACAAGTCATAACAGCAACCTTGTTTGTGAGGGGACTTAACACTTAAAGCTGTAACATTTCTGGCAACAGTTCAATTTATTTCCAACCTGCACACCCTTCTTGATCATGACAATCCTGTGCAGCATACAGTAGAGCGGTTGAAGGCATATATTGATTAATCACTTCATGGTCAAAACAAAATTACTGAATGGACAAATATTATCGCATTATAATTTTAAGTTAGTTTCAATTACATAATCTGTTCAATTCTGCAGTTTCAGATTTTAGTCCCAAATTTTATTTTGAATGAGGCTACTCAAAACAAAATTCAGTTAGCTTCCAATTAGAACTGAGTTCTTTTTTTAAAAATTCAATGCATTAAAAACTTATTTTTTTCATTTCTCACACTTCTGGGTTTCTGCCTTAAGTTGGTTTTCAGACGGTTACAAATGGATGTAATGTTTTCAATCAAGCAGAGAAAAATGTGTCATATAAGTTGAACAAATGCAGAAATGATTCATGAAAAACAATAGAACTTCACAAATATTGGTAATGAACAGTAATCCAGAGAGACAATCTCCTCACCAGAAAGAAAACACCAATTACAGAAAGCATGAAAACGCTGATCAATTCCACAAATTGAATAAGAATTCAATCAACTCAATTCAACAGAATCAAGGAAAATAAAATCAGAATCCAATCAACTCAAAACAACAGATTTGAATGAAACATAATCAGAATCCAACCAATTCACTTCAACAGAATCAAATAAAACAATTTCAAATACCAATCAACACACTTCAACAAAACCAAGTAAAAACAAAGCCAAAATCCAATCAACTCAATTCAACAGAATCAAGTAAAACAACTCAGAATCTAATCAACAAATTGCAATATAGCACCGCAAGAAAATTTTATGACAGTTTCTAACCTGCTTGTCATCAACAAAATAAATGAGAAAATATAATCATGGTAAGAACATATATTCAAGAAATGAATAATGATATTTTAGCATATTTTAATCATGTTTGGTAATGTCTCAAACATCTTTGAATTCTTAGCGTTTGTTGTTGACAATAAAACTCACAGTCAGTGTGTCACTGACATTAAACATTATTTATAGCTGACTGTTTAAGAGACAATAGTGCTTCAAGTAACCCAACCACACAGAATGCCCATCTGATCAAAAAAAAAGAGATACACGGAGCAACTGACGCCATCATCACCATTTTAGCTATTTGCTGAGCCTTAACTGAAGTCTATAATCAGTCTGAACAAAAATCAATCCGAACCAAACCAAACTCAGCACAGAATCTGAGTTTCATTTAATTCAGAAATTAGTCACATGAATAGAAAGTTTTTAAAAAGTTACGAAGAAAGTTCATAGTTCTTACCTGAAGTCACTGTCACCATGGTCCCTTGGCCCCAGTAACCAAGATAGTCACAGTGTTACATTCTCTGGACTGGGTCACACAATAACTAGCTCTGCATAAAACAAATCAAAAATTTACCATCATTTTAAATTTTCAGAACCACAGGCAAAAATAAAGTCACAATAAATCTTCATCACATAATTGCGCTAGTGAATTCTGATCATTCTTGATAAATTTTAATACTGTTTTATACTTCACAGAGTAACACATGAGCTGATTCTCAAAATCCCCAAATGGTGTATCGATAATTACCCAACACTTTTACAAATTAAATAGTGATACTGGCATTAAACCCCACAGAATTAATACTGCACTGCAAGTTAAGACGATTTGAAGAAGTAATCACTGACTAGTTTCAAACAATGGAGGCTGAATAGGTTTTTGTATTGATCATAATTGCAGTGTCACTCCAGTTATATCACTGTGAGACATGTTGTGTCAAATACTATGACAGACTGTAAACTGTAAAATGCAGATAATTTCTTCACTTCCTGGAAAGCAGTGATTCAGACTCCTCTAAGAATGATTTGGTGCATTATTTCTGCTTTTACTCTTCATTGTATTTTGAAAACTTGGAATACTTTTCCAGGTTTGGTCTGCATTTAACTTGACAATCAACACGAAGAAGGTAGAAAAAAATTATACATTTGTACAAACTAGCACGACTGGATTGTGTTTAAATTGCATCTCACATTATTTCTCGCTCCTGCTATGGTAGAAATCACCAATTTGAGATAATCACTTGTCAGTGGTTATTGTATGAGGATGTCGCTGTGCACAACACTGTGACCCACTGTAGTATCACAATGATGTAGACCAGTACACTCATTCTCTGTTCTTTACTCTAGGTCTCAATTTTCATTTGAAAGAGCCATTTAGTACTGATCATGTTTAGAATTAATGCCATTGTTGACATAACAATTAGCAGTGATTTCCTGAGCTGTTAGATATATTAAAACTAACATTTTGTCCGAGCATTTAATTGATGGAAGTGTTAGCAGTACATACGACATGCCCAAAACATTGTCCCATTGTGTCACCAGTTTGCTAATTTAAATGGTACATTTCCTCTTTGATAGTTTTGTAAGAGGCAGCCTGAGGTCTGCTTCAGATCGCAGTTGGTATAATTGCATTTAAAACTCGTACTGACCGTCAGTTTATGATGGAATTGACAAAATGTTCCCTCGAGCTGTTTTTGAATGGGTCCAGCCCTGGTTCCTCTCGCTGTGGTATCTTGCACAGTAATAGATGGCGGTGTCTTCGATCTTCAGGTTCCCCATGTCCAACGCGAAAATGTTGTTTGAATTGTCTTTGGATGCAGTAAATCGATTCTTAATCGCTGGTGCATAGTTACTGTTGGATGAACTATAGTACCACAGCAGCCACTCCAGACCCTGTCCGGGAACCTGTCGGACCCAGCTCATCCAGTAGCTGCTAAGATCGAAGCCGCTGGTTTTACAGGTCAGTTTCAGGCTGCCTCCGGGACGGCCAGTCTCTGCCTCTGGCTGGGTCAAAACAATCTCCGACTGGACACCTTTAAAAAAGAAAACAAATAAACCATGAGCATTAATGCAGATTAAATGATGGCTGAGTCTTTTACATTCCTGCGGTAGACTAACATTGAGACAGTGACAAAGACAGACTTAACCAAAAAACACTCACATGATAAGAAAGTAAGGAATAAACTGAGAAAAATTGTCGACACAATCATTCTGATAACTTGTGGGAAGCGGTTCTGTCAAGATCGTTCTAAACAGAGCCGACCCAGGAGTGTTGAATTACGGTCTAGTGCCCAGGATTTATATGGCCATCGGAAAGGGGCAGGATCACAGCTTCCGCCTGTTGGTTTCCTGCTGGAGGCTCAGACTGGATCCTGGTCTCAGCTTGTACAGCCCGAACACATGGGATCATGTATTTATGAGGTTACGCTGAAACATGGACATATACACATCTTGGGATATTTATTTTGCTGAATAGCTTCTTTGGGAGTGTTTTTATTTAAATGGTGGAAGTAAAATTGAGTAGCTTCAGGTGTGTTTCACATGATAGTTGTAAGTATTTTGTTTAAAAAAAACAAATTCATTCGGATGTTAGCTCCCTTTATTTCTACATTAATTCACAAGCAGATAAAACTAAAATCAAAGTTCAAACATATTACCAGCTAGTAAAACAATTGAGCTTGTTTTCCCAGGACACTGCCAGTCTCTGTCCCACTACAAAATAACATGTAATTCATACTAAACATTTCAAAATTCAATTTAGACAACTGAACTTAGAGCTTGTCCAAAGTGATTATATTTAGAATATTCAATTAGAAGTTAACTCCCTTTAATTCTACATTCCACCACAAGCAGAGAAAGCTAAAAAGAACTTCAATAATATATTAACCAACAAAATTAGTGACTTTATTTTTGCTGTCAAAGTCGCTCTCACTTTACAAAATAACATCCCATTTCTAATCTGCGTTTCTATATTCAGTTTAGGCAACCTAATATGGAGCATGTCTAAAGTGATTATGTTCAGAATGTGAGTGTGTGTCACTAAACAGTTTGGACTCGGAGGTTAAAAGCACCTCCTTACATTGCAGAATGTCTCTCCCTGCATCTTTTTTTTCAAATTGCTCCGACCCTAAAATGCATAGTAAAGGAAAGCTGTGTGCCTGAGAAACAAAAAAATGAGTTGGCAGTGATACATAACACCTAGGTAAACTTTTGAAAGAGCATCTAATGAACTAGAACAGGACAGTCCATACGTCCATATCTAACAGTCTGGGTACATCAGGAATGTTTGGTTAAATTAGAGAGTATTACAATAATCATTACCACGGATGGAGGTTATAAACAGTACATGTCTCTGCTCACTGATAGCTCTGACAGGGGCAGATAACTCATAAAAATCAGTAAAAATTCGCTGTTACACTCAGTTTTAATGAGATGCATGAATCCGAGAATGGTGTAACAAGTGATGTGAGTTTGAACCAATTCAAGTTTGCTAATTTACTTTGAGATGATAACAAATGTTACTGCAATGTGGGATTTTGGATCCATTAACTTCATATTCAGGAGCTTTAAAGATACTCAATAAACAGGCTGAACTAACCAGAACGTCACTGCATTCAATGTCCTGTTTTCTGACAGTCATACAGTGAATGCTGTATTCAGTGACTTTCCTTTTTAAAGAAGAAATGCCAAGTGAAACGTATCCATTGTAAGTAAATGGGAAAATATCATTTGTTTGGTAGGATTTTACTTTAGTTTATTCATTTTCCCTTTAATCAGCCAGATACAATAGTTGGCAGCAATTAAACTGACTGCCGAAGGGGTCCTTGAGTTTCCAGTTTCATTTACTGGAAACAGGTGGAGTTTCTGCAGTGGATCAAAGATATTTTGTCTCACTGTTGACCAGTTGGTGGAAAGCAAACTGCAAACCATAACCACCGCCTCCTCAGAAACAAATCGACTCAGCAACAATGCTGGAGGAAAGTTTATTTTTCAGTTATGTAACTTGGAGAACTAGTCACTCCTCTCATTGAAAGAAATATTCACAGAGTCTCAGACACAACCTTAACATCAACAGTTCATTCGAGGATCACTACAGCACTGTTTAATATTGAGAAAAATTGATAAATAGTCAGAGTCATGTTGTGATACAGCATGGTTCCAGACCCTTCGGTCCAACCAGTCCATGCCAGTCATAATCCCAAACTAAACTAATCCCACCTGTGTGTACTTGGACCATATCCTTCCAAACATTTGATATTCATTTACTTATCCAAATGTCTTCTAAAGGTTGTAAGATCATCCCACACAAAAACCATTCTCATTGTAAAAAGTTGTCTCTGATATGTTTTTTAAAATTTTTCTCCTCTCATTGTAAAAACATGTTCCCTATTGTTGAAATCCCACACCATAGGGAAAATTCACCAATGTCTTAGTCAAAAATTGAAAACAATCCCAGCTCCAAACACTTACAAAATATCACTATGGATCTTCCTCGAGTCCAAAATAAGATTGTCCCCTTTGATCAATGATTTGTAAAATTTACTCGTGTATCTACTGTGATAGACGTTTTCAAATAACTTCTTAAATGCAAATGGTTCACATCAATCGGATTAAAGTAACATTTCGTGCACTACCCCACACACAAAAAAAAGAACTAGTTTGTTAACATGATTTGCTCTGAGGAAGTCTACGATGGATTCTTTTATCAAACAAAATCATTTCCACTGTTGTGAGCGCTCGTCTATCTTCTGTGCAATGGTCTGAATTTTAAGTTGTGTCTGACTGCAGATGAAACTGGCTGATCTGGGTAAAAGTACAGTTTGTGCCTTTCACATTGTTAATGTATATTGCTGACTTTAGGTGTTGTCCCAGGCATCGTCTGGCACCATTAATTAGACCATTAATTTCCACATCACTAGCCAGATTATCAGGTGGAGTTTATTGATATGTGATATTTTTGAAATGAAAGCTTCGTACATTTCCAGTATGAATCATGTCAATTAGAGCCATTCACCTTTCCACTCATGGCTTGATAAACTTATATGAGGTCGCCCCCCCCGAACTCTCACCCTCCAGTGATAAAGGTTCCAGTCTATCTGGATTTCCAATGGTGGTTCTGTTCCCTCACATTCTGCTGTTTAAGATCCTCCTGCCACCCCAGGTCCACAGACAGTGTCCCTTGATACCAATTCAAAGAAATGAAAGGAACTTGTCCCACCATATTTTTCAATTTTCTTTGGCTTCAAACACCATCAAAAATAAATGTTTGTGTCATTGCTGATTTATGGGAGAATGCCGTGTACACAATATCTGCTGAAATACCTGCCATACCATCCGGAATCTGGTTCGCAGGTTCATCTGTTGCTCACAGACACAACCAGACATCAGGGAACAATGAACATCGCCCACACCCAACTCTCCACCATTCCCCTCTGTAGTTTGCACTTTGTGAAATCCGTGTTGTCAATAATAATTTAAAAGAAAGTTTCTTTTTTAAACTTTCTTAATTCATGTTGCTGATCTTGGCTGAATAAAGGTATGTTGCTGTCAGCATTTCTGGGGAACATGTCTGCACTTTTTTCATGTCAGTTTATATTAAGACAAGAATTGTCAAAATGTCCTGAGAAACAACGTTTAGAAATGGGCCTATTAGCTCCTCAGGGCTGTACCAACTGTTTGAATATTGATACAGTTCTGCCCCTACTTTTTCCCCATAAGCCAGGATTTACAGCATTGGAGATCATATCTATGTTGATAATGGATTAGACCCTACACAATGTTCCCGAATGTTTACAGTGCTATCACCTGCAGGGTTATGGACAACATGCTATAAATTGGGTCTTGGCTGGAAGGCTCTGTCTTCACGTGATACAGGTGCGATGGGCGAAGTGATCTCTCTCTGTCGTGAAAACTTCCTACTACTCTAAATTCATCTTTCCTACTTTGTCTCGTTCAGAGGCTCTTCATACCAGAAATATTCCAAGCATTCGTTTCAATGAGATCAATACATTCCACCTGATAGTCTGGCTTGTGATGTGGAAATTAATGGTCTAATTAATGGTGCCAGACAACATCACTTTATTCAACTAAAGTCAGCAATATACATTCACAATGTGAAAGGCACAAACTGTACTTATACCCAGATCAGCCAGTGTCATCTGCAGTCAGACACAAAATTCAGACCATTGCACAGAAGATAGACGAGTCCTCACAACATTGGAAATGATTTTGTTTGATAAAACAGTCCATCATAGACTTGCTTAGAGCAACTCGTGAATATTGCTTGATATCTTTTTGTGTGGGGTAACACATGAAATGTTACTGTATTCCGACTGATGGGAACCATTTGCACTTCAAGTTATTTGAAAACGTCCTTCAAAACAGATATGTGAGTAAAAGTTAGAAATCATTGATCAAAGGGACAATTTTTTTGGATTCAAGGAAGATCCATAGTGAGATTTTGTAAATGTTTGGAGCTGTGATTGCTTATATTTTTAACTAAGACATTGACATACAGTGGACAACTTCACAGTTTGCTGTAACATGAAATTCGCAACCTGTGAACCTGGAAGGTAATGGTTCAGAATTTAACAAGGACCTAACAAGGTTCGTGAATGGACCAACGAATGAATCATGAAATTTAACAAAGGCATTTCTGAAATGATTAATTTAGCTAGGATGAATGTAGAGACACAAATTCACATCTCTGTTTGCATTTCAATATGCTATAAATCACTTTTCTATTATATCCTAAAATACTTGCTTCTTCGTTCATATTTAATACACTCTATCTTGTTCCAGTGTGAAGATAGTTTCTTTATTTATTTCACTCAAGACTGTAAGCTGTATTTTTGCCTCAGTATTGACCAAACTCGGTTTGGTGCAGATAATATCACTTGATCTGCTTTTTCAGGAAGTGAATCTCTCCACCTGTTATGTCAAAATAATCTGTTCATGCTTAGTTCGAAATGAATCCTGTTAATATCATCCCAAATTCAGACTCGGTTATTTTGTATTTATTCATTGGAAATGAACAGAATATGACTGGTCTGTTCTTGGTGGAGTGGGAGAGGGAGTTAAAGTGTTCAGCCACGGGGCCGTGGGGTTGGTTGGCACGGGTGTCCCACAGATGTTCTCTGAAATGATCAGCAAGTTAGTGTCCTGTCTCCCTGATGTAGAGGAGTCCACATCAGGTGAAACAGACACAGCAGATGACATTTGTGGAAGTATAGATAAATTTCTCTGGATCATTTGTGGCCTTGTCGGAGGTGAGGTGGAGGTGTGGGCACAGATTTTGCACTTCCTGTGGTGGCAAAGGAAGGTGATAGGGGTGAGGAGTGGGCTGGTGGAGGGGCATGGACCTGACGAGGGAGTCGCGGAGGGAATGGTGCCACCGGAATGCAGATAGGGGTAGGGAGCGAAATATACCCGAGTGATGGGGTCTGTTTACAGGCGGTGGAAGCAGCGGAGGATGATATGATGTCTGCAAGGTCGGTGCATTGGAAGTTGAGGACCAGGAGGGCTCCCTGTTGAAATTGGAGGAATGGGGTTCAAGGGCATCGTTGACCACGTGGGAGGGGAAATTGCAATTTTTGAAAAAGGAGGTTATCTGGGATGTTTTATGGTGGAACTGGTCCTCCTGGGAGTAGGTGCGGTGCAGGCAGAGGAATTGACAATAAAGGGATGGCATTTTTACAGGAGGTCAGGTGGGAGGAGTGTAGTCCAGGTAGCTGTGGGAGTCAGAAGACTTGTAGTAAATGTTTAGTTGGTCACTGGAGATAGAGGTGGAGAGGTCTAGGAAAGGGAGGGAGGTGTCCGAGATGGTCCCTCTGAAGTTTAGGTCAGGGTGGAAGGTCTTATTAAAGTTGATGAACTGTTCAACCTCCTAGTGGTAGCATGAGGTGGCACTGATACAGTCATCAATGTAGCGGTGGTAAAGGTGCGCAATGGTATCAGTGTAGCTGTGGAAGATTGACTGTTCCACATATCTGACAAAGAGGCAGGCATAGCTGGGGTCCATACAGGTGTCCATGGCTACCCCTTTGGTTTGGAGGAAGTGGGAGGATTGAAAGGAAATGTAGTTGAGGTTGAGCATGTACTGCTTGGGTTGGCGTGACAGGAAGAAACGGAGATCTTCGAGGCCTACATCATGGTGTTTGGATGTGTACAGGGCCTGGACATTCTGTTCATTCTGGGGCTTATCAATTGCTTGCAGTTATTATGGAACTGCAAGGACAATGGCTGGGAACTCGGAGAAACCAATGATTAGGTCTTCTGCTTGAAGCAAATTTAGATCAGAACATTTAAACACCACAAAGCTCACTGTAGGAAATGACAGTGGTGCAACTTTTAATAATATTTGAAACTTTGTTAAAAATAGGGATTTTTAGTCATAGTTTCTGAAATAATCAAGAAAATAATTAACCGTTAGAACAAGCTCTTTCGAAGAGAGAGGATTTGCAAAGTTTGAAACCATACAGTGCTGTGGTTTATTTGAATTCAATGTCGGTCAGAGTTAGATACAGACAAGGTGATCTCTCCATATATTGGTTCTGTTAATCTGACAGACCGACATACTTGTCTGTACAAAACTGTATTATTTGTTTAGTTGATCAAAATTTAGGAAACAGATCAAACAGAATGTATTCGGCTGGGAAGGTGATGGATACAGAAGGCAGAATCAAAAACTGGGAACATTAAATCTGAAGAGAGAGTAACAAGGAGTACAAGATCAAAGACACGATAAGGTGCATGTCGATATGTTCCAGACGTTAGTGAATCGAATGAGCTTGTTCGATGGTCGAGAGACTAGTCCAGTGATGTCCTGGAATCAGACCATGAAACAGAGATCGAAATGTCGATTTGCAAATGTCACTTCGATGTGATCGCTTCACACTCTGTGTCCTGATATAGGCCACATTGGCAGATGTTTCCGCCAGATTGCATCCCCTGGGTTTATTTTCTGATCAGAAGTGAGATGTGTGGCTTGCTGCTGGCACATAGAAACAGGAAGTTGCGCGCCAGCTGAGAATGATCCATCAGGCGTTACTTTCCGTATTATCAGCACAAACAGTCTTCCTACCTCTGAGGGTGAACACACACTGACAGTGTCAAGAACAAACGGACAGATTGCTGTAGGTCTCAACGTTGTATTCAATTCCATTCCCATTTCCCAGAATGAAACAGAAGAGACACAAGGTTATTTCAGCTCGAGTAAATAATCTGTCAGAGAGATAAGAAGAGTTACCATCGGGTGAAAGGAGCTAAATGACAATATGTAGTTTCGCTCATAAACCTATGTTTAAAAGTAGAAAGCTTGAGGGAAGTCAATAAGTAAATCTAAGAGACAGCATTCATTAAAAGTTGGAAAAGTAAAGTTTAAGCAATAAAATTCAGCATGGTAACTCTTCTTATCTCTCTGACAGATAATTTACTCTAGCTGAAATAATCTTGTGTCTCTTCTGTTTCATTGTGGAAAATGGGAATGGAATTAAATACAATGTTGAGACCTACAGCAATCTGTCCGTTTGTTCTTGACACTGTGGAAGTGATATCATATCGGAAGTGGTTGATTCTGTTTTCCGGAGAGGCAATGAGATGTGACATCGGGTGTAAAAAGTGGATGTAATGCTTCTTGACTTCAATCAGGTTTTTGACCAGATCTTGCATCTTCAATAAGGTAAGGGTTCATGGGATCTGGTGCAGTTTGGCAAATGCATCGAAGGTTTATTTGTTGGCAGAAGGTGATGTTTGAAGGTAGTCATTGTGAAGACATCTTGTGTCCAGTGGCTTATTATATGACTTGGTGCTGGATCCTTTGATGTTTGCAGAGTATATGAAAGGTCTAGTCAAGAATGGAGCAATTTTGATCAGTAAGTTCAAAGATGAGGTGAAAAACATTTGGTTTTGCAATTAGTGAGGAGGAAAGCCAGTGTGACATCGATGACCTTGCCTGTTGGAGAGAAGAATTGAAAACAGAACATTATATCCTAAAGTCTGTGAAGTAAAGCATTTTCGAGACTAACAATTTAAGTGAATATATGATGTATTGTTGGAATCTACAAAATACAAAGGATAAGCGATCTTCAGGAATCCTGAAGAAGGGCTCATGCCCGAAACGTCGATTCTCCTGCTCCTTGGATGCTGCCTGACCTGCTGCGCTTTTCCAGCAACACATTTTCAGCTCTGATCTCCAGCATCTGCAGTCCTCACTTTCTCCTCGATATTGTGGCTAGACCATTAATTCAGGAAGCTGGGGTCTGAGCCCACAGTGCTGCCACATCAAGTCGTGAATTAAGGTTGATAATTAAACAACTCATTGAAGGAATAAGATCCACAGATATTCCCTTGCTCTGCTTTGGAAAGAACAACACATCAGCGCAAAAGTTAAGGCTGAAGCGTTCACAGCAACCTTCAGCCAGATGTGCCAATTGTCTGATCCATCTCAGCATCTTCCATAGATCACCAATATTACAGATACCTGTCAGCAGAGAATTCGCTTCGCTCCACGTGAAATCAAGACACTGTTGGGCGAGTGGCACTGGTTACTGCAAACGCTATGGAGCCTGACAAAATTCTGGCAATAATACTGATGACTTGTGCTAGCCAAGCACTCCCGGTACAGCTACAACACTGGCATGGACAATGTGGAAAATAGGCCAGGCATGTCCTGGGCGCAGAAAACAGGTCAAACCACCCTGGTGAATTACTGCCCCATCAATCCATGCTCAATCATGAGTTAGGTGTAGGAAAGTGCTTTCCACAGTGCTATCAAGCAGCACTAGCTCAGCAATAACCTGCGTAAATGTGGGTCACGCAAGGCCTACTCAGCTCATGACTGAATTACAGACTTGATTTAAACATGGACAAAGAACTGACTTCCAGAAATGAGGGGAGAGTGACAGCCCTTCACATTAAAGTCACATTCGACAGAGTGTGATATTATGGAGTCCTCGCAAAACTAGATTCAACGGGTGTCAGTTGACAACCTCCCTGCTGCCTGCAGTCAGACCTCCCACATTGGAAGATGGCTCTGCTTGTTAGAGGTCAGTCGTCTCAGCCAAAGCAAATCTCTGTTGGAGTTCCTAAAGAAAGTGTTCTTGGCCCAATCATGTTCAGCTGCTTCAGCAATGACCTTCCCTCCATCAGAAGGTCAGAAGTGAAATCTGCATTGATCTAGCACTTTTTCTGTGACTCCTCAGTCCACATTCAAACGCAACAAAATCTGGACAATATCCAGACTTGAGCTGACAAGTGACAAATAGCATTCACACCACAAAACTGCGAGACAAAGACCATTGATAATAGGAGTGAATCTAACCAAAACCCCTTGACATTCAATAGTGTTACCATCACTGAATCCCTCACCATCGACAGCCTGGGTTTTATTGTTCATTAGAAATTGAGCTGGACACTCCATATAAATACAATGGTTGTAACAACAGGACAGAGGTGAGGAAACTGCAGCGAATAACTCACCCTTCTGACTTGCAAAGCCAATTGACTATTTCAGAGACAGAAGTCAGGAGCGTAATAGCACAGCTCACCCCTTGACTGGATAGGAGCACCTTCAACTGCACTCAAGAAGTTAGGCATTGTCCAGGACAAAGCATCCCACTTGATCAGCAGCACATCCACAAGTGCCCATTGCCTCCATATCTGATGCTTAGTACCAGCCGTATGCTGAAAAATGTGTTGCTGGCAATGTGCAGCAGGTTAGGCAGCATCCAAGGAGCAGGAGAATCAACGTTTCGGGCCTAAGCCCGTCTTCAGGCATACCTGCCATATGCACTATCTAAAATACTGCACTGCAGAAACTTAGCCACTTCCTTAGACAGTACCTTCCCACTACCACTTGCATCTCAATGGACAAGAATAGCAGATAATTGGGAACAGCACCACTGTAAGCTCCTCTCGAAACCACTCCTGACATGGAAATATATCATCAATCCTTTACTGTAACTGGGTCAAAATCTGGAACTCCCTTCCTCAGGCCATTTTGGAACATGTTATTTCAGAAAGGCAGCTTACTGCCATCGTCTGAAGGACACCTACAGACAACTGAAAGCAACCACCGTGTTCAATGAGTCAATAAAAAAAATCATTCAAGCTAACATGACAGTTTGAGAAAGTGGTTGAGGAGGCATTATGGGTATGTAATAAGCAATCGAAAGGTTTGGAGCAAAGTTCCAGAATCAATCTCTACCATGGGAGCTTCAATTAATGAAAGAGTATGAAATGAAAATGCTGGGGTAATGAATGATAATCACAGACCCAGCAAAGTTTTGAAACATGTGAAATGGTTCAGTATTGTCCTTCAGAGGAGGATGTGTGACTTTCCTACCTGGCCTGCCTACCTGTTCAACAAAAAGGCGATGGTTCCTTTCCTGTGCCGAACCTGACTAAGAAAGTGAGGACTGCAGGTGCTGGAGACCAGAGTTGAGAGTGTAGTGCTGGAAAAGCACAGCAGGTCAGGCAGCATCCAAGGAGCAGGAGAATCAACGTTCCAGGCATAACAACTTCATCAGGTATCTTAATGAAGGCCTCATGCCCAAAACGCCGATTCTCCTGTTCCGGATGCTGCCTGACCTGCTGTACTTTTCCAGCACTACAGTCTTGACTGAGAAGCCATTTGGTTGTAATAAAGCTTAAGAAAGATCAACCATAATTAGCCGAGCAAGATGGCAGACCTTCAAAAAGGTAGCTGATGACCACCTTCTTGGGATATGTGACTAACTTTTTCATAAGTCAGTGCAGAATTCAAAAATGCAAATTATGGTGAGTCAGGCTGTTCAGTCAGAGCCCGGTACACATTTAAGATTGATGATTGGATGCAAAGTCTCCTGTGGTGTTGCTGTGAACAGCAAGAGAGTTCTTGCCAGTATTGCACTCCAATATTTGTTCATGAAGTAAAGTGTCAGATTTATTGCATTTCTGTGCTTTCTGTGCATTTCCCACATTAGGATCACAGTGGTGATATCATGAGACCAGGATTCTCGAACTCCAGTTTGATGTTGAATGGCCAGGGTTTGGAATACCATCGTTTGCCCAGGGTGAAATTTGAATTTAAAGAAATCCTGGAATCAGAAAGAAAGCCAAATGGTGACCATGTAACCCGGGTCAATGGAAAAATACAAAAACAGCTGCTGCACGAATGCCAAGGCATCTGTCACCTTTCCATGGTCTGGCCGACATGAGATCCCACTGGGAAGTAATTGACTGTGTTCTGAAGTGGCTTTAGCAAGTTATTCAATGGGCAATTGGGGATAGGGACTCATCGCTGACCCGAACCAGAAAGTAATACGTGTAACAAAACCTCACAACAACTATATCAATTAAATGTAATTGTTGCGGCAGTTCCTGATGTCATTTCATGTATTTCATGTGAATGTTCTAACACACACTTTGAGTGATGTTGCACCGTCTAAACGGACTACAATATAAATCATTGGTCATTCAGAGTAGATCCAGTTCAACATTTAAGTTTAATTGCAGAATTTTCAGCACTGAATTTTTAACCTAAATAAAAGTTTTCAATAAATAAAATCTGTTGCAATTCGTCTTCATAAATTTGTATTCACTTCTACAAATGGTTAGTATTCTTAAAACATACTTGTTTCGATTTGAATCTTACCAACAAATCACTTTGTTCATCTGGCTTTGCTGTCATCATCACTTCTTGAAGCCAATTAAGCATTTATGTAAATAAACACAGAAATAGAATTCTCAGAATAGATTACAGAACCACAAAACCCTAATTTATACTTCCCCACAAGCACCGCACACGAATTGTGGAAAAAATGCAAATAACTCAATGGATTCCAATACTAATTGATGTTAGGACTTTTTAATACATAAGTTGTATGATTGTTGAATGACAGAGGTATGAGTTGTCATGTTTCGTCAAAAATCTATAATTCAGAGATACATTGGCACAGCTAATATTTCTGTCTCTATTTTTCTCTCTTCCCCTCCTGCCTTCTCCCCTTTTTTCTTTATATCTGATGCCGTGTTTTGCCTCTCCACAATTGGACAATGTTTTCCTTAATAACCTGAAGCCAACACCTCACCAACATATCCTCTCAGCCAAATTCATCCATTTCATTAGAGAGATTTGAGTCAAGATTTTCTCAAAAATCTGTCTGAGTATTGAGTGATCTGGAAATACTTGATAGGAATGAGGCTGCAAGACTGTGATAGCGTTTTCATTGTATCTCAGCAGTATTATTCTTGGCTGAGGAATGTTTAATGGTTCAGGGCAATGCTTATTTAGACTATAATTAACCTTTACTGCACATCTCATGGAATGTTTAATATTGTAGAGGTCGATTTATTCTGTATCGACTCTGTGTCGTACCTACTCTGGGAGGGTTTTTTTTAAGGGAACCCTGGACGCAGCTCTACTCTATGTCTAAACCAAAATATATTTGACATGATTGCATTGGACAGTACAATATAGAGGGAGATTTACCCAGCACATTACATGAGCTGTACATTCACAGAAAACATTTGATGTAGCCGTGTAAAGGGGCTTGGACTCCTACCCACTGTCGTTGTGATTTTGAAATGCTTGATACCAGAATAAAAAGGGCACAACAACACTATGCACCGAATCTTTGTTGTACAAGCAGATTATCATCTACAGGCACATACGCAAATCATCT
The DNA here is from genome assembly GCF_047496795.1 of Chiloscyllium punctatum. Lineage (NCBI taxonomy): Eukaryota > Metazoa > Chordata > Chondrichthyes > Orectolobiformes > Hemiscylliidae > Chiloscyllium > Chiloscyllium punctatum. The sequence continues at coordinate 7,423,994 of NC_092755.1, forward strand.
GTGAACAACCCTTGCAGTGTTTAATGGATGAGTGCTGAGAGAGCTTTAATATGCAATACGTATCTATTCCATGCAACACATGCTGACAGTGTGCTTGATATGGTAGTCTAAATGTAGTTTTGATTTGTCTTTAACCTTTTCTGTGACAGTCGTGGTTGTGTTTGACAAATATTCAACAGAACTGGAGGACTCTATGACTATAAATGCAGTCACTGCATTCAAGGCAGAATGCAATGCCATCAAACAGGGAGAATTATGAGGAGAGATTGAAGCAGCTGGGCTTCAAACATGAAATTTAAATGAGGCCTATATAATTCTGAAAAGAGTAACTTAGAGCAAAGGTCAATGATAGGGAACCAGAAGCAGCTTGTTCAGCCAATGGAGTTTGGTCTTCCAAACAATGACATCAGGGCTGAACTGATAATCCTCACCTCCACTTCCCAGCGTTTTAAATGTAAGCATTGATTCAATTATCAAATCAAAATCTGTCCATTTCAGCCTTCGGAATACTGAATGACCCAACCTCGACAGTCTTCTGTGGAAATGAATTCCACAGATTCACAACATTCTGGGAGACAAAATTCTCTTCTGCCTGAAATTTGTGACCTCTAATTCAGTGATTCTACTCCCTGGTCCGAAACTCTCCCACAAGGGGAAACAACATTTCTGCATTTACACCATCAAGTTTCCTGAAAATAATAGATGTTTCAGAATGTCACCTCTGAATCTTCTATGTTCCATTGAGTATAGGCCCAAACGACTCAATCTCTACTCTCAAGACAGTCCCTGCATCCTCAGGATCAGTCGACTAAACCTCGTGTGGATTGTCTCACATTCCAGTGTACCTTTTCTTTGGTATGAGTCCAAAGAACAATTCACAGTATTCCAGCTGTGGTAAGAATAGGGTTTTTTTTTCAGTTTTAACAAACATTATAGTCATACAGACATCCAGCAAAGAAACAGACCCTTCGGTCCAACTGCACTGACCAGACATCCCAATCTGACTGAGTACCATTTGCCAATCATTTGGCCTACCTTCCTCTAAATGTTACCTGTTCATACACCCATCCAGGTGCCTTTTAAATGCAGTAATTGAACCTGCCTCCACCACTACCACTGGCAGCTTTAACCATACATACACGTGAAAAGGTTACCCCTCAGGTTCTTTTCAAACGTTTCTCCTCTCACCTTAATCCGCTGTCCTCTAGTTTTGGACTCTCCCACTCGAGGAAAAAGGCCTTGGCTATTCACCATACCAATGCCCCCCATGATTTTATAGGTCTTGTTCAGGCCACTCCTCAGCCTCCTTTCCTCTCACTGCAGGGAAGAGAAAAGCCCCAGCCTATTCAGCCTCACCTTATACCTTAAACACTCCAGTTCCAGCATCATTCTTGGAAATCTTGTCTACACCCTCTCAAGTTTCACAAAATCCTTCATAGAAATGGTCAACCAGATTTGCCTGTAATAATTCTAAATGTGGCCTCACAAACGTTCTGTAGAGCTGAGACATGACATCTCGACTCCTACACTGAATGTTATGACCGATGAAGGAAAGCATGCCAAACACCATCTTCCCCACCCTGTCTCCCCGCAACTCCACTTTCACGGAATGATTCATCTGCACCCTTTGGTGTCTTTGCTCAGCAAAACTCCCCAAGGCCCAGCCATTAATTGTGTAAGTCCTGCCCTGGTTTGCCTTACAAAAATGCAACACCTACATTTATTTAATGAAGCATGGGTTCATGAAAGGCAAGTCAGCTTTAACTGATCTATTGGAATTCTTTGAGGTTATAACGAGCGTGGTAGACAATGGGGAACTGGTGAACGTGGTGTATCTGGATTTCCAAAAGGCATTCAGCAAGGTGCTGCACAAAAGGCTGTTGCATAAGATAAAGATGCACAGTGTTACGGGCAATGCATTAGCAAGGACAGAAGAATGGTTAACTAACAGAATGCAAAAATTGGGGATAAATGGGTGTTTTTCTGGTTGACAATCAGTGGCTAGTGATGTGTCTCAGGGATCAGTGTTGAGACAGCAATTATTTACAATGGTTGGGACTGCAATTGTTTATAATTCAGATAGATTGCTTCAAGTTAGAGACCCAAGTGTAGAGTGTTGTAATTCACAGAAGCCACTTAAATGAGTGATAGGGCAAAGTGTGCAGAAGGATATAGACAGGCTAAGTGAGTGGGCAAGAGTCTGGCAGATGGAGTACAATGTTAGTAAACATGAGGTCATCCATTTTGGTCGGAACAATAACAAAGTGGTCTACTTTAAAATGGTGAAAAATTACAGAATGCTGCTGTGCAGGGGGACCTGGGTGTTCTTGTGCATGAAACACAAAAGTATGGTTTGCGAGTACAGCAGCTAATTAGGAAGACAAATGGAATAATGTCCTTCATTGCTAGTGGATAGAGTTTAAAATTAGGAGCTGCAGCTGTATAGGGCGCTGGTGTGGCCAAACCTGGAGTACTCTGTACACTCTTCATCGCCTTACATGAGATGGCACTGGGGTGGGGTTTGCTGAGGAGGTTGACTGTGTTGATTCTGGAAATGAGGGGGTGGGCTTACGAGGAGAGATTGAGCAGACTGGGATTATACTCATTGGAATTCAGAAGAATGGGGGAGGGGATTGTAAAATCATAAATGGGATAGATAAGACAGAAGCAGGGAGGCTCAAAGTTTGGGAGAAGATTTGTAGCTCGGGTGCTCGTTGTTGTGGTTCTGTTTGCCGAGCTGGGAATTTGTGTTGCAAACGTTTCATCCCCTGTCTCGGTGACATCCTCAGGGCTTGGGAGCCTCCTGTGAAGCGCTTCTGTGACGTTTCCTCCGGTATTTATATTGATTGGTATCTGCCACTTCCGGTTGTCAGTTCCAGCTGTTCGTTGCAGTGGTCGGTACATTGTGTCCAGGTCGATGTGTTTGTTGATAGAATCTGTGGATGAGTGCCATGCTTCTAGGAATTCCCTGGCTGTTCTCTGTTTGGCTTGTCCTGTAATAGTAGTGTTGTCCCAATCGAACTCATGTTGCTTGTCATCTGTGTGTGTGTGGCTACTAAGGATAGCTGGTCAAACCAAAGGGTTGTGAATCTCTGGAATCCCCTGCCTAGTGAAGCAGCTGAGGCTAACCTGTTGAATGTTTTTAAGGTGAAGATCGATTTGTGAAGAGTAAAGGAATGAAGGGTTATAGTGAGGGGTGGGTGAGTGGAGTCTCAGTCCATTGAAAGATGATCCACGATATTATTGAAAGGCAGAGCTGACTCATGGAGTCAGATGGCCTCCTCCTGATTGTATTTCTTATGTTCAGATGTTGTTATGTTCTAACAGGCCTCCAATTCAAAAAGTAATGCCCTCTGACTACTAAATAAAAACTGAAAGAACTGTGGATGCTGTGTATCAGAAACAAAAGCAGAAACTGCTGGAAATGCTCAGAAGGTCTGGCAGCATCTCTGGGGTGAAAGGCTCACCAGTTTATGGTTCCCTGGCTTTTCCATCCAACTTTCTTCAATAATGCTGTCCCATTAGTCACTCTCCAGTCTTCTGGCATCTCATCTATGATTATCAACAATACAAATATCTCAGCAAAGTGTCCAGGAATCTCTTCCCTAGCTTCCCACAAAGTTCTGGGAAATACCTAATCAGGTCTCTAGGATTTATTTCCATTTTTCTACTTTAGACCTCCAACATCTCTTTTTCTGCAAAATGAACTCATTTTATGATCACATTATTTATTTCCCTAGCTTCCATGCTCCTGTCTACTGTAAATATTGATGCAAAATATTTGTTTAGTGTTTCTGCCATCCCCTGTGGTTCCATGCATGGAAAGCCATGTTGATCTTTAAGGGCTGTATTCTCTCCTTAGTTATTCTTTTAACCTTAAAATAATTTTAGAATCTTTTCGGATTCTCCTTCATTCTATTTGCCATCGCAATTTTATGTCCCCTTTTTTCCCTCATGATTTCCTGTTTAAGGATACTCCGTTTGCCCTTCTACCCTTCTCAGGATTCACTCAATCCCAGCTGTTTATATCGGATGAATGCCCCCTTCTTTTTCTGGACAGAAGTTGCAATTTCCCTCATCATTGAGCTTTCCCCATGCCTTGCCCTTCACACAAACAGAAACATACCATCACTGAACTCTCATTGTCTCATTCTTAAAGGCCTCCCACTTGTCAGCCGTCCCCTTTACCTGTGAATAACCTCCCCCAACCAACTTCTCAAAGTCTAATACCATCGAAACTGGCCACACTCGTATTTGAAACTTTTCATTTTTAAATCAATTCTATCCTTTCTCATCATTATTATTAAACCAATAGAATTATGATCACTTTCCCTGAAGCGTGCCCCTATGGACACCTCAGTCACTTGCCCTGTCTTGGTTCCCAACAGAAGGTCAAGTATTGTGAACTGTCTAGTAGGTGCATCCACATATTGAATAACAACATTTTCTTGTGCACACTTAACCAATTTCTCCACCTTCCAAGATCTTAACACTACCCCAAACTCTGTTTGGAAAGTTAAAATTCACGATCATTGTCCGTTTTTTCTTACAGATAGCATAATCGCTTGTAAATTTCCCATTAACTATTAGGAGGTCCATTTTACAATCCCAGCAAGGTCATCACCGCTTTCTTATTTTTATGTTTCATCCATATAACTTCACTGGGCAGTCTCCAAGACATATCCTCTCTACATCCAGCTGTAATGTTCTTTCTAACCAAAAACACCACTCCATCTCCTCTCTTGCTCCTCTATCTATACATTCTATAGCATCTATATCCTGGAACATTAAGCTGCCAGTCCTGTTCATCCCTGAGCCACATTTCTGTAATGGTAATGATATCCTTGTCCCACATTCCCATCTATGCCCTATGTTCATCTGTCTCACATGTTAGGCCTCTTCCATCAAAGTAAATGCAGTTTCGCAGCCTTCCCTCGCTCTTGCCAAACTGTTTTCTGCCTTGACCCCGAGAACTGCTCACCATATCACACCTCAAACATTTCTCTTTTCTCACCATCTTGTTGGTTCCCACCATCCCCCTTACTGGTTTAAAACCTTCAGCATACTGCTAGCAAATTTCCCCACAAGAATATCTGTCCCCTTCCATTTCAGATCCCTCTTATATAGGTCATTTCTATCCCTGAAGAGATCCCAATGATTGAAAAATGGGAATCCGAACCCCTGCAGCAGCTCCTCAGCTACACATTAGCTGCTCGATCTGACTGTTCCTAATCTCAATATTCCATTAGTTTTTAAACAAATCCCAACATGACATTTGCCATCCTTATTGACAGTTGAAATTAAAAGCTAACTTTTTGTGGTTCGGAGATGCAGACTCCCTGTAGATTTCTGAATTCAATCTCTATCTTGCCTGTTAAAATGCATAACTTCACGGTTTATGTCTGTTCTCATTTATTTCATCCACATTACATTATTATACAAAGCTCCTTGTTCACTCTCTTGTCCTATCTGTATCCCTCCACAAACTTCTTTTTGGGTCATACTCACCACTTGTCTCCGCTCCAATTTTTGAGTCATTCGCAAACTTGCCTACAATATATTCACTTTCCTCATCTAAGGCATCAAAATACTTTGTAATTTTTTGTTGTCCTCAGAACAGACTCATGTGGTAATCCACAGGTTGACATCCTGTAAAATAAAACACTTAATCAAACTTTTCTGATTGGGATTTCAAAACTCCTCTCTCCATGTTAATACAGTCCCTCCAAAGCCAAGGCTCCTTTCTTATTCAGTAATCTTATCTATGGGTGCTATCAAACACCTTCAGAAAATCAAAACATATTACAATCACGGTTTCCTCCATTTTCTCCAAGAATTCCGATACTTTTCTCAGGCAAGATTTCCATTTTGTAAAGCCATTCTCAGTTTTCTGCTATAACATCCCTTTTTAAAGACTCCACCATCTTTTTTAATAAATGATGTTAAACTAACTAGCCTCAGTCAATCTTTTTTGTGCCTTAATTTTTTATGAGTGAAGGTGTTGGGTGAAGGATCTACTATCAGCCCTCACTTCCAACTGCTGGAGAAGCACTGTCATTGCATCTACTGTGAAAATCTCAACAAAATGTATCTATGTTCATTTACTGAGAAAGCAATTCCACAAATGTTCTAGCTCATCACCTTCTGCTGGCGGTCCCAGATTTTACGAAGCAACTCATTGAAAGTTGACAAGGCTAATTAGCATCAAACCAAGATCAATATTTGAGCAAAAATATCTCAATTCCTGGTCACATATTTTTGTTCATCTCTTTTTCGGACATTAGCTTCGACAATGTGGAGTCTGTGTGGGTGGAGCTGTGAAATACCAAGGGACAAAAAACATTAGTGGGTGTCATACAGAGACCCCCAGACAGCAGTGGTCATGTTGGAATAGTACTAAACAGGAAATTAGCCAAGCATGTGATATGGAGACATCGGTGATCATGGGTGATTTTAACCTGCATCTAGATTGGACAAATCAAATTAGCCACAATGTCTAAGAAGGGGAATTCCTGGAGTACATATGGGATGGTTTTCTTAACCAACATGTGGATGAACCAACTAGAGAGCAGGCCATCTTAGACTGGGTACTGTGTAATGAGAAGGGAATCATTGCCAATCCAGCTGCGTGAGACTCCTTGGGGATGGGTGACCATGACATGATACAACTTTTTTATCAAGATGGAAAGTGAGCCGGCTGATTTGGAGACTAGAGTGCTGAATTTTAATAAAGGAAACTATGAAGATATATAAGGCATGAGTTGGCATTGATAGATTAGTGGAAGTTGCTTAAAGGTGTGACAGTAGATAGGCATTGGCAAATATTCAAGGAAATCATGGGGGAGCTGCAACAACTATTTATTCCTGTCTGGTACAAAAGCAAAATGGGTAACAGGGCCAATCCATGGCTTATAAAGGAAATTAGATAGCATCCATTTGAAGGAAGAAGCATAGAGATTGGCCAAGAAAAATAATAGGTCTGATGTTTGAGAACAGTTTCGAATTCAGCAAAGAAGGACCAAGGGATTGATGAAGATGGGGAAACACAGTACAAAAGGAAGTAAGCTTACAGGGAACATGAAGACTGACACTAAAAGGTTCTACAGTATGTGAAGAGAAAGAGATTGATGAAGACAAATGTAGGTCCCTACAGATGGAAATTGGGGAAATGTATAACAAAGGACAACAAAACAGCTGAGCAATTGTATACATACTTTAGTTCTGTCTTCACAAAAAACGACAGTTGTACAGGAGGTTGGTGAGGCTGCAGTTGGAGCATATGTTCTGTTTTGGTCATCTTGCTCGAGGAAGGAAGATATTAAACTGGAAAGAGTGCAGAAGAAATTTATACGGATGTTGCTCGCACTCAGTGGTCTGAGTTATAAGAAGAGGCTGAACAAGCTCGAACTTCTTTTCTTGGCAGTCCAGGAGACTGAGAGGGGACCTTGTACAAAATTATGAGAGGCATACACTCAGTCTTTTTTGCCAGGGTTGGGGAATCGAGGATTAGATGGCATTAGTTTAAGGTTAGAGGGGAAAAGTACAAATGGGAACCTGAGGGGCAATTTGATTACACAGTGGCTGGCACGCATATGCAATGAGCTGCCAGCGGAAGTGGTTGAGGTGGGTACGTTAACAAAATTTATCGGCATTTTGACAAATACATGGATAGGAAAGGGTTAGAAGGGTGTGGACTAAATGCAGGGAAATGGGGCTAGCATGGGTGGACATTTTGGTCAGTATGGACCAGTTTGGGCTAAACGACCTCTCTCTGTGCTGTAGGATTCTCTGACTCGAAGATAGAAATCAGGTACCAGAAATCCTGGAGAATGCAAGATTTATTGAGAGGGAAGAACTGAAGGAGGTCAATATTAATAGAGAAATGCTGCTGGGAAATTGAGGGGATTGAACCCGATAAATCCTCAGGGCCTGATAAATCTACATCCCAGAGCACTTAGGAAATGGTTCTAGAAATAGTGGATGCTTTGGTTGTCAGGATTCACTAGATTTTGGTACAGCCCTTGCAGATTGGAGGGCAGCTACTGCCACTCCAATACTCAGAAAGAGAGGTACAGAGAAACCAAGGAATTATAGACCAGTGAGCTTCAGATCAGTAGTGGGGAAAATTATCAAATCCTTTATCAAGTACTTTATGGCCAAGCATTGAGAAAGCTGTGGCAAGATCAAACAGAGTCAGCATGGATTTATGGAGGGGAAATCATGCTTGTCAAATCTATTGGAATTCTGTGAAGATGTAACTATCAGAGTCGACAAAGGGGAACTGGTCAATATGGTATATTTGGGCTTTAAGAAAGTTTTTGACAATGTCCCACTTAAGACATCACTGTACAGTATTAAAGCACATGGGATTGGGGTCGGTGTACTGAGATAGATAGAAAACAGATCGGTCGAGAGGAAACCGAGTAGGGCTTAAGGGGTCCATTTCAAATTGGCAGCCAGTAGCTCGTGGGGTGCCACAGGGAGCCCAGCTATTAACAATTATTTTAATGATTTGGATGAGGGAATAAAATGCAATATCTCAAGGTTTGCAGATGATACCAAGTTGGGTGGGAGGGTGAACTGTGACGAGGATGCAGAGACCCAATGGCATGGTCTGGACAGATTGGGTGAGCAGGCAAATCAATGGCAGATGCAGTTATTTTGGATAAATGTCAGGTTATTCACTTTGGAGACAAAAGTAAGGTGGTGGATTACTACCTGACTGGCTGTAAATTGGGAGAGGAGAGTGTGCTGCAGGGCCTACATGTCCTTGTGCACCAGTCGCTGAAGGTAAGCTTGTGAGTGCAGCAGGCAGTAAAGAAGGCAAATGCTATATTGGTCTTCATTGTGAGATGCTTCAAGTACAGGAGCAGGGATGTGTTGTTACAGTTAGTTATACAGAGCCTTGGTGAGGCCACACCTCAAACACTGCGTGCAGTTTTGGTCTCATTTTCTGAGGAAGGGTGTTCTTGCTTGGAAATAAAATACGAGGATACATTGTCCAGTTTAGGATTGTATTCGCTGGAATTTAAACGAATGGGAGGGGATCTCATTCCAACAGGACAACACAGGGTAGATACAGGGAGGATGCTCCTGATGGTGGGTGTGTCTAGAATGAGGGGACACAGACTGAAGATTTGGGCTGGATCATTTAGGACAGAGATGAGGGAGACATTTCTACACCCAAAGAGTGATGAGCCCGTGGAATTCATTATCACAGGAATTAGTTGATGCCAAGACATTGAGTGTATTGAAGATGTGGCTCAATATAGCATTTAAGGCAAATGGGTTCAAAGGGGAGTAAACAGGATGAGGTTGTTGAGTTGGACGATAAGCCATGATCATGATAATGTCAGAGCAGGCTCAAAGGGCTGAATGGCTTCCTCCTGCTCCTATCTTCTATGTTGAAGAGGATATTGCCCTGAGAAAACCATGGACAGTATTATTGCTTCCCCATTTAACTCAAAATATCACTCATCATCCCACCCGAAAAATAATATGGAGACATAACCAATCAAATTTCAATGACACATCGCCTCCCAAGTGTCAAGATGTGATGATTGAAGTGCAGCTTTGCTCATTCTTAACACAAGATGTCACTTTGTTCTGTGATTGTGTGTGTGTCTGCAATTCTGTGTGTGTGTCTGCAATTCTGTGTGGTGGTGTGTGCGCATGTGTCTGTGTATGTATGTGTCTGTCTCTGTGTGGTTGTATGTGTGTGTGTGTCTCTGTGTGGGGATGTGTGCGTATCTGATCTATTTGCGTCTCTGTGTAGGTGTATGTCTGTGTGTCTGTATCTGGGTGTGTGCGCGTGTGTATGTGTGCATGTACATTTCTGTATCTGTAGCCATGTGAAGCACATCATATTTCCTTGAAACTACTTTCTTTGTCAGAGGCCACCAGCATGCTCCAGTTGCTGGAAGGTGCTCTGATGTATTTCAGATTGTGTACCCCCATGTAATGTAACTTTACTGCTTGATGAAAAGACTGTTTCATAAGAGACAGCTTCTATCACCAATTTCTCACTAACAATTACAGAGTGTCATGATGAGTTATTATCTTTAGTTTTAGCATCTAAGGTCACCCTGGCAGCACATGTCAAACCAATGGAAATCTTCCCATTCATTTCTCTCAGCCAATAGGGACTCTCTCCATATATAGTCAATGTTCAAGACTGTCATACCATTCTTCAGCATTCCTAAAGCGGACCCTTTGGTCCATCACTAGCTGCCTGGCTGTAGGAATCTCACCATGCAGGAAGTAAGTTCACATGTCACATGCTTCTCTTCTGTCAACATGCCCAAGACACACTTGTTGGATGATTTAGGGACTCTCCATTTGAGAGGACACAGAATTCAAGAATTTGTCATGTCACCTCCAAATCTCAGCATTCTAACTGGGATACCCTCACCCACATCTCAATTCAACCCAACAAACGCTGCATGTCTCCATACCTTTTCACTCCTCCCTCTGCATGTTCCAGGACCACAAAACTCCTTGCAAGGGCATCCGTACCTCTCAGATTATTCCAGACCAGACAACCAAGGGAAAGGGAGTAAGAAAGGACTGCAGCTCAGAGTCAAAAAGCGTGGCGCTGAAAAAGCACAGCGGGTCAGACAGTATATCCAAGGAGAAGAGTCAACGTTTGGGGCATAGGCTTTTCATGGAGTATCCTGCCTGAAACATTGACTTTTCGGTCAGAAGTGAAGACTATTGTTGGGACAAGGTCTGCTGTTAGAATTGGGCAGTGAAAAGTTAGTTGTCACTCTCATAGAATGCCATAATACAACATTCTTGTGGATGGATTATCTCATGCTCAAAATAAAATACAATGAACATCAGTGTTATGTGAATCATGAAAAAATTGGAGAACATTAACAGACTGATAACAAAGTCACAAAGCCACCAGTTGACACAGGAGAAGAAAACAAAGAGTACAGATAAGCAAGTTCAAGCAGAATTATCAGAGACCATATTTGATTGAATGACTGAGACAAACAAGAACAGATGACGAACAAATAGATATTTTCAGTTCAGAGAAATTAACTGAGCTACAACGGAAAGATGAAACACTGAAGCAATATATTGAAAGGCACACACAGAAGTAGAATCTGAAAGCATTCCCAAATGTCACTAACCTAAAAATGATATCTTGATGAGGAAATGGAGGCAATCACGTATTCAGGCAGATGGGAAAGTGGCACAAATTCATTACCAGGGGCTTTTCGAAAGGAGGTGTGGCATGGAGCACCTGAGCTACCTGTAGGTCATTGTGGGAGTGATAAAACTCACCAAAATACAAGAACATTTTTACTGGTCGAACATTTTTACTGGAGTTTACAGTTGATAGAAATGTCATACGTGTCATGCATCTGGAAAACCTCAGGCAGGAATAAAACCAGCACCTTAATACCCATCCCTGAATTTGAGGAACCTTTTACAATTCTTTGAAGAGGTGACAAGTAGGTTAGACCAGGGAAACCCAGTGAATGTGGTCTACCTAGACTTCCAAAAGGCCTTTGATAAGGTGCCACACGGGAGGCTGCTGAGCAAGGTGAAGGCCCATGGTGTTCGAGGTGAGCTCCTGGGATGGATTGAGGATTGGCTGTCTGACAGAAGGCAGAGAGTTGGGATTAAAGGTTCTTTTTTGGAATGGCAGCCAAAGACAAGCGGTGTCCCGGAGGGTTCAGTGTTGGGGCCGCAGCTGTTCATGTTATATATTAATGAGCTGGATGAAGGGACTGGGGGCATTCCAGCGAAGTTTGCCGATGATACAAAGTTAGGTGGACAGGCAGGTAGTACTGAGGAAGTGGGGAGGCTGCAGAAGGATCTAGTCCGTTTGGAAGAGTGGTCCAGGAAATGGCTGATGGAATTCAATGTGAACAAATGCGAGGTCTTGCACTTTGGAAAAAAGAATACAAGCATGGACTACTTTCTAAATGGTGAGAAAATTCGTAAAGCCAAAGTACAGAGGGATCTGGGAGTGCTAGTTGAGGATTCTCTAAAGGAAATTGGGCGGCACGGTGGCACAGTGGTTAGCACTGCTGTCTCACAGCGCCTGAGACCCGGGTTCAATTCCCGCCTCAGGCGACTGACTGTGTGGAGTTTGCACGTTCTCCCCGTGTCTGCGTGGGTTTCCTCCGGGTGCTCCGGTTTCCTCCCACAGTCCAAAGATGTGCAGGTCAGGTGAATTGGCCATGCTAAATTGCCCGTAGTGTTAGGTAAGGGGTAGATGTAGATGTAGGGGTAGGGGTATGGGTGGGTTACGCTTCGGCGGGGGGGTGTGGACTTGTTGGGCCGAAGGGCCTGTTTCCACACTGTAAGTAATCTAATCTAATCTAATCTAATCTAAACATGCAGGTTGAGTCTGTGATTAAGAAAGCGAATGCAATGTTGTCACTTATCTCAAGAGGGTTGGAATATAAAAGCACCGTTGTGCTACTGAGACTTTATAAGGCTCTGGTTAGGCCTAATTTGGAGTACTGTGTCCAGTTTTGGTCCCCACACTTCAGGAAGGACATACTGGCACTGGAGCATATCCAGCGGAGATTCACATGGATGATCCCTGGAATGGTAGGTCTAACATATGAGGAATGGCTGAGGATCCTGGGATTGTATTCATTGGAGTTTAGAAGATTAAGGGGAGATCTAATAGAAACTTACAAGATAATACATGGCTTGAAGAGGGTGGACGCTAGGAAATTGTTTCCGTTAGGCAAGGAGACTAGGACCCGTGGACACAGCCTTAGAATTAGAGGGGGTAAATTCAGAACAGAAATGCGCAGACATTTCTTCAGCCAGAGAGTGGTGAGCCTGTGGAATCCATTGCCGCAGAGTGCAGTGGAGGCTGGGACGCTAAATGTCTTCAAGGCAGAAATTGATAAATTCTTGATGTCACAAGGAATTAAGGGCTACGGGGAGAATGCGGTTAAGTGGAGTTGAAATGCCCATCAGCCATGATTGAATGGCGGAGTGGACTCGATGGGCCGAATGGCCTTACTTCCGCTCCTTTGTCTTATGGTCTTACGGTCTTACAAGGTTCTTAACTGATTCAGTAGGTCCCCTACATAAAACAAAAAGTGGGAATCAGTATTTGTTAACAATAATAGATGAGTCCATTAGATTTGCAGAGGCTATTCCATCTGTGCAATACCACTGCTAGAAGGATTGTAGAAGAGTGACCCCAGTGTTTAACTCAATAAAGACTACCCACAGAGATACAACCAGATCAAGGATCAAATTTTACATCAAATTTATGGCAGGGAGTGTTAGAAAGGTGGCATCAAACTTCAAAGATCATTAGCAAATTTAGGGAAGACCATATTGTGGGCTTATATTCAAGATAATCCAACCAACTGGATAAAGGAATTCCATTTGCACATCTTGCCAATAGGGATGTACTAAATGAATCTGCCTCATTCAGTCCATTTGAATGAGTGTTGGGGCATGAGCTGAGAGGACCACTGAAATTAAATAAGGAGAAATTAGTGAGTCAGAGTTCAGCTACATATTTGAACTGTGTATCAAATTTTAGGGAATGATTAAATTGAGCGGGGAGTTGGCTAGATGGCATTGAAAAGTAGCACAGCACGTGATGAAGCAGGAAGCAGACAAGAGATCGAAAATTTGCAATTTTTTGAACATGGATAAAGTGTTAGTGTTACTTCCACTTGAACAAATAAAAGCAAGATTTAGTGAAACTTATCAAAGTGAAAGAAAATTGAGTGAGGTGAATTATTTGATAAGGACTGCAGATAGAAAGCAATCTCAGAGTGTCATGTGAATATGCTCAAATGATAATTTGATCCTGTGACAAAGCTGTTACTTTAACAAGGTTAGGTTGTCATTCGGTCTTTTTTCTTCTGGAGGTCATAAAAACACAGGTTCGGAAAAAGTCTGAGTTTGGAAGGGTTCTCGGACCAATTTGACAATAACTAACAGATACTGCCGCAGGCAGAATACTTTCAAGTTTAAAAAACAAACGCTTGTATATTGAAAGGGAGTGGCCAATTCTCCCAGCTCAGCTTTTCTCTGGTTTAGTTTTTTTTAGCAGTCATGTGAAGAAAGACTGCTGGACCCAAAGAAGCAGGTCCAGGCTGGTAATCTCTCTCAGGTGTCTATCCTGTGATAACTTGTGTTTGATATGACCATTTGTGCCAAGGGGTGCTTGTGGGGATGTTGCAAGTACCTTGGAACAGATACACTGTTAGGTTTTAGGATAGGATAAGTTATTCGGTATTCTGTTTCTGTTCTTTGCGTTTCATTCAGTAATCTTTTAAATAAATCCTGTTTGGTTTACAATGAGGTGGTTTAACCAGCTGATTCTCTTCTTGAATATCCACTGTACACCTTCTCAAAACAACTAGCAAAGATAGGGTCTGGGCTACCTTCTTGAAATATTTTAAGGGGTTTGGTCTGGTCCATAACAATCGAGAAGGAAAGTAAAAGGAGAGTGTGTGACTGGAATCAACTCGCATGACGAAGTGAGTTCACAGGATTCTGAATTGGACTTTCCTCAAATTAAAATGGACAATGAGGACGTTCTCAAAGTTTGGTATAAATTATTGAGGTACCTTCCACCGGAAATCAAAGTGACCCGAAAGAGTTATTTCTATTGCATGGGTGAGATATGTGGGAATAAGCTGGGAAGTACTAATTTAATTATATATAGATAATATGATATAGATATAGGAAATGCTGTTCCAATTAAGCAATATCCTTATAGATGTACGCCAAAGAAAGTTGGTATAGGTTCAAAGACAACTTGAACGCATGTTCCAAAACAACAGCATCAAAGGGAGTTGCAGGAATTGGAGCTCAGTCATAGTAATGGTGCCACAACCAGATGATTGCGTGCAGCCTATTGCAAAGTTAATGCACTTGCAGCGTCTGATTCATATCCAATTCGACATTGAGAAAACTGTATTGAAAAGGTAGAACAAAGCAACTTATATTTGTAATTTGGACTTGCTCAGAGGATACTGGCAGGTACCTTGATCCAAAGGAGAGAAGACAATTTCGGCTTTTGTAACAATGAATGGATGTTACCAACTTAAAGTCATAGAGTCATAGAGATGTACAGCATGGAAACTGACCTTTCAGTCCAATCCGTCCATGCCAACCAGATATCCCAACCCAAACTGGTCCCAGCTGGCAGCGCCGGCCCATATCCCTCAGTAATCTTTTAAATAAGGTGGCTTACAATGAGGTGGCTTAACCAGCTGATTATCTCCTTGAATATCATATATCAATCCAGATGCCTTTGAAATGTTGCAGTTGTACCAGCCTCCACCACTTCCTCTGGCAGCTCATTCCATACACGTACCACACTCTGTGTGAAAACGTTGCCCCTTAGGTATCTTTTATATCTTTCCTCTCTCACCCTATACCTATGCCCTCTAGTTCTGGACTCCCTAACCCCAGGGAAAATACTTTGTCTATTTATCCTATCAATGCCCCTCATAATTTTGTAAAATTCTATAAGGTCACCCCTCAGCCTCCGATGTTCCAGGGAAAACAGCCCCAGCGTATTCAGCCGCTCCCTGTGGCTCAAATCCTCCAACCCTGGCAACATCCTTGTAAATCTTTTCTGAACATTTTCAAGGTTCACAACATCTTTCCGATAGGAAGTAGACCAGAATTGCACACAATATTTCAACAGTGGCCTAACCATTGTCCTGTACAGCCGCAACATGACCTCCCAACTCCTGTACTCAGTACTCTGACCAATAAAGGAAAGCATACCAAACACCACCTTCACTATCCTATCTATCTGCGACTCCATTTTCAAGGAGCTATGATCCTGCACTCCAAGGTCTCTTTGTTCAGTAACACTCCCTCGGAACTTTTAGTGTACAAGTCCTGCTAAGATTTGCTTTCCCAAAATGCAGGACCTCACATTTATCTGAATTAAACTGCATCTGCCACTTCTCAGCTCATTGGCCCATATCCTGTTGTAATCTGAGGTAACCCTCTTCGCTGTCCATGACACCTCAAATTTTGGTGTCATCTGCAAACTTACTAACTGTGCCTCTTATGCTCGCATCCAATTCATTTAAGTCATGCAATTTGGTTTAGAAAATGTGCCAGCCACATTTGAAAGTCTAGGTAATAAAGTAATTTCTGGGTTATCCAATTGTACGGTGTACATCGACAACCTTGTGATCTTTTAGTCACACACGGAAGGAACATTTGCAGCATTTATTGGAAGTATTCAATTGACTTTGGGAGGCAGGCTGGTGATAAACCTGTCTAAGTGTGAATTCTCCAAAGTCCGAGTCATGTCCCTCGGCCATGTTGTCAGGCATGGACAGATGGCCCCGACAATGCCATTGACAACGACAGCAGGACGATGGTTCCTGGGAATGAAAAGGTTTACCAGAAGTTTGTACCAAACTATAGTAGTGTGGTTGCTCCACTGATTGACTAATTGAAGAAGTGCAGGAAATTTCAGTGGACAGTAGAATGTCAGAAGGCATTTGCCAACCTGAAAGCTGTGTTAGCCACTGCCCCAGTGTTAGCGATGCCGAATTGCACAAAGCTACCCAAGATGGCTTCTGATGTGAGTGATATGAGTGTTGGTGTTGTATTCTTACAAGATGACAATGAGAAGATAGAAAGCCCCATTGGGTATTTCTTCAGGAAATCGAATATTCATCAGAAATATTCCACAATTAAGAAGGAGAACCTTGAGCTTGGTGTTCCAACATTTCAACATTTGTATTGTCAGTAATGGGCCTTGGTCAATAGTCTGTACTGATCATAACCCATTAAAGCTTTTGGAGAAATGTAAGGGCTGCACTTCCAGATGGTTTACATGGAGCTTATTACTGCAGCCATTCAATTTGAAAATGATACACGTGGCAGGACGAGAAAATGCATTTGCTGATGACTTGTAACAACTTGGATAATGTAAGATGGAGGGATTTGGTGGCCGGAGTAAATGGACAGAAACAGAATGCTGTCGTGAATATTTGCATGGTTACAGGTGATGCAAGGTGTATGTATTGTCACGTAATAATAGATTAAGACTAAGATTTTTAAAATGAAATCATCTATGTCTCTTATTAATGTTGCAGTACAATTACAATACTGGTACCAAACCAACAATGTGGAAACTTGCCCAGGATGTCCTGTACATTAAAAAAAGGACAAATTCCAGCCAATTAACGCCCCCATCAGTCTATTCTTGATCATCGATAAAGTGATGGAAAGTGTCATGAACAGTACTATAAAGCAGCACTTGCTCAGCAATAAGCTGCTCAACATCCTGGGCATTATTATTGACCAGAAACTCAACTGTACTTACCACAAACACAGTAGCTACAACAGCAGGTCAGAAGCTAGGAATACTGCAGCAAGGAATATTGCAGCCTGTCCCCTATCTACAATGTACAAGTTGGAAGTGTGATGGAATTCCCCCAACTTGCCTGGATGGGTGCTGCCCCATCAACACTCAAGACGTTTGGCACCATCCAGGAAAAGCAGCCCACGTGATTGGCACCACATCCACAAGAGTCAACTCCCTCCACCACACGTGCTCAGTACAAACTGCTGCTGCTACTATTTACAAGATTCACTGCAGAAATTCACCGAGGATCCTCAGACAGCACCATCCAAACCCACAACCACTTCCATCTAGAAGAACAAGGGCAGCAGATGTGTGGGAACTCCACTATCTTCAGTTCCCCTCCAAGTCATGCATCATCCTGACTTGAAAATATAACGCCGTTCCATCACTGTCACAGGGTCAAAGTCCTGGAATTCCCTCCCTAATTACATGGGGGGTTAACCCACAGCAGTTCAAGAAATCAGCTCACCCCCACCTTCTCAAGGACAACTTAGGTCAGGCATAAAATGCTGGCCAGCCAGCGACACCCACACCCCATAAAATAAATAAAAGATAATAGTTCATTGTGTGTGTGTGTGAGAGAGAGAGAGTGAGTGAGAAAGACCATACCTCTCTGTGTGTGTGTGTGTGTGTGTGCGCGTGTCTCTATGTATGTGTGTATGTGTATTTGTGTATGTGCGTGTCTGTGTGTGTGTGAGAGAGAAAGACCATACCTCTGTGTGTGTGTCTCTGTGTGTGTAAGAGAGAGAGAAAAACACTGTGCCTGAGCATGTGTAAGAGAGTGAGTCAGAGAGAGAGAGAGAGAGAGACCATGCCTCTGTGTGTGAGAGAGAGAGATAGCAAAAGACTGTGTGTGTGTGTGTGTGTGTGTGTGTGTGTGTGTCTGTCGGGGCCAGGGGGAGTGGGTGGGGTGTGGTGATGTGAGGATCCTGTTATCATAAAAAGGTTATTTTTGTCCTGTGTTTTTTTAAGAGAGATTGTAAGGGCAGAGGTGCTGAAGAGTCCAGAGTGTTTGCAGCTTTTTCTTTAAAAAAGTTTAACAATGGAAAAGGAGTGGCCAGTTCAGGTTCTTCTAGTTTTGGTCGAGCTGCAGCATTCCCAAGATGTTTTGAGTATCAGAAGGTTGCAAGCTTCAGTAAATGATTCCTAACTGAGCACTCGGGCATTTCTCCGGATGTTGTTCCCTCCTGCCGGTAAGAATACGAGTTTGAATTTACCTTTTTGCCAAGGGGTGTGTTGATGAGATGTTGTAACATTGGATCAGGAAATTCGTAAGTTACTGTATCAAGTAGTCGGTTATGTTTTCCAATTGTTTAATGCCACTTTATTTTGTTTGTGTTTCAACCGTAGTGTTTAAGTGAATTCTGTTTGGCTTAATGCAGAGTGGTTTAACCAGTTGCATCACATCTGGAACCTCAATGTCACATTTGCCTTTAAACAAAGAAAACCTTCTTTATCCCATCCATGCCTCAATGATTTTACAAACCTCTATAAGGTCACCCCTCAGCCACCGACACTCCAGGGAAAACAGCTGCAGCTTCTTCAGCCTTTCCTTGTCGCTCAAACCCTCCAACCCTGACAACATCCTTGGAGATCTTTTCTGAACCCTTTCAGGTTTCACAGCACCCTTCCTTTATGAGGGAAATTGCACGCAATATTCTAACAGTGGCCTAACCATTGCCCTGTATAGCCGCAACATGACCTCCCAACTCCTATACTCAATGCTCTGACCAACAAATGGAAGCATACTCAATGCCTTCTTCACTATGCTGTCTTCCTGGGACTCCACTTCCACGGAACTCCAAGGTTTCTTTGATCAACAACACTCCCTAGGACATTACCATGAAGTGTGTAAGCTCAGCCCTGATTTGTCTTTCCAAAATGCAGCATCTTGCATGTATCGAAATTAAACTCCATCTACCAACCTTTGCTCTATTGGCCCATCTGATCAAGATCCCGTTATAGTTTGAGGTAACCTTCTTCGTTGTCCATTACACCGACAATGTTGGTGTCATCTGCAAACTTACTACATATACCTTCTATGTTCACATCCAAATCTTAAATGTAAGTGATGAAAAGCAGTGGATCCAGCATTGATCCTTGAGGCACATCACAGGTCACAGGCCTCCAGTCTGAAAATCAAACATCTACCACCATCCTCTGTCTTCTACCTTCAAGCCAGTTCTGTATCCAAGTGGCTAGTTCTCCCTGTATTCCATGAGATCTAACCTTGCTAGCCAGTCTCCCATGGGGAACCTTGTCGAATGCCTTACTGAGGTTCATATAAATCACGCCTACTGCTCTGCTCTCATCAAATCTCTTTGCTCCTTATTCAAAAAACTCAATCAAGTTTGAGAGACATGATTTCCCATGCACAAAGCCATGTTGACTATCCCTAATCAGTCTTTGTCTTTCCAAATACATTCTGTCCCTCAGGATTCCCTTCAACTGCAATGCACCCCCCCCCCCCCCCCCCCCCCACCGCCCCCAATGATATCAGGCTCACTGGGCTATAACTCCCTGGCTTTCCATGCCACCTTTCCTCAATAGTGGCACCATGTTAGCCAACCTGCTGCCTTCCAGCACCTCATCGTGACTATCGATGATAAAAATATCTCAGCAATGGGCCCAGCAATCACTTCTAGCTTCCCACAGAGTTCAAGCGTACACCTGATCAGGTCCTGGGGATTTACCCACATTTATGTGTTTTAAGACATCCAGCACCTTTTCCTCTGTAATGTGGACATTTTTCAAGATATCACTGTTTATTTCCCCACATTCTATTTCTTCCATGCCCTTCTCCACAGTAAGCACTGACACAAATACTCCTTTAATATCCCCCTCCCATCTCTTGCAGTTTGATACATAGGCTGCTTTGCTGATCTTTGAAGTGCCCTATCCTCTCCCTAGTTACCCTTTTGTCCTTAATGCTTTTTTTGTAGAATCATTTTGGATTCTCCTTAACCCCATTTGCCAAATGTATCTCATGCCCCCTTTTTGCCCTCCTGATTTCCCTCTTCAGTATACTCCTACTGCCCTTATACTTGAAGAATTCACTCAATCTCTACTGTCTATACCTGACATATGTTTCCTTCTCTTTCTTGAGCAAACCTTCAAGTTCTCGAGTCATCCAGCATTCCCCACACCTCCCAGCCTTGCCTTTCATCCCAATAGGAACATACTGTCTCATTATCTCATTTTTCAAGGCTACTCATTTTCCAACCATCCCTTTACCTGCAAAAATCCGCACATAATCACATTTTCAAAGTTCTTCCCTCATACTGCCAAAATTGTCCTTTATCCAATTTCGAACTTTAACAGTTAGATCCTGTCTATCCTTTGCCAGTACTATTTTAAAACTAATCGAATTATGGTCGCTGGCACCAAAGTGCTCCCCCACTGACACCTGCCCTGCCTTATTTCCCAAGGGAAGGTCAAGCTTTGCACCTTCTCTAGTAGGTACATCCACATACTGAATCAGAAAATCTTCTTGTACACACTTAACAAATTCCACTCCTTGGGTGCTCCGGTTTCCTCCCATAGTCCAAAGATGTGTAGGTTAGGTGAATTGGCAACGCGAAGTTGCCTGTAGTGTTAGGTGAAGGGGTAAATGTAAGGGAATGGGTCTGGGTGGGTTGCTCTTCGGAGGATCGGTGTGGACTCATTGGGCCAAATGTCCTGTATTCCACAGCGTAAGTAAATCTAATCTAATCAAACCTTATCTAATCCAATCTAAACCCTTAGCACTATGCCAGTTCCAGTCTACATTTAGAATGTTAAAATTCCCTACCATAACACACTATTATTCTTATAGATAACTGAGATCTCTTTACAAATTTGTTACTCAATTCCCCGCTGATTACGTGGAGCTCCAAGGTACAATCCCAAAAAGGTAATAGTCCCTTTCTTATTTCTCACTTCCACCCAAATGAATTCCCGGATGTATTCCCAGGAATATCCTCCCTAATTACATTCATAATGTTATCCCTTGTCAAAAATGACACTCCTCCTCCTCACCTGCCTCCCTTTCTATCCTTCCTGCAGCATTTGTATCTTGGAACATGAAGCTGCCAGTCCTGCCCATCCTTGAGCGACGTTTCTGCAATTGCTCTGATATCCCAGACCCATGTTCCTAACCATGCCCTGAGTTCATCTGCCTTCCTTGCTAGGTCTCTTGCATTGATGAAAATGCAGTTTGATTTATCAGTCCTACGTTGTTCTCTGCTTTGTTCCTGCCTGCCCTGACTGTTTGACTTGCTCCTTTTCCCAACTGTACCAGTGTCAGATTGATCTCTTTCCTCACTATCGCCCTGGGTCCCATCCCCTTACCCACCTTATTAATTTAATTCCTCCCAAGCAGTTGCAGCAATCTCCCGGCCAGTATATTAGTCCCTTTCGAATTCAGGTGCAATTCATCTCTCTTATATGGGTCACTTCAGCCCTAGAAGAGCTTCCAATGATCTAAAATGTGAATCTTTCTCCCACACACAAGCTCCTTGGCTACACATTAATCTCAGACACCACCTTCCCTCTCCTTCCTGGACCGCTCCATCTCCATCAACAGTGTCCGATTCAACACTGACATCTTCTCCAAACCCACCGGCTCCCACAGCTAAACAAGGACAGAATCCCCCTGATCTTCACGTTCCACCCCACTAACCTCCGGATACATTTCATCATCCTCTGCCACCTACAAATGGACCCCAGCACCACAGAGATATTTCCCTCCACACACTTACTTGCGTTTTGTAAAGACCATCCCCTCCGCCACTCCCATGTCAAATCTGCACCCCACACCCCACCAACTCACCCTCCCCTCCTGGCACCTTCCTCTGTAACCACAGGAATTGCAAAACCTGTGCCCCGATCTCCCTCTCACTTCCCAAATGCCCCAAAGCAGCCTTCCACATCCAACAGAGCTTTCGCTGCACTTCCGCACACGTCATTTACTGTATCCGTTGCTCCCGATGCAGTCTCCTTTACATTGGGGATACAGGTCACCTACTTGCTGAGTGCTTCAGAGAACATCTCCAGGACACCCGCACCAACCAACCCCACCACTGTGGCTGAAAACCTCTCAACCCCCACCCCCGCCACTCCGCTGAGGACATGCAGTTCCTGGTCCTCCTCTATCACTAAACCCTAACCACTCGTCTCGTGGAGAAAGAATGCCTCATATTCTACCTTGGGACATTGCAACCACACACTATCAATGTGGATTTCACCAGTTTCCTCACTTCTCCTCCCCCTCACCATCCCCCCAATCCCAGCCCCAACCTTCCAAATCAGCACCACCATCATGACCTGTCCTATCTGTCAATCTTCCTTCCCACCTATCCACTCCACCCTCCCCCCGACCTTTCACCTTTACCCCCAACTCCATCCATCTAATGCACTCTCATCTACCTTTCCCCAGGCCCACCCCCCCTCCTATTCATCTCTCCATCCCCTTGGCTCACAGCCTCATTCCTGATGAAGGGCCTTTTCCTAAAATGTCGATTCTCCTGCTGCTCAAATGCTGCCTGACCTGTTGTGCTTTTCCAGCACCACGTTCTCGACTCTGATCTCCAACATCTGCAGTCTTCACTTTTTCCTAGACATTCATCTGCTTGATCCTCCTATTCCGAGCCTCACTAGCTCACAGCATCGGGAGTAATCCAGATATTACTACCCTCGAGGACCTCCTTTTAAAATTCCTGCCTAACTTTCTCTCTCCTCTCTTCAGCATTTCATCCATTTTCCTTCCTGTGTCATTCGTTCCAGTGTGCACAGTGACCTGCTGCTGGTCCCACTGCCCTTTGAGAATATTCTGCCTTGATCCTGGAAACAGGGAGACAACACACCATTCTGATTTCTCACTGTCGACCGCAGAAACATCTGTCTGTGCCTCTGACTAGAGAGTCCCCTCTCACAATCGATCGCTTGGTACCTGACATACCCCTTGTTACATTACAGCCTGTCTCGGTCCCAGAAACTTGGCTGTTCATGCTGCGTTCTCCTGAAAGGCAATCACCCCCTACATTTTCCAAAACAACGTACTTGTTTGAGATGGGGTTAACCACAGGAGACTCCTGCACGACCTGCCTCCCTCTCCTACTTTTCCTGGTTTTGCTCCCTTTCTTAAAACTACCATCCGTCAGATGCCCCTAGTTCCTGTAAATTCCTCCTTGCCTCAAACTGCCGCTCCAAATGATCGATGCGATCTGATAGGATTCAGAACTAAACATACTTACTGCTGACATAATCATCAGAATTAAGGAAACTGTCCCTAATCTCCAACAGCTGACAGGAAGAGCACATCATTCTACTCAAGGCCATCTTTGTACCTTAACAACCTACAGAAAATAGCATAGTCTTATGCACTAAAAAAAACAGTAATCCAGTCTAACTTAGTATCTATGTTTCATATTTTTAAATTTTAATCAAAGGACAGATCTCAAAAAAAACACTCACCATTAAAAATGACAGCAATATTACACTTAAAAACCATGCACTTATCTGCTCCTGTGCTGTGTGCTCTCCAACATAGGTTCCTCGAATGTCAGCTGTGAATTTCGCTGTTTGTCAATTTTTCTTCAACACACTCCAATATCCGGAAACACTTGAACTCAAACAGCAAAGGCAGTAACTGTGCAGATTCACTGCTGTGTCAGTTTCTTTCTCTCTGTCTCTGTCTCTCTCCCTCTCCGTTTCTCTCCCAGACCATGTGGTCACTACCTTTGTTCACTTCCTCCTTTTTAAAGAGCCATTGTTTTGATCTTTTCTCCCAAACTTCCAAAACAATGCAACAGCTTAAAAACAGTAATTACTGCTTGTGGAATTCGAGGAACTCACTTCCAACACGTAAAATACTCCAAAAGCGAGCAGTTTTTACAGCCAAAACTTTTCCCATCCTCCATCTTGGATTACCCAAATCCTGATAGCTTTTACTCCATCTCCATGTCAATCCTTATCACTCATTAATTGGTTCTCCCTGTTTCAGTTTGCTTACTTGTCTTCTAATCCTGACCAGTGTAGGGCAGAAATGTTCAATTTTGGTTTTCTTTAAGCAACATTTTGGTTTTGTTCAGTTCTATAACAATAATTCACTATCTTCTTTTTAAAGTCCTTTCCACTTCTCTAATGACTATATTTATTGCCTTCAGTTGTGAAGAATATTTGTCCCTATTCTCGTAGAAACTGAGCTCATCTTGTACCAAACTGGTTGAATGTCAGACAGATCGGGGAGTTAGGCATCATTCACCCCAGACTTACACTGACAAGGAAAGCCCAGACTTCAGTCAGGTTTTCTCTTGTTTCTCACCAGCTATTCCTTAAGATACTGAAACTTGACTGTCCTCCAGTCCATTTCTGGAGTTCTTCATCCATGAACCTTCAACCTTCAATAGGGCCAATGGTGAAATACCACAGTGGGGGTGATCCCTTCAAAAATGAACTAACTTGTGTCAGAGATGCTAAAATGGCTCAATATAGCTAATGCAAAACTCATTTATTTGACTTTTATCCAAAATATTAAACCTGTCTCACACAGGTTAATTAACCTGAGCATAAACAGACTCAGTGAACATGGTTTGGGCCTGGATGTGGTTAACAGCACAATCTCATTGCTGCAGTTCCTTATGAACACGTTGGTGTCTCAGCAGGTTGAATGAGCGAGCAAACCCTTCTTACACACAGAGCAGGTGAATGGCCTCTCCCTGGTGTGAACTCACTGATGTTTGATGTCAGATGATTGACTGAACCTGGTCCTGCAGTGAGAGCCCCAGAAAGGTTTCTCATCATTGTGAACATGTTGATGGAACATCAGTTTCCTGGAACCTTTAAAGCACTTCCCACAGTCTGGACATTTAAAAGGTCTAGTCTCAGTGTGAACTCACTGGCCTCCCAGTAGGGCAGAAGAGTGAGTAAATCCCTCCCTAAACACGTCACAATGAAATGGTCTCACGCTTGTGTGAACTCACCGGTGTTTTTGCACATAGGATATGGTACAGGATACCTTCTCATTCGGCTCAGGGGAACAGTCTGAGTTTGCCGATATATCTGCAGCTGGATGACTGAATGAACGCCTTGCTGCAGTCAGAGCAGGTTCTCAGCCTCTACCCAGTGTGATCTCGCTGGTGTGTAGTGAGTTGAAATAATTGTCTGAACTTAATGCCGCAGTGAGAACTCCTGAATGGTCTCTCCTCTGTTCGAATACGTCAATCAGTTGCCCAGAACTTCAATGGCATTTCACAGTCTTGTGATTTAAAAAGTTCTTTTATCTGGGTGAACTCTATGGTCTGCCTGCAGTTGAGAAGACTGAGTGAATCCCTTCCCACACTTGGAGCAGATGAATGGCCTTTCCTCAGTGTGAGTACATTGCTGAATTTCCAGTTGAGGTGGGGATTTGAATCCTCCTTCACTGTCCTCATATTCCCATACTTTCTCCCCAGCTTGACTGTGATTATATTTTGACAGTTCAGATGATTTCATCCACACACAGGACAGGTGCACAGTTTCTCCTCACTTGGTGTTTTTTCCTTCCAAGTTCAGAATTGAACAATATTCCAATCATAAAATAAAAATCAATCTTTCCAATTCTAATATGATACCTGGTTCTGTTTCCTGACCACAGAGTGTCCCCTTCACAGAATCTATTGTGAGAAACAAAGCCCACTCACTTCAATAATTTCAGTCCGAGTCAAGATGTGAATCAGTAGTGCCATTTATTTTACACTTGCAAGTGGGTGTGATGTCCAGTGTCTATAAGGCAGAGGACATACACACCAAATTCAATTCATACACAACATTTATATGATTTGATTTCTATTGTTTTACACTGCTCCCTCCCCTGTTTACATCCTCCACTTCCCTAAGACCGGCCCCCATTACCCCTGTTTATCTCTTGCCCTATCCGGCCTTGCCTGTGACAAAATGCTTATTTCTGGCCTCACAAGGCTGTTTGACCTCATCCTGCTGTAGGTCATTGTTAGGCATATTCTTTCTTCATCATTATCTGCCGCCTTCATCTGTGCCTTTCCCGAGGCCGTTCTGATCCCTATGACCATTTTAATTGGGTTTTGTTCCTCTGTCTCTGTAAAAGTGGGAAACAGATGTTTATGAGGTAAAACCAATGACTGCAGATGCTGAAAATCTAACACTGGATTAGTAGTGCTGGAAGAGCACAGCAGTTCAGGCAGCATCCAACGAGCAGCAAAATCAACATTTCGGGCAAAAGCCCTTCCTGATGAAGGGCTTTTGCCCGAAACGTTGATTTCGCTGCTCGTTGGATGCTGCCTGAACTGCTGTGCTCTTCCAGCACCACTAATCCAGTAAACAGATGTATATACCTACTGTTTGTACAGGCGTATCTAGCTTAACTTCATCCCCTCACAACATCTTATCTACTTGCCCATAATGTCTACCTTCTGACATACAGTTTTAGCTAATACAAAAACAATTATATACTTCCTCCACATCGTTTCCATTCTTGTTGACTCACCTCGTGGCTAAAACAATTACACACTAGTGTGAGTTCATTTTACTTTGTAAAATGGAATTGCAGAAGTAACATTAATTTACCTATATCTCACACTATGAAGCTAATTAAAGAGAAGGAAAGTGAGTGAGAAGACCGCAATCTAACTGAATGGTCATCCCTGAGACCTGGCTGCAGGATGAAGTTCTAGGACATTCCTGAAGAGGGCGCGCGATATCCCTCCCCACCCCCACACAACACAAGCCCCCAAAAGACATCGGTGCGCAGGCGCTGGATTGAGCACGTTGGAGCATGCGCAAATTGACTGAAGGTCCCTTTTTCAGTATCCAGGTTATGGCGGGGAGAGGATGGTCCCGGAGGAATAACAGAGCCAGTGGTGGGAGAGGTGGTGCGATCGGTCTTCGTAATATCCAGTAAAGGTCCCGCGGTTTCAGCCCTGAGTTTAATTTCCGGGACCTGGGCCGTGACCACCATTTTGTTTGGGGCCAGGCGCATGCGCCGTTATACCCGTGACGCAAAGGGGGTGGGCGGGGCCTACGGCCCCAGTGACGGAGACAATGGAGATGGGGAGGGGCCTGTGGGACTGACCCAGGAGGAGGGAGAGCCTGGGGGCGGGGACAGGGATTCACAGATCAGGGGGAGGGGGGGACAGGCATTCACAGATCAGGGGGAGGGGGGGGGACAGGCATTCACAGATCAGGGGGAGGGGGGGGGACAGGCATTCACAGATCAGGGGGAGGGGGGGACAGGCATTCACAGATCAGGGGGAGGGGGGGGGACAGGCATTCACAGATCAGGGGGAGGGGGGGACAGGCATTCACAGATCAGGGGGAGGGGGGGGGACAGGCATTCACAGATCAGGGGGAGGGGGGGACAGGGATTCACAGATCAGGGGGAGGGGGGGGACAGGCATTCACAGATCAGGGGGAGGGGGGGGGGACAGGCATTCACAGATCAGGGGGAGGGGGGGACAGGCATTCACAGATCAGGGGGAGGGGGGGGACAGGGATTCACAGATCAGGGGGAGGGGGGGGGACAGGGATTCACAGATCAGGGGGAGGGGGGGACAGGGATTCACAGATCAGGGGGAGGGGGGGGACAGGCATTCACAGATCAGGGGGAGGGGGGGACAGGCAATCACAGATCAGGGGGAGGGGGGACAGGCATTCACAGATCAGGGGGAGGGGGACAGGGATTCACAGATCTGGGGGAGGGGGGGACAGGCATTCACAGATCAGGGGGAGGGGGGGACAGGCATTCACAGATCAGGGGGAGGGGGGGGACAGGCATTCACAGATCAGGGGGAGGGGGGGGGGACAGGGATTCACAGATCAGGGGGAGGGGGGGGACAGGCATTCACAGATCAGGGGGAGGGGGGGGGACAGGCATTCACAGATCAGGGGGAGGGGGGGGGGACAGGGATTCACAGATCAGGGGGAGGGGGGGGACAGGCATTCACAGATCAGGGGGAGGGGGGGACAGGCATTCACAGATCAGGGGGAGGGGGGGGACAGGCATTCACAGATCAGGGGGAGGGGGGGGGACAGGGATTCACAGATCAGGGGGAGGGGGGGGGACAGGGATTCACAGATCAGGGGGAGGGGGGGACAGGGATTCACAGATCAGGGGGGGGGGGGGGACAGGGATTCACAGATCAGGGGGAGGGGGGGACAGGCATTCACAGATCAGGGGGAGGGGGGGGGACAGGCATTCACAGATCAGGGGGAGGGAGGGACAGGCATTCACAGATCAGGGGGAGGGGGGGGACAGGCATTCACAGATCAGGGGGAGGGAGGGACAGGGATTCACAGATCTGGGGGAGGGGGGGACAGGCATTCACAGATCAGGGGGAGGGGGACAGGGATTCACAGATCTGGGGGAGGGGGGGACAGGCATTCACAGATCAGGGGGAGGGGGACAGGGATTCACAGATCAGGGGGAGGGGGGGGACAGGCATTCACAGATCTGGGGGAGGGGGGGACAGGCATTCACAGATCAGGGGGAGGGGGGGGACAGGCATTCACAGATCTGGGGGAGGGGGGGACAGGCATTCACAGATCAGGGGGAGGGAGGGACAGGCATTCACAGATCAGGGGGAGGGGGGACAGGCAATCACAGATCAGGGGGAGGGGGGACAGGCATTCACAGATCAGGGGGAGGGGGACAGGGATTCACAGATCTGGGGGAGGGGGGGACAGGCATTCACAGATCAGGGGGAGGGGGACAGGGATTCACAGATCTGGGGGAGGGGGGGACAGGCATTCACAGATCAGGGGGAGGGGGACAGGGATTCACAGATCAGGGGGAGGGGGGGGACAGGCATTCACAGATCTGGGGGAGGGGGGACAGGCATTCACAGATCTGGGGGAGGGGGGGACAGGCATTCACAGATCTGGGGGAGGGGGGACAGGCATTCACAGATCTGGGGGGGGGGGACAGGCATTCACAGATCAGGGGGAGGGGGGGACAGGTATTCACAGATCAGGGGGAGGGGGGGACAGGCATTCACAGATCTGGGGGAGGGGGGACAGGCATTCACAGATCAGGGGGGGGGGGGGACAGGTATTCACAGATCTGGGGGCGGGGGGGACAGGCATTCACAGATCAGGGGGAGGGGGGACAGGCAATCACAGATCAGGGGGAGGGGGGACAGGCATTCACAGATCAGGGGGAGGGGGACAGGGATTCACAGATCTGGGGGAGGGGGGGACAGGCATTCACAGATCAGGGGGAGGGGGACAGGGATTCACAGATCAGGGGGAGGGGGACAGGGATTCACAGATCTGGGGGAGGGGGGGACAGGCATTCACAGATCAGGGGGAGGGGGACAGGCATTCACAGATCAGGGGGAGGGGGACAGGGATTCACAGATCAGGGGGAGGGGGGGGACAGGCATTCACAGATCTGGGGGAGGGGGGGACAGGCATTCACAGATCAGGGGGAGGGGGGGGACAGGCATTCACAGATCTGGGGGAGGGGGGGACAGGCATTCACAGATCAGGGGGAGGGGGGGGGACAGGCATTCACAGATCAGGGGGAGGGGGGGGACAGGCATTCACAGATCAGGGGGAGGGGGGGACAGGCATTCACAGATCAGGGGGAGGGGGGGACAGGGATTCACAGATCAGGGGGAGGGGGGGACAGGCATTCACAGATCAGGGGGAGGGGGGGGACAGGCATTCACAGATCAGGGGGAGGGGGGGACAGGCATTCACAGATCAGGGGGAGGGGGGGACAGGGATTCACAGATCAGGGGGAGGGGGGGACAGGCAATCACAGATCAGGGGGAGGGGGGACAGGCAATCACAGATCAGGGGGAGGGGGGGACAGGCATTCACAGATCAGGGGGAGGGGGGGGACAGGCATTCACAGATCAGGGGGAGGGGGGACAGGCATTCACAGATCTGGGGGAGGGGGGGACAGGCATTCACAGATCTGGGGGAGGGGGGGACAGGCATTCACAGATCTGGGGGAGTGGGGGGGACAGGGATTCACAGATCTGGGGGAGGGGGGGTGGGACAGGGATTCACAGATCTGGGGGAGGGGGGGTGGGACAGGGATTCACAGATCTGGGGGAGGGGGGGGACAGGGATTCACAGATCAGGGGGAGGGGGGGGACAGGCATTCACAGATCTGGGGGAGGGGGAGGGGGACAGGCATTCACAGATCTGGGGGAGGGGGGGACAGGCCTTCACAGATCTGGGGGAGGGGGTGGGGGACAGGCATTCACAGATCTGGGGGAGGGGGTGGGGGACAGGCATTCACAGATCTGGGGGAGGGGGGACAGGCATTCACAGATCTGGGGGAGGGGGGAACAGGCATTCACAGATCTGGGGGTGAGGGGGGGACAGGCATTCACAGATCAGGGGGAGGGGGTGGGACAGGCATTCACAGATCTGGGGGAGGGGGGGACAGGCATTCACAGATCTGGGGGAGGGGGTGGGGGACAGGCATTCACAGATCTGGGGGAGGGGGGACAGGCATTCACAGATCTGGGGGTGAGGGGGGGGACAGG
The DNA here is from genome assembly GCF_047496795.1 of Chiloscyllium punctatum. NCBI lineage: Eukaryota > Metazoa > Chordata > Chondrichthyes > Orectolobiformes > Hemiscylliidae > Chiloscyllium > Chiloscyllium punctatum. Next base: position 7,454,837 of record NC_092755.1, read on the forward strand.
CATTCACAGATCTGGGGGAGGGGGTGGGGGACAGGCATTCACAGATCTGGGGGAGGGGGTGGGGGACAGGCATTCACAGATCTGGGGGTGAGGGGGGGGACAGGCATTCACAGATCTGGGGGAGGGGGTGGGGGACAGGCATTCACAGATCTGGGGGAGGGGGTGGGGTACAGGCATTCACAGATCTGGGGGAGGGGGGGACAGGCATTCACAGATCTGGGGGAGGGGGTGGGGGACAGGCATTCACAGATCTGGGGGTGAGGGGGGGGACAGGCATTCACAGATCTGGGGGAGGGGGTGGGGGACAGGCATTCACAGATCTGGGGGAGGGGGACAGGCATTCACAGATCTGGGGGTGGGGGGGACAGGCATTCACAGATCTGGGGGAGGGGGTGGGGGACAGGCATTCACAGATCTGGGGGCGGGGGGGACAGGCATTCACAGATCTGGGGGAGGGGATGGGGGACAGGCATTCACAGATCTGGGGGAGGGGGTGGGGGACAGGTATTCACAGATCTGGGGGAGGGGGTGGGGGAACAGTACAGGGACAAATAATTCACCAATACTGGAATGGTCTGAACTTCTCTCCTGTATTGACGGTGATCACTTTTATAAACTTCTTTTACAGGGCATCAGGAGAGAGCTAGAGAAAGGAAACTCAAGCCAAACCAAAAACAGTCAAAATCTGATACAACACAATTAATCAGGAACTGAATGCTATCGGTCTTTGAACTTGAAAGCAGAAGTGTTACAACCAGATGCTCAGCCTAGAAAAAGCTTTGCACCATTCGCAGCAGACAGGACCTGGACAGCATAGAGTTACAGAGATCTATACAGAATAAGATCCTTGAGCCCTTCTGCAATTTAAACCAAACACACAGAAAAACTCGGTAAAAACAATGACTGCAGATGCTGAAAATCAAATACTGGATTATTGGTGCTGGAAGAGCACAGCAGTTCAGGCAGCATCCAACGAGCAGCGAAATCAACGTTTCGGGCAAAAGCCCTTCATCAGGAATAAAGGCAGTGAGCCTGAAGCATGGAGAGATAAGCTAGAGGAGGGTGGGGGTGGGGAGAGAGAGTAGCATAGAGTCTTACAATGGGTGAGTGGGGGAGGAGATGAAGGTGATAGGTCAAGGAGGAGAGGGTGGAGTGGATAGGTGGAAAAGAAGATAGGCAGGTCGGACAAGTTTGGACAAGTCAAGGAGACAGTAACTGAGCTGGAAGCTTGAAACTAGGATGAGGTGGGGGAAGGGGAGATGACCACCTTGCCTTGTAATATGTTAAAGTATGAGTGACAGAGGACTCCCAAATTCCACTATTTAAAGAAAATTATCAATTTTATTCTTTAGCCCTAAAAGTGAATATGAAACATTAAACAAAAATGAACATTTAAATGAACATTTTAATTGGGGAAAATGAAATTATGATGCAATCAGACAGGAGTTGGGAAGGACAAACTGAGAGCAATTGTTCCACAGATAGGGCACAGCAGACATGTGGCGACTATTTAAGGAGCAGTTGTTGCAAGTGATGCACGAAGTTGTTCCTGTGAGACAGGTACGAAGGGGTAAGATTAAGGAACCTTGGATGACGAGAACAGAGGAACGTCTCGGCAAAAGGTAGAGGGCAGCTTAGGTTAGGTGGAGGAAGCAAGGATATAGCACAGCTTTAGATTATTACAGGTGAGTTAGAAAGGAGCTCAGTAACTGGACTGAGGAGAGCCAGGAGGGGGCACGAAAAAGGCTTGGCAAGAAGGATTAGGGAGAATCCAAAGGCATTTTACTCCTATGTGAGGAATAGAGAATGATCAGGGAGAAGGTAGGGCCAATCAGGGATAGCGTAGGGAACTTGTGCTTGGAATCTGAGCAGATAGGGGAAGCCCTAAATGAGTTTTTTTGCTTTGGTTTTCACTAAGGAAAGGAACCTTGTTGTGAATGAGAACTTTGAGGAGCTGGGATACAGGCTGGAACAGATCAAGATTGATGAGGTTGATGTGCTGGAAATTTTGGCAAACATTAAGATTGATAAGTCCCCAGGACCAGACCAGATTTATCCGAGGCTACTCCGGGAAGCAAGAAAGGAGGTTGCTAAGCCGCTGGTGAAGCTTTTTGCATCCTCACTCTCCACGGGAGTCATACAGAAGGATTGCAAGGAGGCCAATGTTGTTCCCCTTTTCAAGAAGGGTAATAGGGAAATCCCTGGCAATTACAGACCAGTCAGTCTTATGTTTGTGGTCAGCAAGGTTTTGGAAAGAATTCTGAGGGATAGGATTTATGACTATTTGGAAAAGCATAGCGTGATTAAAGGCAGTCAGCATGGCTTTGTGAGGGGAAGGTCATGCCTCATAAATCTTATTGAGTTCTTTGAGGAAGTGACAGGATAGATCGATGAAGAGGATGTGGTGTATGAGGACTTCACCAAGGCATTTGATAAGGTGGTCTCATCCATAAAGTCAGGAGGTATGGGTTACAGGGAGATTTGGCTATTTGGATTCAGAATTGGTGAGCTGACAGAAGGCGAGATGGAAAGTTCTGCCTGGAGATCAGTCTTAAGTGGTGTCCCACAGGGCTCTCTTCTTGGGTCTCTGCTCTTTATAGTTTTTATAAATGACTTGGATGAGGGGTGGGTTAGTAAAGTTGGAGATGACACAAAGGTTGGAGGTGCCGTTGATAATATCGAGAGCTATTGCAGGCTGCAGCGCAACATAGGCAGGGTGCAGAGCTGGGCTGAGAAATGGCAGATGGAATTCAACCTGGATAAATGCGAAATGATGCAATTTGAAAGGTCGAACTCGAATGCTGAATATAGGATTAAAGACAGGATTGTTGGCAATGTGGAGGAGCAGAGGGATCTTGGTGTTCAAGTACATAGTTCCCGCAGATTTTCCACCCAAGTGGATAGGGTTATTAAGAAAGCATATGGTGTTTTGGCTTTCATTAACAGGGGGATCAAGTTTAAGAGCCGAGAGGTTTTGCGACAACTCTACAAGTCCCTGGTGAGACCACACTTGGAATATTGATTCCAGTTCTGGTTGCCCTACTGTAGGAAAGATACAGAGGCTTTGGGGAGGGTGGAAAGAAGGTTTGCTGGGATGCTGCCTGGACTGAAGGGCTTGCCTTATGAAGAGAGATTGACGAAGCTCAGAGTTTTTTCTCTGGAGAGAAGGAGGAAGAGAGGAGACCTGTTTGTAGATCTTCCTGGGTCGTCTTTGGACTTCTGCTGCAAGGGTAAAAAAAGTACCGTTGATCGAGAGTGTTTTGGATGGCAGTCTCTCTCTCTCTCTCTTTGGGTTTTACTATACTGGGGCATAATTTAAACAGATTGGCTGAATTCAAATTGTGGTCAAACTACTGAGGTATCTAATTTACAACCAAATGTTGCATATTTTCAATTTTCCAGAACACTCTGAGACTGCTAGTCAGTCACACAGCAGTTGTGCTCACTGCCAAAACAGCCTTCACTCTCCCTTAAAGGTACAGTATACACCTTCAACTTCATAACAGCATCTTCAATATTTGGAGAGTTTCTCCTTCTGTCACCCTTACAGACAGTAAGTTCCCATTTCCCACTACCCTGGGGCTGTGTCTGTGTGTGGGCAAGGCTTGAACTGATCACCCAACCTGGAGACAAGCAACAACACCAGTACCACAGGGAAACCATGTAAACATGGGGATTGTGGAAAGGCATTCAAATACTCATTCCTGTTGGAAATTCATCTGCACAATCACTCTGGAGAGAAGCCATCCTCCAGTTTGGGAAAGGATTCACTCAGTCAACAGCTCTGCTGATACACCAGCTATTTCACACAAGTGAGAGATCATTCACCTGTTGTCTCTGTGAGAAAGGATTCACTCAGAGTGACTGGTAGATCAGGTACATACTGGGGAGAAGCTATTCATTCCCCTGCTCCATTTGAGAGAGGGATTTACTCAACTGTCACAGCGACTGATCCATCAGCATGTTCAAACTGCGGAAAAAATATTCATCTGCCGTGTGGGAGAAAGGGTTCCTGAATACATCTAACCTTCTGACCCATCAGTGAGTTCAAACTGTGTCAAGGCCATTCACCTGCCCTGTGTGAGAGAAAGGATTCACAACTTCATCCAACTTCTGACACATCAGCAGATTTACACCTGGGAGTGACCTGTTCAACCAGTGCAAGTGGATTTAGTCAGCTCACACACCAGCAAGTCTACATGTGACTACAGAGGTTGGAATAATCCATTATTCCTGTTGCTCGTGACATCCAGCATTGAATCAGGTATGTCCTGACAGTTAGGGTTTGTTTCTGCTGAAGTTACTTCCTTATCACGAGAGGAGAGTTGAAGATTCTTGTCATTGTAGCTGACAGCGTTCTTTGGGGTATAGTGACCCTTTAAAACCAGCTCTCTGTGATTATTCTGTAAAATTCAGAAAAATTTCACAGGCAAATAGTGAGCAACTAATATTGAATTTCTGCTTCAAATTGAACTTGCTCCCTGTGATAAGAACTGAAATTTGATATCTGAAAGGTCCCCGGCATTAAAATCTCCAGTAAGAAAGTGCTGATGAATCCTTGCTGACAATTCATACTGAATCCTTCCTGACGATTCTTACTGAATCCTTCCTGACGATTCTTACTGAATCCTTCCTGACGATTCTTACTGAATCCTTGCTGACGATTCTTACTGAATCCTTCCTGACGATTCTTACTGAATCCTTGCTGACGATTCTTACTGACTTGAACATTCCACACATGGCCCTACTTTCCTACCAGGAAGAATGGGAATCAAAGTTTATGTCAAAACTGAGGCGATTGGTGTCAGGGACTGTGGGGCTGGATTAAATCAGACAGGCAGAGATTGGTGTCAGGGACTGTGGGACTGTGGGACCGCAATCTCCCCTTGTTTGATATAAACCAACCCCAGAGTCAGTGACACCATTCTCTTCCTGTCTGATATAATCCAGCCCCACACACACTGACACCAATCTCCCCCTGTCTGATATAAACCAACCAGGTAAAAACAAGGACTGCAGATGCTGGAAACCAGAGTCTAGATTATAGTGCTGCTGGAAAAGCACAGGTAGCGTTGATATAAACTAACTCCACAGTCACTGATGACAGTCACCTCCTGTCTGATATAAACCAGCCCCACAGTCACTGACACCAATCTCCCCCTGTCTGATATAAACCAGCCCCACAGTCACTGACACCAATCTCCCCCTGTCTAATACAAACCAGACCCAGTCACTGACACCAATCTCCCCTTGTCTGATATGAACCAGCCCCACTGACACTGACACCAATCTCATTCTGTGTGATATGAACCAGCCCCAAAGTGCCTGACACCAATCTCCCCCTGTCTGATATAAACCAGACCAACAGTCAATGACACCAATCTCCCCCTGTCTGATATAAACCAGACCAACAGTCAATGACACCAATCTCCCCCTGTCTTATATAAACCAGCCCCACAGTCCCTGACATCGATCTCCTCCTGTCTGATATTAACCAGACCCACAGTCAATGACACCAATCTCCCCCTGTCTGATATACACCAACTCGGTAAAAACAAGGACTGCAGATGCTGGAAACCAGAGTCTAGATTAGAGTGGTGCTGGAAAAGCTCAGGTAGCGTTGATATAAACTAACTCAACAGTCACTGATGCCAGTCTCCTCCTGTCTGATATAAACCAGCCCCAGTCACTGACACCAATCTCCCCCTGTCTGATATAAACCAGCCCCACAGTCCCTGACACCAATCTCCCCCTGTCTGATATAAACCAGTCCCACAGTCACTGACACCAATCTCCCCCTGTCTGATATAAACCAGTCCCACAGTCACTGACACCATTCTCCCCCTGTCTGATATAAACCAGCCCCACAGTCCCTGACACCAATCTCCCCCTGTCTGACATAAACCACCTCCACTGTCACTGATACCAATCTCGCCCTGTCTAATATAAACCAGCCCCACAGACACTGACACCAATCTCCCCCTGTCTGATATAAACCAGCCCCACAGTGACTGACACCAATCTCCCCCTGTCTGATATAAACCAGCCCCACAGTCACTGAGACCAATCTCCCCCTGTCTGATATAAACCAGCCCCACAGTCACTGACACCAATCTCCCCCTGTTTGATATAAACCAGCCCCAGAGTCCCTGACACCAATCTCCCCCTGTCTGATATAAACCAGCCCCACAGTCACTGACACCAATCTCCCCCTGTTTGATATAAACCAGCCCCACAGTCACTGACACCAATCTCCCCCTGTCTGAAATAAACCAGCACCACAGTCACTGACACCAATCTCCCCCTGTCTGGTATAAACCAGCCCCACAGACAAAGTCACCAATCTCCCCTTGTCTGATATAAACCAACCCCACAGTCACTGACACCAATCCCTCCAGTCTGATATAAACCAGTTCCACAGTCCCTGACACCAATCTCCCCCTGTCTGATATAAACCAGCACCACAGTCACTGACACCAATCTCTCCCTGTCTGATACAAACCAGCCCCACAGTCACTGATGCCAATCTTCCCCTATCTGATATAAACCAGACCCACAGTCACTGACACCAATCTCCCCCTGTCTAATACAAAACAGACCCAGTCACTGACACCAATCTCCCCTTGTCTGATATGAACCAGCCCCACTGACACTGACACCAATCTCATTCTGTGTGATATGAACCAGCCCCAAAGTGCCTGACACCAATCTCCCCCTGTCTGATATAAACCAGACCAACAGTCAATGACACCAATCTCCCCCTGTCTGATATAAACCAGACCAACAGTCAATGACACCAATCTCCCCCTGTCTTATATAAACCAGCCCCACAGTCCCTGACATCAATCTCCTCCTGTCTGATATTAACCAGCCCCACAGTCACTGACACCAATCTCGCCCTGTCTGATATTAACCAGACCCACAGTCAATGACACCAATCTCCCCCTGTCTTATATAAACCAGCCCCACAGTCCCTGACATCAATCTCCTCCTGTCTGATATTAACCAGACCCACAGTCAATGACACCAATCTCCCCCTGTCTGATATACACCAACTCGGTAAAAACAAGGACTGCAGATGCTGGAAACCAGAGTCTAGATTAGAGTGGTGCTGGAAAAGCTCAGGTAGCGTTGATATAAACTAACTCAACAGTCACTGATGCCAGTCTCCTCCTGTCTGATATAAACCAGCCCCACAGTCACTGACACCAATCTCCCCGTGTCTGATATAAACCAGCCCCACAGTCCCTGACACCAATCTCCCCCTGTCTGATATAAACCAGTCCCACAGTCCCTGACACCAATCTCCCCCTGTCTGATATAAACCAGTCCCACAGTCACTGACACCATTCTCCCCCTGTCTGATATAAACCAGTCCCACAGTCACTGACACCATTCTCCCCCTGTCTGATATAAACCAGCCCCACAGTCCCTGACACCAATCTCCCCCTGTCTGACATAAACCACCTCCACTGTCACTGATACCAATCTCGCCCTGTCTAATATAAACCAGCCCCACAGACACTGACACCAATCTCCCCCTGTTTAATATAAACCAGCCGCAGAGTCCCTGACACCAATCTCCCCCTGTCTGATATAAACCAGCCCCACAGTCACTGACACCAATCTCCCCCTGTTTGATATAAACAAGCCCCACAGTCACTGACACCAATCTCCCTGACTGTTATAATCCACCTTCACAATCACTGACACCAATCTCCTCCTGTCTGGTATAAACCAGCCCCACAGACACAGTCACCAATCTCCCCTTGTCTGATATAAACCAACCCCACAGTCACTGACACCAATCCCCCCAGTCTGATATAAACCAGTCCCACAGTCCCTGACACCAATCTCCCCCTGTCTGATATAAACCAGCACCACAGTCACTGACACCAATCTCCCCCTGTCTGATACAAACCAGCCCCACAGTCACTGATGCCAATCTTCCCCTATCTGATATAAACCAGACCCACAGTCACTGACACCAATCTCCCCCTGTCTGATATAAACCAGACCCAAAGTCCCTGACACCAATCTCCCCCTGTCTGATATAAACCAGACCCACAGTCCCTGACACCAATCTCTCCCTGTCTGATATAAACCAGACCCACAGTCACTGACACCAATCTCCCCGTCTGATATAAACCACCTCCACAATCACTGACACCAATTCTCCCCTGTCCGTTATAAACCAGCCCCACAGGCACTGATGCCAATCTCCCCCTGTATGATATGAACCAGTCCCAAAGTCCCTGACAACAATCTCCCCCTGTCTGATATAAACCAACCCCAGAGTCAGTGACACCAATCTCTTCCTGTCTGATATAATCCAGCCGTACACACACTGACACCAATCTCTGCCTGTCTGATATAAACCAACGAGGTAAAAACAAGGACTTCAGATGCTGGAAACCAGAGTCTAGATTATAGTGCTGCTGGAAAGGCACAGGTAGCGTTGATATCAACTAACTCCACAGTCACTGACACCAATCTCCCCCTGTCTGATATAAACCAGCCCCACAATCACTGACACCAATCTCCCCCTGTCTGACATAAACCAGCACCACAGTCACTGACACCAATCTCCCCCGTCTGATATAAACCACCTCCACTGTCACTGATACCAATCTCGCCCTGTCTAATATAAACCAGACCCACAGTCACTGACACCAATCTCCCCCTGTCTGATATAAACCTACCCCACAGTCACTGACACCAATCTCCTCCTTGGTAAAAACAATGACTGCAGATGCTGAAAACCAAATACTGGATTAGTGGTGCTGGAAGAGCACAGCAGTTCAGGCAGCATCCAACGAGCAGTGAAATCGACATTTCGGGCAAAACTCCTTCATCAGGACTTTTGCCCGAAACGTCGATTTTGCTGCTCGTTGGATGCTGCCTGAACTGCTGTGCTCTTCCAGCACCACTAAACCAAACTCCTCCTGTCTGATATAAACCAGACCCACAGTCTCTGATGCCAATCTCCCCCTGTCTGAAATAAACCAGGCCCAAAGTCCCTAACACCAATCTCCCTCTGTCTGATATAAACCACCTCCACTGTCACTGATACCAATCTCCCCCTGTCTAATATAAACGGGACCCACAGCCACTGGTTTATATCAGACAGGAGGAGACTGGCATCAGTGACTGTGGAGTTAGTTTATATCAACGCTACCTGTGCTTTTCCAGCAGCACTATAATCTAGACTGTGGTTTCCAGCATCTGCAGTCCTTGTTTTTACCTAGTTTGTTAATATCAGACAGGCAGAGATTGGTGTCAGTGTGTTTGGGGCTGGATTATATCAGACAGTAAGAGATTGGTGTAACTTGACTCTGGGGTTGGTTTATATCAGACAGGGGGAGATTGCGTTCAGTGACTGTGGGGCTGGTTTATATTAGACGAGGGGAGATATTTGTCAGTGACTGTGTAGCTGGTTTATATCATTCAGGGAGAGATTGGTGTCAGGCATTGTGGGACTGGTTCATATCAGACAGGACGGGTTTGGTGTCAGTGACTGTGGAGATGGTTTATATCAGACAGGGGGAGATTGGCATCAGTGACTGTCGGTCTGGTTTATATCAGACAGGGGGAGATTGGTGTCAGGAACTGTGGGGCTGGTTTATGTCAGACAGGGGGAGATTGGCATCAGTGACTGTGGGGCTGGTTTATATCAGACAGGGGGAGATTGGTGTCAGGAACTGTGGGGCTGGTTTATGTCAGACAGGGGGAGATTGGCATCAGTGACTGTCGGTCTGGTTTATATCAGACAGGGGTAGATTGGTGTCAGGGACTGTGGGCCTAGTTTATGTCAGACAGGGGGGGATTGGCATCAGTGACTGTCGGTCTGGTTTATATCAGACAGGAGGAGATTGGTGTCAGGGACTGTGGGTCTGGTTTATATCAGACAGGGGGAGATCGGTGTCTGGGACTGTAGCTCTGGTTTATATCAGCCAGGGGGGAGATTGGTATCAGTGTCTGTGGGGCTGGATTATATCAGACAGGAAGAGATTGGTGTCAGTGACTCTAGGGGTGGTTTACATCAGACAAGGGGAGATTGCGTTCAGGGACTGTGGGCCTGGATTATATCAGACAGGGGGAGATTGGCATCAGTGACTGTGGGGTTGGTTGATATGAGACAGGGGGAGATTGGTGTCAGTAATTGTGGGGCTGGTTTATATCAGTCAGGGAGAGATTGGTGTCAGGGACTGTGGCGCTGGTTTATATCAGACAGGAGGAGACTGGCATCTGTGACAGTGGAGGAAGTTTATATCAACGCTACCTGTGCTTTTCCAGCCTCACGATAATCTAGACTCTGGTTTCCAGCATCTGCAGTCCTTGTTATTACATAGTTGGTTTATATCAGGCAGGAAGAGATTGGTGTCAGTGACTCTACGGTTGGTTTATTTCAGACAAGGGGAGATTGCGTTCAGTTACTGTGGGCATGGTTTATATCAGACAGGGTGAGATTGGCATCAGTGACTGTGGGGCTGGTTTATATCAGACAGGGGGAGATTGGTGTCAGTGACTGTGGGGCTGGTTTATATCAGACTGGGGAGATTGGTGTCAGTGACTGTGGGGCTGGTTTATATCAGACAGGGGGAGATTGATGTCAGGGACTGTGGGGCTGTATTACATCAGACAGGGAGAGATTGGTGTCAGGGTCTGAGGGTCTGCTTTGTATCAGACAGGGGCAGATTGGAGACAGTGTCTGTTGCGCTGGATTATATCAAACAGTGAGAGATTCGTGTCAGTGACTGTGGGGCTGGTTTATATCAGACAGGGGGAGATTGGTGTCAGGGAATGTGGGACTGGTTTACATCAGACAGGGGGAGATTGGTGTCAGGGACTGTGGGACTGGTTTATATCAGACGGGGGAGATTGGTGTCAGGGCATGTGGGTCACGTTTATATCAGTCAGGGGGAGATTTTTGTCAGGGACTGTCGAGCTGGTTTATATCAGACAGGGGGGAGATTGGTGTCAGAGACTGTGTGGATGGTTTATGTCAGACAGGACGAGATTGGTGTCAGGGACTGTGGGGCTGTATTATATCAGACAGGGGGAGATTGGTGTCAGTGACTGTAGAGCTGGTTTATATCAGACAGGGGGAGATTGGTGTCAGTGACTGTGGGTCTGGTGTATATCAGACAGGGGGAGATTGGTGTCAGTGACTGTGGGTCTGGTTTATATCAGACAGGGGGAGATTGGTGTCAGTGACTGTGGGTCTGGTTTATATCAGACAGGGGGAGATTGGCGTCAGTGACTGTGGGGCTGGTTTATATCAGACAGGGGGAGATTGGAGTCAGTGACTGTGGGACTGGTGTATATCAGACAGGGGGAGATTGGTGTCAGTGACTGTGGGTCTGGTTTATATCAGACAGGGGGAGATTGGTGTCAGTGACTGTGGGTCTGGTTTATATCAGACAGGGGGAGATTGGCGTCAGTGACTGTGGGGCTGGTTTGTATCAGACAGGGGGAGATTAGTGTCAGTCACTGTGGGGCTGGTTTATATCAGACAGGGGGAGATTGGTGTCAGTGACTGTGGGTCTGGTTTATATCAGACAGGGGGAGATTGGAGTCAGTGACTGTGGGGCTGGTTTGTATCAGACAGGGGGAGATTGGTGTCAGTCACTGTATTATATCAGACAGGGGGAGATTGGTGTCAGTCACTGTGGGGCTGGTTTATATCAGACAGGGGGAGATTGGTGTCAGTGACTGTGGGGCTGGTTGATATCAGTCAGGGGGAGATTGGTGTCAGTGACGATGGGGCTGGTTTATATCAGACAGTGGGAGATTGGTGTCAGGGACTGTGGTGCTGGTTTATATCAAACAGGGGGAGATTGGTGTCAGTGACTTTGGGGCTGGTTTATATCAGACAGGGGGAGATTGGTGTCAGTGACTGTGGGTCTGGTTTGTATCAGACAGGAGGAGATTGGTGTCAGTCACTGTATTATATCAGACAGGGGGAGATTGGTGTCAGTCACTGTGGGGCTGGTTTATATCAGACAGGGGGAGATTGGTGTCAGTGACTGTGGGGCTGGTTGATATCAGTCAGGGGGAGATTGGTGTCAGTGACGATGGGGCTGGTTTATATCAGACAGTGGGAGATTGGTGTCAGGGACTGTGGTGCTGGTTTATATCAAACAGGGGGAGATTGGTGTCAGTGACTTTGGGGCTGGTTTATATCAGACAGGGGGAGATTGGTGTCAGTGACTGTGGGTCTGGTTTGTATCAGACAGGGGGAGATTGGTGTCAGTCACTGTATTATATCAGACAGGGGGAGATTGGTGTCAGTCACTGTGGGGCTGGTTTATATCAGACAGGGGGAGATTGGTGTCAGTGACTGTGGGGCTGGTTGATATCAGTCAGGGGGAGATTGGTGTCAGTGACGATGGGGCTGGTTTATATCAGACAGTGGGAGATTGGTGTCAGGGACTGTGGTGCTGGTTTATATCAAACAGGGGGAGATTGGTGTCAGTGACTTTGGGGCTGGTTTATATCAGACAGGGGGAGATTGGTGTCACTGACTGTGGGTCTGGTTTGTATCAGACAGTGGGAGATTGGTGTCAGTGACTGTGGGTCTGGTTTATATCAGACAGGGGTGAATTAGTGTCACTGACTGTGGGCCTGGTTTATATCAGACAAGGGGAGATAGGTGTCAGTGACTGTGGGGCTGGTTTATATCAGAGAGGGGGAGATTGGTGTCAGTGACTGTGGGGTGGTTTATATCAGTCAGGGGGAGATTGGTCTCAGTGACTGTGGGGCTGGTTTATATCAGACAAAGGGAGATTGGTGTCAGGAACTGTTGGTCAGGTTTATGTCAGTCAAGGGGAGTATGGTTTCAGTGACCGTGGGGCTGGGTTTTATCAGACATGGGGAGATTGGTGTCAGTGACTGTGGCGTGGTCTATATCAGACATTGCGAGATTGGTGTCAGTGACTGTGGGGCTGGTTTATATTAGACAGGGGGAGATTGGTGTCAGGGACTGTAAATCTGGTTTATATCAGACAGGCAGAGATTGGTGTCACTGACTTTGGGGCTGGTTTATATCAGACAGGGGGAGATTGGTGCCAGGAACTGTGGGGATGGTTAATGTCAGACAGGCAGAGATTGGTGTCACTGACTGTGGGGCTGGTTTATATCAGACAGGGGAAGATTGGTGTCAGTGACTGTGGGTCTGGTTTATATCAGACAGGGGGAGATTGGTGTCACTGACTGTGTGGCTGGTTTATATCAGACAGGGGTGAATTCGTGTCACTGACTGGGCCTGGTTTATATCACACAAGGGGAGATTGGTGTCAGTGACTGTGCGGCTGGTTTATATCAGACAGGGGGAGATTGGTGTCAGTGACTGTGGGGTGGTTTATTTCAGACAGTGTGAGATTGGTGTCAGTGACTCTGGGCCTGGTTTATGTCAGACAGGGGGAGATTGGTTTCAGTGACTGTGGTGCTGGTTTATATCAGACATGGGGAGATTGGTGTCAGGGACTGTGCTGCTGGTTTATATCAAACAGGCCGAGATTTGTGTCAGTGACTGTGGGGCTGGTTTATATCAGACAGGGGGAGATTGGTGTCAGGGACTGTTGGTCAGGTTTATGTCAGACAGGGGGAGATTGGTGTCAGTGACTTTGGGGCTGGTTTATATCAGACAGGGGGAGATTGGTGCCAGGAACTGTGGGGATGGTTAATGTCAGACAAGCAGAGATTGGTGTCACGGACTTTGGGGCCTGTTTATATCGGACATTGGGAGATTGGTGCCACTGACTCTGGGTCTGATTTATGTTAGACAAGGGGAGATTGGTGTCAGGCACTGTGGGGATGGTTAATGTCAGACAGGCAGAGATTGGTGTCAGTGACTGTGGGGCTGGTTTATATCAGACAGTGCGAGATTGGTGTCAGTGACTGTGGGGCTGGTTTATATCAGACAGGACGAGATTGGTGTCATGGACTGTGGCGATGGTTTATGTCAGACAGGCAGAGATTGGTGTCAGTGACTGTGGGGCTGGTTAATATCAGACAGGGGGAGATTGGTGTCGGTGACTGTGGGGCTAGTTTATATCAGACAGGGGGAGATTGGTGTCAGTGACTGTGGGCTGGTTTATATCAGACAGGGGGAGATTGGTGTCAGGCACTGTGGGGCTGGTTTATATCAGACAGGGGGAGATTGGTGTCAGTGACTGTGGTGCAGGTTTATATCAGACAGGGGGAGATTGGTGTCACTGAGTGTGGTGCTGGTTTATATCAGACAGGGAGAGATTGGTGTCAGGGACTGTGGTGCTGGTTTATATCAGACAGGGGGAGATTGGTTTCAGTGACTGTGGTGCAGGTTTATATCAGACAGGGGGAGATTGGTTTCAGTGACTGTGGTGCAGGTTTATATCAGACAAGGGGAGATTGGGGTCAGTGACTGTGGGTCTGGTTTATATCAGACAGTGGGAGATTGGTGTCAGTGACTGTAGGGCTGGTTTATATAAGACAGGGGGAGATTGGTGTCAGTGACTGTAGGGCTGGTTTATATCAGACAGGGGGAGATTGGTGACAGTGCCTGTGGGGTTTGTTTATATCAAACAGGGGAAGATTGGTGTCAGTGACTTTGGGGCTGGTTTATATCAGACAGGTGGACATTGGTGCCAGGAACTGTGGGGATGGTTAATGTCAGACTGGGGGAGATTGGTGTCACTGACTGTGGGGCCTGTTTATATCAGACAGTGGGAGATTGGTGTCACTGACTGTGGGTCGGGTTTGTGTCAGATAGTGGGAGATTGGTGTCAGAATCTGTGGGGTGGTTTATATCAGACAGTGCGAGATTGGTGTCAGTGACTGTGGGGCTGGTTTATATCAGACAGGGGGAGATTGGTGTCAGGGACTGTAAGTCTGGTTTATATCAGACAGGCAGAGATTGGTGTCACTGACTGTGGGGCTGGTTTATATCAGACAGTGGGAGATTGATGTCAGTGACTGTCGGTCTGTTTTATATCAGACAGGGGTAGATTAGTGTCACTGACTGTGGGGCTGGTTAATATCAGACAGTGGGAGATTGGTGTCAGTGACTGTGGGTCTGGTTTATATCAGACAGGGGTGAATTCGTGTCGCTGACTGTGGGCCTGGTTTATATCAGAGAGGGGGAGATTGGTGTCAGTGACTGTGGGGTGGTTTATATCAGTCAGGGGGAGATTGGTGTCAGTGACTGTGGGGCTGGTTTATATCAGACAGGGGGAGATTGGTGTCAGGAACTGTTGGTCATTTTTATGTCAGTCAAGGGGAGATTGGTTTCAGTGTCCGTGGGGCTGGTTTTTATCAGACATGGGGAGATTGGTGTCAGTGATGCTGGGTCTGGTTTATATCAGACAGGGGGAGATTGGTGTCAGTGACTGTGGTGCAGGTTTACATCAGACAGAGGGAGCTTGGGGTCAGTGACTGTGGGGCTGGTTTATATCAGACAGGGGGAGATTGGTGTCAGGGACTGTAAGTTTGGTTTATATCAGACAGGCAGAGATTGGTGTCAGTGACTGTGGGGCTGGTTTATATCAGACAGGGGGAGATTGGTGTCAGGGACTGTGGGTCTGGTTTATGTCAGACAGTGGGAGATTGGCGTCAGTGACTGTGGGTCTTGTTTATGTCAAACAGGGAAAGATTGGTGTCACTTACTTTGGGGCTGGTTTATATCAGACAGGGGAGATTGGTGTCAGTGACTGTGGGGCTGGTTTATATCAGACAGGGGGAGATTGGTGTCAGTGACTGTGGGGTGGTTTATATCAGACAGTGCAAGATTGGTGTCAGTGACTGTGGGGCTGGTTTATATCAGACAGGGGGAGATTGGTGTCAGGGACTGTAAGTCTGGTTTATATCAGACAGGCAGAGATTGGTGTCAGTGACTGTGGCGCTGGGTTATATCAGACAGGGGGAGATTGGTGTCAGTGACTGTGGGGCTGGTTTATATCAGACAGGGGGAGATTGGTGTCAGTGACTTTGGGGCTGGTTTGTATCAGACAGGGGGAGATTGGTGTCAGGGACTGTGGGGCTGGTTTATATCAGACAGGGGGTGATTGGTGCCAGGAACTCAGGGGATGGTTAATGTCAGACAGGCAGAGATTGGTGTCACTGACTGTGGGGCTTGTTTATATCAGACAGGGGGAGATTGTGTCAGTGTCTCTGGGGCTGGTTTATATCAGACAGGGGAGGATTGGTGTCAGGGACTGTGGTGCTGGTTTGTATCAGACAGGGGGAGATTGGTGTCAGGGACTGTGGGGCTGGTTTATATCAAACAGGGGGATTTTGGCATCAGTGCCTGTGGTGCTGGTTTATGTCAGACAGGGTGAGATTGGTGTCAGTGACTGTGGGTCTGGTTTATATCAGTCAGGGGGAGATTAGTGTCAGTAACTGTGGGGCAGGTTTATATCAGACAGGGGAAGATTGATGTCACTGACTGTGGTGCTGGTTTATATCAGACAAGGGGAGATTGGTGTCAGTGGCTGTGGTGCTGGTTAAAATCAGACAGGGTGAGATTGGAGGCTGTAACTGTGGGGCTGGTTCATATTAAACAGGGGGATTTTGACGTCAGTGGCTGTGTGCTGGTTTATGTCAGATGTGATGAGATTGGTATCAGTGACTGTGGGTCAGGTTTATGTCAGACAGGGGGAGATTGGTGTCAGTGACTGTGGGGCTGGTTTATTTCAGACAGTGGGAGATTGGTGTTTGGTGTCAGACACTGTAAGTCTGGTTTATATCAGACAGGCAGAGATTGGTGTCAGTGACTGTGGTGCTGGGTTATATCAGACAGGGGGAGATTGGTGTCAGTGACTGTGGGGCTGGTTTATATCAGACAGGGGGAGATTGGTGTCAGTGACTTTGGGGCTGGGTTATATCAGACAGGGTGAGATTGGAGGCTGTAACTGTGGGGCTGGTTCATATTAAATAGGGGGATTTTGACGTCAGTGGCTGTGTGCTGGTTTATGTCAGATGTGATGAGATCTGGTTTATATCAGACTGTGGTTCTCGTTTGTGTTAAACTGGGGGAGATTGGTGTCAGTCAGTGTGGGGCTGGTTTATATCAGACAAGGGGAGATAGGTTTCACTGACTGTGGGGCTGGTTTATGTCAGACAGGGAGAGATTGGTGTCAGGGACTGTGGGGCTGGTTTATATCAGACAGTGGGAGATTGGTGTCAGGGACTAAGGGGCTGGATTATATCAGACAGGGGGAGATTGGTGTCAGTGACTGTGGGGTGGTTTATATCAGACAGGGGGAGATTGGTGTCAGTGACTTTGGGGCTGGTTTATATTAGACAGTGGATGTTGGTTTCAGTGACTGTGATTCTGGTTTATATCAGACAGGGGGAGAGTGGTGTCAGGGACTGTTGGTCAGTTTTATGTCAGACAGGGGGAGATTGGTGTCAGTGACTGTAGGGCTGGTTTAGATCAGTCAGGGGGAGATTGGTGTCACTGACTGTGGGTCTGGTTTATATCAGACAGGGGGAGATTGGTGTCAGTGACTGTGGGGTCGTTTATATCAGACAGCGGGAATATCGTGTCAGTGACTTTGGGGCTGGTTTATATTAGACAGTGGAGATTGGTGTCAGTGACTGTGAGTCTGGTTAAAATCAGACAGGGGGAGATTGGTGTCAGTGAGTGTGGGTCTGGTTTATATAAGACAGGGGGAGATTGGTGTCAGGAACTGTGGGGATGGTTAATGTCAGACTGGGGGAGATTGGTGTCACTGACTGTGGGGCCTGTTTATATCAGACAGTGGGAGATTGGTGTCACTGACTGTGGGTCGGGTTTGTGTCAGATAGTGGGAGATTGGTGTCAGAATCTGTGGGGTGGTTTATATCAGACAGTGCGAGATTGGTGTCAGTGACTGTGGGGCTGGTTTATATCAGACAGGGGGAGATTGGTGTCAGGGACTGTAAGTCTGGTTTATATCAGACAGGCAGAGATTGGTGTCACTGACTGTGGGGCTGGTTTATATCAGACAGTGGGAGATTGATGTCAGTGACTGTCGGTCTGTTTTATATCAGACAGGGGTAGATTAGTGTCACTGACTGTGGGGCTGGTTAATATCAGACAGTGGGAGATTGGTGTCAGTGACTGTGGGTCTGGTTTATATCAGACAGGGGTGAATTCGTGTCGCTGACTGTGGGCCTGGTTTATATCAGAGAGGGGGAGATTGGTGTCAGTGACTGTGGGGTGGTTTATATCAGTCAGGGGGAGATTGGTCTCAGTGACTGTGGGGCTGGTTTATATCAGACAGGGGGAGATTGGTGTCAGGAACTGTTGGTCATTTTTATGTCAGTCAAGGGGAGATTGGTTTCAGTGTCCGTGGGGCTGGTTTTTATCAGACATGGGGAGATTGGTGTCAGTGATGCTGGGTCTGGTTTATATCAGACAGGGGGAGATTGGTGTCAGTGACTGTGGTGCAGGTTTACATCAGACAGAGGGAGCTTGGGGTCAGTGACTGTGGGGCTGGTTTATATCAGACAGGGGGAGATTGGTGTCAGGGACTGTAAGTTTGGTTTATATCAGACAGGCAGAGATTGGTGTCAGTGACTGTGGGGCTGGTTTATATCAGACAGGGGGAGATTGGTGTCAGGGACTGTGGGTCTGGTTTATGTCAGACAGTGGGAGATTGGCGTCAGTGACTGTGGGTCTTGTTTATGTCAAACAGGGAAAGATTGGTGTCACTTACTTTGGGGCTGGTTTATATCAGACAGGGGAGATTGGTGTCAGTGACTGTGGGGCTGGTTTATATCAGACAGGGGGAGATTGGTGTCAGTGACTGTGGGGTGGTTTATATCAGACAGTGCAAGATTGGTGTCAGTGACTGTGGGGCTGGTTTATATCAGACAGGGGGAGATTGGTGTCAGGGACTGTAAGTCTGGTTTATATCAGACAGGCAGAGATTGGTGTCAGTGACTGTGGCGCTGGGTTATATCAGACAGGGGGAGATTGGTGTCAGTGACTGTGGGGCTGGTTTATATCAGACAGGGGGAGATTGGTGTCAGTGACTTTGGGGCTGGTTTGTATCAGACAGGGGGAGATTGGTGTCAGGGACTGTGGGGCTGGTTTATATCAGACAGGGGGTGATTGGTGCCAGGAACTCAGGGGATGGTTAATGTCAGACAGGCAGAGATTGGTGTCACTGACTGTGGGGCTTGTTTATATCAGACAGGGGGAGATTGTGTCAGTGTCTCTGGGGCTGGTTTATATCAGACAGGGGAGGATTGGTGTCAGGGACTGTGGTGCTGGTTTGTATCAGACAGGGGGAGATTGGTGTCAGGGACTGTGGGGCTGGTTTATATCAAACAGGGGGATTTTGGCATCAGTGCCTGTGGTGCTGGTTTATGTCAGACAGGGTGAGATTGGTGTCAGTGACTGTGGGTCTGGTTTATATCAGTCAGGGGGAGATTAGTGTCAGTAACTGTGGGGCAGGTTTATATCAGACAGGGGAAGATTGATGTCACTGACTGTGGTGCTGGTTTATATCAGACAAGGGGAGATTGGTGTCAGTGGCTGTGGTGCTGGTTAAAATCAGACAGGGTGAGATTGGAGGCTGTAACTGTGGGGCTGGTTCATATTAAACAGGGGGATTTTGACGTCAGTGGCTGTGTGCTGGTTTATGTCAGATGTGATGAGATTGGTATCAGTGACTGTGGGTCAGGTTTATGTCAGACAGGGGGAGATTGGTGTCAGTGACTGTGGGGCTGGTTTATTTCAGACAGTGGGAGATTGGTGTTTGGTGTCAGACACTGTAAGTCTGGTTTATATCAGACAGGCAGAGATTGGTGTCAGTGACTGTGGCGCTGGGTTATATCAGACAGGGGGAGATTGGTGTCAGTGACTGTGGGGCTGGTTTATATCAGACAGGGGGAGATTGGTGTCAGTGACTTTGGGGCTGGGTTATATCAGACAGGGTGAGATTGGAGGCTGTAACTGTGGGGCTGGTTCATATTAAATAGGGGGATTTTGACGTCAGTGGCTGTGTGCTGGTTTATGTCAGATGTGATGAGATCTGGTTTATATCAGACTGTGGTTCTCGTTTGTGTTAAACTGGGGGAGATTGGTGTCAGTCAGTGTGGGGCTGGTTTATATCAGACAAGGGGAGATAGGTTTCACTGACTGTGGGGCTGGTTTATGTCAGACAGGGAGAGATTGGTGTCAGGGACTGTGGGGCTGGTTTATATCAGACAGTGGGAGATTGGTGTCAGGGACTAAGGGGCTGGATTATATCAGACAGGGGGAGATTGGTGTCAGTGACTGTGGGGTGGTTTATATCAGACAGGGGGAGATTGGTGTCAGTGACTTTGGGGCTGGTTTATATTAGACAGTGGATGTTGGTTTCAGTGACTGTGATTCTGGTTTATATCAGACAGGGGGAGAGTGGTGTCAGGGACTGTTGGTCAGTTTTATGTCAGACAGGGGGAGATTGGTGTCAGTGACTGTAGGGCTGGTTTAGATCAGTCAGGGGGAGATTGGTGTCACTGACTGTGGGTCTGGTTTATATCAGACAGGGGGAGATTGGTGTCAGTGACTGTGGGGTCGTTTATATCAGACAGCGGGAATATCGTGTCAGTGACTTTGGGGCTGGTTTATATTAGACAGTGGAGATTGGTGTCAGTGACTGTGAGTCTGGTTAAAATCAGACAGGGGGAGATTGGTGTCAGTGAGTGTGGGTCTGGTTTATATAAGACAGGGGGAGATTGGTGTCAGTGACTGTGGTGCTAGTTTATATCAGACAGGGGGAGATTGGTGTCAGTGACTGTGGGGCTGGTTTATATCAGACAAGGGTAGATTGGTGTCAGAGACTGTGGGGCTGGTTTATGTCAGACAGGGGGAGATTGGTGTAAGTGACTGTAGGGCTGGTTTATATCAGACAGGGGGAGATTGGTGTCAGGGACTGTGGGGCTGGTTTATATCTGAAAAGGGGAGATTGGTGTCAGTGACTGTGGGGCTGGTTTATATCAGACAGGGGGAGATTGGTGTCAGGGACTACGGGGCTGGATTATATCAGACAGGGGGAGATTTGTGTCAGTGACTCTGGGGCTGGTTTATATCATACAGGGGGTGACTCTTGTCAGAGACTATGGGGCTGGATTCTATCAGACTGGCGGAAATTGGTGTCAGGGATGGGGGTCTGGTTTCTGTCAAACAGGGGGTGATTGGTGTCAGTGACTTTGGGGCTGGTTTATATCAGTTAGGGGTAGATTGCTGTCAGTGACGATGGGGCTGGTTTATATCAGACAGGGGGAGATTGATGTCAGTGACTGTGGGTCTGGTTTATATCAGACAAGGGGAGATTGGTGTCAGTGACTGTGGGGCTGGTTTATATCAGACATGGGGAGATTGGTGTCAGTGACTGTGGTGCTGGTTTATCCCAGACAGGGGGAGATTGGTGTCAGTGAGTGTGGGGCTGGTTTATATCAGACAAGGGTAGATTGGTGTCAGAGACTGTGGGGCTGGTTTATGTCAGACAGGGGGAGATTGGTGTCAGTGACTGTAGGGCTGGTTTATATCAGACAGGGGGCGATTGGTGTCAGGGACTGTGGGGCTGGTTTATATCTGAAAAGGGGAGATTGGTGTCAGTGACTTTGGGGCTGGGTTATATCAGACAGGGGGTGATTGGTGCCAGGAACTCATGGGATGGTTAATGTCAGACAGGCAGAGAATGGTGTCACTGACTGTGGGGCTGGTTTATATCAGACAGGGGGAGATTGTGTCAGTGTCTCTGGGGCTGGTTTATATCAGACAGGGGAGGATTGGTTCAGGGACTGTGGTGCTGGTTTGTATCAGACAGGGGGAGATTGGTGTCAGGGACTGTGGGGCTGGTTTATATCAAACAGGGGGATTTTGGCACGAGTGCCTGTGGTGCTGGTTTATGTCAGACAGGGTGAGATTGGTGTCAGTGACTGTGGGTCTGGTTTATATCAGACAGGGTGAGATTGGTGTCAGTGACTGTGGGGTGGTTTATATCAGTCAGGGGGAGATTAGTGTCAGTAACTGTGGGGCAGGTTTATATCAGACAGGGGAAGATTGATGTCACTGACTGTGGTGCTGGTTTATATCAGACAAGGGGAGATTGGTGTCAGTGACTGTGGTGCTGGTTTATATCAGACAGGGTGAGATTGGAGGCTGTAACTGTGGGGCTGGTTCATATTAAACAGGGGGATTTTGACGTCAGTGGCTGTGTGCTGGTTTATGTCAGATGTGATGAGATTGGTATCAGTGACTGTGGGTCAGGTTTATGTCAGACAGGGGGAGATTGGTGTCAGTGACTGTGGGGCTGGTTTATTTCAGACAGTGGGAGATTGGTGTTTGGTGTCAGACACTGTAAGTCTGGTTTATATCAGACAGGCAGAGATTGGTGTCAGTGACTGTGGCGCTGGGTTATATCAGACAGGGGGAGATTGGTGTCAGTGACTTTGGGGCTGGGTTATATCAGACAGGGTGAGATTGGAGGCTGTAACTGTGGGGCTGGTTCAGATTAAACAGGGGGATTTTGACGTCAGTGGCTGTGTGCTGGTTTATGTCAGATGTGATGAGATCTGGTTTATATCAGACTGTGGTTCTCGTTTGTATTAAACTGGGGGACATTGGTGTCAGTCAGTGTGGGGCTGGTTTATATCAGACAAGGGGAGATAGGTTTCACTGACTGTGGGGCTGGTTTATGTCAGACAGGGAGAGATTGGTGTCAGGGACTGTGGGGCTGGTTTATATCAGACAGTGGGAGATTGGTGTCAGGGACTAAGGGGCTGGATTATATCAGACAGGGGGAGATTGGTGTCAGTGACTGTGGGGTGGTTTATATCAGACAGGGGGAGATTGGTGTCAGTGACTTTGGGGCTGGTTTATATCAGACAGGGGTAGATTGGTGTCACTGACTGTGGGTCTGGTTTAGATCAGACAGGGGGAGATTGGTGTCACTGACTGTGGGGCTGGTTTATATCAGACAAGGGTAGATTGGTGTCAGAGACTGTGGGGCTGGTTTATGTCAGACAGGGGGAGATTGGTGTCAGTGACTGTGGGGTCGTTTATATCACACAGCGGGAATATCGTGTCAGTGACTTTGGGGCTGGTTTATATTAGACAGTGGAGATTGGTGTCAGTGACTGTGAGTCTGGTTAAAATCAGACAGGGGGAGATTGGTGTCAGTGACTGTCGGGCCGGTTTATATCAGACAGTGCGAGATTGGTGTCAGTGACTGTGGGTCTGGTTTATGTCAGACAGGGGGAGATTGGTGTCAGTGAGTGTGGGTCTGGTTTATATAAGACAGGGGGAGATTGGTGTCAGTGAATGTGGTGCTAGTTTATATCAGACAGGGGGAGATTGGTGTCAGTGACTGTGGGGCTGGTTTATATCAGACAAGGGTAGATTGGTGTCAGAGACTGTGGGGCTGGTTTATGTCAGACAGGGGGAGATTGGTGTCAGTGACTGTAGGGCTGGTTTATATCAGACAGGGGGAGATTGGTGTCAGGGACTGTGGGGCTGGTTTATATCTGAAAAGGGGAGATTGGTGTCAGTGACTGTGGGGCTGGTTTATATCAGACAGGGGGAGATTGGTGTCAGGGACTAAGGGGCTGGATTATATCAGACAGGCGGAGTTTTGTGTCAGTGACTCTGGGGCTGGTTTATATCATACAGGGGGTGACTCTTGTCAGAGACTATGGGGCTGGATTATATCAGACTGGCGGAAATTGGTGTCAGGGATGGGGGTCTGGTTTCTGTCAAACAGGGGGTGATTGGTGTCAGTGACTTTGGGGCTGGTTTATATCAGTTAGGGGTAGATTGCTGTCAGTGACTATGGGGCTGGTTTATATCAGACAGGGGGAGATTGGTGTCAGTGACTGTGGGTCTGGTTTATATCAGACAAGGGGAGATTGGTGTCAGTGACTGTGGGGCTGGTTTATATCAGACATGGGGAGATTGGTGTCAGTGACTGTGGTGCTGGTTTATCCCAGACAGTGGGAGATTGGTGTCAGTGAGTGTGGGGCTGGTTTATATCAGACAGGACGAGATTGTTGTCAGTGACTTTGGGGCTGGTTTATATTAGACAGTGGAGATTGGTGTCAGTGACTGCGAGTCTGGTTTATATCAGACAGGGAGAGATTGGTGTCACTGACTGTGGATCAGGTTTATATCAGACAGGGGGAGATTGGTGTCAGTGACTCTGCGGCTTGTTTATATCAAATAGGGGGTGATTGGTGTCAGGGACTGTTGGTCAGGTTTATGTCAGAGAAGGGGAGATTTGTGTCAGTGACTGTGGGGTGGTTTATATCAGACAGTGGGAGTTTGGTGTCAGTGAGTGTGGGTCTGGTTTACATCAGACAGTGGGAGATTGGTGTCAGTAAGTGTGGGTCTGGTTTGTATCAGACAGGGGGAGATTGGTGTCAGTGACTGTGGGGCTGGTTTATATCAGACAGGGGGAGTTTGGTGTCAGTTACTGGGGCTGGTTTATATCAGACAGGGGGAGATGGGTGTCAGTGACTGTGGTGCTGGATTATTTCAGATAGGCAGAGATTGGTGTCAGTGACTGTGGGGTCGTTTATATCAGACAGCGGGAATATCGTGTCAGTGACTTTGGGGTTGGTTTATATTAGACAGTGGAGATTGGTGTCAGTGACTGTGAGTCTGGTTAAAATCAGACAGGGGGAGATTGGTGTCAGTGACTGTGGTGCTGGTTTATATTGACAGGGAGAGATTGGTGTCAGTGACTGTGGGGCCGGTTTATATCAGACAGTGCGAGATTGGTGTCAGGGTCTGTAAGTCTGGTTTATATCAGACAGGCAGAGATTGGTGTCAGTGACTGTGGGTCTGATTTATGTCAGACAGGGGGAGATTGGTGTCAGTGAGTGTGGGTCTGGTTTATATCAGATAGGGGGAGATTGGTGTCAGTGACTGTGGTGCTAGTTTATATCCGACTGGGGGAGAGTGGTGTCAGTGACTGTGGGGCTGGTTAATATCAGACAAGTGAAGACTGGTGTCGGAGACTGTGGGGCTGGTTTATGTCAGACAGGGGGAGATTGGTGTCAGTGACTGTCGGGCTGGTTGATATCAGACAAGTGAAGACTGGTGTCAGAGACTGTGGGGCTGGTTTATGTCAGACAGGGGGAGATTGGTGTCAGGGACTAAGGGGCTGTATTATATCAGACAGGGGGAATTGGTGTCAGTGACTATGGGGCTGGTTTATATCAGACAGGGGGAGATTGGTGTCAGTGACTGTGGGTCTGGTTTATTTCAGACAAGGGGAGATTGGTGTCAGTGACTGTGGGGGTGGTTTATATCAGACAGGCGGGAGATTGGTGTCAGGGACTGTGGGTCTGGTTTATATCAGACAGGGGGAGATTGGTGTCAGGGACAGTGGGGCTGGTTTATATCAAACTGGGATTTTGGCATCAGAGGTTGTGGTGCTGGTTTATGTCAGACGTGATGAGATTGGTGTTCGTGAGTGTGGGTCAGGTCTATTTCAGACAGGGGGAGATTGGTGTCAGTGACTGTGGGTCTGGTTTATATCAGAGAGGGGGAGATTGGTGTCAGTGACTGTGGTGCTGGTTAATATCAGACAAAGGGAAATTGTTGTCAGGGACTGTGTGTCTGGTTTATATCAGACAGGGGGAGATTGGTGTCAGGGACTGTGGGTCTGGTTTATATCAGACAGGGGGGGATTGGTATCAGGGACTGTAAGTCTGGTTTATATCTGACAGGGTGAGATTGGTGTCAGGGACTGTAGAGCTGGTTTATACCAGACAGGGAGAGATTTGTGTCAGGGACTGTTGGTCAGGTTTATGTCAGACTGTGGGAGATTGGTGTCAGGAACTGTGGGTCTGGTTTATATCAGACAGGGGGAGATTGGTGTCACTGACTTTGGGGCTGGTTTATGTCAGACAGGGGGAGATTGGTGTCACTGAATGTGGGCCTGGTTTATATCAGAAAAGGGGAGATTGGTGTCAGTGACTGTGGGTCTGGTTTATATCAGACAGGGGGAGATTGGTGTCAGTGACTGTGGGTCTGGTTTATATCGCACAGGGGGAGATTGGTGTCACTGAATGTGGGCCTGGTTTATATCAGACAAGGGGATATTGGTGTCAGTGACTGTGGGTCTGGTTTATATCAGACAGGGGGAGATTGGTGTCAGTTATTGTGGTGCTGGTTTATGTCAGACAGGGGGAGATTGGCGTCAGTGACTGTGGGGCTGGTTAAAATCAGACAGGGGGAGATTGGTGTCACTGACTGTGGGGCTGGTTTTTGTCAGACAGGGGGAGATTGGTGTCAGTGACTGTGGGGATGGTTTATATCAGACAGGACGAGTTGTTGTCAGTGACTTTGGGGCTGGTTTATATTAGACAGTGGAGATTGGTGTCAGTGACTGTGGGTCTGGTTTATATCAGACAGGGGGAGATTGGTGTCAGTGACTGTGGGGCTGGTTTATATCAGACAAGGGGAGATTGGTGTCAGTGACTGTGGGGCTGGTTTAAATCAGACAGGGGGAGATTGGTGTCACTGACTGTGGGGCTGGTTTTTGTCAGACAGGGGGAGATTGGTGTCAGTGACTGTGGGGCTGGTTTATATCAGACAGAGGGAGATTGGTGTCAGTGACTGTGGTGCTGGTTTATCTCAGACAGGGGGAGATTGGTGTCAGTGACTGTGGGGCTTGTTTATACCAGACATGGGGAGATTGATGTCAGGGACTGTGTGTCTGGTTTATATCAGACAGGGGGAGATTGGTGTCAGTGACTGTGGTGCTGGTTTATATCAGACATGGGGAGATTGATGTCAGGGACTGTATGTCTGGTTTATATCAGACAGGGAGGGATATGTGTCAGTGACTGTGGGGCTGGTTTATATCAGACTGGGGGAGATTGGTTTCAGAGACTGTTGGTCAGGTTTATGTCAGACAGGGGGAGATTGGTGTCAGGAACTGTGGGGCTGGTTTATATCAGACAGGGGGAGATTGGTGTCAGTGACTGTGGTGCTGGTTTATATCAGACAGGGTGAGATTGGTGTCAGTGACTGTGGGGCTGGTTTATATCAGACAAGGGGAGATTGGTGTCAGGGACTGTGGGTCTGGTTTATATCAGACAGGGGGAGATTGGTGTCAGTTATTGTGGTGCTGGTTTATGTCAGACAGGGGGAGATTGGCGTCAGTGACTGTGGGGCTGGTTTAAATCAGACAGGGGGAGATTGGTGTCACTGACTGTGGGGCTGGTTTTTGTCAGACAGGGGGAGATTGGTGTCAGTGACTGTGGGGCTGGTTTATATCAGACAGGACGAGTTGTTGTCAGTGACTTTGGGGCTGGTTTATATTAGACAGTGGAGATTGGTGTCAGTGACTGTGGGTCTGGTTTATATCAGACAGGGGGAGATTGGTGTCAGTGACTGTGGGGCTGGTTTATATCAGACAAGGGGAGATTGGTGTCAGTGACTGTGGGGCTGGTTTAAATCAGACAGGGGGAGATTGGTGTCACTGACTGTGGGGCTGGTTTTTGTCAGACAGGGGGAGATTGGTGTCAGTGACTGTGGGGCTGGTTTATATCAGACAGAGGGAGATTGGTGTCAGTGACTGTGGTGCTGGTTTATCTCAGACAGGGGGAGATTGGTGTCAGTGACTGTGGGGCTTGTTTATACCAGACATGGGGAGATTGATGTCAGGGACTGTGTGTCTGGTTTATATCAGACAGGGGGAGATTGGTGTCAGTGACTGTGGTGCTGGTTTATATCAGACATGGGGAGATTGATGTCAGGGACTGTATGTCTGGTTTATATCAGACAGGGAGGGATATGTGTCAGTGACTGTGGGGCTGGTTTATATCAGACTGGGGGAGATTGGTTTCAGAGACTGTTGGTCAGGTTTATGTCAGACAGGGGGAGATTGGTGTCAGGAACTGTGGGGCTGGTTTATATCAGACAGGGGGAGATTGGTGTCAGTGACTGTGGTGCTGGTTTATATCAGACAGGGTGAGATTGGTGTCAGTGACTGTGGGGCTGGTTTATATCAGACAAGGGGAGATTGGTGTCAGGGACTGTGGTCTGGCTTATGTCAGACATTGGGAGGTTGGTGATGTGATGTGATGAGACATTGGGTCTGGTTTATATCAGACAGGGGGAGATTGGTGTCACTGACTGTGGGGCTGGTTTATATCAGAAAAGGGGAGAATGGTGTCAGTGACTGTGGGGCTGGTTTAAATCCGACAGGGGGAGATTGGTGTCAGTGACTGTGGGATGGTTTATATCAGACAGGGGGATATTGGTGTCAGTGACTGTGGGGCTGGTTTTTATCAGACAGGGGGAGATTGGTGTCAGACGTGATGAGATTGGTGTCAGTGAGTGTGATTCTGGTTTATATCAGACAGGGAGAGATTGGTGTCAGTGATTGTGGGTCTCGTTTATATCAGCCAGGGAGAGATTGGTGTCACTGACTGTGGGGCAGGTTTATATCAGACTGGGTGAGATTGGTGTCAGTGACTGTGGGTCTGGTTTATATCAGACAAAGGGAGATTGGTGTCAGTGACTGTGGGTCTGGTTTATATCAGACAGGGGGAGGTTGGTGTCAGGGACCGTGGGGCTGGTTTATATCAAACAGGGGGATTTTGGCATCAGTGCCTGTGGTGCTGGTTTATGTCAGACGTGATGAGATTGGTGTCAGTGAGTGTGGATCTGGTTTATATCAGACAGGGTGTGATTGGTGTCAGGGACTGTGGGTCTGGTTAATATCAGAGAGGGGGAGATTGGTGTCAGTGACTGTGGGGCTGGTTTATATCAGACTGGGGGAGATTGGTTTCAGAGACTGTTGGTCAGGTTTATGTCAGACAGGGGGAGATTGGTGTCAGGAACTGTGGGGCTGGTTTATATCAGACAGGGGGAGATTGGTGTCAGTGACTGTGGTGCTGGTTTATATCAGACAGGGTGAGATTGGTGTCAGTGAGTGTGGTGCTCGTTTATATCAGACAGGGTGAGATTGGTGTCAATAACTGTGGGGCTGGTTCATATTAAACAGGGGGATTTTGGCGTCAGTGGCTGTGGTGCTGGTTTATGTCAGACGTGATGAGATTGGTGTCAGTGACTGTGTGCTGTTTGATATCAGACAGGGGTAGATTGGTGTCAGGGACTGTGGTGCTGGTTTATATCAGACAGGGGGAGATTGGTGTCAGGGACTGTTGGTCAGGTTTATGTCAGACAGGGGGAGATTGGTGTCAGGGACTGTGGGTCTGGTTTATATCAGACAGGGGGAGATTGGTGTCAGGGACTGTGGTGCTGGTTTATATCAGACAGGGGGAGATTGGTGTTAGTGTCTGTGGGGCTGGTTTATGTCAGATAGGGGGAGATTGGTGTCAGGGACTGTGGGTCTGGTTTATATCAGACAGGGGGAGATTGGTGTCAGGGACTGTGGGTCTGGTTTATATCAGACAGGGGGAGATTGGTGTCAGGGACTGTGGTGCTGGTTTATATCAGACAGGGGGAGATTGGTGTCAGTGTCTGTGGGGCTGGTTTATGTCAGATAGGGGGAGATTGGTGTCAGGGACTGTTGGTCTGCTTTATATCAGACAGGGGGAGATTGGTGTCAGCGACTCTGGGTCTGGTTTATGTCATACAGGGTGTGACTAGTGTCAGGGACTATGTGGCTGGATTATATCAGACAGGTGGAAATTGGTGTTAGGGACTGTGGGTCTGGTTTCTGTCAAACAGGGGGAGATTGGTGTCAGTGACTCTGGGGCTGGTTTATATCAGACAGGGGGAGATTGGTGTCAGTGACTGTGGGTCTGGTTTATATCAGACACTGGAGATTGGTGTCAGAGACTGTAGGGCTGGTTTATATCAGACAGGGGGAGATTGGTGTCAGGGACTGTGGGTCTGGTTTATATCAGACAGGGGGAGATTGGTGTCAGTGACTCTGGGGCTGGTTTATATCAGACAGGGGGAGATTGGTGCCAGTGACTGTGGGTCTGGTTTATATCAGACAAGGGGTGATTGGTGTCAGTGACTGTGGGTCTGGTTTATATCAGTCAGGGGGAGATTAGTGTCAGTAACTGTGGGGCAGGTTTATATCAGACAGGGGGAGATTGGTGTCAGTGACTGTGGGGCTGGTTTATATCAGACAGGGGGAGATTGGTGTCAGTGACTGTGGGGCTGGTTTATATCAGACAGGGGGAGATTGGTGTCAGTGACTGTGGGTCTGGTTTATATCAGTCAGGGGGAGATTAGTGTCAGTAACTGTGGGGCAGGTTTATATCAGACAGGGGAAGATTGATGTCACTGACTGTGGTGCTGGTTTATATCAGACAAGGGGAGATTGGTGTCAGTGACTGTGGTGCTGGTTTATATCAGACAGGGTGAGATTGGAGGCTGTAACTGTGGGGCTGGTTCATATTAAACAGGGGGATTTTGACGTCAGTGGCTGTGTGCTGGTTTATGTCAGATGTGATGAGATTGGTATCAGTGACTGTGGGTCAGGTTTATGTCAGACAGGGGGAGTTTGGTGTCAGTGACTGTGGGGCTGGTTTATTTCAGACAGTGGGAGATTGGTGTTTGTGACTGTGGGGCTGGTTTATATCAGACTGGGGGAGGTTGGTGTCAGGGACCGTGGGGCTGGTTTATATCAGACAGGGGGAGATTGGTGTCAGGGACCGTTGGGCTGGTTTATATCAAACAGGGGTAATTTGGCATCAGTGCCTGTGGTGCTGGTTTATGTCAGACGTGATGAGATTGGTGTCAGTGAGTGTGATTCTGGTTTATTTCAGACAGGGTGTGATTGGTGTCAGGGACTGTGGGTCTGGTTTATATCAGACAGGGGGAGATTGATGTCAGGGACTGTTGGTCTTCTTTATATCAGACCGGGGGAGATTGGTGTCAGCGACTCTGGGTCTGGTTTATGTCAGTCGTGATGAGATTGGTGTCAGTGAGTGTGGGTCTGGTTTATATCAGACAGGGGGAGATTGGTGTCAGTAACTGTGGGGCAGGTTAAAATCAGACAAGTGGAGATTGGTGTCAGTGACTTTGGGGCTGGTTTATATCAGACAAGGGGAGATTGGTGTCAGGGACTGTTGGTCAGGTTTATGTCAGACAGGGGGAGATTGGTGTCAGGAACTGTGGGGCTGGTTTATATCAGACGGGGAAGATTGGTGTCATAACTGTGGGGCTGGTTTATATTAAACAGCAGGATTTTGGCGTCAGTGCCTGTGGGTCTGGTTTATATCAGACAGGGGGAGATTGGTGTCAGTAACTGTGGGGCAGGTTTATATCAGACAGGGGGAGATTGGTGTCACTGACTGTATTGCTGGTTTATATCAGACAGGGGGAGATTGGTGTCAGGGACTGTGTGTCTGGTTTATATCTGACAGGGGGAGATTGGTGTCAGGGACTGTGTGTCTGGTTTATATCAGACAGGGGGAGATTGGTGTCAGTAACTGTGGGTCTGGTTTATATCAGACAGGGGGGGATAGGTGTCAGGAACTTTTGGTGTGGTTTATATCAGACAGGGGGAGATTAGTGTCAGGGACTGTTGGTCAGGTTTATGTCAGACAGGGGCAGATTGGTGTCAGTGATTGTGGTCTGGGTTATGTCAGACAGGGTGAGATTTGTGTCAGGGAGTGTAAGTCTGGTTTATATCAGACAGGCAGAGATTGGTGTCAGTGACTGTGGGGCTGGTTTATATCAGACAAGGGGAGATTGGTGTCAGTGACTGTTAGGCTGGTTTATATCAGATAGGGGGAGATTGGTGTCAGTAACTGTGGGGCTGGTTTATATCAGACAGGGGGAGATTGGTGTCACTGACTGTGGGGCTGGTTTATGTCAGACAGGGGGAGATTGGTGTCACTGACTGTGGGGCTGGTTTATATCAGACAGGGGGAGATTGGTGTCAGTGACTGTCGGTCTGGTTTACATCAGACAGGGGAGATTGGTGTCAGTGACTGTGGGGCTGGTTTATATCAGACAGGGGGAGATTGGTGTCAGTGACTGTGGGACTGGTTTATATCATTCAGTGGAAGATTGGTGTCAGTGACTGTGCGTCTGGTTTATATCAGACAAGGGGAGATTGGTGTCAGTGACTCTTGTGCTGGTTTATATCAGACAGGGGCAGATTGGTGTCAGGGACTGTTGGTCAGGTTTATGTCAGACCAGGGGAGATTGGTGTCAGTGACTGTGGGGATGGTTCATGTCAGAGAGCGGGAGATTGGCGTCAGTGGCTTTGGTGCTGGTTTATGTCAGTCGTGATGAGATTGGTGTCAGTGAGTGTGGGTCTGGTTTATATCAGACAGGGGGAGATTGGTGTCACTGACTGTGGGGCTGGTTTATATCAGACAATTGGAGATTGGTGTCAGTGACTGTGGGGCTGGTTTATATCAGACGGGGGAGATTGGTGTCACTGACTGTGGGGCTGGTTTATATCAGACAAGTGGAGATTGGTGTCAGTGACTGTTGGGCTGGTTTATATCAGACGGGGGAGATTGGTGTCAGTGACTCTTGTGCTGGTTGAAATCAGACAGGGGGAGATTGGTGTCAGTGACTGTGCGGCTTGTTTATATCAAACACTAGGAGATTGGTGTCGGGGACTGTTGTTTTGGCTTTCGCCAGAGAAGGGGAGATTGGTGTCAGTGACTGTGGGTGGTTTATATCAGACAGTGGGAGATTGGTGTCAGGGACTGTAAGTCTGGTTTATATCAGACAGACAGAAATTGGTGTCAGTGAATGTGGGACTGGTTTATAACTGACTGGGGGAGTTTGGTGTCAGGGACTGTTGGTCAGGTTTATGTCAGACAAGGGGAGATTGGTGTCACTGACTGTGAGGTGGTTTATATCAGACAGGGGGAGATTGGTGTCAGTGAATGTGGGGCTGTTTTATATCAGACAGGGGTCCAGGGCCCTGATGGAAACGGTCAAAGACGCCAAGCTACACGACGTCTTCAGCGCCCCTGCAGACGGAGCGCAGCGTAGATACACCTGGTCACGGGCAGACGGGTCTATCCGCTCAAGGATAGATTACCTGTTTGTGTCCCGAACGCTCTCGGTCAGATCCACCGACGTCAAGCCGGTGTTCTTCTCTGACCACTGCCTCCTGCTGGCCGACTGTCACCTACAGGACGAACAGCGGGCGGGCAAGGGAACGTGGAAACTGAACACTAAGCTGTTGACCCCGGGAAACATCGAAGAGCTCAAGAGGGATTACGCAGGTTGGAGAACCGTGAAGCCCCTCTTTGAGTCTCCAGCGGACTGGTGGGAAACGGTAAAAGGGAACATCAAGAGGTTCTTTATCCTCAAAGGTGTCCAGGAGGCGAGAGAGAGGCGGGGAAAACTGTCCCAGCTCCAGGAAAGTATGCAGAACCTGCTCCTGCTGCAGACGATGGGGGTGGATGTCACGGAGGACCTCAAGGAGGTGAAGGGCCAGCAAGCCTCGCTCTTTGCCTCGGAGGCCTCCAGGATAATCTTCCGGTCCAGGGTCCGCTCGGTGGAGCAGGACGAGACGTGCTCAAGTTTCTTCTTCCAGAAGGTGCACAAAGAGAGCTCCGTGCTCAGCAGCCTGAAGAAAGAAGATGGCTCGGTAACGTCATCTCAGGCTGACGTCATGAGGATCAGCAAATCCTTCTACGCCAGCCTGTATGACTCGAAGCCGACCGACAGCGCGGCCTCCCAGTCGTTCCTGTCCTCTATCACGGAGGTCCTAGATGACGGAACACGAGAGAGGCTGGACCAGCCGCTATCTCTGGATGAACTGACCAAGGCCCTCGAGTCCTTCGAAAAGAATAAAACTCCCGGAAGCGACGGCTTACCGGTCGAGGTTTATTCCGCTCTTTGGGACTTGATCGGCCAGGACCTGCTGGAGGTGTATGTCAGTATGCTCCGGGCAGGTACCATGAGTGAATCCATGAGGAAAGGCATCATCACCCTCGTCTACAAGCGGAAGGGGGAGAGGGAGGAAATTAGAAATTGGAGACCGATCTCACTGTTAAATGCAGACTACAAAATCCTGTCAAAGGTCATCGCCAACCGGGTCAGGTCTGCTCTGGGATCGGTGATCCACCCGGACCAAACCTGTGCTGTACCGGGCAGGAAGATCTCTGAGAGTCTCGCACTCCTCAGGGATACGATCGCCTACGTGCAGGACAGGGGGGTGGACACCTGCCTCATCAGCCTGGACCAGGAGAAAGCCTTTGACAGGATATCGCATACATATATGAGGGATGTCCTCTCCAAAATGGGCTTTGGGGAG
Source organism: Chiloscyllium punctatum (assembly GCF_047496795.1). Classification (NCBI taxonomy): domain Eukaryota; kingdom Metazoa; phylum Chordata; class Chondrichthyes; order Orectolobiformes; family Hemiscylliidae; genus Chiloscyllium; species Chiloscyllium punctatum. The sequence continues at coordinate 7,489,027 of NC_092755.1, forward strand.
GGAATCGGAAATTGGATCAGACTGCTCTACACCAACATTGTCAGTGCAGTCTCAATCAATGGGTGGGAATCAGATAGCTTCCCTGTAAGATCTGGAGTCAGGCAGGGATGCCCCCTCTCACCCGCCTTGTTTGTGTGTTGCATAGAGCCATTTGCCGAATCCATCAGGAAGGATGCGAGCCTGAGAGGGGTGACTATTCCTGGCAGCGGGGGCCTGCAGGTTAAGGCCTCCCTGTACATGGATGACGTCGCTGTTTCTGCTCGGATCCGCTGTCCGTGCACAGACTCGTGTGCATCTGCGACCAGTTCGAACGGGCCTCGGGGGCCAAGGTAAACCGAGGCAAGAGCGAGGCCATGCTCTTCGGGAACTGGGCCGACCAATCCTCTATCCCCTTCACCGTCAGGACTGACCACCTGAAGGTGCTGGGTATTTGGTTCGGGGGGGCTGGGGCGTGCGCCAAGACCTGGGAGGAGCGGATCAGGAAGATGAGACAGAAACTAGGCAGATGGGGGCAACGGTCGCTCTCCATCGTGGGAAAAAACCTGGTCATCAGGTGTGAGGTCCTCTCAGTATTGCTATATGTGGCACAGGTCTGGCCTATCCCCAGGACCTGTGCCGCCGCAGTCACCCGGGCCATCTTCCAATTCATTTGGAGATCAAAGATGGACCGGGTCCGAAGAGACTCTATGTACAAAGACCGGTGCAATGGGGGAAAAAACACGCCCAATGCCACCCTCACCCTGATGGCCACCTTTGTGTGTGGCTGCATCAAGCTGTGCGTGGATCCCCGGTACGCAAACACCAAGTGTCACTACGTACTGAGGTTCTACCTGTCCCCGGTGTTGCGAAGGATGGGCCTGGCCTCGCTGCCGCGGAACGCTCCGAGTAGTTGGACCGTTCCGTATCACCTGTCCTTCGTGGAGAAATTTATGAGGAAAAACACCTTTGACCACAAGTCCATCAGGAAGTGGTCAGCACGTAGCGTCCTTGAGACCCTTCGGGAAAAGGAGAGGGCGGATCCTGTCGAGCGGTTCCCTGAGCAGACTGTCAAAGCCATTTGGCAGAATGCCTCATCGCCAGAACTTTCCAACAAGCACCAAGACGTGGCTTGGCTGGTGGTGAGAAGGGCTCTGCCCGTGAGATCCTTTATGCACGCCCGGACTCTCTGCCGCACCGCACGCTGCCCTCGAAGTGGCTGCGGGGGGGACGAGACTGTCACACACCTCCTTCTGGAATGTGCCTATGCAGAGGAAGTCTGGAGAGGAATGCAGTGGTGCTTGTCGAGGTTCGTCCCGAGCAGCGCCGTGACGCGGGACTCCGTGCTCTACGGCCTGTTCCCCGGGACTCACACCGAGACGAACATTAACTGCGCCTGGAGGATCATCAACTCGGTGAAGGACGCTCTCTGGGCGGTCCGAAACCTGTTGATCTTCCAGCTGAAGGAGTTGACCCCGACCGAGTGTTGCAGACTGGCACATTCCAAGGTCCAAGACTACGTGTTGAGGGACGCGCTGAAGCTTGGGGCAGCTGCCGCCAAGGCGCGGTGGGGAAAGACCACCGTGTAAGATCGGCCTGCCGAAAGAAGAACAGGGGGCCCATACGGACGTTTTTTTGGGCTCTGCTGATGCCTCAGCCAAATATATGTATATATACAAGATTGAAAAAATGCACAGGATTGTAAAGGACAAGAATAAAGTCGAATCTGTGTTTGTAAATATGGACATATGTATGGCATGATCCAATGTACAGACCATCAAATCATTTATGAATAAAGTATATTTTTGAAATAAAAAAAAAGACTGTGGGGCTGGTTCAGCCTTTTGGCTAAGATCAAGTGTGTTCTTATCAGGACAGGTGTCGAGTTGCGAGTCATCAGAGCTAGTGAAGAGATCATCGCTGGATCGTGATTGGACGTTGGAGGATCGTTTGGTTGTGCTGACCTGCTCTTGGTGGATCTTCATGCTGGCTTCGGCCTAACGCCAATTCAGGGACCAGCCAACCTCAGAGCTATGGCCTCGACAGCTGCCCGCAGCCCTGGGCAGGGGGTTCGGAACACAGTCAGTGTGACTGTGAAGAAGATTGAGGATCGTACGCCACTCGATCGCACCCTGTTTATCAAGAAGGTCCTGTTGGGATGCTGTGGGTTTGCTGCTGCAGACGTGTACTGCCTGCAGGATTTCCCTGGTGCTGGCTACTTCGATGTGACCTTCAGAAGCGTGAAGCAGTGTGAACAGCTCCTGAAGGTCTTCAAGGAGAAGGAAGGGGAGCTGCTGTTTTCCATCTTGTCAGCGACCCCATTGTGTGTGCTTCCTGCACAGAGGAATCGGGTTGTTACAATCCATACGTACAACCCTTATGTTCCAGCGGCTGATGTCCTGACCTTCCTGGGAAGGTACGTCCAAGTTGAGGGAGAAGCCACTGATGTGATCGACCCCTTTGGGATCTGGACCAGCAAGCGGCAGGTCAGGGTAACTCTGAGGGCCGATGACAGTGGGAACATCCTCCACCCACCCTCGAGCTTTGCAATCGGAGGCAGCAGAGGCTACCTGACATATGCAGGGCAGCCCAAAGTGTGCCGAACCTGCGGGAAGTCGGGACACGTGGCAGCGGATTGCAAAGTGACCATCTGCAGGAACTGCAAACAGGAGGGTCACTTGACTAAGGACTGTCAGGAAGAAAAGAGTTGCAATCTGTGCGGAGAGGCAGGCCATATGTATAAGACCTGCCCAAGACGTGGGGGCCCCACTTATGCACAGATGGCTGGAGGTGGCAATGTGAGCCGTGGACCCCCAAAGACCAGTAAGGTCCACCCGGACAGCAGGGAAACGGAGTCTGGTGGCACCCAGAAAGAAGAACAGGCTGGAGTGGAGGAGGCGGCAGCCAGCGGAGAGACACAGCAGCTGATCCTAGCTCTAGCCGGGCAGATGGAAGAAATGGAGGAGGAGGTAATCAAGCAGGCAGAGGAGTGGATACCTGTTAAAACAGGAAGAGGAAATCTTGCCAGGCTCCCAAAGCCTCCCAGCAAAAGGGGAAAAGACAGCTGCACGAGGGAGGGACGGCCAGCTCTTCGGAGGGGGAAGATGGACGCAAAGAAGGCCATCACCACCAGAAGAAGAGACAGAGCGCCGTTGGTAAAGAGGAGGGCTTTTCCTCCCAACCAGGAAACAATGGACCCCCCGAAGTCCACCCTCCACCCAGTGAGAACCAAGAGGTACCCACTGGCCCACAACTGCAGGCAACCGAGGTATGTGATCCTCTGACAGTCCCACTGTCAGACACAGAACTGGACAGGGAGGACCCTTGCCTTGGCTCAATGACACCAGAGCGGGCAAATGACCCCAGTGAGGAGCTGGATAGCTACCTCAGCCCAGCGAAGGTCCAGCAGTTCGTGCTAACCATGGGGATGTAGACAAGCTACCCCAGAGACAGGACAGTCAAATGGACAATGGTAACCCCATAAACTGGGGGTTAAAGAAGTTTAAATTTGCTTTCATATAACAGGGCACCCAATCTTCAGGGTTCCGCTGGAGCCACAGCCAAACACCAAGAGACTGGATAGTTAATAAATGTAACTGTTAATAGGATAACTGTGAATTCGATTAATTCAATTTGTTCTTTGTAATGTTAAGACATGCAATGTATATAACTATGAAAGACATGGAAAAATTGTACAAGTACCAGAGATTTATTTATATGAATAAAGTATATTTTGAAAAAAAAAGACTGTGGGGCTGGTTTATATCAGACAGGGGGAGATTGGTGTCAGTGACTGTGGGGTGGTTTATATCAGACAGGGGGAGATTGGTGTCAGTGACTCTGGGGCTGATTTATATCAGACAGGGGGAGATTGGTGTCCCTGACTGTGGAGCTAGTTTATATCAGAAAAGGGGAGATTGGTGTCATTGACTTTGGGTCTGGTTTATATTAGACAGTGGGAGATTGGTGTCCGTGACTGTTGGGGTCTGAATTATATCAGACAGGGGGAGATTGGTGTCAATGAATGTGGTGCTGGTTTATATCTGAAAATTAGGAGATTGGTGTCAGTGACGTTGGGGCTGGTTTATATCAGACAGGGGGAGATTGGTGTCAGTGACTGTGGTGCTGGTTTATATCAGACAGGGGGAGATTGGTGTCAGGGACTGTGGTGCTGGTTTATATCAGACAGGGGGAGATTGGTGTCAGTGAGTGTGAGTCTGGTTTATATCAGACAGGGGGAGATTGGTGTCAGGGACTGTGGTGCTAGTTTATATCAGAAAAGGGGAGATTGGTGTCATTGACTTTGGGTCTGGTTTATATTAGACAGTGGGAGATTGGTGTCCGTGACTGTTGGGGTCTGAATTATATCAGACAGGGGGAGATTGGTGTCAATGAATGTGGTGCTGGTTTATATCTGAAAATTAGGAGATTGGTGTCAGTGACGTTTGGGCTGGTTTATATCAGACAGGGGGAGATTGGTGTCAGTGACTGTGGTGCTGGTTTATATCAGACAGGGGGAGATTGGTGTCAGGGACTGTGGTGCTGGTTTATATCAGACAGGGGGAGATTGGTGTCAGTGAGTGTGAGTCTGGTTTATATCAGACAGGGGGAGATTGGTGTCAGGGACTGTGGTGCTGGTTTATATCAGACAGGGGGAGATTGGTGTCAGTGACTGTGGGGATGGTTTATGTCAGACAGGGGGAGATTGGTGTCAGTGACTCTGGGGCTGGTTTATATCAGACAGGGGGAGATTGGTGTCAGTGACTGTTGGTCTGGTTTATGTAAGACAGGGGAGATTGGTGTCAGTGACTGTGGGTCTGGTTTATATCGGACAAGGGGAGATTGGTGTCACTGAATGTGGGGCTGGTTTATATCAGACAAGGGGAGATTGGTGTCAGTGACTTTGGCGCTGGTTTATATCAGACAGGGGGAGATTGGTGTCAGTGACTGTGAGGTGGTTTATATCAGACAGGGGGAGATTGGTGTCAGTGACTCTGGGGCTGATTTATATCAGACAGGGGGAGATTGGTGTCAGTGACTGTGGGGCTGGTATATGTCAGACAGGGGGAGATTGGTGCCAGTGACTGTGGGGCTTGTTTATATCAAACAGGGGGAGATTGGTGTCTCTGACTGTGGGGCTGGTTTATATCAGACAGTGGGAGATTGGTGTCAGTGACTGTGGGGCTGGTTTATATCAGACAGGGGGAGATTTTTGTCAGGGACCGTGGGGCTGGTTTATATCAGACAGGGGGAGATTGGTGTCAGTGACTGTGGGGATGGTTTATGTCAGACAGGGGGAGATTGGTGTCAGTGACTGGGGGTCTGATTTATGTCAGACAGTGGGAGATTGGTGTCAGGGACTGTGAGTCTGGTTTATGTCAGACAGGGGGAGATTGGTGTCAGGGACTGTGAGTCTAGTTTATGTCAGACAGGGGGAGATTGGTATCAGTGACTGTGGTGTGGTTTATATCAGACAGGGGAGATTGGTGTCAGTGACTGTGCTGCTGGTTTATATCAGACGGGGAGATTGGTGTCAGTGACTGTGGGGCTGGTTTATGTCAGACAGGGGCATATTGGTGTCAGTGACTGTGGGGCTTGTTTATATCAGAACGGGTGAGATTGGTGTCAGTGACTGTGGGGCTGGTTTATATCAGAATGGTTGAGATTGGTGTCAGCGACGATGGGTCTGGTTTATATCCGACAGGGGGAGACTGGTATTTGGGACTATGGGGCTGGATTATATCAGACACGCTGAGATTGGTGTCAGGGACTGTGGGTCTGGTTAATATCAGACTGGGGGAGATTGGTGTCAGAGACTGTTCGTCAGTTTTATGTCAGACAGGGCGAGTTTGGCTTCAGTGACTGTGGGTCTGGCTTATATCAGACAGGGCGAGATTGGTGTCAGTCAATGTGGGATTGGTTTATATCAGACAGGGGGAGATTGATGTCTGCGACATTGGATCTGGAATATAGCGGACAGGGGGAGACTGGTGTCAGGGACTATGGGGCTGGATTATATCAGACAGGGGGAGATTGGTGTTAGGGGATGTGGGTCTTGTTTTTATTAGACAGGGTGAGATTGCTGTCAGTGACTGTGGGGCTGGTTTATATCAGACAGGGGGAGATTGGTGTCAGTGACTGTGGTGCTGGTTTATATCCGACAGGGTGAGATTGGTGTCCGTGACTGTGGGGCTGGTTTATATCAGACACACTGAGATTGGCATCAGGGACTGTGTGGCGGGTTTATATCAGGCTCGGGGATGTTAGTGTCATTGTCTGTGGGTCTTGTTTATATCAGACAGGGGGAGATTGGTGTCAGTAACTGTGGGGTGGTTTATATCAGACAGGGCGAGATTGGTATCAGAGACAGTGTGTCTTGTTTTTATCAGACAGGGGGAGATTGATGTCAGGGACTGTGGGTCTGGTTTATATCAGACAGGGGGCGATTGGTGTCAGGGACTCTGGGTCTGGTTTATATCATACAGGGTGAGATTGGTATCAGGGGCTGTGGATCTTGTTTATGTCAGACAGGGGGAGATTGGTGTCAGTGACTGTGGGGCTGGTTTATATCAGCCAAGGGAGATTGGTGTCAGGGACTGTTTGTCTTGTTTATGTCTGACAGGGGGAGATTGGTGTCAGGGACTGTGGGTCTGGTTTATATCAGACAGGGTGAGATTGGTATCAGGGGCTGTGGATCTTGTTTATGTCAGACAGGGGGAGATTGGTGTCAGTGACTGTGGGGCTGGTTTATATCAGACAGGGGGAGATTGGTGTCTGTGCCTGTGGAGCTGGTTTACATTAGACAGGGGGACATTGGTGTCAGTGTCTGTGGATCTGGTTGATATCAGACAGGGGGAGATTGCTGTCAGTGACTGTGGGTCTGGATTATATCAGACAGGGGGAGATTGCTGTCAGTGACTGTGGGTCTGGATTATATCAGACACGGGGAGATTGCTGTCAGTGACTGTGGGTCTGGATTATATCAGACAGGGGGAGATTGGTGTCAGTGACTGTGGGTCTGGTTTATATCAGACAGGGGGAGATTGGTGTCAGGGACTGTGGGGCTGGTTTATATCAGACAGGGGGAGATTGGAGTCAGTGACTGTGGTGCTGGTTTCTATCAGACAGTGGGAGATTGGTGTCAGTCACGGTGGGGCTGGTTTATGTCAGACAGGGGGAGATTGGTGTCAGGGACTCTGTGTCTGGTTTATGTCAGACAAGGGGAGATTGGTGTCTTACTTCTGTGGTAGGCATAGTAATGGAAAGGGTACTGAGGGATAGGATTTATGAGTATCTGGAAAGACGCTGGTTGATTAGGGACAATCAGCACAGATTTGTGAAGGATATGTCTTGCCTTACAAGTCTTATTGAAGTCTTCGAGGAGGTGACCAAGCATGTGGATGAGGGTAGAGCAGTGGATGTAGTGTACATGGATTTTAGTAAGGCATTTGACAAGGTTCCCCATGGTAGGCTTATGCGGAAAGTCAGGAGGCATGGGACACAGGGAAATTTGGCCAATTGGATAGAAAACTGGCTAACTGGTTGAAGTCAGAGAGTGGTGGTAGATGGTAAATATTCAGCCTGGAGCCCAGTTACAAGTGGAGTTCCGCAGGGATCAGTTCTGTGTCCTCTGCTGTTTGTAATTTTTATTAATGAATTGGATGAGGGAGTCGAAGGGTGGGTCAGTAAATTTGCAGATGATACGAAGATAGGTGGAGTTGTGGACTGTGAGGAGGGCATTTGTCATTTGCACAGGGACTTAGATAGGATGCAGAGCTGGGCTGAGGAGTGGCAGATGGAGTTCAACCCTGCCAAGTGTGAGGTTATCCATTTTGGAAGAACAAATAAGAATGCGGAATACAGGGTTAATGGTAGGGTTCTTAGTCAGGTGGAGGAACAGAGGGATCTTGGGGTCTATGTTCATCGATCGTTGAACGTTGCCACTCAGGTGGATAGAGCTTGTAAGAAGGCCTATGGTGTATTATCGTTCATAAGCAGAGGGATTGAATTCAAGAGTTGTGAAGTGATGTTGCAGCTGTACAGGACGTTGGTTAGGCCACAGTTGGAGTACGTGTGCAGTTCTGGTCGCCTCACTTTAGGAAAGATGTGGAAGCTTTGGAGAGGGTGCAGAAAAGATTTACCAGTATGTTGCCTGGAATGGAGAGTAGGTCGTACGAGGATAGGTTGCGAGTTCTCGGCCTTTTCTCGTTAGAACGGCGAAGGATGAGGGGTGACTTGATAGACGATTATGAGATAATCAGAGGAATAGATAGAGTAGACAGTCAGAAACTTTTTCCCCGGGTACAACAGAGTGTTACAAGGGGACATAAATTTAAGGTGAAGGGTGGAAGGTATAGGGGAGATGTCAGGGGTGGGTTCTTTACCCAGAGAGTGGTGGGGGCATGGAATGCGCTGCCCATGGGAGTGGTAGATTCAGAATCATTGGCAACCTTTAAGCGGCATTTGGATAGGTTCACGGATGGGTGCTTAATCTAGGATAGAAGTTCGGCACAACATCGTGGGCCGAAGGGCCTGTTCTGTGCTGTATTGTTCTATGTCCTATGTTCTATGTTCTATGGTGTCAGTGACTGTGGGGCTGGTTTATATCAGACAGGGGGAGATTGGTGTCAGGGACTGTGGGGCTGGTTTATGTCAGACAGGGGGAGATTGGTGTCAGTGACTGTGGGGCTGGTTTATATCAGAGAGGGGGAGATTGGTGTCAGTGACTGTGGTTCTGGTTTATATCAGACAGGGGGAGATTGGTGTCAGGGACTGTGGGGCTGGTTTATATCAGACAGGGGGAGATTAGTGTCAGGGACTGTGGGGATGGTTTATGTCAGAAAGGGGGAGATTGGTGTCAGTGACTGTGGGTCTGGTTTCTTTCAGACTGGGGGAGATTGGTGTCAGTGTCTTTGGGGTTGGTTTATATCAGACAGGGGGAGATTGGTGTCAGGGACTGTGGGGCGTGTTTATATCAGACTCGGGGATATTAGTGTTACTGTCTGTGGGGCTGGTTTATATCAGACAGGGGGAGATTGGTGTCAGTAACTGTGGGGCTGGTTGATATCAGACAGGGGGAGATTGATGTCAGGGACTGTGGGGCTGGAATATATCAGGCAGGGGAGATTGGTGTCAGGGAATGTTTGTCTTGTTTATGTCAGACAGGTGGAGATTGGTGTCAGGGACTGTTGGTCTGGTTTATATCAGACAGGGTGAGATTGGTGTCAGGGATTGTTTGTCTTGTTTATGTCAGACAGGGGGAGATTGGTGTCAGTGTCTGTGGGTCTGTAATATATCAGACAGGGGGAGATTGGTGTCAGTGACTGTGGGGCTGGTTTATATTAGACAGGGGGAGATTGGTGTCAGTGACTGTGGGGCTGGTTTATGTCAGACAGGGGGAGATTGGTGTCAGGGACTCTGTGTCTGGTTTATATCAGACAGGGGGAGATTGGTGTCTTATTTCTGTGGTAGGCAAAGTAATGGAAAGGGTACTGAGGGATAGGATTTATGAGTATCTGGAAAGACACTGCTTGATTAGGGACAATCAGCACAGATTTGTGAAGGGTCGGTCTTGCCTTACAAGTCTTATTGAATTCTTCGATGAGGTGACCAAGCATGTGGATGAGGGTAGAGCAGTGGATGTAGTGTACATGGATTTTAGTAAGGCATTTGACAAGGTTCCCCATGGTAGGGTCATGCGGAAAGTCAGGAGGCATGGGACACAGGGAAATTTGGCCAGTTGGATAGAAAACTGGCTAACCGGTCGAAGTCAGAGAGTGGTGGTAGATGGTAAATATTCAGCATGGAGCCCAGTTACAAGTGGAGTTCCGCAGGGATCAGTTCTGTGTCCTCTGCTGTTTGTAATGTTTATTAGTGACTTGGATGAGGGAGTCGAAGGGTGGGTCAGTAAATTTGCAGATGATACGAAGATAGGTGGAGTTGTGGACAGTGAGGAGTGCATTTGTCATTTGCAAAGGGACTTAGATAGGATGCAGAGCTGGGCTGAGGAGTGGCAGATGGAGTTCAACCCTGCCAAGTGTGAGGTTGTCCATTTTGGAAGAACAAATAAGAATGCAGAATACAGGGTTAATGGTAGGGTTCTTAGTCAGGTGGAGGAACAGAGGGATCTTGGGGTCTATGTACATAGATCTTTGAAATTTGCCACTCAGGTGGATAGAGCTTGTAAGAAGGCCTATGGTGTATTCTCGTTCATTAGCAGAGGGATTGAATTCAAGAGTCGTGAAGTGATGTTGCAGCTGTACAGGACTTTGGTTAGGCCACAGTTGGAGTACTGTGTGCAGTTCTAGTCGCCTCACTTTAGGAAAGATGTGGAAGCTTTGGAGAGGGTGCAGAAAAGATTTACCAGGATGTTGCCTGGAATGGAGAATAGGTCGTACGAGGATAGGTTGAGAGTTCTCGGCCTTTTCTCGTTGGAACGGCGAAGGATGAGGGGTGACTTGATAGAGGTTTATTAGATGATCAGAGGAATAGACAGAGTAGACAGTCCGAAACTTTTTCCCTGGGTACAACAGAGTGTTACAAGGGGACATAAATTTGAGGTGAAGGGTGGAAGGTATAGGGGAGATGTCAGGGGTGGGTTCTTTACCCAGGGAGTGGTAGGGGCATGGAATGCGCTGCCCGTGGGAGTGGTAGAGTCAGAATCATTGGCGACCTTTAAGCGGCATTTGGTTAGGTTCATGGATGGGTGCTTAATCTAGGATAGACGTTCGGCACAACATCGTGGGCCGAAGGGCCTGTTCTGTGCTGTATTGTTCTATGTTCTATGTTCTATGGTGTCAGTGACTGTGGGGCTGGTTTATATCAGACAGGGGGAGATTGGTGTCAGTGACTGTGGGGCTGGTTTCTATCAGACAGGGGGAGATTGGTGTCAGTGACTGTGGGGCTGGTGTATATCAGACAGGGTGAGATTGGTGTCAGTGACTGTGGTTCTGGTTTATATCAGACAGGGGGAGATTGGTGTCAGTGACTGTGCGGCTGGTTTATATCAGACAGAGGGAGATTGGTGTCAGAGACTGTTCGTCAGGTTTATGTCAGACAGGGGGAGATTGGAGTCAAGTGACTGTGGGTCTGGTTTATATCAGACTCGGGGATATTAGTGTCACTGTCTGTGGGGCTGGTTTATATCAGACAGGGGGAGATTGGTGTCAGTAACTGTGGGGCTGGTTTATATCAGACAGGGCGAGATTTGTATCAGGTACAGTGGGTCTTGTTTTAATCACACAGGGGGAGATTGATGTCAGGGACTGTCGGTCTGGTTTATATCAGACAGGGGGAGATTGGTGTCAGGGACTCTGGGTCTGGTTTATATTATACGGGAGTGACTGGTGTCAGGGACTCTGGGTCTGGTTTATATCAGACAGGGTGAGATTGGTGTCAGTGACTGTGGGGCTGGTTTATATCAGACAGGGGGAGATTGGTGTCAGGGACTGTGGGGATGGTTTATGTCAGAAAGGGGGAGTTTGGTGTCAGTGACTGTGGGTCTGGTTTATGTCAGACAGGGGGAGATTGGTGTCAGTGACTGTGGGGCTGGTTTTTATCAGACAAGGGGAGATTGGCGTCAGGGGCTGTGGTGCTGGTTTATATCAGACAGGGGGAGATTGGTGTCAGTGACTGTGGGGCTGGTTTTTGTCAGACATGGGGGAGATTGGCGTTAGTAGCTGTGGAGCTGTTTTTTATCAGACAGGGGGAGATTGGTGTCAGTAACTGTGGGGCTGGTTTATATCAGACAGGGGGAGTTTGACGTCAGGGACTGTGGGTCTGGTTTATATCAGACAGGGGGAGATTGGTGTTAGGGACTCTGGGTCTGGTTTATATTATACAGGAGTGACTGGTGTCAGGGACTCTGGGTCTGGTTTATATCAGACAGGGTGAGATTGGTGTCAGTGACTGTGGGGCTGGTTTATATCAGACAGGGGGAGATTGGTGTCAGGGACTGTGGGGATGGTTTATGTCAGAAAGGGGGAGTTTGGTGTCAGTGACTGTGGGTCTGGTTTATGTCAGACAGGAGGAGATTGGTGTCAGTGACTGTGGGGCTGGTTTTTATCAGACAAGGGGAGATTGGCGTCAGGGGCTGTGGTGCTGGTTTATATCAGACAGGGGGAGATTGGTGTCAGTGACTGTGGGGCTGGTTTTTGTCAGACATGGGGGAGATTGGCGTTAGTAGCTGTGGAGCTGTTTTTTATCAGACAGGGGGAGATTGGTGTCAGTAACTGTGGGGCTGGTTTATATCAGACAGGGGGAGTTTGACGTCAGGGACTGTGGGTCTGGTTTATATCAGACAGGGGGAGATTGGTGTTAGGGACTCTGGGTCTGGTTTATATCATACAGGGGGTGACTGGTGTCAAAGACTATGGGGCTGGATTATATCAGGCAGGGGAGATTGGTGTCAGGGACTGTTTGTCTTGTTTATGTCAGACAGGGGGAGATTGGTGTCAGGGACTGTGGGGATGGTTTATGTCAGAAAGGGGGAGATTGGTGTCAGTGACTGTGGGGCTGGTTTTTGTCAGACAGGGGGAGATTGGAGTCAGTGGCTGTAGTGCTGGTTTATATCAGACAGGGAGAGATTGGTGTCAGTGACTGTGGTGCTGGATTATATCAGACAGGGGGAGATTGGAGTCAGTGACTGTGGGACTGGTTTATATCAGGCAAGGGGAGATTGGTGTCAGGGACTGTGGGGCTGGTTTGTGTCAGACAGGGGGAGATTGGCATCAGTGGCTGTGGAGCTGGTTTTTATCAGACAGGGGGAGGTTGGCGTCAGTGACTGTGGGTCTGGTTTATATCAGACTCGGGGATATTAGTGTCACTGTCTGTGGGGCGAGTTTATATCAGACAGGGGGAGATTTGTGTCAGTAACTGTGGGGCTGGTTTATATCAGACAGGGGGAGTTTGACGTCAGGGACTGTTGGTCTGATTTATATCAGACAGGGGAGATTGGTGTCAGGGACTCTGGGTCTGGTTTATATCATACAGGGGGTTACTGGTGTCAGAGACTATGGGGCTGGATTATATCAGGCAGGCGAGATTGGTGTCAGGGACTGTTTGTCTTGTTTATGTCAGACAGGGGGAGATTGGTGTCAGGGACTGTGGGGCTGGTTTATATCAGACAGGAGGAGATTGTTGTCAGTGACTGTGGAACTGGTTTATGTCAGACAGGGGGAGATTGGTGTCAGTGACTGTGGGGCTGGTTTATATCAGATAGGATGAGATTGGTGTCAGTGACTGTGGGGCTGGTTTATGTCAGACAAGGGGAGATTGGTGTCAGTGACGGTGTTTCTGGTTTATATCAGACAGGCGGTGATTGGTGTCAGTGACTGTGGGGCTGGTTTATATCAGACAGGGGGAAGATTGGTGTCAGTGACCGTGGGGCTGGTTTATATCAGACAGGGGGAAGATTGGTGTCAGGGACTGTGGGTCTGGTTTATATCAGACAGGTGGAGATTGGTGTCAGTGACTGTGGGTCTGGTTTGTATCAGACAGGGGGAGATTGTTGTCAGTGACCGTGGGGCTGGTTTATATCTGACAGGGGGAGATTGTTGTCAGGGACTGTGGGTCTGGTTTATATCAGATAGGGTGAGATTGGTGTCAGGGACTGTGGAGCTGATTTATATCAGGCAGGGAGATTGGTGTCAGTGACTGTGGGTCTTGTTTATTTCAGACAGGGGGAGATTGGTGTCAGTGACGGTGTTTCTGGTTTATATCAGACAGGGGGAGATTGGTGTCAGTGACCGTGGGGCTGGTTTATATCAGACAGGGGGAGATTGGTGTCAGTGACTGTTGGACTGGATTATGTCAGACAGGGGGAGGTTGGTGTCAGTGACCGTGGGGCTGGTTTATATCTGACAGGGGGAGATTGTTGTCAGGGACTGTGGGTCTGGTTTATATCAGATAGGGTGAGATTGGTGTCAGGGACTGTGGAGCTGATTTATATCAGGCAGGGAGATTGGTGTCAGTGACTGTGGGTCTGGTTTATATCAGATAGGGGGAGATTGGTGTCAGTGACGGTGTTTCTGGTTTATATCAGACAGGTGGAGATTGGTGTCAGTGACTGTGGGTCTGGTTTGTATCAAACAGGGGGAGATTGGTGTCAGTGACCGTGGGGCTGGTTTATATCAGACAGGGGGAGATTGGTGTCAGTGACTGTTGGACTGGATTATGTCAGACAGGGGGAGGTTGGTGTCACTGACTGTGGGGCTGGTTTATATCAGACAGTCGGAGATTGATGTCACTGTCTGTGGGGCTGGTTTATATCAGACAGGGGGAGATTGGTGTCACTGTCTGTGGGGCTGGTTTATATCAGACAGGGGGAGATTGGTGTCACGGACTGTGGGGTTGGTTTGTATCAGACAGGGGGAGATTGGTGTCACGGACTGTGGGGTTGGTTTGTATCAGACTGGAGGAAAATGTTGTCACTGTCTGTGGGGCAGTGTGAAATCAGACATGGGGAGATTTGTGCCTGTGGGGTGGTTTAGATTCGACTGGGGGTGATTGGTGTCAGTGAGTTAAGGGCTGGTTTATATCTGACAGGAGGAGTTTGCTGTCACTGACTGTGGTGAGGACGTTATAAAGCCAGAAAGGGATCTGTTCCATGTTTTAATTCTCTTTCAAGGCATACTGGGCACTCAAGTGTTAAACATTCCACTGTGAAACAGACTCACTCCAGTATCAATTCCAGAATAGACCGAACATCTCAGTCGGATAACTGAATCTTCGAGAAGGAATCCATGGCAGCCACACATGTGGATTCCTCTGCAGCCTCAGGTCAAGGGATTTGTCCTCCCCAGCCAAGATTGGTTGCCTTGACCCCAACCCTGTTAAACTGCCTCCTGCTCCCATTATCTTGCTTCCTCTCCGTATTAGCATAAGGATGTGAATTCCTAATTGAAAACAGGCAAAACCCTTCCGTTTTAATCTCTTCCCATTGACACATGATCATGAAGATTACGATAATCAGTCGCTGTAATCCATTCACTCATTATCGCAGCACATCGACATTCACCGGGCCTTAAACAATGTAACGACAATCAACCATGTGGCTGAGAGCCCTTTTGTATTATTCCCATAAAAAGTACTGCCTTTGTGTGTAGAGCAGAGATTCGTGGAGAAGTGTCACCACAAGTAGACACACGACTCCATTCAGGGACATGGAGAATCTCACGCTGCACTCCGATAATAAAGCATCTGCTGTTGTACTGAAACCTGTGTTGTCTGGATTTGTGGAACAAAATATACATTTAACAGCCTCACAATTCTATATTTGAGTTTTAATTTTCAATCAGGAAGTGTCTGCTTTGCCTTCCCATCTCTACCAACCCATCAGATTTCACCTCTACAGCCTCAGATCCTCTCTGTAACCACAAATTAACGCTGAGTGCTGAAGAAATGTAGCAGGTCCAGAAGCATCTGCAGAGAGTGAGAACAGAGTTCAAATCCAGGTCTGACAGTGTGTCAGAATAAAGCTCAATCTTGTGGCACTTCCACATTGACAATTGTTAGTGCCAACACCTCAATGAAAGTCTCTTCATTGTCCTTTTTTTTCGAATTGCAGCGGTCTACAGTGCAGAACAAGTCCCTTCAACCCATTGATTCTGGGCCAGTCAAAAACCACCTTCAAACTATGGTAACTTCATTTCTCAGCCCTCAGCCCATCACCTTGAAGAAGGTAAAAACAAGGACTGCAGATGCTGGAAACCAGAGTCTAGATTAGTGTGGTGCTGGAAAAGCACTGCGACTCAGGCAGCATCCGAGGAGCAGGAAAATTGACGTTTCGGGCAAACAGTACAGACTACAGATTCAAAAACACCAGCAACGGTTCTCCTTCAAGACCCATCACCTTGTATGTCTTGGCATTGCAAGTGCACTTCTGAATACTTCTTCAATGATTTGAGAGCTTCTGTCTGCAATACCCTTCCGGCATTGAATTCAATTTCTCACCACCCTCTGGGTGAAGGCCTTTTTCCTTCATTACACAGACCATGAGTATAGGAGTGAGGACATCATGTTGAAGTTGTACAGGCCTCTTCTAGAATACTGTGTCCAATTCTGGTCTCCCTGTTAAAGGAGGGGTATTGTTAAACTGTACAGAAAATATTTACAAGATGTTGCCAGGACTGGAGGGTTTGAGTTATATGGAAAGGAGCTTGAAGGTTGAGGGGCGACCTTACAGAGGTTTACAATATAATAAGGGGCATATATAAGGTGAATGTCAGATGTCTTTTCCCTCGGGTGATAGACTTCAGGGTTTGTATATGAAGAGGAAGGGATTAGAGGGATATGGACCAAGTACTGGTAAAAGGGACTAGGATAAGTTCGGATATCCGGTCAGCATGGACAAGTTGGGTCGAAGGATCTGTTTCTGTGCTGTACGTCTCTATTACTCGATGACATGGTTGAGATGTATAAAATAATGAGAGGTGTTAATAAGGCAGATAGTGAGGAAATTTTCCCCTTGGACTAGAGAGCTTATTCCCCCCTAGACTTCAGGACTAGGGGACATATTTTTAAAGTGAGAGGAGAAAGATTTAAAAGGGAAATGAGGGTCAACTTTTTCTACACAGAGAGTGGTTCGTGTGTGAATGAACTTCCAGAGGAGTTAATGGATGCAGGTACAGTTCCAATGTTTAAAAGATATTTGGACAAACAGGAAAGAATTGGAGGGATATGGGCCAGGAGCAGGCGGTGGGATTATGATTAGCATTGACTTGGGGGGAACCAAAAGGTCTGTTTCCGTGCTGTATGACTTTATCACTGACATTCCCCTTAAGTCTCCTGCCCCTTACCTTAAATATCTGCACTGCCTTCCAGTCTTTACAGCATTTGTCTTAACTGGTTCCTCCATCAAGGGGAATATTTCCTGACTGTCTACCCAATCAACACCTCTCATTATTTGATACATCTCAATGATGTCATAGAGTCAGACAGATCTACAACACAGAAACAGATCCTTCAGCCCAACTCGTCCATGCCGACCAGATATCCGAAATTAACCTAGTCCCATTTACCAACACTTGGCCCTCTAATCCCTTCCAATTCAAGTTAAAAATCACACAACACCAGGTTATAGTCCAACTGGTTTATTTGGAACCACTAACTTTTGGAACGCTGCTCCTTCATCAGGTGGTGATGGAGTTTTCTAATACCCCTCCTGATACCTTTTATATGTTACTAGCCGCGTACTGGCCTGCACTTCCTCTTGCATACACGCACCGCCTGTTGCATGAAAAAGTTGGCCCTTCGGACCTTGTAAATCTTTCCCCTCTCACCCTAAACCTATACCCTCGAGTTCTGGACTACCACACCCCAGGGAAAAGACCTTGTCTATTTACCCTATCCATGCCTCCATGATTTGATAAACGTCTGGAAGGTCACTCCTCAGCCTCCAACACTCCAGGGAAAACAGCTCCAGCCTATTCAGCCTCTCCCTGGAGTTCAAACCCTCCAACCCTGGCAACATGCTTGTAAATCTTTTTTGAACCCTTTCAAATTTCACAACATCCTTTCTACAGGAATCAGAGCAGAATTGCACACAATACTCCAAAGGTGGCCTAACCAATGTCCTGTACAGCCACAACATGACTTCCAAACTCCTTTACTCAATACTCTGACCAATAAGGGAATGCATACAAAAATCCTTCTCCACTATCCTATCTACCTGTGACTCCCCTCTCAATCTCTCTGGTCTAAGGAAAATGACCCAATCTTTCCAGTCTCTCTTCATAACTGAAACTCTCCAGCTCAGGCAACATCCTTCCAAGTCTCGAGTGCTCGCATATCCCTCCTTAAATGTGGATTCCAGAAATGCAGACAACAAGCGAGCTGTCCCCTAGCCAATGTTTTCGACAGTTCTGACAGAACTTCCCAGCTCAAACTCTGTGCTTAACAAGGAAAGGCGAGTTTATCACCTGTCCCGGTGTTTAAGTGACTGGTGGACAGGCACAACAAGGTCCCTCTGATCTTCAGTGCTTCCCAGGGCCCTATAGTTCATCATGTATTCCCTTACCATGTTTGTCCCCTCTATGGTCTAATTCTATCTTCCTCACTCTTTGCCAGCACATTAGTTTTCATATCATCCGTGAACTCACTAATCAATCCTCCAACTTTCAAGTGAAAGTTATTTCTATAAACCTAGAAACTGCGAGGACCCAATACTGGCCTCTGCAAGATCCCACTGGGCACAAGCTTCCAGTTACAGAAGCAATCTCAACCATCACCCTCTGCTTCCTGCCACTCAGCCCATTGTGGATCCAATTAGCCAAATTTCCTTGGATGCCATAGGCTCTTGTCTTTGCCATCAGTGTCCCATGCAGGACCTTATCAAAAGCCCCACTGAATTCCAAGCAGCCTACACCAAATGCATTGCTGTCACCTACACATTTGGCCACCTCTTTGATAAATTCAATCAGGTTGGTCAGATATGACCTTCCTTTAATAAAACCACACCTACTGTTCTTGATTAACCCCGGCCTGCTCCAAATGCAGATTCATTCTGTCCCTAAGTATTCATTCCAACAGTTTCCCCACCGTCAGACTGATTGGCCTGTATATTCCCGGTTTCTCCCTCCTTCCTTCTTGAAGACCTTGTCACATTGGCTGCTTTATATTGATGTCTGCAGCCAAGTGTTAGGTCTCTTGTACAGTTTGGGGCAGGTGGAAAGGGACAGTGGTAGCATCTTTACCTCTGAGCTAGGAGATCCAGGTTCAAGTCCCACCTGGTCCAGAGGAATATTATACCATCACTGAACAGGTCGGTTGAGAAACCATCTCCAAGGTGTTTTTGTCTACCTGGAATTGTTTCCTCCTCTCCTGAAATGACTTAGTTAATCCTGAATAGAAATTCCAACAATACTTCTGCACCTGAATGGCACTATCTCTTCTCAATTTAATGTTGCTTGTTCCTTCCATCCCAACCTCTTCTGGGAGCTTTACAATATTCACTTTATCCCAGTTAAGTGAGTTTTTCAGCTTTTAAAAACTTTCACATTTGTATCTTTGCCAGTTTTTTGAAAATCAAGGACCATTCAACCTGAAATAACAGCCTTACACACATACACAGACACACACACATGGTTGAGGTTTTGATGGAGAGATGATTTCTCCCAGGACTGAACCCTGATCTCGGATGATGACCTCTGCAGGGAGACAGACATCAACTGCAAATGACTTCTTGGATCTTCCTATGCAGCATCCCTTCCATCGACAGCATTGGTCTGTTTGGGTGCCTGCTTTTCTAAACCGTGTCCAAGCAATAAGTGATGATAGATTCATAACAGTTTTCCTCCAATCCATGTTTAAGGCATGTGTTTGTATTATTTTTCACTGAGTGTTGATCTAATCTTCTAAAATGGGGAGTGGCTTCCATCTCAGATGACCAAACCAGCCTGCCTTGGGGACCCTGAGGAAATGATTAGGGAAGTGTATCTGTACCATTCCACCTTCTGCACCCTATACTGCCAGATAGTGCTCCCTCAGTACCTCAGAAAGCATCTCCTCAATGTGTTTATCCCCAAAGAACCTCGTCAAAACATTCATGTCCTCAACACGTCAGAAAGCAAACCTGTTGCCCCCTTGGACTGTG
This sequence comes from Chiloscyllium punctatum, assembly GCF_047496795.1. Classification (NCBI taxonomy): domain Eukaryota; kingdom Metazoa; phylum Chordata; class Chondrichthyes; order Orectolobiformes; family Hemiscylliidae; genus Chiloscyllium; species Chiloscyllium punctatum. The sequence goes on from NC_092755.1 coordinate 7,508,594, forward strand.
TTCATCCCCAAACCTGTTCTCCCTGTGATGACCCACAGCCACCCCCAAGATTGGAGGCCAGGGCCCAGAACATTATTTGAGTCTCTGGATTGATCATAGAATGTGGAAGCAGGCCATCCGGCTTATTAGGTTCACATTGACCCTCGGCAGAGCAGCCCATTCCCCCCCCCCCCCCACCCAACCCATCCCTGGATCCCTTCATTTCCTCTGGCTAACCCACCTAGCCTGCACATCCTTGGACAGTGAGAGGGAACTGGAGCACCAGGAGGCTGACACGGGGAGAATGTGCCAACTCCACACAGACAGTCGCCCGAGGCTGGGATCGAACCCGGGTGGGGTGAGGCAACACTGAGCCCCCGTGACAATCCCACCATCTCCTCCCCGTTGATGACAGTTTGATGTTTATACCCGGGGAGTATCTAACTTGTCTAGCATTTATTTAAGAAAGATTCGGGAAAAGGGCAATGCCTCCACAAGCTCAAGATGCTTGATCCCCCTTGAAAAAATATTTATATCAATATCAAAAAGAGACTTTATTCACAAAAAAAACTTTACGTACAAACATAGTCACTAAAGTTCGCATTTCAAGTGACCATCCTCAAAACGGTCTGTTCTGAAGGAACCTTCCCGCAGAAATCACTGGATTGAAAGGTGAACTCTCTCTCTCTGTCTCTTTCTCCCTCTCCCCTCAGAGATGCTGCCGGACATGCTTAGCTCCTTCAGCAATCTCTGTATTGATGTTTCAGGTCTCCAGCGCGTCCGTACAGATTGTTTTTAGTGTTGAAATCTCAAGCTTGCTCTATTAAAGGGATTGAATTCCTCCCCCGTAAAGGGGGAGGGTGGGGGGCAGTTACCTCAGCGAACAGGTTCGTGATGCCAACATTGTTAGCTCAATCTCTATCATGGAGGAGAAAGTGAGGACTGCAGATGCTGGAGAGCAGAGCTGATAAATGTGTTGCTGGAAAAGCGCAGCAGGTCAGGCAGCATCCACGGAGCAGGAGAGTCGACGTTTCAGACATGAGCCCTTCTTTAGGAGTGAGGAAAGTGTGCCAAGTAGGCTAAGATAAAAGGTAGGGGGGAGGGACTTGGGGGAGGGGTGTTGGGAATGCGATAGGTGGAAGGAGGTTAAAGTGAGGGTGATAGGCCGGAGAGGGGGTGGGGCGGAGAGTCAGGAAGAAGATTGCAGGTCAAGAAGGTGGTGCTGAGTCTGAGGGTTGGGACTGAGATAAGGTGGGGAGAGGGGTAATGAGGAAGCTGGAGAAATCTGCATTCATCCCTTGTGGTTGAAGGGTTCCTAGGCGCAAGATGAGGCGCTCTTCCTCCACCCGTTGTGTTGCTATGGTCTGGCGATGGAAGAGTCCAAGACCCTACATATCCTTGGTGGAGTGGGAGGGGGAGTTAAAGTGTTCAGGGTGGTTGGGTTGGTTGGTGTGGGTGTGCCAGAGGTGTTCTCTGAAACGTTCCGCAAGTAGGCGGCCTGTCTCCCCAATATAGAGGAGGCCACATCGGGTGCAGTGGAGGCAGTAAATGATGTGTGTGGAGGTGCAGGTGAGTTTGTGGTGTATTTGGAAGGATCCCTTTGGGGCCTTGGTGGGAAGTGAGGGGGGAAGTGTGGGCGCAAGTTTTGCATGTCTTGCGGTTGCAGGGGAAGGTGCTGGGAGTGGAGGTTGGGTTGGTGGGGTTTGGGAACCTGACGAGGGAATCGCGGAGGGAGTGGTCTTTCCAGAACGCTGATAGGGGTGTGGAGGGAAATATATCCTTGGTGGTGGGGACTGTTTGGAGGTGGCGGAAATGATGACGGATGCTGCGATGTATATGGAGGTTGGTGGGGTGGTAGGTGAGGACCAGTGGGGTTCTGTCCTGGTGGCTATTGGAGCACCACACTGTCAGACACTGAGGGAGTGTGCACTCAGAGGGTTAGTGCTGAGGGATCACTGCGCTGTCAGAGGGTCAGTACTGAGGGGCTGCTGCATTGCCAGAGGGTGAGTACTGAGGGATCACCGCACTATTGGACAGTCAGTAGTGAGGGACTGCTGCATTACCAGAGGGCCATTTCTGAGGAGTACTACACTGTCAAAGGGTCAGTACTGAGGGGGCACCACACTGTCAGAGGTTTAGTACTGAGGGAGTGCCGCACTGTCAGAGGGTCAGTACTGAGGGAGCACCACACTGTCAGAGGTTCAATCTAGAGGGAATGCCGCACTGTCTGAGGCTCTGTACTCTGAGAGCACTGCACCATCAGAGGGTCAGAACTGAGCGAGCACTACACTGTCAGAGGGTCAGAACTGAGGGAGCATGCATTATCAAAAGGTCAATACTGAGGGAGTGCTACATAGTGAGAGCGTCAGTTCTGAGTGAGAACTATTTCAGAGGGTCAGTACAGAGAGAGTGCTGCACTGTCAGAGAGTCAGTACTAAGGGAGTGCAGCACTGTCAGAGGGTCAGCACTGAGGGCTGCTGCACTGTCAGAGAGTCAGTACTGAGGGAGCACCACACTGTCAGAGGGTCAGTCTAGAGGGCAAGCCACACTATCAGTGGATCTGCACTAAGAGAGCACTGCACCATCAGAGGATCAGTACTGAGGGATGCCTCATTGCCAGAGGGTCAGTACTGAGGGAGTGCTGTACTGTCAGATGGTCAGTACTGAGGGAGAGCTGTACTTTCAGATGGTCAGTACTGAGGGAGTGCTGGACTATCAGAGGTGCAGGACCGAGGCAGAGGGTCAGTACTGAGGGAGTGCTACACTGTCAATGGGTCAGTACTGAAGGAGTACTACACTGTCAATGAGTCAAACCTGAGGGAGTGCTGTACTGCCAGAGTGTCAGTTCTGAAAGAGTGCTGTACTGTCAGAGGTTTTGTCCTGAGATTGAGCCACACTGTCAGAGGGCCAGTACTGAGGGTGCGCTGCATTGTTGGAATGTCAGTACTGAGGGATTGCCACACTGTCAGAGGGTCAGTATAGGGCCACTTCCACACTGTCAGAGGGTAAGTACTGAGGAAGTGCATCACTATCAGAGAATCAGTGTGGAGGGAGTGCAGCATTGTCAGAGGATCAGTGTGGAGGGAGTGCTGCATTGTCAGAGAGTCAGGACAGAGGGATTGCTGTGCAGTGAGAGTGTCAGGAATGATGAAGTGCGCACTCTCTGATGGTCAGTACTAATGGATGGCCATGCTGTCAGAGTGTCGAACTGTGAGAGGGTTAGAACTGAGGGAGCACCGCACTCTGAGGGGATTAGTACTGAGGGATCACCGCGCTGTGAGGGGGTCAGTACTGAGGGAGCGTCACGCTATGGACTGCTGCATTGCCAGAGGGTCAGTACTGAGAGAGTGATGGACTGTCAAAGGGTCATTACTGAGGGAGCGCTACATGGTCAGTGTGTCAGTTCTGAGGGAGTGTTGTTTCAGAGGGTCAGTACTGAGGGAGTGCTGCACTGCCAAAGGGTCAGTGCCGAGGGAGTGCTACACTGCCAAAGGGTCAGTACTGAGGCATTGCTGGACTATCAGAAGTGCAGGAATGAGGCAGTGCCGCACTGTCAAGAGTGTCAGTACTGAGGGAGTTCTGCTCTGTCGGAGGGTCAGTACCGAGGGAGTGCCACATTGTCGGAGGGTCAGTACTGAGGGAATGCCACACTGTAGAAGTGTCAGTACAAAGAGAGTGCTGCAGAGTCAGAGGGCCAGTACTGAGGGAATATTGTTGTGTTAGAGTGTCATTTCTGAGGGAGTGCTGCAGTGTCAAAGGAGCAGTGCTGAGGGAGAGCTGCACTGTCAGAGGGTCAGTACTGAGTGATCGCAGCATTGTCAGAGGGTCAGTACTGAGGGATTGCAGCACCATCAGGGGCACACGGCCAAAGGGCATTTGCACTGTTAGAGCGTCAGTTCTGAGGGAGTACTGAACGATCAGAGGATGCACCGCACTGCCTGAAATTCAGTATGAAGGTGCGCCACACTATGGGAGGGTCAGTATAGGTGCAATGCCACAGTGTCAGAGGGACAGTACTGAGGGAGTGCTGCACTGTCAGACGGTCATTTCTGAGGGAGTGCTGCATTGTCAGTGCATCAGTCTGGGGGATACCTGCATTGTAAGAGAGTCAGTATTGAGTGAGTGCCACACTATCAGATGGGCTGAATGGCCTAGTTTCTGCTCCTATGTCTTGTGGCCTAAGAGGAATATCTGAAATTGTTCAGTACATTTCTGCCTCTGCTTCCTACATACCCTGCTCAGCAATGATTCCCACGTCCAGATTCCAGAGACTGTGTTCAAACAGACCGTCTTCATTTGGTTACCACCCTCTTTTCCCAGGGATCGAGTTTTCGTTTCATGTGACTGACCTGTCAGCTCAAAGGGATATTTTCATGCTGCAGGACTGAGATTTATTCCTCAGCTTCCGTCTGCTCATCCCAAATGAATCCCACGGCCCCACACTCAGTACAGTCGTGTGTTCCTTATTTCTGAGCTTCCCAATGCTAATCCACATCCAGAATGACATCCCACACTCCTCCAAATGGTATCACAGGCTATTTGCCTGGGAGCGAGGAGTGCTAAGAGAGGAAATAAAAATCTGAAAGGACTTTACAGTGACATTAAGGTTGAATTGATAATGAGAGAAAGAGTAGGTTGTGGAACACAGTGAGAATTTGTGCATGGACCCAGAGGCTACAGTGAATGGATTCATTTTGTCAGCGCTCATTGGGACAGGGTTGATATGAAATTGTGAAGATGCTCTGTGATACAATGAAATGAATGAGCATATATAGAGAGAGAGATGGTTCTGAGTGGTCTGGCCTTCTTACAACCCAATAAATCTCCAAAGACGGTGGAAATCTATCTCAGTTTACCGAATGAGGTGATGGAGGAAGTAGCAGGTACACTTGCAAACATTTTGAAATCCCCTCTGGCCACAGGAGAGGTATCGTCGGACTGACCATGTGGTCTTGTTATTCAAGAAGGAGCATGGGATATACCAGGCAGCTACAGGCCAGTCAGGCTAATACCGTGGGTGGGACGTCTGTTGGAAGCAATTTTGGGTGATAGAATTAATCAGCATTTAAAGAGACTGGAGTTCATGAAGACCAGTCAGAATGGTTGTGTGAAGGGGAGGGTCAGGTCTGACCAATGGGATTGCTCTTTTTAAGGAGGTGACCCCGTGTGTAAATAAGGGCAATCCTTTCCTGTCGCCTGCTTGGAGGTCAGTAAGGCTTTTATCAGGACCCATACTGGAAACCGATAGTGAACATAAAAACTCAAGATCCAAGGAATTTGGCGCAGAATGCTGAGTGGCAGGAAGCAGACAGTGATGGCCCAATTAGAAATCTCTGTCCGTTCATGTCTCACTGTCGGGGTCTTACTATGTGGTTGATAGAAAAGATTTAGATTTGAATGGTGGAGGGTTAATCATTGGGTTCATGAATGATATGAAGATTGGTTGGGTCATAAATACTGAGGATGATAGCCTTAGATTACAGAAGGATGGAGATGGCCTTCTCAGATGGACCGATCAGTGGCAACGGGTGAGGTGCCTGAAGACTGGAGGGTGGTTAATGATGTGCCATTATTGAAGTAAGGCTGCAAGGAACAGCCATTGAACTATGGAGCTGGGAGCCTGATGGCAGTTGGAGGGCATTCTGAGAGACAATTTACATGCATTTGGAAAAGCAAGGATTGATTAGGGATGGTCAGCTTGGCTTTGTTTGTGGAAATGATGTGTCCAACTTGATAGAGCTTTTGAAGGGATGACCAAGGAGATAGATGAGAAGGTTTTACATGGGAAGTTGCTTAGAAAAAGGTTAGATGAGATGGCATCCAGGGAGAGAGGACAGCACAGTGTCTCAGTGGTTTGATTCTAACTCCCGGTGACTGTCTGTGTGGAGTTTACACATTCTCTCTGTATCTGTGCGGGTTCCCTCCAGGTGATCCAGTTTCCTCCCACCGCCCAAAGATGCCATGGGAAACGCAGCATTACAGGGATAGAGTAGAGGATGTGAGTCTGGGTGGGATGCTGTTCAGTCAGTGTGGAGCCAATGGACGGAATGGCTTGCTTCAACACTGTAGGAATTCTAAAATTAATCCAGAGAGACAAGTAATGTTCTGGGGACCTGGGCTCCAATCTTGGACAGGGGTGGATGTGGGTCCTTACAGTCTGAAGGAGTTTGAATGCAATCCGAGGGGGGGCTGGGCTGCATCCTGAAACGTTGAGGATGTGAATGTTTTGTGGAGCTACTGTCTGAGGGGTTTTAGGTGTTAAACACAACAAAGTGGTGCTTTCTTCGGTATTGAGGGAGCACTTTCTGAGGTATTGAGAGAGCACTTTCTGAGGTACTGAGGGAGAACTATCTGGCGGTACAGAGTGCAGAGGGTAGAAAGGAACAGATGCAATTCCCCGAGGCACTCTGGTGTTGTAATTTGAAATGGAAGCCACTCCCCATTTCAGAAGATTCAGATCATTTTAAACAATCAGTGAAAAATAACAGCAGCATGTGTCTGAAACATGGTTTGGGGCAAAACTTTCACCAATCTATTGTCACTTGTTGCTTGGAGACGTTTTAGAAAAGCAGGCACCCAAACAGACTAATGCTGTCGATGCAAGAGGTGGTGCACAGGAAGATCCAACAAGTCATCTGTAGCTGCTGTCTGTCTCCCTGGAGCAGTCATCATGTGAGATCAGGGTTCAGTCCTCGGAGGAATCATTTCTCCAGCAATACCTCAACCATGCCTTTACAGCTGTGTGTGTGTGTGTGTGTGTGTGTGTGTGTGTATGTGAGAGAGAGAGAGACACAGAGAGAGGAGAGAGAGAGAGAGAGACTGCCCGTGTTTGTGTGTGTGAAAGAGTGGATGCATGTGTATCTCTGTGTGTCTGTGTGTGTGTGTGTGTGTGTGTGTAAGAGAGTGTGTGTCCACGTGTGTGTGTGTGAGAGAGTGTGTGAGAGTGTGCCTGTGTGTGTTTGAGGGAGCGTGTGTCTGTGTGTATGTGTGTGTGTGAGAGAGTGTGTGCCTGTGTGTGAGATAGAGTGTCTGTGTGTGTGTGTGAGAGAAAGTGTGTGTGCATGTGTGAGAGAGAGTGTCTGTGTATGTTAGAGAGTGAGTGTGTGCGTGTGAGAGTGTGTGTGAGAGAGAGTGTGTGTATGTGTGTGAGAGAGTGTGCCTGTGTGTGTGAGTGTGTGTGTGTGTCCATGTGTGTTTGTGAAAGCGAGATAGTGTGCCTGTGTTTGTCTGAGAGTGTGTCTGTGTGTGTGTGTGTGAGTGTCTATGTGTGTTTGTGAGAGAGAGATCATGTGCCTGTGTGTCTGAAAGAGAGTGTGTCTGTCTATGTGTGTTTGTGAGAGAGAGATAGTGTGCCTGTGTGTGTCTGAAAGAGAAAGTGTGTCTGTGTGTGAGAGAGTGTGTCTGTGTGTATGTGTGAGAGACAGATTGTGTCTGTGTGTGTGTCTGTGTTTGTGTGTGCGAGAGTGCATCTGTGTATGTGTGTGAGAGAGAGAGTGTGCCTGTGTGTGTATGTGTGTGTGAGAGAGTTGTGCCTATGTGTATGTGTGTCTGAGAGTGTGTCTGTGTGTGTTTGAGGGAGCGTGTGTCTGTGTGCGTATGTGTGTGTGTGAGAGAGAGCGTGTATAAACTAGCCAATCTTATCAGGTGCCCATGGATATAAAATCCAGCTGCTGTTTCAGGTGAAATGGTCCTCGTGTCTCCAAAGACACAAAAGCTGCAAGAGTGACTTAACTGGGGGAAAGAGAGTGCTGTTCATTCCAGTGGGGATTCATCCAGTAAACCTTCCCCACACACTAACATCCCTCTGGCAATGCAGTGACTAGTCCTGCACACAGTGCTCCAGGTACAAACCAATGTAATGTCACCATAGTCTTACCAGAGCATGGGACAGCTCCTCATTAGAGAGTAGGGTCTGGTGGGGATTTAATCAGGGGGTCACCAGGGCCCAGCTGAGGGGAGAGGTTGGGAAGGAGAGTCCTTCAGAGTAACTTCAGCTAATGTGGTAAGCTAACTGACCAGCCAACTGAGCTAACCGACCTCACTCCAGGGGCATGACCTGTATAACCCAATCATAGCCAGCCTGCACCTCAATAGCAGCCACGAGCAAGGCCATTCGGCCCCCACTCTAACCCAGAAGGGAGAGCACGGGAAGCTGATGAAGGAACCAAGCCCCTCCCATGTGACCTTCTGAAATGGAGCTGGAGGACAGGGCAGACCTGGCCTGCTGTTTGCTTCCCCGAGACTGGCCTGCTCCACCTTAGAGTGAGAGACTGAGGGGAACCTCGAGGAGATTTCACTTCTCACTGAGAGGCTGCAACTCCAATCCAAATCAGGCTGGTTCCCTCCGAGACTCACGGAAGAGTGCAGCCCTCTACAGATCAGGGCCTTGTGGAGGCATAACCTCCAGGGTGGGGGCCAAGAGCTGGGAGATAGCATGAAGAACATAAGACCATCCGAAATAGGAACAGGAGGTGACCATCCAGCCCTTTGAGCCTGTTCTGTTATTCAATAGGATCGTGAATGATTTAGCATTTGATTTGGGAGCTGAAACCAGGACAGTGCAAAGACAGAGAGAATCAAATTATTCTGCAATACGGAATCATCAGACAGGAGCTGGAACCAGAGAGAGTGAACACACACACACACACACAGATACAGACACGCACGTGCACACACACACTCAAATTCAGGCTGTTTCTGGGAATTTTACCACAAGGGGCGAGCTCTACACTGAGGAGAGACAAAGGCACAAAATGCTGGAGAGGGGGCAGCTGCACAGTCTGATCCCACCGATCTCACTGCTTCCCACTCCCATGAGTCCTCTCATGTCTATTTCTGTGTTCCCAGTTCTCTCTCCCACATCTTTCCTTCAATTCCTATCTCTCAACATTCTTCAGATCTCTGCCCTGTTGACATTTCCCTGTAGATTCCCTTCCTTCAACACTCTGCCACTTTGTCACCACACCATGTTTTTCAGGAATGCTGAATCATTCAATCTTTTCCAAAACCAACATCTTGCTCATCTCTCTCTGCAACTTTCTCTCAGCTCTGTGGGATCTTGCTATTCTTGTCTGTACATCATTCTCGCTGCATCGCAGCAGACCCCCAAAACCACCAAACTCTCTCAGGTCTATCACTCTGCTGCTGCAACTCCTCTCTCTCACTCTGTCCTATATCTCTCCCTGGGTTTTCTCTCTTGCTGTCTATCTGGCCTTCTCTCCATGTCTTCGCCTTCCCTTTTTCACCTTCTATCAGTCTGACATTGTATTTCTCTTCCTGGGGTTTTACTCTCTCTCTCTCTCTCTCTCTCGCCCCTTTCTCTCTCTGCCCCTCTCCTGCTCTCTTTCAGTTCTTCTCACTTTCTCTCCCTCCCTCTGTCTGCCTGTCTTTCTCTTGTTCTCTCCCTCCCTTTCACTGTCTGTCTGTTCATCTCTCTTTATCTCTTGTAGTTTCTCTTCCTCTTTCTCCCTGGACCTCTCTGCTCTGTCCCAGTGACTGGGGAAGGTACATTGAGAACAGTTTGTCTCTTTGTCGCTGGATGCAGTACAGTTAATGCAGGGGATCAACCTTTTCCTGGTCTCTTCCGGGTTTTACCCCAACTGTGGGGAGGGGGTGAGTGTAAGGGACATAAATTACTTTTCTCATTGAGTCTGAAATCAAGCAAAAGAGAAGGGGAGGGTTACAAAAAGAGAGAAAGAGACATGAAGAGAGTGGGGATAGAGAAAGTGAGGAGAGAGAGAGGTGGGCAATGAGAGAGAGGGAGACGGAGAGAGTGAGAGAAGGACAGAGTGAGAGAGACAGGGAGAAGAAGAAGGACACATATGGAAGGAGAAGGACAGTGTGTGTGGCTAGAGAATGGTTGCAGAGTGGGATCTTGCTGTGTTAGTCTCTGCACCATGTCCTCCAGCCCAGGAGCTGTGGGTCTACATGGGAAGGGGGAGAGTGGGAGACAAGGAGGGAGTGGGACAGCCAGAGACAGGAGGAGTGTTTGATGGGGTTTTGGGGTTGGTGGAGAAAGGAGGGTCTGTTGTCAGAGAGAGAGAGAGAAATTGAGGGAGGGATAGCATGAGATGCAAAGTCTGAGACAGGACGGAGAAGAGGTCTCCATGGAAAGGATAGCCAGTGAGGCCATTCAGGGGCCAATCCTGAGGATCCTGAACAGGACCAGGATCATTTAATGGGGGAGGGGGGGAGAATGGGCAGAAAAGATTCCATATGTGATACAAGCCTGTAATTCTGGCACTGGGAACTTGCTGTGCATTAAAACAGCCACAGGCCAGTCAGTCAACCCAGACTCATTTACCTGTGTGAGAAAGTGAGGATTGCAGATGCTGGAAAGTCAGAGTTACAAAGTGTGGAGCTGGGGAAGCACAGTGGGTCAGCCAGGAGAGTCGATGGTTCAGGCCTGACCTGAAAGGCTTTTCCAGCTCCACACTTTTCCACTCATTTCCCTCTGCCCCAGGGAGTGGGGCTCACATCAATGTTGGGGGCAGCGAAATATTTGGTGGGGCAATTATTTGGGAGGGAAGATATTTGGGGAAGGGGATATTTGGGAGGAGAGTGAAAATGGGGGGCATTGTATTTTTGAGGGCGTTCAAAGTTTGGTGAGATCTTTCAGGTCTGAAATAGTGAATAACAGAAAGGGAGGGTGAGAAAAAGGGAGAGAGAGATCGTGAGAGTGGGGATGGAGAAGGAGGGTAGGAGAAAGATGGGCAGAGAGAGACAGGGAGAGGGAGAGAGAGAGAAAGACAGACAGAGAGAGACAGAAGGGCAGAGGGAGAGAGGACAGAGAGAGGGAGAGAAGGGGAAGTCAGACTGAGATAAACTGGAGTTAAAACATGGACAGACTGAAGGGGTGACACTCGTTATTCCAGTTGGTTTCAACTCTCTCTCAATTGTTTTTCACATTCCCTCTCTCCCATGCCCCTGGGTTTTGCTTCAGCATGACTCTCTCTCTCTCTCTCTGGTTCTGCTTCTGGGTCTGCCAAACTCTTTTCTCTCTTCCTCTCTCTCTCTGGATAGTCAGATGGTCTCTGTCTCTTGCCATGCTGGTCTCCTCAGAAGGCCTCCAGAGATTCAGGCAGTCTGCAGATAAACCCTGTTTTTGTTCATTTCTGGATTGTTTTCAGTAACTTTCTATCATTGTGGCCAATTAGGAGAATCCGTTAATAGTTTGAAGCATTGCCAATCATTTGGATGGCTTGTTGCTGTTCGTTTCTTTGTGTAGCAGGAGCCGGTGCCTTCCTGTCTGGGCCCTCATTTGTTTGGTAGATACGTCTGTCCAGAATAACTGTTGCCTTTTACATTATGCTGTGTTTGCACTGTGCCTTGTGTGCGGGTTTTGTGATTTGGGAAATTTCCTTGGCCAATAAACCTTGGCTGTCTATCTGTGTTTTAGCCAGGAGGTTGTGACATTTCCCCAACTCATCCAATTGAAAGGAAAGAAAAGAAGCTTATGTAATAAATTACAAACCTAATTTTAAAAGCTGGTTATGCTTGTTGTCAGAGTAGCCAGCTGTCTGTGCAAAAGCCATTGTGTACATTGGTCAAACCGATGGTCTTATAGCTGATAAGTGATATCATAAAATCTTGACAGAACAGAATCAGGCTGTTCAGCCCATTGAGTCCACAATGACCCTCTGAAGAGAATCCAAGTCAGACCCACTCCCTCGATGGTATCCCTGAAATCCCACATTTCCTATTGCTATTCCTGCTAGCCCGAATATCCCTTGACACAATGGGCAATTTAACATGGCCAATCTGTCATAATGGCAACTATGGACAGGCAATCAATACTGGTCCAGCCAGGAACACTCAAACACTGCAAATGAATGAAACTAAGGTGATCACCCAGGGAGTTCCATCTACCTTCCAGCCCCTGGGGATATGTCCAGGCATGATTCACCATGATCGTACCCATCTGTTGCAGCCTGCAATCCTAACCACCGGTATCCCGGGATATATCAAGGTGAGTGCGGTTAGGACCACAACCGATGTAAGAGGAGCCGAATTATTGGATAACAGGCGATGGGAATGTCATGGTATGACTTGTTCCTTCCCATTTACGTAAGTATGGTCCCTGGCAATGTTCCCTCTATTTCCACAGTAAGTGGGAGGTAATCATGGTAACCCATCCAAATACAACTCCGATAATTTGGACTTCATCCTAACTTTGGTCACTTGGGTTAAGTGGAATCCCTCATACCAAGCCCGGGTGTCCCACCGAGAGTGTCCTTACAGCTGTTATTAACCCAGCCCTTGGTGGGCTGCTGTCACTGACAGTGAGAGACGTTGGTGTGGGTGTTCTCCTGGAACAAATATTTATGCTGTTTGTCACTAACCCAGGATGGGATTTTCCCTTGGCTGGCCTGCCTGAGCTCCTCCCTCAGCTCCTCCATCATCCTGTTACCATAGATACTGCACAGGGTGTGGTTTTACTGCTCACCATAATCTCTGATTGAGCCCTGGATGATCTTGTTAATCGTGTTGGCGTGACCCTCCAGTTTGGTCACTAAGTGATGGTTAGCCTGATTCTCCACTAGTTGTCCCATGGTCTCCTCTGGGTTTTCTGTATTAAGTCTTTCTCAGGCTCATGAGAGAGTTGTTGGGTCAGGATCCTGAGTTTATTCTCCAAATTAGCCAAGTCAGCATCCTGACCGGTAACACTCCTGCCCTGGGAGTGGACTCGTATACTGTGGCTAAATCATTAAGGAGTTCCCTTTTCTTTTGTCTTTTAATTACTTTTCTGGGTTCTGTGTTTTCCTTCAAATATCCCTGTCCTTTGTCCCATTATCCTGTGGGTCAGTTGGGAACATGATTATTTTAATGGGGAAGGACACCACTCTGATTACTGTCTCCCTGATACATTCATTACTGTCTCCCTGATACATTCATTATGATTAGTGTCAGTTTGTGATAAATGTTCGTGAACAAGGAATTCCCTGTGAGTTTAGTGACTAGTCTATTGTGAGAGCCTGGTATGTGTGGGACAAGCTGGGGGAGGAGCCTTCCCTCCTGGTCACAGCCCGTTTTTAATTTTGTTTCTGAGGAATTCTCCCTGGTGGGCTTCCTGGGATATCACTGTCTGAAAATGACCCCTAGTCCAGGCAGGGTGCTTGGTATCCTACTACCATTCTCGGGGAAACCCTACCAATCGCTTCTGATCCCTGAGCTCCTGGAACACAATGTGGAAATCCCTAAAGTCTATTTCGTATTCAGCAATTAATTAGCAGAGAGCCCAAGCCTCATTACGGGCACGATTGAGGGGTCGAATCCCAGATGTCTCTCCTCCTTTCTGAGACATGGGAGACAAAGGGTCGGGCCCAGTTTCTCATCGCTAAGAGAGGTGCAGATCATATCCCCAAAAATCCAGACAAATTGTGTCTCCGGGTGAAGCTGACAGGGGGGAGGGGAGGTGCATTCCCCTGGTTGTTGTTCTGCAGTTATGTATCGCCTCTGCAGGATATGCCTTATCCTGCCCTCGAGCAGTGAGGATCGCTGCCTTCATCTCATCATGGATGCCCCTCCCTAGCTGTTGGCCCTCAGGGAGGGCTGAATGGCCTGCTGGACTAAGGCACATGGCGATTCATTTGGTTTGCTCCTCAGCGTCCACTCTGTGTATGACAGAGTGTCAGTCAGTCTCTGTGACAGAGATGGGATCTTTTTGGTGCTGCCCACCAGCTGGGTGCCCGGAATGACTGTTGTGTACGGAGTTCTTAAATGTATCCTCCTTGACCACTTGCACTGGTAGTTCATTCCGTATGTGTAACACCCTCTGGGTAAAAGCATTGTCCCTCAGGTTCCCTTTTAATCGTTCCACTTTCACCTTAAACTGATGCCCTTTCATCCTTGATTCCCCAAGCCTTGGATAAAGACTGAGTGCATTCACCCTATCCATGTCTCCCATGATCTTATACACCTCTATAAGGATACCCCTCAGTCTCCTACACACGAAAGAAAATGTCCTTGCTTGTCCAACCTCTCTCTATATCTGTCTAGTTGAGTTCTGGCAACATCCTTCTGTACTCTTTCCAGTTTAATAACATCCTTCCTATAGCACGGTGGGCAAAACTGAACACAATACTCCAAGTGCGGCCTCACCAACATCCTGCACAACTACAACAGAACTTCCCAACTTCGATATTCCATGCCCTGACTGATGAAGGGCCCAGTGTGCCAAAAGCCTTCTTCACTGCCCTGTTTCCCTGAGTTCAGAGAGCCGTGCTCCTGGAATCCAAGGTCCCTCTGTTCCACTGCACTCCTTCAGGCCCGACCATTCACCATGAAACCCCTGTCTTGATGTGACTTTCCAAAATGCAAGATCTCACCCTTGTCTGTATTAAACTCCATTTGCCATTTCTCAGCCCAATTCCCCAGCTGATCAAGGTCCTGTTGCAATTGCTGAGAACCTTCCTCACTTATTTTAGTGTAATCTGAAAACTTTCTAATCATGCCTTAAACACCCGCATCCAAATTATTGATATAGATAACAAACAGCAATGGGCCTAGCACTGACCAGCTCAGCGGCACAATGGATCAGTGGTTAGCACTGCTGCCTCATAGCACCGTGGATCTGGGTTCAATTCCAACCTCACAGGATGGTATATGTGGGTTAGATCCTGTTAGGGTTAGATTTCCGACAGTATGGAAACAGGCCATTTGGCCCAACAAACCACACCGACCTGCTGAAGAGTAACCCTCCCAGATCCATTCTCCCAACCCAACATTTACCCTTAATGAATGCACCTAGCATTATGAACAATTTAGCCTGGCCAATCCATCTGACCTGCGCATTTTTGGAATGGGGAGGAAACCAGAGCACCCAAAGGAAACCCACACAGACACAGGGAGAATGTGCAAACTACACACAGTCACCCGAGGCTGGGGTCGAACCCGGGTCCCTGGCGCTGTGAGGCAGCAGTGCCAACCGCTGAGCCACCATGCCACCCCAACTGAGTTTGTACGTTCTCCCCATGTCTGCGTGGGTTTCGTCTGGGTGCACCGGTTTCCTCCCACAATCCAAAGATGTGCAGGTCAAGTAAATTGGCCATGCTCAATTGCCGAGAATGTTCATGGATATGTAAGTAAGTTGCATTACTCAGGGGTAAATGTAGAGTAATAAAGTAGGGGAATGAGTTTGGGTGGAATAATCATCAGAGGGCCAGTAGACTTGTTGGGCCGAAGGGCCTGTTTCCACAGAGGAGGGATTCTATGATCCTATGACCGCTGAGGCACACCACTAGTCACAGGCCTGCAGTCAGACTGTTACCCTCTGCTTCCTACCATCAAGCCAATTGTGTACTCAGTTTGCCAACGCCCCCTGGATTCCATGCAATGTAACCTTCCAGAGCAAGGTACCATGTGGAACCTTATCAAAGGCCTTCCTGAAATCTGTCGAGTCGACATGTACTGGCCTGCCCTCGTCAAACTTCCTGATCACTTCAATAAAGAACGCTGACAAATTTGTGAGGCATGGTCTCCCATGCACAAGGCTTTGCTGACTACTCCCAATCAAATGTATTTCCAAATGCATGTCTATCTAATCTCTCAGCATCTTCTCAAGTAACTTACTTACCACGGATGTTAGGTTTACTGATCTATAGTTCCCAGGTTTATCTTTGCAGCCATCCTTGAATAAGGGCGCAACATATGCTGTCCTCCAGTCTTCCGGGACCTCACCCGTGGCTAAAGGTGAGGCAAAAAGATCAGCAGGGACCCCACAAGTACTTCCCTCACCTCTTGAGGTGCTGTTGGATATATTTGGTCAGGTCCAGGAGATTTATCCACCTTCATACATTCTAATGCATTCAACACAGTAATCCTGGGCCACGAGGAGGGGATGGTGTGGGTTTCTAACTTGAACTGATAGTGACAGATTTTATAAACTTGTATTAGTAATCTCAGTAAATATTCTGCTAAACTCTGATTGAATTACTCAGTATATCAGGATCTGGATATTCGCATTGTGTGTGTGAGTATTGTGTTCCAGATCAATCCCATTTGCTGCTTAAAAATTCTCCTTTGAAACATCGCATTCTCTCAAAAGGTCTCCTCAAACCTTCAATGTGTCATGTAATCCTTTTATGATGACCTGATGAGTGTAAGGTTTATTATTCGAATGTGTAATTTTTGTATAAGGATGTCTTAGAGAGGGAGCAGAATATTCTTAAAGGGGAGAATAACCGTTTTGAGGGGAGGCTGTTGTTTATTGGTATCAATGACATAGGAATAGAAGAGTTCACATTATTGGATCATTGGAATCTCTTGTGGGGTAGAATTGACCTCCATCAGAAGGATGGATTGTACTGGCACTGAAAGGGAACAGTTGCTAGTGCTATTCAGGAGGCATTAAACCAGTGAAGGAATGTGGGTAACCCAGAGAGAGAGTGAGGGAAGAGCTCAGTCTGACGTCGGTACAGTTCAGACGTCAAACAGTCAAGGCAGGCAAAGGCATGGCAGAGAACGAGGTAGGACTGAGCAGTTACCCTGCATTTATTTCAGTGCAGGAGGCCCGATAGGTCAGGCAGATGAGCTCAGGGCATAGTTTTGAACATGGCACTGGGATATTATAGCAATTACAGAGGCATGACTCAGGGATGGATAGGACTAGCAGCTTAATGTTCCAGTGTATAGATGCTATAGCAAAGATAGAAATGGGGCCAACAGAGCAGGGGGAGTGGTATTTTTGATAAGGGATAACATTCCAGCTGGGTTTCAAGAGGGTATTCCTGGGAGTACATCGAGGCAAGTTATACAGGTGGAACTGAGAAATAAGAAAGGGATGATCTCCTTACTGGGATTGTATTATTGATCTCTCCTCACCTCTAACCCCAATAGTCAGCAGGGAATTGAGAAGCAAATTTACGAAGACATCACTTATCTGTAAGAATAGTATGGTTGCATACAAGACTTGACCTTTTTTATTCATTCACAGGATGAGGGTGTCACTGGCTGGGCCCAAAGGGTAGTCACATTGCTGTGGGTCTGGAGTCACATGTAGGCCAGACCTGGTAAGGATGGCAGATTTCTTCCCTGAAGGATATTAGTGAATCTGATGGGGGTTTTTTTTCACAACAATGGATTCATAGTCTTTCATAGATTCATAATTCCAAATTTTTATCGAATTCACATTCCACCATCTGCCATGGCAGGATTCCCACCCAGAGCTCCAGAACATTATCTGGGTATCGGGATTATCCGTTTAGCGAAAATATCACTAGGCCATTTGGCAGGGTGAGTGAGTGAGGTATCCGTAGGACAGCACATCAGCACCAAAATTCCCATGGTCTCTGCAGAAGATAGAAAGGGCTGGGGAGGGAAATATATTCCTAGTGGTGGGGTCTGACTGTAGGTAGCAGAAATGGCAGAGGTTAATGCACTGTATCTGATGATAAGTGAGGTGGCAGGTGAGGACCGGTGGATTATATTCTTGTGGTTGGAGGGGTGGTGTAAAGGCGAAGGTGCAGGAAGTGGAGGATATGCATTGAAGGGCATTGTTGATCACGTGGAAGGGAGATGTGGTCCTTGAAATTGGAAACCTTTCTGGGATGTCCTGGAGTGGAATTGCTTCTCCTCGGAGCAGATATGGCAGAAGCAGAGGAATTGAGAGTACAAGATCACATTTTTACAGGAATATACTCAAGGGTAATCAGGAGAGCAAAAAGGGGACATGACATATCTCTAGGAAATGGTTTAAGGAGAATCCAAAGAGATTCTACAAATACATCAAGGATAAAAGAATAACCAGGCAGAGAATAGGACACCTTAAAGATTAAGAAGGCCATCGATGTCACAACAGGAAGTGTGAGAGATACTGTGCTATTCTGTTCTAGAGAGTTTGGAGAAATAATAGTGATAACTTGAAAAGTGTCCATATTACAGAGGAGGTGGTACTGGATGTCTTAAATCGTAGCAAGGTGTATCCCAGAAATTTGTGGGAAGCTAGGAAAGTGATAGCAGTGTCCCTCCCTGAGATATTTATATCATCGTTTGTGACAGGTCAGGAGCTGGAAGATGTGTGCCATTATTTTAAAAAGTGGTAAGGAAAGGCCAGGGAACAAGAGGACAGTCAGTCACCCTGACATCAGTGGCAGGCTAGTTGTTGGAAGGGATTCTGAGGGATAGGATTTACATGTATTTGGAAAGACGAGGAATGATTAGGGATAGTCAAAGTGGCTTTGTGTGTGGGAAAGTCTCTTTCTCTAACTTGATTAAGTTTTTTTGAAGGCAGACTGTGGACATTGTCTATATGGATACTGAACGATGTTCCACAAAGCAGACTGGTTAGCAAGGTTAGATAACATTGAATGTTGGGAGAACCAGACATTTGGATACAAAACTGGCTTGAAGGTAGGCGGCAGAGGGTGGTGATGGAGGGTTGCTTTGTGGGCTGGAGGCCTGTGAGCAGCAGTGTGCTGCAGGAATGGATATTGGGCCCTTAAATAAATGACTTGGATGTGAATATGAGGTATGTTCAGTAGGTTTACAGAAGACACCAAAATTGGAGGTGTAGTGGACAACGAAGTAGGTTAGTTCAGAATACAACAGGATGTTGATCAGATGGGCCAATGGAGCAAGGAATGGCAGATGGAGTTCAATTTAGATAAATGTTAGCTGTTGTATTTTGGAAAAGCAAATCAGGACAGGACATATGCACTTAATGGTAAGGTCCTTGGGAGTGTTGTTGAACAAAGAAACCATGGTGTGCAGTTTCATTGTTCCTTGAAAGTGGTGTTGCAGGTAGGAAGGCTAGTGAAGGTGGCGTTTGGTACACTTATATTTGTTGGTCAATGCATTGAATACAGAAGCTGGGACGTCATAATGTGGCTGGACAGGACATTGATTAAGCCATTCAGGAATTTTGTTTTAAGTTCAAAATTCCCTGTTGTGGGAAGGGGGTTGTGAATCTTGAAAGAGTTCAGACAAGATTTACAACCATTTTGCCAGGTTGGAGGATTTGAATTAAAGGGAGAGGCTGAATAGGCTAGGGTTAATTTCCCTGGAGAGTCAAAGACTGAGAGGTGATTTTACGGAGATTTATAAAATCACGAGGGGCATGGATATGGTGAACAGCCAGAGTCTTTTGCCCCCAGGTTAGATGGGTCCAAAACAAGAGCACATGGGCTTAAGTTGAGAGGGCAAAAATTTAAAAGGGATCTAAGGGGCCATGTGTTCAAGCTGAGCTGTGTGGAATGAGCTGCCAGATGAAGTAGTGGAGGCTGATAGAATTACAACATTTAAAAGGCATCCGATTGGGTATATGAATAGGAAGGGCTTCGAATGATACGGACCAATAGCTGACAAACCGGACCCCATTAGTTTAGGATTCCAAGTTGGCATGGACCAGTTGGACCAAAGGTCTGTTTCTGTGCTGTACATCTCTGACACTAATAAATGAAAATAAAATGTGTTCCTCTTTTGTGGAGAGCTAGCAGAAGCACAGATAATTATCCTTGGAGCTGAGAAGGTTAAGCAATGATTTCAACCAGGTGCAGATTTGTTTCCAAGGTATTTAATTTACAGAGAGAGAGAAGAATTGTTAACAACGTCA
The DNA here is from genome assembly GCF_047496795.1 of Chiloscyllium punctatum. Classification (NCBI taxonomy): domain Eukaryota; kingdom Metazoa; phylum Chordata; class Chondrichthyes; order Orectolobiformes; family Hemiscylliidae; genus Chiloscyllium; species Chiloscyllium punctatum. The sequence goes on from NC_092755.1 coordinate 7,528,122, forward strand.
CAATTTTAATAACTATTTTCAAGTAATTGGCAACTAATGCAGGATGAATATGTGAATATTATTTTATTCAGTAAATTCTGAGCATCTGGAACAGTCTGAATGGCAGCTGGACACAGATTCAGCAGCTATTCATAAACAGATTTGGAATTTTACTTTTTAAGCAAAGATTTGGGGGGCTATGGGCAAATGGGAGGGGAGTTGGGACAGATTTGCAGCATCTCCAGAGAGAGGGAGTATAGCCCCAATGGGCTGAATAGCCCCCAGCCCCTGTGCTCTGTGATACTGCCCCATTCACTGTGAATGATGAAGCTCATCCCAGGGCAGAGAGGGAGGATACCACCACTCACCTCACAATGGGCCTCAGGTGATTGATGTCAGCGCAGGCCAATAAGAGGCAGAGGGTGGGACTGGAGGACCAGGCAGGACCAGTTTGTCTTCCAACCAATCGGAGTGAATGAGGGTATCCTTAAGGCTGGAATTAAAGGAAGGCACATGTAGCGGAGATTAGAGATAGGGAGATTTCTGTGGCTGAAGAGGAATCATATAAATAAGGAAGAGTTGTGAGGCTGGATGAGGTGACAGTGATCGGGAGAGTTGTGAGGATGGAGGGATTTGGAGGTAGTGAGAATTAGAGTCCTAATGTTATACAGCAAGGAAACAGGCCCTGTGGTCCAACCATAATTCCAAACTGAACTAATTGTACCTGCCTCCACTTGGTCCACATCCATCCAAATATTTCCTAGTTATGTACTTATCTGAATGTATTTTAAATATTGTAATTGTATTCACAACTACCACTTCCTCTGGAAGTTCATTCCACACGTGTAAATTTTTAAAAAAAACCCTAATGTCTTTTCTCAAATCTTTCTCATCTCTTCTCAAAATGAATGCACCTGAATTTTGAATTCCCCTCTCTCCCGGCTATTCACCTTTATCTACACTCTTCACGACTTCATAAACCTTTTAATAAGGTCACCCCTCAACCTCCTACACTCCAGTGAAAAAAGTCCCAGCCTCTCCTGATAACACAATCCCTCCATTCCCATTAACATTCCAGTAAATCTCATCGGAACCTGCTCCGATTTAATGATATCCTTCCTATAACAGCATGACCAGAGCTGGGTTTAGAATTCCAGAAGAGGCCTCCCCAACCTCAATATAACGTCCCAACTCCTATACTCAAAGGTGTGAACAATGAAGGTAAGTGTGCTTGAACACCTTCTTAACCACCCTGTCTACATGTAACACAAACTTCAATGACGTGAAGCCCTCGGTCTCTTTGTTCCATATCACTACTCAACGCCTTACGTTTCATGAGTGTACGTCCCGCCTTCGTTTGTTTTATCAAGATGTAATATTTTGCATTTATTCCAATCCAAAAATCCTTTGAGTATAAAGGCAGTAGGAGTATAATTAAGAGGGAAATGGGGAGGCAAAAAGGAGACATGAGATAGCTTTGGAAAATAGGGTTAAGGAAAATCCAAAGGGCTTTTATAAATACATGAGGAACAAAAGGATAACTAGGGAGAAAATAGAGACCCTCAAAGATCAGCAAGGCAGCCATTGTGTGGAGCTGCAGGTGATGGGCGAGATGGGAAACAAGTATTTTGCATCAGTGTTTACTGTGAAGAAGTACATGGGAGATATAGAATGTGCAGAAATAAATGGTGACATCTTGAAAAAAAGTCCATATTACAGAGGAGGAGGAGGAGGTGCTCAATAAGTGGCTAAGGAGCTGGTGCAGGGGAAAAGGATTCACATTTTTGGATCATTGTGATCAACTCTGAAGTAGAATTGATGGATTGTACCTGATTTGGAAGGTGTCTAATATCGAGGCAGGGAGACTTGTTAATGCTACTCGGGAGGCAGTAAACCAGCAAGGAGTGGGTGTGATCGCAAATAGATAGTGAGAAAAGAGGTATCTCTGAGGGGTACAGTTCAGAAGGCAAATAGTAATTTCAGGCAAAGGCAAGGCACAGAACAAGGTGGGATTTAGCAGTTACACTGCATTTATTTCAATGCAAGAGGCCTGACAGGGAAGGCAAATGAGCTCAGGGTATGGTTTTGAACATGGCACTGGGATATCATGGGTATTATAGAAACGTGGCTCAGGGATGGAAAGGACTGGCAGCTTAATGTTTCCAGGTATAAATGCTATAGGAAGGATAGAAAGGAGGACAAGAGGAGAGGGAGTGGCATTTTTGATTAGGGACAGCATTATGGTTGTGCTTAAGGAGGACATTCCTGGGAGTACGTACAGTGAAGTTATTTGGGTGGAACAGGGAAATAAGGAAGGGATGATCTCCTTATTGGGGTTGTCGTGTGGGTTTCATCTGGGTGCTCTGGTTTCCTCCCACAGTGCAAAGATATGATGGGTAGGTTCGATTATCCAGGCTGAATTGCCCACAGTGTTCAGGGATGTGTCGGTTGGGTGGATTATCCTGGCTGAATTGCCCACAATGTTCAGGGATGTGTATGTTGGGTGAATTATCCAGGCTGAATTGCCCACAGTGTTCAGGGATGTGGAGGTTGGGTGGATTATCCAGGCTGAATTGCCCACAGTGTTCAGGGATGTGGAGGTTGGGTGGATTATCCTGGCTGAATTGCCCACAGTGTTCAGGGATGTGGAGGTTGGGTGGATTATCCTGGCTGAATTGCCCACAGTGTTCAGGGATGTGGAGGTTGGGTGGATTATCCTGGCTGAATTGCCCACAGTGTTCAGGGATGTGGAGGTTGGGTGGATTATCCAGGCTGAATTGCCCACAGTGTTCAGGGATGTGTCGGTTGGGTGGATTATCCAGGCTGAATTGCCCACAGTGTTCAGGGATGTGTCGGTTGGGTGGATTATCCTGGCTGAATTGACCACAGTGTTCAGGGATGTGCAGGTTGGGTGGATTATCCAGGCTCTGGATTAGTGGTGCTGGAAGAGCACAGCAGTTCAGGCAGCATCCAAGTAGCTTCGAAATCGATGTTTCGGGCAAAAGCCCTTCTTGAAACGTCGATTTCGAAGCTACTTGGATGATGCCTGAACTGCTGTGCTCTTCCAGCACCACTAATCCAGAATCTGGTTTCCAGCATCAGCAGTCATTGTTTTTACCTCCTGGAATATCCAGGCCGAATTGCCCACAGTATTCAGGGATGTGTAGGTTGGGTGGATTATCCTGGCTGAATTGCCCATAATGTTCAGGGATATGCAGGTTGGGTGGATTATCCAGGCTGAATTGCCCACAGTGTTCAGGGATGTGCAGGTTGGGTGGATTATCCAGGCTGAATTGCCCACAGTTTTCAGGGATGTGCAGGTTGGGTGGATTATCCAGGCTGAATTGCCCACAGTGTTCAGGGATGTGCAGGTTGGGTGGATTATCCAGGCTGAATTGCCCATAATGTTCAGGGATATGCAGGTTGAGTGGATTATCCAGGCTGAATTGCCCACAGTGTTGAGGGATGTGTCGGTTGGGTGAATTATCCAGGCTGAATTGCCCACAGTGTTCAGGGATGTGCAGGTTGGGTGGATTATCCAGGCTGAATTGCCCATAATGTTCAGGGATATGCAGGTTGGGTGGATTATCCAGGCTGAATTGCCCACAGTGTTGAGGGATGTGTCGGTTGGGTGAATTATCCAGGCTGAATTGCCCACAGTGTTCAGGGATGTGCAGGTTGGGTGGATTATCCAGGCTGAATTGCCCATAATGTTCAGGGATGTGCAGGTTGGGTGGATTATCCAGGCTGAATTGCCCACAGTGTTCAGGGATGTGTTGGTTGGGTGGCCCTGGGAAATGCAACGTTACAGGGGGAGGTTAGGCGGCTCTGAGGGTCAGTGTCGATGTGATCGGCTGAATTGTCTCTTTCCCCACTGTCGGGATTCTCTGATAATTCTACTCGTTTTAAAATAGTTACAGAAAATAATATACCAGATCTAAAAGTTAAGGGTCTAAATTAGACAAAGGCCAATTTTGACAGCACAAGGGAAGCACTTTCGAAATTTGTTTGCGGGAGGTTATTCCCAGGGAAAGGGATGGCTGGAAAGTGGGAACATAAGAACATAAGGAATAAGGGCAGGAGTAAGCCATCTGGCCCCTCAAGCCTGCTCTGCCATCCACAAGATCAGGGCTGAGCTTTTCATGGTCTCAGCTCCACATTCCTGCTCTCTCACTATAACCCTTAATTCCTTTCCTGTTCACAAATTTACATTTTGCCTTAAAGGCATTCAAGTTGATAACGTCAAATGCTGCACTCGGCAGGGAATTCCACAGATTCACAACCCTTTAGCTGAAGAAGCTCCTCCTGAACTCAGTCCAAATCTGCTCCCCCTTATTTTGAGGTTATGCTCTCGTTTCAACCGTCCCTAGTGGAAATAACCTTCCAGCTTCCATCTTTCTTACCCCCTTCATAATTTTATTTTTTCCTCTCCAACCTCCCATTCTTCTAAATTACAATGACTATAGAACCAATTTTCTCAATCTCTCCACATACACCAATCCTCTCAACTCCCAACTCAAACTAGTGAACCTCCTCTGTACTCCCTCCAGTGTCAGTACATCCTTGCTAATGTAAGGACATCAAACCTGTACACAGTACTCCAGGTGTGGCCTCCCCAGCACCCTGTACAGCTGCTGCCTAACCATCCCTCTAGCAATGAAGGACAATATTCCCTTCACTGCCATAATTACCTGCTGCACCTGCAAACCAACTTCCTGTGATTCATGCACAAGGACACCCAGCTCCTTCTGTCCAGCAGCCACTGCATGTTTTCACCATTTCATCATCCAGTTTGCTGTTCGTCCAACCAAAATGGATGACCTCACATATCCCAACATTGTCCTCCATCTGCCAGACCCTTACCCACTCACTTAACCTATCTGTGTCCCTGTGCAGACTGACAGTGGCCTCTGCAGACATTGCTCTACCTCATCTTTGTATCAAATGTGAACTCTGACACCGTACACTTGGTCCTCAACTCCAAAACATTTGTGTAAATTGCAAACAGTTGTAGTGCCAATACTAATCCAAACACCCGTTTATCCCCATTCTTTATTTTTTGTTGGTTAACCGATCCTGTATCAATGATAATACATTACCCATAATGCTGTGCATCTTTACCTTATACAGCAGCCTTTTGTGTGGCAACTTGTCGAATACCTTCTTGAAATCCAGGTACACCACATCCACCGAGTCCGCCTTGTCCAACGCGTTCGTCATATCCTCAAATAATTCCAGTAAATCCTTAAACATGACCTGTCTTTCCTGAATCCATGCTGTGTCTGCTAAATGAGACAATTTCTACCCAGATATCTCACCACTACTTCCTTGAGAGATTCAAGCATTTTCTCCACTACAGAAGTTAAGCTCACGGGTCCTTTTTGAAAAACAGTGGCACTGCATTTGCAGCTTCCAGTCTGTCAAAACCATCCCAGAATCCAACAAATTTTAGTGAATTATCACAAGTCTATTTGTTATTCACCCCCCCCCCCCCCCCCCTGCCCCCCCACCAACTCCTTTAGTCCCTGGGATGCAATCCATCAGGGCCAGGAGACCCATCTACCTTTAGGCTGTTATCTTTCCCAACATTACCTCTTTACTGGGAATGATTGCTTCTCTGTCCTCATCTGCCATTGCCTCCATAGGCCTGCAACAACAAGAGTACACAGACAGTATGTTCCTGTTAAGGCCAAGGATGGTAGGTGTAGAGAATGCTGTCTGTCGAAAGAAATTGAGGGCCTGGTCAAGAAAATGAAGGAGGCATATGGCAGGTACAGAGAGCTGTGTTTGTGTGAATCCCTTCAGGAGTATAGGGGCAGTAGGAGTATACTCTGGGTAAACCAGGAGGGCAAAAAAGGGGACATAGCTTTAAGAAATAGGTTTAAGGAGAATCCAAAGTGATTGTACAAATACACGAAGGACAAACGAGTAACCAGACAGAGAATAGGTACCCGCGAAAATCAAGGCTGTCTGTGGAACAGCAGGAGGTGAGAGAGATTCTGTATGAGTGGAGAGGTTTTAAAAACAAAATGTGCACATCGGAAAACACAAATTTGAACGTCCCAGTCTCGTGTTTTCAGTAAACAAGGAATTGCCTCAGTGTGGCTGCAGGCATGAGTGCGCGCCGCCATCTTTATTTGGGGCAAGAATGAAGTGGACACGTGCGGAGCCGCCAGCTTTGTAGGGGGCAAGGTGCAGCCAGGCACATGTGCAGCCTTTCTCTGGTACAGAGTCATTGGGCAGGATTTACACAGAGCACATTCAAACTCAGAGAAATGGATGTTTATTTCGGGATTTGTTTCGTCATTCATTTAAATTATTTGGTATCGTAAATGAGTTTGCAGGTCATACAAAATTGGAGGTATTGTGGATAAAGAAGAAGGTTACCTCAGATTACAATGAGATATTGATCAGATGGGGTTTAATTTAGATAAATGTGAGGTGCTGCATTTTGGAAAAGCAAATCAGGGCAGGACTTGTACACTGAATGGCAAAGCCCTGGAGACGTTTGTGGAACAAAGAGACCTTGGACTGCAGGTTCATAGTCCTTGCAAGTCAAGTTGCAGGCAGATAGGATGGTTAAGAAGGTGTTCAGTATGTTTTCCTTTATTGGTTCGAGCATTGAGTGTAGGATGTGGGAGGTCATGTTGCTGTACTGGACATTCTTTAGGCCACTTTTGGATTATTGTGTGTAATTCTGGCCTGCCTCCTATCAGAAGGGTGCTGTGAAATTTGAAAGGTTTCAAAAAAGACTTAAAAGGATATTGTTAGGGTTGGAGGATTTGAGCTACAGGGTGAGGCGTAAAAGGCTGGGGCTGTTTTCCCTGGAGTGCCATAGGCTGAGTGGTGATGTTATGGAGGTTTATACAATCATGAGGGGCATGAATAGAGTAAATGAACAAGGTGTTTTCCCTGGAGAGGTGGTGTCCAGAAGTTGAGGGCATTGCTTTATGGTGAACAGATAAAATTTCAAAGGGGCCTAAAGGACAACTCTTTTATGCAGTGGGTGGAATGAGCTGCCAGAGGAAGTGGTGGAGGCTAGTACAATTAAAATATGTTAAAGGCATCTAAATAGACAGCTAATATGATTAGGAAGCGTTTACAGGGATATGGGCCAAGTGCTGGCAAATGGGAATAGATTAGGTTTGGATCCCTGGTTGGCATGGATGAGTTAGACTGAAGGGTCTGTGTCGGTGCTGTACATCTCGATGACTGTGGGATCATAACAGCTTACACTGTTCTGCTTCATCTCTGGGCTCCCTCATGACCACTTTGTCAATATCCAGCTTGCTCAGTATCGAACAATGGGTGTATTTTTGGTCTGTTTAGTATTTTACGATTACTTTTACAGACATTTTTGTAAGTTAATTTTTCACTGCCACCCAGCCCCTGACCATGTGCTGCTTATTAATTTTTTTCTGGAAAATCTTTGACAGTCAAGAATTCTTTTTTCCAATAAGCAAGTGCATTTTCCTTCTATTTCGAACTATCAAATTCTGCACCATTTTCATTCCCTGTAATCCATTTTACACTCCCTGAAACATCAACTGTGTTTCTCCTTCCACAGATACCAGTGATTAATGCCAAAGCCCTGTTGCTTGTGGAGAGGGTGATGTTTGACTTTCTTGTACAGCTGCAGTTTGTGTGGTGAAGGTGCTCCAACAATGTGGTTGGGTAAGAGACATTACAGAGTATTCATTACAGCAACAGTGATGATTTGAAGATAATGTTCAAATCAAGAACAGTTTGTAGTTTTATTATCCTGCTTATAATTTCATAAAAATATTATTGGGAACTTTAGACATAAGGCCAGAGAAGGATGATATTAGGTCAGGTGACCAAAAGTATTGCCAAATAAGCAGGTTTTGAGGAATGTCTTAAAGGGGGAAAGCAGACCTGTGAGGTTTTAGCTGCGAATTTCAGACCTTGTTGTTTTGGCAACTGTAAAAGCAGCCACACAGGTGAAGTAATGAATTAACAGGTCATTGAGCGTCTCGAACAGAATGGGTTGTCGAGGTCTCAAAGGGTGTGAGATGCAGCGAGCTCGGGATGATCACAACCAGGAATTAAATCAAGAGTGAGAATTTTAAATTGAGGGATGTGGGCTGGATGCTGGCAGGTGAGACTAGATTGAGTTGGGATATCTGGTCGGCATGGACAGGTTGGATTGAAGGGTCTGTTTCCATGCTGTACATCTCTGTGGCTCTATGTTGTTGATTATGAATAGCAGCCTTTTGATGGATCAACAAGTTTTGGTACGAGGGAGTACTTGGGCAGCAGAGATTTAGTTTTTCTTGAGATTACAGGGAGGTTGAATGTGGGAAGCTCGCCAGGAGTATGTTTGGATAATGAAGTCTGGAGATAACACAAGATGGATGAGAGTATATGAGCTGAGACAAGGGTAGAATCAGCTAGAATTAGTGGTCTTGGAGTGGGACTGGGCTGTCACCCTCACCTCACCTCTGGGATTCAGCTGGTTATCAGGTTGTGAATCAGGGCAGTAACACAATCGGGAGCTGAGTGGCCCTGGTGGAGCCTAAAATGAGTGTCACTCAGCTGGCTGTTGCTGAGCAGCTGCTGCTTGATAGCCCTGTTGATGACATCTTCCATCACTTTACTGCTGATCGAGTGTGGACTGATAGAGGGAAATTGGCTGGGTTGGATTGCGCTGTGTTTTTGTGTTTAACATCCCTGGGCAATGTTTCACATTGTCGGTAGATGCCAGTGTTGGAGCGGTACGTGACTTGGTGGGTGGCAAGTTCTGGAGCACAATCTATCAGTGCTATTGCCAGAATGTTAGCAGGACCCATAGCCTTTGCACGACTTAACCATTTCCTGATGTTATTCAAACTCAACCGAACTGGTATAAAACTCACATCTGTGATGTTGGAAACCACTGGAGGAGGCTAAGATGGATCATCCCACTTTGCACTTCTGGCTGAAGATTGCAGCAAATGCTGTCATCTTATCTGGTGCATGGGTGTGTGAGGCCCCTCCATCAGTAAGGGTGGGGATGTCCGTGATGCTTCCTTCAGTGAGTTGTTTAATTGTCCATCACCATTCACAACTGGGTGTGGCAGAACTGCAGAGCTCCGATCTGTTCCATTGGATGTAGGATCACTTAGCTCTGTTGCTTGCTGCTGATGCTGTTTGATATGCAGGTAGTTCTGTTTGGTAGCTTCACCAGGTTGGCACTTCATTTTTAGGTCTGCCTGGTGCTGCTCATGGCATGCCCTCCTTTCCTGTCCATTGTGATGGGTGAGAGCAGGATTTACAAACCCATGAGACTACAGATTGTGCTGGAGTACAGTTCTGCTGCTGTTTATGTCCCACAGTGCCTCATAGATACCCAGTTTGAGATCCTACATCTCTTCAAAGTCTGTCCCAATTAGAACGATTATAGTGTCACTCAACACAATGGAGGTTTTTCTCAACTTTAAGGCAAGACTTTGTCTCCAAAAGGAATGTGTGATGGTCGCTCGTACTGATACTGTCATGGACAGATGGATCTGCAGCTGGTCAATTCATAACAATGAGATCAAGTATGTTTTTCCCTCTTGTTGGTTCCCTCACCACCTGCTGCAGACTCAGTTGAGCAGCTATATCCTTTAGGACCTGACCAGCTCGGTCAGTAATTCTGTTGCAGAGCTAGTCTCAATTGTGAACATTGAAATCCTGTACCCAGAGTACGTTTGACACCATTTTATTGCCTCAGTGCTTCCTCCAAATGTTGTTCAACATGAAGGAGAAGTGATTCATCCTCCAAGGGTGGACGGGACGTGGTAATCAGCAGGAGCCATGAGATTTCCTGGTCTCCGGAGTCAATGCTGTATACTCCCAGGGCAAATCCTCCCTGTCTGTACACCACTGTGCCACCACCTCTGCCTGGTCTGTCCTGCCGGTGGGACAGGACATATCCAGAGATTTCAGGAGAAAGTGAAGACTGCAGATGCTGGAGATTAGAGTCAAGAGTCTGGTTCTGTAAAAGCACAGCAGGTCAGGCTGATGAAGGGCTTAGGCTCGAAACGTCGATTCTCCTTCTCCTCCTCGGATGCTGTCTGACCTGTTGTGCTTTTCCAGCACCACAATCTCAATATCTTGGGATGGTGATGGTGGTATCTGGTCATTGTCTGGAAGGGTTGATTTCATGAGTATGACTATGTCAGGCTGTTCCTTGATTGGTCTGTGAGACAGCTCTGCACATTTTGGCCCCAAACTCCAGATGTTAGTCTGGAGGACGTTGCACCATCGAGAGGGCTGATTCTGTGGTTGTATTAAATGGTGCCTTCTTAGATGCCGAGTGGTCCATCCAGTTTCATTCCTTTGTTGAAACTTTGCAGTGATTAATACAGTGAGTCGCTGGCTGGGCCACTGTCAGATTGGCAGGATGTTTTTCGCCATTGACAATGGTTCCATGGAGATCAGGAGATTCCTAATTCCAGTTATTTTTTCTTGAATTCAGATTCCACCATCTGCCAATATGGGATTCGAACCAGGACTTCAGTCGTTTGTTTTAATATTTTGGATAAAGGTTAAATACATTAGGTTTGTTCACTCACTTTAAATATCACTAACCCTGGTTTTGTTTCTTTGTGAAACACTGTCCATCATCCTGTCTCCTCCATCCTTCTCTCCAACAACGAGTGAGGAACACATGGAGTTTCTCTGTCACTAAGACTGCGATAATCCAATCTGCTGCTTCCCTCCCTCCCACTAGCCCGCCAAGCCAAGCTGCGTCACGTAGTGTTCCTGGTTTTTGTCCTAAACTGACATCTTCCTCCAGTCTCTTGTCAAGCCTAATCAGAGCTCACCTTGACCCTTTACCCTAATCTCACTAAACTACAGACTTTCCAACTCTCTTTCCTCCCTCTCCTCATCAGTCCCCCTCACCGATTCACAGACATTGTTCCTTGTTCTGTCTTTTCTGGTTACGTCCTTCTCTCCCAAAATCCTGCTCCATCTCCACGCTCCCATTCCTTTCTGAATTCCTTGCATTTGGTGTCCTTGCTCCCTTCTGTATCTCACCTACATACTACCAGGAGGTGACATTGTGCAAAAGCACCATGTTGGGTTTCACATGTACACTGACGATGCCCAGCTCTCCCTCCCCATTATCCCTCTCCACTACTCCACTGTTACTCAGTTATCAAACTGCTTACCACATTCCCACTACTCGATTAGGTGCAGTTTCCTCCAATGAAACATTGTAATGGTTAAACCCATTGCCGGACAATTTCCTTCCCCTTACTGCTGAGCCTCTCCCTCTCACTGGGAACTATGCAGCAGAACTACACTCTTCACAGTATTGCAGTTATATCTGACCCCAAGCTAACCTTCTGATCAGACATCCACAATCCCAAACACCAGGAATTCCAATCTCCTAAACGTTGCTTGTCTCCTCCTCACCCCAGCTCCATTGCTACTGAAATCCCTTACCCGTGTCTGTGTTGCCTTAAACGTGACGAATCCGAAACAGATCCCTTGATTCTGTGACTGACTCAGAATCTGGTTTCAAACTCCCCTCTCAGTATTTGCCCTCAGACACATCATTATTTATTCTGTCAAACCCCTTAAGAATCTGGTGGTGCGGTCTGATTGTAGGTGGTGGAAATGGCAGAGGATGATGTGTTGTATTTAGGTGAAGGTAAGGACTGGGGGAGGGGGGGCTTCTATCCTTGTTGCAGTTGGAGGTGTGGGTTTCAAAGGCAGAGGTGCAGGAAGTGGAGGAGATATAGTGCATGGTATTGACCACTTGGGAGGGGAAATTGCAGTCCTTGAAATACGCGGCCATTTGGTATGTTCTGGCCTCACTGGAACACTGCAGTAAGCATGAGATGTTGGCCAGGGAACAGACTCGTATGTTAAAGTGGTAGGCAGCTGGAAGCTCGGGGTCTGTTTTTGCAGCAGAACGTAGATCATCAGTCGCCATTTCCGCCACGTCCACTGAGATGCTGCCAGATACAGATTCCTTTCCCCTCCATTAACAGCTATGCACCCTCCCAGCCAGATCGTAATCCACTCCTTTGTCTTTCCAAATGTTCTGGTCTCTCTTTTGGTTCTGTCCCTGCCTATTATTTACTCTTTAACCCCTATCTCCTGCAGTACAAAGATGTGCAGGTTAGTTGAATTGGCCAAGCTAAATTTCCCATAATGCTCAGGAATATGTAGGTTAGGTTCATTAGTCAGGAGAACTATACAGTAATATGGCAGGGGAATGAGTCTGGGTGGGATACCCTTCGGAGAGACGCTGTGGAGCCTTTGGGCCGAATGGTCTGTTTCCACACTGTCAGGATTCTAATTTTCCCAGCTCCCATCGGTTCTGAGGAAGGGCCACTGGACAGATTTCTATTCCCAGATGCTGCCAGACCTGCTGAGCTTTTCCAGCACCTTCTGCTTGTTGTTCCTGATTGACACCATCCATACACCGTCCAGGTTTGATTCAGACAGGGGGAGGATCCCACCACTGACCTCACAATGGGGTCCAGTGATTGATGGCAGCTTCAGACCAATAGGAAAAGGTGGTGGGACTGGTGGACCAAGTGGAACCAGCTGGTCATCCAAACAATGGGAGTGAATGAGGGGCGTGGCCAGTGGGATGACACGTCACCAGTAATTCAGCCGATGCAGTGCCACGTGACTCGGTCGTCGGTGAATGTGGGAGACGCAAACAGGGAAGGGGAGAGTGGCCTCAGAGACAGGGAGATAATGAGTCACTTTAGACTGGGAAGTTTTAATTACACTCTGTGTGGTTCGTAAATCTGAATTAGAAACTCTTAATCCAGCGTTTGCAGCAGATGGGAAAATGTCTGCGGCCCTCAGGCGGTGAAAGGTCCTGGGATATGGCCGCCATCTTTATTGGGGGTAAGGTACAGTGAGGCGCATGTGCATGTCCCCTTCCTAGGATTTGGGGGGGGGGGGGGACATGCAACTTGAAGAGAGGCATTTACACATCAAACACATACCAAGAAAAAAGTATGTCTTTATATTCTTCCTGCACTGACTGAGAGTTTTGTTTTGTGAATTCATTTCATAGGATATTAAATCAGAATAATTGAGCCTGGGATCTCAAAAGCAAGTTTTTACAGTCAATGGAGTCATCAGGATCTGAATATCATTGGCATTTAACTGTGGAAGGAGAAAGGTTTGTCTGTTCTGTTTGTGAGAAAATATCTCCAATATTTTTGTTGAGCAGAAAGATGTACAAGTTCATGGTTGGATCATCCTTTGGGTGTGTGCTCTGTTCTGGGCCCTGCAGCTGAGGAAGGAGGTATTGGCCTGAGAGGGAGCACAGATTTATCCAAATTCTCTTTGTAAGAACTCTCAGATTCAGACCAAATCACCCACTTCATGATGTTAACCTGTAAACTTCATATTTTCAATTACCTGCAAACTTCCCATTAAAAGTCCTTTTGGACTCAAATTCCATTACCTTTTCAGGTGGAATGTTCCAGCTTCTGACAACTGTCTGTTCATTCAGAAACTGCTGAGGTCCATGTTGACTCTGGGGTTACAAAGGGCTGAATTGAAAGATGAGGTGCTGTCCCTGAGCTCCCATTGAGATTCATTGGAACAGTCCAGGAGGGTGAGGGCAGTGTAGGTATGAGCAGACAATGAAAATGACAGGGCTGCACTGTGAGGGCTGCTTGGCTCAATGAGTGTGTTTGGAGTTGGGTGTAAACAGAGTGAGGTGAGACAGGGAGAAGGTGAAGCTGAAACTCCGTTTTAGTTCAGGCCATTCAGAAATTCACAGTCCCAATGGGAACAGCCAGTTTTTAAGTGATACCTGCGGAGTATTTGTTAACAGTTTTTAAAGTACTTTACCTGAGGGCAGTTGAGAGTTAACCACATTGCTGTGGGTCTGGAGTCACATGTAGGCCAGACTAGGTGAGGATGACCGTTTCCTTCTCTACAGGACATTAGTGAACCAGATGGGTTTTCTAACAATTGACGATAGTTTCATGGTCATCATTCTCCTTTCCATTCTAGATTGTATTGAATTCCGATGCTGCCATCAGCCATGTTGGGATTCTATCCCTAATCCTCGGAACATTGCACATGTCACTCATCTGGCAGGAATACCATTAAGCCATTGCCTCCCTTTTTAGCAATGTTTAAAAGAAAGTTCCATCATTCTACGTGTACAATGTGAGATAAAATACTGCAACGTCCATGTGTCAGCCTCTCCAAAAGGTCAATCAACAGAAATTTGTTTGGGGGCAAAATATTTGACTTTTTTTGGGGAGGGCTTATTAAACAAAAATGAATCCAAATAAAAATCTTATGCCACGGTCATGTAATTTCTGAAGCCGGAGGGGGATTACAGAGACAGGGAGAGTTGTGGGGCCAGAGGGGGATTGTTGTCCAAACATCACTGTGGTGTACATGGACTGCAGCATTTCAGGGAGGTGGTTAACCACCACTTTCTCCAAGACAAGTAAAGGTGGCCAATAAATACTGGTCTGGGCAGCAAAGGCAACCCCCAGTAAATAAAAACAAGCAGTGACCTCTCTGAGCTGACTTGCTGTGAAGTTAAAAACCTCTCTGGAAATGGAGTGGGCAGAGAAGAGAAACAGTGACGTTTCACAGCTGTCCTCAGAGAGACCTCACTCTTGGAAGTACTCCGAGCCGGTGATCAGCTCAGTGAGTTTCAGTCTCTTCAAATATCAATCTTAGTCGGTTTTATTTTATTAAATCTACAATAGTGAGTAAGATGAGGATTTCTTTTTAATGTCTTACAGTCTCTTGATTAAATGTTTAAGATATGAAACGTAAGCATTAAGTTATTCTCGGGCAGTATTTTTCCAGCAGTAAGACTGTGCCTTTGTCTTGGTCTGTAGATTGTTAAGGCGGAGAGATGGCCTGTTGTAGAGTGGTGTGCTGTTCCTGTCGGATGTGGGAGATTAGGGAGAGTTTCAATGAACCTCTGATTATGTCTGCAGCAAGTGTGATTGCAAATCCTATTGGAACACATGGATTGGTGGAGGAGTGATTAAAGGCAGTGAGGAATTGACAGGAGCCGGGGGGTGTGATAGGTGGCAGTCTCAGGAATGCAGGATACTGCAGATACAGTCAGGTAGATGGGTTACCTCCAGGAAAGCTAGGAGGGGTAGGTCGGTACTGCAGGAGTCTCCTGTGGCTATCCCCATCTCAGACAAGTATACTGTTTTGGAAAATGTAGGTGGTAATAGACTTTCAGGGGAAAGTAGCACTGACAGCCAAGTTACTGGTACTGAGACTGGCTTCTAACATAATGTGAGGTATATCCAGTTCCACACGATCGATGGTGATAGGGGACTCTCTAGTCAGGGACACAGTCTGCTATTTCTGCAGCTGACAGTGAGACATCAGAATGGGGTGGTGCTGCCCTGGTGCCAGTGTCAAGGATGTCTCACAGAGGGAGCAGAATATTCTCAAAAGGGAAAATAACCAGTGGGAGGACATTGTACATTGGTACCAATGGCATAGGAAGGGGAAAGGCATGGGGTGCTGACGAGCAGGGAGGTTTGCTAGTGCCACTCGGGAGGCATTAAACCAGTGAGGGAGTCGGGGTAATCCTAAAGAGATAGTGAGAAAAGAGGTGAGTCTGAGGCTGGTACTGTTCACCAGTCAGACTGTCAAGACAGGCAAGAGCAAGTCACAGAATGAGGTGCGACGGACCAGTTGCACTGCATTTATTTCAGTGCAAGAGACCTGACAGGTCAGGCAGGTGGGCTCAGGGTATGGTTTTGAACATGGCACTGGGATATTACAGCAATTACAGGGGCATCATTCGGATGGAGAGGACTGGCAGCTTAATGTTCCAAGGTATAGATGCTATAGCAAGGATAGAAAGGGGCCAACAGAGCAGGGAGAGAGGTGTTTTTGATTAGGGATAACATTATGGCTGGGCTTCGGGAAGATATTCCTGTGAGGGGTTTTAACTTTACCAATGCTAACTTTACCAATGGCCTCTGAATGCTGTAGTGTTAAGGGCTTGGATGGAAAGGTATTTGTTCAGTGTGTACGAGAACATTTCAAATTCAGTTTGCAGGATGTACCTACTAGAGAAGAAACAAAACCTGACCTGTGTTCTTTATTCATTTACAGGATGAGGCTGTCACTGGCTCAGCCAGCACTTATTTCTGTGTTTACCCAGAGAGCAGTTAAGAGTCAACCACGTTGCTATAGGTCTGGAGTCACATGCAGACCAGACCAGGTAAGGATGGCATTTTCCTTCCCTAAAGGTCGTGAGTGAACCACATTGGTTTTTCCAACAATTGACAATGGATTCCTTATTGTTACTAGATTATTTTTTCCAGATATTATTGAATTCAGGTTCCAAAATCTGCCATGATGGGATTCAAACCCGGGTCCCCAGAACGTTATCTGGGTCTCTGGATTAACTATCTAGTGATAATTTCACTCTGTCATCGCTGCCTCTTAGAAAATGAGGCAGGGTGAGTGACTGAGGTATCAGTGGGGCAGCGCATCAGCACCAAAGATCCCACAGTATTGTGGCTCAGTGGTTAGCGCTGCTTCCTCAGCACCAGGGACCTGGGATTGATTCCAGCCTCAGGCGACTGTCTGTGTTCAAGTTGGCACATTCTCCCCAGTGTCTGTAAGGGTTTCCTTCGGGTGTTTCAGTTTGCTCCCACAGTCCAAAGATGTGTAGATTAGTTGGATGAACCATGTTAAATTTCCCATAGTGTCTAGATGCAGTATATGAGGTTTTGGGATGTGCAGGCAAATCTCTGCCTGATGTGAAAAGATCCTTTTGGGGTCTTGGACAGAGGTCAGAGGGAGGTGTGGCCGCATGTTTTACATCTCCCATGGCGGTAAGGGAGGGTCAAGGGTGTGGAGCGTGGGTTGGTGGGAGGGTGTGGACCGAACAAGGGAGGTGCAGAGGGAATGGTCTCTGCGGGACGCAGATAGGGGTTGGAGAGGGAAATATGTCTCTAGTGGTGGAGTCTGACTTTAGGTAGCAGAAATAACAGAGGTTAATGCGCTGTATCTGGAGATTAGTGGGGTGGAAGGTGAAGACCGCAGGGTTATATTCTTGATTGTGGCTGGAGGGGTGGGGTAAAGGCGGAGGTGCGGGAAGTGGAGGGTATGTGTTGGAGGGCATTGTTGATCAAGTCAGAGGAAAATTACGGTCCTTGAAGTAGGCCTTTCTGGGATGTCCTGGAATATATAAGAGGTTAAACAAATATATCACAGACAAAAGATTAACTGGACCAGAGAATAGGACCCCTTAAAGGTCAACAAGGCTGTCTATGGAACCACAGCGGGGGAGAAAGGTATGCAAATATTTCACTTCATTTTTACTGGAGAAGTATATGGAAGCTCGAGAGATTGGAGAAATAAACAGTGATAACTTGAAAAGTGTCCATGTTACAGAGGAGGTGGTACTGGATGTCTTAAATCGCATCAAGGTGGATAAAGCCCTGGAACCTGATCAGGTGTATGCTGGAACTTTCTGGAAATCTAGGGAAATGATTGTTGGGCCTCTCTTGTGGTATTTGTATCATTGATAGTGACAGGTGAGGTGCCATTATTTTCAAATGTGGTAAGGAGGGGCCATAGAACTAGAGAACAGTGAGCCTGAAGTCAGTGGCAGGCAAGTTGTTGGAAAGGATTCTGAGGGACAGGATATCCATCTATTTGGAAAGGTAAGGAATGATCAGGGAGAGTCAATGTGGCTTTGTACGTGCACAATTGTGTCTCACTAACTTGTGTGAGTGTTTTGAAGTGACAAAGAAAATTGATTAAGCCAGGCGGTAAATGTTGTTTATATGGACATTCAACAAGGTTCCACAAAGCAGACTGGTTAGCAGGGTTAGATAACATGGAATGCAGGGAGAGCAAGCCATTACAAAACTACATTGAAGGTAGGAGACAGAGGGTGATGGAGGGTTACTTTGCAGACTGGAGGCCTGTGAGCAGCAATGTGCTGCAAGGATGGGTATTGGGCCCTTAAATAAATGACTTGGATGTGAATATGTGAGGTACGGTCAGTAGGTTTACAGAAGACACCAAAATTGGAGGCTGATAAAATCACAACATCTAAAAGGCTTCCAATTGGGTACATGAATAGGAAGGGTTTTGATGGATACAGGCCAATAGCTGGTAAATGGGAATCCATTAGTTTAGGATTCCTTGTTGGCATGGACGAATTGGACCGAAGGTCTGTTTCTTTGATCATAATAAATTAAGATGCATTCCTCTATTTTGCGGAGAGCTAGCTGCAGCACAGATAATTATCCTTGGAGATGAGAAGGTGAAGCAGTGATTTAGATCTGGTGCAGATTTGGTTCCAAGGTCTTGAATTTGCAGAGAGAGAGAGGATTGTTCACACTGTCACAATTTTTAGTAACTATTTTCAAGTAATTGGCAAATAATACAAGGTGAAAATGTGAACACTGTTTTATTCAGTAAGTTCTGAGCATCTGTAACAGTCTGAACGACACAGATTCAGCAGGTATTCTGAAACAGACTTAGAATTTTACTTTCTAAGGAAAGATTTTGGGGGGCTGTGGGCACATGGGAGGGGACTTGGGACAGATTTGCAGCATCTCCAGAGGGAGAGAGTACAGCCCCAATGGGCTGAATAGCCCCCAGGCCCTGTGCTATGTGATACTGCCCCATTCACTGTGAATGATGAAGCTCATCCCAGGGCAGAGAGAGGGATTAGCCCTCCACTCTCATCACAATGGGGCCCGGCTGATTGACGGCAGCTCCAGACCAATGGGAGGAGAGTCTGTGTGGTCCTGCAGCCAATGGGATTGAATGAGGGGTGTGGCCAGCAAGACAACACATGTCCATGAGCAGTGCAGGTGCAGTGTCACTGGGTGGGAGATACAGCAGAGACTGGGACAGAGGCTGTTGGACCTGAATTACAAACTCCCGGTAAATTAAAACCAAAAGAGCTGCGGAAGATGTAAATCAGAAACAACAACCAGGAGGTTCTCCAAAAGCTCAGCAGGTCTGGCAGTATCTGTGAAGAGAAATCAGAGTTAACGTTTCAGACCCAGTGTCCCTTCCACAGAACAGATATTACTGAGGGAAAAAAAGTCAGTTTATGTGCAGAAGTTAGTGTGGGGGAAAGATAAAAGAAGATAGGTGGGAATAGAGTGAGAAGAGCGGTTGGGTAAAGGAGTGGATAATGATCTGGCTGGGGGAGGGTCTTTAGCTGTTAATGGAGACTGTTAGTGGCTAACCATAGGTAGTGTGTAATGGCAGGCTGTGAGAATGAGGCCTGGTGTGTGGGGTAGGGGGCTATGACATGAGGTTGTTAACTTATGGTTAGCCACTAACTGTCTCCATTGTAAGCTGTTACCCACCAATATCACTCCACGATTGGAGCTGCCGAGGACACAAACCTTTGGAATATCTTCCCTAAACCCCTCTGTCCGCCTTAAAGATGTATCTAAAAGTCGTTCTCTTTAATCAACGTTTCCATCATTCGTGAAGCATTTTAGGAGATTTGTCAATGTGAAAGGCTCCATACAATGCAGGTAGTTGTTGTTATTGTCTGACATCAGGAGAAACAGTGATGAGCCCTCTCTCTCCCTCTGAGACCTGATGAACAGCAAAAGCAGGAAGCACTGAGCATGCTCCAGCCCACAATGGGCCTCGGAAGGGCTTTTGCCCGAAACGTCGATTTCGCTGCTCGTTGGATGCTGCCTGAACTGCTGTGCTCTTCCAGCACCACTGATCCACTCGGATTATTGATGTCAGCGCAGGACCAATAAGAGTTGGGGAACGGGGCGAGAGGTGCTAGTTGGTCCTTCAACCAATCGGAGTGAATGAGGGGCGGGACAATACTCAAACATGTGATAAACTTCACTGGCAGCACAGTTTTGTTGTGACCAAGGCATTGGAAATGTGTGAAGGTGAAGGGCAGGGGAAAGGAAAGACATATTGACCAGGAAGAGAAGGAAAATTTCATGCTATGGAATGAGAGGTTTTACAGAACTTAGTGCACATTGTAAAACACAAATTTGAAAATCCCAAATTCTGCACCATTTTCCCTCCATATAATGCATTTTGCACTCCCTGAAATATCAACTGTGTGTTTCTCCCTCCACAGATACCAGTGATCAGTGCCAAAGCCCCATTGCCTATAGAGAAGGTGATGTTTGACTTCCTTGTAAAGCTGCAGTTCGTGTGGTGAAGGTGTTCCCACAATGTGTTTGGGTAAGAGCTGTTATAGATTATTCACTCAGCGACAGTGAAGAGTTGACAATGTGTGTGCAAATCAACAACAGTTTGTTTTTTTTTAATCATGTTTATAATTCCACAGAAATACTATTGAGAACTTCTGACATAAGGCCAAAGATGGGGATATTAGGTCAGGTGATCAAAGGAATTGCCAAATAAGCAGGTTTTCAGGAATACCTTAAAGGAGGAAAGCAGGTCTGAGGGGGTTAGGGTGGGAATTCCAGACCGTGTTGCCTTGGCAACTGGAGAAACAGCCAGACCAGTGAAGCAATGAATAAACTCATCGTTGGGAGTCTGAAAGAAAATGAGTTGTCGGGGTTTCACAGGTTGTGTGGTGCAGGGAGACAGGGATGTTCACAGCCAGGAATTACATCAAGGGTGAGAATTTTAAATTGTTGCTTGTTAATAGGAGCCTTTTGATGAATCAACAAGTTTTGGTACAAGTGAGCACTTGGGCAGTAGGGTTTTAGATCCTCTTGAGATTGCATGGAAGTTGAATGTGGGAGGCTGGCCAGGAGTGTGTTTGGGTAATGAAGTCTGGAGATAACACAGGGATTGACGAGTGTTTCAGTAAATGAGCTGAGACTAGGGTGGAGTTGGGTGATGTCACTGATGTAGGAATAGTGCTTTTGGAGTTGGGCTGCTCCTCCTCCTCATCACTCCCCCTCCCCAATTCACAGATATTGTTCCTTGTTCTACCTGTCTGTCTTTTCTGGTTATGTCCTTCTCTCCCATTCTGCTACAAACTAATATTTGACCCCACTGTTGTTGGAAAAACCTACTCCATCCTGACTCTCCCTTTCCTTTCTGAATTCCTTGTATTTGGTGTCCCTTAAGGATCTCTCCTTGGTCCCTCCTGTTTCTCACCTACATACTGCCAGGAGGTGACATTGTCCAAAAGCACCGTGTTAGGTTTCACATGTACACTGACGATGCCCAGCTCTCCCTCCCCATCATCCCTCTCCAATACTCAGTTATCAAACTGCTCATCACACTCCCACTATGCAATTGGCTGCAATTTCCTGCAACGGAACGTTGCAATGGTTAAACCCATTGCCTTCAGTTGCTATTACAAATTACTTTCCCTGACTGCTGAGCCCCTCCCTCTCCCTGGGAACTGTCTGAGACAGAACCACACTCTTTACAATATTGCTGTCATATCTGACCCCAAGGTGAACTTCTGATCAGACATCTACACAATCACAAACACCAGGAATTACAATCTCATAAAATGTTGCTTGTCTCCACCTCACCCCAGCTCCATTGCTACTGAAACCCCTGACGAGTGTCGGTTGTTGCCTTAAACTTGACGAATCCAAAACAGAACCCGTGATTCCGTGACTGACCCAGAATCTGGTTCCAGACTCCCTCATGTTGGGAAGCATCCTCCCATTGTTTACCCTGTCAAACTCCTTAAGAATCCTACATTTTACAATGAGATCCCCTCTCATTCTTCCCAAATCCAGTGAGAAGAGTCCCAACTTCTTCAGCCTTTTCTTAAAAGATAATCCCTGCAAACCAGGGTTCATCCCAGTTAATCTTTTGTGAAATGCCTCTGATGGAATGATGTATTTCCTTAAATAAAGGGACCAAACCTTCTGTCATTACTCCAGATGTGGTCTCACTCGCACTTTATAAAGTTCCTCTCAGGTATATACTCCAAACAACTCCCTTTAAACTTGCACGGATATTGTTGGAAATGCTCAGTAGGTCATGCAGCATCTGTGAAGAAAAATCAGTTCAAGTTTTGGGTCTGGTCACCCTTCCTCAGATACATTAACTCTAATTTATTTTCACAGATGCTGCTAGACCTGCTGAGCTTTTCCAGAAACTTCTGTTTCTCTTCCTGGTTTACAGCATCTTCAGTTGGTTCAGTTTTCATATCCTTTAAACTTGTCATCTCTCTTCTAGAATTTGTCATTTCCACCTTGGAAAAAAGATTCACATTTGTTTGGTCTCCCCTACCCTGAGAAAAAAAGAAACCATGACTCGTCACCCTATCATTGCTCCTCATAATTTTATAAAGTTCGATAAAGCCACCTAAAGTGTCCAGTGCTGCAGGGAAATAGCCTCAGCCTATTCAGCCACTCCCTATGGTTCAAATGTTCCAATACTGGCAACACCCTGGAAAAACTTTTCTGAACTCTTCCAAGTTTCCCAACATCTTTCCTGGAACAGGGAGACTGGAATTGAAAGAAGTCTGGGGATTCCAAAAGTACAACCGAAACATGATCGCCCAACTCCTATACTCAATGCACTGCCCAATAACAGCGAGCATACCGCACACCACCTTCACCGACCTGTCTACCTTCAACCACACTTTCAAGGAACTATCAACCCACACTGCACGGTCTGGTTGTCTGTCAACACTTCCCAGGAACTTGTCATTAAGAGGTTGAGTCCTATTCTGGTAACATCTTTCTGAAATCAGGGAGACCACAATTGAATACAGTATTCTAAAACTGGCCTCACCAATGCCCTACTCAGCCACAACGTGACTCCTAATCCCTATACTCAGTGACAGAATCCCTACAGTGTGGAAGCAGGCCTTACGGTCCATGAGACCATACCAACCATCGGAACAGCATTCCACCCTAACTCTGTAACCTACCATTACCCAAAGCTCATCCAGCTAACCTGCATGTCTTTGGATTTGTGGGAGGAAATTAAGGCCACCTAGAGAAAGCCCACGCAGACACACAGGGAGAATGTGTAAACACCACACAGACAGTGGAATCGAACCAGAGTCCATTTATCGATCAGCACATTCCATTCAGTGTTAGTGTCCCAAATGCCATGTTCAGGACCTGATCTCCTTGAAACTCTACTTTCCAAGAACTATGCAGTTATTCTGAGCCCTTTAGAAGGAATTAAGGTGAGGAGGAGAAAACTGGAACAGAATTGAGTTTTAGATCTATAAAATAACTCTCCATCTTCCCTCTCTGTTCCCCCTGTCTCCCCCTGCTCTGTCTGCTCTCCCCCCGTCTCCCCCTGCTCTGTCTGCTCCCCCTGTCTCCCCCCACTCTGTCTGTACCCCCCCTCTGTTGGCCTGTTTCCCCCCCCCACCACCCCCCAGTTGGCCTGTCCCCCTCCCTGTGTCGGCCTGTTGTCCCCTCTCCCTGTGTCGGCCTGTTGTCCCCCCTCCCTGTGTCGGCCTGTTGTCCCCCCTCCCTGTGTCGGCCTGTTGTTCCCCCCTCCCTGTGTCGGCCTGTTGTCCCCCCTCCCTGTGTCGGCCTTTCCCCACCGGCCTGTCTCATCACCCCCTCCCCCCTCCCAATCGGCCTGTTCCCCCTCCCCGCCCCCCCTTTTAAAGTTTAAGAACATCCATCTGATCGGAAGGAGAGCAGAATTCTATGGAATATTGATTCGGCAACTTTTGCAATATCCTGTACAGCCGCAATATGACCTCCCAACCCCTATACTCAATGCTCTGACCAGTAAAGACGAGCAGACCAACTGTGGCCTTCACTATCCTATCTACTTGCTACTCTACTGTCAAGGAACTATGAACCTGCACTCCCCAGGAACTTACTATTAACTGTCTAAGTCCTGCTAAAGTTTGCTTTTCCAAAATGCAGCAGCTCGCATTTTTCTAAAGTGAACTCCTCAGCCCATTCACCCATCTGATCCAGATCCTCTTGTACTCTGAGGTAATCTTTTTCACTGTCTACTACACCTCCCATTTTGGGGTCATCTGCAAACTTACTTACAATACCTCTTATGTTCACATCCAAATCATGGATATAAATGACGAAAAGTAGTGGATCCAGCACCGATCCTTGTGAGACTCCACTGGTCACAGGCCTCCAGCCTGAAAAGCACCCTCTGCTTTCTACCTTCGAGCCAGTTCTGAACTCCATGCGATCTAACCTTGCTGACCAGTCTCCCATGAGGAACCTTGTCAAACACGTTACTGATGTCCATGTAGATCATGTCCATGCTCTGACCTCAGCGATCCTCTTTGTTACTTCTTCAAAAAAACTGAATCAAATTCATGAGATATGATTTCCCAAGCACAAAGCTGTTATTAGTATCCAGGATTTAACTCTGTACATTGGGGTCTGCGTTGCCCAGTTATAGGTGTTAATATTCTGGATGAAGTTCAAGTACACCAGCATCTTGTCAGTGACTCTGTATTGAGTCTTGTTAATGTCACCAACACAGGTGAGTTCCTTTTGAAAGGCAGTCCCTGTATCCCTTGCCCACCAGGAAATAGTGTAAGTGTCCTTACCTCTGGACGAGGAGGATCAGGCTCAGAGTTGAGTAACAGCATCTTTGAAGAGGCTGATTAGTAAACCTGCCCAAGCCACCAGGCCATACTGTCTCCCAGCTGTCCCTGCCTGAGCCTCCAAACAGAACCTTCCTGTAGTTTCTCTCCTGTCAAACTCTCCCATTACTCAGTTTGTCCAGGACCCCCCTCCTGCTGCTGCACTGATCCTGTCCCTCACTGACCTGTCCATCCCCCAGTGTTCTCCACATTCATTCACTATTCACAATCCCATTGTCCCTGTCCTCCAGCCCTGCCCCCTCCCGTCGATAGAGACGGCTCCGTGGTTCGCATTGCTGCCTCACAGCACCAGGTACCCGGGTTCGATTCCAGCCACGGGCAACTGTCTGTGTGGAGTTTGCACATTCTCCCCGTGTCTGAGCGGGTTTCCTCCGGGTGCTCTGGTTTCCTCCCACAGTCCAAAGATGTGCAGGGCAGGTGAATTGGCCATTCTAAATTGCCAATGTATTAGTTACATTAGTTAGGGGGAATGGGTCTGTGTAAGTTACTGTTTGGAGGGTCAGTACGGACTTGTTTGGCCGAAGGGCCTGTTTCCATACTGTAGGGATCCTGATATATTGGGCAGCAACTGCTGTCAATCACCCGGACTCCTGTATGATCGGGAGCACGTGCTGTAGGAGGGGGGACCAGTGCACGGGCGCAGTGCTGGCCAATTGTGGGACTATGTGCAGTATAGGTCAGTGCCTGGGAAGGAGGCTGTGGGTGTGAGGGATTAATCTATCATTAGCAGCTTCATCCCTCTGGGAGCAGGACCCAGGGGAATGGCCCTTCTCTTGCTACCCTGACATGTGATCAGACTATCAGTGGGGCAGCGTTTTTCAGAAAGTTATCAGAACTCTCCTGTGAATATTCAGGGTTGTTATGGAAAGGGACAAGGATGGGCCTGCAATTAGAATTCTAATTTGGCTCATTTTAGTCAGATGGGTCTTGGCCAGAGTGTGCAGGAAGCAGTGTATGCAGGATGGTTCTCATCAGGAGCTAGGAAACTGAATTCGAAGAGAGTGTGTGAGAACTGGGTGTGGAGGAAAGGTGTGGGGAGATTGGTTTGGATTTCAGTTCACAGAAGAGAGAAATTGTGAGACTGAGGTTTAACGATTTGGTGGAACAAGGAAACTACAGTTTAATACTGCAATTGTCTTATGAATTTCCATCCTGTATTAACAGTGGTAACTTATGTGCTCTGTTGTATGGTACTGAAAGGGTGGATTTGCGGATGAGAAATTCAAATTGAATTTCATGTTCAGATCTGATGGTTACTTGATCCGTGCCGATCTGAATATCATTGGCCTTTTCATCTGGAAGGAAAGGTGTGTATTCTGTCCGTGGGCAAATATTTCAAATCTCAATGTGACTGCAAAAGTACTGAGACACAGCCAAGTCCGTGTCAGCGTGGTGAGTGTGGAGAGAGATTTCATTTGTTTTTGAAAGTCTGAAAAATCATGGCACATTTCCCAGGAACAATTAAGCCACAACTTTGCTTTGTAGAAGGACAAGTCTTTAATTAACCAGGCAACCAGAAAGACACAAGGATACCTGCACCATGGGGAACACTATGAAAACGGGATTGTTGTAAAGGGGTTCATTCTCGATCATGGATTGTAATCCATTGGCATTGTCCCGTCGGTTCCAGCCCCGCGGAGAAACACTGGGAATATGAGGAATGTAATGTAGGTTTCAGTTATTAAACCGTAAAAAGTGCAGAACAATTTACAAGGATGTTGCCAGGGCTCAGGGGTCTGAGTTATAGGGAGAGGTTGGACAAGTGAGGATTTTATGTTTAGAGCAGAGGAAACTGAGGGGGTTCTTTTCTAGAAGTGTATAAGACCATGAGAGGCATGGATAAGGTGAATGCACTCAGTCTTTTTCCCAGGAACTCGAGGATTGGACGGCTTGATTGGATCAGTTTAAGGTTAGAGGAGAAAGAATAAAAGGGAAGCTGAGGGGCAACTGTTTTACACAGAGGGTGGTATGTATATAGAAGGAGCTGCCAGTGGAAGTGGTTCAGGCAGGAACACTCACAACAGGTAAAAGACATTTGGACAAATACATGGATCGGAAAGGGTCAGAAGCAAATGGGCCAAGTGCAGGGAAATGGGGTTAGCGTGGATGGACATTCTGGTCGGCATGGGCCAGTTTGGGCCAAAAGGCCTGTCTCTGCTGTCAGACTCTATGACTCTAAGTGCATTTGCTATTTCTCCTACTAACTCTGTTGGTATCCTGGGATGTATTCCATCAGGGCAATGAGACTTGTCTACCTTTATCTCCATTAACTTGCCCACCTCTAACTCTTTCACGATAATGGTTATTATCTAGGTCCTCACCTTCCTTAGTCTCCTTATCAATTACTGCCATACTCTTCGTATCCTCCACTGTGAAGACTGACTGCTGTGTGCTCATATTCCTGAACCCTGCAGGATAGGAATAAATCGGCACAGAACTCTGAGAGGTCTTCTTTGAGTCTTTATTGATGAGACATGGCAGTTACATGGATAGTGTACATACAAAACACCTCCAGGAAGCATCAGGTAACTCCCCGCCTGTCCAATGTGCCGCTCCCACTCTTATACCTTTATGGTTTGGAACTTTGAATAGAGACTGTCTCTCAGTATTATCTCCATGGCAACGCTAGTTAGAAAGTCTAATTCAGTTCAGCACTTTGTAGTTAAACCACACACCCCACCCCACGCCCCCGTGGCTCCCTCAAGTATGTGACAGGCACTTCAGTTTCAGTGGGGTATCTATCAGGATTCTGATATGGAGGAGCCGGTGCTGGGGTGGACAAAGTTTAAAAACCACACATCACCAGGTTATAGTCCAACAGGATTATTTGGAAGTACAAGATTTTGGAGTGTGCTGTGATTTTTTAACTTGCTCAGGATTATCTCTATGGTAACGGTTAAGTGCTTCAACAATTAGAGGCCGTATGTTCCCCAAACAATATGTTCCCCTCTAGCAGTATAAACTGTTATTCCAGCCCTGGGGATAGCTATTAATCAGTTTTCTCCCCCAATCCCATCTCGCTTTCTGTTGATCTTTAAAGTTTTTCTAATCTCCTTGGTCTTCGCCAATTTGTATGCATTCTATTTCAGTTTGATAGACTCCCTTATTTCCTGAGCCACCCACGGCAGATTATTCCTTTTCCTACAGTCCTTCCTTTTCCCTGACATATACTTTTGCTGAGCACTTCAAAAAATTTCTTTGATATTCCCGCACTGTCCGTCAACTTTCCCACCAAAAAGTCTTTGTTTCAAGTCTACATTAGCCAACTCCTGCCTCATGCTATTGTAGTCTCCTTTTGTTTAAGCACTGGATCTTTGGATTGGATTTAATCTTCCAACTTTCCATCTTTGTTCTAAGGTCAACCAGACTTATCAGAATTCTTTTATCAGATTACGAGGGTAGACAATGTTTCCTGGTGTTTTGGTTTTCATGGTCAGTGACCTTGGCTTTGTAATAAAGTACAGGATGGATATTTACAACAGCATACTCTGGACACTGCGAATGTACGACGCAATCTAAAACCATAAATCACTGTCTCCCCTCAGTTTAAAATTGCAAAATCATTATCTCCTTCACGCTTCCTCACGATCTAAGATTGGAATGCTAATCCACCTGACTATCTGTCATTTTCCAAGAATCTCCTTTGGTGAAGGTGGTGATTTTTGGATTCAGCTTTCCAGTTATTACCGCCTCTCCGAGGACACCCTGCTTTATCCTCAATCATAGAATAGCCTTTAACCTCAATCATAGAATAGAATCCCAACAGTGTGGCAGGAGAGGTGTGGCCCATCAAACCCCACCAACCATCCAAAGAGTATCCCACCTGGAGCACCCCATCCTTGTAACACTGCATTTCCCATGGCTGATCCACTGAGTCTGCACAATCATGGAGACTGTGGACAAGTCCACACCAACCCGCCGAAGCGCAACCTACCCATACCCCTACATTTACCCCTTACCTAACACTACGGGCACACACAGAAACACAAAAGGCAGCATGTGTACCTGAGTTGAATGAATCTGGACTTAGGAAAATGTGACAACAATCACAACTAGTTAGAATTACAGAATCCCTTAGGTGCACAAAGAGACTATTCGGTCCATCGAGTCTGCAATGACCTGCTGTCCCACCCTACCTCCATAACCCCACGTTTAGCATGGCTAACCCAACACACCTTACCTACACACTACAGGCCATGTTAGCACGGCCAATCCATCAAACTGGCATATCTGTGGGAGGGTCCCATATTATGTCTAAGTGCTCAGGATTGTGGATGAAGGCTCACAAATACTTGAGTCTGACGCAAATCATACATTTTTTTTTAAAATAAAATCTGGGGGAAATTGCAGCCAGACAAATTTCCAATTATCTCATGAAGAGAATTCAAAACTCGTGCCCCTGACCCAGGGTGCGCAGTGAAGTCACAGAGATCTGGGAACCATCAGAAATGTAACAGGTTGTGAGCAAGGTGGGGGTGAGACAAGGACAAAAAGACAGTCTGTCACACGGGGGAAGGCAGGAGAGATTAAATTGCAGAAATGGTAGTCCCTCAAGGCCATGGGGAATGGAGTTAGGGCTGGGAAAGAAACCAGGAAACAAGGTCAAAGAAATACATTGAAAAAACAGATTATAACAACATAGAGGGCAGAGTACACAGTCTGAAATTGTTGCTCTCATTGGTGAGTACAGAACACTGTAAAGCCTGGGTCATTCTATTACAGCAGGATAGGTCAAGTGGCCTCGATTTGTGCTGTAACTTTCTGATAAATTTATTCTGACATTTGGAATTCAGGTCGGATGATGTTCATAAATTCTCAAATTGGACTGGACTTTAATATTCTGGAGAAATGTTAAATCAATCACAATGATCCCATTCTGCAGACTTTAGTCCGCATCCCTGCATGTTCCAGCATCTCAGTTACATCAATGTCCTTTTATTCTAATGTGTTGCTGGTTACTGCCTCTGCCACCCCATCAATGAGTTCCTGCTCCCCACCATCTCTGAGTGAAATGAATTCTCCCCTCCCCTTCTTTCTGGGAATTAGTTTCAATCTAAATCCTCCAGTTTCTGACCTCTCAGTTAATGAATAGCTCCTTCCTATCGACTCGATCTGGATTCCTCAGCATTTTATCACTTCAATTAAATCTCAGCTCATCCTCCTTGGAAATCATCCCCAGCCTATCCAACCTTTCCTCACAGCAGAAATTTCCCAATTGTAGAAACATTCTGATCAATCTCCTCTGTATCCTCTCTGGTGTGATCACATCAACCCTGGAATAAAGGGATCAGAAATGTGTGCAGTACTTTAACCGCAGTCAAACGAGTGTTCCTGACATTTCCCATGTCACCTCCGTGTTCTTGTGGTTGTTGCTCACACAAGAAGTGTCCTGGTTTTCCCACATGGAACTGGATGTGCACTCCATGGGGCTGGGATACCCTACCATGTGTTTATTTGTTAACTAATCCTAAATTAACTTCAGATTAAAACAAGATTATCAGCTACCCACCAATCAACTTCTTCCATTCTACTCAAGTCACCTTACTTTTTAAAATCTCTTTAAAATTATTACTATCTAAACACAACAGGCTTTAAGTTGCTGATCAAGTATTCAGATGTCTCCACTGTTACAGTCACTTGAAGATTATCTTTACATTCAGCTATATTTGGTGAATTGAACACTGATTGTAAATATATGAACATCAAACGGACTTGAGTTTTATGATAATTAATCCAGTCTGACATTCTTGTTGGTTAATATCTTGAAGAGAACTGTCCTCAGAACTCCAGCTGTGCTCTGACTTCATTCACAACTGGATGTGGCCGGACTGCAGATCTTAGATCTGTTCTGTTGTTTCCTGGATTGCTTCACTCTGTCTATCACTTGCTGCTTATGCTGTTAGGCATACAAGTAGTCCTCTTTGGGAACTTCATCAGGTTAACACCTCATTTTTAGGTATTCATGCTGATGTTACTGACATGCCCTCCTGAATTCTCTCAGTTGAATGAGGATTGATACTCTGGTTTGATGGTAAGAGGTAAGTTGGGGGATATGCTTGGCCGTGATTCTGTAAGTTTTGTTGGAGTACAATTCGACTGCTGCTGTTGGAAGGAAAGAGCTAAACTCTTACACTGTTGGCCCCATATACTACATGCAGTTTCATGAACACTGATACGCCAAGACATGAAATATGCGCAACACTGTACAATGATGCAGGATCACAACTGCAGTAAGGGGAGTTTAAGATCCAACTTGACATAGGAGTAGGGAAAGAAGCAGCTGATCAGATTGTCTCACTCATAATCATAAAGAGACTCTGAGATTATTGTACTGTTGGAGGTGAGGGCGGAGGAGATTGGGGAGAAGGAGAGTTCTTCTGCAAAAACTGAGAGTTGTGAGATAGAATTGATTGCCATGCATTTAACAGAAAGCTAATCGAAACTGGTTTTATCCCCAAAAGATAACAAGACTGATGATGCTTCTAATCATCATCAGAAACAAACCCCAGAATACATGGTTCGGAGATGGATGTCAACAGCCAATCAACATCCAACTCCTGCAATCATTGAGCAAACGTATGTGTGATTACCCAGTTCTGATGAACCAGACAATCACTGTTCACTCTGTGCAGTTGGACAGCGATGTGGGGAAGTATTGGCCGAGTGGTATTGTCGTGAGACAGTTACTATAAAACCCCAGATAGTGTTCTGGAGACCTGGGTTCAAAGCCTGCTGCAGCAGATGGGGATTTGAATTCAATAAAAAAAACGTATGAATTCAGAGTCGAATGATGACCATTAATCGATTGACAGAAAAACCCATCTGGTTCAGTAATGCCCTTTCAGGAAGGAAGCTGCCATCCTTACCTGGTCTGGCCCACATTGTGACCTCAGACCCACAGCAATGTGGTCGACTCTTCCCTGCCCTCTGGGCAATTAGGGATGGGCAGTAAATGCTGCCGGGCCAGCGACACCCTCATCCTGTGAATGAATAAAGGAAAATAAAAATCTGTACCCAGTGTGAATCTGTGCATGTTCAACAATGTCGTGAACTTTTCCAAAGCTAAGATCTGTATGTCCACAACTTTATGAGCTGCCAAAATCATTTTTCGTTACTTGGCGTGAAAAAGAGAAAAAAAATCCTTCAACTGTGGCTATCAGTAAATTAACTGGTGTCTCAGCAGGATGGATACCTGAGTGAATCCCATCTCCCCCCCCCCCCCAACACACAGCAGGTGAACAGCTCTCCAGTCTGACTGGTTTGGCCAGTTTCCAGGTGGGATGGGTAACGAATTCCCTTCTGGCATTCCCCACATTTCCAGAGTCGATCCCTAGTGTGGCTGCACTGGTGTTTTGCCATTTCAGATAAATGCTGGCAGACTGTTACACACACCATTCGCCTGCCCCCCCACCCCCACCAATGAACCCAGTATAAAACAGTAAACGTTATCTCCTGCTGTGGAGGGACAGCCTGTATTGGTCTGAGTAGGAACACTGAGCAGATTTACCGAAATGACAACTTAATCGGTGACCAGAGCAAGTTAAGCAAGTCCAAATAAAATGCATTATAGCACAGAAAGAGGCCCATCAAATCCAAGCTGGGTCTCCGTAGCAGAATCCAATATTCTCATTCCCCCTACGTACCCCAAACTCTGCAAGTTTATTTCCCTCAGAACTGGTCTAATTGTTTTTATCAATCATTGATCTTCTCTCCTTGCACCACCATAATAGGCAACATGTTCTGCATATTTCCAGCCAATACAGTCAGCAGAAACACTTGCTCATCTCCCGCTGTCTCAAAACCTTACATCTGACCTTAACTCTTGTGCCATCACCTATCGAATGCAGATATTTTTGTCTGCTATGTCTAGGTCTGTTATAATCTTATACAGCTCTATCAAAAATATATCCAACTTCTTCACTTCAAAGAAAATCGCAATTTCTTCAAATCAATCCAGTGACTGCATTTTCTTCATCAGTGAACCACTCCAGTAAGTCTGTACATCACAGTCTGAAAATCACTCATATCCTTCATTGTTGATGCCGATTTTGTTCCTCAAATCCAGACGATGCAAGTTTTCTGCACAACAGCAGTAGATTTATTATCGGACAGCCGGCGAGAGTTTCAAAGTGTCTCTAAAGTAGCTGAGTGTCTACTTGGAGAGACTCTTCTTCACAAATCTCTGCCTTACCCACAGAGACAGTATATTTAATAGGAATTAGACAAAGGCATATCAGTGCAGAACAGGCCCTTCGGCCCTCAATATTGCGCCGACCTGTGGAACTTTCTCAACTCGTCCCCCTGCACTACCCCAAAATCATCCATGAGCTTATCTAAGGATTGTTTAAAACTCCCTAATGTGGCTGAGTTGATTACCTTAGCTGGTAGGGCATTCCACACACTTACCACACTCTCTGTGTAAAGAGTTTGCCTCTGACATCTGTCTTAAATCTATCACCCCTCAATTTGTAATTGTGCCCTCTTGTGCAAGCTGTCGTCAATATCCTAAGAGAAAGACTATCACTGTCTACCATATCTAATCTTCTGATCATCTTGTATGTCGCTATCAAATCCCCCCCTTAGCCGCCTTCTTTCCAATGAGAACAGATCCAAGTCTCTCAGCCGTTCCTCATAAGAACTTCCCTCCACACCAGGCATGATCCTGATAAATCTCCTCTGCACCTTTTCCAATGCTTCCACATCCTTTTTGTAATGGGGCGACCAGAACTGTACACAATATTAAAACTGTGGCCACACCAGCATTTTGTACAGTTGCAGCATGATATTGCGGTTCCAGAACTCGATCCCTCTCCCAATTAAACCTAACATGCCGTATGCCGCCTTAACATCACTATCCACCTTGGTGGCAACTTTCAGGGATCTATGTACATGGACTCCAACATCCCTCTGCACACCCACACTACCAAGAATCTTTCCATTGACCCAGTACTCTGCGTTCCTGTTATTCTTCTCAAAGTGCATCACCTCACATTTAGCTGCATTGAACTCCACTTGCACCTCTCAGCCCAATTCTGCAGTTTATTTAAATCCCCCTGCAACCTGTAACATTCTTCCAAACTGTTTACTACTCCACAGACTTTAGTGTCATCTGCAAATTTACTAATCCATCCACCTATGCCTGCGTCTAAGTCATTTATAAAAATGACAAACAGCAGTGGTCCCAAAACAGATCCTTGTGGAACACCACAAGTAACTGGGCTCCAGACTGAATATTTTCCATCACCCACCACTCGCTGCCTTCTTTCAGAAAGCCAGTTTCTAATCCAAACTGCTAAATCACCCTCAACTCCATGCCTCTGCATTTTCTCCATCAGCCTACCACGTGGAACCTTATCAAAGGCTTTACTGAAGTCCATGTATACCACGTCAACTGCCCTAGTCTCATCTAAATGCTTAGTCACCTTCTCAAAAAACTCAGTGAGGTTTGTGAGACACGACCTGCCCTTGACGAAACCATGTTGACTATATAAAATCAAATTGTTGCTTGTTTGATGATTCTAACTGTTATCTCTTATAATCCTTTCCAAAATCTTTCCTACAATGGAAATAAGGCTCACTGGTCTATAATTACCTGGGTCATCTCTGCTGCCCTTCTTGAACAAGGGCACAACATTTGCAATCCTCCAGTCCTCGGGTACTAAACCCATCGACAATTATGACTCAAATATCAAAGCCAAAGGCTCTGCTATCTCCTCCTTAGCTTCCCAGAGAATCCACGGAAAAACCCCATTCGACCTGGGAACTTATCTACTTTCACTCCTTCTAGAATTGATAACACCTGTGCGTAACTAACTTCAATCCTTTCTAGTCTAATATCTCGCACCTCATTTTTGTCCTCTACAATATTCTCCTTTTCCTGTGTAAACACTGATGAGAAATATCCATTTAGCAATTCTCCGATCTCTGCAGGGTCCACACTCAACTTCCCACTTCTGTCTTTGATTAGCCTTAGTCCTACCATAATCACCCTTTTATTCTTCACAGGCCTATAGAAAATTTCAAGGTTATCCTTTATTCTGTTTGCAAAAGACTGCTCGTGTCCTCCCTTTGCTTTTCTTAACTCTCTCTTTAAATCCTTCCTAGCTGATCTGTAACTCTCTATTGCTTCATCTGTACCATTTTGCCTCATCAACACATAAGCCTCTTTCTTCTTAACAAGAGATACAATTTCTGAAGTAAACCATGGTTTACAAACTCTGTCTGTGCCAGTTGGGTCACCCCACAGCCATTGACTTTCCAAAGACACAATCCAAGATTTTCTAACCTCTCCCAATCCAGGCAACATCCTGGTAAACCTGTTTCCACCTTCCCAAAAGCCTTCACATTCTTCCTATAATGTGGTGATCAAAACGGCACACAATACCCCAAAGGTGGCCTGATTATAGTTTTATATTCACTCCCCTGACAGAAGAAGGCAAGCCTGCCATTCACCACCTTCACCACTTTCAGGGATCTTTCAGCTTGCAACTGAAGATCCCTCTGTATATCAGAGCTGCTCAGGACCCTTCTGTTTATTGAAAACATTCCTCTTGCTTTGTGTCTTCCAAAACACATCACCTCACACTTGTCTGAATTAAAATATATCTGCAATTTCTCCACAAAACTTTCTGACTCATCTCTTTCTTGCTGTATCCTTTGACATCATTCTTCACGATTCACAACTTCAACAGTTTGTGCCACCTACAAACTTGCTCATTAAAACGTTTACATTTTCAAACTTTTCATTTATGTACATTACAAGCAACAGATGTTCCAGTTCTGATCCTTGTGGAACAGCACTAGCCACAGACCTCCAGCCAGCAACATACCCCTGCACAACTGTTGCTGGGAGAAATGTCAAAGAGGAGCCTTGAGTTCTGTGTTGAGCAGCATGACCAATGTTTATTCAGAGCTCCTTACTAATACATGATGGGAGAGGCCCCTCTCTGTCTCCCCCAAGTAAGTCCAGCATTTTGATGTGTTTACTTCATATGTTCCAATAATATTTTTCCCCCTGACCTGAACTCCAGGGTTTGGAATGTCAGCTCGGATATTTCCATGTTTCCTTTCCCAGTCTCTGATTCTCTCAGCTCATGCAGCTGCTTTGCCAGTTCTTTCACAAATGGTTTAACCCAATCCTTGTCATTGCACATCTCCGGCTCTCCCACTACCACACATCTCCGGCCCTCCCACTACCACACATCTCCGGCCCTCCCACTACCACACATCTCCGGCCCTCCCACTACCACACATCTCCGGCCCTCCCACTACCACACATCTCCGGCCCTCCCACTACCACCCATCTCCGGCCCTCCCACTACCACCCATCTCCGGCCCTCCCACTACCACCCATCTCCGGCCCTCCCACTACCACCCATCTCCGGCCCTCCCACTACCACCCATCTCCGGCCCTCCCACTACCACCCATCTCCGGCCCTCCCACTACCACCCATCTCCGGCCCTCCCACTACCACCCATCTCCGGCCCTCCCACTACCACCCATCTCCGGCCCTCCCACTACCACACATCTCCGGCCCTCCCACTACCACACATCTCCGGCCCTCCCACTACCACACATCTCCGGCCCTCCCACTACCACACATCTCCGGCCCTCCCACTACCACACATCTCCGGCCCTCCCACTACCACACATCTCCGGCCCTCCCACTACCACACATCTCCGGCCCTCCCACTACCACACATCTCCGGCCCTCCCACTACCACACATCTCCGGCCCTCCCACTACCACACATCTCCGGCCCTCCCACTACCACACATCTCCGGCCCTCCCACTACCACACATCTCCGGCCCTCCCACTACCATACCCTGTGGTATCTGCATAGTCCATCCAGTCACTAATTCAGAGGGGGACAGTCCCGTCGCTTTGCTGGGGTTGTCCTCCGTTTCATGAGGCTGGTGGGGAGTACTCTAACCAATCGCTGTCCTGTCTCTGAGAGAGCCTTAGTCAGACTAGCTTTCAGTGTCTGCGTCATTCCTTCTACTGTCCCAGAGCTCTGGGGGTGTTATGGGTGATGGGATTTCTGTTCAGTACCAAACAGGGCACATAGCTCTTTAGCTATGTTCCCTGTAACATTTGTCCCTTGGTCAGAATCTGCAGGGGAATGCTTCCATCCACTGAGTAAACCTATTTATTAAAGCCCAGCAGGACATCCTTCCCTGGGATTGGGATGGGTGTGTGTGTAAAACCCATTTGTAATTGTTCCCATGGACCCCTGGGTCCCTGCTGCTGCCTCCATTTTATTGCTTTCCCTGGCTCACACTGTGAACAGACTCCGCACCTTCAACAAAACCTTGCTGTATTTCTCCCTGTTCCAGGCAAGGATTGTAGTGGATCATCTGATATTGCATTTTATCCTCCCCAATATGGGCCAGCCCATAATATGTTTTTAATAATGTTTGTCTTATACAGTGGAGTGGAACTGCTGGATCATCCAGACTCTGACGTTCCTATTACTGCCCCACGCTTTTCCCATTCCTGTTTCTCCTGTTGTGGGACTGTTTCTGGGAATATCTTTAAACCTTCCTCTCTCACTTCTGTAGCTACGGCCATTGCCACCTCCTCAAATGTCTGCCCTGTTTCAGTCAGTATTTCACATACAAGATTATTAAAGGATTGGACACTCAGGAGGCAGGAAGCATGTTTCCGCTGATGGGTGAGTCCCGAACCAGAGGACACAGTTTAAAAATAAGGGGTAGGCCACTTAGAACAGAGTTGGGGAGAAACTTCTTCACCCAGAGATTGGTGGGTGTATGGAATGCTCTGCCCCAGAAGGCTGTGGAGGACAAGTCTCTGGATATTTTCAAGAAAGAATTGGATAGAGTTATTAAGGATAGTGGAATCAAGGGTTATGGGGATAAGGCAGGAGCAGGATACTGATTGAGGATGATCAGCCATCATCATAATGAATGGTGGTGCTGTTTCGAAGGGCAGAAGGGCCTACTCCTGCACCTATTGTCTATTGTCTATTCACCTGCCTTACCCACATACTTACTGCCCCATTGGTGTGGGGTTTCTACTTCCCTGTGAGCTCTAATCTTCATTATTGCTGCTTCACTGGGAAAGTTAGCTGCTTCCACTAACTCTCTGACCTGTCCTTCATGCTCTATGTGCCCACAGACAGGGTGATGTACCCTCACCGAGCCCAGGCTATCACTTGGTCATGAACTATACCAAAGGCATGCTGTCTGTCTGTGTACATGCTGACTGCCTGACCCCTGGCTAATGTCCGCACTTCTGTCAGGGTTCGTGATGGTTCTGCCATTTCTGGGTAATTCTCCAAATAAGTTCTCCAATAATTAAACAATCCTAAAGTTTGCCTTATCCCCTTCATGGTGTGGGGGTGAATAGTTTTGAAATCGTGGTCTTTCGTTCCACTGGGATTGTCCCCCTCCCTTCCTGATTTGATCTCCCTGATGTGATGTCCCAGGTACATCTCTCCCGACCTTCCCACTCTCTGTGGGTTAATTTTAAGCCCGGCCTGCCTGACCTGACCCAATACTCTGTGTAATATCCGGATATGTTCTTTCTCTCCAACTGAGGTAATGAGGTGTTGGGAAGATTAAATCGATGCACTCCATCAGCCATATATCGGTGGGATATACTGGAATATTATGAGGTCCCTGAGGGAACTGGATCCAGGTCTACTGCTTTCCTCAGACAGTAAATACTAGCTTATTCTGACCGTTCTAGGTCCACAGGAACCCATTCACGATATCAGGGGCTGAGACTGTATCCTGTTGCAATTTTAATCCATGAAGTAAAGTGGTGTGGTTCACTACTGTAGGATACTCTTTAGTGGCGGATTTACTGAGGGAGGTATAATCAATACTGAGGTGGGATGAGCCGTTTGGCTTCTGTGAGTTAGTCTGGGATACTGTTGGTCTGAGTATTCCCTGCTTCTCTCAATCTGTTACTGTCACAATTATTGCCTCCTCAGCCCCAGCTTTAATGGGATCCGGTTTGTGTGGGGAGTGAGAGGGCCCTCGATCTTTACAGGATCTACAGATATTAACCCACATTCCTGTTTGAGTTACCCGCCATGCTGTTTGGGTCCTAGCTATAACTCCCCAGATTCTCTGACTGTTCCAGTCTCCCTGCAAGGTACCTACTCTGGAGATGTCGCCTCTCCTTTGCTTCCTGTCCCGGGCCTGGCCAGGTTGTTCCCATATTAGAGTTTGTGCCTCTACATCAATAGTTGCTCTGAACTGTTCTAAAATGGCATCTCCCAGAATGGTCCCTTCCTCAGTTTCACACTCCCATATCTGAATATATTTTGTCGTATCCATGATCTGCATTGGGACAGATTTACTTCATCCAGCTTCCTTGATTCCCTCTCCAACTGTCCTCATTTTAGTAATTGAGGCATGAGGGGAAAATCTGTGTCGGTAACTGATATAGATGCTCCTTTTATTAATATTTGTTCTGCTGGTTCCCAAACACAGCGTCAATGAATATTCATGTTCCTACGTGAACACAGGCACACACACAATGTGAACACCTATCTCCCTCTCTCTGCCTACGTTCCTTGTCTATGTGCCCTTTCCTGCTTCCCTTGTAACATTGTGGGTCGAGTTACCCTCCCTGTACTGCAGCTATTCCCCTGTTTTTCTGAGTTTGCCTCAGCTCCCATGGCCCAATTCAGAATGTGGTTAGAATTATCTCCCACTGGGAGTCCCATGTTTATGATTACAGTTAAATGGGGTCCCATGTCATCTTTTAAATACATCAAACCTATTTCATCATCACAGGTTGGGGTTTGGTAATCCCCACGTGGTCCTTACACACCTCAGGCTTCCTCTCTGTATGATCCTCGATATTACCCTTGGGTCCCTGAGTCACCAAGTTTATTTTAGCCCATTCAGTCTGTCCCCTCCCCAGTGTGTCCCTGCAATATCTGTAAATGCCTGGAGGCACTCATCGGCTGTGATTGGGGGGTTCGGCTCACACCCTCACCCTCTCATTGCAGAGACAGGTTCTGCTGTACACGTCCGGGCATCTTGGCCTAAAAGATTTTGGCCTAACACCATCTTCGGTGAGACTGTTCCTCAACTAATTCATCCATATTCTCCCAATAAGGCCAATTACTACCATTTCTCTATCAGGCTGGGTGTTCATTCACCAACATCTATCGTACAGCCAGGTAAACGGTTCAGTTTGGTTTCTGTCAGTTCCCTTTCTTGCCCCCCTCCTGTCTGTTCAAGTTTGAGCTTTGATGCCCAGCGGTGCCATAGACAGGGCCTTCTGGGCCTTACAGGGTGGTGGGTCATCCCACCCATTGCCGTCCCTCTGTCCATACGTGGGCGCTTTGTCATCTAACCCATTCCAGTCAGTGTCACCATCCTCACTGCCTTCTGAGGAGAGCGGGGCACCCGGTACCTCCCCCCACTGTAACTACCACCTGGCCCTTTGGCTTTAAGGCCTCACGTCTGAGAGCCACCACCTTCACTTGTTCCTGTTTCCCATAATAATGTAACACATCCTGTCATTCCTGGAATAAAACAGAACAAAATGTGAATTTGGTTTGACTTGAAACATTAATAATTTGACATTCACTTTACATATCTTTAAAGGTGAAAATTCTACTGTGATTATTTAAGTGAATTTAAAGTGATCATACAGTGAAAATAACCCTCATAATCAACGATAATGAATGAACTGAATAATATGTGATTATTTGTACAAGTTCTTGCATTGAAAATTCAATTTTATTTAATGCTTGTCACCCATTACACCGTGGGCATTGTTATTAGGGAATAAAGTAATGGAAGGATATCAGAGAAAATAAATAGACTTTAATTTTAGCTTCACTGCAATAATGGACCAAAACAAGATTTGGAAATATGGGTAAACTACATAACAAAGTTTCCAGTGTCATTATTGACATGAAAATTATTTTAGTTTGCAAGCTGTTTTGCACGAAGAATAATTGGAAATGAATTGTGTTTATGAATTGACCATTTAAAATATATTTTGAAGAGAATAATCAGATTTTTTTGAGGAAATTAGGAAAGGAAATATATATGTATCCATTGGTATTAATAGTTTTAAAATGTTTAGAAGTTGACTGGGATTATTTGATTGAGAGAGGCTGCATGATTGTAAAGACTAATTCACCTTTTTCATTGCATTGTTGGTTTCACTAGAATCTGTTGTGGTCTAAGCTCTTGTTGTGTGCAATGGACTCGCAGGTTAATTAAGCTATTAGTGAGAGTCCCTGATCAGGTTTCCTTTGTCTGTAAGACAGTCTGTAAGTGCGCAACACACCTGCTTTTCTGAGGGGAAACAGAGATTCTTTTCAAAGGAAATAAGTGGCAGTTCTCACTGAGAATGTTTTCTACCACACACCATAAGCAGGGAAGGGTTTTTCTGAAGAATTTCATTGTCTATCTACAAACTGATGGTAACTGTGTTTGTCAGTTTGTGGAGGATTCAGCCCCTTTGTTCTGAGCTGTTTTTATACAAGCAGTTGGTTCATTCTGTCTTTGCCAAGAATGTTGTTTACTTTCCTCTTTTACTGTGATTCTGCAGGTTAGAATATTCTGAGAGTCAATAATGTTGAATAACTGAACATTAAATGATTTTGACTCTAACAGAGCAGTGGCTTTGTTTTGAGCTCATTATTCACTTTCCATTTCCTGTTGTGATGAATGTTAAAGAAACAGGCTCTGAGCAATGTTTCCATTCACTTGTGTTGGAGTCACTGACAGCCACGTGGTCAGTCAGTTTCAGGCTGATGGATCAGTTTCTCTGTCCTATTAGATGGTGGTCACTTGCTCAGTTTCCGATGGCTCACCTGAGCGTCAGTCCATCAGCTGCTGAAACCCTGCATCCAGCATTTGTTCCCTCTCACAGTGACTAATCCAATACAGTCCCAGCTTGTCTCCCACATTCACCTCCACATCCTCATGATCACCTCAGATTCTACTGTCTGTGTCCTTGCAGCAAGTTGTGTAAGACACCTATTTCAGTTTTAACCTGATCGATATTATGTTCAGGAAGATCATTTCAAAATGTGGTTCACTGCTTTTAAGCCTCCCCGTGACTTCACCCTGTCCTCCCAGCGTAGTTCCACCCCTCCCTGAGGTATCTGCATTTATCCAATTCCAGCTGTGTGA
This sequence comes from Chiloscyllium punctatum, assembly GCF_047496795.1. Taxonomy (NCBI): domain Eukaryota; kingdom Metazoa; phylum Chordata; class Chondrichthyes; order Orectolobiformes; family Hemiscylliidae; genus Chiloscyllium; species Chiloscyllium punctatum. The sequence goes on from NC_092755.1 coordinate 7,569,725, forward strand.
GTGTTTCTTCTTTTATTCTCCTCCCTGTTGGTGGCTTTAGTTTTAGCTGCCTTGAACCTAAACTTGGTCATTCTCTTCCCCCATTCCCTTCAATTCTCCTCCATTCTATCAGCTCTCCTTAATTTCTACCTGTTTGATCAAGGATTTGGTTTCCACCCTTATCGTTGCCGAACTGTTAATCCAGAGACCCAGGTAATATTCTGGGGACCCTGATTCAAATCCCATCACAGTAGATGTGGAATTTGATTTCAATACAAATCTAGAATTATAAGCCTTTTGATGAAATTATTCTCAATTGTGGGGCTGTATCTGCAAAAGTCTTTAAACTTTCCTTACTCACTTCTGCAGTTACTGCCACTGCCACTTCCCCAAATGTCTGCCCTGTTTCAGTCAGTATTTCACTCGTCTTACCCACATACTTACTGCCCCGTTGGTGTGGGGTTTCTACTACCCTGTGAGCTCTAATCTTCATTATTGCTGCTTCACTGGGAAAGTTAGCTGCTTCCACTAACTCTCTGACCTGTCCTTCATGCTCTACATGCCCCAGACAGGGTGATATACCCTTACCGAGCACAGGCCAACACATGGTCATGAACAATACCAAAGGCATGCTGACTGTACATGTGTACATGTTGACTCCCTGACCCCTGGCTAATGTCCGTGCTTCTGTCAGGGCTTATGATGGTTCTGCCAATTCTGGAGAATTCTCCACAAAATTCCCACAGTAATTAAACAATCCTAAAGTTTGCCTTACCCCCTTCACGGTGTGGGGGTGAATAGTTTTGAAATCGTGGTCTGTCATTCCGCTGGGATTGTCCCCTCTCCCTTCCTGATTTGATCTCCCTGATGTGATGTCCCAGGTACATCTCTCCCTCCCTTCCCACTCTCTGTGGGTTAATTTTAAGCCCGGCCTGCCTGACCTGACCCTATATTCTGTTTAATATCTGGATATGTTCTTTCACCCCAACTGAGGTAATGAGGTGTTGGTAAGATCAATGTGACTAACTCCATCAGCCATATATCGGTGGGATATAGTGGAATATTGTGGGATCCCTGAGGTAACTGGATCCAGATGTACTGCTTTCCTCAGCCAGTAAACGCCAGCTTAATCTGAGATTCCAGGTGCACAGGTATGGACCAGAACCCATTCACAATATCAAGGGCTGAGACTATATCCTTTTGCGATTTCAATCCATTAAATACAGTGGTGTGGTTCGCTAATGTCGGATACTCTTTAGTGGTGGATTTACTGAGGGAGGTATACTCAATAATGAGGTGGGATGAGCCGTCCGGCTTCTGTGAGTTATTCTGGGATAGTGTCGGTCTGACTATTCACTGCTTCTGTCGATCTGTTACTGTCACAATTACTGCCTCCTGGCCCCAGCTTTGATGGGATTCTGTTTGTGTGGGGAGTGAGAGGGCCCTCGATCTTTACAGGATCTACAGGTAATAAACCGCATTCCTGGTTGTGTTACCCACACTGCTGTTTGGGTCCTAGCTATACCTCCCCAGATTCCCTGACTGTTCCAGTCTCTCTGCAAGGTAACTACTCTGGCGATGTCGCCTCTCCTTTGATTCCTGTCCCGGGCCTGACCAGGTTGTTCCCATATTACAGTTTGTGTCTCTGCATCAATAGTTGGTCCTAACTGTTCGAAATTGACAACTCCCAGAATGGTCCCTTCCTCATCTTCCCACCCCCATATCTGAATATATTTTGCCATATCCGTCATCTGCGTCAGGAGAGGTTCATTTCATCCACTTTCCTCGATTCCCTCTCCAACTGCTCTCATTTTAGTAATTGAGAGGTGAGGGGCAAATCCGTGTCGGTAACTGATATAGATGCTCCTTTTATTAATATTTGTTCTGCTGGTTCCCAAACACAGCGTCAATGAATATTCATGTTCCATAAGTGAACAGATGCACACACACAATGTGAACATCTATCTCCTTCTCTCTGCCTACGTTCCTTGGCTATGTGCCCTTTCCTGCTTCCCTTGTAACATTGTGGGTCTGGTTACCCTCCCTGTACTGCAGCTATTCCCCTGTGTTTCTGAGTTTGCCTCAGCTCCCATGGCCCAATTCAGAATGTGATTAGAATTATCTCCCACTGGGTGTCCCATGTTTATAATTACAGTTAAATGGGGTCCCAGTTTAAAAACAACAAACTGATATCATCATCACAGAATGGGGTTTAGTAATCCCCCGTGGTCCTTACACACCTCAGGCTTCCTCTCTGTGTGATCCTCAATATTAACCTTGAGTCCCTGAGTCACCAAGGTTATTTTAGCCCATAAAGCCTGTCCCCTCCCCAGTGTTTTACTGTAATATCTGTAAATGCCTGGAGACACTGGTCGGCTGTGCACTGGGGGGAACCGGCTCACACCCCCATATTCTCATTGCAGGGACAGGTTCTGATGTACACGTCAGGGTATCTTGGCCTGAGAGATTTTGGCCTAACACCATCATCGGTGAGACTGTACCTCAACTAATTCATCCATATTCTCCCAATAAGGCCCATTACTGCCATTTCTCTATCAGGCTGGGTGTTAACACACCAACATCTGTCATTCAGCAGGTGAACTGTTCATGTTTGGTTTCTGTCAGTTCCCTTTGTTGCTCCCTACTGTCTGTCCAAGTTGACCTTTGATGCCCAGTGGTGCCATGGACCTGGCCTCCTGGGCATTACAGGGTGATGGGTGATCGCACCCATTGCCGTCCCTCTGTCCATACATGGGCACTTCACCATCTAACCCGTTCCAGTCAGTGTCACCATCCTCACTGCCTTCTGAGGACAGCGGGGCACTGGGTACCTTTCCCCCCCCCCACCCCCACCCCCCCTCCCCCACTGTAACTACCACCTGGCCCTTTGGCTTTAAGGCCTCACGTCTGAGAGCCACCACCTTCACTTGTTCCTGTTTCCCATAATAATGTAACACATCCTGTCATTCCTGGAATAAAACAGAACAAAATGTGAATTTGGTTTTACTTAAAATAAGAATAGTTTGACATTCACTCGACATATCTATAGAGGTGAGAATTGTACTGTGATTATTTAAGTGAATTTAATGTGATCATATAGTGAAAATAAACCTGATAATCAACGACAATGAATGAACTCAATAATATGTGATTATTTGTTCCAGTTCTTGCATTGAAAATTGAATTTTATTTTAATGCTTCTCCCCCATTACACCAAAAGCATTCTTATTAGGGAATATCAAAGAAAATAAATAGACTTTAATTTTAGCTTCACTGCAATAATTGACCAAAACAAGATTTGGAAATATGGGTAAACTACATAACAAAGTTTCCAGTGTCATTATTGACATGAAAATTATTTTAGTTTGCAAGTTGTTTTGCACTAAGAATAATTGGAAATGAATTGTGATGATGAATTGACCATTTAAAATATATTTTAAAGAGAATAGTCAGATATATATTTTTGGAGGAAATTAGGAAAGTAAATAAATATGTATACATTGGTATTAATAGTTTTAAAATGTTTGGAAGTTGACTGGGATTATTTGATTGAGAGAGGCTGCATGATTACAAAGACGAATTCACCTTTTTCATTGCATTGTAGGTTTCACTAGAATCTGTTGTGGTCTCAGCTCTTGGTGTGTGCAATGGACTGTCATTAATAGCTTAATTAACCTGCGAGTCCCTGATCAGGTTTCCTTTGTCTGTAATTCAATCTGTAAGTGCGCGACACACCTGCTTTTCTGAGGGAAAACAGAGATTCCTTTCAAAGGAAGTAAGTGGCAGTTCTCACTGGGAATGGTGTCTACCACACACCATCAGCAGGGAAGGGTTTTTCTGATGAATTCCAATCTCTATCTATAAATCTGATGGTACCTGTGTTTATCAGTTTGTGGAGGATTCAGCCCCTTTGTTCTGAGCTGTTTTTATACAAGCAGTTGGTTCATTCTATCTTTGCCAAGAATATTGTTTACTTTCCCCTTTTACTGTGATTCTGCAGGTTAGAATATTCTGAGAGTCAATAATGTTGAATAACTGAACATTAAATGATTTTGACTCTAACAGAGCAGTGGCTTTGTTTTCAGCTCATTATTCACTTTCCATTTCCTGGTTGTGTTGAATGTTACAGAAACAGGCTCTGAGCAATGTTTCCATTCACTTGTGTTGGAGTCACTGACAGCCACGTGGTCAGTCAGTTTCAGGCTGATGGATCAGTTTCTCTGTCCTATTAGATGGTGGTCACTTGCTCAGTTTCCGATGGCTCACCTGAGCGTCAGTCCATCAGCTGCTGAAACCCTGCATCCAGCATTTGTTCCCCCTCACAGTGACTACTCCAATACAGTCCCAGCTTGTCTCCCACATTCACCTCCACATCCTCATGATCACCTCAGATTCTACTGTCTGTGTCCTTGCAGCAAGTTGTGTAAGACACCTACTTCAGTTTTAACCTGATCTATATTATGTTCAGAAAGATCATTTCAAAATGTGGTTCACTGCTTCTTCAGGACTTGGTGAAGAAGGGCTTATACCCGAAACGTCGATTCACCTGCTCCTTTGATGCTGCCTGACCTGTGCTTTTCCAGCAACACATTTTCAGTTGTAATTGTCGTAACCAGTTAATTACAAGTTACTGACAAAATATTTTAAGAGAAGCTGCTATTGATGGTGGAAATGCTGCTGGTTGGTATAAAAGAGGGCTAGGGTGAATACTGTACTCAGTTTTGATGAGAAAGTTGAGCAATGTAAGATTCTTTTATCTTTGTTAATAAGAAGAGGCAGAGATTGTAGCTAGGACATCCACAATCATCCACCCTCACCACCACTGATGTTCAGTCGCAGCAGTGCCAATCAAGCAGGCTGCTTTATTCCGGATGGTATCAACTTTCTTGAGTGTTGTTAGGGCTGCACTCATCCAGGCAAGTGGGGAGTATTCCATCACACTCCTGACTTGTGCCTGGTAGCGTTTGGACAAGATTTCAGAAGCCAGGAGTTGAATTACTCTTGTACCCACTATATTTATGTGGTGAGACCAATTCAGTTCCTGATCAATGATTATCCCCAGGATAATGTTGCTAGTGGGTGTTCATTCATGGTAACACCATCGAGTGTCAAGGGATGGTGGTTCGGTTATGTCTTATATGTGATAGCCTGCATTTGTGTGGCATGTATGTTACTTGCCACCTGTAAGCCCAAGCCTGGATATTGTCCAGATCTTGTTGTACTTGGACTTGGACTGCTTCAGTACCTGAGAAGTAAATTATTTATTAACACTAAATAGTCACGAGATTATGCAAATTCCTTTTTCTATCAAATGTCATGGACTGTATCTTGTGGTCACTCTCATTCACTTTCATTATCTTTCTATTTTCTTCTTAATTCAGACACAAATGTTTGAACATCGATAGTATAAAGTTACATAAATTAAAATCACGTCACATGTTTCTACAAGTAAACTAATTGAATGAAATACATTACTTCTGTATTGTCTGCATTTTGACAAAAAAGAATTCTCTTCAATAACTATTGAATGGCTCATTTATTGTCCTCAATCGATCAATCTAGGTATTATATTTCAGTCTTCAGTTTACCGACCTTAATGTACATCTAATCAACATCAGAGCAAAGTGTTTTTAAAATATTGAGTCAATTTATTTGTTCAGAATACAACATTTATTAGGAATTCACTATCCTTATAATAATTGTTGAATAATTTGTTTGTCTTTCTAACGTGTATCGTCAGATCCATATATTTTTTAATCCATATTTTAATTTAATCCATTGCAACAATGCTATTGTTTTCAGGTCAACTATCCCACAATGGAACCAATCATTTTGCATGCAACACGCTTTGTAAACTGACTTTTGCTCATTTGAACAATCACAGTAATCTCTGCTTTATGAATTCAGAAAACTGTAACGACTTTTCACTGCAATAATTCCTGTTCATGTCTGCACATTGCACAGTCATGTAGCAAAATTAAATTTCTCCTTCTTACAAGTGTATTGATAGATTTTCGAAAATCTAAGTGTTGCTATTATCTAATTATTGTTAGTTCAGTAGGGGGTATAAATGTTCAGTAGGGGGTATAAATGTGTAATAATGGCTCAGTACAAGAAGTAATGTGAAGATATTGCAATGTACAAACTCACAATGATTGTGAATATCAATTTTTATTTTAACCATGGAAACACAGTTGAATTGATTAAATTATATTTCATTTCAATGCTCACATTCATTGTATTTCTAATCACAATAAGAGCAAACTATTTCATGTGTCAAAATTATTTAAAATTCATGTCACTTTTTTATGGACACAAAATAGAATTAACACCCGTTTGTTCTTTCCTTTACCAATCACAGTGAAGTTTGAATTGTAGAATGCTAGACTGATACAGCATGGAAACAGACCATTCAGCCTAACTTGGCATTCCGGCCAGGTTTCCTAAACTAAACTAGTCCCATTTCACTGTGTTTGTCCCATACCTCTTTGGACGTTTTCTATCCAATAAACTGTCCAAAAGTCTTTTAGATGTTGTAATTGTATCAGCCACTGCCCTTCCTCTCACAGCTCATCCCAATATGTGAAACACACTGTGTGGAAAAGTTGCCCCTCAGACCCCTTTTAAACCTTTCCCCCTCACCTTAAATATTATTTACACCGTAGAATCTTTAAGACTGCAAAGTTATTAAACGTTGAGAGGTATTTAGAAGCAGCGTAATAACATTCATACTTTAATCAGTGATGTGAAGCAAATAAATTCAAGATGTTGTGATCATTATAATGAACAACAGTTACAAGTTGAGACAATGTTGGTTGAAAAGCAATTCAGTCGACACTTAGATACTTTCTAATCAACTCTGAGGTGTTTTGACACATCTCTGTTGAAGGTGGGAATTGAACCCATGGCTCCTGGTCTACTAGTACACACATTACCAGAGCCCTCCATAATATTCCCACGCAGGAATGGCAGGACTATAATCACATACTTACTGTGTTTATTCACAGGGAAAACTGCTCTGATATTTATAGTTATAATTGGACTAGGATTGTATTAGACAGTTCCAGTGTGTAATGGACCGATAAAAAGAATTAGTAATTTCTAATAATGATGGAACGAAGCAACAATGGTCTTAAATAAACATAAATCTCATGATAATCAAGTAAGTCAATTTGTTTGAAGCAGTTATTCATCTGCATAAATTAAAATTAACCTGCTTTTTAATGCACATGAATTGGAAATAAAGCATTAGTCATTCAATGTGACTACTCAGCGAAAAACAACTTCCCTCATTTTCAAAAAAATGTGATTTCTAAGAATTCAAGATTTATTGTAAAAGCATAGAACAAACATTTGTTAATTCTGGTTTATTTACACAAGGAACATGTGAAATTTAAATAATGCTAAACATGAAAAATACTTAGCTCTTATTGTAATAATCAGAAATGTAGCAATGTTAGAATTGAAGTGAAATACAATCAATACAAGAATGTAAACAAAACTGTGGATGCTGGAAATCACAAACAAACTCAGTAATTGCTGGAAAATAACTCAGCAGGTCTGGCAGCATCTGTGGAGAGAGTTGGGCCCAGTGACCTTTCTTCAGACTGCACTCTTTCTTACAACCAATTCAATCCAGCTAAGATTCCACACTTAAAATTATTTTTGCTAAGATTAAGAGATTGTAGAGTGCAATATTGTTTGTATCAGTTGATGTACTGAGACATAGTTCCACATATACAGCTGGAGATATTGGATTTCAACAATGATTACCGGTTAGATTTTGGTAATAATTAGTTTTAAAATGGCTGATAACAAATTTAAGAATGATGAGAAAACCCTTATTGCGATGTAATTGTGCAATATGTTGGAAAAAAAATGAAATATTTATGTGAAAAATAGTTAGCAATTTCTTAATTGATAAGACTGATTAATGATCCTTCCATTAATACGAGAATTCAAATGAAAGAGAATGAGAGAGTTAGAATGAGTGTTGGGTGAGAGAACTTTGGTTGATTGCAGGTGTGTTGACCTGAAAAGAATGTCAATATTTCATTATGATACTGTCTCTAATAAGTAATGGATTGAACGAAAATGTAAATCTCATGATGGTGTGATAATTGAAATGACAATTAAATAATATTTAATATGAGAATGCAACACTTAAAATGATACAATATTTTCAAAGCAGTTTGTACTGGATATTCGTTAAGATCAATAAACTCAGAATTAAAATATTGGTTAATTTTTTTTAAAAATCACACTTTAGAAGATTATTCATCAGAATTATTCTGTCATTGAAAAAACCTCATTTCTTCAAGAATTCTGCATTTCCCTCATTTTCTGTCTTTTTTCCACAGGGATCTGTACTGGAACCCTTCTGTTTGCGATGCAATTATATAGAAGTGACATGGATTAAAATCTAATTGGGTGAGTTAATAAGTTTGCAGATGATATAACGTTCAGTGCAGTTGGGGACAATGTAGAGTGTTGTCAAATAATGCAGCAGGAAAAAGATAAATTGCAGATATGGGCAGAGTAATTAAAGGTGAAGTTTAATCCATACAAGTGTGAGGTGTTTCACTTTGGAAGCTCAAATGTTATTTAAAAGTAGATAGTTAATGGCAGGACCCTAACAGCTTTATTATTCAAAGGGATCTTGACGTTCAAGACCATGGCTCCCTGAAAGTGACCATGCAAGTAATTAGGTGGTTGGGAAAGCAAATGGCATGCTTGCCTTTATTGGTCAGGGAACTGGTTACAAGAGTCAGGAAGTCATGTTGTAACACTTTAACACTTTGGTTAAGGCATACTTAAAGTATTGTATTCACTTTTGTTCGCCATGTTCCAGGAAGGGTATGGAGGCTTTGGAGAGGGTACAGAGGGCGTTTACCAGGATGCTGCCTGGATTTGGAGAGGCGAGAAAAACTCAGATTGCTTTTTTGTGAAGTGGCAGAGACTGGGAGAAGACTTGATGGAAGTCTGTACAATCATTAGATACGTAGATAGGGTTGACGGTCAGAAAGTTTTTCCCAGAGTTGACGCGTCAAAAACTATGTGACATGTGTTTAAGGTCAGGAGGGAAAGTTCAAGGGGAATGTAAGGGGCAATTTGTTTTGTACACAGGGAGTGATTGGTGTCTGGAATGAACTTCCAGGGTTGGTGGTGGAAGCTCTTTAATGTTTATTTCAATAATTTGGAAGGATATGGACCAAGTGTAGGCAGAAGGGATGAGTTTCTTTTGCATTATGTTCAGCACAACGTTAAGGGTCAAATGGCCCATTCCTGTGCTGTACAGATCTTTGAGAGAAAGCTAATGTCTATCTCATATGACATTTAATCTAATCAATATTTAGCCACTGGTGTCAGAAATAAGAAGGAAATAAGTAGATAACGAACTTGACTATAATCTAAAAATATAGTCAATTAAATTTACAGAGGTAATTTTTTGATATTTGTTCTGAATTATCAGATTAGCAACTTTGATGGAGATGTGTTTAAAATGTTTGCAGTTATTGATGTTCTGACCCAACATTACCCATTCAGTAAGGTGAGATGCACATCATAATTTCTTACTGCCTATACTACAATAACAAAATCTTTCAGGTCTACACCAAAAAGCATTGATTTGCAGCCAATGCTCATTATAAATATCTGAATGCTACTCGTTTCAACAATCAAAGTAATTTCAGCCTCATCGATGAAGAGATATCTTAGACATTTCACTAATAATTACTGTTTATGTTGACACATTGCTCGTTCAAACATTAATGAGATTTCTCATTAATATTCAGTTCAATGATAGCATATTAATAATTTAGTTATTGTTAATATCTAATAATTGATCAATCCAGTAAGGGATATAACAGTGGAATTATGGCTCAGTACATTAACTGATGGAAAGATGTTGTTGTGTTCACTCTCCCAATTATTTGTGAATATCGATGTGTATTTTGATTTGATTTGATTTGATTTTTCTTCAACATGAAGATTTATTGTATTTCTGATCACAGTAATAGTTAAATATTTTAAAGCTAAAAAAAATTCAAATTTGTGACTTTTTTGTCAACAAGAAAAAAGAATTTACATGCGTATGTTCTTTTCTTTATCAGAGTAAATTTTGAATTGTTGGAAGTTTTACATGTGTGTAAGGAAGGGGAGCTGCCTGCAGCTGAATAGTCACATTGAATGATTTTTTTTGTTTTGCGATTACATCCTGCTGCTAATCATTCTAGTTATCTTTTCATTTCAGGAAAAACTGCTTTAAACATATTCCGCAGTTGTATTTTGCATGAATTTACAATAAGCGCATGGTATGTGTATTTATCTTTCTTTCAATTGCCATTATTTTAATTTTTAAGTAAGAGCATATGTGCTTAGTACCATATCACAGCAAACCCGTTTGGAAATATTGAATCACTTAATGTGTCAGTGTTCTAAAATAGATTACCAATTCATTGTTAGTCCAACAATCACACAGTAATTTAATTTAGGTTTTCTAACAAATATCGTGAGATTCACATTTCAATTTAAATCATTATTTCGTAGTGCCAATTTTACAAAGAAAAAATTATCTTTTATTCCAGGTCAACACAACCACAAACCAAGCAATGATTCCTCATCCAACACTGACAGGAAATATCTGATATCTTCTCATTTGAATGTTCACAGAAATCATTGGATTCATATTCGGCCTTACAAATGAAGATACGTCTGATTGTTTTAGACTCCAATTCGACATGTTGCGGATTGTAATATGACATTTCTAATCATTTTAAGTTTACAGTGACTAGCTTTAACACTAATTGTTACTTATATCTAATATGTAATCATTGATCAAATCAGTATAGTCGGCTTTAAGTGTGGAATTAAGTCTCAGTGACGTAAGCATATTGCATGGTACTGTTTCCTAATGGTTGCGAATGTTGATTTTTATTTTAATGCTGAAATCCTTGTTGATTTGCTGCTGTAGGGAAGCCCCGAGCAGCCTGCCTTGGAATTAAAACACAAAATGGTGGAGGGGAGATAAATAAGACGAACAGTCTGTTTCAGTCTTAAGTTTAAAAAAAGAACATTTTGTACAATCTTACTCCAAGTCCATAAGTATGCTATTCCAGACAGTCATATTCCAGATAGTGATAAGGGAATGCAGGTACACAGAAAAATGACCAACCCTGACTTTCATTAATGAAAGAATAATTGTCCCAGTGAATGAATAAACACCAACTGCAGGAAAGAGCCCAGCTAACTTCCACAGCGGCTGTCAGGGAAACAGACAGGGTTTGATTGTCAGAAATAGTTACTATTTTAAAGTTGCTCAGAACATTTAAAAAGTTTCTAATTACATATTCTTGAGAATCGTAAATAAGGCATAGTGAGAGGCCCAAAGGACTGCAGCAATTAATTTTGTAATGTGAGGAAATAAAATGCACAGAGATCCCAAGGCCTGGAGATTATAGCACCTGTAAAACACCATGAAGCAATAGGAAGCTCGGGCTATCCATAGCGATGTTCATCCAAGATTAGGTGTTCTACAGGATCGGGTGTCTGTATCATGAGGGAAGGACCGTAACCACATTGCATGTGGACATTGTAATACAGAAGGTGTGTAAAAATACTGTTTTTTACTGTACACGTTACAGTGTGTCATGGACCTCCCTTCCTAGATTGGCCTCGGGTGATGATCCCTGTATTAACTGATTGCAGCATGAGTAAACATCTTCCACTTGCCTGAGTTCGGCCTATCTCCTCAGTCTTCATTCCCTGTCAGGGGAAATCACTCCTACAGCTGTGGTGACATTTAAATTCAATACAAACACTTATTATCTGTGAAATTATTCCTTGCAGAGCGATATCATTTTCATGTTAATTTTTAAAATTTTTGTTTTCAAGAAAACAATGGAGGAACATCCATTTGTTATTTAGTTCAACTTGTACTAAATTTTAAATTATTGAAAGGACTACACATGGGGGTGGCGGGGGGAAGAACAATTCTTCAGCTCAAATGTCACATTAAGTGACAATTTCCGTTTTTCAAATCACGTGACCTCCAAAATGATATTTATTTTAATTTCATTTTGAGGTAGTTTTATTTTCTTCCAACATTAGTTGTCAATGAACAATAATCACACAATTATTAGTTTTTTGCTACAAAATGACTTCCTGTCCCAAATGTCATTAACTCGATGTTTAGTTCATAATAATACTCACTTTCCCATCCTCATTATTTTTTTCCTAGTTCTGACATTTGTCTAAACATTTATCATGATAAAAATTACATTAATAAAATAGACATGAACCGACCAAAAAAAAGTTGAACGATGTTCAATTGTTGCTGAGATTTTTTAATTATTAAAGCCACATTTTATATTTTAATTTTCAGTTTTTTAATCTTAATGAATATACAATCGACATCAGAGCAAAGTGCATTCAAAATATTAAGTCAATTTATCTATCAGGATTTTAGAAACAATTATCAATTCCAATAATTACGCAATACTTTAACTTTGGCTTTATAACAAGTACAATGTGCTTTTAATATCTTCCATATTTCTTAGTGTGAGTGCTACAACATTAAAACTTGTTTGATAAGGCCAATATACCCACAAAAGACCAATAATTGCCATTGCAACATCATTTGTAAATATCTGACTTTTGCTCATTTGAAAGATCACAGTCTTCTCAGCCATTGAAATTCAGAGAACACCAGTTAATTTACACTGCAATATTTCTCTTCGTTTCTTAACATTACTCAGTGGAATAGTAAGAGGAGATACCTCATTATCCTTAAATTCATTAATAAAATATTTCAAATCGATTTGTTGCCAAAACCTAATTATTGTTCAATTCGGTAAGGGGTGTACATGTGGAACTATGTTTTCATATAATAACTAATGCAAGGACATTGCAATGCACAATCACTCAATCGTTCTGAATATTGCTTTTCATTTTAAACTTGGAAACACTTTTGAAGTGATTTGATTGGAAATCACTTCAATGTTAACATTTATTGTGTTTTTAATCACAATAACAATTGAATATTTTTCACGTGCAAAATCATTGAAATCCCCATGAATTTTTTGAAGCACACAAAAAAGGGTTGGCATCTCTCTTCTTTCATTAAACAACCACAGGAAATGGTGACTTCTTAGAAATCGTATATTTCAGAAAGAATGAAACTTGTCTTCAGCTGAATAGGCACATTGATTGACCAATTCATCGTTTTGTTCCAATTTATGTGTAGATCAAAAACATTGTAATTTGCATTTCAGAAAATGTGGAACTTATGAACATATAGAATAATTATATTCATTTTTATTTATAATGCACAGCAATCACAATTCTGTCAAGTTGTCATTCCACAAGTGATCATAAAAATCATGTTAAATTAAGACATTTATTAACTCCCATCATTATTGTAAATTACTACTGAATTTTCAGAAGATTGCACACAGTATCCAACCATTTAATTCCAATCCAGTTATCACAATAAACATCTGATTAGTTTTCAGCCCTGCGCAGCCTGCTTGGGAATGTTATGAAGGAATCTTGTGCAACTCTGGTCGTGCCTCTGTTACCAGACCAGAGGATACAATTTCAATTCCCACCTTGCACAGAGCTGTGCCAGAGCAGCTCTGAATGTTGAGAAGAAAATATCTAAGAATCGAATGAATTGCCTTTCTATTCAACATTAGATATGTTTTCATTTGTTGTTCATTCCAATAATCACTGTATCTGCTATATATTTTCTTCAGTCCGCTAATAACAGAATGTATCTGATTCCACTCAATCAATATTCTTTGCAAAATATTTGATAATGTTGCACTCACAAAGATGAAATATGCAAAGTAAAGATATTCCTTGATTTTCTTTTGTTCTGAAGAACTGAGTTCAGACTGCACATAGAACTTGATGCTTCAAAGATATAAATATGAGAAAAAAAATTAAGTTCTTCTTCAGTTAAATAAACAAATGCCACTTCCTACTATATATCAATTTTTAGTTATTGATCTGTTTATGAGTTGTCTGAAATTTGTTTTTAGTTTTCCATTCACCTATTTATATTGAATGTAAGGTTGAAATGTTGTGAAAATATCCGAGTGCATTCATTTGAAAATTGAATTTGCATATTTCTCTCTAATCCAGTTTATTGCATGATGACTTAACAGTGTTTTGTTCAGCAAACCTAGTGAATATATAAAAATTGTCTCATCTTAAATAAGATCTTTCACACCCAGTTATCATTCTGTTCCTAATTCATGTAAATATCTAAATTTATTGAAATCAATGTTCACACAAAACAGTGCACATAAAGCGACACAAAGATATTCATCATCAGCTGATTACTATTTAGTGGAATAACCTGAGTGAGTATCTTATTGTTTCTAGGACAAATGACAACAGTAAGCATTTATTTATTATTCTATGCAGTTAATGCAATTGATGTGCTATATTTCAGCTCAGTCGTTAATGTTGATTTATATTGTTTAAACCAATAATTCTACTTTATCACAGATATTGACTATACTACAATAATGTTGGGAAGCAAATCTTTGTCAATCTAACAATCTTTAAGCTCATTTTTTGTTGTGTGTGTACAAGAAACCATTCAAATTATAACCATTTTTATTACAAATTGAACAAATACTGCATTTTAAATTTGTGAAGTTCCTACATTTTTGCAAAAGGGTTAGCCTTCACTAATGTCACATTAAAAAAACTGCTAGTTCAAATCACACGTGCTACAAAATGATTATTGTTTTCATTTCATTGTAAGAAAAGAACTGCTTGTTGATTTTTTTGTCATTTCTATTCCAACATTATTCATCATTGTACAAAAATGACCATATTATTAAAATCACATATATGCCACATGTCATTGACTACATTGTTCAGTTTCAAGCTCACTTTCATGACTTACTAATTCTCTTCCTAATTCTGACACAAGTCTTTAAACATTGGTCATAATATTGATCATATAAATTGATGTAACATATCTCTACAAGGAATCCAGTGTATGGAAATTCACAATTCTTGTATTACGTACATTTTTTACTTAAAAAAAGAAGATTTTTGCCCCATAATCACTGAATGGCTCATTTGTCTTCCATCCATAAAGCTCGGTACAATGTTTTATTCCTCAGTTTACTGATCTTAATAAATATCCAATCAACATCACAGCAAAATGCTTTTGAAATATTGATTCATTTTAATTCTTCAAAAGACAGCATTCATTATCAAGTCATTGCCATTACAATAATGGCGGAATTATTTATAAAAAATGTCTTTTTAACAAGTATAGTGAGATTCACATTTAGATTTAATTCATTATGTCTTAGTACTAATAGTACAGTATGAAAATACCTTTATTTTTCAGGTCACCTACCCCACAAAGGAACCAATGACTTCCCATCCAACCTCATTGCAAATATCTGATGTTTGCTCATTTGAATGATCACGGTAATCTCAACATTAAAATTCAGGAAAATGTAATTACTTTTCACTGAATTAATTCCAGTTCATTTCCAGACATTGCTCAATCACTTGCAAAAAGAGATTTTTCATTATTCATTAATGCATTGACAGACTTTGATAATTCAATTGTTGCTGATTTATAATAAAAATAATACTTATTCAACCTAGTAGGTTGCGCAAATGTGGAATAACGGCACAGTACATGAACCACTGTAAAGATATTGCAGTGCACAATCTCTCGATCATTGTAAGTATCAATTTTTATTTTACCTGTTGAAACATAGTTGAATTCAATTAATTATATTTGACTTCAATGCTCACATTTATTGTGTTTGTAATCATAATACGACTTACGGATGTTTCATGCAACAAAATCAAATGAAAAAGAATTAGCATCTCTTTATTCTTTCATTCAACAATGGCAATAAATTTTGATTTTTAAAATTTTGACATTTTTGGAAAGAAGGGATATTGTCTTCAGTTGAATTCTTGCATTGACTCACTAATTCACAGTGTCCGCTACTTATTCTCTTTGGGTTCCTATGAAAAGGAATTAACTAGTTCTTCTGATTGTAAATTCCTGGAAAATATTTGAGAATGTTGTGGTTTTAAAGGTGACAAGGCTAAGTGATCGTAAGTCATCAGTTATTTTGTTAGAAAGAGCTTGATTCAAACATTTCGAACACACACACACACACACACGTTGTTATTCTGCTGTGTAACAAGGGGGAAAACAAGTCGCTTTCTTCAGCGTTAAGTAAATATATGCCACTTCCAAGTGTTCATTAGTCAGGTAATTACCTACATTTGTTATTAAAATTGCAATTCGTCTAAATATTGTTATGACCTTTGATCAAATTAAATTTTTAATTATTGTTTATACATGAATTGCCGGGATTTTGTTTTTTTTTGTTTTCCATACACCTATTCGTATTGAATGTAAGGTTGACATGCTTTGACAATATCATTTGAAACTTATTTTTTCGTATCTTTCACTGATTTTACTTATTGCATAAGATTACATGGAACCTCATGGGTTAGCAATGCTGCCTCACAGCGCCAGGGACATTGGTTTGATTCCCTCCTTGGGTGACTGTGGGGACTTTGCACGTTCTCCCCAAGTCCATGTGACTTTGCTGTGGTGTCCTCCCACAATCCAAACATATGCAGGTTAGGTGAGCTGGCCATGCTAAACCGCACGTTGTGTTCAGGGATATGTGTATTAGTCATAAATAAATGTGAAGAAATATGATCGGGAAAAGTGTTTGGGTGGGTTACTCTTTAGAGGGTCATTTTTTTCAAACAAATGGTCTGTTACCACACTGAGGTAACAGGGGTGCTTTCATAGTGTCGCTTGTATTAAGGTGCGCCCCGAGATCTAAGCCACGTTGGAACTGAAACGGAGGAATCGACAGAGCGGCTACAGAATGACATCGCGTCCATTTGGTTTTCTTTAAATCACTGACGAGCAGGAAAATGTAAACGGGGAGGGCGAGTGGGGAAGTGAGGCAGTTGCAGCTCTGGTAAAAGTCCAAAGGTTCATCTGAGAGTGTAATTTCTTTCATTGTTGCTGATTGAATGAGCCACTAACGTGCGAACTGCTCCAAAACATGATTCAGGACCGCTGGTACCAACTCTCGCACGTTGAATAACGACAGACAGTTTCCAAATGAGGCCTTTCAGAGACGACTTTGGGGTACGTTTGACAGACAGACAAGTTCAGGAATTCGTGGTGCGCTGTGACACCAGAGCATCAGCGTCTTCCCTGCCTTTGAACCGAGCCGCCTGCTCAAGGAATGCAAATGCGGTACTGTTTTTCGTGGATGGATCAGAAGGCGGAAACTACACTCTCAAACAGAATGGTATATGATCAGAACCAGGTTGGAGAAAAACTTTACAATACTTTGCACAGTCATTAAATGGAATTGCATTACATTTCACGAGGAGAGCAGATTTGTTCAAGCAAATTCGAAGACAGGTTTGCAGATGGGAAAGCAAGCAAGGAAGCTCCGTTCTTGTCCATGTGAAAGGCTGCAGTTGAAGAACAAAGCAGTTTCGCGTGTGATGCGATGAAATAACAGTCTCCATTCGGTTCCAGTAAAAGCTCAAATTGTTTGGAACAGCACAGCTGTTGGCTATTTTCCGCGCGGGAGGCGAACACGATCATGTCAGCAGAGACACTTTGAAATATTTGGCACTATCCCACACCACAGTTCATTCCCCGGGAAACAAGCCCATTTTTCTTTTGTTTTCAACATCAATACAGTGGGGACCGAAACAGCATTTTAACAAGCTGCAGCATTGGAGTTAAACAGCAGAAATGGCAGTGGCGGGATTCGAACCCGCCTGTCAAGGCTGAAACCTGGATCCAGCGCCTTTGACCGCTCGGCCACATTACCAGCCGGCTGCGCTGCCCGTTTTCTTGCATTTCCAATTGTGCCCCTGCATAACAACAGATGCAAAGTCACATGAAAAGGGTTCCATGATCCCTCTCCGACTCGCACAGCTGCTGGGATGTGCCCGGCTACAATGTCAATGTCGCAGCAGATAATGATAGCCCATCAATCCAGACAAAAATCAATGGTAAACTGAGTCTATCTTCTCGGACTCTTTTCAGCTACAAATGTATCTGTGAGTGCGTGATAATATATGTTCGCTTATTTGGTCAAATAACCATGAGCTGCTTGACATTACTGCAATTTCGATTCTTGCTTTGCTAAATGATTTCACCCATTGCTCGAAACAGGACGACTTTCACGTTTACACGGAACACGAAACACACCGGACCACAGGGAAAATGCACAAAGCTGAGCAGGCCGTGTTCCACATCATACCGTGCAGCATTTATTCAGTCACTGTGTCTGTTTTGCAGAATAAGGGTCCCAAAGAAAGTTCTCCACCCTAAAACCGGAGGTCGCATCACATTCCGAGAGCGACAGATTACATTGTGAGGATGCTCTGACCTCGGAGCCTGTTCGAGATGACACTTTCCGTGCCTTTTACCTTAATCGTGCAATTTGCTGCAGAGATGTTCACTCCTGGACATGAGCCACATGGATACCAACTGAGTCGGAAACCTGTGTGGGAATCGACGGGAAGCGACTCAATCCATTTTGCTAACTTCCATGGTGCTTATTAGAAATGGAGTTTCTGTTCACCTCAATCGAAAAGGCAGTTTCTGAACATAGTAACAGAAGTCACCCCACCCCCCACTCCGGAAGAGGTGCTAACTGCCCTTGATTGCTTTTTGTTCACGATGTGAAGATCTCTCACGCCTGAGTCACCTTCACGTCTCTGGTTGCTGAGTGAATCACAAAGAAGGAGCTTCACCAGAGCTGCAACTGCCTCACTTCCCCACTCGCCCTCCCCCGTTTACATTTTCCTGCTCGTTAGTGATTTAAAGAAAACCAAATGGATGCGATGTCATTCTGTAGCCTCTCTGTCGATTCCTCCGTTTCAGTTCCAACATGGCTTAGATCTCGGGGCGCACCTTAATACTAGCGACGCCATGAAAGCACAGGTCCAAAGGTTCCTCTGAGAGTGTAATTTCTTTCATTGCTGTTGCTGATTGAATGAGCCACTAACGTGCGAACTGCTCTAAAACATGATTCAGGACCTCCGGTGCCAACTCTCGTGCGTTGAATAACGACAGACAGCTTCCAAATGAAGCCTTTCAGAGACGCCTTTGGGGTACATTTGACAGACAGACAAGTTCAGGAATCCGTGGTGCGCTGTGACACCAGCGCATCAGCTTCTTCCCTGTCTTTGAACCGGGCCGCCTGCTCAAGGAATGCAAATGCGGTACTGCTTTTCGTGGAAGGATCAGAACGCGGCAAGGACACTCTCAAACAGAATGGTATATGATCAGAACCAGGTTGGAGAAAAACTTTACAATACTTTGCACAGTCATTAAATGGAGTTGCCTTACATTTCACGACGAGAGCAGATTCGTTCAAGCAAATTCGAAGGCAGGTTTACAGATGGGAAAGCAGCAAGGAAGCTCCGTTCTTGTGCATGTGAAAGGCTGCAGTTGAAGAACAAAGCAGTTTCTACCCAGTTTCGAACTGGGGACCTTTCGCGTGTTAGGCGAATGTGATGACCACTACACTACAGAAACCAGCCGGGACCGCCGTACTGCAGCTCAGTGGCATCCAGCACTGAAAGTTGAAGCAATTCTACCTTTCACCTTTCTGTTTCCAATAGCTTGTTATTGTCCAGCGTAATTAACATCTTGAAAACGTAAAAAAACCATGTGAAGTTGATGACAAAATACAGACAAGGATGTCGTCAATATTTGGACCGTCGGGCGAGGTGGAATAAGCTGGGACGACTTTCCCCGCAGCATAACGGCTGCGACATGATCTTATGGAATGGCTGGAAACTGAGTATTTATGTGTTTTACCCAAGTTGGGGTGAGTTGAAAACTCGAGAGCATCGGTTTAAGGTGAGTGGGCTGAAATTGACAAAGGACCTGAGGCACATTTCCCACACAGAAGGTTGTGCGTGTTTGGAATGAGCTACCAGAGGAAGTGGAGGATGCTATTACACTCAGAAAATTGCAAAGGTAATCGGGTGAGTTTCTGGACAGGATGGGTTTAGCGGGATTGGGGCCAAATGCTGGGGAACGGGACTTGTTTAATTTTGGCTATACGGTGAGCATGGACGAGATACACCGAAGTATCTGATTCCACGCGGTGCACCCCAATACCGTCGTGTTGCTTACACCGGCTTTAAAGGATTACTTTTTAGCAGAGCTTGCCATCGCAGTCTGTGGCACAATCGTTTAGTCTGTTCGACTGCTCACGGGAAAGGTAGTATTGTGAAACACTGCAGAAACGAACGACTTCCTTACTTTTGCTCCGACTGACCATACTCCGTGAAATTTTCCCAGACCCTCAGTTAAGGACTTTTGCTGCTGGAAGTTACCTCAGAAACCCTGTTAACTCGTAATGTACTGAGCGAATCGCAAAACAGTAAGCATTTAACACGGAACACAAACAAAATTGGCATACCTAATGCATTTTCAGACACAGAGATGCATGAATGCTAAATGTGAGAGAGTCCGAGGGCATGAGTCATAAAGTAATCTCACAACTAACAACAGTGCAATTCCAAACTATTCTTTCAAACACACTGCAGCCTTAGTGCACCAACACTTCCCAGGCAAATCTCAAAAGAGAGAAAAAAAGAATCTAATAAGAATGGGCCATAAAAAGTGTATTTCACCAATCACAGTCTCGATTAGATTACCTTTCCCTTCTGATGTCTCCAGGACGGAAATGAAGCAAATGGTAGAAATTCAATAACATATGACACCGAAATTCATTGGAACGATTTTCCCATTCGCCAGAAAACCAAATAATGACGAGTCCAGCCACTGCAGGACTTTGTTTCACAACAGCGATGAAATGACACTCTCCTTTCGGTTCCAGTAAAAACTCAATTTGCCTGGAATATAAAGCAGCAGTAGAGCTGTTTGCGATTTTCCGTGCGGGAGGTGAGCACTACCATGAAAGCACAAACACTTTGAGAAAATCTGCACTCTCCCACACCACAGTTAACTCTCCAGGAATCGTTCCCAATTTGTTAAAAACTCAATTTGCCTGGGACGAAAATCAGCTTGAGCCCGCGATTTACCGTGTGGGAGGCGAACACGATCATGATAAGATGGACAACTGACCCCCCTCTCCTAAAGCAAACTCCCAGGCCTGCTTTTTATTTGAACACGCCGCAGCCACAGAAACTGCAGTGGAGGGACTCGAGCCTAAGCTTCTTTAGTAATTGAGTTGTGAAGCAGGATCCTCCGGCTCCTTGGCTCCCCTTCATATGGCTAATTCGGTTCGAATAGTGAAATTTCCTGTGTCTGATCCGCAGGAGACCCTGCAGGATTTTCAGACAGCGCCATCCTCCCTGTGGCATGTACGTGCTGGATAACATTCTGTTGTGTCATGTGTCCCGGCTTTGCCAATATCACCGTTGTTTACCTCCCTCCATCCTGTTGGTTGAACTGTGATTCCAGTCAGAAACACAAACGTGTAACAAAACACCTTAGCTGTGCTGGCTCTCTACAGAGATAAATGTGCTTCTCTTTTTGTATCATTCTCTTGCCTTCTCCCTGTAACTCTACACATTTTTACTTTCAACATGAACATTGAATTCGTTTTTCAACAACTCGATTGAAACTGCGTCTTTGTCAATGTCAGACCCTAACCACTCCCTTTGTGAAAACATTCCTCCTCATGTACATTTTTCTTCTTTTACTCATGTCTTTAAAACTCTGTAGAATCGTTCTCGATCCTTTCAGGCGTAGGGAGCATTCCCCCTTCCTTATTCCCTCTGTCTAACCCACTTATGTCTTGGAATGTTTGAACAAGGCCAGCTTTTGGCCTTCTGCTCTCCAAGGAGACCTGTCCCAACTTTCCAAATGACCTTTATTGTTGACATTCCTCATATACCACACCATTCTCATCAACCTGTTCCGCGCTGTTTTCAATCATTTCCCGTCCCCACTTCCTGAAGTTTCACCCCCAGAACTGTGTGAATATCCAGATGGTGGATTTACTCAGAGTGGGGTTCTGTGGGAGAACATCCTCTAACACTTGTTTCACTTTCACCACATGTGGTACTGTGCCATGCCCACTACAATGACACTTCTGATCCCAAAACTCAAAGGTATTTCAAAGGGTGCAACTTAATGATTTACATCTTTTTATCAAACAGTTGATAGGACGACCGAGCAACAGTGAAACCAAACAACCAAGGCTCGATGGCGATTTGAAGTCAGACATTCTCCCATGCCAGTATTAACACCAGCTTCTAAGTGAAGATCATGCCCTAGACGCTCTTACATTGCCAACACCAAACCAGCTGAGATTTGTTCAGGTCCAACTACATCCCAATTTGTTCTCAGATTTCTAAGCATCCAAGTATATAAAGAATATCGCCTTGTCATTCCATCTCCTTGTTCACGGGACAGTGCTGTTTATCCCTTCCGTTTGCACTAAGTTGTCTCCATCGGCAGAGTATTCAGCTATTTCCCTCCACCGACAAGCAGTGTGAGGGGAGGCAAGCGCGGTTACACTGTAAAGCTCGTTCTCATCGGCACAGCCAGTTCCATCAAGTGCTGGGAATCAGCAAGTTTGATTGGGAGCTTCCTGCAAATATTATTTATCTGAGAAGCGATAAAGATGTTGAGCTGGCGGGTAAGACACAAATGGACTCCGGAATCTCTACCCTCAGGTAAATTCATCTGAGGGCATTTTTGTGCAGCCTGTTTGCTGTTCAAAATCCATCTTCACACAGCAATCCTGCAGAAAGGTTTTTGTAACAATAACATCGGCTTCTTTGCTGCAATCGGGCAGCAGTGAACATCTGAGCCCCAACTTTCCCAGATAAAGACAATCCGAGTGAAAGTCTCACTCACTGAGAGCCATCCCCACGTCCCTGAGCTGCGGGGCTGCAGACAGTTGAACGCAGAAGGTAGGGTTAACAATGAGACTTTGTTTCACCATCAGCCACTCTGTCCCAGAGACAGGAAGAGGGACAGCATCAATGTGTGGCGTCACTCGCGCGCCGACAGAAGCTGTTCAGCCCATCGAGTCCATAGCGACTCTCTGACGCTTGTATATCCCTGTGGTTATTCACAGTTGATGATGTATGTCTTAATAATGCCGTGCTGTCCCTGTATCACAATTCTGTCTCCAACAAATTGATCCAATTGTAATTCACAGATTTTCATTTCACAGGGAGAACACTGCTGTGTGAAACGGCGTGGGGAATAACTGCAGGGCGTCATGCGCATAGAGCACTCTACTACATCTGATGTGTCTCATCTTCACCAGTTTATTCCCAGCTCTGGCAAGAGATTTTGTGAATCAGATCAGAGCACACCGACAGAGAACAGGAAAAGAGCTTCCAGAACTTCACAAGTGTGTTTCCTCATTTGTGTAAATTTCCCGTGTGTATCGGTATGAAATATTCATTTCAGATACATTGAATGAAAGGAAGCAGAAAGTGAAACAACATGTAATGCGTAGAATGGAGATCTATTATAGAGAAACACTGGCGGGTACAGTACAAACACTGAAACATGGAAATGTCAACGAGTAGAGGATGTTTTCAATCCATTAATTTCATGGTTATGAGCCCAAAACGCTCCGACTGGGCCGCTCTGTTAGCGCTGACAATAGCAGTTTCACACAGTCTTCAGCTTTTTGTCTGGCTTGTGGCATGTACCTCAGAGGATGATTTCAAAAGGTCTTCACGATTATTGTGTGACACACTGTGGTGCAGATGTGTCCCGGTTGTGTCAATGCAACCTGTGACTAACTTGCCACATTCCGTTAATTTAACTGTGATTTCACTCAGAATCACAAAATATGTCACAGTGCAAAGTGAGGCCATGCAGCCCACCTTCGCTGTGCTGGCACCAAACAATAGGGAAGCGTCTGTGTAGTTTGATTGATTGACTTTATTTGATTGTCACGAGAACCTGAGTACAGTGAAAAATTTTGTTTGCGATTGGTAAATGCAGATCATAGTAATCAAGGGTATGCAGATCACAGCATGAGAAAAACAACATTTTGGACAGATTAAGGCTTTCAGGTTACTCCGCACAGGACGTGCACTCGGCAAAATCCACATTAACTGGATCAGCATCATTTGATGTTAGGGAATCCATTTCTCCTCTAGTAACGGTCTACAAGAAGGTACTGTTGTGTGTCTTTAAGCTTCGGTACCTTAATGTGACCTCGATCCATCACAATTATACCTGAGTCCAAAATGGAGCTGGATGCAAAACCCCAGGGCTCGCACTTACATCCCCCACCCGAGGCGATATCACACCCAAAACCAACAAGCCAGAACCGCAGCAGAAGCATGATCCATAAATCAGGTGAATTTCCTTGTTTTTTTTAAAAAAAAGGTTCTTCTGTTGTTTCCGAGTGAAGGCAGCACTGAGTTTTAATAACAGCTCCTTGCCGCTCTGACTCCCGGTTCCCAGGAGGCTGTGCTGGTCAGTTCCCCCACGAGCGGGCTCCCACCATAGGAGCTGGATCAACTCGTCTTCTATTAGCAATCAGTGTCGTGGGAGAGCAATGTGTGTCCGCTCTTCAGTTTCCTATCAACCAGATTCAGGCTTATGGAGCGCGGGAGGGGGTTAGAGGGAGTAGGAGTTATGGAACCTCTGGAAAGCTGAACAAAACGGAGATCGTGCATGCACAGGAACTCATTCTTTTGGGAACCTTGTGCAAATACCGCCATCTGAGACTGATAGAAAAGTGCAGAACTGCTGGGAAAGAGAGAATCTCTCGCAGTCATCGGGCAAGTGTCTGTGTCCTTCTCGAAGTCACAGCGAGGGCTCTGCTGTCTGACTCAGCATGGGATGTAACTGTCGCTCAGTTACACTGGAACTGATGTGTATAAGCTTTATCACGTTACCCCCAGTTCAGAGAACAGATCTCACAGCTCACATCATCCGAGAGTGACAGGGAGCAGGAGAAACCGATTCAGACCATCATCTGAACACCTCCTGGGGAGAAAACGGACGTGGGAGAGCAAACAGTCCGGACCAGTGCTTGTTCCCAGCATTTACAATCTTGGTCTGTGTGACAACAAAAGCAGGAACCAGGAACTGCTTATCTTGTTTCTTAAAACAGGCGTGAAAATTTGCACAGCATAGATGCATCTCCCTGCTGTTAGTGAAAGGATGAACAGCACAGTACAGTGCACAGAGTATGGTCTGATCTCTGGGTTATGGGCTCAGCACGCTCCAACTGGGACTCTCTGCTCACAGGATTTGAACACAAACAAAGGAATGACTCAGTGACAAAATCTGTTGAAACGGATTCTGTGAGGAATTGAAAGCAATGGAATGAGAAGCCCCACTAAGAGCGGGATGTAACATTATCTGTGAAGGGATTGTTTTCCAGACACGAGGAGAGAGCGCAGTGCTGTTTCCATGGGTCAATCAGGATAGATAGATTGAATCAACGTCGGATGTTATTGTCGGGTGTCCTGTCGCTTAGACATACTGCACCTCTTGCACAATGGTGCAAAAGTTCGGACGTTTTGTGTAGAGGGGACAACTTCAATATCGTTAATGAGGCAAAATGCACAAATGAGCAAAACAACAAAGCAACCACAGAAACTGGTGTTAGGTGACGAGGCAAATCTAATGTAAACCAGCAAAACACAAAGGATTCACCCCGTGCTGTATTCTGCTTTCTTTGGTGTTCTTTGCCGCTCTGGGTAACTGTTCAAAATGTTCGATATTTGTCCCATAAAACGTCGGATCGTTTCATTGGTTTTAACAGTGTAAAAATACCACATTCAAACTTGATTGGGGCATAATTTAAACTAATTGGCCGAATTTGAATTTGGTTTTTTTGTATCCATGTATCGGAATTGATTATTCAGAAAGAAAAAAATCATTTTAGAAGATGATTCCCGAATTGTTGAAAAACCACGTGCCAGCACACAAGGAACGAATTTAACAGGGACAGGGATTCTGGGCTGCGTGGATAGAGAGGCAAAAGTGACTCACTCACGAATTGTTCAGCCTTCATCGGAAAGAAATTGCATAACACCAGCAACTGAACATGTTAAGTGTAAGAGCTGGTGGTGTTGAAAGGTGCAGCAGCTGGTTCTCCGTGAAATACTTCAGATTGTTCATGTACTGAGCTGTTTGTTTTAGCTTTGCACTAAATGGAAGCCGGTTAGCTCAGTCCGTTGCTAACTGGTTTATGGGATAAAGTGAGACTAACAACGTGGGATTAATTGTCGCACTGTCTCAGGTTGCCATAAGGATCATCAGCTCCACCGCTCACGTGATCTGTAATACAATGTGACTCTAGTGAGTAGAAATGGACCTGTCGATGTCAAACATCATTATCATTGCCATCTGTTGCCTTGAACATTTGTTCACAATGTTCATTTAATACTCACTGATCTCTGTCCGAAAAATCCAGCGACAAGACTTGTCCTTATTTCTGTTTGAACCCTCTGTTCCACACAGCAGCAAAACTATTTGTCATGAATTTACCAGATACGCTGACAACATTCAATCTACCCAAAGAGATAAATCTAATTCCTTTCGAATGGTTGAATGAGCTGTGTGAGTTTGCAGCAAACAGGATTATATGAAACGAGTTGAACAGCCTTTCCAAGAATGTAATCCAGTGCAGTGTCAGAGATTTGAAAAAGGTCATCATGCTAAAATATCACCTCTGTTTCTCGATCCACATATGGATAATTACCTGGTGAATATGTGCAGTTTTACGGTTAATAATTGACACCCTTCCCAAAGACTGAACAATCCCACAAATCAGAAACTGGCGTTTTCGAATAGATTCTGCTTTATTTGACATTATTCTTCAACTACACTTCAGTCTGATGCTCCAATAATTCCTGATCAACGTCAGTAAAAGCAGCTTTAGATAAGGATTGAAATTATAACTGCGGCATGTTTACCAATCGCTGATCAGTTGCTCCACTAGAGCCACAGGCAGTAAGCCTATAACGTGCCCTACTCGTACCTCTGGGACCATCGACCCGCCTGTTCTACTTTTGCTGTGGTTCTGGAATTAATGCTAAGACAGAGAAGGAGGAGGAACTGATATGGACCTGTGACTATTCGAGCATCAGGTTCAGGAACCGGGACACAGAAAAATGGGATTGAAAACTGGGTTTCTGTGGCTCGCTGTGTTGTTTACAAGGTGATATTATCGATGTCGCAGGGCTTCTCTTTGGGTCGGCTTCAATTTAGCACAGAATTCGATTCATTGACACTTCCCGAACTTCCTTCTGCAAGTTCCTACCGACAACATGAAACATACTGCACTCATCACCAAACTTCACCAGGGGTACATCCAAGGACATGTTGCACAGTTTTCGTGAATACTGAAGATATAAGAATGTTATACAAGAGTACGTTAAATTTCAGTTTAAATTGTAAAGTGATAAGAATCCAGGGTAAGATACTGAATGTCCCAAATTCATGTTTATTACTGCGGCCAGAACTCTAGCCAGGCTATGGGGAAATCTGTCCCTGAATCCCCAATGCCTACCCGGCCGTTTGCTCCATGTGCCCAGTTGGAAACCTGTGTGAAGGAGCATACAGTCTGACAGAGCGCCTGGGAGAATCCTCCACTGTCTGATCTAAAGCTACAACAGGAGCGGTGTATTCCAGCTCTGAGAGCAGTGGGATAAAGGGGAGGACCTTGGTATTCCGTGGTGTAGATTCACAGGGTCCTCATCATGTTATTGTTTAAATCCCTCTGTCAGAAACAGCACAGACAGAGAGGAATAGGAGGGGGCCATTTCACCCGCCAGCGCTAGCCCGCCATTGGTTATCATCATGGCTGACCGAACACCTCAATGTCTTTTCCCAGCCCATCCACAACAACCTGTCGCCCAAAGGGAAAAAGACACTGAATAAACCGAAAACCTCTGTGTAACTGTGGGAGGGAAATGTGTTTAGAGACAGTGGGCTTCTGCAGTGGGTTTTATGAAAGAACAGCCGATTATGGGCTGATCATATTTCAAATGATACGATTCCTTCAAAACTCACCACCCAGAAAGTGAGGAATCTTCTCTGGTCAGTAGCAGGGACGAGAATTCCAGACGATGGGAACTGGTGATGAGTCAGTGGAACAATCATTGA
Organism: Chiloscyllium punctatum; assembly: GCF_047496795.1. Lineage (NCBI taxonomy): Eukaryota > Metazoa > Chordata > Chondrichthyes > Orectolobiformes > Hemiscylliidae > Chiloscyllium > Chiloscyllium punctatum. Next base: position 7,597,839 of record NC_092755.1, read on the forward strand.
TTCAGCTGAAATCTGAACTAAACTCCGATTCTGGTGGGACTCAAGCCCACAAACTTTGAATCGCAATCTTAACAATGCAGTAGATGTCCAACACGTCTCTCATTGTGCCACAGAGCTGCGCTAGCCTCCATTCTACTGCACTCAAAGTTATGGTGTTCAAGTCTTTCATCAAACATCTGTTTATCCTCGCCTCACTTTCCAGTAACTAGTCCTTATCCGTGCATGCTCTCGCTCCTAAAGTGTACGGCCAAATACTCCTGAAGACACCACACGTTCAAAGAGTGAGATCTACACAAACAACACTCAGGATGTAAACATTCTTCCAAAATCTTCTCTGAACATCCTCTCTCTAGCATTTCATCTATAGCCCTGGTTATTAACACTTCCCATAAGAAGTTTTTTCCTGTCACACATATCTATCCCCTTTCTGTGCACGTTAGTAAATTCCTCTCTCAGCTTTCTCCGCTCTCAGATATAGAGCCCCAGTCGAACTTTGCAGTGGCGAGAGTGGAGTGCTTTAAAAGCACAGCAGGTCAGGCAGCATCCGAGGAGCAGGAGAATCGATGTTTCGGTCATAAGCCCTTCATCAGGAATGAAGATTTTGAGTCGAGATTGAGGGAGAGGAATGGGGTTGGTGGTCAGGTGATGGGAAAGTGGATGAAGGTGAGGGAGAATGTGATAATTCAGAGGAGGGATTGATGGACGTGTCCAGAGAGCAGTGACTAATTGGGACTGGGATAATGATGGGGAGGCGAAATGAGGAAGCTGTTGAAATAAAGATTTATCCCGTCTGGTTGCAGGGTCCTAAGGTGAAATATGAGACGTTCTTCGTCCAGGCATCGGCTGGTAATGAAATAGCGGTGGCTTGTACCTGAAATATGGATTCTCCTGCTCCTCAGATCCTGTCTTACGTGCTGTGATTTTGCAGCACTACACTGTCGACTCTGAGCTCCAGCACCTGCAGCACTCACTTTCCCTTATCTTTGCAGGAGGAATGGTCGAGCTCAGGCACCACCTTGGTAAATCTCCTCTGACCACCCTCCCGTGCAAACACACGTTTCCTGAAGGCTGTCAATCAGAACAGAACAAAATTATCTAAAGAAAAGCAGACATATCTGAACAAAATCAGCAGGTTTAGTGCATCTGGGAGAGATATCCGAGCCAAACCATCCACCTTTGGAACGAATGATATGTGGAGGTGGGGCAGGAACGTGAAAGAAGGTGTACAGTATCTAAAATAATTGAACTCGATACTGGGTATTGAAGATTGCACAGTCTCTCAGCAGGAAATGACGTGCCGCTCTTTCAACTCGCGCTGTGCAATGCGGGAGGTCTGCAGGAGACCAAACTGAATTGGAGACATGGGAACACAGTGGGGTGATGCAGTGACAGGAACCTGGAAGCTCATGGTCTTTTTTTTCTTGCAGATAGAACGTAGATGTACACATGTTTGTCACCCGCTCTGTTTTTCTCTCCCCAGTCTGGACGAGATCACATTGTGAGCTGGAAAATCTATTTGCTAAATTGAGTGATGGGCAGATAAATCAATGAACCTTTCACAGTGAGGAGAGACCTCATGAACGATCAGCATTACACCTTCTTGGATTTCGTGGAATGTGCCATATGGGGAAGTGCTGGAGGTCAAGAAGGATTGGACGATGGCGTATAGAAAGAAAGTTTCCTGCATAGTGCCGGTATTCAGTGGTATGGGCTAGTGGGAAAGGGCAGAATGTATATCTTCCTGAACTACCTGCTCTAAAAAAACAGCTCACTACAGAGCAAAAGTATTTAATGATTTTCATTCCAACACTGACACTAGGTACAGCTTGCAGAAGTCACGTGTTTGTGCTATCGCTGTCACTCTGTCTCCGCGGGAGCAGTAGTACTCCCCCACGTTGATTAAAACAGAACAGTTCTTCCTGTGAAATGTCCCTTCGAGACTGAAAGGACAGCTATTAATAACAATCACTGAATTGTCCAAACTCCATTTCAAATAACTTGACCCATAGCCTTGTATGTCTTGGCATCCCAAATTCCAATCGGAATATTTCGGAAGGTTATGGGGATTCCTGCCTCTCCGATCCTTCCATACACTGGATTCCAGATTTCAACCACCCACTGTTTGAAAACGGTTTTCTCCGTCACTCTAATCTTGCCGCCCCTGACCTTGAATCGATGGCCAACCGTGATCGAAGCCTCCATCAAAGTGTAACATGTATTTCAGTCTACTCTATCCATATCCCTCAGTTCTTTTTTTACATCTTAATCATGTCCCCCCACAATCTCCTCTGCTCAAAGAAAAACAACTCTACTTTGTCCAATCTCACTTCTTCAGCCCAGACAATAACTTATCAAATCTCCCCTGCATCGTTTCCAGTGCGATCACATCCCTGCTCTAATATAAATGGCATAGCTACACACATTGGTCTCGCTTGAGCCGAATGAACAAGTGAAATAAATGATGCGCAATTCGACAAAAAACTGGTGTTTTTTTTAAATAAAGTTTATTTTCCTCAATGCTGCCCTGTGCCCTTTTCCTGAGTCTGATGTTTCAATGATCGCTGGTTCATCTCAGTGAAAGCAGCTACATGAGGATTGATCTCACACCCGGGGTATCCGAATGGATCAACTGGTTTGAAGGTCCCGATGGTGAGACTTGGGCGTGGTCACCCAGCAACAGTGAACGCAACAACACCAACTGAACCGGGCCAATGTGAAAATGATTGTAAGGGAAATGGGAGGGGGAACGTAAAAGACCCAAGTGATTGCGGGAGGGAGGAAAGACTCTGAGAAGGGGTGAGTCTAAATCCTGATATATGACTCGCAGAGATGTGTGTGTGTGTGTGAGAGGGGTTTGTTGGCAAAGTAATCATAATGTCGGAGAATGTTTTCAAGTAAAATAAACTAATTTCTTTCTGTGCTTCCTCTGCATGAGTCACAAGGAATAAAATGCAGTGACTCGGATTCCTACGAGCTTACTGCGGCCACAATGCAGAATATTTTATCATTGAAACCATCACTGAGTCATGCAGAGACACGCGTTTAAAAACAACAGTAATTACAGTGACAGAATATATGTTAGGAAGAGAAGCAGATGCACAACAATATTTTAGGCGAGGGACAGGAGGTATGTGGGAATTCAGAATTGGCTGAATTTTAAATTCGATATCCTCAGACGCTGTGGTGCTTCCATCGGACTGCATGTTGAAGACTGAGTTTGATGGATTTCAAGAAACAGAAAGTTTCAGAGGATAGTGCGAGATATTGGTGCAATGTATGTTTCAATAGCAATGAGTTTTAAAATTTTTCTTCACGAACTTACCCACACAAGGAGGTTCCCATTGCTGCAGTCAGTAACATAACCCCTGTTCATATAACCAGAATCAGGCAAACCTTGTGGCACGTCCGCTGACATCAACCCGGAAGTGGGGGAGGAAATGAGCACGTGAAGCTATTCTGTGGCACCAGTGACAAAATTTGGTAAAGGTGCGGTCATTGAGTCATAGAGATGTCCAGCATGGAAACAGACTCTTTGGTCCGACCCGTCCATGCCGACCAAATATCCCAAGCCAAACTAATCCCACCTGCCAGCACCCAGCCGATATCCCTCCAAACCCTTCCTATTCCTATACTCATCCAAATACCTTTGAAATGTTGCAATTGTACCAGCCTCCACCACTTCCTCTGGCAGCTTATTCCATAGACGCACAACCCTCTGTATAAAAACGTTACCCCTTAGGTCTGTTTTATATCTTTCCCTTCTCAACTTAAATCTATGCCCTCTAGTTCTGGACTCCCCGCCACCAGTGAAACGACATTGTCTATTTATTCAAGTGTGTGAAATGCTGAGGATGGGAGTGCTTCTGGTTAAAGGTGAGATGGAAGGGCATCTTGGTCTCAATTTATTATATTATTAAGGTTCAGCAGCAGCATTAACCAGCACTGAGGATTGGCTCAGAGGAAGCTTACTGGAGCCTTAAGTGAGAGGCTGATGTATTGAAAGCATTCTAAGAGATTTCCTCAACAAAGTGGAAGTTTGTTACTTTGACAGTAAGAACTGATTTTACTCACATCGTCTCCACATCATTCTCTTGCTCCAGTAAACACTCCAATCCATTGTACATTGCTTCCAGGAACGCGTAGTATTCTCTCTCAGTCTGGGATAATCTAAATTGACAATGTCATTCTTTGAATGGAGAAATGCAGCAGGGAGTTGGTAGTGCAGCGGCGATATATTGGGCTAGTAAACTTTGGAGACTGGAACGTGGCAGCTGCTGTTATTTAAATTCGATGAAAAAATCTGGAAAATAAACCCAACCTCAGGAACAGAGACAATAACATTACATTGCTGAATACTCATTCATTCATGTCCCTTCGAAAGGGAAATCTGCCGACCATAACGAGTCCTGTCAACATGTGACTCAAGACCCATAACAATGTGGTTCACCCATAAATTCTCCCTGACTAAGTTCAAGGCGAATGAAGAATGAAGAACTAATGGTCTTCAGACCAATGATAACAACCTTTCGTGGGAAAATAAGGAAGCACAAAAATATATGGACAACGGGGAAATGGGAATCGTGCCTGTGTGGACTCGAATTCAACTGTTTATCAAACTAAGTAGACACAAGGATACCCGCAACGCCAAGAAGTCAGGGCCATGGGGTGACTGCAGGAAGGGATTCAATTACCCGCTGAGGTGTAAACTCACTTTCTCAGTCAGAATGCGCACAGGTCACTCATCACACCCATATGTGAGAAGTGATCACTCTGGAGAACAACTGACAGAGTGAACAGCAAGTTTACAAATAACAGCAGGAGGCCGATTCTGCTGTTATCGCAGCTGTTAACCCCAATCAGCAATGAATCATGTTTGTATGCGTGTTTCCAGTGGAGTTCCACTGTTTTTTGATGTGGACCAATGATTTAGACTTAGTTTTAGGAGCCATGATTCAGAGGTTTGCTGATGATTTAACAATTGGTCGTGTAGTTGACTATGACGAGGAATGATAGAGACTGCAGGGATGTATCAATAAGATGGAAAGGTAAAATGGTGAATTGCGTTGAATTCAGACCAATGAGTGTTAACGAAATTGGGGAAAAGAAACAACAGCAAGGAGTATTCTGTGTGGTGTAGACAGACAAAGAGATCTTGGAGTGGACATTCATGATCACTGAAGGTCAATGGGCAGGGGAATGAGTTGGACGGACGTGCGTATTGTAGCTGCTGGAGATCAGAGTCAAGATGAGAGTGGTGCTGAAGAAGCACAGCAGGTCAGGCTGCATCCGAGTCGCAGAAAAAAAAGGCGTTTTGGGCTAAAGGCCTTCATCAGGAATAAGGCTGGGAGCCTCGAGGTTGGGGAAATAAATGGATGGGGTGGGGTTTGGGAGAATTTAGCTGAGACAGCAATAGGTGGATGGAGGTGGAGATAAGAGTGTTAGTTCGGAGAAGAGGTTTGAGTGGATCGGTGCGAAGGAAGATAGACAGGTGAGACAGGTCAGTAGGATGGTGCCAAGCTGGAAGGTTGGAACTAGGGTAAGGTGGGAGGCGGGGGGAAATGAGGAAACTGGTGAAATCCACATTGATGCCATGGGGTTAACTGTCATGAGGCAGAAGATGAGATGTTCTTCCTCCATGCATCGGGTGGTGTGGGAATGGCGGTGGAGGAGGCCTAAGACCTGCATGTCCTCGGGAGGGTGGCAGAGGGGAGAGTACAAGTGTTTGGTCACTGGGTGCTGGGGTTGATTGTTGCCGGTGTCTTGGAAATGTTCTCTGAAGCGCTCTGCAAGAAGGTGTCTGGTGGCCCCACTGTAGAGGAAACTGCATCGGGTGCAACGAATGCAATAAATGGCATGTGTGGAAGTGCAGGTGAATCTTTCATGGATGTGAAAGGCTTCTTTAGGCAGAGGGCAGAGGTGGGGTTGTGTGGGTACAGGTTTTACAATTCTTGTGGTGGCAGAGGAAGGTGCTGGGAGGGGAGCGTAGGTCATTGGAGGGCGTGGACTTGACTAGGTAGTCATGGAGGGAATGGTCTTTGCGGAAAGTGGATAGGGGTAGGGAGTGAAACATATCCCTGGAGGTCAGTGTTACTGATGTTTTTTTAGAAACCCACTGACTCTCGCAGCTATCTGGACTTCAACTCCTCCCACTGCACCTCCTGCACCAATGTTATCCTGTATTCCAAACTCCTCCACCTCTGCCACATCTGCTCCAAGAGGACCAGTTCCACAACCGAACACAACAGATGACCTTCTTTAAAGTCCAGAACTTCCCCTCCCATATGGTTGAAGATGCCCTCTAACGCATCTCATCCATGTTCTGCACGTCCAACCATGAACCCCATATCTCCAAACACAACAAGTACAGATCAAGGACACGAGGAACGTCCTCAATTCCATTCCACCAATCTCCGCAAACATCACATCATCTGCCGACATTTTCACTACCTCTAAATTGACCCCACCACCAGGGATATATTTCCCTCCCCAAACCCATTCGTTTTCCTCAGAGACCTTTCCCTCCGTGACTACCCATACCCTCAAGTGACCCACCATTCCCTTCCAGCACCTTCCTCTGCCACCGAAGGAATTGCAAAACCTGAACCCACATCGTACTCCTCACCTCCGTCCAAGGCTCCATCAAAGGTTCACCTACACTTCCACAGATGTCATTTGTTGTATCTGCTGTTCCAGATGCGGTCACCTCTAAATTGGGGAGACCGGATATCTTCTGACAGAGCACTTCAGAGAACATCTCCAGGATACCTGCAAGAATCAACTCCACTGCCCTAAGGCCAAACATTTCAACTTCGCCTCCCACACTCCTGAAGATATGCAGGTCCTGAGCCACCCCCTCGCCACTCCCTCACTACCCAATGCCTCATCTTCTTCCTTGGGACCCTTGAACCCCATAGCATCAATGTGGACTTCAGTAGTTTCCTCATTCCCACTCCCTCATCTGACCCCAGTTCTCACCTTCCAGCTCAGCACCGTCCTCCTGACCTGTCCCACCTGTGTATTTTCATTCCCACCTATCTATTCCACCTTCCTCTCTGACATATCACCGTCAACCCCCACCTCTATCCACCTACTGCACTCTCAGCGACCTACTCCCCAAACCCACGACCTCCCATTTATCTCTCCACCTTATAGACTGTCTCATTCCTGATGAAGGGCTTTGCCCGAAACGTTGATTTTTCCTCAGGTGCTGACGGACTTGCTGTGTTTCTCCAGCACCACTTTCATCTTGAGGGGAATAAGTTGATTGAGAGGGATTTTGGATTTTTCTGTTGTTGACCACAGAATGTTTCAGCTAGTAGAACTTTAGCAAACACCAGTTTAGGGAATAGCTCAAGGTCGGAGCACAAGTGTGGTCACTGCATTAATCAACATTTATTAAGTTTTTAGATTAAAGATGGAGGGCTGAACTATGCAACTTTGCCCATCAAGACTGAGTCACCACTCACTGAGTTTATCATTGATTCCTTTCGAAGTCAGGCCGCTATTGGCCTTGGAGGGGAACTTGCAAATCGTGGCGTTCCGTTGAATGTTCCAACCTTGTTCTGTTCGTCAGTACAGCTGTTCAGCTTTGAATGTTCGGTCAAAAATACTCGGGTGTCTTACTCCAGTGCATCGTGTAGTTGGCGCACTCTGCTGTAATTGTGCCTTAACGGTGAAAGGAATAAATATTCAGGTTTTAAATCGGGGACAATCAAGTGACTGCATTGTCGTGGATGGTGTCCAGTTCCTTAAATGTTTTTGAAGTCACACCCATCTCGACAAATGGAGAGAGTCCTGTTCCACATCTCATTTTTATCTTGCAAACAATGGAGGATTCATGGAGCAATGAGTTGAGTTTACAATCCGAAACTGTCTACCAACGGACATGTTTTTGTTGTGAAAGTGTTTATATCGCCGTTATCAATCCGTTTTTCCCAAACTCTAGCTCCGTGGCCGATTACACAGGGGAATTAGGTTACAGTAAAGCGATTGAATGTCAATGGAATATGATTAGGTTGTCATTTGTCAGATTTATAATTACTCTATTTCGTTCTTGTGTTCACCAATCTGATTCCAATCACTCGCTGATTTCAAGTTCCAATTCTCGGCTGTGCTTGAAATTTCAACCGTTGCCTCACATAACTTTCTCCACCTGCCTTAATAATATGTAAGGACGGTATAAGGGACAGCAGAGATTTACAAACATGGTGCCAACCCTGTATAAAATGGAGCTCTATAATCACATAAGAACAATTATAAACTTCCAATATTCGTGGGATCTTGACAGGGCAGATACGGGCAGATGGTTTGCTCTCTGGTCTGAAGAGAGCATCAGAGGTAATGAACTCAGAATTAGATATTGCCTATTTAATTCAGGAGTGAGGAGGAATTTCTTTGCTCAGGGCCCAGTGATTCTGTGGAACTCTTTCCTGAAACTGTTGTTGAGGCTGATTTATTGTGTATTTTCAAACTGTGCCAGACAGATATTTAACCAGAAAGACGATGAAGCATTATCGAGGTTAGTTAGGAGAATGGAGGTGAAGATTATCACATCAGCCATGAGTTCGTTGAATGGTGGAGAAGACTCGATGGGCTGAATGGCCGACTTCCAATCCTATATCATTTGATGTAACGCCTTATTTTATTGATAAGTTTAGAATTCTGAGGGATGGGATGAAGTGATATAAAAGGCTTATCAAACTGATCAGACAGATCAGGAACTAGGCTCATAAACTGATGAACAAGAAATGTGCACACCACAGATGGGTATGTGCAGACGCTGTCATTGCTAAAGAAAATTCGTAAATCTTATATTGTTGCCAACTTGGTGATCAGACTGGATGATGGATTGCGGTATGATTCACACAGCAAAAAGTTGTGAAAGAAGGAATGATTTGTTTCATTGGAAAAGTTTTCTGCATTTCCAATTCAATTGACTGTTTAAAATACTGATCAGAACTTTGTGTGTAGTGTTACATTAAAATTCATAATCCCACTGGATAAACTATTGCACCTGATCTCTCCTTATTTGTTCCCCTTTCATTCGATGTAAATTCATAGACAGTCAAGATGGAATGAAAGGAGGAAAGAAACGTTGCACTCTTTTTCATTATCCCAATTTAACTTATAACAGAAACAAATTGCTTAATTACAACTTTGATGAGGTATTGATTTATCACAAATCTCCGGTGCAATGAAGGGCAAGAGCAAGATTCTCCATCCAGTGTATTCTAAAGATGCGAGGCACAAAGGGAAACCACAGCTGCGTTTGATAGAAGTAACAGCGAGAGGAGGATTCACATCCACACATGCACAATGAAAGAGCAACCCGCCGCCTTCACCTCTGGGCCACTTCAGCCCGTGGCAAAGGGGCTCACATGTGACCACATCAAGATTACATACGGGGCACCGAGGGGATAAGAAATTCCCTGAGCGGAATCGAATCCACACCATTATGTTACTGTTTTCAGCAGAATAATAATACCAGCAAAATCCAAGGAATTGACCTCGTCCTTGGAAGGAATACCTTGTCCTTGATTTATTCCGAGTAGGAACTGTCTCAGAATGAACCAGCAAACATGAAATTCCCGTCACATTCACACACACATTTAGTCTTGACGCATAATTTCTTCAGACAGTTTCTCTCTCACGTGAAGAAGTATATATGGGGAGAGGAGTGAAGGTGATGTTTTAGCTCGATGGTCTTTCTCATATGGCTGAACCTGAACTGGGTAAAATTCCCGGAAATGCAGTTTTGTTCGTTTCATTTTATTAATTTTGCTGCACCTTCACTCTGTTCATTCCAATGATCGGAAGTGAATTGTATTTATATGATTGGAACGCTCAATCTTGTGTTCAATTTTGCTCCGAATTTATTTCAGCTTAAAGAAAATACTGATGAGAAAAACAAAAGGTTCAACTACAAAACAAGATGCCAGTTTTGATGCTCAGTTACGTTGGCAGATTTCAGTGAGTATCAAATGAACCCAACATCATGGCGATTGTCCTCCCATCTTTAACCTATTGGATTAAAGCAGAAAATCGATCTCTAAGAGATGGATCACTTCCTATTCATTATGGAATAGCTTTCCTTGAATATATACAAAATCTGCTCTGTTCCATTTATAATGCTTCATGTGGAATATTAATATAAATCTTTCAAAACTCTGAGCTTTTTTTTTGCTGAATCTTATTCAGCTGCAGACGTTTCCGATATTTCTTTACATCTAAAGTCGTCCAAATTAGAAATTGTTTCCTCGAACCTTCTACCCCCCTACACCCCACGTTTACACTTTTACCTGACACAGGCTGTCTCTCTCCTGGTGAAACTCGCTGCTTGTGTGTCTCTCAATGTGCCTTTCCAAATATTTTGGAGGTGGATTCTCTGAGTGACAGAAATTCTGCTCCCATCATTTCTGTGTCCAACATCGATGGTTTTGAAAACTTGACGTTCAGAAATATACGAACTTGAAAGAGTGAATTTACCACCTATTTACTCTCTTTAAACCTCAAATACTCTGGAAAACTTCCTTTCAGTTTTACTTGGTTCAGTGTCAAATTTTCCAAAACACAAATAAATAAAATTCCATCCCCACTAAACGCCGTCAGCATCGTCTCTAATGCCTTAGCAGCCCAGTAAACGCTGACAGTGTCCTCTCTGATAGAATCACAGATTCCCTACTATGCAGAAAGTACCGTTCAGTCAATCGAGTCTGTAGGGACACTCTGAACAGCATCTCAACCAGACCGAGCTCCCTTCTCTATCCCCGCAGGCCTCTGGCTTGTGATTTCAAATAAACCTGTTGGAATAAAACCTGGCAACGTGGGACTGCTGACCTTATCACTGCGTTACCCATGGATAATGCACTTAACTTACTGAATTCGCTCCCTGGACACATCAGCTCAATTTAACATGGCCAATCCACCTAACCTACAGAATTAACAGCAGTGAGAACCACTGAGCAAATGTACCATCACATTGAACACTATTTGAATCATGTGTAATGGCTTTACACATTGGTAATCCCACCTAGTGAAAGCCTGCTGCGCCCACCAACCCGAATTCAATGCATCCAAACGCGGTTCTACGCTGTACATCCTCATTAGTGCTGCTGGAAATGTTTCTGCACTCAGACCTGAATGGGTTTACTCTGTTTTCTTCCCCAGATTCCTGCTTTAAATAAACTAATCAGTCAGGAACAACTCTATATAATGGTTTTCATAAACACAATGTGCAGTTTGCTGAAATTACGTGTTTGCACTTTCACTGACACTCTCTCTCCCCAGGAGCTGCAGTCCTTCCCCAGCTGATTCAGACAGCACTGTCCTCCCTGTGACATATCAAATCGAGAATGGAAGGCCAAGCATTAATAACCTTCAGTGGGGATCAGAGCGACAGGTTTCAAACCTTTACGATGCCCCCAGCGGAGAATTGAGCCTTGTGACAGGCGGGGACAGTAACCTCGATACTGTGGAGGACAACAACATCGAAGGAGACCCTTCAGCCTGTTGTGGCCGCACTTGTCCAACACAACTGCTTACCGACCTGAATCAAGTTTTCCATGATTTAGCACATAGTCTTATATGTTTTGCTATCACAAATTCACATCTCTTTTTTTCAGTTTAGAAGGATTTCCGCCTCTCTGACCATTTCCGCAAATCTACTCAAACCTTTCTGCCTTTTCCCGAAATCTCTTGGCCCAAGTGTTCGATCCCTCCATCAATAAGAAACGCTTCTTTCAGTCTATCCTATCCATATCCCTCATTATTTTGCACATCTCAGTCATGTCTTCTCCAATCTCCTCTGCTCGGCGACAAACAACCCCAGTTTGTCCAATCTCTCCTCATAACTGAAACTCTTCAGCCCAGACAATATCCCAGTAAATCACTTCTGCAATATTCCCTGAGCGATCACATCCATGCTCTTCTGTGAGTTGCAAGACTGCACACAGTAATCTAGCTGGAGCCGAATGAACTTTTGTTTTTACGATTCTGTGACAGTATGAGGGTGTCGCTGGTTCGGCAGTATTTATTGCTGTCCCTAATTACACAGCGGGTAGTTGAGATTCAACCGGATTGCAGTGAGTCTGGAATCACATGGAGGCCCGAACAGGTAAGAATGGCAGTTACATTCCTTAAATGACGTCAGATGGATTTGTTTTTTTCAACAATTGGCTATAGATTAACAAGAATTATTAGATTCGTATTTCCAGATATTTATTGAATCCCAATTCTACCACCTAGCATAGTCGGAGTCAAACCCGAGTCCGTGGTTTCTGAATAAACAGTCCAGTGGTCAGTGGTAATAGCGCTCGGCCATTGCAGAAAAGCGGAGATACTGATCTTTTCCAGTGAAGTCGCTTTTCCCCGATACTGTCCTGTGCCATTTTCCTGAGCTTGACCGCCCCACCCCACACCACCCCCCAATAATCTCTGGTCCATGTCGGTAAAAGCTGCTACATGAGGAATGATCTCCCAACAGTGGTAACCAAATGGATCAAATGATCTGTAGGTCCCGATGGTGGGGTTGGGGCACGTTCACCCAGTAACAGTGACCCCAGCCACACAGACTGATCGGTATCAATGGGAGAGTCTGTAATAGATTCTGAAATGCCTTAATGAAATAGGAAATGACTCCACAAACACATGATGAAAGAGCAGCGCTCCGAGAGCTAGTGCTTCAATTAAACCTGTAAGATCATAACCTGGTGTTGGGTCATTTTTAACTTTGTACTCCATAGTCCAACACCGGCATCTCCAAATTAATGAAATGGGGTATGGGATCGAAAGTTCGGTTAGTAATCGTAGGAGGGAAGAAATCTCTGAGAACGGTTGGATTAGAATTCTGAAACACAGAGATGTGAGCGAGCAGAACTTGAAGGAAAAAGTCATCACTTTGGTGAAAATTACCATGTTAAAATAACTGATTCCTTTGTGTTTCACAAAAGACTGGGACAAATGGAGCGATTGTTGCCGTGACTCGGATTCGAACCGAGGTTGCTGCGGCCACAACGCAGAGTACTAACCACTATACGATCACGTCACCCCACAGATGAGCACACAAGGTCGCAGCAATAAGTACAGTATCATAAGAAATGTTAGGCAGAGCACCAAATGCACAATACCAGTGCTTACCGAACAGTGGCAGACATGTGGGAAGTCAGAATGGGCCGACCGTTTAACTTCAGTGCCCCAAGTGGCTGTGGTGATTCAATCATTAATATGCTGAAGGCTGAGACAAATAGATTTCTCTAAAACATCAAAGACTCCGGAGACAGTGTAGCTTTTGTTGAAATGTATGCTGCAATAGCAATGCAGTTTAACATCGGCTCCTTCACCAGCTCCCCACACAAGGCAGTGACCACTGCTGCCACAGAGTCCCAATTCCCAGCCCCTGAATCAGAGGAACTGAGTGGCGCAGTCGCGAAGATCCAACTGGAAATCGGGATGGGAATGAGGTCGCAGAGATACTCGATGGCTCCAGTGACACAACCGGAGAATGCATGGTATTTCTATGACGGTTTAGAGGCGCAAGCAATACCGAGGTTGGGAGTGTTCCTGGTCAAAGGCGGGGCAGAAGGGAATATGTGTTCCCGTTTATTAGAACAGCAATCTACAGTGCATCTTGCTGAGACAGCTGAGTGCCACAACTGGAGCGTGGGCAGCTGGTTTGAAGTTTAATTTTGCTTCACTATCACCCAGTTCCCTGGAATGAATTGCTTTCACCATTTTTATTTCCAATTGTTTGATATCTCCCTGCAGTCTGCGGCTTTCTTCCTCATGGTTAACTGCATGATTAACTGTTGTATGATCTGCACACTGCTGAATCACGGCCACTACAAGTAAATATGAATCATTGATCTATATGAGAAAACAGTGGAACTCACAGCAGGCGTGCTGCGTAGGTTTGCAGGCGACATCAGTATTGTAGACAATGAAGAAGATTATCAAAGATTCAAAAGGATCTTAATCCAATGAGTCGTTGGACTGAAAAATGGAGTTCAATCTGGATAAATGGAAGGTATTCCATTTTGGTACAGCAAAAGGAGCAGGGCTTTACGTCGTGTTGGAGAACACGGAAGTTAGGGATGCAGGTACATAATTCCTTGTAGTTTGCATCACAAACAGACAGGATGGTTCAAAGGCATTTAACTTACTTTCCTTCATTACTTAGTCTTTAGTATACACGAGTTGGGACGTTAAGTTTAAAATTTTCAGGACATTGATGAGGCCGATTCTGGAATATTATGTCCAGTTCTGGTAGCCAAGTTGTAGGAATGATATTATTCAGCTGGTGCAAGGTCAGAAAAGGAATGCACGCATATTGCCGTGTGTGGAATGTTTGAGTTATAATGAAAAGCTGGATAGGCTGAGACTATTTTAAGATTCGAGATCGGGGTGTTGGAAAACCAAAACGGGTTAGGCAGCATCCGAGGAGCAGGAGAATCAACCTTTCGCACAAGTGTCGCTCATCAGGCTCTTGCCCGAATAATCGATTCTCAAGCTCCTCAAATATTGCCTGACCTGCTGTGCTTTCCCAGCACAACAATCTCGACTCTGGTCTCTCATCTGCAGTTCTCACGGTCTCCTCATTGCGACTGTTTTCACTCCAGGTTAGGGGTTTGAGCGGCGACCTGAATGAAGTTTATGAGAGGTAAGTTAGAGTTAACCATAGCTGCTTTTTCCCAGCAGGGTAATTTCAAGACGAGAGGGCATATGTTCAAGATGGAGAGAGACTTTTTTAAAAAAAAGACATGTGAGGCATTTTTCGAGAGGAGGTGTTTTACGTGCGCAATTAACTTGCTGAGGAAGTGATGGATGAGGGTACATTTACAACATTTAAAGGACAATTGGATCCAAAAATGAATGGGAAAGTGGGATTTTTAAAATAAATTTATTCATGCCTAGCACATCAGTTATTTCCCAGAGGACAGTAAAGAGCCAACCACGATATTATCCATCTGGAGTCTCATGTGGGACAGAGCAGCTGAATATGACAGTTTGCTTCCCGAAATCAGATGGGATTTTCCACACAACTGATTCAGGTCACCACGAGACATTTCAATTCCAGGTGCTTATTGAATTCAAACTCCACCATCTGTCATGCCAGGACCTAAACCTTTTGTCCCCAAGATATTACCTGGGTTTTTGGATTAGCAACACAGTAATAAAACTACAAGGGCATTATAACCACTCAGCTGGTTCAACAGGAGACAGATGGGACAAGATTAGTTTGGCAGTATGTTCAGCATGGACTGGTTGGACTGACGGGCCTGTTTACATGCTGTATGAATCTATGATTAACGCTATGGAACAAATAGCTGGTTAGGATTAACAGCAGCATTGACAGCATAATCGAACATCTGATGGGATATGTAATCCTGCTGGAGTCTCCGGAGGTTGTTTTATTCAGTGATCCCTTCCCACACACGGGACTGGTGAACGGTCTCTCCCCAGTGTTACTGATTAAATAAGTTTCCATTTCTGTGGTTAATTAAATCCCTTCCAGCAGTTCCCACATCAATCAATCCCCATGTAACAGCTTTTACTGACATAGGCCAGAGACAATTGGAGCGTCAGGCTCATGGAAAAGACCCAGGGCAGTTTTGGTGAAAAGACATTTTATTGGAAAAGATCAGCATTTGTGGCTTTCTGCGTTGGTCTTGTGATAATTTCATAGGACTGATAATCCAGAGTCCGAGGTAATAGTCTCAGTACTCGAGCTTGAATCCCACCGTACCATAATCGTGAAATTTGGATTCAATAAATATCTGCAATGAAGAATCTAATGACTACGATTTATCCATTGACAATTGTTGAAAAAAAATCTGTTTCACTGATGTCATTTCGGAATGGAATTTGCTATTCTTACTTGGTCTGGGCTGCATGTGACTTCAGACTCATAGCAATATGGTTGAGTCTCAACTGCCCTCTGGGCAATTAGGAATGGGTAATAAACTCTGCTTAGCCAGAATCGCCCTCATACTAATTCAGAAATTTTAAAACAACTGCTCATAAAGCTCACACAAGAGTGTTGTTGTGCAGTTTTGCAAGTCACATTGTAGCAGGGATGTGATCACACTGAGAAAATTGCAGGAGATATTTACCGGGACATTGATGGGCTGAGGAGTTTCAGTTGTGAAGAAAGACAGGACAGAGTGGAGTGTTTGTCGCAGTGCAAAGGAGATGTAGACAAGACATGAATGAGTTAGGGTATGGACAGGGTGGACTGAACGAGTTTCCCATTGATGGAGGGATCGATCAGCAGGGGCCAGAGATTTAAGGAGAAAGGTTGAGTAGTTTGAGAAGATGTGCGGAAAAGCTTTATCAGCCAGCGCGGGGGGGGAGGGGGGGGGGGGGGGGTTGGAATTTGGAATACGTTGTCTGTATTGTTCAGTAAGGCAGAAACCCTAATGACCTGAATAGATATTCAGATGTGAATGTGTGATGCCAAAACATATCAGGCTGTGGGATGAACATATTGAAATGGGATTCAGTTCATTAAGCAGTTGTTTTTGACTAGTGTGGCTACAATTACCTAAAGGGCCTTCTTTGACACTCTTGTCCTTGGTAGTATAATGGTTTGTGTCCCCGCCTGTCACAGGGCTCAGTTCTCCGCTGGGGACAGTGGAAATATTTTCAAACTGTCGCTCCATTTCCAAGTGCGGGTATCGATACCTGTCCTTCTATTCTCGATGGGGCATGTCACAGGTAGGACACTGCTGCCTGATTCATGGTGGGGAAGGGCTACAGCTCTCAGGGAGGCAGAGTGTCAGTGAACGTGCAAACATGTGACTTTTGCAAGCTGCATCTTGTGACTGTGATGGAATGAAAACCATTTGACAGATTTGTTCCGGATTGAAGTGTTTACCGGAAGCACGAAGGTGAGGAATAAACAGGATAAAAGCATTCAACTATAAGTGCAGAACCACTTCCCGCAGCACGAATGAAATTGTAGAGTAGAGGGTAGTGTTTCGATACATTGAATTTGGGTTGATTTGCATTGATGAGGTTGAGTTACCAGGGTATAAAGCTAATAAAAATAATCCACCATTTGCACACTATGATGGAACATTGACTCAGTAATTCGCACTGCTGTTCGGTCGGATGGTTAGGTTGATTGGCAAAATTAAATTTCCCTCTCGTGTCCAGGGATTGAATAAAGCATGTTAAGAGTGAATTAACCATGGGTTATGCGGGGACAAGGTCAAAAGTCACAGAACGCCAGGTTATAGTCCAACAGGTTTATTTGAAATTATAAGGGAGACGGCTGCCCCTTCGTCAGGTGAAATACACGGGAATAGGGAGGAGAACTAGGTCTGGGTGAGATGCTCTTCAGGGTGTCGACACTGGCTCGATTGACTTAAATGCCCTTTCTGCACTGTAGGATTCTGTGATTCTATCGGAGTGGGTAATGACGGTAATTAATGGGGTGTAACACCATGAGAGACGATGCTGACGGGGTGTACTGAGGATAACATTTTATTCACTTGTTGCCTTGGAAAATTTACAAAAGTTATCCCTGTACTAAGGAAGACTTAATGGGGCTTTTCAGGTTATGAAATGTTTGGACAGAGTAGATAGGTGGAAAATTCCCTCTTTCAAGTACGTAAACGTCTCGACGTCAGGCATTTAAAGCCTTTGATAAAACCTTTGAAGGACAAAGAAATTATGGGAGCAGAGTCGCTGTCACCCTGATAATCTATTTTTCAAAATATTTGGAAAGGCACATTTGGTGAAACACAAGGAATAAATTTCACAAGGAGAGAGAGAAGCGTGTGGCTAGGTAAAGGTGTTGGGGTGGGATGTAGTTGGTCAGAAGTTGCGGGGAAAAAATGCCTAAATTGGTTGACTTTAAATAAAAATACATTTCGTGAACGCGTGCAGCTGAATAAGATTCGGTTCCAAAAACTCTGGATTTTGAAAGATTTAGCAGAATATTCCACCTAAACCAGTGTAGATGGAACTGAGTGGATTTTCTTATTGTGAAGGGAAAATATTACATAATGAAAAGGAAGTGATCAGTTGCTTGGAGATATACCTCCAGCTTTAATCAAATGCGTTAAGGATGTGAGGGCAAACACCATGATGATTGATCTATTTAATACTCGGGGAAATTTGCCAAAGCAACGAGCAACAAAACTGCTGGGTTTTCTTTTGCACTTTAGCCCGCTGTTTTTCTAAGCAGTATTTTCCTTAAGCTGAAATAAAGTCGGAGCAAATTTGAATACACCATTTATCATTCCAATGAGATAAGTCTAATTCACTTCCGATTATTACAATGAACATTGTGAGGTTGCAGCAAAAATAAAATGAAATGAACAAAACAGTGTTTCTTGCGATTTAATCCAATTCAGGTTCAGCCATATGAGAAAGGCCATTGAGCCACAACATCGTCTTTATTTCCCTCTCCATGGCTGCTTCTTCACGTGAGAGAGAAAGTGACTGAAGAAATTACGAGTCAAACGGAGGTGAGAAGATGACGGAAAATTCTTGTGCTATGTTTCACTCTGACATAGTTCTGAGTCAAAATGTATCAATGACAGCTATTCATTCTGCGAACATGTGTATTTATTGATATTTGTTGTTATTACAATTCTGGTGAAAGCAGAAACACCATGGTGTGGATTCGATTCCACTCTGGAAATTTCCATGACTTTCACCACATGTAACCTGATGAGGTTACAAGTCACACCTCTACAAACCGTTCTGAGGAGACTGAGCGATTATGGTGGTGGGTTGTTATACCGCTGTGCTCCACATTCACGGGTTAGAGTCTCACTCTGGTTGCTAACTTCACAAACCGGTCCAGCAGTTTTTCTTTGCACCTCTGGTATACACTGGTTCGAGGATCTTGTTCTTGCTGTTCACTGCACAGGAGATTCAGGAATAATCGACACCACATTAAAGTCGCAATGATTAGTAAGAGCAGTCATTTCATTCAGTTTTCGATTAAATTGGTGTAATGAGATTGAACGCATTTTTCTTTCTGCCCCACATTCCATCTTGTCTTTCTGTGAATTTTCGTCGAAAGAAAGAGAAACAAATAACAAGAGACCGGAGCACAAGTTTATCCAGTGGGGTCGTTCACGAGTATTTTAAACTAACACTTCACGCAATGATCTGATCAGTTATTCAAACAGTCACTCGGCATTGGAACCGCAGAAAACCTCTCAATGAGATGAACTTTTCATTCTTTCACAAATTTCACAAAATCCATCATCCAGTGTGATCACTGACTTGCCAACTGTATAAGGTCTACCAACTTTCTTCAGCAATTACAGCTTCAGTACACAACCACGTGTGCTGGGCCCAGTGTCATTTGTTGCCCCCAGGTCATAGCACATTTCTTCCTCCTGAGTTTATGAGCGTTGTTCCTGATCTGTCTGATCTGTTTATTAAACCTTTTCTATCACTTCATCCCATTCCCTCACAATTCTGAATTTATGAATAAAATAAGGCGTTAGTGCAAATGTTAAGCAAGTGGAAGTTTGCCATTCAGCCCATGGAGTCTGCACCACCATTCAAAGAAATCATGGTTGATCTGATAATCTTTAATTACTTTCTGCTCACTTACCTCGACAAAGTTTTATCATCTCTCTGATTAACTATCTGGCACAGTTTGAAAATGCCCACCAACACAGTCTCAACAGCGATTGCTGAAAAATGCCACAGATTTTTTGGTCCCTGTGAAATTACTCCTCATTTCTGAATTAAATGGGCAATATCTAATTCTGAGATTATGTCCTCTGGTGCTCTCCTCACAGCATGGGGAAAACCACATGCCCGTTTCTCCCCAGTCAAGATTCCACGAATATTGAACGTTTATAATTGTCCCCTCCACCTCCTTTGTTTCGAGGAGAAAAAGCCCAGCCTAACCAATCAGTTCACGAGCTCCATTTGATACAGAGTTGGCAACATCCTTGTAAATATCTGCTGTCCCCTGCAGCGTCCTTACATTTATTAAGAAAGCTGAAGAAATTTCGGCGAGGAAACGGGTTGAAATTTCAGGCGCAGACGGAATTGGAACTTGAAGTCAGAAAGTGATTGGAATCGGATTGATGTATAGAAGGACCAAATACAGCAATGATTACTCTGACCAATGTGAATCTTATCATATTCGATTGGCCTTTAAAGGTTTCATTGTAGCTGAATTCCTCCGTGTAATCTTCCTGGGAGCTAGTATTTCGGAGAAACGGAACCTGATCGCCCATATAAAGAAGTTGACTCCAAAATAATATCGGTCGGTCGACTTTGTTTGATTATTAATTCAACTCTTCTCACCGTGAAGGCTACATCGTCTGCAACGCACAAATTAGATGTGTAACAGAACCCTCTCCATTTGCCTAGGTCGGTGTCGCTTCAATACCATTGAAGGAACTGGACACACTCCACGACAATACAGTCACATAAGTGTACATTGTTCAACACCGGAATATTTATTCCCTGAACTGCTAAGGCGCAATTGCAGCAGAGAGCATCTCCTAGAAGATTCCCTGAAGTAAGTCATCCGGGTTTTGTTGACACAACCGTCAAAGCTCAAAAACTGTACCGACTATAACGACAAGGTTGAAGATGCACTGAAACGTCACCATTTACAAATTACCCTCCAAGGCACATACCAGCATGACTTGGAGAGGAATCAGTGGTAAATTCATTGAGTGATGTAGCGGTCTTGATGGGCAAAGACTTATACTTCAGCCATCCACCTTTTATTTTACAATTTTAAAAAATGTTGATTATTGCATAGACCAGACTTGTGCCTATTCCTTAAGTTGTTCCCTAAACTGGCGGTTGATAAAGATTGAATATCATCCTGAGCCTGTGGTCACCAATAGAAAATATCCAAAAAGCCTCACAAACATCTGATCTCCCTGTCCAACAATCTTCAGGGATCTCTGAATGTTTACTCCAAGATCTCTTTTTTCCTGTACACCACTCAGAATCCTCACTGCTATTGTTTCAACTCCCCAACTCCCCAAGTGTCTGTTCCTGGGCTGTGAATTTTCTCTGTGTTCTTTGTTCTTCTTTGTTAATACTCTGCCAACTTCATGTTACATTGCTGCATCTCAGAGAATGACATTGTCAATTCTAATTATCACAGAGGGAATGAGAACATAATATGTGGCTGTGTCGGAATGTAAGTGATGAACGCTGGATTGGAGTGTTTACTGGGAGCAAGCGGCTGATGTGGAGACGATGTGATCAAAAACAGGTCTTACTGTCAAAGTAACAAAACAGCGCATTGTTCAGGAAAATTTCAGAGAATGCTTTCAATTAATTGACCTCTTGCTCAAGGTTCCAGCACGCTTCAGCTGAGCTACACTGCAGTGCGGTTCATGCTGCTGTTGTATTTTAATAATCTAATAAACGGAGACAAATATGATCTTCCTCCCCGCCTTTGACCAGGAGCACTCCCAGCTTTGGCATTTCTTGCGCCTCTGTGACATCATAGAAGAAACCCGTGTCCGTGTTCAAATCAGTCAATCGATTTCGATACAATGGTTGTGACATCAATTCACATGTAGCAGCTTTTACCACATAGACCAGAGATTATTGGAACATCAGGCTCGGGAATAGGACACAGGGCAGCACTGAGGAAAAGGAACTTTATTCGAAACTACCTCTTTCTGTGGACTTCTACGTCATTTATTTCACTTACTCATTTAGCTCTATCTTGTCTATTGTGCGCAGTTCTGCAATTCGCATGATAGCACGGATATGATAGCACTGCAAATGATGCAGCAGAGATTTACCAGAATATTGTCTGGTAGAAGAGTTTCAGTTATGAAGAGAAATTGTATAAACTGGAGGCGTTTTTCTTAGAGCAGAAGAAATTGAGAGGAAACATGATTGAGATGTACAAAATAATAAGGATATGGACGGCGTCGATTGAAATAAACGTTTCTCGTTGATGGTGAGATCGATCACGGGGGGAGGGGTATGGTGGCATAGATATAAAAATAGAAGAGGAAAGATTTGAGTGAATATGCAGACAAATGTTTTGAAACAGCCGATGAATAAAATCTGGAACTCAGTGCATGCAAAGGTTGCAGAGGCAGAAATCCTCATAACATTCAGAAGTTTTCAGATGTGAATTTGTGATGCCAAGACATACAAGGCTATAGTCCAAGTCATTTAAAAAAAGAGTTCGGATAGTTAAGCGAATGTTAATTTCCAGTATTAACAAATAGGCTTCTTTTTGCAAAGAATTCCTGGGTAGTGCCACCGCCTGTCACTGCGTGAGGTCGGGTTCAATTCGCTTCCAGGACGTGCGCTGGTATATTGGGAGGGCTCAGTGAGTGAAACTGTACCATTCAGCGTCAGAAACCCGCCTTCATTCAAGTCTTGTGTGACTTACTGTGTGGAATTTGCACACTTCTGCTCTCTCTCTCCCGTGTGAGTTTCCTCTGGCTGCTCCGATTCCTTCCCACAGTGCAAAGGTGTGCAATTCAGGTACATGGCAAACAAAATCTGAATGGAGTGTAAGTGCTGTAAATAAGAGACAAAAGTCAGAATTGCAGCTCGGGGAACACAGAATGACCATTTCGGGACAACAGACCCTTCCTCGGAACTGTTTTGAATTCTCAATGTTAACTCTAATTTCTCTCCACTGATGCTGCCTGACTCGCTAAGCTTTTGGAGTAATTTCTATTTTTGTAGGGGGATCACAAATGCGGGTTTAGAAAGATAGAGTGGGGGAGTGTGAATCTCTTCCACGGCACAGTGCAGATTCAACTAGCCAAATGGTTTCTGTCTGCACTGTGTCGACTTCCATAAACTCTGAATCTATATGCTTTTCTCCTTTTTTTTCAGTCCTTGGTTTTCACATCTCTCCTGCCATGTGAATTGCAGAGCAGGACAATCGACGTTTCGGGCATAAGCCACCATCAAACCGTTACCACCTGACGCCTCGAAGATAAATGCTTCATGTTCTGCCTTGGGACCCTGCAACCACACGGGATAAATGTAGATTTCAGCGGCTTCCTCATTTCCCCTCCCCCCACATTATCACAGTCTGAAGCATTCAAACTCAGAACCACCCTCCGGACCCATTCATCTCCCCGCCCTCTGACTGATCACCTTCTCCCCGCCTCCATCCACCATTTGCTTTTCCAGCTATCTTACACCCAACCCAACCCCCTCCCATTTAGCTCTCAGTCCCCACCCACAAGACTCATTTCTGATTAAAGACTTATGCCAGAAAACGTCGATTCTCCCGCTCCTTGGATACTGCCTGACTTGTTATACTTTTCCAGCAAGACACGATCGCCATGGCGAATACAGACGAGCTCAGCTCAGGCGCCTTCTCTGAGAGCAGGGAGGGCTGAGTGAGGAAGTGATTAAGCTGCACATTAAAGGGATAGATATGTGTGATAGGAATAAACTTCTTATGGGAAGAGTTCACAACCAGGGATCTCCGTCATACCCCAGTAAGAGGATGTTCAGAGGAGAGATAGGAAGAACGTTTTCACTCTGAGAGTGTTGATTATTTGGAATTCACTGTTTGAATGTGTGGTAAAGCTATGCGTCAGGAGTATTTAGCCGAATACTTGAGAAGTTAGAGCACACATGGATAAGGACCAGGTACTAGAAAGTGAGGTGAAGATAAATAGAAGTCTGATGAAAAATCCAAACACTGTACAGAAAATACAGAGCATGAAAACATGGAAAGGGTAAAGACATGGAAACTACTGATGATCTGTTACAAGGGGTCTGCGGAATGCTACGCGCGTCAAAAGGTCACTGGGGCAGGATGGGGCCAGTGTGGCAGGATGGGATAAGAATAGTGGAATGCTGCTACACCAATTAGCAGACTCAGACTGGGCTGACAGGTTACTATGGCAGGCTGAGATAATAACAATTAATAACGTCAGACTCGCCTACTAAATATCATCATGGCAGGCTGGGACAAGTCGTGACAATAAATACTTAGGACATGACTTTAAATAATAAATTGATAGTAGAGTAAGCCTGCTTGAGACGCTTGTAGCAGGACATGACATTAAATATCTAATCACTAGTTTGTCGAGTCAGCTTGGGACAGGAAAACATTGTGGTAGATGGGGTAGCTAAATATCTAATCATGACAGGTTAGTCTGGGATGGAAGATCATTGCAGCACAGGTGGCAGTAGAATACCTAATAGTGACAGTAGAATAATATTAAGTAGAAATATGAAAAACCATAGTGGTAGAAGTAGAACGATAATGGGAACTAACACTATTGGTTTATTGTATAGTTGAAATGAGGTAATTCTGACGAACACAGTTGGCCATTTTGATAAGCTAAAAAAACATGATTCAAGAAAAGGAAAGAAGTGATGGAGTTTAATTCAGATACATGCGAGGGGCTGCACTTTGGGAAAGCAAATCTTAGCAGGACTTATACACTTAATGGTAAGGTCCGAGGAAGTGTTGCTGAACAAAGAGACCTTGGAGTGCAGGTTCATAGCTCCTTGAAAGTGGAGTCGCAGGTAGATAAGATAGTGAAGAAGGCGTATGCTTTCCTTTTTTGGTCAGAGTGTTGAGTACAGGAGTTGGGAGGTCGTGTTGCGGCTGTACAGGACATTGGTTAGGCCGCTGTTAGAATAATGCGTGCAATTCTGGTCTCCTTCCTACCGGAAAGACGTTGTGAAACTTGGAAGGGTTCAGAAAGATTTACAAGAATGTTTCCAGGATTGAAGGATTTGAGCTAAAGGAAGAGGCTGAACAGGCTGGGACTCTTTTCCCTGGAGCGTCGAAGGCTGAGGGGTGACCTTCTCGAGGTTTACAAAATTATGAGGAGCATGGATATTATAAATAGACAAAGTCTTTTTCCTGGGTCGGGGATTCCAGAACTAGAGGGTATAGGTTTAGTTTGAGAGTGGAAAGATAAAACAGACCTAACGGGCAACTTTTTTTCACTCAGTGGGTGGGACGTGTATGGAATGAGTTGCCAGATGATGTTGTGGAGGCTGGTACAATTTCAACGTTTAAGAGGCATGTGAATAGGAAGGGTTTAGAGGAATATGGACCAGTTGCTGGCAGGTGGGATTAGATTGGGTTGGGATATCTGGTCGGCATTGACAAGTTGGACAGCAGGTTCTGTTTCCATGCTGCATATCTCAATGACTCTATGCCATGGACCCTGAGGTTCGGGGGGATTCAAGAATTTGTTTTCTGAGTGTCACAGCTTTTGTTTGCAAATAAAAGATCTTCTCCTTGAAAAACTCTCCGTAATCTCCTGGTGATTGTTGACAATTCCTCCACGACAACCACAACTTTGGGTGCAGTAAAATTGTGGCGACTGCAGCTCTGTGGTGCAATGAAAAGTGCGTTAGATTTCTACAAATTTGGTAACTTTGCTCTTCAAGGTTTGTGGGTTTGAACCAACCAGAATTGGAGTTTAGTTCAGTGAAGCATCAGGTTGCAGAAGTCACGTGTTTGTACTTTCACTGACACTGTCTCGCCAGGAGCTGCAGACCTTCCCCACACTGATTCAGACAGCACTGTCCTTCCTGTGACATGTCCCATGGAGAATGGAAGGACAGGCATTAATAACCCGCACTTTAGATATTAGCGACAGTTTTAAAACATTTGCACTGCCCCATCGAGGAATTGATCTCCTATCTCCCGCATAACATGCGGCGACACGAACCACTATACTACCGAGGACAACAGTTTCAAAGGAGACCCCTCAGCCCGTTGTGACTCCATTTGTCAAAAAACAACTGTTTAACGACTCGAATCATTTAGCCCATAGCCTTATAGTTATTGGCAGAACATATTCACATCTGAATATTTCTTCAGGTTCTAAGGTTTCCTGCCTCTCTGACTCTTACAGACACAGTGTTGTAAATTCCAACACCCGCCGGCCGATACCGCTTTTCCACACATCTACTTAAACTTTACTGCCTTTCTCATTAAATTTCTGCCCCCCTGCGATCGATCTCTCCGTCGATGGGAAACGTTACTTTCAGTCTCCCTTATCCATACCCCTCATTATTTTGTACATCTGAACCATGCCTTCTCACAAATGTCTCTGCACTGTGACAAACAACCCCAGTCTGTCCTGTCTCTCTTCATGACCAAATCTCTTCAGCCTCGACACTATCCGAGTGAATCTCTCCTGCACCTTTCCCAGTGTGATCACATCCCTGGACTTATGTGAATTGCAGATAATTGTCGAGGTAGAGTCAAATTGAACCTTTTTTTACATTCTGTGCCAGCATGCAGTGTGGCTCTGCAGCATATATTGCCTCGCGGTCTGGAGTCACATGGAGGCCAGACCAGTTCTGGACGGCCGATTCCATCCCTCAAGACCTTTAGTGAAACAGATGGGTTTTTCAGACAACGTATTTAGCGTATTCTTAATTGAAGGTATTTCTTGCATTTATATTCTACCACCGGCGTGGTGTGGTGAGAATCGAACCTGTCTCACCAGAATGTGACCTGGCCTTTTGTGTGAACAATCCAGCGATAATACCAGTAGGCTATTGCAGAAAGCCGTCATGGCTGATCTTTTCCAATTGAGTCGCTTTTCCCCAATTATTCTCTGTGCTCATTTATTGAACCTCACGCTCCAATAATCTCTGGTCCATGTCAGTAAAAGCTGCTAAAAGAGAATTGATCTCACAGCCACGATATCCAAACGGATCGAATGATTTGAAGGTGCCAATGAAGAGATTGGGGCATGGTCGCCCAGCAACAGTAAGTGCAATGGCATAGACTGGACGGTATCAACGTGAAAGTGTATGTTAGATTGTGCAATGCCTCAGTCAAATGGGACGAGGGACGGAAAAGAGAGTGAGGGCGAGTGGGAGGGAGGGACATCTTCGAGAACATTTGGGTTTAAATCCTGATACATGAAACGCTGAAATATCAGAGAACAAAATTCGATGGAAAACAAATCATCACCTCGGAGAACATTATCATGTAAAAACGAGTTATTTCTTACCGTGTTTCATCAAAAGTAAAACTTTGAGAGAACTGACCGCTATGATGTGGATTCAATGCGAAGTCGCAGCAATCCCAACGCAGAAAACGAAATACTAAATGGTTGCAGCACTCCACAGACCACACTTGCCAACTGCAGCCAGTATGGTAGCAGAGGAAGTGTCAGGAAGAATACATAATATCAGGACTTAGCGACAGGCATGTGGGAACTCAGAATGGGCTGAATCTTTAACTTTAACGTCCCCAGAGACTGTGGAGATCCCATGAATAAGAGTACTGGAGAATGGGATTAATGAAACTCTCCAAACTCATGGGACAGTGCAGGATATTGTTGAAACGTATGCTTCAAGAGCATTATAGTTGAACATCGGCTACTTCATCACTTTGCCCACACAAGGCAGTACTAACTGCTGCACGCAATCACACTTAATTCCAGCTCCAGACCCGGAATCAGGGATACTGTGTGAAGCAGCCAAGAAGATCCACTTGGAATTTGGGATGGAATGACGGGAGAGAGGCGCATGTATTTCTGAGATTGGGAATGCTCCTGGTCAAAAGCGGGGCGGAAGGGAATACTTGCCCCCATTTATTATATTAAAACCATAAGCAGTATATGTTGTTGATACAGCCAACTGGCGTATCTAAAGCGTGTTGGACCTTTAACTTTGGGGTGGCAATGTTCGAAATTTCATTTTCCTATTTGGATCAGTGTTCCTGACATTGGCAGTAGCAGCTGTTTATGTTTGCATCAGCTCAGGATCAGCTTCTTGTTCCCAGTAAATGCTGGAACCTGGAGAAGGAGGTGTTGTGGTTATATAATAAACGAGTCATTTTTGGGGACTCAGACACGGAACTGGTAATGTTAAAGTTCGACGAATAAAACCTGGAATGGAAGCCTGATCTCAGGAACAGAGAACATGACTTTAATTTCCTGCAATCCCATTCATGCATGACCCTTATGCAGGGGATGCTGCTATCTTGACCCAATCCTGCCTATTTGTGACACCAGGTGCAGAACAACATGGCTGACCCTGAGTCCAAGAATGCCGACACTGTGCGTAGGCTGGCCATTCGGCCAATTCCAGTCGACACCATCCCTCCGAAGCACATCCTATCCACCCACACTCCATACCTATTCCATTCCTCTTCATTTCCCATGGCTGATCCCAGTAACCTTCACACCTTCAGACTGTGGGAGCAAACTCACACAAGCAAAGAGAGAATGTGCAAACTGCACGCAGTCACACGAGACTGGGATCGAATCCATGTCTCTCATGCAGCGAGACAGCAGCGAATCAGCAGCGAATGAACAACAAATGCTGTCCTGACCAGCGACATCCACATCCTGAGGGTATATCAGGAAGAATAAAAACATATTCACAACATGGACAACGGGACTTACGTCTGCGTCGACATGATTTGAACCAATCGTTCACCCTGGGTAGATACAAAGACACCGATATCACAGAGAAACCAGGGCAATACGGAATTCAAATACCTGCTGCAGTGGAAACTCATTTACTCAGTCAAACTGGGAACAGACTGGTCAACAGTCCCGTGTGTGGGAAGGGCTCAATGGCCAATAAAAACTCCAGCGTAGCCAGCAAGATTACATATACCAAACGGAGGTCAATTACACTGTCAATGCTGCTGTTAATCCCAACCAACTGCCGGTTTCATGCAGCATGAAAACAGGCCTTTCACTCCTTCCAGCTCATACTGCACAAAATGCCAAACTAAACGAGTCGCATCTGACGGCTCCTGTAATTGCTAAGGGTTAATAATGCCCTTGTAATATTATTACTGCATTGTTAATATGAATGTCCAGATATAATTCTGTGGACACGTGTTCATATCCTGGCGTGGCAGATGCTGGAATTTTATTTCAATAAGTACCTCGAGTTGAAGAGTCTAATGATGATGTTGAATCAGTTGTTGTAGATCTGATTCACTAATGCCTGATAGGGAAAGAAACTGCCGTACATATCTGGTCTGGCTGGTATGTGACTCCAGATCCATCATATTGTGGTTGATTCTGAACTGCCCTCTGGACAATAAACAATGCACTAGGTATGAATGAATAGCTTTTTTCTAATCCCACGGAAACTTTCCAATTCATTTATCGATCCAAATATCCTGTAAATATTGTAAATGTACTTTCATCCACCACTGCCTCAGGAAGTGAATTGCACATATCAACCATCCTCTGGTAAAAAAGTCTCTCATGTCTTATTTTAAATCTCTCTCTCTTCACCTAAAACATTTGCCCTCTCGTCTTGAAGTGCCCCTCCTTGGAGAAAAGACAGTTACCGTTAACTCGAGCCGAACTCTCAATAATTTATAAATTTCTATCAGGTCGCCTTTCAAACTCCAATGCTCGAGTGAAAATATTCTCAGCCTATCCAGCCTTTCGTTATAACTCAAACCTTCCCCACTAGCCATACGCTGGGATACTTGTTCTAAACCTACTCCAGCTGAATAATTTCCTTGCTATTACTGGGCGACAAGAACTGGATGCAGTACTCCAGAAGAGGGCTCACACAATGTCCTATTCAATTCAACATAACATACCAACTCCTACGCTCAAAGGACTGTGCAACGCAGGCAGGATGACAATTGTTTTAACCATTCTGTCTATATGTGAAGCAAACTAAAAAGAAATATTTAACTGTATCCATGGCCTTCGTTTTCCACAACACTATGCAACGCCCGATCACTAATTGTATAAGCCTTACTCTTATTTGAT
Organism: Chiloscyllium punctatum; assembly: GCF_047496795.1. NCBI lineage: Eukaryota > Metazoa > Chordata > Chondrichthyes > Orectolobiformes > Hemiscylliidae > Chiloscyllium > Chiloscyllium punctatum. The sequence continues at coordinate 7,627,520 of NC_092755.1, forward strand.
GTAGCAAAATGCAATACCTTCCATTTATCCAGGTTGAACTCCTTGTGGACTTTTTCAGCCCAAAGACGCATTGGATTAAGATCCTTCTGGAAAATTCGATCACTTTCTTTATTGTCTCCAATTCTGGTGTCCTCTATGAGATTATGAACCATGGCTTCTATGAGTTCCATTGTTTTCTCATATAGGTCAATGATTTATATTTATTTGTCGTGGCCATCATTTAGCAGCTTACAAATCAGGTAACAATTAGTTATGTCGTTAACCATGAGGAAGACAGCTATAGACTGCAGGGAGATTGGAAACAATTGGCAAGAAAATGTGCTGAAAGGAATTCAATCCAGTGAAGTGGGTGATAATGAATTTGGGGAGGATCAATGATAAAAGTTTGAATACTGAGTGCCTTAAAGTAATAAAAGAGAAATTGGAGTAAACATTCACGAATCTTTGTAGTTGATTAGACAAGGGATCAAGTGGTGTCGAGGGGTTGGAGATACTTTCTGTTCTTGACCGCAGGTGGGAATGTAAGAGCAGGGAAATGATGCTGGAACTTTAGCAACGGCCTATTCAAGATCAATGGACAGGGGAATCAGATGATCGGAAGTGCGTACTGCAGGTGCTGTAAATCAGAATCAAGATGAGAGTGGTGCTGAAGAAGCACAGCAGGTCAGGCAGCATCCGAGTTGCAGAAAAAAATAACACTTCGGGCAAAAGCTCTTCATTAGGAATAAAGCTGGGAGCCTCGAGGGTGGAGAGATAAACGGGAGGACTGGGTCTGGGAAGAATTTAACTGAGAGTGCAAGAGGTGAATGGAGATGGGGTTAAAGGTCGAAGAAGAGGGTGGAGTGGATAGGTAGGAAGGAAGTTAGACAGGTGAGACAGGTCAATAGGATGGTGCCAAGCGAGAAAATTGGAACTCGGATAACGTGGGAGTGGGGAGATAAGGAAACTGGTGAAGACCACGTTGATGCCCTGGGGTTGAAGGGTCCTGAGGTGGAAAATGAGGCGTCCGGTGGTGATGGAATGGCGGTGGAGGAGACCCAGGAACTGCAATTCCTCGGGAGAGTCGGGGGGGGCGAGTTGTTGATGTTTTTGGTCATGGGGCATTGGAGTTGATTTTTGCGGGTCTCTTGGAAATGTTCTCAAAAGCGCTCTACGAGAAGGTGTCTGTTGGCCCCAACGTAAAGGAGACCACTTCGGGAGCAACAGATGCAATAAATGACTCGTGTGGAAGTGCACATGCACATTTGATGGATGTGGAAGGCTCATTGGAGCCTTGGACGGATGTGAGAGGGAAGATGTGGATGCAGGTTTTGCAATTCCTGTGGTGGCAGGGGAAGGTGCCGCGAGGGGAGAGTCGGTCATTGGAGGGCGAGGACTTGACGAGGTAGTCATGGAGGAAACAGTCTTTGTGAAAAGTGGATCGGGTTGGGAGGGAAATATATCCCACGAGGTCAGTGTTGCTGACACTTTTTGCAAACCCACTTATTCCCACAGCTATCTGGATTATACCTCCTCCCACCCCAATTCTTGCGCAAATGTTGCCCTGTATTCCCAATTCCTCCACCTCAATTGCATCTGCTCCCAAAGGCCCATTCCACCATAGAACACACCAGATGGCCTCCTTCTTTAAAGACCGCAACTTCCCTCCTATGTGGTTGAAAATGCCCTCCAATGCACCTCATCCATGTCCTGCACCTCCGCTCACGAATCACACACCTTCAACCACAACAAGGACAAAACCCCCTTGATCCTCATCTTCTATCCCTCCAACCTCCGCAAAAATCACATCATCCTCCGACAGTTTCGCCACCTCTAAACGGATCCCACCACCAGGGATATGTTCCCCTCCCCACCCCTATCCACTTTCTGCCAAGACCGTTTGCTCCGTGACTACCAAGTCAAGTTCGCACCCTTCAATGACCCACCCTTCCCTCCTAACACCTTCCCCTGTCACTGCAGGAATTGCAAAACCTGCACCCACATCTACCTCCTCCCCTCTGTAAAAGGCTCTAATGGAGGCTTCCACATCCATCAAAATTTCTCCTGCACTTCCACACATGTCATTTCTTATATACATTCCTCCCGATGCGGTCTCCTCTAAATTGGAGAGAGTAGATGTGTTCTCATAGAGCACTTCACTGAATATCTCCAGGATACCCGCAAGAATCAACCCCAGTGCCCCATGGCCAAACATTTCAGCTCCCCCTCCCACTCTCCCGAGGACATGTAGGTCATGGGCCTCCTGAATCGCCACTGCCTCACGACCCGATGCCTGGAGGAAGAAAGCCTCATAATCCGCGTCGGGGCTCTTCAAACCCATGGCATCAATTTGGACTTCACCCGTTTCCTCATTTCCCCTCCCCCTACCTTACCCCAGTTCCCACCTTCCAGCTCAACACCGTCCTCCTGACCTGTCCCACCTGTGCATCTTCAATCCCACCTATCCACTCCACCTTCTTCCCTGACATTTCATGTTCACCCCCCACCTGCATCCACTTACAGCACTTCAGCTACCTTCTCCCCAGCCCCACACCCTTCCCAATTATCTCTCCATCCCATATGCTGCAGTCTCATTCCTGATGAAGGGCTTTTGCCTGAAACGTCCATTTTTCCTGCTCCTCAGATGCTGCTGGACCTGCTGTGCTTTTCCAACACCACTCTAATCTGGAGGGGAAACATTTCATTGAGACGGTTTTCGGATATTTTCTATTGTTGACCACAGGCTGTGGGATGATAGCAGAACTTTAGCAACCACCAGGTCAGGGAACAGCTAAAGGACTGATCACAAGTCTCGTCACCGCATAAATCAACATTTTTTTAAAAATGTAAGATAAAATATGGAAGGCTGAAGGATGCAACTTTGCCCATCAAGACCGTTTCACCAATGAGTTTATCACTGATTCCTTTCCAAGTCAGGGTGCTATGGGCATTGGAGGGTAACTTAAAACTGGTGGTGTTTCGTTGCATCTTCCTTATTATTTTTCGTTGTCCTTATAGTCAGTACAGCTGTTGAGTTTTGAAGGTTCTGTCAAAAATGCCCAAATGACTTACTCCTGTACATCTTGAAGTTGGTGCACTCTGCTGCAATTGTGCCTTAGCGGTGTGGGGAATGAATATTGCAGGTATTGAAGAGGGTACACTCAAGTGACTGCTTTGTCGTGGACGGTGTCCAGTTCTTTAAGTGTTATTGAAGCTACACCCATCTAGGCAAATGGAGAGAGTTATGTTCCACATCTCATTTGTGCCTTGCAAACGATGTAGGATTCACGGAACAATGAGTTGAGTTTATAATCAAAAAATGTCTCAAGAACACCTTGTTGTTGTCAAAGTGTTTATGTAGCCAGCTTCTATCCGTTTTTGCCCAAAATAATAGCTCTGTTGACGATTACACAGGGTAATATGTTTACAGTAAAGCCATTGAATGTCAGTGGGATATAATTAGAGTCTCATTTCTCAGAGTTATCATTACTCGATTTCGTCCTTGTGTGGACTAATCTGATTCCAGTCGCTGTCTGATTTCAAGTTCCAATTCCCGTCTATGCTTGAAATTTCAACTGTTTATTCGCATAAATGTCTCCCCCTGCCTTAGTAATATGAAATGAGGCTGCCGGGGGCGAACATGTTGTCAACACTGGAGAAAATGGAGCTTCATGGAATGATTGGTTGGGCTGGGATTATTCTCCTTGAAACAAAGGAGGCGGAGGGGAGCTCTCTAATCACGCAATAACATAATAACATTCATAAACAGTCAATATTCATGGGACCTTGACAGGGTAGTTATGGGCAGGTGGTTTACCCTCTGGTATGAGGAGAGCACCAGAGGACATGAACTCAGAATTAGATATTGCCTATTGAATTCAGAAATGAGGAGTACTTTCTTTGCTCAGGGGCCAGTGAATTGGTGGAACTACTTGCAGAAACTATTGTTGAGGCTGAGTTGTTGTGTATTTTCAAACTGTGCCAGACAGATATTTAATCAGAAAGACGATGAAGCTTTGTCGAGGCAATGCAGAAGAATTGAGTTGAGGATTATCAGATCAGCCATGAGTTCATTGAATGGTGGAGCAGACTCGATGGGCTGATTGGCTGACTTCCAATCCTACATCATTCGGTCTAACGCCTTATTTTATTGATAAATTTAGAGTTCTGAGGGGATGGGATGAAGGGACAGAAAAGGTTTCTCAAACTGATCAGACAGATCAGAAACGAGGCTCATAAGTTCATGAACAAGAAATGTGCTGTGGCCTGAAGACAACAAATGGCACTGGGCACACCGCAGATGGGTGTGTGCAGAAGTTGTAGTTACTAAACAAAATGTGTGGATCTTATATTGTTGCCAACTTGGTCATCATGCTGGATGATGGATCGCGGGATGTTTCATACAGCAAAAGGTTGTGAAAGAATGAAAGATTCGTTTCATTGGAAAAGTTTTCTGCAGTTTCAATTCAATTGACTGTTGGAAATACTGATCAGACCTTTGTGTGGAGTATTACATTAAAATTCACAATCCCACTGGATAAACTATTGCACTCGATCTCTCCTTATTTATTTCACTTTCTATGGGTAAATTCATAGAAAGTCAAGATGGAATGAAAAGAGGAAAGAAATGTTTGCACTCCTTTTCATTATCCCAATTTAACTTTCAACAGAAACAAATTTCTTTACTTTGCTTTGATGAGGTATCGATTTATCACAAATCTCCGGTGAAATGAAGGGCATTAGCAAGATTCTCCATCCAATGTATACTGAAGATGCGAGGCACAAAGGGAAACCACAGCTGCGTTTGATAGAAGTAACAGCGAGAGTAGGATTCACATCCACACATGCACAATGAAAGAGCAACCCGCCGCCTTCACCTCTGGGCCACTTCAGCCCGTGGCAAAGGGGCTCACATGTGACCACATCAAGATTACATACGGGGCACCGAGGGGATAAGATATTCCCTGAGCGGAATCGAATCCACACCATTATGGTTCTGCTTTCAGCGGAATAATAATACCAGCAAAATCCAAGGAATTGACCTCGTCCTTGGAAGGAATACCTTGTCCTTGATTTATTCCGAGTCGGAACTGTCTCAGAATGAACCAGCAAACATGAAATTCCCGTCACATTCACACACACATTTAGTCTTGACGCATAATTTCTTCAGTTTCTCTCTCACGTGAGGAAGTATATGCAGAGAGAGAAGTTAAGGTGATGTTTTAGCTCGATGGGCTTTCTCATATGGCTGAACCTGAACTGGGTAAACTTCCCGGAAATGCAGTTTTGTTCGTTTCATTTTATTAATTTTGCTGCACCTTCACTCTGTTCATTCCAATGATCGGAAGTGAATTGTATTTATATGATTGGAACGCTTAATATTGTATTCAATTTTGCTCCGAATTTATTTCAGCTTAAAGAAAATACTGATGAGAAAAACAAAAGGTTCAACTACAAAACAAGATGCCAGTTTTGATGCTCAGTTACGTTGGCAGATTTCAGTGAGTATCAAATGAACCCAACATCATGGCGATCATCCTCCCATCTTTAAGGCATGGGATGAAAGCAGGAAATTGATCTCCAAGAGACGGGTCACTTCCTAATCATTATGGAATAGCTTTCCTTGACAATATACAAAATCTGCTCTGTTCCATTTATAATGCTTCATGTGGAATATTAATAGAAATCTTTCAAGACTCTGAGTTTTTTTTGCTGAATCTTACTCAGCTCCAGACGTTTCCGATATTTCTTTTCATCTGAAGCCGTCCAAATTAGACATTCATTCCTCGCACCTTCCCCCTCCTACACCCCACTTTTACACTTTTACCTGGCCACAGGCTGTCTCTCTCCTGGTGAAACTCACTGCTTGTGTGTCTCTAAATGTGCCTTTCCAAATATTTTGGAAACGTATTGTCTCAGTGACAGAAAGTCTGCTCCCATTATTTCTTTGTCCTACATCAATGGTATTGAAATCTTGACTTTCAGAAATTTATGAACTTGAAAGAGAGAATGTACCACGTATTTACTCTCTCCAAACCTCAAATACTCCGGAAAACTTCCATTCGGTTTTCCTTGGTTTAGTTTCAAATTTTCCAAAACACAAATAAATAAAATTCCATCCCCACTAAACGCCGTCAGCATCGTCTCCAATGTTTTAGCAGCCCAGTAAACGCTGGCAGTGTCCTCTGATAGAATCACAGATTCCCTACAATGCAGAAAGTACAATTCAGCCAATAGATTCTGTAGGGACACTCTGAACAGCATCTCAATCAGACCTAGCTCCCGTTTCTATCCCTGCAGGCCTCTGGCTTGTGATTTCAAATAAACCTGCTGGAATAAAACCTGGCATCGTGTGACTGCTGAGCTTATCACTGCGTTACCCATGGATAACTCAACTTACTGAAGTCACTCCCTGGACACATCAGCGCAATTTAACATGGCCAATCCGCCTGACCTACAGACTTAACAGCATTGCGAACCACTGTAGTGTACCATCACATTGAACACTATCTGTATCATGTGTAATGGCTTGACACACTGGTAACTCATCCTAGTGAAAGCCTGCTGCGCCCACCAAACCGAATTCAATCATCCAAACGCGGTTCTACGCTGTACAACCTCATTAGTGCTGCTGGAAATGTTTCTGCACTCAGATCTGAATGGGTTTACTTTGTTTTCTTCCTCAGATTCCTGCTTTAAATAAACACATCAGTCAGGAACAACATAATAAAATGGATTTCATTGCAACGCAAACACAATATGCAGTTTGCTGAAGTTACGTGTTTGCACTGTCACTGACACTCTCTCTCCCCAGGAGCTGCAGTCCGTCTCCACGCTGATTCAGACAGCACTGTCCTTCCTGTGACATGTCCAATCGAGAATGGAAGGCCAAGCATTAATAACTTTCAGTTGCGAACAAAGCGACAGGTTTAATACCTTTACGATGCCCCCAGCGGAGAGTTGTGCCCTGTGACAGGCGGAGACACTAACCACGATACTGTGGAGGACAACAACATCGAAGGTGGCCCTTCAGCCTGTTGTGGCCACACTTGTCCAACACAACTGCTTTACGACCTGAATCAAGATTTCCACCGTTTAGCCCATAGTCTTATTTATCACAAATTCACATCTCAATTTTTTTAAAGGTTAGGACGATTTCCGCCTCTCTGACCCTAACCGCAAATCTACTCAAAACTTTCTGCCTTTTTCCGAAGTCTCTTGGCCCCAGTGTTCGAACTCTCCATCAATAACAAACGCTTCTTTCAGTCTATCCTATCCATATCCCTCATTATTTTGTACATCTCAGTCATGTGTTCTCCAATCTCCTCTGCTCGGCGACAAACAACCCCAGTGAACTCCTCACAACTGAAACTCTTCAGCCCAGACAATATCCCAGTGAATCTTCTGCAACGTTCCCAGTGCGATCACATCCAAGAAGTACTCTGAATTGCAGAACTGCGCAAAGTAATCTATATAGAGCCGAATGAACTTTTTTTTCTATTCCGTTACAGTATGAGGGCGTCGCTGGTTCGGCAGTATTTATTGCCATCCCTAATTGCACAGCGGGTTGTTGAGACTCAACCATATTGTAGTGAGTCTGGAGTCACATGAAGGCCCGAGCAGGTAAGAATGGCAGTTTCATTCCTTAAATGACGTCAGATTTTTTTTCAACAATTGAACATGGATATATAGGAGTTTTTAGATTCGTAATTCCAGGTATTTATTGAATCCCAATTCTACCACCTAGCATGGTCTGAGTCAAACCTGAGTCCATGGTGTCTGAATAAACAGTCCAGTGTTCAGTGGTAATAGCTCTCGGCCATTGCAGAAAAGCAGTGAAACTGATCATATCCAATGAAGTCGCTTTTCCCCGATACTGTTCTGTGCCATTTTCCTGAGCTTGACACCTCCCCCCCAATAATCTCTGGTCCATGTCGGTAAAAGCTGCTACATGAGGATTGAACTCACAACAGTGGTAACCAAATGGATCAAATGGTCTGCAGGTCCCGGTGGTGGGGTTGGGGCACGTTCACCCAGTAACAGTGACCGCAGCCACACAGACTGATCGGGATCAATGGGAGAGTCTGTAATAGATTCTACAATGCCTTAATGAAATAGGAAATGACTCCATAAACACATGATGAAAGAGCAGCGCTCCGAAAGCTAGTGCTTCAATTAAACCTGTAAGATCATAACCTGGTGTTGGGTGATTTTTAACTTTGTACTCCATAGTCCAACACCGGCATCTCCAAATTAATGAAATGGGGGTATGGGATGGAAAGTTCGGTTAGTGATCTTAGGAGGGAAGAAATCTCTGAGAACAGGTGGATTTGAATTCTGACATATGAAACCACAGAGATGTGAGCGAGCAGAGCTTGAAGGAAAATAAAATCACCTTGGAGAAAATCAAAACGTTAAAACGACTGATTCCTTTGTGTTTCACAAAAGACTGGGACAAATGGAGCGATTGCTGCCGTGACTCGGATTCGAACCGAGGTTACTGCGGCCACAACGCAGAGTACTAACCACTATACGATCACGGCACCCCACAGTCAAACACTTTTAACGTGCACCATAAGTACAGTATCATAAGAAATGTTAGGCAGAGCACCAAATGCACAATATCAGTGCTCAGCGAACAGTGGCAAATATGTGGGAACTCAGAATGGGCTGACCGTTTAACATCGGCGCCCACAGAGGCTGTGGTGATTCCATCGTTAATGTGCTGAAGGTTGAGGTAAATAGATTTCTCCAAAACATCAAAGACTCTGGGGACAGTGCAGCTTTTGTTACCTGCACATCCACCAATATCATTTATTGCATCCGTTGCTCCCGGCGCGGTCTCCTCTACATTGGGGAGACTGGACGCCTCCTCGCAGAGCGATTTAGGGAACATCTCCGGGACACCCGCACCAATCAACCACACTGCCCTGTGGCCCAAAATTTCAACTCTCCCTCCCACTCTGCCGAGGACATGGAGGTCCTGGGCCTCCTTCACCGCCGCTCCCTCACTACCAGATATCTGGAGGAAGAACACCTCATCTTCCGCCTCGGAACACTTCAACCCCAGGGCATCAATGTGGACTTCAACAGTTTCCTCATTTCCCCTTCCCCCACCTCACCCTAGTTCTAAACTTCCAGCTCAGCACTGTCCCCATGACGTGTCCCGACTTGTCCTACCTGCCTATCTTCTTTTCCACCTATCCACTCCGCCCTCCCCCCCCCCGACCTATCACCTTCATCCCCTCCCCCACTCAACTATTGTACTCTATGCTACTTTCTCCCCACCTCCCACTCCTCTCACTTATCTCTCCACCCTTCATGCTCTCTGCCTGTATTCCTGATGAAGGGATTTTACCCCAAACGTCGATTTTACTGCTCCTCGGATGCTGCCTGAACTGCTGTGCTCTTCCAGCACCACTAATCCAAAATCTGGTTTCCAGCATCTGCAGTCATTGTTTTTACAAGCTTTTATTGAAAAGTATACTTCAATAACAATGCGGTTTAACATCGGTTACTTCTCGAGTTTCCCCACACAAGGCAGTAACCACTGCTGCCACATATTCCTAGTTCCCAGCCCCAGAAGCAGAGGAACTGAGTGGCTCATTCACGAAGATCCAACTTGAAATCAAGATGGGAATGAGGTCGCTGAGATACTCGATGGCTCAAGTGACACAACCGGAGAATGCATGGTGTTTCTATGATGGTTTAGAGGCGCAAGCAATTCCGAGGTTGGAAGTGCTCATGGTCAAAGGCGGGGCAGAATGGAAAATTTGTTCCCGTTTATCATAACAGCAATCTACAGTGTATCTTGCTGAGACAGATGAGTGCCACAACTGGAGCTTGGGCAGCTGGTTTGAAGTTTAATTTTGCTTCACTATCACCAGCTTCCCTGGAATGAATTGCTTTCACCATTTTTATTTCCAATTGTTTAATATCTCCCTGTAGTCTGCTGCTTTCTTCCTCATGGTTAATTGCATGACTAATTGTTGTATGATCTGCACACTGCTAAATCACGGCCACTACAAGTAAATATGAATCATTGATCTATATGAGAAAACAGTGGAACTCACTGCAGGCGTGCTGCGTAGGTTTGCAGGCGACGTCAGAATTGTAGACAGTGAGGAAGATTATCTAAGTTTCAAAAGGATCTTCATCCAATGAGTCGTTGGACTGAAAAATGGAACATGGAGTTCAATCTGGATAAATGGCAGGTATTGCATTTTGGTACAACAACAAGAGTAGGGCTTTGCGTAGTGTTGGAGAACACGGAAACTAGGGATGCAGGTACATAATTCCTTGTCATTTGCATTACCTACAGACAAGATGCTTCAAAGGCATTTAACAAACTTCCCTTCATTGCTCAGTCCTTTGTGTATAGTAGTTGGGACGTTATGGTGAAGTTTTGCAGGACATTGATGAGGCCTCTTCTGGAATATTCTGTCCAGTTCTGGTCGCCCAGTTGTTGGAATGATATTATTCAGCTGGAGTAGGTTCAGAAAAGGTATACACGCTTGTTGCCTGTGGAAGGTTTGAGTTCTAATGAAACGCTGGATAGGCTGAGACTATTTTCAGATTCGAGATCGGGGTGCTGGAAAACCACATCATGTAAGACAGAATCAGAGGAGCAGGAGAATCATTTTTTTTCGCGCAAGTGTCTCATCAGGCTCTTCCCCGAAACGTCTGTTCTCCTGCTCTTCAGATGCTGCCTGACCTGCTGTGCTTTCCCAGCACAACACTCTCGACTCTGATCTCTCATCTGCAGTTCTCATTTTCTCTTATTTAAGACTGTTTTCACTCTAGATTAGGGGTTTGAGCGGCGATCTGACAGAAGTTTATGAATTATTGAGAGGCAAGTTGAGAGTTAACGATAGCGGCCTTTTCCCAGGAGGGGGATTTCAAGGCGAGAGGATATATGTTCAAGATGAAAAGAGAGATTTTTAAAAAAAAAAAGGCATATGAGGCATTTTTTTAGGGAAGGTGTTTTACGTGTGCAATTAACTTGCTGAGGAAGTGATGGATGATGGGACGTTTGCAACATTTAATAGACAATTGATTCCAAACATGAATGGGAAAGTGGGATTTTTTAAAATAAATTTATTCATGTCTAGTTCATCAGTTATTTCCCAGAGGACATTTAAGAGTCAACCACGATATTATCCATCTGGAGTCTCCTGTGGGACGGAGCAGATGACTATGGCAGGTTGCTTCCCGAACTCCATGAGTGAATCAGATGGGTTTTCCACACAAGTGATTCAGGTCATCACGAGACTCTTCAATTCCAGGTGCTTATTGAATTCAAACTCCACCACCTGTCATGCCAGGACCTGAACCCTTTGTTCCCAAAATATTACCTGGGTTTTTGGATTAACACCACAGTAATAACACTACAAGGGCATTATAACCACTCAGCGGGTACAGCAGGAGACAGATGGGACAAGATTAGTTTGGCAGTGTGTTCAGAATGGATTGGTTGGACTGACGGACCTGTTTTCATGCTGTATGAATCTATTATTAACGCTATGGAACAAATAGCTGGTTGGGACTAACAGCAGCATAATCGAACACCTGATGAGATATGTAATCCTGCTGGAGTCTCCGGAGGTTGTTTTGCTCAGTGATACCCCCTTCCCACACACGGGACTGGTGAACGGTCTCTCCACTGTGTTACTGATTAAATGAGTTTCCATTTCTGTGGTTAATTGAATCCCTTCCAGCAGTTCCCACATTGCCCTGCTTTCTCTGTGGTATCCGCCTCCTTTTTTACTACTCAGGGTGAACGATCCTTTCAAATTGTGTCCACACAGATACAAATCCTGTTTTCCATGTTGTGAATGGGTTTTCATTGTTTCTCATTCACCCACAGGGTGTGAGTATAACTGGTCAGGACAACAATTATTCTTTGCCCCTCGTTCGTTGCTGTCTGGCTACACCACAAACCCGGGTGCGATCCCAGCCTCGGGTGTCTGTCTGTGGGCAGTCTGCACATTCTCTGTGTGTTTGCGTTTTTATTTCTCCCTCTGACCAAAGATGTGCCAGTTACAGGGATCAACAATGGGAAATGTAGGCTTATGGGACAGGGAATACCATGGGGTCTGGTGGGATGCGCTTCGGATGGACCGTGTGGACTGGAAGGGCCGATTAGCCTGCTTCCCCACAGAGTGGGGATTCTTGAATTAAGGGTCAGCTCATGTTTTTTCTAGTCCTAGAGTCTCTCGTAGGCAGGACTGGATGAAGATGGTAGAATCCCCTGCATAAGGGACATGAATGAATGGGATTGCAGGAAATTAAAGTCATGATCTCTGTTCCTGAGGTCAGACTTGCATTTCAGGATTTATTCGTCGAACTTAAATATCACCCTTTCCGTGTTCCAATCGCCAAGGGCGAATAGTTTAAAATATCACCCCAACACCACCTTCTCCAGGTTGAAATCTTGACTGTGTGGAAGAAACTGATACTGAGCTGATGCGAGCAAATGTAGCTGCCACCGCCAGTGTCGGAAACACAGATCCAAACAGCAAAATCATCTTTTAAACTCACCACTGCAAAGTTCACGGCTCAACACGCTCCAGTTGTGCCACTCAGCTGTCTTAGCAAGATGTACTGTCGATCGCTATGAGAGTATAAACGGGGACAACCATTTCCTTGAGCAGGAGCACACTCAACTGAGGAATTTCTTGCGCCTCTATACCATCATAGAAGGACGCACGCTCACCTGTTGCATCACTGGAGACAGAGAGTAACTCTGCGCACTCATTGTCATCCCCATTTCCGGTTGGATCTGGGCGGCTGTGCCGATGTTAAGCTAAAATGTTATTCAAGCATACATTTCAACAATATCCTATACTGTCCCGCGAGTCTTTGATGTTTTGTCGAAATGTATCAATCTTACTTTTCAACCTTTTCTTTCAAGGGATCTCCACAGCCTCTGAGGACACCGAACTGAAAGATTCAGCTCATTCTCAGTTCCCACATATCTGTCACTGTTCGCTGAGTACTGACATTGTACATTTGCTGTTCTTCCGAACATTTCCTCTGCTAGTACACTTATTGCTGCTTGCAAGCATCCTGTTCTGTGGTTACTGTGATCGTGGTTGTCGGTATTTTGCATTGTGACCACAGCAACCTCGATTTGAAACCAAATCACGGCACTAAGTGTTCTCTCCGTTGTCCTTTGTGTGACACATGCTAAGAAATTAATTGTTTTACCTTCAAATTCCGCTCCCTCAAATCTCAAATCATATATATTCAGTATATATGAATATATACTGTTCATATATCAGTATTCAAACACACCCATAGAAAGAGATTTCTCTCCTTCCCACGATCATTAAACCTCCTTTCCGTCCCTCCCCCCATTTCTCTGAGGCAATGCCCAATCTATCACTCTCTTTCACATTCATACTGTTCTGTCTGTGCTGAGGTGACTGTTGTTGGGTGAACGTGCCCTAATCCAACAATCGGGACCTTTAAACAAGGCGATCCATTTGGATACCGCGGTTGTGAAATCAATCCCCATGTAGCAGCTTTTACTGACTTAGGACAGAGACATTTGGAGCGTCAGGCTCATGGAAAAGACCCAGGGCAGTTTTGGTGAAAAGATATTTTATTTTTAAAGATCAGCTTTGTGTCTTTCTGCGTTGGTCTTGTGATAATTTCATAGGACTGATAATCCAGAGACCAAGGTAATAGTCTGGGTACTCGGGCTTGAATCCCACCATGTCATGATCATCAAGTTTGGATTTAATAAGTATCTCCAAGGAAGAATCTAAAGACTAATATATATCCATTGACAATTGTTGAAAAAAAATCAGCTTCATTAATGTCATTTCGGATTGGAATTTGCTATCCTTACTTGGTCTGGGCTGCATGTGACTTCAGACTCATAGCAATATGGTTGTGTCTCAACTGCCCTCTGTGCAATTCGGAATGGGTAATAAATTCTGCTTAGCCAGAATCGCCCTCATACTAATTCAGAAATTTTAAAACAAATGCTCATTAGGCTCAAGCAAGAGTGTTGTGTGCAGTTTTGCAAGTCACGTTATAGCAGGGATGTGATCACACTGAGAAAATTGCAGGAGTTATTTACCGGGATATTGTTTGGGCTGAAGAGTTTCAGTTAGGAAGAAAGACAGGACGGAGTGGAGTGTTTGTCGCAGTGCAAAGGAGATGTGGACAAGACATTATCGAGTTAGGGTATGGACAGGGTGGACTGAAGGAGTTTGCCATTGATGGAGGGATCGATCAGCAGGAACCCTCTGATTTTCTAAGCAATATTCACCTTAAGCTGAAATAAAGTCGGAGCAAATTTGAATAGAACATTAATCGTTCCAATGAGATAAATCTAATTCACTTCTGATGAACATTGTGAGGTTGCAGCGAAATTAATATGAAATGAACAAACAGCGTTTCTTGCGATTTAATCCAAATCAGGATCAGCCATATGAGAAAGGCCATTGAGCCACAATATCGCCTTTACTTCCCCCTCCATGGCTGCTTCTTCACGTGAGAGAGAAAGTGACTGAAGAAATTATGTGTCAAATGTAGGTGTGAATATGACGTAACAGTCTTGTCCTCTGTTTCATTCTGACACAGTTCTGATTCAGAATGTATCAATGACAGCTATTCATTCTGACGAGCATGGCTATTTATTGGAATTTGCTGTCATTATAATTCTGGTGAAAGCAGAAACACAATGGTGTGGATTCGATTCCCCTCTGGAAATTTCTCATCCATGACTTTCACTGCATGGAACCGTGATGAGGTCATATGTCACCGCTCTACAAAATGTACAGAGGAGACCGAGAGATTATGGTGTTGGGTTCTTATACGCTGGGCTTCACATTCACGGGTTCGAGTCACACTCTGGTTGGTAACTTCACAAATCGCTACTGCAGCTTTTCTTTGCACCACACAGCTCTGGTATACACTGGATCGAGAATCTTGTTCTTGTCCTTCACTGCACGGGAGATTCACGAATAATCAACACTACATTAAAGTCGAAAAGAAGAGTGAGAGCAGTCATTCTATTCAATTGTTGATTAAATTGGTGTAATGAGAACAAATGCATTTTTCCTTCGCGCCACCCCCCACCTCCACCCCCACATTTCATTTTGTCTTTCTATGAATTTACATAAAAAAAGAGAAACAAATAACAAGAGATCGGGAGCACAAGTTTATCCAGTGGGGTTGCACATGAATATTTTAACCTAACACATCACACAATAATCTGAACAGTATTTCAAACAGTCACTCGGAATTGGAACCGCAGAAAACTTCTCCAATGAAACAAACCTTTCATTCTTTCACAAATGCCTGCTGTGTGTGAATAATACAACGATCCATCATCCAGTGTGATTACTGACTTGCCAACTGTATAAGGTCTACCAACTTTCTTCAGCAATCATAGCTTCAGTACACAACCACAAGCGCTGTGGCCAATGTCATTTGTTGCCTACAGGTCAGAGCACATTTCTTCTTCCTGCATTTACGAGTCTTGTTCCTGATCTGTCTGATCTGTTTAATAAAACTTTTTCTATCACTTCCGTCCCATCCCCTCACAATGCTGAACTTATGAATAAAATACGGCGTTCGACCAAATATGGAAGTGTGCCATTCAGCCCATCGAGTCTGTCCCATCATTCAACGAACTCATGGTTGATCTGATCATCTTCAACTCCTTTCTGCTCACTTACCTCGACAAAGTTTCATCATCTTTCTGATTAACAATCTGGCACAGTTTGAAAATACCCAACAACACAGTCTCAACAGCGGTTGCTGAAAAATGCCACAGATTCCTTGGCCCCTGAGCAAAGAAATTACTCCTCATTTCTGAATTAACTGGGCGATATCTAAATCTGAGTTCATGTCGTCTGGTGCTCTCCTCAGAGCATCGGGCAAGCCACCTGCCCGTATCTACCCTGTCAAGATCCTACGAATATTGAACGTTTATAATTGTTATTACGTAATTATATCTGCCCTCCACCTCCTTTGTTTCAATCCTAGCCGAAACAATCATTCCATGAAGCTCCATTTTATACAGAGTTAGCAACACGTTTGTAAGTCTCTGCTGTCCTTCTCAGCGTCCTTACATATTATTAAGAGAGGTGGAGAAATTTTAGCGAAACCCAGGAAATAGGTTAAAATCTCAGGTGCAGATGGGAATTGGAACTTGAAATCAGAATTGAACGTCGGTCTCTGGTGCTGTGAGGCAGTAGTGCTAACCACTGTGCCACTGTGCCACCGTGCCGCCCATGTTCCTGTGCACCAATCAGAATCCTCACTGTTATTGTTACAACTCCCCAAATTTATTACCACTCATTCGTCTGGATTCAATTCCATTCGCCATTTTTTCTTTCCACCTGATTCACACATCCCTGTGGTCCCTGACATTATTCATCATAGGCAACTACACGACCAATTGTTGTATCATCTGTAAACTTCTAAATCATGACTCCTACATTGAAGTTTGATTTAGTGATCTACATCAGGAAACAGTGGTACTTCACTGGAAACAGACATGCAAACATGGTTCATGGCTGGATGGAATGGACACCTGCAATGTTCCAGTCTCCAAGTGTTGCTCGCCCAAATATCGCCATTACATTTGCAGATAACACGAAGATTGGTGGAGTAGCCAGAAAGCATAGAGGACTGTCAAAGAATGAAGGGGAATATAGTTAGACAGAATAGTTGAGCAGATAAGTGGCAGATGGAGTTCAATCCAAGCAAATGTGAGGCCATGCATTTTGGGAGGTCTAATTCTAGAGCCAACTATACTGCAAACGGAGGAGCTGTGTGTAAAGTTGATGAGCAGAGAGATCTGGGAGCTCAGGTCCTTTGTACCATGAAGGTGGCTGCACAGGTGGATCTTGTGGTAAAGAAGACATATTAGTATGCTTGCCGTCACCGGACGGGGCACTGAGTATAAGAGCTGGCAGGTCATGTTACAATTGTACAAGATTTTGGTTCAGCCGCGTCTAGAATATTCTGTACAGTTCTGGTCGCCACATTACCAAAAGGATGTGGACGTTTAGAAGAGAATGCAGAGAAGGTTTACGATGATGTTGGCTGGTATGGAAGATGCTAGCTCTGTAGAGAAGTTTAGTCGGTTACTATTGTTTTCATTAGCAAAAACGAGATTGAGGGGTCCTGATTGAGGTCTACGAAATCATGAAGGGTACAGACAGGATGGATTGAGATAAGCTTTTTCCCAAGGTGAGGGATTCAATAATGAGAGGTCACGCGTTCAAGGAGAGTGGTGAAACGTTTAGGGAAGATATACACGGAAAGTATTTCACACAAAGGGTGGTAGGTGCTCGAATGCGTTGCCAGCAGAGGTAGTAGAGGCTGACATTGTAGATTCATTTAAAGTGCGCCTGGACAGATGTATGAGTAAGTGAGGAGCAGAGTGGTATGGATGCTTAGAAATTGGGCGACAGGTTTAGACAGTTGATTTGGATCGGCTCAGGCTTGGAGGTCCAAAGGGCCAATTCCTGGGCTGCACATTTTCTGCGTTCTTTGTTCTTCTTTGTTCACTACACTACCAACTCCATGCTACATTGCTCAATCTCAGAGAATGACATTGTCAATTCCGATTATCACAGAGGGAATGAGAATATGACATGTGTCTGTGACAGAATTTAAGTGATGTACGCTGGATTGGAGTGTTTACTGGGAGCAAGAGGCCAATGTGGAGACTATGTGATCAAAAGCAGCTCTTCGAGTTAAAGTAACAAAAAGGCGCATTGTTAAGGAAAATTTCAGAGATTGTTTCCAATTCATCGACCTCTCGTGACCCACAGCATGCTTCCGCTGAGTCAATCTGCAGTGCGGGTTAATACTGCTGTTGTATCTTAATAATCTAATAAACGGAAACAAATATGTCCTTCCTCCCGCCTTTGACCAGGACCACTCCCAGCTTTGGCATTTCATGCGCCTCTGTGCCATCATAGAATAACCACGTGCTCACCTTCAAACCAGTCAATCAATTTCAATACCACAGTCGTGAGATTAATTCTCATGTAGCAGCTTTTACTGACATGGACTAGAGATTATTGGAATATCAGGCTCAGGAAAAGGAAATATGGCAGCACTGAGGAAAAGAAACTTTATTCTAAAAGACATTTTTCTGTGGATTTCTACATCATTTATTTCACTTGCTCATTCGGCTCTATCTAAACTATTGTGTGCAGTTCTGCAATTCACATTATAGCAGGGATGTGATATCACTGGAAATGATATTGGAGAGATTTCCCAGGATATTGTCTGAGAAGAATAGTTTCAGTTATGAAGAGAGATTGGATAGATTGGAGTTGTTTATCTTACAACAGAAGAGATTGAGAGGAGACATGATTGGGATGTGCAAAATAATCAGGGATATGGATGGCGTAGACTGTAAAAAACGTTTCTCTTAGATGGTGAGATCAATCATTGTGGGGGGGGGGGGTGGCGTAGGAGTCTGGTATGGATTTATGGACAGAGGAGAAAAGATTTGAGTGAATGCGCAGACAAATGTTTTGAAACAGTGGGAAGTTGAATTCTGGAACTCAGCGCAAGCAAATGTTTTAGGGGCAGAAATCCTCCTAAGTTTCAGAAGTATTCAGATGTGAATGTGTGATGCCAAGGCATATACCA
Organism: Chiloscyllium punctatum; assembly: GCF_047496795.1. Classification (NCBI taxonomy): domain Eukaryota; kingdom Metazoa; phylum Chordata; class Chondrichthyes; order Orectolobiformes; family Hemiscylliidae; genus Chiloscyllium; species Chiloscyllium punctatum. Next base: position 7,646,135 of record NC_092755.1, read on the forward strand.
ATTCAGATAGATGGCAAACAAAACCTGAATGGTCTGTAAGATCTATGTAAAAAAGACAAAAGTAGGAATTGCAGCTCGGGGAAAACAGAATGACGATTTCGGTTCAACAGACACGTCATCGGAACTGTTTTGGATTCCCGATGTTAACTCTGATTTCTCTCTAGTGATGCATTTGGAGTATTCTTTGTTGGTGCATCATTAATGCGGGTTGAGAGAGATAGGGTGGGGGAGTGTGAATCGCGTCGATGGCACAATGCAGACTCAACTGGCCAAATGATATGTGTCTATAATGTGTCTAATTTTAACTCTGAATCTAGAAGTTTTTGTCCATTTTTCAAGTCTGTCGTTTTTCACATCTCACCTGTAATGTGAATTGTAGGACAGGACAACCGACGGTTCAGGCATAAGCCACAGACAAACCATTACCACCTGACGCCTGGAAGAGGAATGCCTCATTGTCTGTCTTGGGAAACTGCATCCACACGGGATAAATATGGATTTCAATGGCTTCCTCATTTCCCCTCTCTACCCCCCCCCCCAACTTTATCACAGTCGAAACCATCCAACTCGGCACTACCCTCCAGACCCATTCATCTCTTCCCCATCTAACTTGCACTTTCTTCCCCGCCTCCATCCACCTATCACTTTACCAGCAACCTTTCACACAACCCCAACCCCCTCCCTTTTATCTCTCAGCCCCCACCCACAAGACACATTCCTGATATAAGACTTATGTCAGAAACGTCGATTCTCCGGCTCCTCGGATGCTGCCTGACCTGCTGTACTTTTCCAGCACGACACTCTCGCCATGGCGAAGATAGACGAGCTCAGCTCAGGCTCTTTATCTGAGAGTGGAGAAGGCTGAGTGAGGAAGTGATTAAGGTGCACATTAAGGGGATCGGTATGTGTGATAGGAATAAACTTCTCATGGGAAGGGTTAACAACCAGGGAGGTATGGTAAACGCAAGGGAGAGGATTTTCAGAGCAGATATAGGAAGAAAGTTTTCCCTCTGAGATTGTTGCTTATTTGGAATTAACTGTTTGAACGTGTGGTAAAGCTACGAGTCATCAAAATATTTCAGGAGTATTTAGCCGACTACTTGAGAAGCTAGAGTACACATGGATAAGGACGAGGTACTGGAAAGTGGGGTGAAGATAAGCAGATGTCTGATGAAAGATCCAAACACCGTACCGAAAATAGAGACCATAAAAGCATGGGAAGTGTCTCCGCATGGATATTACTGTCAATCTGTTACAAGGGGTCTGTGGAATGCTGCACTTGTCAGAAGATCACTCTGGCAGGATGGGGCCGCTGTGGCAGGAGGGGATAAGAATAGTGCAACGCTCCTACACCAATTAGAGTCAGAGAGTTTTGGAAGTTTGCTTTGGCAGGCTGAGATAATAACAATTAGACAAGTCAGCCTTGCTTGCTAAATATCATCATGGCAAATTGGGCCAAGTCGTGACAATAAATATTTTGGACATGGTTTTTAATATTCAATTGACAGTTCGTAGAGTCAGCCTGCTTGAGACCCTCGTAGCAGGATAAGACATTAAGTATCAAATCGGTAGTTAGTAGAGTCAGTTTGGGACAGGAAAACTTTGTGGTAGATTGGGTAGCTAAATATCTAATCATGACAGGTGAGTCTGGGTTGGAAGATCATTGTAGCAGAGGTGGCAGTAAAATACCAAATCATGACAATAGAATAATATTAAGTTGAATGTTGGAAAACCCCTAGTGGCAGAAGTAGAGTGATAATAGGAACTAACATCATTGGGTTATTGTGTAGCTGGAGTGAAGTAATTCGGACTAACACAGTTGGCCGTGCTGATAAGCTGAGAAACCTGAGTAAAGAAAAGGTATAAAGTAGTGCCATGGACCCTGAGGTTCGGGGGCATTCAAGAATTTGCTTTTTGAATGTCACAGTTTTTTTGTTTACAAATAAACGATCTACTCTTTGAAGGTCTCTCCGCATTTCCTGGTGATTGTCTACATTTTCTCCACGACAACCGCAACTTTGGGTGCAATAAAATTGTGGCTAGCACGGCTCTGTGACGCAATGAAAATCACATTAGATTTCTACAGCATTGATAACTTGCTATTCAAAGTCTATGGGTTTGATTTCCACCAGAATCGGAGTTTAGATGCCAGCTCAATCAATGATTGTTCTGCTGAATCATCATCAATTCCCATCGTCAGGAGTTCGCGACCCTGCTGTTGACCAGAGAAAATTCCTTACCTTTATGGTTGTGAGTTTTGACGCAATCATATCGTTTGAAACATGATCAACCAGAATCAGCTGCTCAGCCGCAATGCCTGCAAAGTTCGGGCAGAAACCCACTGGCTCGAAAAACGTTTCCTTCCCATAGTGGCATTAACATTTGCGATTGCTGAAATGTATTTTTCCCTTTGTGTGACAGGTTGTTGTGGATGAGCTGGGGTAAAACATTGAAGTGTTTGATCAGCCATGAAGATATCATATGATCGGATAGGACCGGTGTGTGGAATAGCCTCCTCTTGTTCCTTTCTTACTGTGCTGTTTCTGACAGAAGGTTTTCAACAATAATATGATGAGGACAATCTGAATCGACACCACGGAATACCAAGGTGCTCCCCTTTACACCTCCGGTCTCACAGCTGGAATAGACAGCTCCTATTGCAGCTTTCGGTAAGACAGTGAAGGTTTCTCTCAGGTGCTCTGTCAGACTGCATGCTCCTTCACACAGATTTCCAATTGGACACATGGAGCAAGCAAACGTGTGAATATTAGGGATTCATGGAGAGATTTCCCCTCTGCTGGGCTGCAGTTCTGGACATGGTGACGTACATGAATTTCTGGCATTTGGTGTCTTACTGTGCATTCTTCCTACTTTACAATTTAAACTGGAATTGAATTTATTCCTGCATAATATTTTTACATCTTCAGTATTCATGAAACTCGTGCAACGTGTTCTTGGATTTAGGAATGGTGAAGATTTTTGATGAATGCAATATGTTTCATGTTACCTGTATGAATTTTCAGAAGGAGGTTGGTGAACTTTCATTGATTCGAATTCTGTGCCGAACTGAAACCGATTGAAGGAAAAGCCCTGCGACAGCGGCAATGTCACAATGTCTGTAAACAACGCAGGAACCAACAGAAACCCATTTTTCAATGAATTCAATTTTGCACATTTTTTGTGTCATTTCCTGAACCTGATGCTTCAATGATCACAGGTTGATGTCTGTTTCACCTCGTCTGTGTTAGCTTTAATTTCAGAACCACATGGTTCAGGGGTGTCATGGTTATCACAGCTGCCTCACAGCAGCCTCGGGTAGCAGTGTGGAATTTGCACATTCCCCACCCCCCCCCCCCCCACCATCTGAGTGGGTCCAAATTAGTCAGGGGGACATGGTTTTGGGTGGGTTACTGTTCGGACTTGTTGGTCCGAAGGGCATGTTTCCACACGGGAGGGAATCTAATCATCACAGCAAAAGTAAAGTAGTTGAGTTAAAGTTCACAAGGGAGGAGTAGGCCAGGTGACAGCTTTGCTGTCTGCGGCTCTCGGAGCGTAATTTTCTGCGCCTCGTACTTAAAGGTGCGTAAACTGCCAAGGTTGTAAGTTCAATGCTTATCTGAAGATACCGTTACTGTCATGGACCAGGAAATATTGGAGCATCAGACTGAAACGCAGTTGAAAACAATGTTGAGTAAAGTAGCAGTTATTGGAAAACTACAGTTTCTGATTTGGGGAAATGTTCTGTCTTTGGGAAACGTGTCAATTATTGACTGAAAAGCTACAAATATTCCCCAGGTCAATATCCGTCTGTGGATAGAGATACAGAGGTGAAGTTTTAGTTTGATGACCTTTCTCAAATCGCTGACCCTGCAGTGGATTACATTCTGGGAAAGTCTGTTTATCTCGTTTCATATCATTCCATTTCCTGCAAACTCGCACAGCTCATTGAACCAATCGAAAGTATTAGATCTATTCCTTTGGGAAGTTTGATAGTTGTCAGAATAAAAAAAATGATTGCTCCAAACATCTTTATCGTTCCCCACTGGCTTTGAAGTTCGAACCTTTAGTTTCCACTCACCAAAACAAGGGAAATTCCCTCATATTTACTCTTACCAACTTCACATCAGGTGGATAACCTCCTTTCGGACACAATTAAGTCTTTCCTGATTTCTCCCTCATGATTCTTTATCTATCCCACCATCCCATTAAACCACCTCTTTTATTTTCTAGTGGTTTTATCTCCGAGTAAACCTCATTTCCATCGCTTGTATCGATTTTGTATCAAGTGAAATCTGGTCGTGTCATTCCTAATCTCTTTATATTCCGGTAAGTGCTGCCCGTGTCTTTTATCATATCTTTATATCCCAGTAAGTTTCAACCTCAGAAAGGATGCTGGGTCCAATTCAACACGTGAAAACTCGCGACTAAGCTGTGATATCTTATTACCGACACAGGAAAGGTGGAATCAATTTCAACTGCAGCTGAATCGATTGGCTGCAGCAGCATCGGGTCAAATCCCAGTCACTTCAGTGGCTGTTGTTATTATATTTATTTCTTCTCTCCGTGTGCTGATTTTGAGTGCGAGCAGCGGCTGAGTTTAAACAAACCCGGAAGGGTACAGCTAAGGTAAGACAGTTTGTTTTAAAATTACTTACCGGGAGCGGGCAGCGGTGTTTTATTCTCTTCACAGAAAGAGCGGGAGCAGCAGGGGGAAGTGACGACGACCATAGGGGCAGCTGAGACCCGGAAGCAGGTATAGAGTAAGCTTACTTGGGTAGGTTTTGTTTTCCCGATAAAAGCGCGCAGGAGTGGAACCCGAGGCACTACAGAGGTAGTGCCTCCTACCCGCCCTCCTCCTCTAACCTAATAATAAGATCCGTTGTGGGAAGCAGGTAATTGCTGCATTTTGCTTGTTCTATTCTTTAGACTCAGTTTTTTTTAAAAGGTCACTTTTAGAGGGATGGCAGTGAAGGCAATGCAATGTTCTTCTTGCAACATGTTTGAGGTGAGGGATGCCATGGTCGTCCCTGCTGATTACACTTGCAGAAAGCGCACCCATCTCCAGCTCCTCCAAGACCATGTGAGGGAACTGGAGCTGGAGCTGGATGAACTTAGGATCATTTGGGAGGCAGAGGGGCTCATAGATCGGAGCTATAGGGAAGTAGTAACTCCAAAGATGGCAGATAGATGGGTGACAGTGAGGGGGACAGGGAGGAAGCAGCCAGTTCAGGGACCCCCTGCGGCCGTTCCCCTCAAGAACAAGTATACCGTTTTGGATACTTGTGGGGGGGTCAACTTACCAGGAGCCTGTCCCCATTGCTCAGAAGGGAAGGATGGAGAAGAGCAGAGCAATAATAATTGGGGACTCGATAGTTCGGGGCACAGATAGGCGGTTTTGTGGGAACGAGAGAGACTCACGTTTGGTATGTTGCCTCCCAGGTGCAAGGGTACATGATGTTTCTGATCGTATTTTCCGGGTCCTTAAGGGGGAGGGGGAGCAGCCTGAAGTCGTGGTCCATATTGGCACCAACGACATAGGTAGGAGGAGTGCTGAGGATGTTAGACAGGCTTTTAGGGAGCTAGGTTGGAAGCTCAGAGTTAGAACAAACAGAGTTGTTGTCTCTGGTTTGTTACCCGTGCCACGTGATAGAGTCGAGGAATAGGGAGAGAGAACAGTTAAACGCGTGGCTACAGGGTTGGTGCAGGAGGGAGGGATTCCGATATTTGGATAACTGGGGTTCTTTCTGGGGAAGGTGGGACCTCTATAAACAGGATGGTATACACCTGAACCTGAGGGGCACCAGTATCCTTGGGGGGAGGTTTGCTAGTGCTCTTGGGGAGGGTTTAAACTAACTCTGCAGCGGCATGGGAACCTAGACTTTAGCTTTAGGGTGCAGGACCTGGAGTGTAGGGAGGTTAGGAACATGGCATCAATCTCAAAGGAGGGTGCCTGTAAACAGGAAAGTGGCTTGAAGTGTGTATACTTCAGTGCAAGAAGTATACGAAATAAGGTAGGTGAACTTGCAGCGTGGGTTGGTACCTGGGACTTCGATGTTGTGGCCATTACGGAGACATGGGTAGAACAGGAACAGGATTGGCTGTTGCAGGTTCCAGGGTTTAAATGTTTTAGTAGGGTCAGAGGTGGGGGTAAAAGAGGGGGAGGTGTGGCATTGCTTGTCAAAGATAGTATTACAGCGGTGGAAAGGACGATGGATGAAGACTCGCCATCTGAGGTAGTTTGGGCTGAGGTTAGGAATAGGAAAGGTGAGGTCACCCTGTTAGGAGTCTTTTACAGGCCTCCTAATAGTCCTAGAAACGTAGAAGAAAGGATTGCGAGGATGATTCAGGAGAAGAGTGACAGTAATTGGGTGGTTGTTATGGGGGACTTTAACTTTCCTGATATTGATTGGGAAAGCTATAGCTCAAGTTCGTTAGATGGGTCGGTGTTTGTCCAACGTGTGCGGGAGGGTTTCCTGACACAATATGTAGATAGGCCAACAAGAGGTGAGGCCATTCTGGATTTGGTTCTGGCTAATGAACCAGGCCAGGTGTTAGAATTAAAGGTAGGTGAGCACTTTGGGGACAGTGACCACAATTCAGCGACTTTTACTTTAGTGATGGAGAGGGATACGTGTGCACGGCAGGGTAAGAGTTATAGCTGGGGGCAGGGAAATTATGATGCGGTGAGGCATGACTTAGGATGCGTGGCTTGGAAAAGTAGGCTTCAAGGGAAGAGCGTAATTGATATGTGGAGCTGGTTCAAGGAGCAACTATTGAGTGTCCTTGATAAGTATGTACCTGTCAGGCAGGGAGGAAAGGGTCGTGTGAGGGAGCCGTGGTTTAATAAGGAATTGGAATCCCTTGTTAAAGGGAAGAGGGCGGCCTTTGTAAAGATGAGGAGTGAAGGTTCAATTGGGGCGATTGAGAGTTATAAGGTAGCCAGGAAGGACCTGAAGAGAGAGCTAAGAGCAGCAAGGAGAGGACATGAAAAGTCCTTAGTTGGTAGGATTAGGGAAAACCCTAAGGCTTTCTATAGGTATGTCAGGAATAAAAGAATGACTAGGGTAGGAATAGGTCCAGTCGAGGATAGTAGTGGGAAGTTGCGTGTGGAGGCTGAAGAGATTGGGGAGACACTGAATGAATACTTTTCGTCAGTATTCACTCAGGAACAGGACATTGTTGCCGATGTGAGTACTGAGTCACAATTAAGTAGAATGGATGGCTTTGAGGTATGTAGGGAAGAGGTGTTTGAAATTCTGGAAAGGGTGAAAATAGATAAGTCCCCTGGGCCTGATGGCATTTATCCTAGGATTCTCTGGGCAGCAAGGGAGGAGATTGCAGAGCCATTGGCCTTGATTTTTATATCCTCGTTGTCAACAGGAGTAGTGCCAGAAGACTGGAGGCTAGCAATTGTGGTTCCCTTGTTCAAGAAGGGGAGTAGGGATAACCCTAGTAACTATAGGCCGGTGAGTCTCACTTCTGTTGTGGGCAAAGTCTTAGAGAGAATTGTAAGGGATAGGATTTATGAACATCTGGAGAGGAATAATGTGATCAAGGATAGTCAGCATGGTTTTGTGAAGGGCAGGTCGTGCCTCACAAACCTTATTGAATTCTTTGAGAAGATGTCGAAGGAGGTGGACGAGGGGAATGTGGTAGCTGTGGTGTATATGGATTTTAGTGAGGCGTTTGATAAGTTCCCCATGGTAGGCTACTACAAAAAATACGGAGTATGGCATTGAGGGTGAGTTGGAGGTTTGGATTAGAATTGGCTGGCTGGAAGAAGACAGAGGGTAGTAGTTGATGGTAAAGTTTCATCTTGGAGTGCAGTTACTAGCGGTGTTCCGCAAGGATCTGTTTTGGGACCATTGCTGTTTGGCATTTTTATAAATGACCTGGAGGAGGGGGTAGAAGGTTGGGTGAGCAAGTTCGTGGATGATACGCAAAGGTTGGGCGGCACGGCGGCACAGTGGTTAGCACTGCTGCCTCACAGCTCCAGAGACCTGGGTTCAATTCCCGCCTCAGGTGACTGACTGTGTGGAGTTTTCACGTTGTCCCTCTATCCACGTGGGTTTCTTCCGGGTGCTCCGGTTTCCTCCCACAGTCCAAAGATGTGCAGGTCAGGTGAATTGGCCATGCTAAATTGTCCGTAGTGTTAGGTAAGGGGTAAATGTAGGGGTATGGGTGGGTTGCGCTTCGGCAGGGCGGTGTGGACTTGTTTCCGAAGGGCCTGTTTCCACACTGTAAATAATCTAATCTTAAGAAAAAAGTCGGAGGAGTTGTTGACAGTGAGGAAGAATGTGGCAGGTTACAGCGGGATATAAATAAGCTGCAGAGCTGAGCAGAAAGATGGCAAATGAAGTTCAATGCAGCTAAGTGTGAGGTGATTCACTTTGGTAAGAGTAACAAAAAGATGGGGTACTGGGCAAATGGTCAGAGACTTGGTAGTGTGGATGAGCAGAGGGATCTTGGTGTCCATGTACACAGATCTTTGAAAGTTGCCACCCAGGTAAATAGTGTGGTGAAGAAGGCATTTGGCGTACTGGCTTTTATTGGTAGAGGGATTGAGTTCTGAAGTCCTGAGGTCATGTTGCAGTTGTATAAGACTCTGGTGCGGCCGCATCTGGAGTATTGTGTGCAGTTTTGGTAGCCATTCTATAGGAAGGATGTGGAGGCACTGGAACGGGTGCAGAGGAGGGTTACCAGGATTTTGCCTGGTATGGTAGGAAGATCATATAAGGAAAGGCTGAGGCACTTGGGGTTGTTTTCATTGGAGAAAAGAAGGTTTAGGGGTGACTTGATAGAGGTGTACAAGATGATTAGGGGTTTAGATAGGGTTGACCGTGAGAACCTTTTTCTGCGTATGTTGTCCAGCTATTACAAAGGGGCACAGCTTTAAATTAAGGGTTGGTCGGTATAGGACAGATGTTAGGGGTAGATTCTTTACTCAGCGAGTCGTGAGTTCATGAAATGCCCTGCCAGTAGCAGTGGTGGACTCTCCCTCTGGCATTTAAGCGGGCATTGGATAGGCATATGGAGGATAGTGGGCTAGTGTAGGTTAGGTGGGTTTGGATCGGCGCAACATCGAGGGCCAAAGGGCCTGTACTGCGCTGTATTCTTCTATGTTCTATGTTCTATATTTCCCTAGCACAGGGAAAGCAACAAAACATCCTAAATCTATGGTCACTTCCACAGAATCTCCTGTTGATGCCCTGGCAGAAGAGCCCACAGTCGCAATAATTCTACTATATCTTCTCAAACGCTGCCGAACATGAGAATCATCCCAAGTGTCCAAAAATTGATTGCTCTGCCATTTTCCTCCGAGACAATCCCCTTCAGCAGTTCTAAAAACTTCAAATCATTTTGATAGAGGAATAGCCACCGGAGAGGTTACAGAGAAGGTTTGTGTTGGATGTTGCCCAGTATGGAAGGTGTTAGCTGTGAAGAGCGGTTGAGTAGGTTAGGTTTGTTTTCAGTAGAAAAAAAGGAGATTGGGGGGATCTGATTGAGGTTTACAAAATCGTGAAGGATATCGACAGGATAGATGAAGATAAGCTTTTTTCCCGGGGTGAAGGATCCACTAACGAGAGGTCACGCTTTCAAGGTGAGAGGTGAAAAGTTTACGGAGGATACACACGGTAATTGCTTCACACAGAGGGTGGTGGGTGTTTGGAACGTGTTGTCTGCAGATGTGATAGAGGCAAGCACGGTATGTTCGTTTTAGATGCGTCTGGACAGATGCATGTTTAGGTGGGGAGCAGAGGGATACAGATGCTTAGGAATTGACCGACAGATTTAGACAGTACATTTGGATCGGCTGAAGCTTGGAGCGCTGACCGGCCTGTTCCTGGGCTGTAAATTTTCTTTGTTCTTTGTTCTTTTTAAGTACTGGTCTTTGGATCATAGTTGGGAAAATGTATCTGTGTTTCAGCACCTTGGCGAGTTGAATGGGATAACAGTGTATTATTTCAATAAACAAACTGCGAAACTGAAGCATGAGAAACTGGGAACCTGGATCATAAAACAAACCTCTGCATCATACAGTTTACAGGTTAATGATCGGACCACTTTCAGTGTTTTTAAATTGTTATGATTCCTTCCCTCAGCATGGTCATTAAACTGGCTCTGCCTGTTTATTCGACTAACCTTTACTTTCTGCTTAGTTTCTGACCGGCTGCTTTGGTTCCCAGCCTCCTGGATCATCAGCTTAAATCTGCATGAACACACCACCCTTCCAGGATGTTGGGGCCCCTCCAGTTAAAGTGCACACTTTCCTTTTTGTACAGTTCCCACGAGATTTGAATCATTCAAAAATCAGAAACAATCCTCCCAAACTAGCTCTTTGTCACATTCAACTGTACTATCTTCCTCTCCTTTGTCTCACTTTCAGGTGGTACAGGGAGTAATCCTAAGATTACATCCCTGGAGATCCTGCTTTTAAACTTACTCCTAAATCCCTGAATTTTCTTTGCAGGACCTTTCAACTTTCACTCTTCTTACCGATACCATTGGTATCAATGTGAACCACTTCCCTCCCACTTCAATATGCCCTGAGCATGCTCAGAGACATTCTTGATCCTGGCACCCATTTTTTGAAGAAATCATACAACCGTAGAATCCTTCCAGTGGGTAAACAGGCCATTTCACACAGCACGTCCACGCTGACCTTCCAAAGAGTAACCCACCCTGACCCATTCCCCTACTCTATTCCTCTGCATTTACCCCTGACTAACGCATCTAACCGACAACTACTGGCTAAAAAAAACAACCCAGACCCATTCCTCAACATTATGTTAAATCTGCTTTCTCACAGTAGATACTGTCAGAACTACTGAACATTCCAAGCAACTTCTGGTTTTGTCACCGATGATGAGTGCATATTGATAAAAATGAATTGAAAAAGAAAACAGCTGAATTTAAACTCTAGGGAGAAAACTAAATATTTGGTCGTTCAATAATGTCAGTAAAGTTTCATTAAATTACTGCTGTTTAGTCCATGAACATCACTTGTTCACTTTCCCAATTCATGAATAAAGGAGATTTTTACATCACTTTTGGTATCAGAAAGCTTGGAAATGTTGCACGTTTACTCCTTCATATGGGAATGTGATTACATCACATTCTTTCATCTCAAACACAATGCATTACTTTGTCGAAGAATACCAGTAACATTGTAAGTAAGTGGAATGATAACTGGAAAGATATATTTAGGTAAAGGAAGAATGAGAGAAAATGGGTCTTTTTTTGGAACAGAAAAGACTATTATGTGAACTTACTAAGTTGATCAAATTTTTGGAAATCTATGCAGGGCAGATAAAGTATATTGTTATGAACGTGTCCAGGTATATGTTACTTTTAAGGGAGACTGGAAGCTGGCACAAAGTGCTCTGAAAGAAGTTAAACTGTAACATTTGACCATGAAATCAATAGTGAGGCTGAGTTGCCACGGAACAAAAACCAATTGAAATTCGGCAAGCCCGCTTAACTTATGCCCCAACATACTGAAATCAAATTGAGTTTGAAAATATAATGTATTTGATGACATCAAAATCAATGAAATGATCTGATGTTTTGAGGTATAAAACCAGACATTTGAATATTTAGGAGGACAACTGCCAAGGACATCCACAAAAATAGACTGCGAGCTGAAGAGTTTCCTGAAGGTACCTGTCTGTAAGAAGTTTGCACAGCAGAACTTCGAAGCTGACCGAGAGTAACATCTACAGATCAAAATCCACAAAGGAGAATCGACAAAGCTGACTGGTTTTGAAACATGATTATATATTTTTTTGTAAACCTTAATCGGGGTTTTTTGTTTCACCAGACCAGTATTGTCGAGTGGGAGGTAAAAGATACGTTTAACCTAAGGGATTTCTAAATAGTTGTTTGTTTTATTATTCTCTGTCGTCCTTAAATAACAAAGTTGTTAATTTTACTTTAAATAGTCACTTTGTAAATGGATTTTTGCCTCAAAACTTATGAGATTACGGCATGAGGCGAACTTATTCTGTGTGACTGGTTTAAATTTGGAGAAATATTAACCCTGTGTTGTAACATGTTTGGGGACTTTCGTCAGCGATTTGACAGGTTTAGACAAATCCAAACTGAGATCTGGGTAGATTTGAATTGATTTGAGGTTTGAAAAAAAAACACAGTATATTTAAATATTTGCATGTTAGTGTCTGAGATCTTTAAATGAAATGTCATGGAGAAAGATTGTTTAATTTCGATAACTTGTGGTTGGTTAAACTAAGTGAGAGAAATGGCTCTTAAAATTTTAAGAGGTTTGAAGATGATCCTCAAATTTGCCAAGAAAGTTTAGAAAGTAAGATAAGCGCCAAACTTTTAAAATTAGCGAAGAGCATAGTTTTGTGTTTAACCATGGACTAAAGTAAAGCTGAAGTTGTCAGGAAATTACTCAAACAGGAAGGTATGTCAGAGTAACCGACAAGTGAAGTACAGTGAAAAAAACTTAAATTATAATTGAGGAAAATTGAGTTTAAAGATAAACAAAGGGAGAGAGAAAGAGAGAGAGAAGAAACAGGAAGCAAGACAAAAGAGAGAGAGAGAAAAAAGGGAAAGAGAAGGTGTGCAGCTGAGCAAAAAGAGAGAGAATAGATCTTGAGATGTTGTGATTTAGTCAGCAAAGTCAAGGTAACAGGATGGAGATAAAAAGGGAAGATAGTGATACATACAACTATGTTAAAACTCTGGCACATTTTGATGAGAAATATGTTGCAGCAGTTGAGATGAAGGGCAGCACGGTGGCCAGAGACCTGGATTCAATTCCCGCCTCAGGCGACTGTCTGTGTGGAATTTGCACATTCTTCCCCGTGTCTGCGTGGGTTTTCTCCGGGTGCCCCGGTTTCCTCCCACAGTACAAGAATGTGCCATTCAGATGAATTGGCCATGCTAAATTGCCCATGGTGTTAGGTAATGGGGTAAATGTCGGGGAATGCGTCTAGGTGGGTTTCGCTTTGGTGGTCAGTGTGGACTTGTTGGGCCAAAGGGCCCGTGTCCGCACTGTAAGTAATCTAACCTAATCTAATCTTATTTCATTGAAAACTTGGCTAGGCAGATAGAATGGTCCAAGGAATTATGGGGAATGCGAGCTCGGAATAAACTGGTAGGTAGGGTGAGTGAAGTATATTCACAGCTGTCAGATGAGGAGTTAAGAGATTCTGAAGACGTCAAACAAGCTATTTGAAGTGCTCACAAATTGGTACCAGAAACATATAGATAGCAGTACAGAAACATAAAGGAGGAACCAGGTCAGACTTACATTGTGTTTGAAAGAACTAAACATAGGCATTTTGATAGATGGATGCTTGCTTTAAAGATAGATACCACATATGAGGCTCTAATGGAGATTATTCTGCTGAAGGAGTTGAAGAACTCACTTCCAGAGATGATAAGAATTCACGTGGAGGAACAGCAAGTTCAGGAATTGAGAAGGGCAGGAGAATTAGCAGATGAATACAGGTTGCTGCATAAGACAAGTTTCCAGCCAGAATTTCGTCCTGAGAGGGATAGAAAATGCGAGAAGGGGAGATGCTACAGTTTAAAAGAAAGAGTAAAGAATAAGAGTTTACCACAGGTTAAAGAAGATGCCCAAGAGAATGGAAAGGAGCTGAAAGGCCTCAGGTATTTTTACTGTCATAGTTTGGGACACAGAAAATTTCAGTGCAGGTGGTTTCAAAAGGGCATTGGTAAAAGGTATTTTCACTGCCATGAGATGGGATATGTAAAGTCAGTGCTGGTCATTAAGAAAGGGACTGTGGGAGAAGATGTGGTAAAATAAGTTAAGCCAGTGACATTAGTGAAAGTATTAAAGGAAACTCCAACAAGAACCGAAGAGCTGCAGGAAAGTGCACAGCCTAAGCAGGGGCTGGGTATGGAGTCAGTATCTGATCTCTATAAAGAATTCGCCTCTGTGAGTAAAGTTTACTCAGGAACAACAGGGGGAGAAGGAGAAGAAGTTATCACTTTAAGAGATACAGGAACTAACCAGTTTCTAATAGTAAGAGATGAGCAAATTTGCAGTCTTTCTGATTTGTTACCCGAGAGTGTCGTAATTTGTAGGATAGTTGGACAGAAATTTAGCTTTCCTCTCCATAAGATGAGGTTGGAGTGTCTACTCAAGTCTGGGGAAGTAACCGTGGGAGTGACTGACAGAGTGTCAGTTCCAGGAATCCAGTTTGTTCTTGAGAATGGTTTAGCAGGGTTCAAGTTGGGAGCGATACCCCTAGTTGTGGAGAAGCCCAAGGAAGACCAAGAAACTGAGGAGTTAAAACAGAAATACACTGGTATTTTTCCAGACTAAACAGTAACCAGATCCCACAATCACAAGTCACAGTCGGAAGCACAAACTAAAGACAACAATGAAGGAGTTAAGATTAAGGTGTTAAACTGACATCCTGTTTGACATCATAGTGCTGGGAAATCATGCACAAAGAGAGGGTCAGACAGAGGTGTTTAGTCCTGAAAGGATAAGGGATCTGCAACAGACAGGCAAGATGATAAAAGATATATATGTGGACGTGTAATCTGAGAGTGAGGCAGAGATGTTCCTGAGGGTTATTACCAGAACTACAGCATCCTAAGACGGGAGTGGAGACCACGGCAGTTTAGTGCAGAGGAGTAATGGACTGAAGTTTTTTCCAAACGTCAGCAGTGTAGTGGCCCTGTTAACCGACTTGCTGAAGAAGAACACAAGGTTTTGGTTGACAGAACAATGCCAGGAGGCATTCGATCATTAAAAAGAAGTATTGACCACCAAACCAGATTTAGCTACACCAAACGCTTCAACACTTTTCAAAGTTGCCAGAGAGGATAGGTTTAAGGTGAGAGGGAAGACATTTAAAAGAGATCTAGGGGACTGTTGTTTCTCACAGAGGGTGCTGTGTATATGTAGCGAGCTGTCAGAGGAAGTGGCATTGGGGAGTATAATTGTAACATATGAAAGACAACTGGATGTGTACATGAATCGGAAAGGTTTGGAGGCGTCTGTGTCAAAAGAAGAAAAATAGTAATCATTCAGTTTCGGAAACCAGGAGAGCATGGATGAGTCGGGCCAAAAGTTTTGTTTGTATATTGTCTAATTCTAAGTGTCTATGACTCTTTCACTCCTCCTTCATCACTGGTCCTTCATTGTACTCAATTAATTTCCAAATCAAAACTCATCTGCAAATACTTTAAATGATCTAACTCTCCAAACTTGATTGAATAATGAATTCCTGGCATTGATGTGGTTCTGCAGACCACAGCAGCAGCAGAAGCAGAATTAAATTCAATCACAATCTGTAACTTTTTTTCCTGCGCTAATCCCTCAATCTACCATTCCAACCAAATTGCTGTTGTGGACATGTGACTGGATTACTAATCCAGACCAGGCTCATGCTCTGGCAGTGATGTATAGGTGAACGTGCCAGTGTCCCAATCGTGTGTACCTAAACCTGATGACAACCTTTTAAAGCTACCATAATTGACTGCTTGTATTCCACTCATCAGAATTAACATCTGATAGAGAGGGTGTAATGATCACAACACCAACAAACCGACAGTACTGTCACATCCAGCCATAAATGGTGATGGACGGTTAAACAATTTCATGGAGGAGAGAGCTCCACTATTATCCCCATCCTAAATAATTGAACAGTCCTGTACATCAGTGTAAAAGGTAAGGATGTAGTTTTGGCAAGGTGCTGCACCAGACGTGTTGAGTGGATGATTCACCTCACCTTTGCCATGACGCCCACAGAATCACAGATGCCCGTCTTCAATCAATTTGATTTGCTGCATGTGACATGAAGAAACAGTTGCACACAGTCGATACGACAAAGGCAATGTGCCCTGACACCATTCCTGTAATAGGACTGAAGACTTGTGCTGCACAACAAGCCGTGTCCCTGGGGAAGCTCCCAACTCTGACATCTCCGTGACAATGTGGAAAATTACTCAGCTATGTCCAGTCCCCTAAGAGGAGAATAATTACAATCCGACCATTTACCACCCCCTCTATCCCATCACGATTGTTAAACTGACAGAAGTTCTTTTTTGACAGATCTGTCAAACAGCCCAGAAATAACCAGCTCAGTGTGGTTTCCAATATGTCCCTACGTGGAGATGGTGCTATTGTGGAAATATGACTGGGTTACTAATCCAGACCAGGCTAATGCTCTTGCAGATGATGGAAATTAAGAACAATTAATAAAATATCGAGATCTAAAATCTGGTATCAGTAACGGTGATGCTGAAATCAATATCGATTGCAAACACCAATTTGCTTCATCAATGTACTTTCAGGAAGTGTTTTCTGGCCTGGTGAATTCCATGCATTCCTGGTTGGGCCTAAAAGATACTCTAGACACCCATGCATGTGATAAACTTATTAATGGTCTCTAAACGGTAAAGGAAGACACAAAATTGTATCAAACTGCTCCGAGGTTTTGAAGGATAAAACTGACAGAGCTTCCAGCACCAGCCTCAGTATCGGAAAAGGGAACGGGAAACACCGTCCTGTTGGTCCTGCAGAGGCCTCCTTCCTAACATCCGATAGCTTATGACAGCCATACTCCAGATGCCTCTCGATCCCTTTCGTGTCGAGAAATCCTTATTTATATTCAGTGACTTGTGTTCCACAGCTTATGTGGGAGAGAAATCCCCAGAGTCACCAGTCACTGAGTGCAGACATTTATTCTCAACTCAATGCAGAGTGGCCTGTCTGAACCTAATACGGTGGCCCCTTGTTTTAGATGTCCAAGCCAGGGGAATTATCATCCCTGCTTCCAATCTGTCTCACCCTGTCAGAGTTTTATATATCTCACTGAGATCTCCACTCATTTTCCTAAACACCATGGAATACAGGCCCAGTCGCCCCAAACTCTGCTCTCACAACAAGCCTGTCATCCCAGAGATCAGTCTGGTCATCCTTCACTGGACTCCCTCAATGTCAGGTTTGTCCCTTATCAGGTCAGGAGACCAAAACTACACACAATACTACACAATGTTCGAGATGGGCTCTCACCAAGGCCCTGTACAGCTACAGTAAGACACCCTTACACCTGTCAGTCAATCCCCTAGAAATAAGGTCAACACACCATTTATCTTCCTGCCAGCTTTCTGCTCTTGCAATATTGCTTTCAGTGACTGGTGTACAAGGAAATACCGATCCTTTTAAATGTTACAGCTCCCCACTTGGTCGGTTTGTGTACACTGGTCAGCGTGCCAATGCCATTCCCAGTATTGGCTTCTGGTTTCAGAACTCACTGCCTTACATGGACTCGGAGGGCTGCGCAGCAGGAAGAAAAAAGAACATGAATCCCTTTAAAGATTAACATGTTTCATCCAATCCCTTTTCAAATGATTGGTTGCTGTAATATTGTCCCCATTAAAGTGCACACCGTCACATACAACCCCATTGATCTTCATCTGCCACATATTTGCCCATTCGCTCCACTTGTCTCAATCACTTTGGAGGTTTTTTGAAAAATCCTCCTCACCCACTAACAATCCGACATCATTTAGTGCTGTCAGCAGACTGAGAAATATTGCATTTGGTTCCCTCAATTAAATGTTTGACATGCATTGACATGCTGGGGCCAAACACTGATCCCTGTGACACGCCATGTTCCTTCCACTTCAAAACATATTGCTTTATGCCTGCTCATATTTGGGAAACTGACAGGTTGATCCATACAGAGAAGAAATGGATGCAATGCATTTAGATTTTCAGAAAGATCTTGATAAAGACTACGGCCTAGTGTGCAAAGTCAAATATTACGGGATTGGGACTAAAATATGAACATGATTTTAGAATAGAAGAACTGAGACCCATTACATAAGAGCATAAGGAGTAGGCCATCTGGCCCTTCAACCCTGCGCCACCATTCAATAAGATCATGGCTAATCATTTCATCGCCTCAGCTCCACTTACTCCCCACTCACCATAACTCTTAATTCCTTTACTGTTCAAAGATTATCGATCTGAGTTCAAACACATTCAATGACAAAGCCTCAACTATTTCACTGGGCGAAGAATTTCACAGATTTACAACCTTTTTGGACAAGAAGTTCCTTCTCAATTCAGTCCTAAATCTGCTCCGTCTAATTTTGAGGCTTTGCCCTCTTGTCCTAGTCTCATGTACGACTGAAAAAGTCCTTTATATTTCTATCTTATCTACTCCCTTCACAATTATATATGTTTCTATTGGATCCTCCCTCATTCTTTCAATTTCCAATCAATATGTAATTCCAGTCTGCTCAGTCTCTCCTCATAACCAGCCCCCCCCACCCCTCCCCCCCCCCCCCCCCGCCCACCTCTGGAACCAACCCAGTGAGCCTCCTCTGCATCCATTGTAGTGCCAGAATTTCATTTCTAAAGTAGGGAGACCAAAGTTGTACGTACTATAGGTGTCGTCTCCCCAGTGTTCTGTAGAGCTGCAACATAACCTCGCTACCTTTACACTCAATCCCTTTCTCAATGAAAGACAAAATTCCACTTGCCTCGTTAATTACCTATTGCCGCTGCAGATTAACTTCTGTGATTCATGCACAAGAACACCCAGGTCCCTCTGCACAAGAGCATGCAGCATTGTTTTGACAATTCAAATAAGAGTCCTCTTTACTATTTTTCCAAAGAAAATAGATGATTTCACATTTATTATAATTGTAGTCCATCTGCCAGACCTTGGCCCACACACTTCAACTCTTTATGTCCCCTTGTGAAGTATAAAAGTCCTCTGCACACTGATCTCTGCCACTCATTTTAGTCTCAACTGCAATCTTTGAGACACTACACGTGGCCCGCAACTCCAAATCATCTATGTAAGCTGTGAATAACTGTGGTCCCAGCACCGATCCCTGAGGCTTACCATTAGTCACTGATCAGCAACCAGAAAAACAATCATGTATTCCCACTCGTTGCTTCATGTTAGTTATCCAATCCACTATCCACGATAATACATTACCCGTAATGACACACATTACGCAGCAGACTTTTTGGCGTCACTGTATCTTTTTTTTAGATTACTTACAGTGTGGAAACAGGCCCTTCGGCCCAACAAGTCCATACCAACCTGCGGAAGCACAACCCACCCAAACCCATTCCCCTACATTTTACCCCTTCACCAAACACCAAGGGCAATTTAGTATGGCCAATTCACCTAACCTGCACATTTTTGGACTGTGGGAGGAAACCAGAGTACCCGAAGGAAACCCACGCAGACACGGGGAGAATGTGCACAGTCAGTCACCTGAGGTGGGAATTGAACCCGGGACTCTGGCGCTGTGAGGCAGCAGTGATAACCACTGTGACACCACAGCTACCGGGTCCCTGCAGTTGTAATGTCGTCTTAGAATTCCAGGAGATTACATACACGTGGCCTGCCTTTCATGAACCAATACTGTGTCTGCTCAATGGGACAATTTCTATCAAGATGCATTGCCATTTATTCCTTGATTACAGGTTGAAATATTTTCCCCACTACAGATGATAGGCTAACCAGTTATAATTCCGCAACTTTTGTCTATCTCCGTTTTTAAACAGTGGTGTCTGATCTCCTGTTTTCCAATTTGCTGGAATTGCATCAGAGTCCAGTGAATTTAGAAAAATTTCCACAAGTGCATTTGCTATTTCTCTCATCACCTCTGTTAGTACCCTGGGATCCATTCCATCAGGGCCAGGAGACTTACCTACCTTTGGCTTCATTAGCATTCCCAATATTACCCTTGGGAATGGTTGTATCCAGGTCCTCACTTATCATCCTCGCTTTGACAATTACTGGCATGTTATTAGTGTTCTTCACTGGGTAAACCGACTAAATATCTCTTCAATTCCTCGTCTATTTCCTCATGTCCCATCACTTGATCCCCCTTCTCAACCCTCTAAAGGACCATTGCTAACCTTAGCCATTCTTTTCGATTTGTATATTTATAGCATATTTTGCTATCTGTCTTTATATTTTGAGGTAGTTTACTCTCATAAACTATCTTATGTATCTTGATATGTTTTTGTTGCTTTATTTTGCCATTTTAAGTTTTCCCAATCATCTCCTTTCCCACTGGTCTTTGCCATTATGTATGCCATTTATTTTAATTCGATAGTTTCCCTTATTTCCTTAGACATTCCCGGCAGATTACCCTGTTCCTATAGTTCTTCCATTTCACTGTTATATGCTGTTGCTGAGCATGTTGATAAATTGCTTCGAAAGCTACCCACTGTCCACCGTAAGGTCTTTGCTGCCAGCCTGCTTTAGCCAACTCCTCTCTCATTCTATTGTCATCTGCTTTGTTTAAGCACAGGGTCCTGATCTAGGATTTTACCTTCTCACCTTCCATCTGTATTCTGAATTCAGCCATACTTTCAGTCCCAATTATTTCTCCCAAACCATTTTTTTTTTACTAATTTCATTCTTTAGAGATAGGCTTCCCATGTCTGCTGGGAAGAATTGATTTGTTTAGTTTGTTTCCTTCTGTGAAGACAGAACTGGCAGTGTGGAGGAACAGTGGGATCTTGGTGTGCAGGTACATAGCTCCCTTAAAACTGCCTCCCAGGTGGACAGGGTTGTTCAGAAAGCATATGGTGTTTTGGCTTTCATTAATGGGGGATTGAGTTTAAGAGCCGTGAGATCTTGTTGCAGCTCTATAAAACTTTGGTTAGACCGCACTTGGAATACTGTGTCCAGTTCTGGTCGCCCTATTATAGGAAAGATGTGGATGCTTTGGAGAGGGTTCAGAGGAGGTTTACCAGGATGCTGCCTGGAATGGAGGACTTATCTTATGAAGAGAGGTTGACTGAGCTCAGACTTTTCTCATTGGAAAAAAGAAGGAAGAGAGGGGACCTAATTGAGGTATACAGGATAATGATATGCATTAATAGAGTTAATAGCCAGAGACATTTTCCCAGGGCAGAAATTGTTAACGTGAAGGGTCATAGTTTTAAGCTGTTTGGCGGAAAGTATAGAGGGGATGTCAGAGGCGGGTTTTTTACGCAGAGAGTTGTGGGAGCATGGAATGCGTTGCCAGTAGCAGTTGTGGAAGCGAGGTCATTGGGGATATTTAAGAGACTGCTGGACATGCATATGGTCACAGAAATTTGAGGGTGCATTCACGACGATCAATGGTCAGCAGAACATCGTGGGCTGAAGGGCCTGTTCTGTGCTGTACTGTTTTATGTTCTATGAAGTAGTTGCTTAATAGTTATGTCATTTCCCTGCTCTCATTCTCTATTCTCTGGATTGAGAGTGCAACGAAGCTGCACTTGTTTTATCTTATCTTTTCCATTACAGTTCACCTTATAACTCTCATTAATGTTGTCTTCAGAAACCCAGCAATTCATGTCCACACCATATAATCACAGGAGCATAGACTCCATCAGAAAATACAGTACAATCTACATTAGTCCCATTCTCCTACACCAGTCCCATAGCCAGGAATGTTATGACACTTTAAGAGCTCGCCTAAGTAGGTTTTTACCAGTTATGAGGTTACCAAGATAACTCCCCTCTCAGGAAGTACATTCCATAGCCCAACACCTTCTCAGTGAAAAACAATCCGCAAATCCTCTCTACATCTCAAACCCTTCACTTTAAAAGTGTGTTTCCATCTTCTTGACCCTCTGACTAAAAGGGACAGCTGTTGTCTATCCACCTGGTCCATGCTCCTCATAATCTTATCCTTCTGCATCACATTCCGCTCAAAATCCTCTGCCCCAAAGTAAACAACCCGAGTTTATCCAGCCTCTCTCCATAGCAGATAAGCTCCATCCCAGGGAACATCCTGGTGAATCACCTCTGCACCCCCTCCATTGCAATCACATCCTTCCTGTAATGTGGCTTCCAGAGGTACACACAGAATTCCATCTTGGCGTAACCAAAGTCCTGTATAACTCTTGTAATCTATGTCTCGATGTGTAAATGTTATATTTACTTTTCCAAACGCATTGTTAACTCCACTCCTACCCTGTCCAGTCCCCCTCAGGGATGTGTGGAGAAGCAGGCTCTGAGCTTCCTAGTGTGCTGACATTCATTGAGTAATCCCCTGTCTAGTTCATTCTTCCAAATTGCACCACCTCATATTTATCAGGGTTACATTCCATCTGCCAGTGATCTGCTTATCTGACCATTTCATTTTTATCTTCCAGTAACATAAGACCTACCCCCTCACTGCCAACCACCCGGCCAATCTCTGTGATAAACACAAACTCAAATTCCACACTCCCCCACACCCTCCACTTTCATATCTACATTATTTATAAGTATCATAAATAATAAGGGTCACATCATTGACCCGTATACTACATCACTGGACACTGATATCGATTCACACAGTTTCCAGAACCTCCCTCTTTCTCCTGCCATAAGGAAAATGTGAATGTCATTTACCAAGTTACCCTTGACAGAATGAGATTTTACTTTCATTATCAGCCTCCAATCTGGCGCTTTGTCAAAGGCCTTGCTGAAAAATAAAATGAACAACCTTCTCGAAAAAGTATCAATAAAATTCATTCGGCATGACTCACCTCTGATAACTATCCCTCTCTAAATGAAGATCCATTTTCTCCCGCTCTATTTTCCCCAATAGATTTACTGACACTGATCTGATAATCACTGATCAATAGTTCCCTTGTCTACTTGCACTAACCCTTCCTATAAAAGGTGTTCTGCGTTCCTCTGGCCCCTCCCCTGTGACCAGAATTTATTTAAACATTTGGGTCAGGGCCTTGCTCCGACAGCAGCTTGTTATACAACACAGCCAGACCTGTGGACTTGTCCAATTTTAAATCAGCCAAAACTATCAATCCTTGCTCGCATTTCATATTAATCTGCTCACGAGTTTCCCAGTCCATCTTCTTGAGCCATGCTTCATCCTTTTCCTGAGTAAACCAGATGTGAATCTCTCATCTCATAATCTATCAATGTTCTCCAGCTTCACACATTGATTATCTTCTTGGTTTCTAATGAGCCCTAATTATTCCCTGGTTATTCTGTTCTACTTGATGTCCTTGTGGAACATCTTAGGGTAGTCACTAATCCTGCTCACACCTTTTAATGCGCCTATGTTCTTCATTCCCCTCTGTGTGAATTTTGTAAAGCTTCATTTCAATCACCTCTCAGTCTCTGAAAATCTACAGAATACAGGCGGAGTTCCCTCATCGGACAATCTTGCCATCCGAGGGGTTAATCTAGAGAATGCACATTCAGTATATGTGATCAGTATATTTTACTTAGATCAGAAAACCAAAACGGTACACAATACTCCAGGTACAGTCTCACCAACACGATGTGTCACTGATGCAGAACTTCTCTTCCACTCAGAGTGAATCGTTATATAAGTTGGGATCTGTACTGAAACCAATGCGAGAGATCACAGCCGTTTAGACAGCATCCGTGGAGAGAGAGCACAGAGCTCTTCATTGTCTATATTCTGATTCCTTCAAACAAAATGAAACTTAACTTTTATCTTCCCTATTTGCATATGTTCTTACCAATGCAATTTGCTTCATTGTTTTAGGGCTAACTTACTGTATGAATTTTTTAAAAAATCCCCCTGATATCCAACTATAACAAATCCACTTGTTCTCCACTGTTTATAACGACAAGGGACATCTTCAAGCAATTTTTTTGTAAATGTTGCCTTCCCTTTCAGATTTCAAGCATCATTCTCAAGACATTTGCTATAATATTCCAAGAGCCCAATATCACATTCTTTATAATAAATTCCAACAGATTCCCAACTCTGAAAAATAAGTTAACTAGTCTGTAGTTCACAATTCTCCCACTTCTTCACTTTGTAAATCCTTGGAATGCATTTATAACCTTCCCAACTGAATACGGAAAAATACAGTGATTCGCAATGCAACTATTATGTCCATTTCTGCTTTCTCTGAAATTCTGATGTGAAGTACATTTGGTCTGTCCGAATTATCAATATAGTTATGTTTTCAAATACTACCTCGTCACTGATATGAATTATTTTACTCTTCAGTTACACAAGTCCCATGGTCATTTGGTATTTCTGGGAGATTTTCTGGACCTTCCTCCGTGAAGACAGAAATAAAGTAACTGGTGAGTTTCCCCCTGTCATCTGTTCTGTTCTCCACAATAAATTGTCCTGTCCACACATTCACTCTTCCACATTTGACCTTGCTCTTATTTTCCTTTCAAATATTCGTGGCAGTTTTTCATCAGTCTTTTTGTTTCTGTTTGGTTTGCATTCTTGTTCTCTTTCTAATTTACTTATCAGTTTATCAGTCTTCCTTCGCTGCGTCCAAAATTTCAATGAATCCACAATATATGACTCTTTTAGAGTCATAGAGTCATAGAGATGTACAGCATAGAAACAGATCCTTCGGTCCAACCCAAGGCACTTCCATCGATCTATTCCAAATACTAACTGATTTTGTTCACCATCGTTGAATCACCTTTCACTTTTGCGATTTATTCCTTGGAGGGATATATGTATAAAGTAGACCTTATAGTGTTTCAGTAAAAAGCAGACATTGCCTCTCTTTCATTAATTCATTTATTGTACTTTTCAAATTCACGAAAGCCAACTTTATTCTCATATCTTAATGGCTTGTATGACTCAGGTATATACCCGAAATATAAGAATTTTTTATTTGAATTCAGACGTCATATAAAATTCAATATATTTAGATCACTATTTCCAAAAGCTCCTTTCCAGCAAATTCTTGATTTGATCTTCTGATCACATAAAACCAACTCCAAAGTTTTTTTTTTATTCCTGATGAAGGGCTTTTGCCCGAAACGTCGATTTCGAAGCTACTTGGATGCTGCCTGAACTGCTGTGTTCTTCCAGCACCACTAATCCAACTCCAAAATTGCCTGATCAACAGCTCAGTGCTCAACATACTACTAAAGCAACCCGTCTCATACACACTCAGCATTAACATTCACTTGGGTAAACACTGGTTAGATGTGCCTTCAAACTATCCATTATTACTGCAGTACCCACAAACCTGCATGTCTAATTCTCTTTTTAATGACATATTTACATTTGTATTGCATCTTTCACTTTGATGTATAACTCCCATGATCGTTGCATCTCCTTGCTGTTCCTAAGATCCACCTCACCAGATTCTGTGGAATCTGAGTGACGTGGGCTCTGGGGAGGTTAATTCAGGTGAGATGCTTGGAGAGGCATATCTCATCTATTAAATTATCTCACCACATCTTACCTGCTCCTCTCAAGTGTCATTGTGAGATTTTCTCCAGATCTCCCGTTTTGCTGGTGAAATAGAGAAGGACAATGATCTATCAACAATGCTGTGTATTTCCCCAGACAGCTGAGCCTGCTCTGAACTTGGTGGGAACTTTACAGCAGGCTGGTAGAGTGTTGTTGCTGCTGTACCGGATCTTGGTGAGATCACATCTGGAGTACTGTGCACAGGTTCAATCTCCTCCCTGTGGAAAAGATATTGGAATTACATCAGAGATGATTCCCTTAACTGGTTTCTGCAATGAAGGTGTTAATCATAAAATCTCTACCGTGTGAAGCCAAGCCATTTGACCCATTGACTCCACACTGATCCTCCGAAGACCATCCCATCCAATTCCACCACCCACCCCACCCAAACTTGTAACCTGGCATTTTCCATAACTGATACACATGACCTCCACATCCCCGAACATTATGGGTAATTTAGCGTGGCCAATTCTCCTAACATACACATCTTGGGACTGTGGGTGGAACCTGGAGACTGAAATTGATTCTGAATCTCTAGTGCTGTGAGGCAGCAATGCTAACCACTATGCGACCTAATGTGGGCAATACAACTTGCCTGCACAGTTCAGTCCTTGAAAAGTGACATTTGTGCAGGGAGATTTAATAACTCCCAAACCTGTCATTGAGCAACAGGAGGAGGACATTGAGGTCTTGAGCGGCTTGGTCAGAAACAGGTGCAGGACATTCAAGCCATCAGGACTAATGTCAGAACAACAGGAGGGCTTTCAGCCCGGCGTGTGTGTAAAGCCGGACCATTTAGTCACTCACGCCTCTTATACAGCAACTGGAGCAGATCTTTTACAGCCTTGTGCCTGTTACACAGAAATTGTGAAAGGGAACTTAGAGGTTATAGAAAGGGAAGAACCTCGAAAAACCAGCTTCACTGGGGAATGAAAAGTAGTGAAAAAGCTATTGGGATTGAAGACAAAGTGTTAGAATAGTTATGAAGGAATTAATAACAGGAGATTTCCAAAGCCAAGCCACAATCCAGCAGAGTCAACATAGTTTTATGAAGGATAAATCATGTTTGAATGCTTTGACTAACTTTCCTCAAAGAAACGTAACAAGCAAGGTGGATAATGGGGATCCTATAGATGTATTATATCTGGGCTTCCAGAAATCATCGCAAAAGATTAATATGCAACACAAGAACACATGGGGTTAGGAACAATTTACTTGCTCAGCCAGAGGATTAGCTAACTAGTAAAAGCTGCATGCATTCATGTAGAACTCTGAGCTCAAAAACTGCATGAATTTATGTAAAACTCTTATCTCACTTTTTAGATTAGAATCAATCTAAACATCAGGTCACAGACAGAGAACACAGGGGGCTAACACCTTCAACATATTGTCTAGCTATCACCATTGTTAACAGCTAACTCAAGAATGCAACTTAAAAAAAAAGGTTTTGTGATTTACACATGAAAGAAGTGAAACTATCACTGTATTCTAACAGATGAAAGACTCAACAGACAATCTTTTTTTTTCAATGTTTAATTTCAGTTACATCACACTGTAAATTTTTGCTATAAATTCTGTGTTACGATCGAGCCCTCCACTATCACCTGATGAAGGATCGTCGCTCCGAAAGCTAGTATGCTTCCAATTAAACCTGTTGGACTATAACCTGGTGTTGTGTGATTTTTAACTTTGTGCACCCCATTCCAATGCCAGCATCTCCAAATTAGTAAACGCCATGATATGGAGCCGCTGGTTTTGGATGGGTTAGACAAGGTCATTAATCAAATGACACCAGGTTAGAGTCCAGTGGGTTTATTTATAAACACAAGGTTTCATTGCGCTGATCCTTCATCAGGTGGAAGAGAGAGGAAGACCTTAAACACCGAAGTTATAAGGGAAAGATCAAAGGGTTGGACAACTCATCCACATGAATTGTCCACACACCTAAGACGGCTCTTAAATACTTCATCATTTAGAATGGAGGTGCAAGTTTGATTGATTAATATGCATATCGCAGAATTTATTTCAAGCCACTACCTGGAGATACCGTCAGGTATTATCGATGTAAATGAAGTAACACTTGCGGTCAGACATGTGAGGCTCTTGTTTGGACTCTGTCTGTGTCTTAACCTGGAGTCAGACTGTTTTATTTACAAAGTAGGAGTCGCACATGTCCATATGTGTGTGAGAGGGGGCGTGTCTGTATGAAGGGGAGAGAGAGACACACATTCTATATGTGAGAGAGAGAGTGAAGTGGAGTGTGCGTGTGAGTGCAGGAGGGAGAGAGAGAGAGAGGCTGTGTGCGCTTGTGTGTGGGACAGAGTGGAGTGCGTGTGTGGAATGTGAGAGAGGGGATGTGCGAATGTGTGTGATGGGCGGATAGGGAAGTGTGCATCATTGTATGTAACGGGGAGAGTGAGAGAGTGTACTTGTCCATGCTAAGATACAGACAGATACGGCTGATCAATTTCCCTCCACACAGTCACTCCGTGGTTTCAGAGCTTCCCCCTCTGCAGCCTCTGCTCCATTTGTTGTTCATGTTACACACCCAGATGCTGTAACTACAGTTCCCTACGCTCCATCCAGAGTTGGGTCACCAAATCCTCAGGTCTCCCTGAATGTCTGAGGTAGCTCACCGCACAACCTCCAGCAAACCATCCCCATCCACTCCACTAAGTTTTCAATCACAGGAGTCAATCACAAGCCCCTCAGTTACAAGTTAGATGCCTGATCCTTTACAATTATTCTGAAGGGTCTTCCTCGTGTTCCTGATCGCACAATCAATTGAGAGAGACATACAGAAGCGTTCCAAGTTTCAAAGAAATGTGTCAAAGCTCCTGGAACACTCCTGTCCATGAAGCACCACATGGAACATATCGAGAAGTGAACAACAACCTGACCCACACCGTTTCAATATTTATGAGCTTCCCCATACCAGCACTCGATACACGAGGGAGTGAAAAGCCAAAGTGAGGGAAAGATACAGAAAAAAAAACAAATAAAGAACGAATTAACTGTCAACTTGGTGAAAGTGTGGATAAAGAGATGGAGGGATTGGAATAACGGGATAAATATGACAATGGTGAGTCCAATCCCAAGAATGCACACATTGAAAGACATTGCCAGATCAGCTGGAATTGTCCATTGCCTCAAATTTTGAATCTGCTTTACAGGATCAGCCCAGACACCATAAACTGGGGTAAGGTAGCGGCAAATATGGAGAGTTATGCAGACCGTGCTAGTGGACTACTCCATAAACTGGACTATCTGCATAACACCGGGAACATTGCAAACCTTTGCCAGGATATTGCAACCCTCTACCACCACCCTCGGTCTCCGAACTTTGAGTCATATTTTGTATCCAAATGGCTAGTTCTCCATATATTTCATATGAACCAACCTTGTTAAACAGATGACCGTGTACAATGTTGTTCAACGCCTTACTGGTGTCCATAATCGACAATGTACACCTCTCTATCTCAATTAATCTTTTTAGGCGCTTCTTCAAAAATATCTCTCAGACCAGGGAGACACAATATTACTTATTCAAAGCCATGTTGACTATTCCTAATCAGTTGTTACCTTTCAAAATGCGTGAAAATCCAATGCCTTGTAATCCTCTCCAACAACTTACCCATCACTCACGTCAGGGTCACTGGTTTTTTTCCTTATTACCCTTCTTCAATCCTTTACGTAATGGCACCACGTTAGCCAACCTCCAGTCTTCTGGCACTTTACCTGTCGCTATTGATGATAACACGGAGCCCAGCATTCACTTCTCTAGCTTCCCACAAAGTATAGCGTACATCTAATAAAAGCCAACACATTTTCCTCCCTTTGCATGTTTTAAAATCTCCAGCAGCTCCTCTGAAATACAGACACTTTCCAAGATGTCACTACTTATTTCCCAAGTAATCTAGCTTCTATATCATCCTGCAAGTAACTACTGATCCAAAATATTCGTTCAGTACCTCCCCCATTCCCTGTGGTTCTGCACATGGGCAGCCTTGCTGATCTTTAAGGATGTCCTATTCTCTCCACAGTTCCTCTTCGTCCTTGATATATTTGTAGAATTCCTTTGGATTCTCCTTAACTCTATTTGCCAAAGTTTTCACATGTAAACTTTTAATGCTCCCAATTTCACTCTTAAGTATTTTCTTGTTGCCTTCAGACTCTTCTAGTGATTCACTTTAAATCAGGAATTAAGAGGCCAATGATGACCATTCTGATTGTCGGAAAAATCCATCTCGTTCACTGAGACCCTTTAAGGAAACAAACCGCTATCCTTAACTGGTCTGGCCTACATGTGACTCCCAACCATAACAAAGTGGTTGTCTGTTAACTGCCCTCTGGGCAATTAGGGATGGGTAATAGTTGCTTGCCTAGTCAGGAACGCCCTCATCCCGTGAATGAATTAAGAAAAAAAATCTCCATTCCTGCTGTCTATATCTGGCATATCCTTCCTTCTTATCCGTTACCAGAACTGCAACTTCTCCAATCCTCCAGCATTCCTTACACGTACCAGCCTTACTCTTCACCTTAACAGGGATGGAATGTCTCTGTCCTCCTGATGTGTCATTTTCGAAGGCTACTCTCTTCTCAATTGTCCCCATTCTCTGTGATTATCTGCCCCAATCGACTTTGGAAAATTCTTGAATATCATTAAAATTGGCTTTTCAACAATTTAGAACTTTAAGTTTTAGACCTGGTTCATCCTTTTCCATCTCTATTTTGAAACTAATAGAACTATGATGGCTTACCATAAAGTGCTCCCCCACTGATACCTCAACCACCCCCTCTCCACTGCCTTATTTCCAAGGGGAATGTGACGTTTAGATCCTTCCCTGTGATGGAGAGCATTGGACAAGCAGCTGCAGCGTTATAACCGGTTATGGGGGTCAGCAGAGTCTTCGATTCATTTGGTTGATTCTAACAATAATTTGTCTCAGTGACATTTTTATAGAGTGTGACAGAGGGATTGTCTGTACGAGGCTGAGCTAGTTTCCTGGTGCTATCTTATCGAATACATCTCATGAACTCCCCACCCCACCACATGGTGTCCCTCTCATTCAATGCCAGTCCGATTCTCCCACCCATCATGGCTGGAGGAACTCACCATCGTCTAGATGCCCCTGAATATTCCGTGAACCCTGACACTGGTGCCATCTTTAAAAGGCCAATGGGCACACAGTTGAGCTTTCTCTGTTAGGAGCTGCCCTACACAGTTTACCCCGAGCATGGCAGGTAAGGAACAATTACACAACGGTTTGTCGACAGGGACACGGTGGTCCTGGTGGATGGGCTAGTTCAGATGGGGCTATTCTCTTCCCAGAAGGGGCCACACCACCAGACCCACCGAGCATGGTCTGAGCTCCTCACCCATCTCAGTGCAGTATCTGTGGTCTGAAGAAATGTCCAGCAATACAGAAGAAGCATCAATAACCTTCCCCGCTCTGTCAGGATAAGGGTCACCGTATTCT
This sequence comes from Chiloscyllium punctatum, assembly GCF_047496795.1. NCBI lineage: Eukaryota > Metazoa > Chordata > Chondrichthyes > Orectolobiformes > Hemiscylliidae > Chiloscyllium > Chiloscyllium punctatum. The sequence goes on from NC_092755.1 coordinate 7,676,818, forward strand.
CTCTGCTCCCTCACACTCACTGTATATCTGTTATAGCACCGACCCCCGAACAAGGCTCATGCTCCACCACTCTCACTGCTGCAAACAGCACCTTCCTCTCTCTCTCTTTCCCCTCCACCATACCTCTGCCATTAATAACACTTTTTGGATACAATACTATGGACTGACTCCTTCTTGACACATCACCCTCTCCACCCCCCACCACCCACACCAGCACGAACAGCAGGGACCCCCACTCCTACCTTCACTCCCTCCCTCCATTTCTCGTATTCCAAGAGAAGCAGCCTGGAATAGGACAGAAAGGGACAAGCCGCGTTGTGGAGTGCCCAATATCCATCTCTCCACTACCACCCGGAACTGTGTGTCTGTATTTGACTCTGAGTATCTGTATGTAAGTGCAGGTCTGACCGTCTCTGTAGTGCTGAAAATGAAACAATCTCTCCCTCAGCTGGCCTCCCCACCCGACTGCAGTGACAGCGGCAGAGAGTGACAACCCTCGAGGATTCAGTCTGGGAGGGAGAGACAGTGAGAGAGCTCATAGCATGATCCAAACTGACAGCACCATGAATACATACACACACGCAAACACGAGCAGGCTCGCACACACAATGCTGGTAGATGGAAGGTTGTAAATATACTTGGGCCTGTCAGAATGGAAATGCTCATCTCTGAGTGAACCACTTTGTCAGGAGATCAGATGAATTAATTTCTCACTCCGTGACTTAAAATGCTAAAAACGTACGTGAGAAAGTATTGAAAAGTCCTGAAAAAGGTCCAGTAGTGTGGCTAATGACACAGAAACAACATTGCTCAGTATCAGACACAACTGCTGTATGCTTCCAACGATATTATTGAAAAATCAAACGGCCGTGCAATTTGGGAGGTACACAGTAAAGGATTTGTTATCTTCTGAGAGAGGAGAAAACTCTGCCATTGATGCAGTGGTGTGGGGAGGCCAGCAGAGGGTAGTATTGTATGAATCTAATCACTAAACTCAGAGGCGAGCACTGCTGCCTCACAGCGCCAGGAACCCGGGCTCGATTCCACCCTCGGGCGATTGTCTGTGTGGAGTTTCACATTCTCTCCGTATCTGTGACGGGTTCCACCGGACTCTCCTCTTTCCACCCACAGACCAAAGTTGTGGATATTAGGTGAATAGGCCATGCTAAATTGTCCATAGTGCCCAGGGATGTATAGGTTAGGGCTATTAGTGGTGAGTAAACATAGGATAGTAATTAAACGTGTCTGGGTGGGTTACTCTTCGAAGGGTCAGTGTGGATGGTTTGGGTCGAAGGGTCTGTTTCCACACTTTAGGAATTCTATGAACTCTGCGAACAACAGGGACAGACAGAGACAGTGGAGGAGGGAGACTTTGATTCCAATTTCATTATATTTACTTCAAAAACAACTTTGCACAGAGATGCAGACAGAGGTACACACAAACTGAGATACTGACACTAACATACATAACGTATGCACACAGAGGTACGCACACAGATATGGACATTTACACACAAACACACGAACATAACCCCACATACAGGCACACACTGTCTTTAATACAGAGATATAAACGTTTTATTAATAAGTTATCAATGGTCAGTTGGAGAAGACAGGAGAATGGGGTTGAGAAATATTTTTGCGGCGATCAAATGTCATGGCAGACAAAAATGGGCTGAATAGCCTAATTCTGCTCCAGGGTTCCTTGCTCATATGATCATGTGGTGCCTGGAATCGTCTTTCCACAACGTCAGTGGAGGCTGCATTTGGTAAGTATGTGATTTAGGAGAGTTAATGAGAAAATGGACAGGCTTGAAGAGCTGAGTGATCAATATCTGTTTCTAATTGTTGTCTCCTTTTATATCAAAAGCGTGGTGATTACTTTGAAGGGAACATATTTTGAGAATAAGGAGATTCCCATTTCAGACTGAGACAGGGATATTCCTTTCTGTTTAGGGTTGTGTAATCTGTGGTGTTCTCATGCCGAAGTAGCAAGGTTCAGTTCCTTAGATCTTTGATGTACAAGAGAATCCATGTTTATTGGGTACAGACAGGAAAGGGATGTTTAGTGACAATCACATCAACAATGCACATTCAGAATGGTGCAGCAGGCACAAGGGGCTGAATGGCCAGCTGCTGCCCTAACCGATGTGTTGTTTTCTCAACCACTCAATAATGTTACAGAGGTAAAGAAAGATCCAATTTAGCCAGTCAGCATCGTTATAATGAGACAGACGGAGACCATTCTGCCCTCTAAGGATTCACACAGGAATAGATTGAGGTTATTGAGCCGGCTAAGTACATTACACAGTGTAGGATGAGGCCATCCTAACTTTCTAGCTTACTGTCCAGCATCAGGGGAAACCTGGTAAACTATCAGGGAATAAATATTCCCTGATTTACAATTTACAATCTATACCAATGACTTGGATGAGGTGACTGATTGGATTGGAGTTCAATTAGCTCATTTACCAAGACAGTCATTTAACAGGATATGGAGCCTCTGCAATGGGATACCGACAGGGGAAGTTAGTGAGTAAATTTGGCAGAAAACAGTATAACAAGGGCTAAGGGAAGTCAGTGTTCTGTAAAACAGATAAAATAACAGTAACCTACTTAAATGGAGAGAACATCACAGAACGCATTGGTCCGGAGGGATGTGTGTGTCTCGGTAAATGAGCCATATAAACCTAGTCAGCAGATTCAGCAAGGGATTAGGGAAGTGTATTGAATGATGCTGTTTCATGCAAAGGCTATCGGGTATAATCACCGGGATGTTTTACTGTATCTGTACATGACAATGCTGAGACTACATCGAATGTATTGTATGTAGTAATGAACCTTGAAATTGAAAGAGAAAAAATATGCAATTGTTTTGGACGCTTTTCACAGATGCTTCACTTTACTCCTTGTTAGAATGAAGGCCTGATAGAACCATAGTGTCATACAGCACGGAAACAGACCCTTCAGTCCAGATCATTTGCACCAACCAGATATTCCAATCTGATGTAAAACCATTTACCAACATTAGACCCATAACTCTCTAAACCTTCTTATTCATATACCCATCCACTGCCTCTTAAATGTTGTAATTGTACCAGCCTCCACCACTTTCACTGCCAGCTCGTCCCATTCACGCCCTACCCTCTATGTGATAAAGGTACCACTCAGGTATCTTTTTAATTTTCCCCTCTCACTTTAAGTCTTTGCCCTCTGGTTTGGACTCCTCCAGCCTCGGAAAATAACCTTGGCCGATCACACATCCATGGCCCTCATGGCCTCTACAAGTTCAGAGTACTTCAGACCTGAGAATGAGAGCTGATCATATTGAACCATATAAGATCCTAAGGAGAGTGTATTGGGGCGGAGCTGAGGGATGGGAGAATAAAACTATGGATTAAATTTTAAAAAACAACATACTCATTTTAACACAGGTACTATGAAGACATGAATTTATTGTACAAAAAGTATATAGACATATATAAATATACCTTCAAATTATAAATTACAAATTATTCCTAAATGAAGTAGGTAACAGGGATGGAGTCATTCAATCAGAAGAATATTCAACCAGATCTTACCGAGTCCAGGTTGGTGTTTGGGTCACATTATTGCATGTTTCAGATCAGAGAGGGAGCAAATGCAAACTGTCGTAGAAACAACAGCCATTGCTCAGTCTCTACTTGTACTTCTCTACAGCAACATATGAGAGCTGAAAACCAATCAGCCGTCTTTAGCACTCTTTGAGTGTTCCTGTTGAGGATTCCTTGGAATCTCTCCACTGCCTGCAGCAAAGGGAATTCAGGCAAATCCAACTGTTCCATGAGGAAACCCCAGTGCTAGCAGCTTCTGTGAGGCAGAATCACTTCATAGGCAGAATAACAATTGAAAATCTCTATAATTTGCTTTTATTCTGAAATTAACTGTTATTTGGACAAAGGTCTTTCAAATTAATATTCTACAGAGTTCCATTTTTTTCTGTTTGCCTTCAGACGTGTGTGTGTTTGCATGTGTGTGCGTGTGTCTTCGTATGCATGTTTCTGTATCTCAGATTTATAGAAAAATAAATGTTGATGTACATATTGTCGATGTTCAAACTGTATTGCATTTATGTATCCATCGTAATTCGAGTAAATTTGCTTTGGTTTTAGATTAGTTATTTTTACAAATTTAAAAAACCTATCTGACTTGTTCCTAACACTGAACCTGACCCAGTCTGAGACGGATATCATTTACCATATCACACACTTAGTTACACTGATAATTTGTCGTGACGTCTGGAGGAGTGTGACTAGAAAAAGAAGCAATGACTCTCTAACCTCGGTAGGAACAGCAATAAGGAGAAATTCTCAAAAGGCCATTAGAGTAGGAATTTCTCCTACCCAGAGGTTTGTGGTCCTGTGTGTTTGCATTTATTTAAAGGTGTGTTAGTTAAATATTTGACGGGCAAGTGAATCAAGGATAATGAACTGCAGATAGGAACGTGGGGCTGAGACCACAATCTGATCAGCCACAACCTTAGTGCCTGGTAGTGCAGGGGCCCACTCCTGTTCCTCAGTCCTACTTCGCCCCATTCCATTCAGCCACTCAATCGGCCATTCACGAGCAATTGGAGACCACTTACTCCTACTACCTGGTGCACAGAAACCGAGGTGACCATTTAGCCCCTGAATACAGTCAAAATGATTTAGTGTGGATTGAAAAACGTTCTTGGGAAAAAGAGTTGGTGTTACTGTGAGACAGTCCCCTCCTGTCTCTTTACGGAATTTCCTCTGTCTCCATTTAATTGTCATGTTGTTGACCCAGATTCATAGTGAATAATGACCACATACTGTACCCAGAAATTGCTCACAAAATCCTCTGGTCTCTTTGACTACAACATTCCTTCACAGGACTTCCAGGAAAATAACAACGATGAACTTTCCAATAACAGAATGCAAGAACATGAGAAGCAGGAGTGGGTCATTCTGCTCCTACGGTCTGCCTTTCCCTTCAATAGGATCATGGCTGATCTGCTCTAAGCCCCAACTCCTGGAATGTCAGCCGTTTCAACCATCCATCCATCCCTTCTTCCAACTACCTCAATGATCTATCTCCCCTTCCTCTGTGGAAGAGTGAAGTCCCGACGGTAACTCCCCTCTGTGAGAAGGAAACACACCACAACTGTACACCATGACCTATTGACATCAACAAAATATTTAAAAACCAGGTGAGTGGCCCTGACAACAAGGCAGTGTTTAACTGAGGATGGTATCAAGTAACCTGAAGAAAATTGAACAGAATGGAAATGAAGGGTAACCTCCCCACAGGTTGGAGTGATTCAGCACAAAGAAGATGTTTGTGGTTCTTCGACATGTCCCACCTCAGTCTCGGGACATCTCTGCGGGAGATCCACAGCACAACCATCCTCATTTGTGCCTCGGTGTCTTCCCCCCCATCAGAATCTCAGAAGTGGAGATTGTGACTGAAAATCATGTAAGGTTTAGAACAATGTGCCCCCCTCACCTCCTGAAGCAGCCTGTGTCCATGTGCAGGAAGACCCGGACAACATTGAAATGTCGGTAACATTCATGTAACAGTCCTGCTGGATACTGTGCGTTACCAGAGTAAAGAGAGGTGCTCATTCAGCACCTCAAGCTCACTTCACAGGAATGTGAGGAGGTCATTCTGCCCATCAATGTTATTGGATAAGAATAGGGATAGCCCATTCATTCTTTCCTGACTATTCAACAGGAAGATAAGGAGCCCAGTCAAATACATGAGCTGTTAAACAGGAAACACAGTTTGCTCAGTCAGGTTCTTGAGCATCTCCCATGCCATCAGGAGGTGGCCATTCAGCCGCTCAAGCCCATTGTACAGAAATAAGACGATGTTATTTATGACCAAACAAGACAAACCAATGAAACAGAGACTGCACAGATAGACTGCTCTATGTCGTTCCTCCTGGCTCCATTGCTAATGGTACACAATAGATACATTAATACGGTTCGTTGACGGGGAGGAGGGTGGACATCTCCGAGAAGGCAGACCGGTATCCCCAGTGGAGGTCGGAAGCTGTTGGGAACAATAAATATTTTAGGTGTTGCAGCTGCTGACAGATTAGTGAACACTGTGACTTTCAGTGCAGGGTCACACACCAACTGCACATTGAGGCAATGAGAGTTCATTCAGAGCCTGAAACTCTCTCCCAACCAACATAGGAGCTTCACAGAGGTACATAAACTAAAAAGAAGCATGTATCATGGGCAAAATGTAAGTTCCCATGCCATCAATGTTTTTCTCTGGACGTTTTGTGTGTTTGTCCATCATCTTCAAGGTTCAATGCAGTCAACTCTTATTCTCTCACGGTGCTGCAAATTAAACATCAATTTCCTTCACACTCTCTTCATGTTACCATCATCCCAGAGACTGTTCTGATAAAACAGCTTTGCACTGCCTCTGTGACAAGGAGATCACCGATTTATAAAGGTCAGAAAATCTGTCCACAATCGCCTCAACAACTCTCCACAACTCCTACATATGATTCATTTTGTAATGAAGGCTGGCATTTCATTTCCTGGATGCCCTGCATGAATTCTGTTCATGACGCGTGATCAAGGACATTCTGGTCCTTTTTGGCAAAAGCACTTCCCAACCTCGCACCTTCTAATAAATACAACATGAAAAGGAAAGTATATGTTAATAAAAAAAGAACAAAGAAAATGTACAGCCCAGGAACAGGCCCTTCGGCCCTCCAAGCCTGAGCCAATCCAAATGTACTATCTAAACCTGTCAGTCAATTCCTAAGCATCTGTATCCCTCTGCTCTCCATCTACTGCATCTGTCCATATGCATCTTAAATGAATCTACCATGCCTGCCTCTACCACCTCAGCTGGCAACGCATTCCAAACGGCCACCACCCTCTGTGTGAAGTACTTGCCGCATGTATCCCCCTTAATCTTTCCACCTCTCACCTTGAAAGCGTGACCTCTCGTTAATAAATCCTTCACACTGGGAAAAAGCTTGTCTCTATCCACCCTGTCTAAACCCTTCACAATTTTGTAAACCTCAATCAGGTCCCCCCTCAATCTCCTTTTTATTAATGAAAATAACCCTAACCTACTCAACCTTTCTCCATAGCTAGCACCTTCCATCCTCGTAAACCTTGTTTGCACCCTCCAAAATGCGTCTATATCCTTTTGACAATGTGGCGACCAGAACTGTACAGTCTTCTAAGTGCGGCTGAACCAATGTCTTGTACCATTTTAACATGACTTGCCAGCTCGTATACTCAATACGCCATCCAATGGAGGCAAGCAAACCAAATGCCATCTTGACTACTGTATCCACCTATCCAGCAACCTTCAGAGTACCATGGACCTGCACTCCCTGATCTCTCTGCCTAACAACTTTTCTCAAGGCTCTTCCGTTCATTGTATAATTTGCTCTAGAATTAGACTTGCCTACTTGCATTACCTCACATTTGTCTGGATTGAAAACCAACTGCCACTTTCCGCAAAAATCTCCAGTCCCTCTATATCCTCCTGCATTCTCTGACAGTCCTTTATGCTTTCTGCTACTCCAACAATCTTCGTGTCACCTGCAAACTTGCTGATCATACCAAAAGTGTCCTCTTCCAGATCATTTATTTATATTACAAACAACAGTTGCCCCAACACTGACCCCTGTGGATCACCACTGGTCACCTTTCACCATTTCAAGAAACTCCCTTCAAATACTCCTCTCTGTCTCCTGTTTCTCAACCAGTTCTTTATCCACCTAGCTAGAATACCCTGCACACCATATGACTTCAATTTCTCCATTAGTCTACCATGGGGAATCTCATCAAATGCCTTACTAAAGTCCATGTATATGACATGTACAGCCCTTCTTTCATCTAGCAAATTGCTCACTTCCTCAAAGAACTCAATTAAGTTGGTAAGGCACGATCTCCCCTATACAAAACCATTTTGCCTATCACTGTAAACCCATTCTTTTCTAAATATAAGTAGATCCTATCCCTCAGTACCTTCTCCAGCACCTTTCCCACCACTGACGTCATGCACACTCGTCTTTGGTTACCCAGAATATCCCTACTACCCTTCTTGTATAGGGGGACAACATAAGCTACCCTCCAAGCCTCCAGCACCTCACCTGTATTTAAGGATTCCACAAAGATATCTGTCAGGGCACCAGCTATTTCCCCTCTCGCCTCCCTCAGCAACGTGAGATAGATCCCATCCGGTCCTGGGGATTTGTCCACCTTAATAACCACTAGCCTACCCAACACATCTTCGCTACTTATGTCAGCGTGATCAAGACTAATCAAATTTCTATCGCTAATCTCAACATTCATCATGTCCCTCTCCTCAGTGAACACTGATGCAAAGTAATCATTCAGAATCTCACCCATTCTCTCAGGTTTGACACACAGGCTTCCTTCATAATCCTTTAATGGACCAATCCTTTCTCTAGTTACTCTCTTGCTTCTTGTATAAGAATAAAATGCTTAGTGATTCTCCTGAATTCTGCTTGCTAAAGATATTTCATAACCCATTTAAGCCCGCTTGATTTCTCGTTTAAGACTTGTCCTACTTTTCCGATATTCTTCCAGGGCCCATTCTGTTCTGAGCTGCCTAGACCTTATGTACACTTCCCTTTTCCTCTTTGCTCGTTGTAGAATTTCTCCTGTCACCCACGGTTCACGAATGTTGCCCTTCCTATCCTTTGCCTTCAATGGGACATGCCTATCCTGCACTATCTTTAACCTATCTTTCAAAGCCTCCCATGTCTCAAATGTGGACTTCCCTTCAAATAGCTGTGTCCATTCCACATTTCTGAGCTTCTGCCGAATTTTGATTTAATTGGTCTTGGCTCAGTTTAGTAGTCTTCCCTTAGGAGCACTCTCTTCTTTATCCATAAGTATTCTAAACCTTACAGAATTGTGGTCACTGTTCCCAAAGAAATCCCCCACCGCAACTTCTACCACCTGTCCTTGTTCCCCAGTACCAGGTCCAATATGGCCTCTTCCCTCATCGGACTATTGACATACTGCAGTAGAAAACTCTCCTGGACATTTCTTACAAATTCTACCCCATCCAGGCCTCTGACGCAAAGTATATCCCAGTCAATGTTGACAAAATTAAAATCTCCCATCACCCCTACCCTATGGCCTCGACATATTTCCATAATCTGTTTGTTCTTCTACCACATGCTCACTGTTGGGAGGCCTGTAATACAGCCCCAACAGTGTAACTGCACCCTTCTAATTTCTCTGCTTCACCCATAATGACCCACTACCCAAGACCTCCATAGTGTGCTCCTTTAGCACAGCCGTGATATCGTCCTTGACCAGCAATGCAACTCCACCTTTTACTTCCCTTTTACTTCCCTCCCTGTCCTGTTTGAAGCGTCTATATCCAGGGATGTTTTATTTGCCAATCTTCATGCCCTTCCTTCAACCAAGCGTCTGTGATTGCAACGACATGATACTCCCAGGCACCAATCCAAGCCCTAAGTTCATCTGTCTTTCACACTATACTCCTTGCATTAAAGTAGATGCATTTTAGGCTACCAGTTTTTTTATGCTCTGTCTACTCTTCCCTTTATGAATGCAATCTTCATAATTCTTACATTCTCCACATCACTGCCTACTTGTTTTCTCTTCTGGTTCCCAGTCTCCTGCCACATTAGTTTAAATATTCCCAAATGCAGGAGCAAAAAACCCACTAAGGACATTGGTTCCAGTCTGGTTCAGATGTACACCATTTTGTAATAGTCCCACCTGCCTCAGAACCGGTCCCAATGTCCAACAAGTTGAGCCCCTCCTTTCTACACCATCTCTCAAGCCATGTGTTCAACCTGTCTTTTTTTAAAATTTCTACACTGGCTTGCACGTGGCACTGGTAGTAATCCCAAGATCACTATCTTTGAGGTCCTCCTATTTAATTTCCCTCCTAGCTCCCTGAATTCTTCTTTGAGGACCTCATCGCATTTCCTACTTATATTGTTGGTGTCCATAAGCACCAAGACAACTGACTGTTCACCCTCCCCTTTTAGAAGGCTCTGCAGCTGATCGGTGGCATACCTGACCTGTGCACCTGTGAGGCAACATACCATCCAGAAGTCCCATTCCGGCCACAGAACCGCCTATCTACTCCCTTCACAAGAGAATTCCCTGTGACAATGGTCCTACGAGTCGTTTTATTGCCCTTCTGAACAGCAGTGCCTGCCACGATGCCATGAACCATGCAACTGCTGCCCTCCCCTGGTAAGTAATCTCCCCCAACAGCATGCAAAACGGTATACCTGCATTGGAGGGAGATGACCGCAGGGGACACCTGCACTGTCTTCTTACTCTTTTTCTGTCTTTTAGTCACCCATTCACTGTCTCCCTCAGCAATTCTAAACTGTGTTGTGACCAACTCACTAAACGTACTATCCATGGCATCCTCAGCATTACAGATGCTCCACAGTGAGTCCATCCACTGCTCCAGAGTCATCATGCGGTCAAACAAGAGCTGCAGCTGGACACACTTCTTGCAAGTGTAAGAGTCAGGAGCGTCAGCCACATTCCTGAGCTCCCACATCAAGCAAGAGGCACAGGCCACGGGTCTGAGTCAACCATTGTTGACATCGTACAGTGGAAGTTTATAGTATCCATTTGCCTTACAGACATCTTACATTTCATGATTTTCACATATCCATGGTGTGTGTGTGTGAGAGAGTGACAGAGAGAGAGGGAGGCTGACAAGAATCCTATTGTTATTTTGGTATACTCTGATTATATTCAGGGGTTCAGCCTTTTTTACATGAATGTTCATTACTTCGGTGTTTGGAACTGAGAATTATCCGGAGTTCAGAATGGTTAGGATCATATAACTTGAGCAGCTATTTCAAACAAATCTGAATCTGCTCAAATCTTCCACGTATTGACTCACAGTCCATGACTCACGAAGGAATTAATATAAAGCTAACATGACAAAAGAAAGGTTAAAAAATAACTTCAGATGACATTGGAGTGCTATAGAGAAATGTAGGTTAAGTGAGTCGTCAAAGGCCTGACAAATAGAGCTTTACGTGGATAAAAGTGAAGTTGTCCATTTTGACTGGATGAAAAGCATTTTTTTTAAATAGAGGGAGATTCCATAGCTGTGAGATGCAGTGGGATCAGAGTGTAACATTACCTGAATCACAAAGTGCTAGCAATACGTAATTAGGAAAGCGAATAAATGTTTTCCTTTTATCGTGGGGCAATTTAAAGCCAAAGGTAGAGAGCACTGTTGAGCTTGTATCTTGAATGCTCTAATTCTTATCGGTCACCCTGTTTATGGAAGGAAGTAAATTCATTGGAGGCAATTCGGAGAATGCTTACCAGAATAATACTTACAGAATGACTTTCATACAAAGGGAATTCGGATAGTCTAGGCTTTTGTCAGTTTGTGGTTAGGAGAGGAAGAGACAAATTAATTGAAACAAGATGTTTCCTCTTACGGAAGAGACGAGAATGAAGGATTGCTGTCTAAATGTCAGTGGTTGCCCATTTGAATCACATAGAGATGATTTGTTTTCTCTCAAAATGTGGAAACTCTGACACGTTATTAAAGCAGAGCTATGGAATATTTTAAAGGCAAAAATAAATAGTTTATTGTTGAGAGAGGGATGGTGAAAGGTTTTCAGGGTAGGCAGGAATGTGGATTTAACGTTACAATGAATGAGACATACTCATGTTGAATATCTAACTCATCCCTGTTTGTATGGGATGTGACAGGTTGATTAAACTGACAAATTGGAGTTTCAATGTAAAGATCCAAAGTTTATAATGCTGAAATCCTCCATCTTCAGAGCCTTTTCAATGGTTGAATTTTTCAAGTGTTTGTTTAAAATCACCTAATTTGTGCTGTAACACTAATTGCCGATATGGAAACTGTGAAGAGATTCCAGTAATGAATGCAGTGATCACAAAGAAAGTTTTAGTCCAATGTGGGACTTAATTAAGATTCATCTAGAACTCAACAATGTGAAAGAAAATTAGTGTTACTTCCCGTAAGTTCTATGGAGGGGCTTCTGTCTGAGAACATGCCACAACAATGCAACAATAACAGTAAATTGCTGGTGGACTGACAGTTTCAGTAAGATAACGTAGAGACTCCTCATGAAAACAGCACACAGCAATGCAGAGAATACCATTCCCGACAATAGCAATCACATACTGCCTCTCCATTATCGACATTATCCTTCGGGTCAGAGAGTTTATTACAAAACAGACAGTTTTAGGAGAGGACATCAAGGAAGCTTGAATTCAAAATTGCTTGCAAATTTGAGTTACTTGTCCCTCCTCATTTTAGTGTCTTAAAATGAGTATATTCAAGAAATACGTATCCCATCACACTCTCACCTTTATCACCGGCTATAATGTTCATCAAACCTATGAAAGGGGTTGAAGAATAAAATCAGTATTGATTGCAGTATCCATCTGGGTTGTAAGAAGTTGAACAAAAGCAGCTGAACGCAAGCTGCAGGACTGCCTCCAGAGTCTTCAGCCATTCAAGCAGCTGGCACTCAATAGTAGCTGGAGGCAAATGCTAACTTCAGGATTTAATTTATCTTGTCTGACCAGTTACAGGCATGGTAAGGTTGACAATCCAAACTGCACGGGATATGTAAAATATAATTCTCCAAGATTGTTTGCAATAACTGGAAAATATGTTTGATCTTTTGTGTAATTCGTACTTCATTTGATATTATATTTTCCAAGGCAAAGGCTGGAGAAGAAGCAGTTCCTGTGAAGTTATGTAGATATTTCCTTCTACATCCAGGAACCATGTAGCAGGCCCTAGTTACCACAGTCAGCTTTAACCCCCAAAAGATGTATTACATCCAGAAGTGGGATAGTGTTCTTTCTTACAGGAGACTTTTGCAGTCATCATTTTATGAATTCTGGTAAAGCCCTGCTGGTTGAACTGAGAGCTGGAGTCAATCGTGATGGTTGGCAGTGCCAAGGGTGGCATGGTACTGACAGTAGGTAGTACAGAAGATGCTGCCTGATCACAAACCATTATTGAAATGGCATGATCCCAGGAGCTAACAGCAACAACAGAATGAAGACAGAGCAGTGATCTGTCCTTTGCTGCCAGTAGTGGTGGATATTGCTGAGCCTGTACTCAAGAGATTTGCAGGCCATGGCCCACTGCGGGAGTTGAGGAGCTCTCCTATTCACTACACAGACAGACACGAGTGGCTCTCAACTGGTGACTTCATATCCCCCCCCACTGACAGGATAATATAATGGGGCAGAAGGGAGTTGGGCTTTGCTCCTGGACTCCCCTCCGCTTGGCCTGACTCATGAGAATCTTGACAAATGCCAGTTGACATGGAAAATGCAGCCCTGCATGTGGAGACAGTACCAAAGGTCTTCATTGGAGATATTGGAAAATTGGTTGCCAAGTCTCCATTTGGGCCTGGAGCTCTTCAATTGAGATATTTTGAGACGCTGCAACAAGTATAAAGTTTTGAAGAAATGAATTGATTGCATCGTATCTCCCTTTCTTTGCTTCCACACTCCAGCCTCATTAGCTTGTCTTGCCAACAGTTAATGAGGGTTTTGAGCTAATAAATCTTGAACCAGTTTTATAAAACTAGCTGTCAATCGCTTGAAATATTTACTCAATTCTTCAGGTTTATTATGATGATTTTATTGTGGATGTAGAGGTACGCTTAAAATGACTGAATAGCACGTTTCTGACTATTTGCAGATCACCTGAGAGTCCAAAGTACAAGGTCGATGAAAAGCTGTACACTCCAAAATCTATCATGAAAAAAGTAAGTTTGAAAACAATATATGATTTGCTTCATTCAGAGGACACAAAATAGAAAGTAAATCACTTTCTCTGGACTTTTCAGGAAACATCACACAGCAGCACAGGGAAGACCACTGCAGGCAAGAGCATTTGCATTACTGTCTCTCTGTTATCTGCATTAGAATGAGGGATTCAGAATTTTGTTTCAAAAATATCAGGAGAGAACATCGAAGACACTTCATTGTAAGTTTGCTTACATTTTATTATTGAAGTTTCTAAACTCTTAATATGAATACATTCAAGACCTTGCTATCCCATTTTTGTCTCTAATCATTATCACCAGCAACAAAGGTTTTGAAGAACAAATTCATCATTTATTGCTAAACATCACACAACACCAGGTTATAGTCCAACAGGTTTATTTGGAAGCATGCTAGCTTTCGCAGTGTCGCTCCTTCATCAGGTGATAGTGGAGGGCTCAATCCTAGCACACAGAATTTATAGCAAACATTTACAGTGTGATGTAACTGAATCATGAACATTTATTGCAGTCCCCCATCTGGAGTGTGGCCAGTTTCACTCAAACGGCTGAATGCAAGCTGCAGTCCTGAATCCCGAATCTTCAGTCTTCCAAACAGCTGGCACACAATTGTGGGATGGAGGCAAATGCTCATTTAAATAACTTCATGTATCTTTTATCATCAATTGCAGGCATAGTAAGTGTAACAATCCAAACTGCAATGGAAATGAAACCTATAATTGTCAGGAACAAATGAAGAAATTGAAGTGTCAGTTTGATCCAAAGTGCAATTTAACTCCTGAATAATATTGTATTTGGAATAAAGGCTATTGCTGCAGAACCAGCAATTCCTTTGAAGTTATGTAGGTATTTCCTTCTGCATACATGCAAGAACAATGTCAAATATGCTGTTCAGGCCACAGTTAGCACATTGTGGAAACTGCTGGGCTCTGCCTCCCAAGTGTGTATTTTACCGAGAAGTTAGATTGTGGTGTTTTTTTATTTAAACAAGGCTTTTGCAGTAATAATGTTGTGAATTGTGGTGGAGTCCTGCTGCTTGGACTGAGAGCTGGAGCCAGCGCTGCTGTGGTGGATGGCACCACCAAGGGCAGCATGTTGCTGATGTGGCCTGACCAAGAAGATATTGCTGGGTCACTGTCCCAAGAATGAAATGGCCCAATCCAAAGAGCTGATGGTGAAATCGGAACGATAACAGAGTGGCAAATCTTTCTGTGCCACCATTAATGTTTGCAATTGCTGAGCCAATACCCATTGATGAGGAAAAGTCAATCCTGTATTAGAACCAGTATCCAAAGCACTTCACTGGAGAAATTGGACAGTTCGTTGCCCTTCTATAATTGCCCCCAAGCTTTTTATTTGAGACTTTTCTAGACTGTGCAACTGTGAAGAAATAGGTTTATAACATCCTTCATTTCCATGTTCCAGCCTGCCTGTCAGTGGCTTGAAATCCTGACACTCCTATTCAAGTTTCTAAAAATGTTTTTATTCTGAATGTAAATGTTTGCTAAAATTGACTTAATGGCACTTGATGACCATTTGCAGCTCTGAAAACATCAACTGCTGAAAGTGCAAGGGAGCTGGTGATTCTGGTTCTCCAGAAACTAAGAAGGTCATTGAAAAATAAGCTGAATACAATGTGTGACTGTCTACTAATAGCTAGCAGGTCTGGCTGCATCTGTGGAGTGAAAGCAGAGTTAATGTTTTTAGTTGAATGACTCATGTTCAGAACTTCAGACCTCTCTTAAGAAGGGTCACTTGACTCAAGGTGAACTCTGCTTTCTCTCCACAGATGCTGCAAAATATGTTGAGTTTCTCCAGCAACTTTTGTATTTTTTTCAGATTGTCAACTTCCACAGTTTGTTTTTTTACATTAAAGAAATTATTGACTGGCGTATAATCTTTGCTCTATCGTTAATCTTGTAAAAAGAGATTTTAGGTGGAAGCTTGCAGTGAATGCTGCAGACCTAATGCTCGGACTGAAACCTAGAGTTTTGGCGTATGCTCAGGATGGTATATTGCCAGCAGTGACCAATGAAGAGATTCTTCATTGATGAAGGGCTTTTGCCCGAAACGGCGATTTTCCTGCTCCTCAGATGCTGCCTGACCTGCTGTGCTTTTCCAGCTCCATTCTAATCTAAAATGAAGAGATTCCTGCCAGGGTTACTCATCAGTTGACAGTGCAGCTTAATTTCAAGAGTTGCTACTCCAGTAAGAGGGACACATTTCTGAGCCCTACTGTTCATACTGATCATTGTTGAGGCTGTAAAGGTGGGCACAATCAGGGAAATGAGGGAGGCAGGACTGAGAGAACATGCAGAGTCAAGATGTCAAAGAGAACTGGTCTATGTCAGCATGGCTTAGCAATGAGAAGGTGCCAGACTCCCTCCTGCAATTTCCCAAATTCGACCACCTCCCAGTTAAAGGTTAGTGAATAATTGAGTGAATAATGCATTAATACAAAGTCTTTCAAGAATCATTTCCAGCCCTTCAATGTTCAGGCCTTCAGTTGTTCACTTCAAAGCACTGGACTGTACAGTGAGGCTAAACATATTGAAAACACATTGACTACCTAACTCTCTGCTTCCAGACACTATTACATTGGCCACCTCCCCTCACCCCATCTCTTCCAAAAGAACAGACTAAGGTGTCCTGCAAACCTCTGTAGAAGTTGAAAAAAAGTCAGCATATATTGCAGTCATATCTTTTGAAAGTGGCCTTTTTTAACAGAATATAATAGAACTTAGAACAATACAGCACAGAACAGGCCCTTTGGCTCACGATGTTGTGCCGAACATTTGCCCTAGCTTAAGTACCTATCCATGTACTTATCCAATTACCGCTTAAAGGTCACCAATGATTCTGACTCTGCCACTCCCACAGGCAGCGCATTCCATGCCCCCACCACTGTCTGGGTAAAGAACCTACCCCTGACATCCCCCCTATACCTTCCACCATTCACCTTAAATTTATGTCCCCACGTAACACTCTTTTGCATCCGGGGAAAAAGTCTCTGACTGTCTACACTATCTATCCTAATGTAATCAGGAATTTCTGGAGTGCATTAATTTCTGTAAGATTTCTGTAGGAACTTCCTCTTGACAACATCTCTCAGTGCTATAGCAAACCCCACCATTCCAGACCACAGCCCCTCCCAATATTTGCATTACTCCTGGTGATTAGAGTGATTCCTCTCTTTTTTAAAAATATGCTGTATCAGCTCAATAGAGCCTTTTGATCTTCAGGGTTTATTTTCAAATGTTTGCAAGTCATTGATAAGTGTAAATCCTTTGTTTAATTTGTGCTTCACGATGACTTGTGGCTGGGGACATTTTGACAGACTAGATTGTCAGGAAGATGGGAATCAAAGTTTGCCAGAAATGAGGAAGCGAGTTTGATTTGATCTGATTTTGATGTGGTTTAATTATGCTTCATTTGGAATACAACAATGTGAAAAGGGAATGTTGGAGAACCATTGATTCCTTCAAAATGTTTTGTGCAATGCAACGAATGCCAGTTCAGACAACAGCAGCTCCATTAAAGAGGCTGCTAGACTGCCTCCCAAGGAATTTAAGGTTAGGGACAGAGTTGTCTTAAACAGTAGTACCACCACCCGAAATGCTGAGAAGGGAAATTACTTGCTGATCAATATTGAGGTTCTGTTTCTGGACATCGGAGCTATAGTGAAAACACTGAAGAATTGTGTTCCTTTCCTTCACCCCACCTCATCGCTTCTTTTAGTTTCTCTTTCCTGCTCATCCTCACTCCCCCACCCCCGATTCCACACTAACTCCAAAATCATCGCCATGGTCTCCAGAGTTTGGTGACATTTGATGAAGTATGGCTGCATATTTGAAGAAATATGGCTATGGATTGGGACCAGCTCCTGGTCTCCTCACCTTGGTCTATCTCCCATACAATGTCGCCATTGTATACTTCGCACTTTTTATAATTTAAGTTGGCCAGAGGCCATGTGTATCCACAGAGTCAGGCACATTCCCTAGTAATAGTCATTTGTTTGAATCAAGCTTATAAATTGCTTTCATGGTGAATTCAATACAGGCAGCATCACATCCACACCGTTTCACTGACATCATCAATGAATAGAAGCCTAAATACTGAGGTCATTACTGTGCTCTGGGTCAGAGATCTGTAATTACTCCCGGGTTTATTATGGTCAGGTCTTTCAGTAAACTCCAAACGGATGAAGGAGCAGGAAAGGAAAAGGAATAAAATTCTCTTTTCAACAAAACAGCCAATACTGACTAATATGACATGAACATTCAGTGAATTTGAATAATGAGAAATTACTATATTCGGATTCTGAATCAAACATTGAGCTACAAATTGTGCTTGTAAGGGTTAAATTAGCAATAGTGTATAAAGGGCTTGAGTTACTTTTTCAGAGATAAGGAAGTTAAACTTGAATCCTTGCATTTGGGATGTTGTCCCTCTGTCCAAGTGCAGACAAGTCTTGATTTGACCTCTTTACTCCCCACCGACCAACTCCTACCCTGACAGCCAAAACTTTCGATGTTAATAAGAAGTGCCAAACATTAATTTGTGATTATGCACATATTTAAAATGATTTAACTGGTAATTTATAACCAGTTGCAGCTGTGAAAATGTTGACACCTCACACTGTGAATTAGGTGGAAACCTAAGTTTGCCAGAAACTAAAAGGAACAAATTGGCAAGTAAGTTTGGTCTAATGTAAGATTTAAATCTGCTATATTATGGATCCAATAATGTGAAATGGAAGTGCTGGCAGTTGTTGTAAGATTATGTCAGGATTGCCTCACGAAGGCATCCCATGGCAGTGTGGTGAACACCAACACAGATGAGAACAATCACAGAAAACAACTGCTTGACTGGTTCAGAAATGCTTGGCTTATTTCGAAAGACCAATCTTGAATCAGCATAAAATATCCAAAGTTTTTCAATGGTCAGTTGAATTTTGCTTGTCTTTCAGTATTAAGGTCTTGCATAGACCAGAAATAGCTATAAACAATGGTGACATACTAAATAAATGGTTTTCTCTTCTTTTCACTCTGTACTGTCTCTTCCACACCCCAACCCCAGCATTCCCTCATTGTATTGTACTGTAGAGATCCTGTGGAAGTCAAAAGAACCCCATAACAACAGGACCAAGATGGTTTATGATGCATCTTGAAAACAAATAAAGTCCCAGCACCATTTTGTAGATCATAGGACAGCATTGTCAATACACTCCAGGGGGATGGGTGGTGAAGGCATCAATAACTAGTTACATTAGCAAGATTACAAGACTGGGATTCAAGGTATACTGCTCTGTCATTACCCCCTCATTAACTTCACCATTACAAGGCTAAAGTCGGGAGCATTGGAATCTTCACTGCTCACCTGGTGATTGGTTTGTTTGCAATAATAGTCAAGAAGCTCAATATGATCAAAGAGAGAGCAGTTTGATTGACTGGCAAAAGAACTAATGAACCTAATTTCCACCTCCTTCACCATCATTGAGCTACGATGTTGGGCTACATAGTACTTACACTCTACGGAATGAACCTCAGCAACTTATTAGCCTCACACTGAAAGGACCTTTCCTGTCTATAATCTCTATTTCTGAACAGAACAATGATCAGCTAAAGGTCTGTTACACCAGATTCTGACTTTGCATGGATATCTCTGTTCTGTTATTATCGCTATGGCAAAATAATGTGATTTATTAAAATTGCAGTCATTAACTAACTTATGAAAACTAATCGATCAGGCTTGGAATATTGAATCGCAAGTCTGCGATGTTTTTTGTTAAATTGCTTTGGACTTAATTCTGAATAAGTTTACTGATAGCAAATTACTTAATTTGTGCTCTTCGATGAATTGCAGTTCTGGAAACATTGTCAGTGCAAACAGTGAGGAAAATGGGAATGTAGGTTCTCCTGGATCAAGTGAAGTAATTGCAAAGTAAGTTTAGTTTCGTGCATGACTGACGAAGTCATTATTTCAGAATATGACAAACCATTAGGAAATAACTGGTGAGCTGGGAGTTTGGGCAATGTTATACAACGATCAGTGGTAACAACTCGGAGGCAATGATTTGATGAACTCTCAAAGAGGAACTTGCCTGTGTTCACTCCCAAGTCCTTTTAGTATGTGATACTGCAAAACCTCTCCGTATGAAAATCGTAGATTCCCTTTGAAGACCTCAGTTGAAGCTGCCTCCACCACTACACTATTAGGCAGTACATTCCAGTTTCCGAACTATGCTGTTTTTTAAAAAAAAAGGATTCCTTGTAACCGTTGTTTTATTTTGCCGATCATCTTAAATCGATGTCCTTTTCTTCTCAAGCCTTTTTAAAATAGAATCTGTACAGTATGGAAACAGGTCACTTGGCCCAACAAGTCCACACCAACCCTCCACAGAGTAACCAATCCAAATGTATTCTCCTCCCCTTTTACTCTACTCTATCCAAATCCCTCATGATTTTGAACACATGTAAAATGTATTCTTCACCTTCTGTTCTCCATAAAGAGCAGCCCGAGCTTCTTCAAACTATCCACTTAGTTCTCCAGTTGCTCATCTCTGGTACCATTTTTGTGTACCTTTTGTGCACATTCTCAAATCCCTTCCTGAAGCGTGCTGCATAAATACTAAACATGTGGGAAAAGCAGGACTGTTTATAACCATTTGTCATAATTTCCTTATTTTGCTAGTGACGGTCCTATTTCTAATGTTCAGAATCCTAATGATATCTTCAATCTGTACTGCCAACTTCATAATTTGTGTGCATACACACAATATGTATAAAATGCATTAAATATTAGACCGGGATCATTTCAGAAAGCATTGATCATTGTATCAAAAGATTTTAGCTTGTGTATTAAATGAACAAAGAACAATCCAGAATAATTCTGAGTTGGAGGAGGGCTGAGTTCAATGGGGCAAGAGGGCATTTGTGCGAGGGCATTTGAGCACAAATCTGGGCAACGTTCAGCTTCAGCTGTATAGTACAGCTTAACATTTCCACAAGCAGGAAATGGTGGCAAAAACAGTACTCTAATTCCCTGCATGATATTGCAAAGGATATGGATTATTGTTAACCTCAGTGAGGACCATGCTAAATATAGACTGTTCAGAGGGGAAATAAAGAGTAAGGGAGACTGGCAGCTAACTTTAAAAGGGAATCCAAAAGTCATCATTAGTCACAAACAGTGAAAGGGTACCAAAGGAATGAGTGGGGCCAATTCTCATTCATCTCCTGTTTAAACGTCATCGGGGCAGGGGCCTGGCTGAGGTATTATGAAGAGGATGTTGATGTCCAGTTCATGGTGAAACAAAATGTAGTTGAGACTTGGATGAGATGAAGTTTGACAGAATTTTAGAAAGGCTAAAATAAAACAAAATTGTAGATGCTGGAAATCTGAAACAAAAATGAAACTGCTGGAGAATCTCAGCAGGTCTGGCAGCATCTGTGGCGGGAAAGCAGAGTTTTAGTTTTCGGGTCCTATGACCCATTGAGTATATCCAGCTCTTTCTTTTTCAATGAGAAAGGCTGATCATCATTGAGTGTTGTAACTGATAACAGCGAAATTGGAGATACCTGAGGATACAGAGGAAAGTAACATTGAAGCTGCAGTGGGAATATCCACAACAACCGAATCCTGTTCAAATAGAGGCATGAAATCAGAGACAGGAAAATCACAACATTTCAAATACTTTTGTTCAAAATTGTCTGGATAAATCCAGCAACCAGATTCATCTTAGTGGTAGGAAAGTTTCTAATGAACTGTACTCACAGCTCAAGCAACAATACTGGGAGATCATATGGACTAAATTTATATGCTGACTAAAAATTTAATATGTAACCTGTTCACCTAAATCAACTGATGAAGGCTCATAATTCTGAATCTTCAGTTTTCTTGGGTATTTAATCCAGTTTAGAAACGTAGAAAATAGGGCAGGAGCAGGCCATGCAATCCTTCGAGCCTGCTCTGTCATTCATCACGATCATGGCTGATTGGAGTATGACCTTGTTTCATTAAATTATTTGATCAAGGCTTGAAATGCAGCATTGTGAGACTTCTGCTTTTTAAATGTCTGACAATAAATTATAGACCCAGACACCATTTTAGTTTGCTTTTAATTTTGTGGTTATTGATCAATTGCAATTTAACAGACAGAGCATTCAACAAAATTATAGACTCAATTCTACAGAAAAAAAATGGACGAAAAAGTAAGTTTGATTTGTCATGTGACTAAATTGTATTTTTAATGTGGAATCGAACACCATGAGAGAAATTGCTGGAGAGTCAGAATATCCTGCAAAATAATGTAGAGACTTTCTCATGAAGACATGCCCCGAAAACCAGTCGACATTGTTTGTCCTTGAATTTTTCCAAAAACCTTTCAAGGATTATGATCAATATGTATGGTTGTCTCAGATACATTACTGGCAAATGTTGTAACGCCAATACCAAACTCAAGGTCTCTTTCTCAACTTTAAACATTCCTAGGAGAAATTGAGGATGGCAGAGTCTGGAGATCAGAGATGAAAAATGTGTTGCTGCAAAAGCACAGCAGGTCAGGCAGCATCCAAGGAGCAAGGAATCGACGTTTCGGGCATTAGCAATAGTCAGTAATTTCTATCAGTGTCCACCGTTACAGCTACAAAAAATCCTCTAATATCTCTCCTCAATGGGTCATTCTTCCCCTTTGAATGTGGGCAGTGAGCACTCAGCTCTATCTTTTTTTTGTCAGCAAATGGCTACCTTACTTCCAGCCTGCTCTCAACAAGAGGTTAACTTGCACTGTCAAAGTGTGGCAATACTGAGAGGAATCCTCCCCATACATGACCCATGCTATGATCACAAGAGAGGGGCTTATGCCCGAAACGTCGACTCTCCTGCTCCTTGGATGTTGCCTGACCTTTCAAATATTCCTGTTGATGAATGTTTAGCTTCCTGAGAAACAATTGATAAGTCTTTTTATCTTCTCGATGCTTTCTGTAAGAGTACAGCACCAACACTTCTATCACTTGCATCGATAACTACATTGAATAGCTTTGGGTTATTAGTTGTCGCTAATATTGGGGCAGTAGTTAACACAACTTTCAGGCTGACAAATGCCTTCTGACAGTTTTCCATCCATTGAAACTTCCTGCATTTCTACGCAATTCAGTGAGTGAAGCAGCCACACTGCTAAGACTCCCTACAACTTTCTGATAAAACCCACTTGTAGCACTATCAAATGCAGAACAACCTCTGTTATATGAACGTCAATTATCCAAATTTCAGATTATCTGAACAAGATCTCAAGGTCCTTTGTTTGCAATCTGATCAGTTATCCGAGCAATGCATTATCTGAACAATTAGTTATTCGAACAATTAGTTATCCCCACCCGTCTAATGTGGATAATCAAGATTGTTTTGTAGTCGTACTGCTCTTTTGGTCGATGAGGACACCTGTCCATGTTCAATAACATGGTCCAGGAGAGTGATTTGTGTTTTCTTGAGTTCGCTGTCAGCCAGGTTTATCACCAAGCCTGCCTCTCAAAGTCGAGTGAATAATTTTGAGAAATTCTGCAAATTTTCCCTCCATGTGTGACTAAAAACCAGGTCATCAATGTGTACCACGCAATTGAGGAATGAAGAAATTGCGTCATTGGTTAGTCTTTAAAATGTAGCTGGCACATTCTTCATACCACATGACATGGCTGTAAACTGTACAGTGCATTTTGGTGTCATGAAAGCCAAAATTGTCTTCACATTTTTGAATAGAAGTAGCTGAAGGGATCCTTTGAGTAAGTCGTACAGAGAAATATAAATTGCTAGTCCCATCTTCTCAATATGGTCTTCCAAACTTGATTTAGGACATGTATCAGATTTAGTAACTGCATGGATTATGCATAGGTCCACACGTAATCATTGGATATGATCTGGCTTTGGTATCACTGATGTAGGTGAGCTCTATTCACTACGACAGATTTTGATTATATTGTCTTTCAGCAAGTGTTCAGTCTCTTTCTGAACCTGTGCCAACCTTCAAAGGTTAAATCTGTAAGATGTTATTTGATTGGAACAGCATTTCCTCAATCAATATTATGTGTAGTGAGATTAGTAATTCCCAGGTTATTCCCACATATCTCTCCATGTGATTATACTATTTATTTTGGGTCATTTCGATTTTCATCTGGAAGGGAACTCAGCAGTTTATCCCAGTTTCCCAGAACTTCCTCATTGTTCAATTTAATTTGAGGAGACAAATTCACAATCATCTGAAATTATTTTATCACTCTGTGTTGTAACCAGTACCACATTCTCTTTTGTTTTCCTATCAAAATAGCTTTTGAACAAAACACATCTCTTCAAGCCACAGAATGGTCACAGAAATAAGTGGAGCAGTAAGCCATTCAGCCCCTTAAGCATGCACTGCTGTTCAAAATGACGATGACTGATTATTCAACTCAGTACCCTGTTCCATCATTCTTTCTGTAAGCTTTGATCCCTTTAGCCCGAAAAAAAAACTATTACGTTTTGGACTCAATCAATTTCTATGACAGTGAATTCCAAAGAGTCACCACTGTCAGGGTGAAGAAAGGTTTCCCATCTCAGTCCAAAATGCCCGAGCCAGTATCCTTAGACCGTGAGCCCTGGTTCTGGACTCCCCAGCCGTGGAGAACATCCTTCCAGACTATCTAATTCTGGACATAAACACTGACTTGTGCTACATCTTGTGATCTTAGCCTGGGTCAATATGGGGAGAGTTGTTCTCAGTATTGCCACACTTTGACAGTGCAAGTTAACCTCTTGCTGATAGCAGGCTGGAAATAAGGTAGCCATTTGTTGCTAAGGAAGAGATAGGACTGAGTGCTCACTGCCCATATTCAAAAGGGAAGAATTACCTATTGATGAGAGATATTAGAGGACTTTTTGTTGCTGTAACGGTGGACAGTGATAGAAATTACTGACTCCTGTAGAACACACAGGGAATCAGCAAAGGTGACCCAAAGTGCTGATTCCTAATTACACATGTTGCACTTTCCAAATGACAACAGCCCATTGGTTGAAGAAGTTTTCCTTTATTTAAAATTAAAATGCCCATCGATGTATGATACACTTCTGGAGTAGGTGGGACAGGAAGATAAGCCTACTCAGTCTAACCTAGGAACTTAAGCTACTGATCTAGGGTAGGGAGACTACCATTCGATGATAAGAGGCCTGTTTGGCATCTCATACAGAATCGATGCAATTGCCCTTAATTGCTTCATTAATCCCTGGGGATGTAAGTAATAAGCCACTTGTCAGAGTGTTGTGTTTTGCTCAAGTGTCACTGAGTAGTGTGCTGATCTTTAAGTCGGAACGTTCAGGGTTCAAGATCTACCCTCGGGGTTAAAATAGACTAATTGATACTGCCACAGCAGTGCTGTCCTGAGATAATCCTACACATCAGACATATATGAGGCATTAAACCAAAGCCACTTATTATTTTGAACTAACGTGAGGAGATTATACTTGGTGTCCCGGCCAATATTTATTGCTCAATCCCGATGAGCAGATGATCCAGTCATCATCTCCTTCCTGGTTTTCTCATGGCACACAAATTAAATATCACTTTTCTGACATGTGACTACATGATCAAAAGTACTTCGGTTGTTGTATAGAATATCTCTGATTGAAAATTGATTTGTCAGAACCTGGATGTATTGTTACTCAACTTTGCTGTTCATTTTTTTATTCTCTTCACTCTATGCTGTAAGAAAAAACTCCTTTCCAACTTCCACCAAAGGAGAATGAGACAAAGTTCAGTGCTGTAATATTGCACTTTGTACTAACCTCTGGATGAAACTAAAATACCATTCAATGCAAATATAAAACGAATTGAACCAGTTTTAAATGTTTAAAACAAATTATATATTTCACCAAAGGAGTGTATTGAAATATTTCAATAGTTCTCGTTGTGTCAAGTACCAGCAAACAGTGGAGTCTGTTCCAATCTATTTTATCTTGTCGAAAGAATAGGCTGAGGAAAAGAGCAGTGCATTATGGACTCCTTCAATTTAAGAATGAGGAAAGGAGTACAGTGTGGATCAGTGATTAACAGCAGGAACAGTACTCTCCAGGTTAGAATAGATGTGCAGTGGAATATACTAAAATGATAGAATGAGAGAAGCTGAAGTGGGATATTGTCAGCTGAATGTTTTATAAGTCTGTTCAAATCGGGTCAGTCAGAATCTTATTAAATGGTGGAGCAGGCTTGAAGGGCCAAGTGACCTATCCTCGTTCATTGTTCATACCTCGAAACAATAATGTTAGTTACTCAAGTGGAAGTATTAAACACACATTTTAAACTGTTACATGGGTACGTGCTGATATTTCCATCTATGACTCCCTGGGTTTGATAACATGTAATTGACAGTGGCCCCAGGGGTTCTGCATTTGTTTCAGAGATCTGGAAAGAGATGTTTAGGATAGTCTGAGATTGCATTAAGATGTTATATAAATGCACAACTTTTCTACTTGTCTTCCTGCGAGGGTAGAGAGGGTTTTGCTCTTCATCAAACCTGTGCATCATTTGACTTCAATCTGCTTTTCTTTTTTGCATTATTGTGTGGAGTTTATTCTCTGAAGTCAATAGCCTGGGTTTTGCCCAAAGTTTAAGAGGTTTTTACTCATATTGGTGAGTTTCTGTATCCCATGAGGTAGATTCATTGCAATCAGTAATGGGAAATATAGCAGATCAAATAAAATGTTGTTAACTGTAATTAGGTCATTTAACAGGGATAACTATGTGCTGTTCTATGCCCCTCAGGATTTAGAAGCCTTTTCAATGGGGCCACTACTGATTTTCCCAAGGCACTATACTAGTGAACTCACTGAGACTGAAACCTTTATAATCTGGGACAATGATGAAATACACACTGACTGGAACTGCAACTTATCAGAAAGACGAGGGAACAGGGAGAGATTGGGGCCGAAGCTCAGAACACAGAGGCACTGTAAACCCAAGCACCCATTGACACAGCTTCTCGAGATGAGTTATGATGTGGTTCTGCACTATTCGGGTCTGATCTCTGATCAGAACCAATGCTTCTCTGTCAAACCTATGTGGTTTGTGGAAACAAATCATGTCTGCTCGGAGGCAACTACAAAGCTCTCCTGCAATAATGTGACACAGAATCAAGTGAAATTTGGAGTATCCCCTTTTGGGGCTTCTTGCATCCTTTCAAGTGGCAGCTGAATTTGTTGATCAGGTATCAGTTACCATCGAATTGGATGAAATCTTGTTAGTGGTTCATTTATTTACATTTCCCTATCTCTGAGGTTTGCCCCATTTCTTTATTAAAGAGCCAATGGGTGTGAGATCTCTTTAGTGCTGTCCATAGGAGAGCCGTGCTCCTGCCACTGTGCAACTTCATATTGATATCTGCCTTTAAAAACAATCTGAATCTATGGTCACATACTGGTGTCGGAACTGAGTAGGGCTCATAATAGAATGACCAACTCGACAACTGCTACAAACCAATGTGGGCTAGATTTTCCAACTGTCATTATCACAAGGGTGCTTTTGGTGCCGCATTCACTATTCAGAATAGCAATTGGTTTTTCTGCTCATGCAGAATTTCTCTCTATTACTTTAAGTAATATTGTAATGATTGTGGTTTGTTTCTATTTATTTCTGTTCCTCAATGACTTTGAAATTCTTACTGTAAAAGGATCAAAGGCAAAGTAATGCCATTCTTCTCTCTCCAGTAGTACATTGTTGCTGGTTTTCCTCTGAGGCCAGTGCAGAACTCTACCAGTTCATTGTAGGCCTGATACATTATAGTTAAGTTTCACCTCTGCCAGCTGGTACAACATGGAAATTTGAGTATTGATGAAAATAAAGATTTTTTTAAATTTAAGTCTTTATTATTGTACTTATCAGGACACACTCAAGAATACCAATGGGAAGGAAGAAGACATTTAATCTGTCTGGGTAATGAGTGCTGATTGGTAAAGGCCTGGAGAATGGACCAGCTGATGATTGGCAGTTTACTGCCAATGCTTGTTGTGATTCGACTAAATTGGTGATGGCCATTCTCTGATTCATTTGGCAGGGCAATACCTTAACCACTCAGGCAACCTGCCAATTGAAAACTTAACAAAGTTTAGCTGTTAATTGTCCGTCACCATCTGACCCGCCCATTTCCATTGGGGACATCTCGATCAATCATTGTGCACTTTCCAAAGCTGCAGAACTCTTTTCCTGTTCAGTGTAAACTGTTGTTTCCCTTTACATCAAAATCCTTGCAGCTATGCTGATGCATGCAAGACAAAAAAAAAAGAGTATGTCCTATTTTACAGCAATACCCAATTTCTGTATTTGCAAACAACTGTTTGAAAATGGGAACCTTTTGTTAATGGAGGATCCAACATCCGGCTGATATGATTAAAATGGAGGAGAAAGTGAGGACTGCAGATGCTGGAAATCAGAGCTGAAAATGTGTTGCTGGAAAAGCGCAGCAGGTCAGGCAGCATCCAAGGAACAGGAGAATCGACGTTTCGGGCATAAGCCCTTCTTCAGAAGGGCTTATGCCCGAAACGTCGATTCCCATGATTAAAATGGAATCTAGTTTTCGAATTTGAAATAATTTAACCCCCTGACAAGCCCACTTTGTACATGCAGATCCTCTTTGAATATTGTATCAGTCTGGCTGTTGAAAGCCAGCTTTGGAAAGTTGTTTGATTATGTTAACTTCATTTAATGAATTGCTGAACCGGTGGAAAATACATTCTATTGCATTTACAAAACTAAGATATCTTGTGAAATCAGGAGATGTGCACAATGCAAATGAACATCCCATTTACTGCTGGCCTGGACAAGACTGGTAAATTTAAACTGGCGCTTATAGAGAAAAGACTGAGAACTTAACTGGCTCATTATCATCTAATGTATTGAGTTTAAACTTATGTCTGTCTGTAAATTCTTCAAGGCCTTGGTCCATGCTGCCTCTTGTACCCCTAATATACACACTCTGTTCTTTTGGTTCTCTGATTGCTTTATATCTTTTTGTCCACGAGTATGGTCAAGTCCCCTTAATTAGCTGGACTTTACTGATAAACTTCCTCAGATGCCCTCTTTACTCATTCTCTCTTTGAAAGCTTACTTAAAAGGCAGTTTCATGTTTCTGGTCATTGGTCCAAACTCTACTGATACATGACAACAACCTTCTCCTGTTTGGCTTTCGGTGCATCCTTTTCCAGTTTGGAAGGTCGAACTCAAATGCTGAATATAGGGTTAAAGACAGGATTCTTGGCAGGGTGGATAAACAGAGGGATCTGGGTGTGCAAGTACATAGATCCCTCAAAGTTGCCACCCAAATGGATAGGTTTGTTAAGAAAGCATATGATGTTTAGGCTTTCATTCACAGGGAAATTGAGTTTGAGATCCGCGAGGTTTTGCTACAGCTCTACATGTCACTGGTGAGACCACGATTGGAATATTGTGTCCAGTTCTGGTCACCCTCCTATAAGAAGTATATAGAGGCTTTGGAGAGATTGCAAAGAAGGCTTACCAGGATGCTGCCTGGACTGGAGGGCTTGCCTTATGAAGAAAGGTGGAATAAGCTCAGACTTTTCTCTCTGGAGAGAAGGAGGAAGTGAGGAGACCTGATTGAGGTGTCCAAAATAATGAGAGGAATAGATAAAATCAAAGCTAGAGAGTTTTCTGCATGGCAGGAATGACAGGTACGAGGGGGTCATAGTTTTAAGATATTAGGAGAAAGGTGTAGAGGAGACGTTAGAGTAGGTTCTTTACACAGAGAGGTGTGAATGCATGGAATACATTGCCAGCGGTGGTGGCGGAAGCAGAGTCATTAGGGACATTTAAGTGACTGCTGGACATGCACATGGTTAGCAGGGAGTTGAGGGATGTGTAGGTTGTTATTATATTTTACATTAGGATTAAAACTCGGCACACTGTCGTGGGTCTGAGGGCCTGTTCTGCGCTGTACTTTTCTATGGTCTACGTGAAAGCATCTCATAAATGTGAGTAATAATGTCCACTTTTGGCAGATTTAATTGATTCTAATTGGAATGTATCTGCCAAACCTTTAGCAAAACTGAATCAGCCAACAGCTTCAAACTGTGCGCACATCCATCACATCACATTGCTGTTCCTCATTAACTCTTCAAATACACTGCTCCATTCCAAATAGCGGACCATCCCGTTCCCATTCAGAGACATTTGTTTCTGATGGATGGAAGCGGTTGTTTCTGTACTTCTGCCATTTTTATTGAACTCATCTCAAGCTACACTTTAGAATTTGACAGTCAGGCCAAGACTGTTTGTGTTAAGCTTTATCAATTTTGACCAGTTTTCCAGCTCTTCATGTTCTTGAATATTGGAATGGGACTGCGGTCTATCAGGCCTCAAGGGACAGGCAGCAAGGTCATTAGGTGGATAGTAGGGTGGAAGATGACAAGGGAAGGAAGGAGTTTCTGTGGCTCTCATATTTCCACCTCCGTAGTGTTTTATTGATCCCAAATTCGGGAAAGGATGGCTACTCAGGTGGTCAATGTAGAGTCTGTTCCCGCCAGTGCTGGCAGTTTATTAGCAGTAGGTGGGTCCTCTATTGCGTGGGAGACCTCCTCCTGCATCCTAGAGACACGCCTGCAGGATGTCCCTCCTAATGAAGTACCTCATGGCTCACAACAGGGTATCCAATCTGCATACTGGATCAGTCTCCTGTCCATGGTAGCGATTATTACGGGAACTGGAAATCAGAGTATGTGAGTGAAAGAAGCCGTGAGGGCTAGAGTGTTCACAACATTCCCAGGACCAGGTTGGCAGGTCCTACTGAAGCCATTAATAAGTCATTAAGATCCCCCAATTGGTGCATGGACAATGGGTTACTCCTACTCCAATAAGAGTATTGTGATTAATGCTTTTTAGTGCTATTAAGCAAATAGTGAAGTGTGGCCATGTGATAAAATCATTTACATTCACTGCTGAATACTCGGGACTTTTTGTGAGAAACTTTATAATTTTTCTAGCTGTTCTGAATACACTTTTTATTTCATACAATGGTGATTTTCTACATAGGGTTACAGAGGAAAAACAGACCATTAGGCACAATCAGTCCATGCCAGTGCTTATGTTCCACTCAAGGTGTTTCACATCTTTCCTCATCTAAATCGCCCATTGTAATTCTCTATTCCCAACCCTTCCAAGTGCTCGCCTAGTTTCCTTGAAATACATCTAACTATTGATTTCAACTATTCCGTCTGGTCACACATTCCCCATTCTCATCATTCTTTCAGTGAAGAGGTTTCTTCTGAATTCCCTTTTGGATTTCTTGAGGTACCGCCTTATATTGACAGCCTCTAGTTATGTTCTACCCCAAAGTGAAATGTTTTCTCTGTACCTTCTCTTTTCAAAACCTTTTATGAGTTTAGAACTGTCAGCCTTCTTTTCAAGAGAGAAGTGAACAGCACAACAATTCTTCCTTGATATGCACAGCCAGAAACTTGTGTAGCATTTTTATAAATCTTCTCTTCACTCTTTCTCATACATTCTATAATATGTCAACTCGACCTGCAAGCAATACTCTTAATTATAGTCAACCAAATTTTTATAGGGACCCTACTTTCAAATCTATCCCTTTCGAGATAAAGCTTAGAGCTTTGTTTGCATTTTTATGACCTTTGGAACCTGTGGTGAAATTGTTGATGACTGATGTAATTGTCTGAAATCCCTTTGTTTGTCTCCCTCACTTCGACGTGCATCTTTGAATAAATGACCTGCACATTATTCCTACCAAGATGTAACACCTTACGTTTATCTGTGTGGATCTTCATTTGCTAATTATTTGAACATACCCTAAATTAATTAATGATCGCTTGCAACCTCTTGTAGTCTTCAGAATTGGCTACATTTCAACATTCCTTTCCAATTTGGTGTCATTGAATTGCTCATTTTTTTTGTCGTAATTAGATACAATATTTAATTTGCAGTTTTACTTTATTTTGTTTTGAATTTTTAGAGAGGTGCAGTAATCCACACGGTAACTATAACAACTAAATGTAGAATGACAGATAGATGAAAATTATTACAAACACAGGGTTAATTAATAGACTCTATTAACTGCAAGGTCAAAACAGGGAATTATTTTTTACACGAATGATATGGTGAGATTATCCGTAGTGCAATAACTTTTTATCCATTTTTTTGTTGCAGTTTATTTCCTCAGGTCTTTCTGTGCTACTGGTACGAAATTGAAAAGGCACCCATCCTCCATTTTACGCTAAATGATAATTTTTTAAAAAAGCATTTATATAAAATGTAACATGATTTATGAAGCCATCCCTCTGGGCTTATACATATTCACAGCCATGTAGAGTTATATAGGGAGAGGCTGAATAGGCTGGGGCTGATTTCTCTGGAGCGTTGGAGGCTGAGGCGTGACTTTATAAAATCATCAGAGGCATGGATACGGTGAATAGACAAGGTCTTTTCCCTGAGTTGGGTGGAGTCTCACCTAAACCTATACTCGTGAGTATAGGTTTAGAGTGAGAGGGGAAAAAGTTGAAAGTACCTAAGGAGTAACATGTTCATGCAGAGGATGGTGTGTATAGAATGAACTGCCAGAGGAAGCGGTGGAGGCTGGTGCAATTTCAACATATAAAAGGCATCTGAGTGTGTATACAAATAGGAAGGGTTTAGAGGGAAATGGGCCAAGTACTAGGAAATGGGACTAGATTAGTTTAGAATATCTGGTCAGCATGGGCAAGTGAGACTGAAAGGCCTGTTTCCAAGTTGTAAATCTCTATGACTCTATGATCTACCCCTTTGCTCTTAATGTACTAGTCGAATCTCTTTGGATTATCTTGAACATTATCTCCCAAGACTATCTCATTTTCCTTTCTTGCCCTCCTCATTTCCCTCTTTAGAATGTCCCTGCACCTCTTGGACTCTTCGAGATTCACTTGATCTCATTTATCTATATCTAATATATGATTCATTCTTAATCTGAACCAGAGCCTCAATATCTTTATTCCTCCAGTGTTCCCTCCTCTTACCAGCCTTATCTTCACACTAACAGGAACATCACGCCTCCGAACTCTCGTTATCTCACTTCTGAAAGCTTCACTCTTGCCAGCCGTCCCTTGAGCTGCAAACAGTCTACTCCGATCAACCCTTGAAAGGTTTTGTCTCATACTATCAAAATTTGCTCTAGTCCAATTAAGAACTTTAACTTATATATAATGCCAATCCTTTCCATAGATATTTTACAACTAATCGAATTATGACCCCGGCCCCAAAAAGCTCCCCTACTAACCATTCAGTCCCTTGCCCTGCCTTGTATCACAAGAGTAGGTCAGGTTTGATCCTTCTGTGATAGTTACGTCTGCATATTAATGAAGAAAATTGACTTTAGCACTTACCAAATTCCTCACCATCCAAGCTCTTAAGACCATGGCTGTCCCACTGTATGTTTGGAAGTTTAAAATCCTATTATTCTTCAATATAAATAAGATCTTTCAACATATTTGTTACTCAATTTCACTCTGACTACTGGGGGGACTATTACAATTGCATCAAAGTAATCATGCCCTTCTTATTTATGAGTTCCATCCACATAGCTTCACTGGACCATCCCTCAGAAATACCTTGTGTTAGAACAGCACTTATATTTCACCACAAGAAAAATTGACTCCAATCTCCTTCTAGCTCTTCCTATTTCTGCCGTACCTTTGATAGTGAGATGGGCTTTGAACATAAATTATTCAGTTTACTGGTGATGGTTCGTAGTTGAAAATAAAGATACCATGGGTGATTTGGGTGATGGGAAATAAAAGGTTACATTGTGTGGAAGGAAAATTCTGGATATAAACAAGAATTTTACAAACCGATCTCCATTCTGTCTGCCCAGGTCTTGCCTTCACCACTGTACCTCCAGAGGACTTTGCTTTTATTTTGATGAGTTCAAGTTAATCTCAGCCGCTGTTTTGTACTTGTCAACCATTTGTTAACGGGGGTTTGCCGTTTCAGAATATAGGTTACCTTATTGTGTACCTTCTCAGAGTTCAGTGTTTGGAGTCCTTGTTGGTTGACCCTGTGCTTTGGTATATAATGCAAAATTACAGAAAAATATTAATAGCAAGTTAAGGTAAAATGTTAGGATATTGGAAGAACAGCTAAGAGCATCAAGTTTGACAGAGGGTTGTGGGACAGGACATGGAAAGCAGCAGGGTTTCCAAAACTTCTCATCTCTGCCTTCCCTGATCGAAATCAACCTGCGATTTATCATTTATGAGGATTGTTATTCATTAATATCGGTGTGTCAGATAGATCTCAGTCTCAGGGAGGTGTGACGTGCTTCTTTGTTTTGTGATGAACTCAGAGGAACATACAATAGTAAGGGAGTAAACCCAAAGGGGTGAAGGAGCAGAGGATCCCCCGTGTGTATGTGCACAAATCAGGGAATGTACAATGACACATGGACAGAAGAGCAAATAATCCCAACTTCATCAATAACGCTGTAGAGAACAAACACAAAGCAATTATATTAAACTCAAATAAAACAGTCTCTTGTCTCACCTGGAATGTTGCATCTTGTTTCTGGTGCCACGTTTTTGAAAAGATGCGAAGTTATGAGATTGAGTGCGTGACTGATTCACAACACTATTCCCGGGATGATACACCTCACCAACTCTGAGAAATGGAGAATGTTCTCCTCTGCTGATAGTTTCCAGACTCTGTGAACAGTTGCTCTGATTGGTTCTCAATTCAGTCTTGCGTCACATAGATCCCAATGGCTGAATATTTCAAGTACTCATGAGCTCTGCCTGATCAACATCGACCTCTGATTTATTATTTGGGAGGGTTGCTGTTCAGTAATATCCCTGTCTCAGATAGATCTCAGTCTCATTCCCTGGGATTTGACAGGTGTGGTGTGTCAAATAGACCCCAGGAATTGTGCTCCATGAGATTTAGGTGTGAGAAAAACGCCAGTCCTGAGAATCCGCCCTTGGATTGTGCACGTGTTTTGTCTGAATACCTGACTGAACGATGACATTTTTGGCTGATGAATGTTTCGTTGGGCGCTTTAGGTGGCGATTTCTGCATTACTAACCCAGGCTTTCCCCACATTGGAAGCACTTTTAGTTTAGACAGTGTAGAGTAAAGTTTCAAACTCCTTTGCCTGCCTTTTATAGGCTTCTGGTGGAGCAAAGCTCCTCATTTGTATCATTAGATGACCCGAGGTCGTGACCCTTTGTGCATAAGAGGAAATGTTCACTAATCATTCTGCCTCTGGAGTGTTCCATCAGGCATATCGTGTGATAGATGTATTGACATTAGTGGGCTGCATGGTAGCACAGCATTAAACTAAATGACTGGATGAAACACAACCAAACAGAACAAGTGAAAGCATTTGGCTGGGAAAGGAGTAGGATGTGGGAAAATGTATTATTACTGACTGGCCTTGAAGAAAAAATTAAGTAAACTCAAGATTAGTGCATATTCATTCGAGATTTATTAACAATTTCAGAAAGCATTTTTATCCAAAAAGTTGATGTAAAAGCGAACAGAAGTGAATATAATGGCTGGATGCCACATTGAGATGAGAACACATGCGCTGTGAGCTGGGAATTTTCTGTACATCAGTAACAGTCACAAGAAAGGGAATACAAAGGCTCATCAGAAAGGGTTACATCAGTAACAGTCACAAGAAAGGGAATACAAAGGCTCATCAGAAAGGGTTACATCAGTAACAGTCACAAGAAAGGGAATACAAAGGCTCATCAGAAAGGAGTACATCAGTAACAGTCACAAGAAAGGGAGTACTAAGGCTCATCAGAAAGGGTTACATCAGTAACAGTCACAAGAAAGGGAATACAAAGGCTCATCAGGAAGGGTTACATCAGTAACAGTCACAAGAAAGGGAATACAAAGGCTCATCAGGAAGGGTTACATCAGTAACAGTCACAAGAAAGGGAGTACTAAGGCTCATCAGAAAGGGTTACATCAGTAACAGTCACAAGAAAGGGAGTACTAAGGCTCATAAGGAAGGGTTACATCAGTAACAGTCACAAGAAAGGGAGTACTAAGGCTCATCAGAAAGGGTTACATCAGTAACAGTCACAAGAAAGGGAATACAAAGGCTCATCGGGAAGGGTTACATCAGTAACAGTCACAAGAAAGGGAGTACAAAGGCTCATCAGAAAGGGTTACATCAGCAACAGTCACAAGAAAGGGAATACAAAGGCTCATCAGAAAGGGTTACATCAGCAACAGTCAGAAGAAAGGGAGTACTAAGGCTCATCAGAAAGGATTACATCAGTAACAGTCACAAGAAAGGGAGTACAAAGGCTCATCAGAAAGGGTTACATCAGTAACAGTCACAAGAAAGGGAGTACTAAGGCTCATCAGAAAGGGTTACATCAGTAACAGTCACAAGAAAGGGAATACAAAGGCTCATCAGAAAGGGTTACATCAGTAACAGTCACAAGAAAGGGAGTACTAAGGCTCATCAGAAAGGGTTACATCAGTAACAGTCACAAGAAAGGGAATACAAAGGCTCATCAGGAAGGGTTACATCAGTAACAGTCACAAGAAAGGGAATACAAAGGCCCATCAGAAAGGGTTACATCAGTAACAGTCACAAGAAAGGGAGTACAAAGGCTCATCAGGAAGGGTTACATCAGTAACAGTGACAAGAAAGGGAGTACAAAGGCTCATAAGGAAGGGTTACATCAGTAACAGTCACAAGAAAGGGAATACAAAGGCCCATCAGAAAGGGTTACATCAGTAACAGTCACAAGAAAGGGAGTACTAAGGCTCATCAGAAAGGGTTACATCAGTAACAGTCACAAGAATGGTAGTACTAAGGCTCATCAGAAAGGGTAGGTAACCATTCTGAGTAAGGAACTAATAAAAGCAAAACAAATTGGCTTCAAACAACTGGGAAGCTGCAAATTCTTCCAACCACAACCATCTCAAAGATATCAAAGTAAAAAGGAAAATCCATCAATAATTGTCTCAGTTACACGCTGATAAACTGAAGTAATCTCACTGTTAGAGTGAGCAACAGGACAGATTGTAGATTGGGAATTCAGAGACCTTGATAAGCAGATCAGGAAAATCAAGGGGGTCCACAATTCATTCACTTAACCTGGAAAAGAGAGATAAAGCAATGACGCTGATATTTATGATCAGGGACTTTCAGACTTAATGTTTATTCAATGGCACACTTAGAGATTTCACAAAACATATTGGGCTGCTTGGCGTGAGAAAGATGTGATTATTCTCACCTTCACCAGAGTGACGGCAGCGCTGTAGAAAATACTCAGGACGAACAAGGTGATGAATGTGGAAGCAGTTGTCCAGATGTTGCTGTTATCATCCTCATAGTCTTCAATCCAAGTGCGATCTATTGAATCTATGAATATAAAGCCGAGAGAACGCATTTAGATTGTTTATTGATCCAGATCGATGTATCTGCATCCAAGTCATGTAATTAGAGACCATTACATCTTCATAAAGCTGTCAGGTATTTCTCAAGTGTGACTCTTATCTGTATCTATTAGTGCATTATTGACTCTCAGCAAGAAAATACAAATACTAACTGCACATGTTCTTTCTTCATTGTCCATGTCAGAATGTTTTAAATTATTTTTCTTTCAATCTATTATTTAAGGATATTATTATTGAAGAATGCTGATAACTAATGATTATTTTAATTGAATCATTATATTTTAAATATAGGCTGTGACAGCACTTTAGTTGAAAATTGTGGCCATCACTGAATAAAAGTTCAAATGTGGTTCTCATCTTTATGTATTGGTGACCAATTGCTTGGCAAATCATGAATATAAGTGACATCACAGTCAGGACATTGCTTCATATTTTTGTTTGTAGGATCTGTACATTTAGGAAGAAGTGTTTGTACATGTGTCCCTTAATTTATTTGATCTACTGCTTGGTGTGTTTGGTTTTCCTTCAATGTTTGTGTATGTGGTTATGAGAGTCTCTTACTTCACTCTTGCCCATGTTGGAGTCTGTGCGTGAATAAACACATTCCTGTTCCTTTACTGCTGGTGTGCTCATGTGTTTGTGTACCTAAATTTTGGTCTTTTCACATTGTGTCAGCATCATCACGCTAATATGCCACTTCGTTGCTGCCTATGCTTATCTTGTAATTTCTTTGTGAGTGTTCACTTTTCATTAGTGCTATCTAAAATGTGTGGTTATGTGTCTGTTTCAGATCCTACCTACATTAGGTTATTTTCATGTTTATGCTTACTAAATGTTAGCATGCAATGTTCTGTTTTGATGGATGTTTATCTTTATATGATGATGTTTGCTTGTGTGACAATCTTTCCCAAACCATCTCCTGAGAAGCTTGTTTGTGTTACTGTTTGTGGATGCTTGCTGATGCTTGTGCCCATTATCCTTATTTAATAAACACCCCTCTATTTGTTGATCTATGCATTTCTGTGTCTGCATGTGAGACTCTGAATTTGTGTGTACGTGTGATATTGTATCCATGCTGATCAATGTGGTTTAAAAATAACTAATTAAGCTGCCTCTGTCATTGTATGTTTGTGATTCTGAAAATGGGAAAATTATGATATTAATATTTATCTCTGTGCACTTATGTGCCTGTGTGAGTTGACAAGTGGGAGGACATTTTTTGGAATTTGTATCTGTGTTCATGTGTGTATGTCTGTACGCATTGTGCTGTATGAATGTAAATGTATTTGTGTGTTACCGTGTGTCTATGTTTCTCATGGTTATGTGTGAGTACCCCTGTTCATTTGTGCAAATGATTTTCATTCGGTGTATGTGAATTTTTGTATGAGCTTAGAGAGTGTTCAAGTGCCACTTGCATGTGTGGCTCTGTGTGAGTATGCATGTGTGACATCTTATCTATATGCACA
This sequence comes from Chiloscyllium punctatum, assembly GCF_047496795.1. Classification (NCBI taxonomy): domain Eukaryota; kingdom Metazoa; phylum Chordata; class Chondrichthyes; order Orectolobiformes; family Hemiscylliidae; genus Chiloscyllium; species Chiloscyllium punctatum. Next base: position 7,715,540 of record NC_092755.1, read on the forward strand.
TTTGAGTGTGCACATAAATATGTGTCTTTAGGTGAGAGCTCGTATATGTGTCATTACGAGTGTATTTGTGATCATCTCTCTGTATCTGTTCTTATACCAGACTGCAATTTTTATTATTCTAATTTATTGTTCTAATTTTAATGGATTGTCCATAATTAGATCTGACCTTGGTGTTGTAGGAAACATTTCCCATTGTCATGGAGAGATAAGTGTTTTATGAGCAACACTTCTGTTGCAGTGATAGAATTTCTGTCTCTGAGAGAAAAGTCTTGAGTTCAAATCCCCACTGCCCCAGAGATAACATTTCTGAATATATTTATTAGAAAATGTCGACTTGTGTTCTGTATGTGAAACAAAATGATATCAGGTATTCGAATACCAGAATTGATCCCATGTGCTCCAGAAAACTGAGACAAACCTATGGAATTCAAACTGGGACGATGCAAACACCAGTTTTGGATTATGGGAATCAATGTTAATCATTTGTTAACAGAGCCAAGCATGTCCAACATGCTTCAAAGGTATTATTTTGCATGGAAATGTTAAATCTTTGGACAGTAAGCAAGACGCTGACTGTTCCTGTTAGTAACTGGGTTACATTACAGAGGACATCTTCCATGAAAACTCTTCACAGGGAGCAAGAGGACAGACCATTCATCGTTCCCCTCCCCTCTGCTTCACGACAACTTATCTGTTGATTCTCTTTGGTGTGAAAGTGAAGATACATTCTGTCAACTCATGCGCTGGTGCAAGATCCCTGGCAGTTCCCCAGAAACAAAGGTTACATTCAAACTGTTCTGCACTATTTACGATTGGTATGTTCCAATCAAATTTAATTTTTATGTGTCTTAAATTTACATTTCCAATTGGTGCAATGTGGCAGTTTAAAACCGACATGAATTTTGTAAGAGTGTCCAATCGGGGGAATCAAGAACACCAAGTTCAAAATTCGTGCTCTACCCTTGACATAAAATGGACATTGTCAGATTTTGTCACAGAGGGATTTAGGATGGATACGGTATTTGGCGGAATCCTGCAATGAGTGAGCTTTACTCTGTCTCTAACCCAGGGTGTATCTGAGCAGAGAACATTAACTGCACAAGACACTTGTCCTAGACCTGTTAATAATCCACTTTAACTACACAGATGGAATGGAAGTCAGGGTGGGAAACAATTAATTCAGTATTTAACTCACAGCTGGAGGAAAAAAAACCACTTCTATTACTTCTGTTGAATTATTAAATGCAACTTTGAGATTTTTATTGACATGAATTAACAGTGTCCATCAGTGCAAGCGAAATGTTTACAAAACTTGGTTTACCGCTGGATTTATCGACTGTTCTGTTGATGATCTTCAGTGGAATCGCTTCATGTCCCACCACACAGGAGTAAGAAGCACCGCTGGCCCACTCCTCCGCTGTAATGGATAACAGGCTGTACATGAAGAAGGAGATGTTGTCACTCTCCGCCATCACCTCGGTGTTCTTGTAGTTACTGGGATTCACCGGCTTGTCATTGTTTGTCCACTTGACGAAGATCTCTCGGGGGGAGAAACCTCTCACTAAACAGGTGAGGGAGAGAAACTTCTGAGCGGAGATTTCTTCTGTTGGTGGCAGGAGGACCGACACTGATGGCTCCAGTGGATTAATCACTGCAAAATATTTGAGACAAATATAAATCAACCAAAAAATGCTGAACCAATATCACAATTTCACTAAATATTAAAATATGCCATGTTTAATTTGGGATTTATTCACTTCCGTTTACTAAAGGAGCAGAATGGTAGACGTTCTGTCCAGTAAAAAAGGTCGAGTTTAATGTGAAAGTTGTCTCCATGTTTCCAGCCCACAACAAGGACATTCTGTCCAACTGTCATTGCTGATGGTGACGTCACAACCCAGGCTTCTTCCCACTTTATCTGACTGAATCAGAATACAATATCCTTTGGTCGATCTTTTTCTTAATCAGCTACCTAGCTATCCTGCCTTCAGATGCATCATTAATACTCCCAATGGTGTTTGTTCATTACCAATCAAAGCCTGCCATTGATGTAACTGGATCTGGATTACACATGGGATCCTTTGTGTTTTAATCTCACTGCTCACCTTTCTCCTTGTGGATGGAGTCTCTCAGCGGAGTCGGTAGATTCTGATGGTACACCACACATTCAAAAGTAACGCCACTCAGCCAGGCTTCAGTAGAAATGTCTAATTTGCTGATCACGCTGTCGGGATTCTGTCCAGGCTGGTCAGCAATCTCTGTTTTCAGAGGCTTCTTTTCTTGTTTCCAGGTCACGTTGACTCCAGAAGGAAAATTGGACACAACGCAGGTTAACGTCACCGTCGCCTCCAGTAAGACTTGTTCTACTGGCGGTGGGAGGATTTTAACGGTGTTAGGGTGGCACTCGGTATCTTCTATGAAACAAAAATCAAAGTTAATGAAAAATGCCCCTTTATGATACAAACAGTCAATCTTCAGATTACTTCTTCACAGGGTGAAGACACCACCTTCAAAATGGCAACTCCAACTATTGCTGAAACGATGCTTACTGTTGTTGATGTATTTTGATTTGTGAAAGCATTTGTGATTACCTATAACATACCCTGTGTAATTACTCCTAAAGAACACTGGCTTTGGAACAAGTGAAACCTGAAAAAAAATAAAATAATCGAAGATACCATCATGTAACCCATGGAATTACCTTTCTTTCAGAGTCTGTCTCTCACTTAACACCATCTATTGATACTTGTGACAAGAGTAATCTCAATATAATGAGTTCATTTCCATGTTCATAACCCTTAGGTGCAAATGCTGCTGGTCATGCTGACTGCCAAATCACATCCTACATTTTAGACAAATTATAATAAATAATAATTATTCTCTTTGCAGAGTTCTAAAGTGTTACAGGAGCGGTGAACAGCCATGGAAATTCTGTTCATTATATTTAATGTGATCAAAAATACTTTGTGTTATTGGTGTGATGTCATTCTCTAATTTATGTCATTGTTCCTCGTGAGCTGTGTTTGGAGTAGATCGGAAAACAAGACATTGAGTACAGTATTGGATATCGAGAAGGACACCCATCTCCTTAAGACTTTCCCTCCATTCAGTTTGTTCATAACTGGTCTGTACTTTCACTTTATTTACCAAGGTGCGTTTTTTAATTTCTTCATAGAGCAGGGGAGAAAAAAACAAACAAAAGCATCTTAAATCTACAAACGCGATGGAAATGTGCACTAATTTTATAGACATCCACTACTCACTGTGTAAACATGACTACCCCAAACAGGCTAAATCAGCCTGTCTCGAGTTCCTAGTTCATTCATCCCTATTGGACCGTTCTTACCAGAATTTATTCTCCTGCCTCATCCACTAATTAGAGAGAGCATCTTAAAGAAGCTCATTGAGATCACGTTTATCCCAGTTGATGTGATACCCACTTGGTCTGGGGTCTGATCCCATAAATGAAGTTAAAGAGCTCAGTACCAGATAAAAATCGATGTCGTACAATGTCCAAGGCCAACAGGTCATTCCTGAGCAGGGAATGAAACATTGAACGCATTTTGATTTATTTTCAAGTAAGGGTCACTGCATATTTTAACCACATCTTTTTGAGACCACAACATCATAAGATAGAAGATCAGAATAAGGCTGTACGGCCAATCTAGAGTTTAGATCAGAATGATGCTGGAAAAGCACAGCAGGTCAGGCAGCATCCGACAAGCAGGAAAATCGATGTTTCGGGCTACAGCCATTCTACTGTCTTCTCTAAACAAGAGCCGATCTATCTCTGTCTTGAATACACACAATGGCCTGGCCTCCACAGCCCTCTGCAGCAACAAGTTCCACAGCCTCATCACCCTCTGGCTGAAGACATTTCTCCCCACATCTCAGTTCTAAACGGTGCCCCTTTGACCCTGAGATTGTGCCCTTGGGTCCTAGTCTGGCCTACCAGTCAAAACATCTATTCCACGTTCACCCGACCTCAGTCTCTCAGTATTTTCTATGTTTCAATCAGATATCTCTCCAATATCCCCCCTCCACCCCCAAGCTTACCCTTGAAGCGGCCCTCTGAACGCCTCTCCTAGCATGGTCAGGCAATAAACTATTTAACAAAGCTCACAGTCTATATATCTATCTTCAACAGAGAGGAAACATGCTTTTCTGACTTGCCAAAATGTTGAGTCATGAGCGATGCTAATGTAACACTCAAATTGAAATGCGATACGTGGCATGTTGGGAAACGAGAAGCTGTACCGTACTGTTTACTACGCCTGATAAATGAGCGTGTTTGATTCACATCAGAGTTTAGAATAATTTGTAGCTCTCTCAGTGTGTGTCTCTTACCCTGGAGTGCGGTGATGTTTTTACTTTGAATGTTCTCTCCATGAGTGACCTGGCAGGTATAGACTGCGCTGTTGAACCATTCACCATAAGGGACCATCAGCCGACTCATCACCGAGAAGTTCCCGTTTGCCTCACACACGGGAGACGTGAAGAAGCCAGAATCCAAGGGTCGGCCATTTTTCAACCAACTCACGGAGATTGACTTCGGATGGAAATCGATGATTGAACAGACGACGGTTGCAAACTTGCTGCTTGTGATTTCTTCACTGGAGCTCACGGTTAGGAGAAGAGTTGGTGGGAGAATACCTAGATCATTAGGAAACACATCGCATAAATTATCTGACGAATTTCAGAACAAATACAATCAGTTCTCATATATCAAGGTTTCTTGTGGTTAATGGATACAAGAATCATAATTGTGCAGAGTGCTGGAGAAGCTGGGATCCACACAGAAAGATCAGCAGGACAATGTGAAAGGCTAAAATTATAGGGCACAGCAAGGGAGTCAAGGAGGCATAGAAACTATAGCCCGGTAACATCAAAAGGGAGATAGCAATGTTGGATGGTATTCGTTTTAATGACAGAGTCTGATGAACAAGGCAGACGAATTACCGGCATAAATGAGGAAACGATGCGGTTGCTATCACGGAGACATATTGAGAGTCAGGCAGGAGTGGGCTATTCAACATTCCAGGATTTAGTGCCTTCAGGCGAGACAGGCAAAGATGGAAAAGGATGAGGGCTGGGGGTGTGCAGTGCAGAATGTTGCTTCTGTCGCAATTCTGACAAGAGTATTTTAGGCTGTAAAGAGAAATGAAACCATGGATACCTCCTCGAACAAAGGCAAATGGACAGTACTTCAAAACCAAAATACAGCAAACATAACTACTGGGAGAGCACGATAGACCTTACTATCGGTCCAAAAGAGCAAGTGCAGATACATGGGCAAATTTCAGAGAAATGTAAATTAAATCGGGGAGTGAGAAAAGAGGTTTTGAACTTCCTCAGCTTAGGCTTGGATATTCATTTTGTCAAAAATTTAGAGGGAGCAGAATTCTGAAAATGCCCCCAGGAGAATATTTTAACAAAGTATGTGTTTAATATTGAGAATTTTAATCCAGACCTTGCAAGAGAGGGGTGAATCTGGACTTAACTTTAGGGAATGAAGTCGACCCAGTGGGTAAAACCTCAATGGTGGAGCACTGTGCAGACAGTGATCGTCAATCAGTTGGATTTCAGATTGTACTGTAAAGGAATAGAAATTGGCCCAAAGTTCTGAAAAGGGGAAGGACAATTTTAGTAAGATCAGGTAATGACTTGACCAGAGTGGACGAGAAGCTGACACTTATTGGTAAATCTGAGTCAGAGCAGTGTGACACATTTAAGAGAGAGATAAGAAAATCACAGGGAGGACATTTCCCAGGAAGCCACTGAGTGGGACCAAGAATGCAGTGGGCTCTGGACACCAAAGGGCAAGGAGGGGGAGATAAAGAGAAACAAGGGAGGCTTCTGGTCGATACTGAAATCTCAAAACAATAGCAATTAGTATGGAGTACAGAACGTGCAAGGGGGAGTTTGAAAGACAGAGGAATTAGAAGAGCAAAAGGGACCATGAGAAAATAATAGCAGTCAAAATAAAGGAAAATATTTTTAAAAGTTACACGCTCATTCATAATAAAAGAATTATTCGGGAAACAGTAATGCTCATTAAGTGTATTATTGGAGTGGAGCCGGAGGATTAGGTTGTGGTCAAAACGAACGTGTTGTGCCAGTGTTCAGTAGTAAGAGGGACAATGTGGGGACAGAAAACATGGAGGGGTGTTGTGATGTAGTTTTCAGAAATTAGGACACATGACGTGATGTTCTGCGTTGTCTTGCTGAATGAAAAGTGGTTATATTTCCAGGGCAGATGAAATGTATACCGAGCTGTTGAGCGATGCAAAGGATGAAATAGTTGGGTCGCTGAAAATAATTTAGAATTCCAGTCTGGCCACAGCACTTGTGCCAAGTGAGTGTAGATCAGCCAACGTTGCACTGTCATGCAGGATGAAGGAAAGTATAAATAATGAAAACACAGATCTGTCAAGCTCATCTCAGTGGTAGGGAAACTATTGAGAAGTGAAATTAGTCTTCATTTGGAAGATAAATCAACAATTTTCAGCACGGTTTTATTGAGAGGAAGTCATGTGTAAGAATTTGATAGAAGTTTTCAGAGAGATAACTCAATGTCCAGATGATAGAAATAATCAGAGCCAATGGGATCGGAGTTAATTTGACAGATTGGATCTAGAACTGGCTGAGTGGTGGGAGCAGGGGATAATAGTCATCGGGTGTCTGCGTGACTGGAAATCTATGTCTCCTGGTGCTCTGTAGGGATTGGTTTGATTTCCTTGTTATTTCTCTTACATACTAATGATTAAGACTCAAATTTAGGAGGATTAACCAGTGAATTCACAGATGAAACGAAAACTGTCATGTTGGTAAGTCATGAGCATAATGGCTTTAGATTGCAGGAGGATATAAAAGGGTTGGTTGTATGTGAAGAGAAGTTGCAAATGGAAATTATTCTGCATAAATGTAAGGTGATGTAATTCAGCAGAAGAATCTGTGAGGTATGACGTTTTGAATCGTGGAACCCTGGAAAGGACTGAGGATCTTTGGTGCATGTACCCACCGATCCCCTATTATACTGTGTCGTCTGGATAAAGAGGCTAAGAAGGTGAGAGGATATTTTCTTTTATGAGCCGAGACATTGACAATGAAGAGTAGGGAGATGATACTGGAACTTAAGAGAACACTGGTTAGGCCATACTGAAGCGTTGTATGCATGTTATCGAAGGAATGTGATTACACTGAAGGCAGTATTGATGAGATTTGCCAGGATCTTGCCTGGGTTGGAGGGTTTTAGTTATGAAACTAGTTTAGATAGACAGGGGTTTTCCCTGGAGCAGAGGAGAATTAGGGAGAAGATTATCATAATGTCTAGAATTATTTTAGGCATAGACAGGGTAAACTGGATGAAACCTTTCCCCTTGATGGAGAGATCAATGCCTCAGTGGCACAGGGTGAAGGTAAGGCCAGGAGCTTCCAAGTGGATCTCAGGGGAAAACAAAATCAAACAGAGGGTGGTGTTAGCCTGGAGCTCAGCACCTATAAGTCATGTAGAGACTGAGCCCCTCATAATAGGTATGAAGTATTGCGATGCATCCTTGCAAGGGCAAGTCACACAAGGCAATGGATCAGCTGCTGGCACATGAGACTGGAATAGTTAGGTGGCTGTTATTGATAGGCGTGAACTGGATGGATCAAAGGGCCTTGTTCCTGTGCTGTATAAGGTGATTCTGTGAAAACGGTTATAAATAATGCCTTCTTCATATTAATCCCAGATGCTCTGTTTATCTCAGTTCCCACAACACGTACCTGGACATGGCATTTCTTTGCTCTTGTGTGACCCGCTGTGTTGAACCTCACAGTAGATTTTGCTGGGGCAATCTGCCGCTGACCTGGGCAGGGTTAACTGGCTGCTCAGGGTGTAGGTTCCCTTCTTGTTTCTCACTGATGGGTAAGTCTTAAATCCAGTCGTGATTAACTCCCCACCTTTCTTCCAGGTTACCTTGGTGACGTCAGGGGAATAGTCCATCGCCAAACAACCAAAGGTCGCAGAACCAGTGTCGTGCTCCTGACAGGAGGAGACCAGGCCATAAAGCGTGGGGGGAGGTGGTGTCTCTACAATAGAATGACCAATTGAGCAAGTTAGTTTCTGTTCATTTGACCTTATCAGTTACTCAAATGTATCCTCAGCTGTAAACGTTTGCCAGTCTGCTCCCACTGAGTCTACAGCATAACGGGAGTTTATTTTTGTTTCCTACCAGTTGCTGATCACGATCATTGGTTTCTTCTTTAGAAACATGCCCTCGACCTTGACCATTGCCATATAATTTAGGAAGAAGAACATCCTGATCCCACCCCAGTAACTTTGAAGATCTCACCAACTGACACTTTCACTGGATTGCTGTGAAGAGCAGAGAAGTTTCACAAAATACAAACCAAGGAAATGCAGATTCATCAAAATTCTACACTGTGTGCAAACAGGCCATTTGGCCCAACAAGTCCACACCCACCCTCTGAAAAGTAACCCATCCAGAACTAATCCCCTACCCTATTATGCTATAGTTAACCCTGACTAATGCACTAACCTCCCAATCACTGAACACAACATTTGCAATTCCCCCAGCTTGCACATCTTTGGACTGTGGGAGGAAACGCACACAGACCTGGGGAGAAAGTGCCAACTCCACACAGACAGTCACCCGAGGCTGGAATGGAACCCGAGTCCCTAGCACTGTGAGGCAGCAGCGCTAACCACGGAACCAGCGTGCTGTCCCACTAGGGACCGTGCTGCTGGAAATACCCAACCGCTGGCAGTACCCCCGGAGAGAAATCAGAGTGAATCATAGAACATAGAACATTACAGTGCAATACAGGCCCTTCCGCCCTTGATGTTGCGCCACCCTGTCATACTAATCTGAAGCCCATCCCACCTACGTCTGTATGCCTAGGTAAAAACAATGACGACAGATGCTGGAAATCCGATTCTGGATTATTGGTGCTGGAAGAGCACAGTAGTTCAGGCAGCATCCAAGCCTGTCCAATGATGACTTAATCTTGGCGAATCTACTACCGTTGCAGGCAAAGCATTCCATTCCCTTACTACTCAATGAGTAAAGAAACTACCTCTGACATCTGTCTTATACCTATCTCCCCTCACTTTAAAGTTGTGTCCCCTCGTGTTTGCTGTCCCCATACTTGGAAATCAGGTCCAGTGAGCCTTCCTCCCTTATCAATGCAAGGCAGAATGTTCTCTCTGGGAGGAAGGTCACTGCAGCAGCAGCACAGACAGGAGCTGAGCACTGGGACTGGGAGGAGGGCTGTCACGGCTGAACTCATGCCAATTGTCTGGAAGTTGAAACATCTAATTTACAATTATCTGAATTCTGGAGGCCTCTGAAAAATGGAGGACCATTAAGGTTCAGAGGCTTTGGAGTGTTACAGCTGAGTATTTACGTAAATATGATTTGAGAAATGAACTGGTAATGTTTAACTTTAATGACTATCAAATTGACACACAGTTCACCACCAAACCTCATCTTTCAGACTAACCACTGCACTTACTCTGTCTAGACTAAATTTCCACTCACATTGACAAACCCTACCCATTCATGCCCGGAACACACAACCCCGATCACACAAAACACATCCAAGGCAATCCATATTGGTAGTATAGCTGAGAAGAGAGATCTCGGTGTCTATGTACATAGATCCCTAAAAGTTGCCAGCCAGTTTGATAAGAGTTATTTAGAAGGCATACTTTGTGTTGGCTTTCATCAATAGAGGGACTGAGTTTCAGAATCACGAGGTTAGGCTGCAGCTGTACAAAACTCTGGTGTGGCCGCACTTGGGAGTATTGTGCACTGTTCTGGTCACCACATTATAGAGAGAATGTGGAAGCTTTGGAAGAGATCAGAGGAGGTTTACCAGGATGTTGTTGGGTATGGCGGGAAGGTTTAATGAGGAAAGGATGAGGGTCTTGAGACTGTTTTGTTTGAGAGAAGAAGGTTGAGAGGTGACTTAATTGAGACATAAAAGATAAACAGAGGGTGGACAGTGAAAGTCTTTTTCCTTGAATAGTGATGGCTAGCAGGAGAGGACATAGATGATAGATGTCAGAGGTTGTTTCTTTACTCAGAGAGGAGTAGGGGCATGGAGCGCACTGCCTGCAACAATAGTACACTCGCCAACTTTAAGGGCATTTAAAGGTCATTGGATAAATATATGGATGAAAATGGAATAGTATAGGACAGATAGGCTTCAGATTAGTTCCACAGGTCAGCACAACCTTGAGGGCTGAAGGGCCTGTATTGCACTGTAATGTTCAATATTCTATATTCCAGAAGGACATATGATCTCAATTCCTTTCACTCATTTACATTCCTGCCACCCTGCACCTGGCCCATGGTGAATCTGGCCCTGACTGGACCTGGCACCATCATTTTCACAACCTCTGACAAAAGCCCACTACCCAAGACATGACCTCAGCCCTTGATCACTGACCTCTCATCTTACCCAAGTCAACCTGTGCACATTGCATCCTCGCTCCTTTCGCATCTGTGCTTTACAACCTACCATTTTGCCAGACTCCGAGCTTTGCATTTTGACAACACGTCCACCTGTCACTTCATTACAGTGACCTTCCACCCTGAAACATCCTGGCACTCTGCCCACCTCTACACTAACCAGCCTGGCATCCTTCCCACCTCTCTATAAACCTGTCTGGCAAAGACAGACCTCCTGCATTTCAGCTCAAACTACCCCTCACCTACCAAGCACAATTCAAACAAATTATCCTGTGACCATTACCATTTACCTTGATGCCACCTTGCCTGACAGAGTGCATGCAAGCTTACCCAGCAGCCAGCCAACACCTCACAGCCTACCAGCCCAAACTCTCCCACATGCCCAATCTAGCCCCTCACTTGCTCACCACCTTCCAACTTTGAGCCTACTCCAACATAAAGTCAGAGAGTCATAAAGTCGTACAGCACAGAAACAGTTCCTTTGGTCCAGCTCATCCATACTGACCAGAGTTCCCAAATTAAACTCATTCCACTTGCCTGCCTTTGACCCATATCCATCCAGACATATCCTGTTCCTTTAGCTGTTCAAATGTCTTCTAAATGTTGGACCTATCTCTGCATTTACCACTTCCTCTGGCAGTTCATTCCAATGTTTTGGACAGTTACAACATGAAGCCCTAACTCCTGCACTCAGTGCTCTGACCAATGAAGGTACATGTGCAAAACACCTTCAACACACTAGGTACTTGAGACAACGCTTTCAAGAATCTATGAGTCTGATCCCTCAGGTTCCTCAGTGTTCAACATCACTATCCAGTGCCCTACCATTAACCCTGTAAGACTCTATGAGTCTGGACCCTCAGGGCCCTGTGTTTAAACATCACTATCCAATGCCCTACCATTAACTCTGTAAGTTGTGACCTGATTTATCTTCTCAAAAAGCAACACGTCGTATTCATTTAAATTAAACTCCATCTGCCACTCCTCAGCCCATTGGCCCAGCTGATCAAGATCTCATTGTACGTTTAGATAACTTTCACTGCCAATTATACCACCAATGTTGGCATTATATGCAAACTTACAAACCTACAAACCATGTCCCATTCAATGTTTTCATGGCTTTCAACCAATATTGTAGCCTGTTTCCCTTTCTCCCACATATCTGTAGCACTTTTTTAAAGATTGAAGGAATCTATCTCCTTATTGAAATCATTTAATGTTTTATCCTCAATCAATTTCTGTGGTGGAGAATTCCAAAGGTTCACCATTTTTTTGCTGAATAGTAAACAATCAGGTTCAATGTTATCGAGTGTTGGGAAGATTGGTGAGCAGCAAGATTAATGATGATCCCATGAATGGAATAGCCTTCTAGAGGGGCCAAGGTGCCTTCTTCAGCTTCCATTTTGCATGCTGTCATGTCTCTTCGGCAGCATGTTCCAAAATTGTGACCCTTGAGGATAAGGGTGCACATGTATGTAAATGCTTCTCCTGAAAGCTTTCCTCCAAATCAGACTTCAACTTGACTCTCAACTATTTCCCTGCCCGTTTCCTCTTCCTCAATCACAGCCATGGGACTCACTTCCTACCAGCGCTCTGAATGTGCTAAATACCACACCAACTTCAGCAATTCAAATAGACTGATGACAACTGGTTTCTCAAGGCAATATAAAAAGTCTGACACTTCCACACCGGTCTAGAGATTCAAACAACCACTGGAAGAATTGTAAATAATTTGAGGCACTTGCGTGTCTACACAAGATGACATGGTTTCCTTTTGTGTGATTTGACTGTGTTTTCACTAAAGGAACAGAGCTATTTCTTAATCATATAGTAGGAATCAAGCATCCCTCATTTTTAGCAAGGCAATCACACATTATATTTCTTTATTCCAGGGAAGTATAGTGTTAACTTAATGAAATATGATGATTGGGATGTTTCAATTGGAAATAGTCAGAGATTTAAAGTTTACTTTCATGAGCAATTAATTCCAGCCTCATTGTTTCACAGTACTCACAGGAATGTCTTTCAGAAATGGTGTCTCCCTTTGTTTACTGAATCAGTAAATCTGGGATAGTTTTTGCTTGTTAATCAAAGGTGTTAAAGAGTTTTAGCCAAAGGGAGACCTGCGGATTTAGCTCACAGATGCTCCATGATCTAAGTAAGTGGTGGAACAGCTCGAGGGGCTGAGTGCCCTCTTCTTGCTCCTACCTTCCTATCATTGTGTCATTCATTAAACTAGCACTGGCGGTGAACACTTTTTATTAAAATATTTCAACAAATTAATTGTTTCACACATGCTTTAAAAAGAATTCTGTTGAGTATTTGGAATGAGATCATTGACATTCTCTATTTGAGTGATCAAAATAACTTCCACCCAATTACAGCAGCCACTGCACTCTGGAGTGGGTTGTTACTTCATAATAGTTTCTTGTGAAACTACAGCTCGAGATCAGGGTGCTCAAATTCAATGATTCTCTGATATTTAATATCTCTGAACATTCGCAATTTGTTCAAATGCATCTTTTCTCTGAAGAACGTGTTTAATCGAACAGAACATTTTTCAATGAAACAACAAACTTTAAATGCTAGAAAACCAAAATAAAAGACAGAAATTTCTGAAGAAACTCAGCAGGTCTAGCAGCTCCTGTGGAGAGAAGGCAAGGTTAACCTTTCGCACCCAGAGACCCCCTCTTCACCAAATTGTTTTCATGTTTTTGACACAAGAGCTCACACCTGTTGAGATAAACAGTGATTACGTTGGCTTGACTTCTGCTGGAGAAAGGATTCTTAGCAGAGGGACTGGATGGTCGGAGATAGCAATTGAAGACCAACTGAAAAGCTATCACCATCTGCTGCAAGTATTGGATTCAGCAGAACTCCCACTGTACTGAACAATCAAATTCAGCGACAGCACTGGTTTAATATAAAGTAAAAACAGCCGAAGTATCATCTCATCAAATATGCTTCGAAAATGATTCAATCTGGATTAGTTATAAATTATATTGTTAGAACAGCAAGTCAAAAGCTGGGATTTCTTTGAGCACTTACTCCATTAACACCATCTAGCGATGCCCAAACGCTTGTGAACAAATATTGATCTGGAAAAAGCTGCTAACTGCCAAAATTCTGTTTAATATCTAAGAGACACAAGTCAGGACAGCGATTGAATAGATTTCACTGGCCTCTGTGAGTGGAATTCCAACAAACACCCAAACATCTCAATCTGCTTTCTTGCACTGAAGTAACCTGATAAGAGATGGTGTTACATACCTCTCTAACAGGTTGTAAGTGAACACAGGCCACCTGGCACAGAATCAGGAACACTACTACAACATCACAACAGACCTGAACACAATGAGCTTGACACTATCACAGAGAACACAGCCCACCTGTTCTGACAGTACATAAACCATGTTAGTTATTAACACCTTCCAACAACCAGGAATTGTTCCAGAATGTTTGTACAATTAAAGTAACATTTCAACATTTATCCAAGAATACTTTGACAGCAGCTCCTAATTGTTCAAACTCTATGGGAACTACAGAGGAATAAAACTAGGAATTGCATTGCCATCAATTCACTGTCACTGGATTCCAACCTCGAACTCCCTTCCTCTTTCCCCTGTGAATGTTGCTGCACCAGATGGTCTACTTAGTCTGAAAAAGATTAAAATGTTTTGAAGTGTAATATGACCGTTGCCAGTGACATGAAAAGCTGATAATAGGTTTTCAAATAATAAGATGCAAAAAAATTCTGATTCTACATTGTGCCACGAAACATGTCCTGCATAACTGAGGCACAAAGAAAGTATACAGCATATTTCCATCTGCCTCGCTCAATCAAATATCTCTTGTTGCCAACAACCAATTTCAAAACTCTTGCTATCTGCCTTTTGTTCCTGAAACGTTTGTTCTGATTGGAACAACTTAGTCAGGGCTCTCAATTCTGAGGCATCTAATCGAATATTGTATTTCTGGCTGATAAAAGTGGTTTTGAAGCGCGAGATGAAATTGAACTGTCTGAGATTCAGGGATCCGAATTGGACAATTTACAAATGGTCAGGACCGTTGACAAGTTAGTCAGAGATAGCACTGAAACAAACTGTACAACAGACTTAATCCGAGAGGATACATTGCTCAACTCCTCATGTCAAATATATTCACTGTACTTGAACATTCATCAGAGGAACTAACCAGTGGATTAATGTGAACGAGAATGTGTTCACAATGAACATAAATAACCACTGAGTTAATAAACTTAATAAGTCATTGTATTTAATAAAATGATTGAGGTGTGAAATATCACCAATTAAAGCACAGATCCGGAGGCAATGGATTATTCTCCAAATTATTTTTACATATTTTTAAAATGTTCCTTGAACTGTGGAGATTTTGCATGCACTGCATAAAGTCAATACTGCATTTCAGTGTGGAAAGCATTTCTGTTGAAGGAATCAGGGCAAGGTCATTTTCTTGTTTACTGCTTTTAATGAACGAAAATGTTTAAAAAGGTATGAATTGAAAACATGCTTCTGTCTGGAGTTGCCCGCTTTAACAGATGTCTAAGTAAATGTGGGCACTGCTGCCTCACAGATCCAGGTACCCAGGCTCGGTTCCAGCCTTGGGTGACTGCCGATGTGGAGTTTACACAATCTCCCCTGTGTCTGTCTGGGTTTCCTCCCACAATCCAAAGATGTGCAGGTCAGGTGAACTGGTCATGCTATATTGTCCATAGTGTTAGGTGCATTAGTCAGGGGTAAATATAGGGTAGGGGAATGGGTCTGGGTGGGTTACTCTTCAGACGGTCGGTGTGGACTTGTTGGGGTGTGGACCCCAACTCGGTGACTCGGTGTGGACATACTGCAGGAAATCTAATCTAAACGATTGTAACACTTAACAAATGTGAGCAGATTCCTTCAGATCGCTACATTGCAATAAATCGGTCAAGTATATTAATTAAAATAAATATTACTCTATTTTCAGTGTCTGAATAAACAATGTGCTCCGTTATCCTCTAGTTCATGTCTTCTGCAAATTTGTGAACTCTGCACACGTCTGAACACATCGATGTAAAATGAATTCTCTGCGTTTGCAGCAAGTACTCCCATGGTTTTAAGAGTAGAGTTCCTACAGTATGGAAACAGGCCATTTGGCCCAACAATTCCACACTGACCCTCTGAACAGTAAGTAGCCCAACCAGACCCATTCCCCATAATTTATATTTACCCCTGACTAATACACTCTAACCTCGACATCCCTGAACACTATGGCTGTGCTAAATTGCACAAATCACCTGACCTGCGCATCTTTTGGACTGTGGGAGGAAACCAGAGCGCCCTAAGGAAACCCACGCAGACACAGGGAGAATGTGCAAACTCCACACAGGCAGTAACCAGAGGGTGGAATCGAATTTGGGATCCTGGCGCTGTGAGGCAGCAGTGCCAACCACTGAGCCACTATGCTGCCCTGCAAGTTCATGAGTGAATTATTTTAATTAATTCAAAATTTGTCCTTGGTCACATAATTCACTATAGCAGTTGTTTCCGAAAGAATGACTCTTCAGTTGATTTTTTTTGTAAAATGTAACTAATTAATTAAAATGCACAGATTGGGAACACATAAAGCACTGTGCAGATTAAATAATTCAGTTAGTTTCATTTTTATTCTGCAAATCCAGTTTAATCAGGGACATAACAATGAATTAACTCAAGTTATGTATGAAACTGATCAAAGCAGTGAAACTGATCTGTTCTTCATAGAATTGTGCAGAATTTCCAAATGGTCTTTGCCAATGATCTTTTCCAGTCAGAAAAATATGTATGTAGTGTACAGCGGAATTGAAATGTGTTTCTTGATCAATTATAACGCAGTCATGGCATTTTTGGTCAAGAGCAAGAACTATTAGAACATTAGATTTTTGAAATGCTATTTATATTTCTCTATGACTTGTAAACTGTTTAAAGACAGACCTTGTGATTGAACTAGATAGTGGAGTTCTGAATTTGGATTGGAAAGCATGGATTAGATTAATCCTTAATTATTACTTTTAAGTAAAAATGGCGCCCGAAGGTATCTGTTTTCCCTTCATTTCTGAAACCTTTGCGATTTGCCTTTCACTTAATAATAGGCTTTATGAAATGTCAACTCGCATGCTGATTGCATTGAATGAGGAACCTGGAGCGGTTCACTGTCACCAACCGTGTTAACATTGCAAAAACAATGTCGAAACCAGAAACGGTTTCCCAAATATAACACATTTAATGTTACCCAAGCACAGTCCTTCCTCAACAGATGAACGATCACCAGATCACAACATGGTGTGTTTGCAGCAGAACTGGCTCTGCAAACATTTTCAACAGAACCAAGAACATGATGTAACCTCACACAAAAAAAACCAAGTTGAAGTCTAACAAAGCTGCTCAGAATCAAGCAAACTAATGATTAAATTGAATAGAAATAACAAGTCATAACAGCAACCTTGTTTGTGAGGGGACTTAACACTTCAAGCTGTAACGTTTCTGGCAAAAGTTCAATTTATTTCCAACCTGCACACCCTTCTTGATCATGACAATCCTGTGCAGCACACAGTAGAGCGGTTGAAGGCATATATTGATTAATCACTTCATGGTCAAAACAAAATTACTGAATGGACAATTATTATCGCATTATAATTTTAAATTAGTTTCAATTACATAATCTGTTCAATTCTGCAGTTTCAGATTTTAGTCCCAAATTTTATTTTGAATGAGGCTACTCAAAACAAAATTCAGTTAGTTTACAATTAGAACTGAGTTCTTTTTTTAAAAATCCAATGCATTAAAAACTTATTTTTTTCATTTCTCACACTTCTGGGTTTCTGCCTTAAGTTGGTTTTCATACCGTTACAAATGGATGTAATGTTTTCAATCAAGCAGAGAAAAATGTGTCATATAAGTTGAACAAATGCAGAAATGATTCATGAAAAACAATAGAACTTCACAAATATTGGGAATGAACAGTAATCCAGAGAGACAATCTCCTCACCAGAAAGAAAACACCAATTACAGAAAGCATGAAAACGCTGATCAATTCCACAAATTGAATAAGAATTCAATCAACTCAATTCAACAGAATCAAGGAAAATAAAATCAGAATCCAATCAACTCAAAACAACAGATTTGAATGAAACATAATCAGAATCCAACCAATTCACTTCAACAGAATCAAATAAAACAATTTCAAATACCAATCAACACACTTCAACAAAACCAAGTAAAAACAAAGCCAAAATCCAATCAACTCAATTCAACAGAATCAAGTAAAACAACTCAGAATCTAATCAACAAATTGCAATATTGCACCGCAAGAAAATTTTATGACAGTTTCTAACCTGCTTGTCATCAACAAAATAAATGAGAAAATATAATCATGGTAAGAACATATATTCAAGAAATGAATAATGATATTTTAGCATATTTTAATCATGTTTGGTAATATCTCAAGCATCTTTGAATTCTTAGCGTTTGTTGTTGACAATAAAACTCACAGTCAGTGTGTCACTGACATTAAACATTATTTATAGCTGACTGTTTAAGAGACAATAGTGTTTCAAGTAACCCAGCCACATAGAATGCCCATCTGATCAAAAAAAAAGAGATACACGGAGCAACTGACGCCATCATCACCATTTTAGCTATTTGCTGAGCCTTAACTGAAGTCTATAATCAGTCTGAACAAAAATCAATCCGAACCAAACCAAACTCAGCACAGAATCTGAGTTTCATTTAATTCAGAAATTAGTCACATGAATAGAAAGTTTTTAAAAAGTCACGAAGAAAGTTCAAGTTTCTTACCTGAAGTCACTGTCACCATGGTCCCTTGGCCCCAGTAATCAAGATAGTCACAGTGTTACATTCTCTGGACTGGGTCACACAATAACTAGCTCTGCATTAAACAAATCAAAAATTTACCAACATTTTAAATTTTCAGAACCACAGGTAAAATAAAGTCACAATAAATCTTCATCACATAATTGCGCTAGTGAATTCTGATCATTCTTGATAAATTTTAATACTGTTTTATACTTCACAGAGTAACACATGAGTTGATTCTCAAAATCCCCAAATGGTGTATCGATAATTACCCAACACTTTTACAAATTAAATAGTGATACTGGCATTAAACCCCACAGAATTAATACTGCACTGCAAGTTAAGTTGGTTTGTAGAAGTAATCACTGACTAGTTTCAAACAATGGAGGCTGAATAGGTTTTTGTATTGATCATAATTGCAGTGTCACTCCAGCTACCCATCTTGCACAGTAATAGATGGCGGTGTCTTTGATCTTCAGGTTCCCCATGTCCAACGCGAAAATATTGTTTGAATTGTCTTTGGACGCAGTAAATCGATTTTTAATCGCTGGTGCATAGTAACTGCTGGATGAACTATAGTAGTACAGCAGCCACTCCAGACCCTGTCCGGGAACCCGTCGGACCCAGCTCATGTAATAGCTGCCAAGATTGAAGCCGCTGGTTTTACAGGTCAGTTTCAGGCTGCCTCCGGGACGGCCAGTCTCTGCCTCTGGCTGGGTCAAAACAATCTCCGACTGGACACCTTTAAAAAAGAAAACAAATAAACCATGAGCATTAATGCTGATGAAATCATGGCTGAGTCTTTTACATTCCTGCGGTAGACTAACATTGAGACAGTGACAAAGACAGACTTGAACAAAAAAACACTCACATGATAAGAAAGTAAGGAATAAACTGAGAAACATTGTCGACACAATCATTCTGATAACTTGTGGGAAGCGGTTCTGTCAAGATCGTTCTAAACAGAGCCGACCCAGGAGTGTTGAATTACGGTCTAGTGCCCAGGATTTATATGGCCATCGGAAAGGGGCAGGATCACAGCTTCCGCCTGTTGGTTTCCTGCTGGAGGCTCAGACTGGATCCTGGTCTCAGCTTGTACAGCCCGAACACATGGGATCATTTATTTACGAGGTTACGCTGAAACATGGACATATACACATCTTGGGATATTTATTTTGCTGAATAGCTTCTTTGGGAGTGTTTTTATTTAAATGGTGGAAGTAAAATTGAGTAGCTTCAGGTCTGTTTCACATGATAGTTGTAAGTATTTTGTTTAAGAAAAACAAATTCATTCGGATGTTAGCTCCCTTTATTTCTACATTCATTCACAAGCAGATAAAACTAAAATCAAAGTTCAAACATATTACCATATAGTAAAACAATTGAGCTTGTTTTCCCAGGACACTGCCAGTCTCTGTCCCACTACAAAATAACATGTAATTCATACTAAACATTTCAAAATTCAATTTAGACAACTGAACACAGAGCTTGTCCAAAGTGATTATATTTATAATATTCAATTAGAAGTTAACTCCCTTGAATTCTACATTCCACCACAAGCAGATAAAGCTAAAAAGAACTTCAATAATATTATTAACCAACAAAATTAGTGACTTTATTTTTGCTGTCAAAGTCGCTCTCACTTTACAAAATAACATGCCATTTCTAATCTGCGTTTCTAAATTCAGTTTAGGCAACCTAATATGGAGCATGTCTAAAGTGATTATGTTCAGAATGTGAGTGTGTGTCACTAAACAGTTTGGACTCGGAGATTAGAAGCACCTCCTTACATTGCAGAATGTCTCTCCCTGCATCTTTATTTTCAAATTGCTCCGACCCTAAAATGCATAGTAAAGGAAAGCTGTGTGCCTGAGAAACAAAAAAATGAGTTGGCAGTGATACATAACACCTAGGTAAACTTTTGAAAGAGCATCTAATGAACTAGAACAGGACAGTCCATACGTCCATATCTTACAGTCTGGGTTCATCAGGAATGTTTGGTTAAATTAGAGAGTATTACAATAATCATTACCACAGATGGAGGTTATAAACAGTACATGTCTCTGCTCACTGATAGCTCTGACAGGGGCAGATAACTCATAAAAATCAGTAAAAATTCGCTGTTACACTCAGTTTTAATGAGATGCATGAATCCGAGAATGGTGTCACAAGTGATGTGAGTTTGAACCAATTCAATTTTGCTAATTTACTTTGAGATGATAACAAATGTTAGTGCAATGTGGGATTTTGGATCCATTAACTTCATATTCAGGAGCTTTAAAGATACTCAATAAACAGGCTGAACTAACCAGAACGTCACTGCATTCAATGTCCTGTTTTCTGACAGTCATACAGTGAATTCTGTATTTAGTGACTTTCCTTTTTAAAGAAGAAATGCCAAGTGAAATGTATCCATTGTGAGTAAATGGGAAAATATCGTTTGTTTGGTAGGATTTTACTTGAGTTGATTCATTTTCCCTTTAATAGGCCAGATACAATAGTTGGCAGCAATTAAACTGACTGCCGAAGGGGTCCTTGAGTTTCCAGTTTCATTTACTGGAAGCAGGTGGAGTTTCTGCAGTGGATCAAAGATATTTTGTCTCACTGTTGACCAGTTGGTGGAAAGCAAACTGCAAACCATAACCACTGCCTCCTCAGAAACAAATCGACTCAGCAACAATGCTGGAGGAAAGTTTATTTTTCAGTTATGTAACTTGGAGAACTAGTCACTCCTCTCATTGAAAGAAATATTCACAGAGTCTCAGACACAACCTTAACATCAACAGTTCATTCGAGGATCACTACAGCACTGTTTAATATTGAGAAAAATTGATAAATAGTCAGAGTCATGTAGTGATACAGCATGGTTCCAGACCCTTCGGTCCAACCAGTCCATGCCAGTCATACTCCCAAACTAAACTAATCCCACCTGTGTGTACTTGGACCATATCCTTCCAAACATTTGATATTCATTTACTTATCCAAATGTCTTCTAAAGGTTGTAAGATCATCCCACACAAAAACCATTCTCATTGTAAAAAGTTGTCTCTGATATGTTTTTTAAAATTTTTCTCCTCTCATTGTAAAAACATGTTCCCTATTGTTGAAATCCCCCACCATAGGGAAAATTCGCCAATGTCTTAGTCAAAAATTGAAAACAATCCCAGCTCCAAACACTTACAAAATATCACTATGGATCTTCCTCGAGTCCAAAATAAGATTGTCCCCTTTGATCAATGATTTGTAAAATTTACTCGTGTATCTACTGTGATAGACGTTTTCAAATAACTTCTTAAATGCAAATGGTTCACATCAATCGGATTAAAGTAACATTTCGTGCACTACCCCACACACAAAAAAAAGAACTAGTTTGTTAACATGATTTGCTCTGAGGAAGTCTACGATGGATTCTTTTATCAAACAAAATCATTTCCACTGTTGTGAGCGCTCGTCTATCTTCTGTGCAATGGTCTGAATTTTAAGTTGTGTCTGACTGCAGATGAAACTGGCTGATCTGGGTAAAAGTACAGTTTGTGCCTTTCACATTGTTAATGTATATTGCTGACTTTAGGTGTTGTCCCAGGCATCGTCTGGCACCATTAATTAGACCATTAATTTCCACATCACTAGCCAGATTATCAGGTGGAGTTTATTGATATGTGATATTTTTGAAACGAAAGCTTCGTACATTTCCAGTATGAATCATGTCAATTAGAGCCATTCACCTTTCCACTCATGGCTTGATAAACGTATATGAGGTCGCCCCCCCGAACTCTCACCCTCCAGTGATAAAGGTTCCAGTCTATCTGGATTTCCAATGGTGGTTCTGTTCCCTCACATTCTGCTGTTTAAGATCCTCCTGCCACCCCAGGTCCACAGACAGTGTCCCTTGATACCAATTCAAAGAAATGAAAGGAACTTGTCCCACCATATTTTTCAATTTTCTTTGGCTTCAAACACCATCAAAAATAAATGTTTGTGTCATTGCTGATTTATGGGAGAATGCCGTGTACACAATATCTGCTGAAATACCTGCCATACCATCCTGAATCTGGTTCGCAGGTTCATCTGTTGCTCACAGACGCAACCAGACATCAGGGAACAATGAACATCGGCCACACCCAACCCTCCACCATTCCCCTCTGTACTTTGCACTTTGTGAAATCCGTGTTGTCAATAATAATTTAAAAGAAAGTTTCTTTTTTAAACTTTCTTAATTCATGTTGCTGATCTTGGCGGAATGTTGCTGTCAGCATTTCTGGGGAACATGTCTGCACTTTTTTCATGTCAGTTTATATTAAGACAAGAATTGTCAAAATGTCCTGAGAAACAACGTTTAGAAATGGGCCTATTAGCTCCTCAGGGCTGTACCAACTGTTTGAATATTGATACAGTTCTGCCCCTACTTTTTCCCCATAAGCCAGGATTTACAGCATTGGAGATCATATCTATGTTGATAATGGATTAGACCCTACACAATGTTCCCGAATGTTTACAGTGCTATCACCTGCAGGGTTATGGACAACATGCTATAAATTGGGTCTTGGCTGGAAGGCTCTGTCTTCACGTGATACAGGTGCGATGGGCGAAGTGATCTCTCTCTGTCGTGAAAACTTCCTACTACTCTAAATTCATCTTTCCTACTTTGTCTCGTTCAGAGGCTCTTCATACCAGAAATATTCCAAGCATTCGTTTCAATGAGATCAATACATTCCACCTGATAGTCTGGCTTGTGATGTGGAAATTAATGGTCTAATTAATGGTGCCAGACAATATCACTTTATTCAACTAAAGTCAGCAATATACATTCACAATGTGAAAGGCACAAACTGTACTTATACCCAGATCAGCCAGTGTCATCTGCAGTCAGACACAAAATTCAGACCATTGCACAGAAGATAGACGAGTCCTCACAACATTGGAAATGATTTTGTTTGATAAAACAGTCCATCACAGACTTGCTTAGAGCAACTCGTGAATATTGCTTGATATCTTTTTGTGTGGGGTAACACATGAAATGTTACTGTATTCCGACTGATGGGAACCATTTGCACTTCAAGTTATTTGAAAACGTCCTTCAAAACAGATATGTGAGTAAATTTTAGAAATCATTGATCAAAGGGACAATTTTTTTGGATTCAAGGAAGATCCATAGTGAGATTTTGTAAATGTTTAGAGCTGTGATTGCTTATATTTTTAACTAAGACATTGACATACAGTGGACAACTTCACAATTTGCTGTAACATGAAATTCGCAACCACTGTGAACCTGGAAGGTAATGGTTCAGAATTTAACAAGGACCTAACAAGGTTCGTGAATGGACCAACGAATGGTTCATGAAATTTAACAAAGGCATTTCTGAAATGATTAATTTAGCTAGGATGAATGTAGAGACACAAATTCACATCTCTGTTTGCATTTCAATATGCTATAAATCACTTTTCTATTATATCCTAAAATACTTGCTTCTTCGTTCATATTTAATACACTCTATCTTGTTCCGGTGTGAAGATAGTTTCTTTATTTATTTCACTCAAGACTGTAAGCTGTATTTTTGCCTCAGTATTGACCAAACTCGGTTTGGTGCAGATTATATCACTTGATCTGCTTTTTCAGGAAGTGAATCTCTCCACCTGTTATGTCAAAATAATCTGTTCATGCTTAGTTCGAAATGAATCCTGTTAATATCATCCCAAATTCAGACTCGGTTATTTTGTATTTATTCATTGGAAATGAACAGAATATGACTGGTCTGTTCTTGGTGGAGTGGGAGAGGGAGTTAAAGTGTTCAGCCACGGGGCCGTGGGGTTGGTTGGCACGGGTGTCCCAGAGATGTTCTCTGAAATGATCAGCAAGTTAGTGTCCTGTCTCCCTGATGTAGAGGAGTCCACATCAGGTGAAACAGACACAGCAGATGACATTTGTGGAAGTATAGATAAATTTCTCTGGATCATTTGGGGCCTTGTCGGAGGTGAGGTGGAGGTGTGGGCACAGATTTTGCACTTCCTGTGGTGGCAAAGGAAGGTGATAGGGGTGAGGAGTGGGCTGGTGGAGGGGCATGGACCTGACGAGGGAGTCGCGGAGGGAATGGTGCCACCGGAATGCAGATAGGGGTAGGGAGCGAAATATACCCGAGTGATGGGGTCTGTTTACAGGCGGTGGAAGCAGCGGAGGATGATATGATGTATGCAAGGTCGGTGCATTGGAAGTTGAGGACCAGGAGGGCTCCCTGTTGAAATTGGAGGAATGGGGTTCAAGGGCATCGTTGACCACGTGGGAGGGGAAATTGCAATTTTTGAAAAAGGAGGTTATCTGGGATGTTTTATGGTGGAACTGATCCTCCTGGGAGTAGGTGCGGTGCAGGCAGAGGAATTGACAATAAAGGGATTGCATTTTTACAGGAAGCCGGGTGGGAGGAGTGTAGTCCAGGTAGCTGTGGGAGTCAGAAGGCTTGTAGTAAATGTTCAGTTGGTCACTGGAGATAGAGGTGGAGAGGTCTAGGAAAGGGAGGGAGGTGTCCGAGATGGTCCCTCTGAAGTTTAGGTCAGGGTGGAAGGTCTTATTAAAGTTGATGAACTGTTCAACCTCCTAGTGGTAGCATGAGGTGGCATTGATACAGTCATCAATGTAGCGGTGGTAAAGGTGGGCAATGGTATCAGTGTAGCTGTGGAAGATTGACTGTTCCACATATCTGACAAAGAGGCAGGCATAGCTGGGGTCCATACAGGGGTCCATGGCTACCCCTTTGGTTTGGAGGAAGTGGGAGGATTGAAAGGAAATGTAGTTGAGGTTGAGCATGTACTGCTTGGGTTGGCGTGACAGGAAGAAACGGAGATCTTCGAGGCCTACATCATGGCGTTTGGATGTGTACAGGGCCTGGACATTCTGTTCATTCTGGGGCTTATCAATTGCTTGCAGTTATTATGGAACTGCAAGGACAATGGCTGGGAACTCGGAGAAACCAATGATTAGGTCTTCTGCTTGAAGCAAATTTAGATCAGAACATTTAAACACCACAAAGCTCACTGTAGGAAATGACAGTGGTGCAACTTTTAATAATATTTGAAACTTTGTTAAAAATAGGGATTTTTAGTCATAGTTTCTGAAATAATCAAGAAAATAATTAACCGTTTGAACAAGCTCTTTCGAAGAGAGAGGATTTGCAAAGTTTGAAACCATACAGTGCTGTGGTTTATTTGAATTCAATGTCGGTCAGAGTTAGATACAGACAAGGTGATCTCTCCATATATTGATTCTGTTAATCTGACAGACCGACATACCTGTCTGTACAAAACTGTATTATTTGTTTAGTTGATCAAAATTTAGGAAACAGATCAAACAGAATGTATTCGGCTGGGAAGGTGATGGATACAGAAGGCAGAATCAAAAACTGGGAACATTAAATCTGAAGAGAGAGTTACAAGGAGTACAAGATCAAAGACATGATAAGGTGCATGTCGATATGTTCCAGACGTTAGTGAATCGAATGAGCTTGTTCGATGGTCGAGAGACTAGTCCAGTGATGTCCTGGAATCAGACCATGAAACAGAGATCGAAATGTCGATTTGCAAATGTCACTTCGATGTGATCGCTTCACACTCTGTGTCCTGATATAGGCCACATTGGCAGATGTTTCCGCCAGATTGCATCCCCTGGGTTTATTTTCTGATCACAAGTGAGATGTGTGGCTTGCTGCTGGCACATAGAAACAGGAAGTTGCGCGCCAGCTGAGAATGATCCATCAGGCGCTACTTTCCGTATTATCAGCACAAACAGTCTTCCTTCCTCTGAGGGTGAACACACACTGACAGGGTCAAGAACAAACGGACAGATTGCTGTAGGTCTCAACGTTGTATTCAATTCCATTCCCATGTTCCAGAATGAAACAGAAGAGACACAAGGTTATTTCAGCTAGAGTAAATTATCTGTCAGAGAGATAAGAAGAGTTACCATCGGGTGAAAGGAGCTAAATGACAATATGTAGTTTCGCTCATAAACCTATGTTTAAAAGTAGAAAGCTTGAGGGAAGTTAATAAGTAAATCTAAGAGACAGCATTCATTAAAAGTTGGAAAAGTAAAGTTTAAGCAATAAAATTCAGCATGGTAACTCTTCTTATCTCTCTGACAGATAATTTACTCTAGCTGAAATAATCTTGTGTCTCTTCTGTTTCATTCTGGAAAATGGGAATGGAATTAAATACAATGTTGAGACCTACAGCAATCTGTCCGTTTGTTCTTGACACTGTGGAAGTGATATCATATCGGAAGTGGTTGATTCTGTTTTCCGGAGAGGCAATGAGATGTGACATCGGGTGTAAAAAGTGGATGTAATGCTTCTTGACTTCAATCAGGTTTTTGACCAGATCTTGCATCTTCAATAAGGTAAGGGTTCATGGGATCTGGTGCAGTTTGGCAAATGCATCGAAGGTTTATTTGTTGGCAGAAGGTGATGTTTGAAGGTAGTCATTGTGAAGACATCTTGTGTCCAGTGGCTTATTATATGACTTGGTGCTGGATCCTTTGATGTTTGCAGAGTATATGAAAGGTCTAGTCAAGAATGGAGCAATTTTGATCAGTAAGTTCAAAGATGAGGTGAAAAACATTTGGTTTTGCAATTAGTGAGGAGGAAAGCCAGTGTGACATCGATGACCTTGCCTGTCGGAGAGAAGAATTGAAAACAGAACATTATATCCTAAAGTCTGTGAAGTAAAGCATTTTCAAGACTAACAATTTAAGTGAATATATGATGTATTGTTAGAATCTACAAAATACAAAGGATAAGCGATCTTCAGGAATCCTGAAGAAGGGCTCATACCCGAAACGTCAATTCTCCTGTTCCTTGGATGCTCCCTGACCTGCTGCACTTTTCCAGCAACACATTTTCAGCTCTGATCTCCAGCATCTGCAGTCCTCACTTTCTCCTCGATATTGTGGCTAGACCATTAATTCAGGAAGCTGGGGTCTGAGCCCACAGTGCTGCCACATCAAGACGTGAATTAAGGTTGATAATTAAACAACTCATTGAAGGAATAAGCTCCACAGATATTCCCTTGCTCTGCTTTGGAAAGAACAACACATCAGCGCAAAAGTTAAGGCTGAAGCGTTCACAGCAACCTTCAGCCAGATGTGCCAATTGTCTGATCCATCTCAGCATCTTCCATAGATCACCAATATTACAGATACCTGTCAGCAGGGAATTCGCTTCGCTCCACGTGAAATCAAGACACTGTTGGGCGAGTGGCACTGGTTACTGCAAACGCTATGGAGCCTGACAAAATTCTGGCAATAATACTGATGACTTGTGCTAGCCAAGCACTCCCGGTACAGCTGCAACACTGGCATGGACAATGTGGAAAATAGGCCAGGCATGTCCTGGGCACAGAAAACAGGTCAAACCACCCCGGTGAATTACTGCCCCATCAATCCATGCTCAATCATGAGTTAGGTGTAGGAAAGTGCTTTCCACAGTGCTATCAAGCAGCACTAGCTCAGCAATAACCTGCGTAAATGTGGGTCATGCAAGGCCTACTCAGCTCATGACTGAATTACAGACTTGATTGAAACATGGACAAAGAACTGAATTCCAGAAATGAGGGGAGAGTGACAGCCCTTCACACTAAAGTCACATTCGACAGAGTGTGATATTATGGAGTCCTAGCAAAACTAGATTCAATGGGTATCAGTTGACAACCTCCCTGCTGCCTGCAGTCAGACCTCCCACATTGGAAGATGGCTCTGCTTGTTAGAGGTCAGTCGTCTCAGCCAAAGCAAATCTCTGTTGGAGTTCCTAAAGGAAGTGTTCTTGGCCCAATCATGTTCAGCTGCTTCAGCAATGACCTTCCCTCCATCAGAAGGTCAGAAGTGAAATCTGCATTGATCTAGCACTTTTTCTGTGACTCCTCAGTCCACATTCAAACGCAACAAAATCTGGACAATATCCAGACTTGAGCTGACAAGTGACAAATAGCATTCACACCACAAAACTGCGAGACAAAGACCATTGACAATAGGAGTGAATCTAGCCAAAACCCCTTGATATTCAATAGTGTTACCTTCACTGAATCCCTCACCATCGACATCCTGGGTTTTATTGTTCATTAGAAATTGAGCTGGACACTCCATATAAATACAATGGTTGTAACAACAGGACAGAGGCGAGGAATACTGCAGCGAGTAACTCACCCTTCTGACTTGCAAAGCCAATTGACTATTTAAGAGACAGAAGTCAGGAGAGTAATAGCACAGCTCACCCCTTGACTGGATAGGAGCACCTTCAACTGCACTCAAGAAGTTAGGCATTGTCCAGGACAAACATCCCACTTGATCAGCAGCACATCCACAAGTGCCCATTGCCTCCATATCTGATGCTTAGTACCAGCCGTATGCTGAAAAATGAGTTGCTGGAAAAGCGCAGCAGGTTAGGCAGCATCCAAGGAGCAGGAGAATCAACGTTTCGGGCCTAAGCCCGTCTTCAGGCATACCTGCCATATGCACTATCTAAAATACTGCACTGCAGAAACTTAGCCACTTCCTTAGACAGTATCTTCCCACTACCACTTGCATCTCAATGGACAAGAATAGCAGATACTTGGGAACAGCACCACTGTAAGCTCCTCTCTAAACCACTCCTGACATGGAAATATATCATCGATCCTTGACTGTAACTGGGTCAAAATCTGGAACTCCCTTCCTCAGGCCATTTTGGAACATGTTATTTCAGAAAGGCAGCTTACTGCCATCGTCTGAAGGACACCTACAGACAACTGAAAGCAACCACCGTGTTCCATGAGTCAATAAAAAAAATCATTCAAGCTAACATGACAGTTTGAGAAAGTGGTTGAGGAGGCACTATGGGTATGTAATAAGCAATCAAAAGGTTTGGAGCAAAGTTCCAGAATCAATCTCTACCATGGGAGCTTCAATTAATGAAAGAGTATGAAATGAAAATGCTGGGGTAATGAATGATAATCACATACCTACCAAAGTTTTGAAACATGTGAAATGGTTCAGTATTGTCCTTCAGAGGAGGATGTGTGACTTTCCTACCTGGCCTGCCTACCTGTTCAACAAAAAGGCGATGGTTCCTTTCCTGTGCCGAACCTGACTAAGAAAGTGAGGACTGCAGGTGCTGGAGACCAGAGTTGAGAGTGTAGTGCTGGAAAAGCACAGCAGGTCAGGCAGCATCCAAGGAGCAGGAGAATCAACGTTCCAGGCATAACAACTTCATCAGGTATCTTAATGAAGGCCTCATGCCTGAAACGCCGATTCTCCTGTTCCGGATGCTGCCTGACCTGCTGTACTTTTCCAGCACTACAGTCTCGACTGAGAAGCCATTTGGTTGTAATAAAGCTTAAGAAAGATCAACCATAATTAGCCGAGCAAGATGGCAGACCTTCAAAAAGGTAGCTGATGACCACCTTCTTGGGATATGTGACTAACTTTTTCATAAGTCAGTGCAGAATTCAAAAATGCAAATTATGGTGAGTCAGGCTGTTCAGACAGAGCCCGGTACACATTTAAGATTGATGATTGGATGCAAAGTCTCCTGTGGTGTTGCTGTGAACAGCAAAAGAGTTCTTGCCAGTATTGCACTCCAATATTTGTTCATGAAGTAAAGTGTCAGATTTATTGCATTTCTGTGCTTTCTGTGCATTTCCCACATTAGGATCACAGTGGTGATATCATGAGACCAGGATTCTCGAACTCCAGTTTAATGTTGAATGGCCAGGGTTTGGAATACCATCGTTTGCCCAGGGTGAAATTTGAATTTAAAGAAATCCTGGAATCGGAAAGAAAGCCAAATGGTGACCATGTAGCCCGAGTCAATGGAAAAATACAAAAACAGCTGCTGCACGAATGCCAAGGCATCTGTCACCTTTCCATGGTCTGGCCGACATGAGATTCCAGACCCACTGGGAAGTTAATTGACTGTGTTCTGAAGTGGCTTTAGCAAGTTATTCAATGGGCAATTGGGGATAGGGACTCATCGCTGACCCGAACCAGAAAGTAATACGTGTAACAAAACCTCACAACAACTATATCAATTAAATGTAATTGTTGCGGCAGTTCCTGATGACATTTCATGTATTTCATGTGAATGTTCTAACACACACTTTGAGTGATGTTGCACCGTCTAAACGGACTACAATATAAATCATTGGTCATTCAGAGTAGATCCAGTTCAACATTTAAGTTTAATAGCAGAATTTTCAGCACTGAATTTTTAACCTAAATAAAAGTTTTCAATAAATAAAATATGTTGCAATTCGTCTTCATTAATTTGTATTCACTTCTACAAATGGTCAATATTCTTAAAACATACTTGTTTCGATTTGAATCTTACCAACAAATCACTTTGTTCATCTGGCTTTGCTGTCATCATCACTTCCTTGAAGCCAATTAAGCATTTATGTAAATAAACACAGAAATAGAATTCTCAGAATAGATTACAGAACCACAAAACCCTAATTTATATTTCCCCACAAGCACCGCACACGAATTGTGGAAAAAATGCAAATAACTCAATGGATTCCAATACTAATTGATGTTAGGACTTTTTAATACATAAGTTGTATGATTGTTGAATGACAGAGGTATCAGTTCTCATGTTTAGTCAAAAATCTATAATTCAGAGATACATTGGCACAGCTAATATTTCTGTCTCTCTTTTTCTCTCTTCCCCTCCTGCCTTCTCCCCTTTTTTCTTTCTATCTGATGCCGTGTTTTGCCTCTCCACAATCGGACGATGTTTTCCTTAATAACCTGATCCAACACCTCCCCAACATATCCTCTCAGCCACATTCATCCATTTCATTAGAGGGATTTGAGTCAAGATTTTCTCAAAAATCTGTCTGAGTATTGAGTGATCTGGAAATACTTGATAGGAATGAGGCTGCAAGACTGGGATAGCGTTTTCATTGTATCTCAGCAGTATTATTCTTGGCTGAGGAATGTTTAATGGTTCAGGGCAATGCTTATTGAGACTATAATTAACCTTTACTGCACATCTCATGGAATGTTTAATATTGTAGAGGTCGATTTATTCTGTATCGACTCTGTGTCGTACCTACTCTGGGAGGGTTTTTTTTAAGGGAACCCTGGACGCAGCTCTACTCTATGTCTAAACCAAAATATATTTGACATGATTGCATTGGACAGTACAATATAGAGGGAGATTTACCCAGCACATTACATGAGCTGTACATTCATAGAAAACATTTGATGTAGCCGTGTAAAGGGGCTTGGACTCCTACCCACTGTCTTTGTGATTTTGAAATGCTTGATACCAGAATAAAAAGGGAACAACACTATGCACCGAAACTTTGTTATACAAGCAGATTATCATCTACAGGCACATACGCAAATCATCTATGAACAACCCTTGCAGTGTTTAATGGATGAGTGCTGAGAGAGCTTTAATATGCAATACGTGTCTATTCCATGCAACACATGCCGACAGTGTGTTTGATATGGTCGTTTAAATGTAGTTTTGATTTGTCTTTAACCTTTTCTGTGACAGTCGTGGTTGTGTTTGACAAATATTCAACAGAACTGGAGGACTCTATGACTATAAATACAGTCACTGCATTCGAGGCAGAATGCAATGCCATCAAACAGGGAGAAAGATGATCCCTGTCTTTTTTCATGATGAGGAGAGATTGAAGCAGCTGGGCTTCAAACATGAAATTTAAATGAGGCCTATATAATTCTGAAAAGAGTAACTTAGAGCAAAGGTCAATGATAGGGAACCAGAAGCAGCTTGTTCAGCCAATGGAGTTTGGTCTTCCAAACAATGACATCAGGGCTGAACTGATAATCCTCACCTCCACTTCCCAGCGTTTTAAATGTAAGCATTGATTCAATTACCAAATCAAAATCTGTCCATTTCAGCCTTCGGAATACTGAATGACCCAACCTCGACAGTCTTCTGTGGAAATGAATTCCACAGATTCACAACATTCTGGGAGACAAAATTCTGTTCTGCCTGAAAATTGTGACCTCTAATTCAGAGATTCTACTCCCTGGTCCGAAACTCTCCCACAAGGGGAAACAACATTTCTGCATTTACACCATCAAGTTTCCTGAAAATAATAGATGTTTCAGAATGTCACCACTGAGTCTTCTATGTTCCATTGAGTATAGGCCCAAACGACTCAATCTCTACTCTCAAGACAGTCCCTGCATCCTCAGGATCAGTCGACTCAACCTCGTGTGGATTGTCTCACATTCCAGTGTACCTTTTCTTTGTGATATGAGTCCAAAGAACAATTCACAGTATTCCAGCTGTGGTGAGAATAGAGGTTTTTTTCAGTTTTAACAAAGATTATAGTCATACAGACATCCAGCAAAGAAACAGACCCTTCGGTCCAACTGCACTGACCAGACATCCCAATCTGACTGAGTACCATTTGCCAAACATTTGGCCTACCTTCCTCTAAATGTTACCTGTTCATACACCCATCCAGGTGCCTTTTAAATGCAGTAATTGAACCTGCCTCCACCACTACCACTGGCAGCTTTAACCATACATACATGTGAAAAGGTTACCCCTCAGGTTCTTTTCAAACGTTTCTCCTCTCACCTTAATCCGCTGTCCTCTAGTTTTGGATTCTCCCACTCGAGGAAAAAGGCCTTGGCTATTCACCATATCAATGCCCCCCATGATTTTATAGGTCTTGTTCAGGCCACTCCTCAGCCTCCTTTCCTCTCACTGCAGGGAAAAAAAAAGCCCCAGCCTATTCAGCCTCACCTTATACCTTAAACACTCCAGTTCCAGCATCATTCTTGGAAATCTTTTCTACACCCTCTCAAGTTTCACAAAATCCTTCATAGAAATGGTCAACCAGATTTGTCTGTAATAATTCTAAATGTGGCCTCACAGACGTTCTGTAGAGCTGAGACATGACATCTCGACTCCTACACTTAATGTTATGACCAATGAAGGAAAGCATGCCAAACACCATCTTCCCCACCCTGTCTCCCTGCAACTCCACTTTCAAGGAATGATTCATCTGCACCCTTTGGTGTCTTTGCTCAGCAAAACTCCCCAAGGCCCAGCCATTAATTGTGTAAGTCCTGCCCTGGTTTGCCTTACAAAAATGCAACACCTACATTTATTTAATGAAGCATGGGTTCATGAAAGGCAAGTCAGCTTTAACTGATCTATTGGAATTCTTTGAGGTTATAACGAGCGTGGTAGACAATGGGGAACTGGTGAACGTGGTGTATCTGGATTTCCAAAAGGCATTCAGCAAGGTGCTGCACAAAAGGCTGTTGCATAAGATAAAGATGCACAGTGTTACGGGCAATGCATTAGCAAGGACAGAAGAATGGTTAACTAACAGAATGCAAAAATTGGGGATAAATGGGTGTTTTTCTGGTTGACAATCAGTGGCTAGTGATGTGTCTCAGGGATCAGTGTTGAGACAGCAATTATTTACAATGGTTGGGACTGCAATTGTTTACAATTCAGATAGATTGCTTCAAGTTAGAGACCCAAGTGTAGAGTGTTGTAATTCACAGAAGCCACTTAAATGAGTGATAGGGCACAGTGTGCAGAAGGATATAGACAGGCTAAGTGAGTGGGCAAGAGTTTGGCAGATGGAGTACAATGTTAGTAAACGTGAGGTCATCCATTTTGGTAGGAACAATAACAAAGTGGTCTACTTTAAAATGGTGAAAAATTACAGAATGCTGCTGTGCAGGGGGACCTGGGTGTTCTTGTGCATGAAACACAAAAGTATGGTTTGCGAGTACAGCAGCTAATTAGGAAGACAAATGGAATAATGTCCTTCATTGCCAGTGGATAGAGTTTAAAATTAGGAGCTGCAGCTGTATAGGGCCACACCTGGAGTACTCTGTACACTCTTCATCGCCTTACATGAGATGGCACTGGGGTGGGGTTTGCTGACGAGGTTGACTGTGTTGATTCTGGAAATGAGGGTGTGGGCTTACGAGGAGAGATTGAGCAGACTGGGATTATACTCATTGGAATTCAGAAGAATGGGGGACCGGGTTTGTAAAATCATAAATGGGATAGATAAGACAGAAGCAGGGAGGCTCAAAGTTTGGGAGAAGATTTGTAGTTCGGGTGCTCGTTGTTGTGGTTCTGTTTGCCGAGCTGGGAATTTGTGTTGCAAACGTTTCATCCCCTGTCTAGGTGACATCCTCAGTGCTTGGGAGCCTCCTGTGAAGCGCTTCTGTGATGTTTCCTCCGGTATTTATATTGATTGGTATCTGCCGCTTCCGGTTGTCAGTTCCAGCTGTTCGTTGCAGTGGTCGGTACATTGTGTCCAGGTCGATGTGTTTGTTGATAGAATCTGTGGATGAGTGCCATGCCTCTAGGAATTCCCTGGCTGTTCTCTGTTTGGCTTGTCCTATAATAGTAGTGTTGTCCCAATCGAACTCATGTTGCTTGTCATCTGTGTGTGTGTGGCTACTAAGGATAGCTGGTTAAGCCAAAGTCTTCACCCAAAGGGTTGTGAATCTCTCGAATCCCCTGCCTAGTGAAGCAGCTGAGTCGAACCTGTTGAATATTTTAAGGTGAAGATAGATTTGTGAAGAGTAAAGGAATGAAGGGTTATCGTGAGGGGTGGGTAAGTGAAGTCTCAGTCCATTGAAAGATGATCCACGATATTATTGAAAGGCAGAGCTGACTCATGGAGTCAGATGGCCTCCTCCTGATTGTATTTCTTATGTTCGGATGTTGTTATGTTCTAACAGGCCTCCAATTCAAAACGTAATGCTCTCTAACTACTAAATAAAAACTGAAAGAACTGTGGATGCTGTGTATCAGAAACAAAAGCAGAAACTGCTGGAAACGCTCAGAAGGTCTGGCAGCATCTCTGGGGTGAAAGGCTCACCAGTTTATGGTTCCCTGGCTTTTCCATCCAACTTTCTTCAATAATGCTGCCCCATTAGTCACTCTCCAGTCTTCTGGCATCTCATCTTTGATTATCAACAATACAAATATCTCAGCAAGGGGTCCAGGAATCTCTTCCCTAGCTTCCCACAAAGTTCTGGGAAACACCTAATCTAGTCTGTAGGATTTATTTCCATTTTTCTACTTTAGACCTCCAACATCTCCTTTTCTGCAAAATGAACTCATTTTATGATCACATTATTTATTTCCCTAGCTTCTATGCTCCTGTCTACTGTAAATATTGATGCAAAATATTTGTTTAGTGTTTCAGCCATCCCCTGTGGTTCCATGCATGGAAAGCCATGTTGATCTTTAAGGGCTGTATTCTCTCCTTAGATATTCTTTTAACCTTCAAATAATTTTAGAATCTTTTCGGATTCTCCTTCATTCTATTTGCCATAGCAATTTTATGTCCTCTTTTTTCCCTCATGATTTCCTGTTTAAGGATACTCCGACTGCCCTTCTACCCTTCTCAGGATTCACTCAATCCCAGCTGTCTATATCGGATGAATGCCCCCTTCTTTTTCTGGACAGAAGTTGCAATTTCCCTCATCATTGAGCTTTCCCCATGCCTTGCCCTTCACACAAACAGAAACATACCATCACTGAACTCTCATTGTCTCATTCTTAAAGGCCTCCCACTTGTCAGCCATCCCTTTACCTGTGAATAACCTCCCCAAACCAACTTCTCAAAGTCTAATACCATCGAAACTGGCCACACTCGTATTTGAAACTTTTCATTTTTAAATCAATTCTATCCTTTCTCATCATTATCATTAAAGCAATAGAATTATGATCACTTTCCCTGAAGCCTGCCCCTATGGACACCTCAGTCACTTGCCCTGTCTTGGTTCCCAACAGAAGGTCAAGTATTGTGAACTGTCTAGTAGGTGCATCCCCATATTGAATAACAACATTTTCTTGTACACACTTAACCAATTTCTCCACCTTCCAAGATCTTAACACTACCCCAAACTCTGTTTGGAAAGTTAAAATTCACGATCATTATCCGTTTTTTCTTACAGATAGCATATTCGCTTGTAAATTTCCCATTAACTATTAGGAGGCCCATTTTACAATCCCAGCAAGGTCATCACCTCTTTCTTATTTTTATGTTTCATCCATATAACTTCACTGGGCAGTCTCCAAGAAATATCCTCTCTACATCCAGCTGTAATGTTCTTTCTAACCAAAACCACCACTCCATCTCCTCTCTTGCTCCTCTGTCTATACATTCTATAGCATCTATATCCTGGAACATTAAGCTGCCAGTCCTGTTCATCCCTGAGCCACATTTCTGTAATGGTAATGATATACTTGTCCCACATTCCCATCTATGGCCTATGTTCATCTGTCTCACATGTTAGGCCTCTTGCATCAAAGTAAATGCAGTTTCGCAGCCTTCCCTCGCTCTTGCCGAACTGTTATCTGCCTTGACCCCTAGAACTGCTCACCATATCACACCTCAAACATTTCTCTTTTCTCACGATCTTGTTGGTTCCCACCATCCCCCTTACTGGTTTAAAACCTTCAGCATACTGCTAGCAAATCTCCCCACAAGAATATCGGTCCCCTTCCATTTCAGATCCCTCTTATACAGGTCATTTCTATCCCTGAAGAGATCCCAATGATTGAAAAATGGGAATCCGAACCCCTGCAGCAGCTCCTCAGCTACACATTAGCTGCTCGATCTGACTGTTCCTAATCTCAATATTCCATTAGTTTTTAAACAAATCCCAACATGACATTTGCCATCCTTATTGACAGTTGAAATTAAAAGCTAACTTTTTGTGGTTCGGAGATGCAGACTCCCTGTAGATTTCTGAATTCAATCTCTATCTTGCCTGTTAAAATGCATAACTTCACGGTTTATGTCTGTTCCCATTTATTTCATCCACATTACATTATTATGCAAAGCTCCTTGTTCACTCTCTTGTCCTATCTGTATGCCTCCACAAACTTCTTTTTGTGTCATACTCACCACTTGTCTCCGCTCCAACTTTTGAGTCATTCGCAAACTTGCCTACAATATATTCACTTTCCTCATCTAAGTCATCAAAATACTTTGTAATTTTTTTTGTTATCTCCAGAACAGACTTATGTGGTACTCCACAGGTTGACATCCTGTAAAATAAAACACTTAATCAAACTTGTCTGATTGGGATTTCAAAACACCTCTCTCCATGTTAATACAGTCCCTCCAAAGCCAAGGCTCCTTTCTTATTCAGTAATCTTATCCATGGGTGCTATCAAACACCCTCAGAAAATCAAAACATATTACAATCACAGTTTCCTCCATTTTCTCCAAGAATTCCGATACTTTTATCAGGCAAGATTTCCATTTTGTAAAGCCATTCTCAGTTTTCTGCTATAACATTCCTTTTTAAAGACTCCACCATTTTTTTCAATAAATGATGTTCAACTAACTAGCCTCAGTCAATATTTGTGTGCCTTAACTTTTTATGAGTGAAGGTGTTGGGTGAAGGATCTACTATCAGCCCTCACTTCCAACTGCTGGAGAAGCACTGTCATTGCATCTACTGTGAAAATCTCAACAAAATGTATCTATGTTCATTTACTGAGAAAGCAATTCCACAAATGTTCTAGCTCATCACCTTCTGCTGGCGGACCCAGATTTTACGAAGCAACTCATTGAAAGTCAACAAGGCTAATTAGCATCAAACCAAGATCAATATTTGAGCAAAAATATCTCAATTCCTGGTCACGTATTTTTGTTCATCTCTTTTTCGGACATTAGCTTCGACAATGTGGAGACTGTGTGGGTGGAGCTGTGAAATACAAAGGGACAAAAAACATTAGTGGGTGTCATACAGAGACCCCCAGACAGCAGTGGTCATGTTGGAATAGTATTAAACAGGAAATTAGCCAAGCATGTGATATGGAGACATCGGTGATCATGGGTGATTTTAACCTGCATCTAGATTGGACAAATCAAATTAGCCACAATGTCTAACAGGCGGAATTCCTGGAGTACATATGGGATGGTTTTCTTAACCAACATGTGGATGAACTAACTAGAGAGCAGGCCATCTTAGACTGGGTACTGTGTAATGAGAAGGGAATCATTGCCAATCCAGCTGCGTGAGACTCCTTGGGGATGGGTGACCATGACATGATACAACTTTTTTATCAAGATGGAAAGTGAGCCGGCTGATTTGGAGACTAGAGTGCTGAATTTTAATAAAGGAAACTATGAAGATATATAAGGCATGAGTTGGGGTTGATAGATTAGTGGAAGTTGCTTAAAGGTGTGACAGTAGATAGGCATTGGCAAATATTCAAGGAAATCATG
Organism: Chiloscyllium punctatum; assembly: GCF_047496795.1. Taxonomy (NCBI): domain Eukaryota; kingdom Metazoa; phylum Chordata; class Chondrichthyes; order Orectolobiformes; family Hemiscylliidae; genus Chiloscyllium; species Chiloscyllium punctatum. The sequence goes on from NC_092755.1 coordinate 7,754,106, forward strand.
GGAAGCTGCAACAACTATTTATTCCTGTCTGGTACAAAAGCAAAATGGGTAACAGGGCCAATCCATGGCTTATAAAGGAATTCAGATAGTATCCATTTGAAGGAAGAAGCATAAAGATTGGCCAAGAAAAATAATAGGTCTGATATTTGAGAACAGTTTCGAATTCAGCAAAGAAGGACCAAGGGATTGATGAAGATGGGAAAACAAAGTACAAAAGGAAGTAAGCTTACAGGGAACATGGAGACTGAGACTACAAGGTTCAACAGTAGGTGAAGAGAAAGAGATTGATGAAGACAAATGTGGGTCCCTACAGATGGAAATTGGGGAAATGTATAACAAAGGACAACGAAACAGCTGAACAATTGTATACATCCTTTAGTTCTGTCTTCACAAAAAACGACAGTTGTACAGGAGGTTGGTGAGGCTGCAGTTGGAGCATATGTTCTGTTTTGGTCATCTTGCTCGAGGAAGGAAGTTATTAAACTGGAAAGAGTGCAGAAGAAATTTATACGGATGTTGCTCGCACTCAGTGGTCTGAGTTATAAGAAGAGGCTGAACAAGCTCGAACTTCTTTTCTTGGCAGTCCAGGAGACTGAGAGGGGACCTTGTACAAAATTATGAGAGGCATACACTCAGTTTTTTTTGCCAGGGTTGGGGAATCAAGGATTAGATGGCATTAGTTTAAGGTTAGAGGGGAAAAGTACAAATGGGAACCTGAGGGGCAATTTGATTACACAGTGGCTGGCACGCGTATGCAATGAGCTGCCAGCGGAAGTGGTTGAGGTGGGTACGTTAGCAAAATTTATCGGCATTTTGACAAATACATGGATAGGAAAGGGTTAGAAGGGTGTGGACTAAATGCAGGGAAATGGGGCTAGCATGGGTGGACATTTTGGTCAGTATGGACCAGTTTGGGCTAAACGACCTCTCTCTGTGCTGTAGGACTCTCTGACTCGAAGATAGAAATCAGGTACCAGAAATCCTGGAGAATGCAAGATTTATTGAGAGGGAAGAACTGAAGGAGGTCAATATTAATAGAGAAATGCTGCTGGGAAATTGAGGGGATTGAACCCGATAAATCCTCAGGGCCTGATAAATCTACATCCCAGAGCACTTAGGAAATGGTTCTAGAAATAGTGGATGCTTTGGTTGTCAGGATTCACTAGATTTTGGTACAGCCCTTGCAGATTGGAGGGCAGCTACTGCCACTCCAATACTCAGAAAGAGAGGTACAAAGAAACCAAGGAATGAGAGACCAGTGAGCTTCAGATCAGTAGTGGGGAAAATTATCAAATCCTTTATCAAGTACTTTATGGCCAAGCATTGAGAAAGCTGTGGCAAGATCAAACAGAGTCAGCATGGATTTATGGAGGGGAAATCATGCTTGTCAAATCTATTGGAATTCTGTGAAGATGTAACTATCAGAGTCGACAAAGGGGAACTGGTCAATATGGTATATTTGGGCTTTAAGAAAGTTTTTGACAATGTCCCACTTAAGACATCACTGTACAGTATTAAAGCGCATGGGATTGGGGTAGGTGTACTGAGATAGATAGAAAACAGATCGGTCGAGAGGAAACCGAGTAGGGCTTAAGGGGTCCGCTTCAAATTGGCAGCCAGTAGCTTGTGGGGCGCCGCAGGGAGCCCAGCTATTAACAATTATTTTAATGATTTGGATGAGGGAATAAAATGCAATATCTCAAGGTTTGCAGATGATACCAAGTTGGGTGGGAGGGTGAACTGTGACGAGGATGCAGAGACCCTATGGCATGGTCTGGACAGATTGGGTGAGCAGGCAAAACAATGGCAGATGCAGTTATTTTGGATAAATGTCAGGTTATTCACTTTGGAGACAAAAGTAAGGTGGTGGATTACTACCTGACTGGCTGTAAATTGGGAGAGGAGAGTGTGCTGCAGGGCCTACATGTCCTTGTGCACCAGTTGCTGAAGGTAAGCTTGCGAGTGCAGCAGGCAGTAAAGAAGGCAAATGCTATATTGGTCTTCATTGTGAGATGCTTCAAGTACAGGAGCAGGGATGTGTTGTTACAGTTAGTTATACAGAGCCTTGGTGAGGCCACACCTCAAACACTGTGTGCAGTTTTGGTCTCATTTTCTGAGGAAGGGTGTCCTTGCTTGGAAATAAAATACGAGGATAGATTGTCCAGCTTAGGATTGTATTCACTGGAATTTAAACGAATGGGAGGGGATCTCATTCTAACAGGATGAGACAGGGTAGATACAGGGAGGATGCTCCGGATGGTGGGTGTGTTTCAAATCAGGGGACACAGACTGAAGATTTGGGGTGGATCATTTAGGACAGAGATGAGGGAGACATTTCTTCACCCAAAGAGTGATGAGCCCGTGGAATTCATTATCACAGGAATTAGTTGATGCCAAGACATTAAATGTATTGAAGAGCGGCTCAATATAGCACTTAAGGCAAATAGTTCAAAGGGGGAGTAAACAGGATGAGGTTGTTGAGTTGGACAATAAGCCATGATCATGATAATGACAGCGCAGGCTCAAAGGGCTGAATGGCCTCCTCCTGCTCCTATCTTCTACACTTAAGAGGATATTGCCCTGAGAAAACCATGGACAGTATTAGTGCTTCCCCATTTAACTCAAAATATCACTCATCATCCCACCCGAAAAATAATATGGAGACATAACCACTCAAATTTCAATGACACATCACCTCCCAAGTGTCAAGATGTGATGACTGAAGTGCAGCTTTGCTCAGTCTTAACACAAGATGTCATTTTGTTCTGTGATTGTGTGTGTGTCTGCAAATCTATGTGCGCATGTGTCTGTGTGCGTGTATCTGTATATGTATGTGTCTGTGTCTGTATGGTTGTATGTGTGTGTGTGTGTGTGTGTGTGTCTGTGTGTGTCTCTGTGTGGGGATGTGTGCATAACTGTGTCTGTTTGTGTCTCTGTGTAGGTGCATGTCTGTGTGTGTGCGTGTGTATGTGTGCATGTACATTTCTGTATCTGTAGCCATGTGAAGCACATCATATTTCCTTGAAACTACTTTCTTTGTCAGAGACCACCAGCATGCTCCAGTTGCTGGAAGGTGCTCTGATGTATTTCAGATTGTGTGCCTCCATGTAATGTAACTTTACTGCTTGATGAAAAGACTGATTCATAAGAGACAACTTCTATCACCAATTTCTCACTAACAATTACAGAGTGTCATGATGAGTTATTATCTTTAGTTTTAGCATTTAAGGTCACCCTGACAGCACATGTCAAACCAATGGAAATCTTCCCATTCATTTCTCTCAGCCAATAGGGACTCTCTCCATGTATAGTCAATGTTCAAGACTGTCATACCATTCTTCAGCGTTCCTAAAGCGGACCCTTTGGTCCATCACTAGCTGCCTGGCTGTAGGAATCTCACCATGCAGGAAGTAAGTTCACATGTCACATGCTTCTATTCTGTGAACATACCCAAGATACACTTGTTGGATGATTTAGGGACTCTCCATTTGAGAGGACACAGAATTCAAGAATTTGTCATGTCACCTCCAAATCTCAGCATTCTAACTGGGATACCTTCACCCACATCTCAATTCAACCCAACAAACGCTGCATGTCTCCATACCTTTTCATTCCACCCTCTGTATGTTCCAGGAACACAAAACTCCTTGCAAGGGCATCCGTACCTCTCAGATTATTCCAGACCAGACAACCAAGGGAAAGGGAGTAAGAAAGGACTGCAGCTCAGAGTCAAAAAGCGTGGCGCTGAAAAAGCACAGCGGGTCAGACAGTATATCCAAGGAGAAGAGTCAACGTTTGGGGCATAGGCTTTTCATGGAGTGTCCTGCCCGAAACATTGACTTTTTGGTCAGAAGTGAAGACTATTGTTGGGACAAGGTCTGCTGTTAGAATTGGGCAGTGAAAAGTTAGTTGTCACTCTAATAGATGCCATAATACAACATTCTTGTGGATGGATTATCTCATGCTCCAAATAAAATACAATGAACATCATTGTTATGTGAATCATGAAAAAATTGGAGAACATTAACAGACTGATAACAAAGTCACAAAGCCACCAGTTGACACAGGAGAAGAAAACAAAGAATACAGATAAGCAAGTTCAAGCAGAATTATCAGAGACCATATTTGATTGAATGACTGAGACAAAACAAGTACAGATGACGAACAAATGGATATTTTCAGTTCAGAGAAATTAACTGAGCTACAGCGGAAAGATGAAACACTGAAGCAATATATTGAAAGGCACACACAGAAGTAGAATCGGAAAGCATTCCCAAATGTTACTAACCTAAAAATGATGTCTTGATGAGAAAATGGAGGCGATCACATATTCAGGCAGATGGGAAAGTGGCAGAAATTCATTACCAGGGGCTTTTCGAAAGGAGGTGTGGCATGGAGCACCTGAGCTACCTGTAGGTCATTGTGGGAGTGATAAAACTCACCAAAATACAAGAACATTTTTACTGGTCGAGACTGCACTAAATGGAGTTTACAGTTGATAGAAATGTCAAACATGTCATGCATCTGGAAAACCTCAGGCAGGAATAAAACCAGCACCTTAATACCCATCCCTGAATTTGAGGAACCCTGTTACAATTCTTTGAAGAGGTGACAAGTAGGTTAGACCAGGGAAACCCAGTGAATGTGGTCTACCTAGACTTCCAAAAGGCCTTTGATAAGGTGCCACACGGGAGGCTGCTGAGCAAGGTGAGGGCCCATGGTGTTCGAGGTGAGCTACTGGTATGGATTGAGGATTGGCTGTCTGACAGAAGGCAGAGAGTTGGGATTAAAGGTTCTTTTTTGGAATGGCAGCCGATGACAAGCGGTGTCCCGGAGGGTTCAGTGTTGGGGCCGCAGCTGTTCACATTATATATTAATGATCTGGATGAAGGGACTGGGGGCATTCTAGCGAGGTTTGCCGATGATACAAAGTTAGGTGGACAGGCAGGTAGTACTGAGGAAGTGGGGAGGCTGCAGAAGGATCTAGACAGTTTGGAAGAGTGGTCCAGGAAATGGCTGATGGAATTCAATGTGAACAAATGCGAGGTCTTGCACTTTGGAAAAAAGAATACAAGCATGGACTACTTTCTAAATGGTGAGAAAATTCGTAAAGCCAAAGTACAGAGGGATCTGGGAGTGCTAGTTGAGGATTCTCTAAAGCTAACCATGCAGGTTGAGTCCGTGATTAAGAAAGCGAAAGCAATGTTGTCAATTATCTCAAGAGGGTTGGAATATAAAAGCACCGTTGTGCTGCTGAGACTTTATAAGGCTCTGGTTAGGCCTCATTTGGAGTACTGTGTCCAGTTTTGGGCCCCACACCTCAGGAAGGAGATACTGGCACTGGAGCATGTCCAGTGGAGATTCACACGGATGATCCCTGGAATGATAGGTCTAACATATGAGGAATGGCTGAGGATCCTGGGATTATATTCATTGGAGTTTAGAAGATTAAGGGGAGATCTAATAGAAACTTACAAGATAATACATAGCTTGAAGAGGGTGGACGCGAGGAAATTGTTTCCGTTAGGTGCGGAGACTAGGACCCGTGGACACAGCCTTAAAATTAGAGGGGGTAAATTCAGAACAGAAATGCGCAGACATTTCTTCAGCCAGAGAATGGTGGGCCTGTGGAATTCATTGCCGCAGAGTGCAGTGGAGGCTGGGACGCTAAATGTCTTCAAAGCAGAAATTGATAAATTCTTGACGTCACGAGGAATTAAAGGCTACAGGGAGAATGCGGGTAAGTGGAGTTGAAATGCCCATCAGCCATGATTGAATGGCGGAGTGGACTCGATGGGCCGAATGGCCTTACTTCTGCTCCTATGTCTTATGGTCTTACGGTCTTACAAGGTTCTTAACTGATTCAGTAGGTCCCCTACATAAAACAAAAAGTGGGAGTCAGTATTTGTTAACAATAATAGATGAGTCCATTAGATTTGCAGAGGCTATTCCATCTGTGCAATATCACTGCTCGAAGGATTGTAGAAGAGTTAACCCAGTGTTTAACTCAATAAAGACTACCCACAGAGATACAACCAGATCAAGGATCAAATTTTACATCAAATTTATGGCAGGGAGTGTTAGAAAGGTGGCATCAAACTTCAAAGACCATTAACAAATTTAGGGAAGACCATATTGTGGGCTTATATTCAAGATAATCCAACCAACTGGATAAAGGAATTCCATTTGCACATCTTGCCAATAGGGATGTACTAAATGAATCTGCCTCTTTCAGTCCATTTGAATGAGTGTTGGGGCACGAGCTGAGAGGACCACTGAAATTAAATAAGGAGAAATTAGTGAGTCAGAGTTCAGCAACATATTTGAACTGTGTATCAAATTTTAGGCAATGATTAAATTGAGCGGGGGGTTGGCTAGATGGCATTTAAAAGTAGCACAGCACCTAATGAAGCAGGAAGCAGACAAGAGATCGAAAATTTGGAATTTTTTGAACATGGATAAAGTGTTAGTGTTACTTCCACTTGAACAAATAAAAGCAAGATTTAGTGGAACTTATCAAAGTGAAAGAAAATTGAGTGAGGTGAATTATTTGATAAGGACTGCAGATAGAAAGCAATCTCAGAGTGTCATGTGAATATGCTCAAATGATAATTTGATCCTGTGACAAAGCTGTTACTTTAACAAGGTTAGGTTGTCATTCGGTCTTTTTTCTTCTGGAGGTCATAAAAACTCAGGTTCAGAAAAAGTCTGAGTTTGGAAGGGTTCTAGGGCCAATTTGACAATAGCTAACAGATACTGCCGCAGGCAGAATGCTTTCAAGTTTAAAAAACAAACACTTGTATATTGAAAGGGAGCGGCCAGTTCACCCAGCTCAGCTTTTCTCTGGTTTAGTTTTTTTTAGCAGTCGTGTGAAGAAAGACTGCTGGACCCAAAGAAGCATGTCCAGGCTGGTAATCTCTCTCAGGTGTCTATCCTGTGATAACTTGTGTTTGATATGACCATTTGTGCCAAGGGGTGCTTGTGGGGATGTTGCAAGTACCTTGGAACAGATACACTGTTAGGTTTTAGGATAGGATAAGTTATTCGGTATTCTGTTTCTGTTCTTTGTGTTTCATTCAGTAATCTTTTAAATAAATCCTGTTTGGTTTACAATGAGGTGGTTTAACCAGCTGACTCTCTCCTTGAATATCCACTGTACACCTTCTCAAAACAACTAGCAAAGTTAGGGTCTGGGCTACCTTCTTGAAATATTTTAAGGGGTTTGGTCTGGTCCATAACAATCGAGAAGGAAAGTAAAAGGAGAGTGTGTGACTGGAATCAACTCGCGTGACAAAGTGAGTTCACAGGATTCTGAATTGGACTTTCCTCAAATTAAAATGGACAATGAGGACGTTCTCAAAATTTGGTATAAATTATTGAGGTACCTTCCACCGGAAATCAAAGTGACCTGAAAGAGTTATTTCTATTACATGGGTGATATATGTGGGAATAAGCTGGGAAGTACTAATTTAATTATGCATGATATAGATATAGGAAATACTGTTCCAATTAAGCAATATCCTTATAGATGTACGCCAAAGAAAGTTGGTATAGGTTCAAAGACAACTTGGACGCATGTTCCAAAACAACAGCATCAAAGGGAGTTGCAGGAATTGGAGCTCAGTCATAGTAATGGTGCCACAACCAGATGATTGCGTGCAGCCTATTGCAAAGTTAATGCACTTGCAGCGTCTGATCCATATCCACTTCGACATTGAGAAAACTGTATTGAAAAGGTAGAACAAAGCAACTTATATTTGTAATTTGGACTTGCTCAGAGGATACTGGCAGGTACCTTTATCCAAAGGAGAGAAGACAATTTCGGCTTTTGTAACAATGAATGGATGTTACCAACTTAAAGTCATAGAGTCATAGAGATGTACAGCATGGAAACTGACCTTTCGGTCCAATCCGTCCATGCCGACCAGATATCCCAACCCAAACTGGTCCCAGCTGCCAGCGCCGGCCCACATCCCTCAGTAATCTTTTAAATAAGGTGGCTTACAATGAGGTGGCTTAACCAGCTGATTCTCTCCTTGAATATCATATATCAATCCAGATGCCTTTGAAATGTTGCAATTGTACCAGCCTCCACCACTTCCTCTGGCAGCTCATTCCATACACGTACCACACTCTGTGTGAAAACGTTGCCCCTTAGGTATCTTTTATATCTTTCCTCTCTCACCCTATACCTATGCCCTCTAGTTCTGGACTCCCTAACCCCAGGGAAAATACTTTGTCTATTTATCCTATCAATGCCCCTCATAATTTTGTAAAATTCTATAAGGTCACCCCTCAGCCTCCGATGTTCCAGGGAAAACAGCCCCAGCGTATTCAGCCGCTCCCTGTGGCTCAAATCCTCCAACCCTGGCAACATCCTTGTAAATCTTTTCTGAACATTTTCAAGGTTCACAACATCTTTCCGATAGGAAGTAGACCAGAATTGCACACAATATTCCAACAGTGGTCTAACCATTGTCCTGTACAGCCGCAGCATGACCTCTCAACTCCTGTACTCAATACTCTGACCAATAAAGAAAAGCATACCAAACACCACCTTCACTATCCTACCTATGTGCGATTCCATTTTCAAGGAGCTATGATCCTGCACTCCAAGGTCTCTTTGTTCAGTAACACTCCCTCGGACCTTACCATTTAGTGTACAAGTCCTGCTAAGATTTGCTTTCCCAAAATGCAGGACCTCACATTTATCTGAATTAAACTGCATCTGCCACTCCTCAGCACATTGGCCCATATCCTGTTGTAATCTGAGGTAACCCTCTTCGCTGTCCACGACACCTCAAATTTTGGTGTCATCTGCAAACTTACTAACTGTACCTCTTATGCTCGCATCCAATTCATTTAAGTCATGCAATTTGGTTTAGAAAATGTCCCAGCCACATTTGAAAGGCTAGCTAATAAAGTAATTTCTGGGTTATTCAATTGTACGGTGTACATCGACAACCTTGTGATCTTTTAGTCACACACGGAAGGAACATTTGCAGCATTTATTGGAAGTATTCAATTGACTTTGGGAGGCAGGCTGGTGATAAACCTGTCTAAGTGTGAATTCTCCAAAGACCGAGTCATGTCCCTCAGCCATGTTGTCAGGCATGGACAGGTGGCCCCGACAATGCCATTGACAACGACAGCAGGACGATGGTTCCTGGGAATGAAAAGGTTTACCAGAAGTTTGTACCAAACTATAGTAGTGTGGTTGCTCCACTAATTGACTAATTGAAGAAGTGCAGGAAATTTCAGTGGACAGTAGAATGTCAGAAAGCATTTGCCAACCTGAAAGCTGTGTTAGCCACTGCCCCAGTGTTAGCAACGCCGAACTGCACAAAGCTCCTCAAGATGGCTTCTGATGTGAGTGATATGAGTGTTGGTGTTGTATTCTTACAAGATGACAATGAGAAGATAGAAAGCCCCATTGGGTATTTCTTCAGGAAATTGAATACTCATCAGAAATATTCCACAATTGAGAAGGAGAACCTTGAGCTTGGTGTTCCAACATTTCAACATTTGTATTGTCAGTAATGGGCCTTGGTCAATTGTCTGGACTGATCATAACCCATTAAAGCTTTTGGAGAAATGTAAGGGCTGCACTTCCAGATGGTTTACATGGAGCTTATTACTGCAGCCATTCAATTTGAAAATGATACACGTGGCAGGATGAGAAAATGCATTTGCTGATGACTTGTCACAACTTGGATAATGTAAGATGGAGGGATTTGGTGACAGGAGTAAATGGACAGAAACAGAATGCTGTAGTGAATACTTGCATGGTTCCAGGTGATGCAAGGTGTATGTATTGTCATGTAATAATAGATTAAGACTAAGGTTTTTAAAATGAAATCATCTTTGTCTCTTATTAATGTTGCAGTACAATTACAATACTGGTACCAAACCAACAATGTGGAAACTTGCCCAGGATGTCCTGTACATTAAAAAAGGACAAATTCCAGCCAATTAACGCCCCCATCAGTCTATTCTTGATCATCAGTAAAGTGATGGAAAGGGTCATGAACAGTACTATAAAGCAGCACTTGCTCAGCAATAAGCTGCTCAACATCCTGGGCATTATTATTGACCAGAAACTCAACTGTACTTGCCACAAACACAGTAGCTACAACAGCAGGTCAGAAGCTAGGAATACTGCAGCAAGGAATACTGCAGCCTGTCCCCCATCTACAATGTACAAGTTGGAAGTGTGATGGAATTCCCCCAACTTGCCTGGATGGGTGCTGCCCCATCAACACTCAAGACGTTTGGCACCATCCAGGAAAAGCAGCCCACGTGATTGGCACCACATCCACAAGAGTCAACTCCCTCCACCACACATGCTCAGTACAAACTGCTGCTGCTACTATCTACAAGATTCACTGCAGAAATTCACCGAGGATCCTCAGACAGCACCTTCCAAACCCACAACCACTTCCATCTAGAAGAACAAGGGCAGCAGATGTGTGGGAACTCCACTATCTTCAGTTCCCCTCCAAGTCATGCATCATCCTGACTTGAAAATATAACGCCGTTCCATCACTGTCACTGGGTCAAAGTCCTAGAATTCCCTCCCTAATTACATTGGGGGTTAACCCACAGCAGTTCAAGAAATCAGCTCACCCCCACCTTCTCAAGGACAACTTAGGTCAGGCATAAAATGCTGGCCAGCCAGCGACACCCACACCCCATAAAATAAATAAAAGATAATAGTTCATTGTGTGTGTGTGTGTGAGAGAGAGAGAGTGAGTGAGTAAGACCATACCTCTGTGTGTGTGTGTGCGCGTGTGTCTCTGTGTATGTGTGTATGTGTATTTGTGTATGTGCGTGTCTGTGTGTGTGTGAGAGAGAAAGACCATACCTCTGTGTGTGTGTGTCTCTGTGTGTGTAAGAGAGAGAGAAAAACACTGTGCCTGAGCATGTGTAAGAGAGTGAGTCAGAGAGAGAGAGAGACCATGCCTCTGTGTGTGTGTGTGTGAGAGAGAGAGATAGCAAAAGACTGTGTGTGTGTGTGTCTGTCGGGGGCAAGCGGAGTGGGGGGTGTGGTGATGTGAGGATGCTGTTATCATAAAAATGTTATTTTTGTCCTGTGTTTTTTTGAAGAGAGATTGTAAGGGCAGAGGTGCTGAAGAGTCCAGAGTGTTTGCAGTTTTTTCTTTAAAAAAGTTTAACAATGGAAAAGGAGTGACCAGTTCAGGTTCTTCTAGTTTTGGTCGAGCTGCAGCATTCCCAAGATGTTTTGAGTATCAGAAGGTTGCAAGCTTCAGTAAATGATTCCTAACTGAGCACTCGGGCATTTCTCTGGATGTCGTTCCCTCCTGCCTGTAAGAATACGAGTTTGAATTTACCTTTTTGCCAAGGGGTGTGTTTATGAGATGTTATAACATTGGATCAGGAAATTAGTAAGTTACTGTATCAAGTAGTCGGTTATGTTTTCCAATCGTTTAATGCCACTTTCTTTTGTTTGTGTTTCAACCGTAGTGTTTAAGTGAATTCTGTGTGGCTTAATGCCGAGCGGTTTAACCAGTCGTATCACATCTGGAACATCAATGTCACATTTGCCTTTAAACAAAGAAAACCTTATTTATCCCATCCATGCCTCAATGATTTTACAAACCTCTATACGGTCACCCCTCAGCCACCGACACTCCAGGGAAAACAGCTGCAGCTTCTTCAGCCTTTCCTTGTCGCTCAAACCCTCCAACCCTGGCAACATCCTTGGAGATCTTTTCTGAACCCTTTCAAGTTTCACAGCACCCTTCCTTTACGAGGGAAATTGCACGCAATATTCTAACAGTGGCCTAACCATTGCCCTGTATAGCCGCAACATGACCTCCCAACTCCTATACTCAATGCTCTGACCAACAAATGGAAGCATACTCAATGCCTTCTTCACTATGCTGTCTTCCTGGGACTCCACTTCCACGGAACTAGGAACTCCAAGGTTTCTTTGATCACCAACACTCCCCAGGACATTACCATGAAGTGTGTAAGCCCAGCCCTGATTTGTCTTTCCAAAATGCAGCACGTTGCATTTATCGAAATTAAACTCCATCTACCAACGTTTGCTCTATTGGCCCATCTGATCAAGATCCCGTTATAATTTGAGGTAACCTTCTTCGCTGTCCATTACACCGACAATGTTGGTGTCATCTGCAAACTTACTACATATACCTTCTATGTTCACATCCAAATCTTAAATGTAAGTGATGAAAAGCAGTGGATCCAGCATTGATCCTTGTGGCACATCACAGGTCACAGGCCTCCAGTCTGAAAATCAAACATCTACCACCATCCTCTGTCTTCTACCTTCAAGCCAGTTCTGTATCCAAGTGGCTAGTTCTCCCTGTATTCCATGAGATCTAACCTTGCTAGCCAGTTTCCCATGGGGAACCTTGTTGAACGCCTTACGCCTTATATAAATCACACCTACTGCTCTGCCTTCATGAAATCTCTTTGCTCCTTATTCAAAAAACTCAATCAAGTTTGAGAGACATGATTTCCCATGCACAAAGCCATGTTGACTGTCCCTAATCAGTCCTTGCCTTTCCAAATACATCCTGTCCCTCAGGATTCCCTTCAACTGCAACGTACCCCACCCCCACTGATATCAGGCTCACTGGGCTATAGCTCCCTGGCTTTCCATACCACCTTTCCTCAATAGTGGCACCATGTTAGCCAACCTGCTGCCTTCCAGCACCTCATCGTGACTATCGATGATAAAAAATATCTCAGCAATGGGCCCAGCAATCACTTCTAGCTTCCCACAGAGTTCAAGCGTACACCTGATCAATTCCTGGGGATTTACCCACATTTATGTGTTTTAAGACATCCAGCACCTTTTCCTCTGTAATGTGGACATTTTTCAAGATATCACTGTTTATTTCCCCACATTCTATTTCTTCCATGCCCTTCTCCACAGTAAACACTGACACAAATACTCCTTTAATGTCCCCCTCCCATCTCTTGCAGTTTGATACATAGGCTGCTTTGCTGATCTTTGAAGTACCCTATCCTCTCCCCAGTTACCATTTTGTCCTTAATGCTTTTTTTGTAGAATCATTTTGGATTCTCCTTCACCCAGTTTGCCAAATGTATCTCCTGCCCCCTTTTTGCCCTCCTGATTTCCCTCTTAAGTATACTCCTACTGCCCTTATACTTGAAGAATTCACTCAATCTCTACTGTCTATACCTGACATATGTTTCCTTCTCTTTCTTGAGCAAACCTTCAAGTTCTCGAGTCATCCAGCATTCCCCACACCTCCCAGCCTTGCCTTTCACCCCAATAGGAACATACTGTCTCATTATCTCATTTTTGAAGGCTACACATTTTCCAACCATCCCTTTACCTGCAAAAATCCGCACATAATCACATTTTCAAACTTCTTCCCTCATCCTGCCAAAATTGTCCTTTATCCATTTTAGAACTTTAACAGTTAGATCCTGTCTATCCTTTGCCAGTACTATTTTAAAACTAATCGAATTATGGTCACTGGCACCAAAGTGCTCCCCCACTGACACCTGCTCTGCCTTATTTCCCAAGGGTAGGTCAAGCTTTGCACCTTCTCTAGTCGGTACATTCACATACTGAATCAGAAAATCTTCTTGTACACACTTAACAAATTCCACTCCTTGGGTGCTCCGGTTTCCTCCCATAGTCCAAAGATGTGCAGGTTAGGTGAATTGGCAACGCGAAGTTGCCTGTAGTGTTAGGTGAAGGGGTAAATGTAAGGGAATGGGTCTGGGTGGGTTGGTCTTCAGAGGATCGGTGTGGACTCGTTGGGCCGAATGTCCTGTATTCCACAGTGTAAGTAATCTAATCTAATTTAATCTAACTTTATCTAATCTAATCTAAACCCTTAGCACTACGCCAGTTCTAGTCTACATTTAGAATGTTAAAATTCCCTACCATAACACACTATTATTCTTATAGATAACTGAGATCTCTTTACAAATTTGTTACTCAATTCCCCGCTGATTATGTGGAGCTCTATAGTACAATCCCAAAAAGGTAATAGTCCCTCTCTTATTTCTCACTTCCACCCAAATGAATTCCTGGATGTATTCCCAGGAATATCCTCCCTAATTACATTCATAATGTTATCCCTTATCAAAAATGACACTCCTCCTCCTCCACACCTGCCTCCCTTTCTATCCTTCCTGTAGCATTTGTATCTTGGAACATGAAGCTGCCAGTCCTGCCCATCCTTGAGCGACGTTTCTGCAATTGCTCTGATATCCCAGACCCATGTTCCTAACCATGCCCTGAGTTCATCTGCCTTCCTTGCTAGGTCTCTTGCATTGATGAAAATGCAGTTTGATTTATCAGTCCTACGTTGTTCTCTGCTTTGTTCCTGCCTGCCCTGACTGTTTGACTTGCTCCTTTTCCCAACTGTACCAGTGTCAGATTGATCTCTTTCCTCACTATCACCCTGGGTCCCATCCCCTTGCCCACCTTATTAATTTAATTCCTCCCAAGCAGTTGCAGCAATCTCCCTGCCAGTATATTAGTCCCTTTTGAATTCAGGTGCAATTCATCCCTCTTATATGGGTCACTTCAGCCCTAGAAGAGCTTCCAATGATCTAAAATGTGAATCTTTCTCCCACACACAAGCTCCTTGGCTACACATTAATCTCGGACACCACCTTCCCTCTCCTTCCTGGACCGCTCCATCTCCATCAACAGTGTCCGATTCAACACTGACATCTTCTCCAAACCCACCGGCTCCCACAGCTAAACAAGGACAGAATCCCCCTGATCTTCACGTTCCACCCCACCAACCTCCGGATACATTTCATCATCCTCCGCCACCTACAAATGGACCCCAGCACCACAGAGATATTTCCCTCCACACACTTATTTGTATTCTGTAAAGACCATTCCCTCCGCCACTCCCTTGTCAAGTCCACACCCCACACCCCACCAACCCACCCTCCCCTCCTGGCACCTTCCTCTGTCACCACAGGAATTGCAAAACCTGTGCCCCGATCTCCCTCTCACTTCCCAAATGCCCCAAAGCAGCCTTCCACATCCAACAGAGCTTTCGCTGCACTTCCGCACACGTCATTTACTGTATCCGTTGCTCCCGATGCAGTCTCCTTTACATTGGGGATACAGGTCGCCTACTTGCTGAGTGCTTCAGAGAACATCTCCAGGACACCCGCACCAACCAACCCCACCACTGTGGCTGAAAACCTCTCAACCCCCCCCCCACTCCCACTCCGCTGAGGACATGCAGTTCCTGGGCCTCCTCTATCACTAAACCCTAACCACTCGTCTCGTGGAGAAAGAATGCCTCACATTCTACCTTGGGACATTGCAACCACACACTATCAATGTGGATTTCACCAGGTCCTCTTTTCTCCTCCCCCTCACCATCCCCCCAATCCCAGCCCCAACCTTCCAAATCAGCACCACCATCATGACCTGTCCTATCTGTCAATCTTCCTTCCCACCTATCCACTCCATCCTCCCCCCGACCTTTCACCTTTACCCCCAACTCCATCCATCTAATGCACTCTCATCTACCTTTCCCCAGGCCCACCCCCCCTCCCAGTTCTCTCTCCATCCCCTTGGCTCACAGCCTCATTCCTGATGAAGGGTCTTTTCCTAAAATGGTGATTCTCCTGCTGCTCAAATGCTGCCTGACCTGTTGTGCTTTTCCAGCACCACGTTCTCGACTCTGATCTCCAACATCTGCAGTCTTCACTTTTTCCTAGACGTTCATCTGCTTGATCCTCCTATTCCTAGCCTCACTAGCTCACAGCATCGGGAGTAATCCAGATATTACTACCCTCGAGGACCTCCTTTTAAAATTCCTGCCTAACTTTCTCTCTCCTCTCTTCAGCATTTCATCCATTTTCCTTCCTGTGTCATTTGTTCCAGTGTGCACAGTGACCTGCTGCTGGTCCCACTGCCCTTTGAGAATATTCTGCCTTGATCCTGGAAACAGGGAGACAACACACCATTCTGATTTCTCACTGTCGACCGCAGAAACATCTGTCTGTGCCTCTGACTAGAGAGTCCCCTCTCACAATCGATCGCTTGGTACCTGACATACCCCTTGTTACATTACAGCCTGTCTCGGTCCCAGAAACTTGGCTGTTCATGCTGCGTTCTCCTGAAAGGCAATCACCCCCTACATTTTCCAAACCAACATACTTGTTTGAGATGGGGTTAACCACAGGAGACTCCTGCACGACCTGCCTCCCTCTCCTACTTTTCCTGGTTTTTCTCCCTTTCTTAAAACTACCATCCGTCAGATGCCCCAAGTTCCTGTAAATTCCTCCTTGCCTCAAACTGCCGCTCCAACTGATCGATGCGATCTGATAGGATTCAGAACCAAACACACTTACTGCTGACATAATCATCAGAATTAAGGAAACTGTCCCTAATCTCCAACAGCTGACAGGAAGAGCACATCACTCGACTCAAGGCCATCTTTGTACCTTAACAACCTACAGAAAATAGCATAGTCTAATGCACTTAAAAAACAGTAATCCAGTCTAACTTAGTATCTATGTTTCATATTTTTAAATTTTAATCAAAGGACAGATCTCAAAAAAAACACTCCCCATTAAAAATGACAGCAATATTACACTTAAAAACCATGTACTTATCTGCTCCTGTGCTGTGTGCTCTCCAACATAGGTTCCTCGAATGTCAGCTGTGAATTTCGCTGTTTGTCAATTTTTCTTCAACACACTCCAATATCCGGAAACACTTGAACTCAAACAGCAAAGGCAGTAACTGTGCAGATTCACTGCTGTGTCAGTTAGCAGTGTCAGTTCCTTTCTCTCTGTCTCTCTCTGTCTCTCTCCCTCTCCGTTTCTCTCCCAGACCATGTGGTCACTACCTTTCTTCACTTCCTCCTTTTTAAAGAGCCATTGTTTTGATCTTTTCTCCCAAACTTCCAAAACAATGCAACAGCTTAAAAACAGTAATTACTGCTTGTGGAATTCGAGGAACTCACTTCCAACACATAAAATACTCCAAAAGCGAGCAGTTCTTACAGCCAAAACTTTTCCCATCTTCCATCTTGGATTACCCAAATCCTGATAGCTTTTGCTCCATCTCCATGTCAATCCTTATCACTCATTAATTGGTTCTCCCTGTTTCAGTTTGCTTACTTGTCTTCAAATCCTGACCAGTGTAGGGCAGAAATGTTCAATTTTGGTTTTCTTTTAGCAATATTTTGGTTTTGTTCAGTTCTATAACAATAATTCACTATCTTCTTTTTAATGTCCTTTCCACTTCTCTAACGACTATATTTATTGCCTTCAGTTGTGAAGAATATTTGTCCCTATTCTCGTAGAAACTGAGCTCATCTTGTACCAAACTGGTTGAATGTCAGACAGATCGGGGAGTTAGGCATCATTCACCCCAGACTTACACTGACAAGGAAAGCCCAGACTTCAGTCAGGTTTTCTCTTGTTTCTCACCAGCTATTCCTTAAGATACTGAAACCTGACTGTCATCCAGTCCATTTCTGGAGTTCTTAATCCATGAACCTTCAACCTTCAATAGGGCCAATGGTGAAATACCACAGTGGGGGTGATCCCTTCAAAAATGAACTAACTTGTGTCAGAGATGCTAAAATGGCTCAATATAGCTAATGCAAAACTAATTTATTTGACTTTTATCCAAAATATTAAACCTGTCTCACACAGGTTAATTAACCTGAGCATAAACAGACTCAGTGAACATGGCTTGGGCCTGGATGTGGTTAACAGCACAATCTCATTGCTGCAGTTCCTTATGAACACGTTGGTGTCTCAGCAGGTTGAATGAGCGAGCAAACCCTTCTTACACACAGAGCAGGTGAATGGCCTCTCCCTGGTGTGAACTCACTGATGTTTGATGTCAGATGATTGACTGAACCTGGTCCTGCAGTGAGAGCCCCAGAAAGGTTTCTCATCATTGTGAACATGTTGATGGAACATCAGTTTCCTGGAACCTTTAAAGCACTTCCCACAGTCTGGACATTTAAAAGTCCTAGTCTCAGTGTGAACTCACTGGCCTCCCAGTAGGGCAGAAGAGTGAGTAAATCCCTCCCTAAACACGGCGCAATGAAATGGTCTCACGCTTGTGTGAACTCACCGGTGTTTTTGCACATAGGATATGGTACAGGATACCTTCTCATTCGGCTCAGAGGAACAGTCTGAGTTTGCCGATATATCTGCAGCTGGATGACTGAATGAACGCCTTGCCACAGTCAGAGCAGGTTCTCAGCCTCTACCCAGTGTGATCTCGCTGGTGTATAGTGAGTTGAAATAATTGTCTGAACTTAATGCCGCAGTGAGAACTCCTGAATGGTCTCTCCTCTGTTCGAATACGTCAATCAGTTGCCCAGAATTTCTATGGCATTTTCCAAAGTCTTGTGATTTAACAAGTTCTTTTATCTGGGTGAACTCTATGGTCTGCCTGCAGTTGAGAAGACTGAGTGAATCCCTTCCCACACTTGGAGCAGATGAATGGCCTTTCCTCAGTGTGAGTGCATTGCTGAATTTCCAGTTGAGGTGGGGATTTGAATCCTCCTTCACTGTCCTCATATTCCCATCCTTTCTCCCCAGCTTGACTGTGATTATATTTTGACAGTTCAGATGATTTCATCCACACACAGGACAGGTGCACAGTTCCTCGTCACTTGGTGTTTTTTCCTTCCAAGTTCAGAATTGAACAATATTCCAAACATAAAATAAAAATCAATCTTTCCAATTCTAATATGATACCTGGTTCTGTTTCCTGACCACAGAGTGTCCCCTTCACATAATCTATGAAGCTAATTAAAGAGAAGCAAAGTGAGTGAGAAGACCACAATCTGACTGAATGGTCATCCCTAAGACCTGGCTGCAGGATGAAGTTCTAGGACATTCCTGAAGAGGGCGCGCGATATCTCCCCCGCCCCCCAAAAGACACCGGTGCGCAGGCGCTGGATTGAACACGTTGGAGCATGCGCAAATTGACTAAAGGCCCCTTTTTCAGTATCCAGGTTATGGCGGGGAGAGGGTGGTCCCGGAGGAATCATAGAGCCAGTGGTGGGAAAGGTGGTGCGATCTGTCTTCGTAATATCCAGTAAAGGTCCCGCGAACCGAATAAGAATGAGCGGGTCCCGCAGTTTCAGCCCTGAGTTTAATTTCCGGGACCTGGCCGTGACCACCATTTTGTTTGGGGCCAGGCGCATGCGCCGTTATACTGGTGACGCAAAGGGGGTGGGCGGGGCCTACGGTCCCAGTGACGGAGACAATGGAGACAATGGAGATGGGGAGGGGCCTGTGGGACTGACCCAGGAGGAGGGAGAGCCTGGGGGCGGGGACAGGCTTCACAGATCAGGGGGAGGGGGGGGGGACAGGGATTCACAGATCAGGGGGAGGGGGGGGACAGGGATTCACAGATCAGGGGGAGGGGGGGGGACAGGGATTCACAGATCTGGGGGAGGGGGGGGACAGGCATTCACAGATCGGGGGGGGGGACAGGGATTCACAGATCAGGGGGAGGGGGGGGGACAGGGATTCACAGATCAGGGGGAGGGGGAGGGGGAGGGGGAGGGGGGGACAGGCATTCACAGATCAGGGGGAGGGGGGGACAGGGATTCACAGATCAGGGGGAGGGGGGGACAGGGATTCACAGATCAGGGGGAGGGGGGGACAGGGATTCACAGATCAGGGGGAGGGGGGGACAGGGATTCACAGATCAGGGGGAGGGGGGGACAGGGATTCACAGATCAGGGGGAGGGGGGGGACAGGCATTCACAGATCAGGGGGAGGGGGGGACAGGGATTCACAGATCAGGGGGAGGGGGGGACAGGCATTCACAGATCAGGGGGAGGGGGGGGACAGGGATTCACAGATCGGGGTGGGGGGGGACAGGCATTCACAGATCAGGGGGAGGGGGGGACAGGGATTCACAGATCAGGGGGAGGGGGGGGACAGGGATTCACAGATCTGGGGGAGGGGGGGACAGGGATTCACAGATCAGGGGGAGGGGGGGGACAGGGATTCACAGATCAGGGGGAGGGGGGGGACAGGCATTCACAGATCAGGGGGAGGGGGGGGGACAGGCATTCACAGATCAGGGGGAGGGGGGGGACAGGCATTCACAGATCTGGGGGAGGGGGTGGGGGACAGGCATTCACAGATCTGGGGGAGGGGGTGGGGGACAGGCATTCACAGCTCTGGGGGAGGGGGTGGGGGACAGGCATTCACAGCTCTGGGGGAGGGGGTGGGGGACAGGCATTCACAGCTCTGGGGGTGAGGGGGTGGGGGACAGGCATTCACAGCTCTGGGGGAGGGGGTGGGGGACAGGCATTCACAGCTCTGGGGGAGGGGGTGGGGGACAGGCATTCACAGCTCTGGGGGAGGGGGTGGGGGACAGGCATTCACAGATCTGGGGGAGGGGGTGGGGGACAGGCATCCACAGATCTGGGGGAGGGGGGGACAGGCATTCACAGATCTGGGGGAGGGGGTGGGGGACAGGCATTCACAGCTCTGGGGGAGGGGGTGGGGGACAGGCATTCACAGCTCTGGGGGAGGGGGGGGCAGGCATTCACAGATCTGGGGGAGGGGGGGACAGGCATTCACAGCTCTGGGGAAGGGGGTGGGGGACAGGCATTCACAGATCTGGGGGAGGGGGTGGGGGACAGGGATTCACAGATCTGGGGGGGGGGGGCAGGCATTCACAGCTCTGGGGGGGACAGGCATTCACAAATCTGGGGGGGGGGAGACAAGTATTCACAGCTCTGGGGGAGGGAGGGGGATAGGCATTCATAGCTCTGGGGTTGGGGGGACAGGCATTCACAGCTCGGGGGGTGGGGGGACAGGCATTCACAGCTCTGGGGGAGGGGGAACAGGACAGGGACAAATAATTCACCAATACTGGAATGGTCTGAACTTCTCTCCTGTATTGACAGTGATCACTTTTATAAACTTCTTTTACAGGGCATCAGGAGAGAGCTAGAGAAAGGAAACTCAAACCAAACCAAAAACAGTCAAAATCTGATACGACACAATTAATCAGGAACTGAATGCTATCGGTCTTTGAACTTGAAAGCAGAAGTGTTACAACCAGATGATCAGCCTAGAAAAAGCTTTGCACCATTCGCAGCAGACAGGACCTGGACAGCATAGAGTTACAGAGATCTACAGAACAGAATAAGATCCTTGAGCCCTTCTACAATTTAAACCAAACACACAGAAAAACTCACCTTGCCTCGTAATATGTTAAGCTATGAGAGACAGAGGACTCCTAAATTCCACTATTTAAAGAAAATTATCAATTTTATTCTTTAGCCCTAAAAGTGAATATGAAACATTAAACAAAAATGAACATTTTTATTGGGGAAAATGAAATTATGATGCGATCAGGCAGGAGTTGGGAAGGACAAACTGAGAGCAATTGTTCCACAGATAGGGCACAGCAGACATGTGGCGACTATTTAAGGAGCAGTTGTTGCAAGTGATGCACGAAGTTGTTCCTGTGAGACAGGTACGAAGGGGTAAGATTAAGGAACCTTGGATGACGAGAACAGAGGAACGTCTCGGCAAAAGGTAGAGGGCAGCTTAGGTTAGGTGGAGGAAGCAAGGATATAGCACAGTTTTAGATTATTACAGGCGAGTTAGAAAGGAGCTCAGTAAATGGACTGAGGAGAGCCAGGAGGGGGCACGAAAAAGGCTTGGCAAGAAGGATTAGGGAGAATCCAAAGGCATTTTACTCCTACGTGAGGAATAGAGAATGATCAGGGAGAAGGTAGGGCCAATCAGGGATAGCGTAGAGAACTTGTGCTTGGAATCTGAGCAGATAGGGGAAGCCCTAAATGAGTTTTTTTGCTTTGGTTTTCACTAAGGAAAGGAACCTTGTTGTGAATGAGAACTTTGAGGAGCTGGGATACAGGCTGGAACCGATCAAGATTGATGAGGTTGATGTGCTGGAAATTTTGGCAAACATTAAGATTGATAAGTCCCCAGGACCAGACCAGATTTATCGTAGGTTACTCTGGGAAGCAAGAAAGGAGATTGCTAAGCTGCTGGTGAAGATTTTTGCATCCTCACTCTCCACAGGAGTCATACAGAAGGATTTTTTTTTGAGTGCGAGCAGCAGCTAAGGTAAGACTGTTTGTTTTAAAAGTACTTACCGGAAGCGGGCAGCGGTATTTTTTTTTCACTCTCTCTTCACAGAAAGAGCGGGAGCAGCAGGGGGAAGTGACGACGACCAGAGAGGCAGCCGAGACCCGGAAGCAGGTAGAGCGTAAGCTTACCTGGGTAGGTTTGTTTCCCCTTTACAAGCGCGCAGCTGAAGAACCCGAGGCACTACGGAGGTAGTGCCTCCCACCCGCTCTCCTCCTCTAACCTAATAATAAGATCCGTTGTGGGAAGGAGGTAAGTGCTGAATTTTGCTTGTTGTATTCTTTAGACCCAGTTTTGTTTTAAAATAAAGGTTAGCTTTAGAGGGATGGCAGTGAAGGCAGTGCAATGTTCCTCCTGCAACATGTATGAGGTGAGGGATGCCATGGACGTCCCTGCTGATTACACTTGCAGGAAGTGCACCCATCTCCAGCTCCTCCAAGACCGTGTTAGGGAACTGGAGCTGGAGTTGGATGAACTTCGGATCATTCGGGAGGCAGAGGGGGTCATAGATCGGAGCTATAGGGAAGTAGTAACTCCAAAGATGGCAGATAGATGGGTGACAGTGAGGGGGACAGGGAGGAAGCAGCCAGTGCAGGGACCCCCTGCGACCGTTCCCCTCAAGAACAAGTATACCGTTTTGGATACTTGTGGGGGGGACGACTTACCAGGGGTAAGTGACGGGGCTCAGGCCTCTGGCACGGAGCCTGTCCCCATTACTCAGAAGGGAAGGGTGGAGAAGAGCAGAGCAATAATAATTGGGGACTCGATAGTTCGGGGCACAGATAGGCGGTTTTGTGGGAACGAGAGAGACTCACGTTTGGTATATTGCCTCCCAGGTGCAAGGGTACGTGATGTTTCTGATCGTGTTTTCCGGGTCCTTAAGGGGGAGGGGGAGCAGCCTGAAGTCGTGGTCCATATTGGCACCAATGACATAGGTAGGAGGAGGGCTGAGGATGTTAGACAGGCTTTTAGGGAGCTAGGTTGGAAGCTCAGAGTTAGAACGAACAGAGTTGTTGTCTCTGGTTTGTTACCCGTGCCATGTGATAGAGAGTCGAGGAATAGGGAGAGAGAACAGTTAAATGCGTGGCTACAGGGATGGTGCAGGAGGGCGGGATTTCGGTACTTGGATAACTGGGGTTCTTTCTGGGGAAGGTGGGACCTCTATAAACAGGATGGTCTGCACCTGAACCTGAGGGGCACCAGTATCCTTGGGGGGAGGTTTGCTAGTGCTCTTGGGGGGGGTTTAAACTAACTCTGCAGGGGCATGGGAACCCAGACTGTAGCTTTAGGGTGCAGGACCTGGAGTGTAGGGAGGTTAGGAATATGGCATCAATCTTAAAGGAGGGTGCCTGTAAACAGAAGAGTGGCTTGAAGTGTGTATACTTTAATGCCAGAAGTATACGAAATAAGGTAGGTGAACTTGCAGCGTGGGTTGGTACCTGGTACTTCGATGTTGTGGCTATTACGGAGACATGGCTAGATCAGGGACAGGATTGGCTGTTGCAGGTTCCAGGGTTTAAATGTTTTAGTAGGGTCAGAGGTGGGGGTAAAAGAGGGGGGGGGGTGTGGCTTTGCTTGTCAAAGATAGTATTACAGCGGTGGAAAGGAAGATGGACGAAGATTTGCCATCTGAGGTAGTTTGGGTTGAGGTTAGGAATAGGAGAGGTGAGGTCACCCTGTTAGGAGTCTTTTACAGGCCTCCTAATAGTCCTAGAATCGTTGAAGAAAGGATTGCGAAGATGATTCAGGAGAAGAGTGACAGTAATAGGGTGGTTGTTATGGGGGACTTTAACTTTCCTGATATTGATTGGGAAAGCTATAGCTCAAGTTCGTTAGATGGGTCAGTGTTTGTGCAATGTGTGCAGGAGAGTTTCCTGACACAATATGTAGATAAGCCAACAAGAGGTGAGGCCATACTGGATTTGGTTCTGGGTAACGAACCAGGCCAGGTATTAGAACTAGAGGTAGGTGAGCACTTTGGGGACAGTGACCACAATTCGGTGATTTTTACTCTAGTGATGGAGAGGGATAAGTGTGTACTACAGGGCAAGAGTTATAGCTGGGGGCAGGGAAATTATGATGCGGTGAGGCACGACTTAGGATGTGTGGATTGGAAAAGTAGATTCCAAGGCAAGAGCGTAATTGATATGTGGAACTTGTTCAAGGAGCAACTATTGAGTGTCCTTGATAAGTACGTACCTATCAGGCGGGGAGGAAAGGGTCGTGTGAGGGAGCCATGGTTTAATAAGGAATTGGAATCCCTTGTTAAATGGAAGAGGACGGCCTTTGTAAAGATGAGGTGTGAAGGTTCAATAGGGGCGATTGAGAGTTATAAGGTAGCCCGGAAGGACCTGAAGAGAGAGCTAAGAGCAGCAAGGAGGGGACATGAAAGGTCCTTAGTTGGTAGGATTAGGGAAAACCCTAAGGCTTTCTATAGGTATGTTAGGAATAAAAGAATGACTAGGGTAGGAATAGGTCCAATCAAGGAGAGTAATGGGAAGTTGCGTGTGGAGGCTGAAGAGATTGGGGAGGCACTAAATGAATACTTTTCATCAGTATTCACTCAGGAACAGGACATTGTTGTCGATATGAATACTGAGGCACGAATAAGTAGAATGGATGGCTTTGAGATATGTAGAGAAGAGGTGTTGGAAATTCTGGAAAGGGTGAAAATAGATAAGTCCCCTGGGCCTGATGGCATTTATCCTAGGAATCTCTGGGAAGCAAGGGAGGAGATTGCAGAGCCATTGGCCTTGATTTTTGTGTCCTCTTTGTCTACAGGAGTAGTGCCAGAGGACTGGAGGCTAGCAAACGTGGTTCCCTTGTTCAAGAAGGGGAGTAGGGATAATCCTAGTAACTATAGGCCAGTGAGTCTCACTTCTGTTGTGGGCAAAGTCTTAGAGAGAATTGTAAGGGATAGGATTTATGCACATCTGGATAAGAATAATGTGATCAAGGACAGTCAGCATGGTTTTGTGAAGGGCAGGTCGTGCCTCACAAACCGTATTGAATTCTTTGAGAAGGTGACTAAGGAGGTAGATGAGGGGATAGCGGTAGATGTGGTATATATGGATTTTAGTAAGGCGTTTGATAAGGTCCCCCATGGTAGGCTACTGCAGAAAATACAGAGATATGGCATTGAGGGTGAGTTGGAGGTTTGGATTAGGAATTGGCTGGCTGGAAGAAGACAGAGGGTAGTAGTTGATGGCAAAGGTTCATCTTGGAGTGCCGTCACTAGCGGTGTTCCGCAAGGATCTGTTTTGGGACCATTGCTGTTTGTCATTTTTATAAATGACCTGGAGGAGGGGTTAGAAGGTTGGGTGAGCAAGTTTGCGGATGATACGAAAGTCGGAGGAGTTGTAGACAGTGAGGAAGGATGTGGCAGGTTACAGCGGGATATAGAGAAGCTGCAGAGCTGGGCAGAAAGGTGGCAAATGGAGTTCAATGTAGCTAAGTGTGAGGTGATTCACTTTGGTAGAGTAACAAAAAGATGGGGTACTGGGCTAATGGTCGGATACTTGGTAGTGTGGAAGAGCAGAGGGATCTTGGTGTTCATGTACACAGATCTCTGAAAGTTGCCACCCAGGTAAATAGTGCAGTGAAAAAGGCATATGGCGTACTGGCTTTTATTGGTAGAGGAATTGAGTTCCGGAGTCCTGAGGTCATGCTGCAGTTGTATAAGACTCTGGTGCGGCCACATCTGGAATATTGTGTGCAGTTTTGGTCACCATACTATAGGAAGGATGTGGAGGCACTGGAACGGGTGCAGAGGAGGTTTACCAGGATGTTGCCTGGTATGGTAGGAAGATCGTATGAGGAAAGGCTGAGGCACTTGGGGTTGTTTTCATTGGAGAAAAGAAGGTTTAGGGGTGACTTGATAGAGGTGTACAAGATGATTAGGGGGTTAGATAGGGTTGACAGTGAGAACCTTTTTCCACGTATGGAGTCAGCTATTACAAGGGGGCATATCTTTAAATTAAGGGGGGGTAGATATAGGACTGATGTTAGGGGTAGGTTCTTCACTCAGCGAGTCGTAAATTCATGGAATGCCCTGCCAGTAGCAGTGGTGGACTCTCCCTCTTTATGGGTATTTAAGCGGGCATTGGATAGGTATATGGAGGATAGTGGGTTAGTGTAGGTTAGGTGGGCTTTGATCGGCGCAACATCGAGGGCCGAAGGGCCTGTACTGCGCTGTATTCTTCTATGTTCTATGTTATTGCTAGGAGGCCAATGTTGTTCCCCTTTTCAAGAAGGGTAATAGGGAAATCCCTGGCAATTACAGACCAGTCAGTCTTATGTTTGTGGTCAGCAAGGTTTTGGAAAGAATTCTGAGGGATAGGATTTATGACTATTTGGAAAAGCATAGCATGATTAAAGGCAGTCAGCATGGCTTTGTGAGGGGAAGGTCATGCCTCATAAATCTTATTGATTTCTTTGAGGAAGTGACAGGATAGATCGATGAAGAGGATATGGTGTATGAGGACTTCACCAAGGCATTTGATAAGGTGGTCTCATCCATAAAGTCAGGAGGTATGGGTTACAGGGAGATTTGGCTATTTGGATTCAGAATTGGTTAGCTGACAGAAGGCGAGATGGAAAGTTCTGCCTGGAGATCAGTCTTAAGTGGTGTCCCACAGGACTCTCTTCTTGGGTCTCTGCTCTTTGTAGTTTTTATAAATGACTTGGATGAGGGGTGGGTTAGTAAATTTGGAGATGACACAAAGGTTGGAGGTGCCGTTGATAGTATCGAGAGCTATTGCAGGCTGCAGCGCAACATAGGCAGGGTGCAGAGCTGGGCTGTGAAATGGCAGATGGAATTCAACCTGGATAAATGCGAAATGATGCAATTTGAAAGGTCGAACTCGAATGCTGAATATAGGATTAAAGACAGGATTGTTGGCAATGTGGAGGAGCAGAGGGATCTTGGTGTTCAAGTACATAGTTCCCGCAGATTTTCCACCCAAGTGGATAGGGTTATTAAGAAAGCATATGGTGATTTGGCTTTCATTAACAGGGGGATCAAGTTTAAGAGCCGTGAGGTTTTGATACAACTCTACAAGCCCCTGGTGAGACCACACTTGGAATATTGTGTCCAGTTCTGATTGCCCTACTGTAGGAAAGATACAGAGGCTTTGGGGAGGGTGCAAAGAAGGTTTGCTGGGATGCTGCCTGGACTGAAAGGCTTGCCTTATGAAGAGAGATTGAAGAAGCTCAGACTTTTCTCTCTGGAGAGAAGGAGGAAGAGAGGAGACCTGATTGGAGATCTCCCTGGGTCATCTTTGGACTTCTGCTGCAAGGGTAAAAAAAGTACCGTTGATCGAGAGTGTTTTGGATGGCAGTCTCTCTCTCTCTCTCTCTCTCTCTTTGGGTTTTAGTATACTGGGGCATAATTTAAACAGATTGGCTGAATTCAAATTGTGGTCAAAATACTGAGGTATCTAATTTACAACCAAATGTTGCATATTTTCAATTTTCCAGAACACTCTGAGACTGCTAGTCAGTCACACAGCAGTTGCTCTCACTGCCAAAACAGCCTTCACTCTCCCTTAAAGGTACAGTATACACCTTCAACTTCATAACAACATCTTCAATATTTGGAGAGTTTCTCCTTCTGTCACCCTTACAGACAGTAAGTTCCCATTTCCCACTACCCTGGGGCTATGCTTGTGTGTGTGCAAGGCTTGAACTGATCACACAACCTGGAGACAAGCAACAACACCAGTACCACAGGGAAACCATGTAACCATGGGGATTGTGGAAAGGCATTCAAATACTCATTCCTGTTGGAAATTCATCCGCACAGTCACTCTGGAGAGAAGCCATTCTCCTGCACTCAGTTTGGGAAAGGATTCACTCAGTCAACAGCTCTGCTGACACACCAGCTGTTTCATACAAGTGAGAGACCATTCACCTGTTGTCTCTGTGAGAAAGGATTCACTCAGAGTGACTGGTAGATCAGGTTCATACTGGGGAGAAGCTATTCATTCCCCTGCTCCATTTGAGAGAGGGATTGACTCAACTGTCACAGCGACTGATCCATCAGCATGTTCAAACTGCGGAAAGAATATTCATCTGCCGTGTGGGAGAAAGGGTTCCCGAATACATCTAACCTTGTGACCCATCAGTGAATTCACACTGTGTCAAGGCCATTCCCCTGCCCTGTGTGAGAGAAAGGATTCACAACTTCATCCAACTTCTGACACATCAGCAGATTCACACCTGGGAGTGACCTGTTCAACCAGTGCAAGTGGATTTAGTCAGCTCACACACCAGCAAGTCTACATGTGACTGCAGAGGTTGGAATAATCCATTACTCCTGTTGCTCGTGACATCCAGCACTGAATCAGGTATGTCCTGACAGTTAGGGTTTGTTTCTGCTGAAGTTACTTCCTTATCACGAGAGTAGAGTTGAAGATTCTTGTCATTGTAGCTGACAGCGATCTTCGGGGTATAGTGACCCTTTAAAACCAGCTCTCTGTGATTATTCTGTAAAATTCAGAAAAATTACACAGGCAATTAGTGTGCAATTAGTATTGAATTTCTGCTTCAAATGGAACTTGCTCCCTGTGATAAGAACTGAAATTTGATATCTGAAAGGTCCCCGGCATTAAAATCTCCAGTAAGAAAGTGCTGATGAATCCTTCCTGACAATTCTTACTGAATCCTTCCTGACAATTCTTACTGAATCCTTGCTGACAATTCTTACTGAATCCTTGCTGACAATTCTTACTGAATCCTTCCTGACAATTCTTACTGAATCCTTCCTGACGATTCTTACTGAATCCTTGCTGACAATTCTTACTGAATCCTTCCTGACGATTCTTACTGAATCCTTGCTGACAATTCTTACTGAATCCTTCCTGACAATTCTTACTGAATCCTTCCTGACGATTCTTACTGAATCCTTGCTGACAATTCTTACTGAATCCTTCCTGACGATTCTTACTGAATCCTTCCTGACGATTCTTACTGAATCCTTCCTGACAATTCTTACTGAATCCTTCCTGACAATTCTTACTGAATCCTTCCTGACCATTCTTACTGAATCCTTCCTGACGATTCTTACTGAATCCTTGCTGACAATTCTTACTGAATCCTTCCTGACAATTCTTACTGAATCCTTCCTGACGATTCTTACTGAATCCTTGCTGACGATTCTTACTGACTCCTTCCTGACGATTCTTACTGACTTGAACATTCCACACATGGCCCTACTTTCCTACCAGGAAGAATGGGAATCAAAGTTTATGTCAAAACTGAGGCGATTGGTGTCAGGGACTGTGGGACTGTGGGACCGCAATCTCCCCTTGTCTGATATAAACCAACCCCGGAGTCAGTGACACCATTCTCTTCCTGTCTGATATAATCCAGCCCCACACACACTGACACCAATCTCCCCCTTGTCTGATATAAACCAACCCCGGAGTCAGTGACACCATTCTCTTCCTGTCTGATATAATCCAGCCCCACACACACTGACACCAATCTCCCCCTGTCTGATATAAACCAACTAGGTAAAAACAAGGACTGCAGATGCTGAAAACCAGAGTCTAGATTATAGTGCTGCTGGAAAAGCACAGGTAGCGTTGATATAAACCACCTCCACTGTCAGTGATACCAATCTCGCCCTGTCTAAGATAAACCAGCCCCACAGACAATGACACCAATCTCCCCCTGTCTGACATAAACCAGGACCGCAGTCCCTGACACCAATCTCCCCCTGTCTGATACAAACCAGCCCCACAGTCACTGACACCAATCTCCCCCTGTTTGATATAAACCAGCCCCACACTCACTGACACCAATCTCCCCGTCTGATATAAACCACCTCCACAATCACTGACACCAATTCTCCCCTGTCTGATATAAACCAGCCCCACAGTCACTGATGCCAATCTCTCCCTGTATGATATGAACCAGTCCCACAGTGCCTGACACCAATCTCCTCCTGTCTGGTATAAACCAGCCCCACAGTCACTGACCCCAATCTCCCCCTGTCTGATATAAACCAGACCCACAACCACTGATAGTAATCTCCCCTTGTCTAATATAAACCAGACCCACAGTCACTGACCCCAATCTCCCCCTGTCATATATAAACCAGCCTGACAGTTACTGATGCCAATCTCCCGCTGTGTGACATAAACCAGCCCCACAGTCACTGACACCAATCTCCCCAGGTCTAATATAAACCAGACCCACAGTCACTGACACCAATCTCACCCTGTCTGATATAAACCAGGCCCACAAACCCTGACACCAATCTCCCCCTGTCTGATATAATCCGGCCCCATAATCCCTGACACCAACCTCACCCTGTCTGATATAAACCAGACCACAGTCACTGACACCAATCTGCCCCTGTCTTACATAAACCAGACCAACAGACCCTGAAACCAATCTCCCCGTCTGACATAAACCAGCCCCACAGAAATGATGCCAATCTCCCCCTGTCTGATATAATCCAGCCGCACACACTGACACCAATCTCTGCCTGTCTGATACAAAGCAACGAGGTAAAAACAAGGACTTCAGATGCTGGAAACCAGAGTCTAGATTATAGTGCTGCTGGAAAAGCACAGGTAGTGTTGATATAAACTAACTCCACAGTCACTGACACCAATCTCCCCCGTCTGACATAAACCACCTCCACTGTCACTGATACCAATCTCGCCCTGTCTGATATAAACCAACCCCACAGTCACTGACACCAATCACCCCCAGTCTGATATAAACCAGTCCCACAGTCACGGACACCAATCTCCCCCTGTCTGATATAAACCAGTCCCACAGTCCCTGACACCAATCTCCCCCTGTCTGATATAAACCAGTCCCACAGTCCCTGACACCAATCTCCCCCTGTCTGATATAAACCAGACCCTCAGTCCCTGACACCAATCTCCTCCTGTCTAATATAAACCAGTCCCACAGTCCCTGACACCAATCTCCCCCTGTCTGATATAAACCAGACCCTCAGTCCCTGACACCAATCTCCTCCTGTCTGATATAAACCACCTCCACTGTCACTGATACCAATCTCCCCCAATGTCTGATATAAACCAGACCCACAGTCACGGACACCAATCTCCCCCTGTCTGATATAAACCAGCCCCACAGTCACGGACACCAATCTCCCCCTGTCTGATATAAACCTACCCCACACGCCCTGACACCAATCTCCTCCTGGTTAAAAAATTAACTGCAGATGCTGAAAACCAAATACTGAATTAGTGGTGCTGGAAGCGCACAGCAGTTCAGGCAGCATCCAACGAGCAGCGAAATCGACGTTTCGGGCAAAACCCCTTCATCAGGACTTTTGCCCGAAACGTCGATTTCGCTGCTCATTGGATGCTGCCTGAACTGCTGTGCTCTTCGAGCACCACTAAACCAAACTCCTCCTGTCTGATATAAACCAGACCCACAGTCACTGACACCAATCTCCCCCTATCTGACATAAACCTGACCAACATTCCATGACACCAATCTCCCCCTGTCTGATATGAACCACACCAAAAGTCACTGACACCAATCTCCCCCTGTCTGATATAAACCAGTCCTACAGTCAGTGACACAAATCTCCCCCTGTCTGATATAAACCAGACCCACAGTCACTGACACCAATCTCCCCTTGTCTGATCAAAACCAGCACCACAGTCACTGACACCAATCTCCCCCTGTCTGATACAAACCAGCCACACAGTCACTAACACCAGTCTCCCCTTGTCTGATATAAACCAGCCCCATAGTCACTGACACCAATCTCTGCCTGTCTGATATAAACCAGACTTACAGTCCCTGACACAAATCTCCCCCTGTCTGATATAAACCAGCCTCACAGTCACTGACACCAATCTACCCCTGTCTGATATAAACCAGCCCCACAGTCACTGACACCAATCTCCCCCTGTCTGATATAAACCAGCCCCACAATTACTGACACCAATCTCCCCCTGTCTGATATAAACCAGCCCCACAGTCACTGACACCAATCTCCCCCTGCCTGATATAATCCAGACCCACAGTCACTGACACCAACCTCCCCCTGTCTGATATAAACCAGCCCCACAGTCACTGACACCAATCACCCCCTGTCTGATATAAACCAGCCTCACAGTCACTGACACCAATCTCCCCTTGTCTGATATAAACCAACCCCAGAGTCAGTTACAACAATCTCTTCCTGTCTGATATAATCCAGCCCCAAACACACTGACACCAATCTCTGCCTGTCTGATATTAACCAACTCGGTAAAAACAAGGACTGCAGATGCTGGAAACCAGAGTCTAGATTATCGTGCTACTGGAAAAGCACAGGTAGTGTTGATATAAACTAACTCCACAGTCACTGATGCCAGTCTCCTCCTGTCTGATATAAACCAGTGGCTGTGGGTCCCGTTTATATTAGACAGGGGGAGATTGGTGTCAGGGACTTTGGGCCTGGTTTATTTCAGACAGGGGGAGATTGGTGTCAGGGACTGATGGGTCTGGTATATGTCAGACAGGGGGAGGTTGGTGTCAGTGACTCTGGGGCGGGTTTATATCAGACAGGGAGAGATTGGTGTCCGTGACTGTGGGGTTGGTTTATATCAGACAAGGGGAGATTGGTGTCAGTGACTCTGGGGCGGGTTTATATCAGACAGGCAGAGATTGGTATCCGTGACTGTGGGGTTGATTTATATCAGACAGGACGAGATTGGTGTCAGTGACTTTGGGGCTGGTTTATATTAGACAGTGGAGATTGGTGTCAGTGACTGTGAGTCTGGTTTATATCAGACAAGGGGAGATTGGTGTCAGGGACTATTGGTGTGGTTGATATCAGACAGGGGGAGATTGGTGTCAGGGACTGTGGGTCTGGTTTATATTAGACATGGGGAGATTGGTGTCAGTCATGGTGCGGCTTGTTTATATCAAACAGGGGGAGATTGGTGTCAGTGATGGTGGAGCTGGTTTACATCAGACAGGGGGAGATTGGTGTCAGTGACTGTGGGGCTGGTTTATATTAGACAAGGGGAGATTGGTGTCAGGAACTGTGGTCTGGCATAAGTCAGACAGGGGGAGATTGGGGTCAGTGACTGTGGGGCTGGTTTATATCAGACAGGGGGAGATTGGTGTCAGTGAGTGTGGGTCTGGTTTATATCAGACAGGGGGAGTTTGGTGTCTGGGACTGTGGGCCTGGTTTATATCAGACAGGGGGAGATTGGTGTCAGTGACTGTGGGTCTGGTTTATATCAGACAGGGGGAGTTTGGTGTCTGGACTGTGGGCCTGGTTTATATCAGACAGGGGGAGATTGGCGTCAGTGACTGTGGGGCTGGTTTATATCAGACAGGGGGAGATTGGTGTCAGGAACTGTGGGTATGGTTTATATCAGACAGGGGGAGATTGGTGTCAGTGACTGTGGGGTTGGTTTATATCAGACAGGACGGGATTGGTGTCAGTGACTTTGGGACTGGGTTATATTAGACAGTGGAGATTGGTGTCAGTGACTGTGAGTCTGGTTTATATCAGACAAGGGGAGATTGGTGTCAGGGACTGTGGGGCTGGTTTATATTAGACAGGGGGAGATTGGTGTCAGGGACTGTGGGGCTGGTTTATATCAGACAGGGGGAGATTGGTGTCGGGGACTGTAAGTCTGGTTTATATCAGACAGTGCGAGATTGGTGTCAGTGACTATGAAGCTGGTTTATATCACACAAGGGGAAACTGGTGTTAGTGACTGTGGGATGGTTTATATCAGACAGGGGGAGATTGGTGTCAGTGACTGTGGGTCTAGTTTATATAAGACAGGGGGAGATTGGTGTCAGTGACTGTGGGGTGGTTTAGATCAGACAGGGGGAGATTGGTGTTAGTGACTGTGGTCTGGTTTATATCAGACAGGGGGAGATTGGTGTCACTGACTGTGGGTCTGCATTATGTCAGACAGGGGGAGATTGGTGTCAGTGACTGTGTGGCTGGTTTATATCAGACAGGGGGAGATTGGTGTCAGTGACTGTGGTGCTGGTTTTGATCAGACAAGGGGAGATTGGTGTCTGTGACTGTGGTGCTGGTTTATATCAGACAGGGGGAGATTTATGTCAGTGACTGTGGGTCTGCTTTATATCAGACAGGGGGAGATTGGTGTCAGTGACTGTGGGTCTGGTTTATATCAGACAGGGGGAGATTGGTGTCAGTGACTGTGGGGCTGGTTTATATCAGACAGGGGGAGATTGGTGTCAGTGACCGTGGGGCTGGTTTATATCAGACAGGGGGAAATTGGCGTCAGGGACTGTGGTGCTGGTTTGTATCAGACAGGGGGAGATTGGTGTCAATGACTATGTGTCTGGTTTATATCAGACAGAGGGAGATTGGTGTCAGTGACTGTGGGGCTGGTTTATATCAGACAGGAGGAGATTGGTGTCAGTGTCTGTGGGGCTGGTTTAAGTCAGATAGGGGGAGATTGATGTCAGGGAATGTTGATCTGCTTTAAGTCAGACAGGGGGAGATTGGTGTCAGCGACTCTGGGTCTGGTTTATATCATACAGTGGGTGACTAGTGTCAGGGATTATGGGGCTGGATTTGATCAGACAAGGGGAGATTGGTGTCAGTGACTGTGGTGCTGGTTTATATCAGACAGGGGGAGATTTATGTCAGTGACTGTGGGTCTGGTTTATATCAGACAGGGGGAGATTGGTGTCAGTGACTGTGGGTCTGGTTTATATCAGACAGGGGGAGATTGGTGTCACTGACTGTGGGTCTGCATTATATCAGACAGGGGGAAATTGGTGTCATTGACTGTGGTGCTGGTTTATATCAGACAGGGGGAGATTGGTGTCAGGGACTGTGGGGCTGGTTTATGTCAGACAGGGGGAGATTAATGTCAGTGACTGTGGTGCTGGTTTATATCAGACAGGGCGAGATTGGTGTCAGTGACTGTGGGGCTGGTTTATATCAAACAGGGGGAGATTGGTGTCAGTGACTGTGGTGCTAGTTTATATCAGACAGGGGGAGATTGGTATCAGGGACTGTTGGGCTGGTTTATATCAGACAGGGGGAGATTGGTGTCAGGGACTGTGGGGCTGGTTTATATCAGACACGTGGAAATTGGTGTCAATGACTATGGTGCTGGTTTATCTTGACAGGGGGAGATTGGTGTCACTGACTGTGGGGCTGGTTTATGTCAAGACAGGGAGAGATTGGTGTCAGTGAATGTGGGGCTGGTTTATATCAGACAGGGGGAGATTGGTGTCAGTGACTGTGGGGTTGGTTTATATCAGACAGGACGGGATTGGTGTCAGTGACTTTGGGACTGGGTTATATTAGACAGTGGAGATTGGTGTCAGTGACTGTGAGTCTGGTTTATATCAGACAAGGGGAGATTGGTGTCAGGGACTGTGGGGCTGGTTTATATTAGACAGGGGGAGATTGGTGTCAGGGACTGTGGGTCTGGTTTCTGTCAAACAGGGGGAGATTGGTGTCAGTGAGTTTGGGGTTGGTTTATATCAGAAAATTAGGAGATTGGTGTCAGTGCTGTCGGGCTGGTTTATATCAGACAGGGGGAGATTGGTGTCATTGACTGGGTCTGGTTTAAATCAGACAAGGGGAGATTGGTCTCAGTGACTGTGGGCTGGTTTATATCAGACAGGGGAAATTGGTGTCAGTGACTGTGGGGCTGGTTTATATCAGACAAGGGGAGATTGGTGTCAGGGACTTTTGGTGTGGTTCATGTCAGACAGGGGGAGATTGGTGTCTGGGACAGTAGGCCTGGTTTATATCAGACAGGGGGAGATTGGTGTCAGAGACTATGGGTCTGGTTTATATCAGACAGGCAGAGATTGGTGTCAGGGACCGTGGGGCTGGTTTATATCAAACTGGGGGATTTTGGCATCAGTGGCTGTGGTGCTGGTTTATGTCCGATGTGATGAGATTGGTGTCAGTGAGTGTGGGTCTGGTTTATATCAGA
Organism: Chiloscyllium punctatum; assembly: GCF_047496795.1. Classification (NCBI taxonomy): domain Eukaryota; kingdom Metazoa; phylum Chordata; class Chondrichthyes; order Orectolobiformes; family Hemiscylliidae; genus Chiloscyllium; species Chiloscyllium punctatum. The sequence goes on from NC_092755.1 coordinate 7,790,168, forward strand.
CAGGGGGAGATTGGTGTCAGTGAGTGTGGGTCTGGTTTATATCAGACAGGGGTAGATTAGTGTCACTGACTGTGGGGCTGGTTTATGTCAGACAGGGGGAGATTGGTGTCAGGGACTGCGGGGCTGGTTTATATCAGACATGGGGAGATTGGTGTCAGTGACTGTGAGGCTGGTTTATATCAGACAGGGGGAGATTGGTGTCAGGGACTGTGGGGCTGGTTTATATCAGACAGGGGGATATTGGTGTCAGTGACTGTGGGTCTGGTTTATATCAGACAGGGGGAGATTGGTGTCAGGGACTGTGGTCTGGCTTATGTCAGACAGGGGGAGATTGGTGTCAGTGAGTGTGGGTCTGGTTTATATCAGACAGGGGGAGATTGGTGTCAGGGACTGTGGTCTGGTTTATGTCAGACAGGGGGAGATTGGTGTCACTGACTGTGGGACTGGTTTGTATCAGACAGTGGGAGATTGGTGTCAGTGACTGTGGTCTGGTTTATATCAGACAGGGGGAGGTTGGTGTCAGTGACTGTGGGTCTGGTTTCTATCAGACGGGGGAGATTGGTGTCACTGACTGTGGGGCTGCTTTATATCAGACAGGGGGAGATTGGTGTCAGTGACTGTGGGGCTGGTTTATGTTAGACAGGGTGTAATTGGTGTCAGTGACCGTGGGGCTGGTTTATATCAGACAAAGGGAGATTGGTGTCAGTGACTGTGGGCCTGTTTTATATCAGACAAAGGGAGATTCGTGTCAGTGATTGTGGGACTGGTTTTTCTCAGACAGAGGGGAGTTTGGTGTCAGGGACTGTGGGTCTGGTTTACATCAGACAGGGGGAGATTGGTGCCAGGGACCGTTGGGCTTGTTTTTATCAAACGGGGGGATTTTGGCATCAGTGGCTGTGGTGCTGGTTTATGTCAGACGTGATGAGATTGGTGTCAGTGAGTGTGGGTCTGGTTTATATCAGACAGGGGGAGATTGGTGTCAGTGACTGTGGGCCTGGTTTATATCAGAGAGGGGGAGATTGGTGTCACTGACTGTGGGGTTGGTTTATATCAGACTGGACAAGATTGATGTCCGTGACTTTGGTGCTGGTTTTTATTAGACAGTGGAGAGTGGTGTCATTGACTGTGGGTCTGGTTTATATCAGAAAGGGGAGATTGGTGTCACTGACTGTGGGGTTGGTTTATATGAGACAGGACGAGATTGGTGTCAGTGACTTTGCGACTGGTTTATATTAGACAGTGGAGATTGATGTCAGTGACTCTGGGTCTGGTTTATATCAGACAGAGGGAGATTAATGTCAGTGACTGTGGTGCTGGTTTATATCAGACAGGGGGAGATTGGTGTCAGGGACTGTGCTGCTGGTTTATATCAGACAGGGCGATATTGGTGTCAGTGACTGTGGGGCTGGTTTATATCAGACAGGGGGAGATTGGTGTCAGTGACTGTGAGGCTGGTTTATATCAGACGGGGAGATTGGTGTCAGTGACTGTGGGGCTGGTTGAAATTAGACAGGGAAAGATTGGTGTCAGGGACTGTGGTCTGGCTTATGTCAGACAGGGGGAGATTGGTGTCAGTCACTGTGGGGCTGGTTTATATCAGTCAGGGGGAGATTGGTGTCACTGACTGTGGGGCTGGTTTATATCAGACAGTGCGAGATTGGTATCAGTGACTGTGGATCTGGTTTATATCAGACAGGGGAAGATTGGTGACACTGACTTTGGGGTGGTTTATATCAGACAAGGGGAGATTGGTGTCAGTAACTGTGGGGATCGTTTATATCAGACAGGGGGAGATTGGTGTCAGTGACCCTGGGACTGGTTTATATCAAACAGGGGGAGATTGGTGTCAGGGACTGTGGTCTGGCTTATGTCAGACAGGGGGAGATTGGTGTCACTGACTGTGGGGCTGGTTTATATCAGACAGAGGGAGATTGGTGTCAGGGACTGTGGTCTGGCTTATGTCAGGCAGGGGGAGATTGGTGTGAGGGACTGTGGTCTGGCTTATGTCAGACAGGGGGAGATTGGTGTCACTGACTGTGGGGATGGTTTATATCAGACAGTGGGAGATTGGTGGCAGTGACTGTGGGGCTGGTTTATATCAGACCGGGGGAGATTGGTGTCAGTGACCGTGGGTCTGGTTTATATCAAACAAGGGGAGATTGGTGTCAGGGACTGTGGGTCTGGTTTACATCAGACAGGGGGAGATTGGTGTCAGGGACCGTTGGGCTTGTTTATATCAAACAGGGGGATTTTGGCATCAGTGGCTGTGGTGCTGGTTTATGTCAGACGTGATGAGATTGGTGTCAGTGAGTGTGGGTCTGGTTTATATCAGAGAGGGGGAGATTGGTGTCAGTGACTGTGGGTCTGGTTTACATCAGAGAGGGGGAGATTGGTGTCACGGGCTGTGGGGTTGGTTTATATCAGACTGGACAAGATTGATGTCCGTGATTTTGCGACTAGTTTATATTAGACAGTGGAGATTGGTGTCAGTGACTGTGGGGCTGATTTATGTCAGACAGGGGGAGCTTGGTCTCACTGACGGTGGTGCTGGTTTATATCAGACAGGGGGAGATTGGTGTAAGTGACTGTGGGGTGGTTTATATCAGACAGGGGGAGGTTGGTGTCAGGGACTGTGGGGCTGGTTTATGTCAGACAGCGGGAGATTAATGTCAGTGACTGTGGTGCTGGTTTATATCAGACAGGGCGAGATTGGTGTCAGTGACTGTGGGGCTGGTTTTTATCAGACAGGGGGAGATTGGTTTCAGTGACTGTGGGTCTGGTTTATATCAGACAGGGGGAGATTGGTGTCAGGGACTGTGGGTCTGGTTTCTATCAGACAGGGGGAGATTGGTGTCACTGACTGTGCGGCTGCTTTATATCAGACAGGGGGAGATTGGTTTCAGTGACTGTGGGGCTGGTTTATATTAGACAGGGGGAGATTGGTGTCAGGGACTGTGGGTCTGGTTTCTATCAGACAGGGGGAGATTGGTGTCACTGACTGTGGGGCTGCTTTATATCAGACAGGGGGAGATTGGTGTCAGTGACTGTGGGCCTGTTTTATATCAGACAAAGGGAGATTCGTGTCAGTGATTGTGGGACTGGTTTTTCTCAGACAGAGGGGAGTTTGGTGTCAGTGACTGTGGGGCTGGTTTATATCAGACAGGGGGAGATTGGTGTCAGGGACCGTGGGGCTTGTTTATATCAAACGGGGATTTTGGCATCAGTGGCTGTGGTGCTGGTTTATGTCAGACGTGATGAGATTGGTGTCAGTGAGTGTGGGTCTGGTTTATATCAGACAGGGGGAGATTGGTGTCAGTGACTGTGGTGCTGGTTTATATCAGACAAGGGGAGATTGGTGTCAGTGACTGTGCGGCTGGTTTATATCAGGCAAGGGGAGATTGGTGTCAGTGACTGTGGTGCTGGTTTATATCAGACAGGGGGAGATTGGTGTCAGTGACTGTGGTGCTGGTTTATATCAGACAAGGGGAGATTGGTGTCACTGACTGTGCGGCTGGCTTATGTCAGATCGGTGGAGATTGTTGTCAGGGACTGTTGTTCTGCTTTATGTCAGACAGGGGGAGATTGGTGTCAGTGACTGTGGGGCTGGTTTATTTCATACAGGGGGTGACTAGTGTCAGGGACTATGGGGCTCGATTATATCAGACAGGCGGAAATTGGTGTCAGGGACTGTGGGTCTGGTTTCTGTCAAACAGGGGGAGATTGGTGTCAGTGAGTTTGGGGTTGGTTTATATCAGAAAATTAGGAGATTGGTGTCAGTGCTGTCGGGCTGGTTTATATCAGACAGGGGGAGATTGGTGTCAGTGACTGTGGGGCTGGTTTATATCAGACAGGGGGAGATCGGTGTCATTGACTGGGTCTGGTTTAAATCAGACAAGGGGAGATTGGTGTCAGTGACTGTGGGCTGGTTTATATCAGACAGGGGGAGATTGGTGTCAGGGACTTTTGGTATGGTTCATGTCAGACAGGGGGAGATTGGTGTCAGGAACTATGGGTCTGGTTAATATCAGACAGGCAGAGATTGGTGTCAGGGACCGTGGGGCTGGTTTATATCAAACTGGGGGATTTTGGCATCAGTGGCTGTGGTGCTGGTTTATGTCCGATGTGATGAAATTGGTGTCAGTGAGTGTGGGTCTGGTTTATATCAGACAGGGGGAGATTGGTGTCAGTGAGTGTGGGTCTGGTTTATATCAGACAGGGGGAGATTGGTGTCACTGACTGTGGGGCTGGTTTATGTCAGACAGGGGGAGATTGGTGTCAGGGACTGTGGGGCTGGTTTATATCAGTCATGGGAGATTGGTGTCAGTGACTGTGAGGCTGGTTTATATCAGACAGGGGGAGATTGGTGTCAGGGACTGTGGGCCTGGTTTATATCAGACAGGGGGATATTGGTGTCAGTGACTGTGGGTCTGGTTTATATCAGACAGGGGGAGATTGGTGTCAGGGACTGTGGTCTGGCTTATGTCAGACAGGGGGAGATTGGTGTCAGTGAGTGTGGGTCTGGTTTATATCAGACAGGGGGAAATTGGTGTCAGGGACTGTGGTTTGGTTTATATCAGACAGGGGGAGATTGGTGTCAGGGACTGTGGTGCTGGTTTATGTCAGACAGGGGGAGATTGGTGTCACTGACTGTGGGGCTGGTTTATATCAGACAGTGGGAGATTGGTGTCAGTGACTGTGGTCTGGTTTATATCAGACAGGGGGAGATTGGTGTCAGTGACTGTGGGTCTGGTTTATATCAGACAGGGGGAGATTGGTGTCAGGGACTGTGGGTCTGGTTTCTATCAGACAGGGGGAGATTGGTGTCACTGACTGTGGGGCTGCTTTATATCAGACAGGGGGAGATTGGTGTCAGTGACTGTGGGGCTGGTGTATATTAGACAGGGGAGATTGGTGTCACTGACTGTGGGGCTGGTTTATGTCAGACAAAGGGAGATTGGTGTCACTGACTGTGGGTCTGGTTTATATCAGACAAAGGGAGATTGGTGTCAGTGACTGTGGGCCTGTTTTATATCAGACAAAGGGAGATTCGTGTCAGTGATTGTGGGACTGGTTTTTCTCAGACAGAGGGGGGTTTGGTGTCAGGGACTGTGGGTCTGGTTTACATCAGACAGGGGGAGATTGGTGCCAGGGACCGTTGGGCTTGTGTATATCAAACAGGGGGATTTTGGCATCAGTGGCTGTGGTGCTGGTTTATGTCAGACGTGATGAGATTGGTGTCAGTGAGTGTGGGTCTGGTTTATATCAGAGAGGGGGAGATTGGTGTCAGTGACTGTGGGCCTGGTTTACATCAGAGAGGGGGAGATTGGTGTCACTGACTGTGGGGTTGGTTTATATCAGACTGGACAAGATTGATGTCCGTGACTTTGGTGCTGGTTTTTATTAGACAGTGGAGATTGGTGTCATTGACTGTGGGTCTGGTTTATATCAGAAAGGGGAGATTGGTGTCACTGACTGTGGGGTTGGTTTATATGAGACAGGACGAGATTGGTGTCAGTGACTTTGCGACTGGTTTATATTAGACAGTGGAGATTGATGTCAGTGACTCTGGGTCTGGTTTATATCAGACAGGGGGAGATTAATGTCAGTGACTGTGGTGCTGGTTTAAATCAGACAGGGGGAGATTGGTGTCAGGGACTGTGGTGCTGGTTTATATCAGACAGGGGGATATTGGTGTCAGTGACTGTGGGGCTGGTTTATATCAGACAGGGGGAGATTAATGTCAGTGACTGTGGTCTGGCTTATGTCAGACAAGGGGAGATTGGTGTCAGTCACTGTGGGGCTGGTTTATATCAGTCAGGGGGAGATTGGTGTCACTGACTGTGGGGCTGGTTTATATCAGACAGTGCGAGATTGGTATCAGTGACTGTGGATCTGGTTTATATCAGACAGGGGAAGATTGGTGATCCTGACTTTGGGGTGGTTTATATCAGACAAGGGGAGATTTGTGTCAGTAATTGTGGGGATCGTTTATATCAGACAGGGGAGATTGGTGTCAGTGACCCTGGGACTGGTTTATATCATACAGGGGGTGACTGGTGTCAGGGACTATGGGGCTGCATTAGATCACACAGGCGGAATTTGGCATCAGTGACTGTGGGGCTGGTTTCTGTCAAACAGGGGGAGATTGGTGTCAGTGACTTTGGGCTGGTTTATATCAGACAGGGGGAGATTGGTGTCAGTGACTGTGGGGCTGGTTTATATCAGACAGGGGGAGATTGGTGTCACTGACTGTGGGGTGGTTTATATCAGACAGGGGGAGATTGGTGTCAGTGACTGTGGGGCTGGTTTATATCAGACAGGGAGAGATTGGTGTCAGTGACCGTGGGTCTGGTTTATATCAAACAGGGGGAGATTGGTGTCAGGGACTGTGGTCTGGCTTATGTCAGACAGGGGGAGATTGGTGTCACTGACTGTGGGGCTGGTTTATATCAGACAGAGGGAGATTGGTGTCAGGGACTGTGGTCTGGCTTATGTCAGGCAGGGGGAGATTGGTGTGAGGGACTGTTGTCTGGCTTATGTCAGACAGGGGGAGATTGGTGTCACTGACTGTGGGGATGGTTTATATCAGACAGTGGGAGATTAGTGGCAGTGACTGTGGGGCTGGTTTATATCAGACCGGGGGAGATTGGTGTCAGTGACCGTGGGTCTGGTTTATATCAAACAAGGGGAGATTGGTGTCAGGGACTGTGGGTCTGGTTTACATCAGACAGGGGGAGATTGGTGTCAGGGACCGTTGGGCTTGTTTATATCAAACAGGGGGATTTTGGCATCAGTGGCTGTGGTGCTGGTTTATGTCAGACGTGATGAGATTGGTGTCAGTGAGTGTGGGTCTGGTTTATATCAGAGAGGGGGAGATTGGTGTCACTGACTGTGGGGTTGGTTTATATCAGACTGGACAAGATTGATGTCCGTGACTTTGCGACTGGTTTATATTAGACAGTGGAGATTGGTGTCAGTGACTGTGGTCTGGTTTATATCAGACAGGGGGAGATTGGTGTCAGTGACTGTGGGGCTGCTTTATGTCAGACAGGGGGAGCTTGGTCTCACTGACGGTGGTGCTGCTTTATGTCAGACAGGGGGAGATTGGTGTAAGTGACTGTGGGGTGGTTTATATCAGACAGGGGGAGGTTGGTGTCAGGGACTGTGGGGCTGGTTTATGTCAGACAGGGGGAGATTAATGTCAGTGACTGTTGTGCTGGTTTATATCAGACAGGGCTGAGATTGGTGTCAGTGACTGTGGGGCTGGTTTTTATCAGACAGGGGGAGATTGGTTTCAGTGACTGTGGGTCTGGTTTATATCAGACAGGGGGAGATTGGTGTCAGGGACTGTGGGTCTGGTTTCTATCAGACAGGGGGAGATTGGTGTCACTGACTGTGGGGCTGCTTTATATCAGACAGGGGGAGATTGGTGTCAGTGACTGTGGGGCTGGTTTATATTAGACAGGGTGTAATTGGTGTCAGTGACCGTGGGGCTGGTTTATATCAGACAAAGGGAGATTGGTGTCAGTGACTGTGGGCCTGTTTTATATCAGACAAAGGGAGATTCGTGTCAGTGATTGTGGGACTGGTTTTTCTCAGACAGAGGGGAGTTTGGTGTCAGTGACTGTGGGGCTGGTTTATATCAGACAGGGGGAGATTGGTGTCAGGGACGATGTGTCTGGTTTATATCAGACAGGCAGAGATTGGTGTCAGGGACCGTGGGGCTGGTTTATATCAAACTGTGGGATTTTGGCATCAGTGGCTGTGGTGCTGGTTTGTGTCAGATGTGATGAGATTGGTGTCAGTGAGTGTGGGTCTGGTTTATATCAGACAGGGGGAGATTGGTGTCAGTGAGTGTGGGTCTGGTTTATATCAGACAGGGGGAGATTGGTGTCACTGAGTGTGGGTCTGGTTTATATTAGACAGGGGGAGATTGGTGTCACTGACTGTGGGGCTGGTTTATGTCAGACAGGGGGAGATTGGTGTCAGTGACTGTGGGGCTGGTTTATATCAGACAGGGGGAGATTGGTGTCAGGGACCGTTGGGCTTGTTTATATCAAACAGGGGGATTTTGGCATCAGTGGCTGTGGTGCTGGTTTATGTCAGACGTGATGAGATTGGTGTCAGTGAGTGTGGATCTGGTTTATATCAGACAGGGGGAGATTGGTGTCAGTGACTGTGGGCCTGGTTTACATCACAGAGGGGGAGATTGGTGTCACTGACTGTGGGGTTGGTTTATATCAGACTGGACAAGATTGATGTCCGTGACTTTGGTGCTGGTTTTTATGAGACAGTGGAGATTGGTGTCATTGACTGTGGGTCTGGTTTATATCAGAAAGGAGAGATTGTTGTCACTGACTGTGGGGTTGGTTTATGTGAGACAGGACGAGATTGGTGACAGTGACTTTGCGACTGGTTTATATTAGACAGTGGAGATTGGTGTCAGTGACTCTGGGTCTGGTTTATATCAGACAGGGGGAGATTAATGTCAGTGACTGTGGTGCTGGTTTATATCAGACAGGGGGAGATTGGTGTCAGGGACTGTGGTGCTGGTTTATATCCGATGGGGAAGATTGGTGTCAGTGACTGTGGTGCTGGCTTATGTCAGACAGGGGGAGATTGCTGTCAGTGACTGTGGGGTGGTTTATATCAGACAGGTGGATATTGGTGTCAGTGACTGTGGGGCTGTTTTATATCAGACAGTGGGATATTAGTGTCAGTGACTGTGGGTCTGGTTTATATCAGACAGGGGGAGATTGGTGTCAGGGACTGTGGTCTGGCATACGTCAGACAGGGGGAGATTGGTGTCACTGACTGTGGGGCTGGTTTATATCAGACAGAGGGAGATTGGTGTCAGTGACTGTGGTCTGGTTTATATCAGACAGGCGGAGATTGGTGTCACTGACTGTGGGGCTGCTTTATATCAGACAGGGGGAGATTGGTGTCAGTGACTGTGGGGCTGGTTTATATCAAAGAAGGGGAGATTGGTGTCTGTGACTGTGGGGTGGTTTATATCAGAAAAGGAGAGATTGGTGTCAGTGACTGTGGGGCTGATTTATATCAGACAGGGGGAGATTGGTCTCACTGACTGTGATGCTGGTTTATATCAGACAGGGGGAGATTGGTGTTAGTGACTGTGGGGTGGTTTATATCAGACAGGGGGAGGTTGATGTCCGGGACTGTGGGGCTGGTTTATGTCAGACAGGGGGAGATTAATGTCAGTGACTGTGGTGCTGGTTTATATCAGACAGGGCGAGATTGGTGTCAGTGACTGTGGGGCTGGTTTATATCAGAAAAGGAGAGATTGGTGTCAGTGACTGTGGTGCTGGTTTATATTAGACAGGGTGTAATTGGTGTCAGTGACCGTGGGGCTGGTTTATATCAGACAAAGGGAGATTGGTGTCAGTGACTGTGGGCCTGTTTTATATCAGACAAAGGGAGATTCGTGTCAGTGATTGTGGGACTGGTTTTTCTCAGACAGAGGGGAGTTTGGTGTCAATGACTGTGGGGCTGGTTTATATCAGACAGGGGGAGATTGGTGTCAGGGACCGTTGGGCTTGTTTATATCAAACAGGGGGATTTTGGCATCAGTGGCTGTGGTGCTGGTTTATGTCAGACGTGATGAGATTGGTGTCAGTGAGTGTGGGTCTGGTTTATATCAGACAGGGGGAGATTGGTGTCAGTGACTGTGGGGTGGTTTATATCAGACAGGGGGAGATTGGTGTCACTGACTGTGGGATTGGTTTATATCAGACAGGGGGAGATTGGTGTCAGTGACTGTGGTGCTGGCTTATGTCAGACAAGGGGAGATTGATGTCAGGGACTGTTGGTCTGCTTTATGACAGATAGGGGGAGATTGGTGTCAGCGAGTCTGGGTCTGGTTTATTTAATACAGGGGGTGACTAGTGTCAGGGACTATGGGGCTGGATTATATCAGACAGGTGGAAATTGGTGTCAGGGACTGTGGGTCTGATTTCTGTCAAACAGGGGGAGATTGGTGTCAGTGACTTTGGGGCTGGTTTATATCAGAAAATTAGGAGATTGGTGTCAGTGCAGTGGGGCTGGTTGATATCAGACAGCGGGGAGATTGGTGTCATTGACCGTGGGTCTGGTTTATATCAAACAAGGGGAGATAGGTGTCAGGGACTGTGAGTCTGGTTTATATCAGACAGGGGGAGATTGGTGTAAGGGACTGTGGTCTGGCTTATGTCAGACAGGGGGAGATTGGTTTCAGTGACTGTGGTCTGGTTTATATCAGACAGGCGGAGATTGGTGTCACTGACTGTGGGGCTGGTTTATATCAGACAGTGGGAGATTGGTGTCAGTGACTGGGGGTCTGGTTTATATCAAACAAGGGGAGATTGGTGTCTGTGACTGTGGGGTGGTTTAGATCAGAAAAGGAGAGATTGGTGTCAGTGACTGTGGGGTGGTTTATATCAGACAGGGGGAGATTGGTGTAAGTGTCTGTTGGGTGGTTTATATTAGACCGGGGGAGATTGGTGTCAGGGACTGTGGGGCTGGTTTATATCAAACAAGGGGAGATTGGTGTCAGGGACTGTTGGTCTTGTTTATGTCAGACAGGGGGAGCTTGGTGTCAGTGACTGTGGGGTGGTTTATATCAGACAGGGGGAGATTGGTGTCAGTGACCGTGGGGCTGGTTTATATCAGACAAAGTGAGATTGGTGTCAGTGACTGTGGGTCTGGTTTATATCAGACAGGGGGAGATTGGTGTCAGTGACTGTGGGGTGGTTTATATCAGACAGGGGGAGATTGGTGTCAGTGACTGTGGGGCTGTTTTATATCAGACAGTGGGATATTAGTGTCAGTGACTGTGGGTCTGGTTTATATCAGACAGGGTGAGATTGGTGTCAGGGACTGTGGTCTGGCTTACGTCAGACAGGGGGAGATTGGTGTCACTGACTGTGGGGCTGGTTTATATCAGACAAAGGGAGATTGGTGTCAGTGACTGTGGTCTGGTTTATATCAGACAGGCGGAGATTGGTGTCACTGACTGTGGGGCTGCTTTATATCAGACAGGGGGAGATTGGTGTCAGTGACTGTGGGGCTGGTTTATATCAAACAAGGGGAGATTGGTGTCTGTGACTGTGGGGTGGTTTATATCAGAAAAGGAGAGATTGGTGTCAGTGACTGTGGGGCTGATTTATATCAGACAGGGGGAGATTGGTCTCACTGACTGTGATGCTGGTTTATATCAGACAGGGGGAGATTGGTGTAAGTGACTGTGGGGTGGTTTATATCAGACAGGGGGAGGTTTATGTCCGGGACTGTGGGGCTGGTTTATGTCAGACTGGGGGAGATTAATGTCAGTGACTGTGGTGCTGGTTTATATCAGATAGGGCGAGATTGGTGTCACTGACTGTGGGGCTGGTTTATATCAGAAAAGGAGAGATTGGTGTCAGTGACTGTGGTGCTGGTTTATATTAGACAGGGTGTAATTGGTGTCAGTGACCGTGGGGCTGGTTTATATCAGACAAAGGGAGATTGGTGTCAGTGACTGTGGGCCTGTTTTATATCAGACAAAGGGAGATTCGTGTCAGTGATTGTGGGACTGGTTTTTCTCAGACAGAGGGGAGTTTGGTGTCAGTGACTGTGGGGCTGCTTTATATCAGACAGGGGGAGATTGGCATCACTGATTGTGGGCTGGTTTATATCAGACAGGGGGAGATTGGTGTCACTGACTGTGGGGCTGGTTTATATTATACAGGCGGAAATTGGCGTCAGGGACCGTGGTCTGGCTTATGTCAGGCAAGGGGAGATTGGTGTCAGTGACTGTGGTGTTGTTTATATCAGACAGGGGGAGATTGGTGTCACTGACTGTGGTGTGGTTTATATCAGACAGGGGGAGATTGGTGTCAGTGACTGTGCGGATGTTTTATGTCAGACAAGGGGAGATTGGTGTCAGTGACTGTGGGGCTAGTTTATATCAGACCGGGGGAGATTGGTGTCAGTGACTTTGGGACAGGTTCATATCAGACATGGGCAGATTGGTATCAGGGACTGTGGGTCTGGTTTATATCAGACAGGGGGAGCTTGGTGTCAGGGACTGTGGGGTGGTTTATATCAGACAGGGGGAGATTGGTGTCAGGGACTGTGGGTCTGGTTTATATCAGACAGGGGGAGATTGGTGTCAGTAACTGTGGTGCTGGTTTATATCAGACAGGGGGAGATTGGTGTCTGTGATTGTGGGGCTGGTTTATATTAGACAGGGGGAGATTGGTGTCACTGACTGTGGGGCTGGTTTATATCAGACAGGGGGAGATTGGTGTCAGGGACTGTGGGGCTGGTTTATATCAGACAGGGGGAGATTGGTGTCAGTGACTGTGGGGCTGGTTTATATTAGACCGGGGGAGATTGGTGTCAGTGACTGTGCGGCCATTTTATGTCAGACTAGGGGAGATTGGTGTCAGTGACTGTGGGGCTGGTTTATATCAGACAGGGGGAGATTGGTGTCTGTGATTGTGGGGCTGGTTTATATTAGACAGGGGGTGATTGGTGTCACTGACTGTGGGGCTGGTTTATATCATACAGGGGGAGATTGGCGTCACTGACTGTGGGCTGGTTTATATCAGACAGGGGGTGATTGGTGTCAGTGACTGTGGTGCTGGTTTATATCAGACAGTGGGAGATTGGTGTCAGGGACGGTGGGGCTCGTTTATATCAGACAGGGGGTGTATGGTGTCAGTGACTGTGGTGCTGGTTTATATCAGTCACGTGGAAATTGGTGTCAATGACTGTGGGGATGGTTTATATCAGACAGTGGGAGATTGGTGGCAGTGACTGTGGGGCTGGTTTATATCAGACAGGGGGAGATTGGTGTCAGTTACTGTGGTGCTGGTTTATATCAGACAGGGTGAGATTGGTGTCAGGACTGTGGGGTGGTTTAAATCAGACAGGCGGAGATTGGTGTCAGGGACTGTGGGGCTGGTTTATATTATACTGGCGGAGATTGGCGTCAGGGACCGTGGTCTGGCTTATGTCAGGCAAGGGGAGATTGGTGTCAGTGACTGTGGGGTGGTTTATATCAGACAGGGGGAGATTGGTGTCAGTTACTGTGGTGCTGGTTTATATCAGACAGGGTGAGATTGGTGTCAGGACTGTGGGGTGGTTTAAATCAGACAGGCGGAGATTGGTGTCAGGGACTGTGGGGCTGGTTTATATTATACTGGCGGAGATTGGCGTCAGGGACCGTGGTCTGGCTTATGTCAGGCAAGGGGAGATTGGTGTCAGTGACTGTGGGGTGGTTTATATCAGACAGGGGGTGATTGGTGTCACTGACTGTGGTGTGGTTTATATCAGACAGGGGGAGATTGGTGTCACTGACTTTGGGACAGGTTTATATCAGACAGGGGGAGATTGGTGTCACTGACTGTGGGGCTGGTTTATGCCGGACAGGGAGAGATTGGTGTCAGTGACTGTGGGGCTGGTTTATATCAGACAGGGGGAGATTGGTGTCAGGGACCGTGGTCTGGCTTATGTCAGGCAAGGGGAGATTGGTGTCAGTGACTGTGGGGCTGGTTTATGTCAGACAGGGGGAGATTGGTGTCAGGGACCGTGGTCGGGCTTATGTCAGGCAAGGGGAGATTGGTGTCAGTGACTGTGGGGCTGGTTTATGTCAGACAGGGAGAGATTGGTGTCAGCGACTGTGCGGCTGGTTTATGTCAGACATGGGGAGATTGGTGTCATTGACTGTGGGGCTGGTTTATGTCAGACAGGGGGAGATTGGTGTCAGTGAGTGTGTGGTGGTTTATATCAGACAGGGGGAGATTGGTGTCAGTGACTGTGAGTCTGGTTTATATCAGACATTGGGAGATTTGTGTCAGAGACTGTTGGTCAGGTTTATGTCAGACAGGGTGAGATTGGTGTCAGTGACTGTGGGGCTGGTTTATATTAGACAGGGGGAGATTGGTGTCACTGACTGTGGGGCTGGTTTTTTTCAGACAGGGGGAGATTGGTGTCCGTAACTGTGGGTCTGGTTTATACCAGACAGGGGGAGATTGGTGTCAGTAACTGTGAGGCCGTTTCATAACAGACAGGGGGTCATTGGTGTCACTGACTGTGGTGCTGGTTTATATCAGACAGGGGGAGATTGGTGTCAGTGACTGTGGGGTGGTTTATATCAGACAGGGGGAGATTGGTATCAGGGACTCTGGGGCTGGTTTATATCAGACAGGGGGAGATTGGTGTCAGGGACTGTGGGGCTGGTTTATATCAGACAGGGGGTGATTGGTGTCAGTGACTGTGGTGCTGGTTTATATCAGACACGTGGAAATTGGTGTCAATGACTATGGTGCTGGTTTATCTTGACAGGGGGAGATTGGTGTCACTGACTGTGGGGTGGTTGATATCAGACAGGGGACATTGGTGTCACTGACTTTGGGACAGGTTTATATCAGACAGGGGGAGATTGGTGTCAGGCACCGTGGTCTGGCTTATGTCAGGCAAGGGGAGATTGGTGTCAGTGACTGTGGGGTGGTTTATATCAGACAGGGGGAAATTGATGTCAGTGACTGTGGAGCTGGTTTATATCAGACAGGGGGTCATTGGTGTCAGTGACTGTGCGGCTGGTTTATGTCAGACAAGGGGAGATTGGTGTCAGTGACATAGGGGCTAGTTTATATCAGACAGAGAGAGATTGGTGTCAGTGACTGTGCGGCTGGTTTATTTCAGACAGGGGGTGATTGGTGTCAGGGACCGTGGTCTGGCTTATGTCAGGCAAGGGGAGATTGGTGTCAGTGACTGTGGGGTGGTTTATATCAGACAGGGGGAGATTGGTGTCAGGGACTGTGGGGCTGGTTTATATCAGTCAGGGGGAGAATGGTGTCAGTGACTGTGGTGCTGGTTTATATCAGACAGGGGGAGATTGGTGTCAGCGACTATGCGGCTGGTTTCTGTCAGACAAGGGGAGATTGGTGTCAGTGTCTGTGGGTCTGGTTTATATCAGACAGGGGGAGATTGGTGTCAGTGACTGTGGGTCTGGTTTATATCAGACAGGGGGAGATTGGTGTCACTGACTGTGGGGCTGGTTTATATCAGACAGGGGGAGATTGGTGTCAGTAACTGTGGGGCTGGTTTATATCAGACGACGGGAGATTGGTGTCAGTGACTCTGGGGCTGGTTTATATCACACAAGTGGAAATTGGTGTCAATGACTATGGTGCTGGTTTATCTTGAGAGGGGGAGATTGGTGTCACTGACTGTGGGGCTGGTTTATGTCAGACGTGATGAGATTGGTGTCACTGACTGTGGGGCTGGTTTATATCAGGCAGGGGGAGATTGGTGTCAGTGACTGTGGGGCTAGTTTATATCAGACAGGGGGAGATTGGTGTCAGTGCCTGTTGGGCTAGTTTATATCAGACAGGGGGAGATTGGTGTCAGTGACTGTGGGGCTAGTTTATATCAGACAGGGGGAGATTGGTGACAGGGACTGTTGGTCAGGTTTATGTCAGACAGGGGGAGATTGGTGTCAGTGACTGTGGGGCTAGTTTATATCAGACAGGGGGAGATTGGTGTCAGTGACTGTGGGGCTAGTTTATATCAGACAGGGGAGATTGGTGTCAGGGACTATAAGTCTGTTTATATTTGACAGGCAGAGATTGGTGTCAGTGACTTTGCGGCTGGTTTATATCAGACAGGGGGAGATTGGTGTCAGGCACTGTTGGTCAGGTTTATGTCAGACAGGGGGAGATTGGTGTCAGTGACTGTGCGGCTGGTTTATGTCAGACAAGGAGAGATTGGTGTCGATGACTGTGGGGCTAGTTTATATCAGACAGGGGGAGATTGGTGTCAGTGCCTGTTGGGCTAGTTTATATCAGACAGGGGGAGATTGGTGTCAGTGACTGTGGGGCTAGTTTATATCAGACAGGGAGAGATTGGTGTCAGTGACTGTGCGGCTGGTTTATGTCAGACAAGGAGAGATTGGTGTCACTGACTGTGGGGCTGGTTTATGTCAGACGTGATGAGATTGGTGTCACTGACTGTGGGGCTGGTTTATATCAGACAGGGGGAGATTGGTGTCAGTGACTGTGGGGCTAGTTTATATCAGACAGGGGGAGATTGGTGACAGGGACTGTAAGTCTGTTTATATTTGACAGGCAGAGATTGGTGTCAGTGACTGTGCGGCTGGTTTATATCAGACAGGGGGAGATTGGTGTCAAGGACTGTTGGTCAGGTTTATGTCAGACAGGGGGAGATTGGTGTCAGTGACTGTGGGGCTAGTTTATATCAGACAGGGGGAGATTGGTGTCAGTGACTGTGGGGCTAGTTTATATCAGACAGGGGAGATTGGTGTCAGGGACTGTAAGTCTGTTTATATTTGACAGGCAGAGATTGGTGTCAGTGACTGTGCGGCTGGTTTATATCAGACAGGGGGAGATTGGTGTCAGGCACTGTTGGTCAGATTTATATCAGACAGGGGGAGATTGGTGTCAGGGACTGTGGGGCTGGTGTATATCAGACACATGGAAATTGGTGTCAATGACTATGGTGCTGGTTTATCTTGACAGGGGGAGATTGGTGTCACTGACTGTGGGGCTGGTTTATATCAGACAGGGGGAGATTGGTGTCAGGGACCGTGGTCTGGCTTATGTCAGGCAAGGGGAGATTGGTGTCAGTGTATGTGGGGCAGGTTTATATCAGACAGGGGGAGATTGGTGTCACTGACTGTGGTGTGGTTTATATCAGACAGGGGACATTGGTGTCACTGACTTTGGGACAGGTTTATATCAGACAGGGGGGGATTGGTGTCACTGACTGTGGTTTTGGTTTATATCAGACGGGTGGAGATTGGCGTCACTGACTGTGGGGTGGTTTATATCAGACAGGGGGTGATTGGTGTCAGTGACTATTGTGCTGGTTTATATCAGACAGGTGGAAATTGGTGTCAATGACTATGTTGCTGGTTTATCTTGACAGGGGGAGATTGGTGTCACTGACTATGGGGCTGGTTTATGTCAGACAGGGAGAGATTGGTGTCAGTGACTGTGGGGCTGGTTTATATCAGACAGGGGGAGATTGGTGTCAGGGACCGTGGTCTGGCTTATGTGAGGCAAGGGGAGATTGGTGTCAGTGACTGTGGGGTGGTTTATATCAGACAGGGGGAGATTGGTGTCAGTGACTGTGGGGTGGTTTATATCAGACAGGGGGAGATTGGTGTCAGGGACTGTGGGGCTGGTTTATATCAGTCAGGGGGAGAATGGTGTCAGTGACTGTGGGGTGGTTTATATCAGACAGGGAGAGATTGGTGTCAGTGACTGTGGGGCTGGTTTATATCAGACAGGGGCAGATTGGTGTCAGTGACTGTGGGGTGGTTTATATCAGACAGGGGGGGATTGGTGTCAGTGAATGTGGTGCTGGTTTATGTCAGACAGGGAGAGATTGGTGTCAGTGACTGTGGGGCTGGTTTATATCAGACAGGGGGAGATTGGTGTCAGGGACCGTGGTCTGGCTTATGTGAGG
Organism: Chiloscyllium punctatum; assembly: GCF_047496795.1. Lineage (NCBI taxonomy): Eukaryota > Metazoa > Chordata > Chondrichthyes > Orectolobiformes > Hemiscylliidae > Chiloscyllium > Chiloscyllium punctatum. Next base: position 7,807,643 of record NC_092755.1, read on the forward strand.
CAAGGGGAGATTGGTGTCAGTGACTGTGGGGTGGTTTATATCAGACAGGCGGAGATTTGTGTCAGGGACTGTTGGGCTGGTTTATATTAGACAGGGGGAGATTGGCGTCAGGGACCGTGGTCTGGCTTATGTCAGGCAAGGGGAGATTGGTGTCAGTGACTGTGGGGTGGTTTATATCAGACAGGGGCAGATTGATGTCAGTGACTGTGGGGTGGTTTATATCAGACAGGGGGAGATTGGTGTCAGTGACTATGCGGCTGGCTTATGTCAGACAAGGGGAGATTGGTGTCAGTGTCTGTGGGTCTGGTTTATATCAGACAGGGGGAGATTGGTGTCACTGAATGTGGGGCTGGTTTATATCAGACAGGGGGAGATTGGTGTCAGTAACTGTGGGGCTGGTTTATGTCAGACAGGGAGATATTGGTGTCAGTGACTGTGGTGCTGGTTTATATCAGACAGGGGGAGATTGGTGTCAGTGACTGTGGGGTGGTTTATATCAGACAGGGGGTGATTGGTGTCAGTGACTGTGCGGCTGTTTTATGTCAGACAAGGAGAGATTGGTGACGATGACTGTGGGGCTAGGTTATATCAGACAGGGGGAGATTGGTGTCAGTGCCTGTTGGGCTAGTTTATATCAGACAGGGAGAGATTGGTGTCAGTGACTGTGCGGCTGGTTTATGTCAGACAAGGAGAGATTGGTGTCACTGACTGTGGGGCTGGTTTATGTCAGACGTGATGAGATTGGTGTCAGGGACTGTTGGTCAGGTTTATGTCAGTCAGGGGGAGATTGGTGTCAGTGTCTGTGGGGCTAGTTTATATCAGACAGGGGGAGATTGGTGTCAGTGACTGTGGGGCTGGTTTATATCAGACAGGGGGAGACTGGTGTCTGTGAGTATGCGTCTGGTTTATATCAGACAGGGGGAGATTAATGACACTGACTGTCATGCTGGTTTATATCAGACAGGGGGAGATTGGTGTCAGGGACTGTGGTGCTGGTTTATATCAGACAGGGGGAGATTGGTGTCAGGGACTGTGGTGCTGGTTTATATCAGACAGGGGGAGATTGGTGTCAGGGACTGTGCGGATGGTTTTTGTCAGACAGGGGAGATTGGTGTCAGTGACTCTGGGGCTGGTTTGTTTCAGACGGGGGAGATTGGTGTCAGTGACTGTGGGGCTGGTGTATATCAAACAGGGGGATTTTGGCGTCAGTGGCTGTGGTGCGGGTTTATCTCAGACGTGATGAGATTGGTGTCAGTGAGTGTGGGTCTGGTTTATATCAGACAGGGGGAGATTGGTGTCAGTGACTGTGGGGCTAGTTGAAATCAGACAGGGGGAGATTGGTGTCAGTGCCTGTGGGGCTAGTTTATATCAGACAGGGGGAGATTGGTGTCAGTGACTGTGGGGCTAGTTTATATCAGACAGGGGGAGATTGGTGACAGTGACTGTAAGTCTGTTTATAGTTGACAGGCAGAGATTGGTGTCAGTGACTGTGCGGCTGGTTTATATCAGACAGGGGGAGATTGGTGTCAGGGACTGTGGGTCAGGTTTATGTCAGACAGGGGGAGATTGGTGTCAGTGACTGTGGGGCTAGTTTATATCAGACAGGGGGAGATTGGTGTCAGTGACTGTGGGGCTAGTATATATCAGACAGGGGAGATTGGTGTCAGGGACTGTAAGTCTGTTTATATTTGACAGGCAGAGATTGGTGTCAGTGACTTTGCGGCTGGTTTATGTCAGACAGGGGGAGATTGGTGTCAGTGACTGTGGGTCTGGTTTATGTCAGACAGGCGGAGATTGGTGTCTGTGACTCTGGGGCTGGTTTATATCAGACACGTGGAAATTGGTGTCAATGTCTATGGTGCTGGTTTATCTTGACAGGGGGAGATTGGTGTCACTGACTGTGGGGCTGGTTTATGTCAGACAGGGAGATATTGGTGTCAGTTACTGTGGGGTGGTTTATATCAGACAGGGGGAGATTGGTGTCAGTGACTGTGTGGCTGGTTTATATCAGACAGGGGGAGATTGGTGTCAGGGACCGTGGTCTCGCTTATGTCAGGCAAGGGGAGATTGGTGTCAGTGTGTGTGGGGCAGTTTGAGATCAGACAGGGGGAGATTGGTGTCACTGACTGTGGTGTGGTTTATATCAGACAGGGGACATTGGTGTCACTGACTTTGGGACAGGTTTATATCAGACAGGGGGGGATTGGTGTCACTGACTGTGGTGCTGGTTTATATCAGACGGGGGGAGATTGGCGTCACTGACTGTGGGGTGGTTTATATCAGACAGGGGGTGATTGGTGTCAGTGACTATTGTGCTGGTTTATATCAGACAGGTGGAAATTGGTGTCAATGACTATGTTGCTGGTTTATCTTGACAGGGGGAGATTGGTGTCACTGACTATGGGGCTGGTTTATGTCAGACAGGGAGAGATTGGTGTCAGTGACTGTGGGGCTGGTTTATATCAGACAGGGGGAGATTGGTGTCAGGGACCGTGGTCTGGCTTATGTCAGACAGGGGGTGATTGGTGTCAGTGACTATTGTGCTGGTTTATATCAGACAGGTGGAAATTGGTGTCAATGACTATGTTGCTGGTTTATCTTGACAGGGGGAGATTGGTGTCACTGACTATGGGGCTGGTTTATGTCAGACAGGGAGAGATTGGTGTCAGTGACTGTGGGGCTGGTTTATATCAGACAGGGGGAGATTGGTGTCAGGGACCGTGGTCTGGCTTATGTCAGGCAAGGGGAGATTGGTGTCAGTGACTGTGGGGTGGTTTATATCAGACAGGGGGAGATTGGTGTCAGGGACTGTGGGGCTGGTTTATATCAGTCAGGGGGAGAATGGTGTCAGTGACTGTGGTGCTGGTTTATATCAGACAGGGGCAGATTGGTGTCAGTGACTGTGGGGTGGTTTATATCAGACAGGGGGGGATTGGTGTCAGTGAATGTGGTGCTGGTTTATATCAGACAGAGGGAGATTGGTGTCAGTGTCTGTGGGGTGGTTTAAATCAGACAGGCGGAGATTGGTGTCAGTGACTGTGGGGCTAGATTATATCAGACAGGGGGAGATTGGTGTCAGTGACTGTGGGGCTGGTTTATATCAGACAGGGGGAGATTGGTATCAGGGACTGTTGGGCTGGTTTATATCAGACAGGGGGAGATTGGTGTCAGTGACTGTGCGGCTGGTTTATGTCAGACAAGGAGAGATTGGTGTCACTGACTGTGGGGCTGGTTTATGTCAGACGTGATGAGATTGGTGTCAGGGACTGTTGGTCAGGTTTATGTCAGTCAGGGGGAGATTGGTGTCAGTGACTGTGGGGCTAGTTTATATCAGACAGGGGGAGATTGGTGTCTGTGAGTATGTGTCTGGTTTATATCAGACAGGGGGAGATTAATGACACTGACTGTCGTGCTGGTTTATATCAGACAGGGGGAGATTGGTGTCAGGGACTGTGGTGCTGGTTTATATCAGACAGGGGGAGATTGGTGTCAGGGACTGTGGTGCTGGTTTATATCAGACAGGGGGAGGTTGGTGTCAGGGACTGTGGTGCTGGTTTATATCAGACAGGGGGAGATTGGTGTCAGGGACTGTGCGGATGGTTTTTGACAGACAGGGGAGATTGGTGTCAGTGACTCTGGGGCTGGTTTGTTTCAGACGGGGGAGACTGGTGTCAGTGACTGTGGGGCTGGTGTATATCAAACAGGGGGATTTTGGCGTAAGTGGCTGTGGTGCTGGTTTATCTCAGACGTGATGAGATTGGTGTCAGTGAGTGTGGGTCTGGTTTATATCAGACAGGGGGAGATTGGTGTCAGTGACTGTGGGGCTAGTTGAAATCAGACAGGGGGAGATTGGTGTCAGGGACTGTGGGGCTGGTTTATATCAGACACGTGGAAATTGGTGTCAATGACTATGGTGCTGGTTTATCTTGACAGGGGGAGATTGGTGTCACTGACTGTGGGGCTGGTTTATGTCAAGACAGGGAGAGATTGGTGTCAGTGAATGTGGGGCTGGTTTATATCAGACAGGGGGAGATTGGTGTCAGTGACTATGCGGCTGGTTTATGTCAGACAAGGGGAGATTGGTGTCAGTGTCTGTGGGTCTGGTTTATATCAGACAGGGGGAGATTGGTATCACTGACTGTGGGGCTGGTTTATATCAGACAGGGGGAGATTGGTGTCAGTGACTGTGGGTCTGGTTTATATCAGACAGGGGGAGATTGGTGTCACTGACTGTGGGGCTGGTTTATATCAGACAGGGGGAGATTGGTGTCAGTAACTGTGGGGCTGGTTTATATCAGACAGGGGGAGATTGGTGTCAGGGACCGTGGTCTGGCTTATGTCAGGCAAGGGGAGATTGGTGTCAGTGACTGTGGGGTGGTTTATATCAGACAGGGGGAGATTGGTGTCAGGGACTGTGGGTCTGGTTTATATCAGTCAGGGGGACAATGGTGTCAGTGACTGTGGTTCTGGTTTATATCAGACAGGGGCAAATTGGTGTCAGTGACTGTGGGGTGGTTTATATCAGACAGGGGGGGATTGGTGTCAGTGAATGTGGTGCTGGTTTATATCAGACAGAGGGAGATTGGTGTCAGTGAGTGTGGGGTGGTTTAAATCAGACAGGCGGAGATTGGTGTCAGTGACTGTGGGGCTAGTTTATATCAGACAGGGGGAGATTGGTGTCAGTGTCTGTGGGGCTAGTTTATATCAGACAGGGGGAGATTGGTGTCAGTGACTGTGGGGCTGGTTTATATCAGACAGGGGGAGATTGGTATCAGGGACTGTTGGGCTGGTTTATATCAGACAGGGGGAGATTGGTGTCAGTGACTGTGCGGCTGGTTTATGTCAGACAAGGAGAGATTGGTGTCACTGACTGTGGGGCTGGTTTATGTCAGACGTGATGAGATTGGTGTCAGGGACTGTTGGTCAGGTTTATGTCAGTCAGGGGGAGATTGGTGTCAGTGACTGTGGGGCTAGTTTATATCAGACAGGGGGAGATTGGTGTCTGTGAGTATGCGTCTGGTTTATGTCAGACAGGGGGAGATTAATGACACTGACTGTCGTGCTGGTTTATATCAGACAGGGGGAGATTGGTGTCAGGGACTGTGGTGCTGGTTTATATCAGACAGGGGGAGATTGGTGTCAGGGACTGTGGTGCTGGTTTATATCAGACAGGGGGAGGTTGGTGTCAGGGACTGTGGTGCTGGTTTATATCAGACAGGGGGAGATTGGTGTCAGGGACTGTGCGGATGGTTTTTGTCAGACAGGGGAGATTGGTGTCAGTGACTCTGGGGCTGGTTTGTTTCAGACGGGGGAGATTGGTGTCAGTGACTGTGGGGCTGGTGTATATCAAACAGGGGGATTTTGGCGTAAGTGGCTGTGGTGCTGGTTTATCTCAGACGTGATGAGATTGGTGTCAGTGAGTGTGGGTCTGGTTTATATCAGACAGTGGGAGATTGGTGTCAGTGACTGTGGGGCTAGTTGAAATCAGACAGGGGGAGATTGGTGTCAGTGCCTGTGGGGCTAGTTTATATCAGACAGGGGGAGATTGGTGTCAGTGACTGTGGGGCTAGTTTATATCAGACAGGGGGAGATTGGTGACAGGGACTGTAAGTCTGTTTATAGTTGACAGGCAGAGATTGGTGTCAGTGACTTTGCGGCTGGTTTATGTCAGACAGGGGGAGATTGGTGTCAGTGACTGTGGGTCTGGTTTATGTCAGACAGGGGGAGATTGGTGTCTGTGACTCTGGGGCTGGTTTATATCAGACACGTGGAAATTGGTGTCAATTACTATGGTGCTGGTTTATCTAGACAGGGGGAGATTGGTGTCACTGACTGTGGTGTGGTTTATATCAGACAGGGGACATTGGTGTCACTGACTGTGGTGCTGGTTTATATCAGACGGGTTCAGATTGGCGTCACTGACTGTGGGGTGGTTTATATCAGACAGTGGGTGATTGGTGTCAGTGACTATTGTGCTGGTTTATATCAGACAGGTGGAAATTGGTGTCAATGACTATGTTGCTGGTTTATCTTGACAGGGGGAGATTGGTGTCACTGACTATGGGGCTGGTTTATGTCAGACAGGGAGAGATTGGTGTCAGTGACTGTGGGGCTGGTTTATATCAGACAGGGGGAGATTGGTGTCAGGGACCGTGGTCTGGCTTATGTCAGGCAAGGGGAGATTGGTGTCAGTGACTGTGGGGTGGTTTATATCAGACAGGGGGAGATTGGTGTCAGGGACTGTGGGGCTGGTTTATATCAGTCAGGGGGAGAATGGTGTCAGTGACTGTGGTGCTGGTTTATATCAGACAGGGGCAAATTGGTGTCAGTGACTGTGGGGTGGTTTATATCAGACAGGGGGGGATTGGTGTCAGTGAATGTGGTGCTGGTTTATATCAGACAGAGGGAGATTGGTATCAGTGAGTGTGGGGTGGTTTAAATCAGACAGGCGGAGATTGGTGTCAGTGACTGTGGGGCTAGTTTATATCAGACAGGGGGAGATTGGTGTCAGTGTCTGTGGGGCTAGTTTATATCAGACAGGGGGAGATTGGTGTCAGTGACTGTGGGGCTGGTTTATATCAGACAGGGGGAGATTGGTATCAGGGACTGCTGGGCTGGTTTATATCAGACAGGGGGAGATTGGTGTCAGTGACTGTGCGGCTGGTTTATGTCAGACAAGGAGAGATTGGTGTCACTGACTGTGGGGCTGGTTTATGTCAGACGTGATGAGATTGGTGTCAGGGACTGTTGGTCAGGTTTATGTCAGTCAGGGGGAGATTGGTGTCAGTGACTGTGGGGCTAGTTTATATCAGACAGGGGGAGATTGGTGTCTGTGAGTATGCGTCTGGTTTATATCAGACAGGGGGAGATTAATGACACTGACTGTCGTGCTGGTTTATATCAGACAGGGGGAGATTGGTGTCAGGGACTGTGGTGCTGGTTTATATCAGACAGGGGGAGATTGGTGTCAGGGACTGTGGTGCTGGTTTATATCAGACAGGGGGAGGTTGGTGTCAGGGAATGTGGTGCTGGTTTATATCAGACAGGGGGAGATTGGTGTCAGGGACTGTGCGGATGGTTTTTGTCAGACAGGGGAGATTGGTGTCAGTGACTCTGGGGCTGGTTTGTTTCAGACGGGGGAGATTGGTGTCAGTGACTGTGGGGCTGGTGTATATCAAACAGGGGGATTTTGGCGTAAGTGGCTGTGGTGCTGGTTTATCTCAGACGTGATGAGATTGGTGTCAGTGAGTGTGGGTCTGGTTTATATCAGACAGGGGGAGATTGGTGTCAGTGACTGTGGGGCTAGTTGAAATCAGACAGGGGGAGATTGGTGTCAGTGCCTGTGGGGCTAGTTTATATCAGAAAGGGGAGATTGGTGTCAGTGACTGTGGGGCTAGTTTATATCAGACAGGGGGAGATTGGTGACAGGGACTGTAAGTCTGTTTATAGTTGACAGGCAGAGATTGGTGTCAGTGACTTTGCGGCTGGTTTATGTCAGACAGGGGGAGATTGGTGTCAGTGACTGTGGGTCTGGTTTATGTCAGACAGGGGGAGATTGGTGTCTGTGACTCTGGGGCTGGTTTATATCAGACACGTGGAAATTGGTGTCAATTACTATGGTGCTGGTTTATCTAGACAGGGGGAGATTGGTGTCACTGACTGTGGTGTGGTTTATATCAGACAGGGGACATTGGTGTCACTGACTTTGGGACAGGTTTATATCAGACAGTGGGGGATTGGTGTCACTGACTGTGGTGCTGGTTTATATCAGACAGGGGGAGATTGGTGTCAGTGACTATTGTGCTGGTTTATATCAAACAGGTGGAAATTGGTGTCAATGACTATCTTGCTGGTTTATCTTGACAGGGGGAGATTGGTGTCACTGACTATGGGGCTGGTTTATGTCAGACAGGGAGAGATTGGTGTCAGTGACTGTGGGGCTGGTTTATATCAGACAGGGGGAGATTGGTGTCAGGGACCGTGGTCTGGCTTATGTCAGGCAAGGGGAGATTGGTGTCAGTGACTGTGGGGTGGTTTATATCAGACAGGGGGAGATTGGTGTCAGGGACTGTGGGGCTGGTTTATGTCAGACAGGGGGAGATTGGTGTCTGTGACTCTGGGGCTGGTTTATATCAGACACGTGGAAATTGGTGTCAATGACTATGTTGCTGGTTTATCTTGACAGGGGGAGATTGGTGTCACTGACTATGGGGCTGGTTTATGTCAGACAGGGAGAGATTGGTGTCAGTGACTGTGGGGCTGGTTTATATCAGACAGGGGGAGATTGGTGTCAGGGACCGTGGTCTGGCTTATGTCAGGCAAGGGGAGATTGGTGTCAGTGTGTGTGGGGCAGTTTGAGATCAGACAGGGGGAGATTGGTGTCACTGACTGTGGTGTGGTTTATATCAGACAGGGGACATTGGTGTCACTGACTTTGGGACAGGTTTATATCAGACAGGGGGGGATTGGTGTCACTGACTGTGGTGCTGGTTTATACCAGACGGGGGGAGATTGGCGTCACTGACTGTGGGGTGGTTTATATCAGACAGGGGGTGATTGGTGTCAGTGACTATTGTGCTGGTTTATATCAGACAGGTGGAAATTGGTGTCAATGACTATGTTGCTGGTTTATCTTGACAGGGGGAGATTGGTGTCACTGACTGTGAGGCTGGTTTATGTCAGACAGGGAGAGATTGGTGTCAGTGACTGTGGGGCTGGTTTATATCAGACAGGGGGAGATTGGTGTCAGGGACCGTGGTCTGGCTTATGTCAGGCAAGGGCAGATTGGTGTCAGGGACTGTGGGGTGGTTTATATCAGACAGGGGGAGATTGGTGTCAGGGACTGTGGGGCTGGTTTATATCAGTCAGGGGTAGAATGGTGTCAGTGACTGTGGTGCTGGTTTATATCAGACAAGGGCAGATTGGTGTCAGTGACTGTGGGGTGGTTTATATCAGACAGGGGGGGATTGGTGTCAGTGAATGTGGTGCTGGTTTATATCAGACAGAGGGAGATTGGTGTCAGTGTCTGTGGGGTGGTTTAAATCAGACAGGCGGAGATTGGTGTCAGTGACTGTGGGGCTAGTTTATATCAGACAGGGGGAGATTGGTATCAGGGACTGTTGGGCTGGTTTATATCAGACAGGGGGAGATTGGTGTCAGGGACTGTGGGGCTGGTTTATATCAGACACGTGGAAATTGGTGTCAATGACTATGGTGCTGGTTTATCTTGACAGGGGGAGATTGGTGTCACTGACTGTGGGGCTGGTTTATGTCAAGACAGGGAGAGATTGGTGTCAGTGAATGTGGGGTTGGTTTATATCAGACAGGGGGAGATTGGTGTCAGTGACTATGCGGCTGGTTTATGTCAGACAAGGGGAGATTGGTGTCAGTGACTGTGGGGTGGTTTATATCAGACAGGGGGAGATTGGTGTCAGGGACTGTGGGGCTGGTTTATATCAGTCAGGGGTAGAATGGTGTCAGTGACTGTGGTGCTGGTTTATATCAGACAAGGGCAGATTGGTGTCAGTGACTGTGGGGTGGTTTATATCAGACAGGGGGGGATTGGTGTCAGTGAATGTGGTGCTGGTTTATATCAGACAGAGGGAGATTGGTGTCAGTGTCTGTGGGGTGGTTTAAATCAGACAGGCGGAGATTGGTGTCAGTGACTGTGGGGCTAGTTTATATCAGACAGGGGGAGATTGGTATCAGGGACTGTTGGGCTGGTTTATATCAGACAGGGGGAGATTGGTGTCAGGGACTGTGGGGCTGGTTTATATCAGACACGTGGAAATTGGTGTCAATGACTATGGTGCTGGTTTATCTTGACAGGGGGAGATTGGTGTCACTGACTGTGGGGCTGGTTTATGTCAAGACAGGGAGAGATTGGTGTCAGTGAATGTGGGGCTGGTTTATATCAGACAGGGGGAGATTGGTGTCAGTGACTATGCGGCTGGTTTATGTCAGACAAGGGGAGATTGGTGTCAGTGTCTGTGGGTCTGGTTTATATCAGACAGGGGGAGATTGGTATCACTGACTGTGGGGCTGGTTTATATCAGACAGGGGGAGATTGGTGTCAGTGACTGTGGGTCTGGTTTATATCAGACAGGGGGACATTGGTGTCACTGACTGTGGGGCCGGTTTATATCAGACAGGGGGAGATTGGTGTCAGTAACTGTGGGGCTGGTTTATATCAGACAGGGGGAGATTGGTGTCAGTGACTCTGGGGCTGGTTTATATCAGACAGGGGGAGATTGGTGTCAGTGACTGTGGGGTGGTTTATATCAGACAGGGGGAGATTGCTGTCACTGACTGTGGGACTGGTTTTTATCAGATGGCGAGATTGGTGTCACTGACTGTGGGTCTGGTTGAGATTAGACAGGGGGAGATTGGTGTCAGTGCCTGTTTGGCTAGTTTATATCAGACAGGGGGAGATTGGTGTCAGTGACTGTGGGGCTGGTTTATGTCAGACAAGGAGAGATTGGTGTCGATGACTGTGGGGCTAGTTTATATCAGACAGGGGGAGATTGGTGTCAGTGCCTGTTGGGCTAGTTTCTATCAGACAGGGGGAGATTGGTGTCAGTGACTGTGGGGCTAGTTTATATCAGACAGGGGGAGATTGGTGACAGGGACTGTAAGTCTGTTTATATTTGACAGACAGAGATTGGTGTCAGTGACTGTGCGGCTGGTTTATATCAGACAGGGGGAGATTGGTGTCAGGGACTGTTGGTCAGGTTTATGTCAGACAGGGGGAGATTGGTGTCAGTGACTGTGGGGCTAGTTTATATCAGACAGGGGGAGATTGGTGTCAGGGACTGTAAGTCTGTTTATATTTGACATGCAGAGATTGGTGTCAGTGACTGTGCGGTTGGTTTATATCAGACAGGGGGAGATTGGTGTCAGGCACTGTTGGTCAGATTTATGTCAGACAGGGGGAGATTGGTGTCAGTGACTGTGGTTCTGGTTGACATAAGACAGGGGGAGATTGGTGGCAGTGACTGTGGGGTGGTTTATATCAGACAGGGGGAGATTGGTGTCACTGACTGTGGTGCCGTTTTATATCAGACAGGGGGAGATTGGTGTCAGTGACTGTGGGTCTCGTTTATTTCAGAAAAGGGGAGATTGGTGTCAGTGACTGTGAGGCTGGTTTATATCAGACAGGGGGAGATTGGTGTCAGTGACTGTGGGGCTGGTTTTTCTCAGACAGAGGAAGATTGGTGTCACGGACTGTTGGTCAGGTTTATGTCAGTCAGGGGGAGATTGGTGTCAGTGACTCTGGGGCGGGTTTATATCAGACAGGGGGAGATTGGTGTCAGTGAGTATGCGTCTAGTTTATATCAGACAGGGGGAGATTAATGACACTGACTGTGGTGCTGGTTTATATCAGTCAGGGGGAGATTGGTGTCAGGGACTGTGGTGCTGGTTTATATCAGACAGGGGGAGATTGGTGTCAGGGACTGTGGTGCTGGTTTATATCAGACAGGGGGAGATTGGTGTCAGGGACTGTGCGGATGGTTTTTGTCAGACAGGGGAGATTGGTGTCAGTGACTCTGGGGCTGGTTTGTTTCAGACAGGGGAGATTGGTGTCAGTGACTGTGGTGCTGTTGTATATCAAACAGGGGGATTTTGGCGTCAGTGGCTGTGGTGCTGGTTTATCTCAGACGTGATGAGATTGGTGTCACTGACTGTGGGGCTGGTTTATATCAGACAGTGGGAGATTGGTGTCAGTGACTGTGGGGCTGGTTTATATCAGACAGGGGGAGATTGGTGTCAGGGACTGTGGTGCTAGATTATATCAGACAAGGGGAGATTGGTGTCAGTGACTGTGGGGCTGGTTTACATCAGAAAAGGGGCGATTGGTGTCAGTGACTGTGGGGCTGAATAATATCAGAAAAGGGGAGATTGGTGTCAGGGACTGTGGGGCTCGTTTATATCTGACAGGGGGAGATTGGTGTCAGTGACTGTCGGACTGGTTTGTATCAGACAGTGGGAGATTGGTGTCACTGAATGTGGGGCTGGCTTTTATCAGACAAGGGGAGATTGGTGTCAGTGACTGTGGGGCTGGTTGAGATCAGACAGGGGGAGATTGGTGTCTGGGACTGTGGGGCCAATTTATATCAGACAGGGGGAGATTGGTGTCACTGTATGTGGGGCTGGTTTATAACAGACAAGGGGAGATTGTTGTCAGGGACTGTGGGGATGGTTTATATCAGACAGGGGAAGATTGGTGTCAGTGACTGTGGAGTTAGTTTATATCAACGCTGCCTGTGCTTTTCCAGCACCACTCGAATCTAGACTCTGGTTTCCAGCATCTGCAGTCCTTGTTTTTACCTCGTTGGTTTACATCAGACAGGCAGAGATTGTTGTCAGTGTCTGTGGGTCTGGTTTATTCCAGACAGGGACAGATTGGTGTCAGGGGCTGTAGAGCTGGTTTATATCAGACAGGGGGAGATTGGTGTCAGTGACTGTGGATCAGGTTTATATCAGAAAGGGGGAGATTGGTGTCAGTGACTGTGGGTCTGTATTATATCAGACAGGGGGAGATTGGTATCAGTCACGGTGGGGCTGGTATATGTCAGACAGGGGGAGATTGGTGTCAGGGACTGTGGGTCTGTTTTATATCTGACAGGGGGAGATTGGTGTCTTACTTCTGTGGTAGGCAAATTCATGGAATGGGTACTGAGGGATAGGATTTATGAGTGTCTGGAAAGACACTGCTTGATTAGCGACAATCAGCACAGAATTGTTAAGGGTAGGTCTTGCCTTACAAGTCTTATTGAATTCTTCGAGGAGGTGACTAAGCATGTGGATGAGGGTAGAGCAGTGGATGTAGTGTACATGGATTTTAGTAAGGCATTTGATAAGGTTCCCCATGGTAGGCTTATGTGGAAAGTCAGGAGGCATGGGATACAGGGAAATTTGGCCAATTGGATGGAAAACTGGCTAACCGGTCGAAGTCAGAGAGTGGTGGTAGATGGTAAATATTCAGCCTGGAGCCCAGTTACAAGTGGAGTTCCGCAGGGATCAGTTCTGGGTCCTCTGCTGTTTGTAATTTTTATTAATGAATTGGATGAGGGAGTCGAAGGGTGGGTCAGTAAATTTGCAGATGATACGAAGATAGGTGGAGTTGTGGACAGTGAGGAGGGCATTTGTCGTTTGCAAAGGGACTTAGATTGGATGCAGAGCTGGGCTGAGGAGTGGCAGATGGAGTTCAACCCTGCCAAGTGTGAGGTTGTCCATTTTGGAAGAACAAGTAAGAATGCGGAATACAGGGTTAATGGTAGGGTTCTTAGTCAGGTGGAGGAACAGAGGGATCTTGGGGTCTATGTTCATTGATCTTTGAAAGTTGCCACTCAGGTGGATAGAGCTTGTAAGAAGGCCTATGGTGTATTATCGTTCATTAGCAGAGGGATTGAATTCAAGAGTCGTGAAGTGATGTTGCAGCTGTACAGGACTTTGGTTAGGCCACAGTTGGAGTACTGTGTGCAGTTCTGGTCGCCTCACTTTAGGAAAGATGTGGAAGCTTTGGAGAGGGTGCAGAAAAGATTTACCAGGATGTTGCCTGGAATGGAGAATAGGTCGTACGAGGATAGGTTGAGAGTTCTCGGACTTTTCTCGTTGGAACGGCGAAGGATGAGGGGTGATTGATAGAGGTTTATAAGATGATCAGAGGAATAGATAGAGTAGACAGTCAGAAACTTTTTCCCTGGGTACAACAGAGTGTTACAAGGGGACAGAAATTTAAGGTGAAGGGTGGAAGATTTAGGGGAGATGTCAGGGGTGGGTTCTTTACCCAGAGATTGGTAGGGGCATGGAATGCGCTGCCCGTGGGAGTGGTAGAGTCAGAATCATTGGCGACCTTTAAGCGGCATTTGGTTAGGTTCATGGATGGGTGCTTAATCTAGGATAGAAGTTCGGCACAACCTCGTGGGCCGAAGGGCCTGTTCTGTGCTGTAATGTTCTATGTTCTATGTTCTATGTTCTATGGTGTCAGTGACTGTGGGGCTGGTTTATATCAGACAGGGGGAGATTGGTGTCAGTGACTGTGGGTTTGGTTTATATCACAGAGGGGGAGATTGGTGTCAGCGACTGTGGGGCTGGTTTATATCAGACAGGGGGAGATTGGTGTTAGGGACTGTGGGGCTGGTTTATATCAGACAAGGGGAGATTTGTGTCAGGGACTGTGGGTCTGGTTTATATCAGACAGGGTGAGATTGGTGTCAGTGACTGTGGGGCTGGTTTATATCAGACAGGGGGAGATTGGTGTCAGTGACTGTGGTGCTGGTTTCTATCAGACAGGGGGAGATTGGTGTCACTGACTGTGGAGCTGGTTTATATCAGACAGGGGGAGATTACTGTCAGTATCTGTGGTGCTGGTTTATATCAGACTGGGGGAGATTGGTGTCACTGACTGTGGGGATGGTTTATGTCAGAAAGGGGGAGTTTGGTGTCAGTGACTTTGGGGTTGGTTTATATGAGACAGGGGGAGATTGGTGTCAGTGTCTGTGAGTCTGGATAATATCAGACTGGGTGAGATTGGTGTCACTGACCGTGGTGCTGGTTATTATCAGACAGGGGGAGATTCGCGTCAGTGGCTGTGGTGCTGGTTTATATCAGACGGGGAAGATTGGTGTCAGTGACTGTGGTCTGGTTTATATCAGACAGGGGGAGATTGGTGTCAGTGACTGTGGTCTGGTTTATATCAGACAGGGGGAGATAGGTGTCAGTGACTGTGGGGCTGGTTTATATCAGACAGGGGGAGATTGGTGTCAGGGACTCTGGGTCTGGTTTATATCATACAGGGGGTGACTGGTGTCAGAGACTATGGGGCTGGATTATATCAGGCAGGGGAGATTGGTGTCAGGGACTGTTTGTCTTGTTTATGTCAGACAGGGGGAGATTGGTGTCAGGGACTGTGGGGCTGGTTTATATCAGACAGGAGGAGATTAGTGTCAGTGACTTTGGGGCTGGTTTTTATCAGACAGGGGGAGATTGGTGTCAGTCACGGTGGGGCTGGTTTATGTCAGACAGGGGGAGATTGGTGTCAGTGACTGTCGGGCTGGTTTATATCAGACAGTGGGGAGATTGGTGTCAGTGACTGTGGGGCTGGTTTATATCAGACAGTGGGAGATTGGCGTCAGTGGCCGTGGGGCTGGTTTATATCAGACTTGGGGATATTAGTGTCACTGTCTGTGGGGCTGGTTTATATCAGACAGGGGGAAATTGGTGTCAGTGACTGTGGGGCTGGTTTATATCAGACAGGGCGAGATTGGTGTCAGGGACTGTGGAGCTGATTTATATCAGGCAGGGAGATTGGTGTCAGTGACTGTTGGACTGGATTATGTCCGACAGGGGGAGTTTGGTGTCAGTGAGTGTGGGTCTGGTTTATATCAGACAGTCGGAGATTGGTGTCAGGTACTTTGGGTCTGGTTAAAATCCGACAGGGGGAGACTGGTGTCAGGGACTGTGGGGCTGGAATATATCAGACGGGGTAGATTGGTGTCAGTGACTGTGGGGCTGCTTTATATCTGACAGGGGGAGATTGGTGTCAGTGACTCTGGGGTTGGTTTATATCAGACAGGGGGAGATTGGTGTCAGGGACTGGGTCTGGTTTATATCAGACAGTGGGAGATTGGTGTCAGTGACTGTGGGTCTGGTTTATATCAGACAGGGGGAGATTGGTGTCAGTGACTGTGGAGCTGGTTTATATAAGACAGGGGGAGATTGATGTCACTGTCTGTGGGGCTGGTTTATATCAGACAGGGGGAGATTGGTGTCACTGTCTGTGGGCTGGTTTATATCAGACAGGGGGAGATTGATGTCAGTGACTGTGGGTCTGGTTTATGTCAGACAGGGAGAGCTTGGTGTCAGTGACTGTGGAGCTGGTTTATATAAGACAGGGGGAGATTGATGTCACTGTCTGTGGGGCTGGTTTATATCAGACAGGGGGAGATTGGTGTCACTGTCTGTGGGGCTGGTTTATATCAGACAGGGGGAGATTGGTGTCACGGACTGTGGGATTGGTTTGTATCAGACAGGGGGAGATTGGTGTCACGGACTGTGGGGTTGGTTTGTATCAGACTGGAGGAAAATGTTGTCACTGTCTGTGGGGCAGTGTGAAATCAGACATGGGGATATTTGTGCCTGTGGGGTGGTTTAGATTCGACTGGGGGTGATTGGTGTCAGTGAGTTAAGGGCTGGTTTATATCTGGCAGGAGGAGTTTGCTGTCACTGACTGTGGTGAGGACGTTATAAAGCCAGAAAGGGATCAGTTCCATGTTTTAATTCTCTTTCAAGGCATACTGGGCACTCAAGAGTTAAACATTCCACTGTGAAACAGACTCACTCCAGTATCAATTCCAGAATAGACCGACCATCTCAGTCGGATAACTGAATCTTCGAGAAGGGATCCATTGCAGCCACACATGTGGATTCCTCTGCAGCCTCAGGTCAAGGGATTTGTCCTCCCCAGCCAAGATTGGTAACCTTGACCCCAACCCTGTTAAACTGCCTCCTGCTCCCATTATCTTGCTTCCTTTCCGTATTAGCATAGGGATGGGAATTCCCGGTTGAAAACAGGCAAAACCCTTCCGTTTTAATCTCTTCCCATTGACACATGATCATGAAGATTACGATAATCAGTCGCTGTAATCCATTCACTCATTATCGCAGGACATCGACATTCTCCGGGCCTTAAGCAATGTAACGACAATCAACCGTGTGGCTGAGAGACCTTTTGTATTATTCCCATTAATGTACTGCCTTTGTGTGTCGAGCAGAGATTAGTGGAGAAGTGTCACCACAAGTAGACACACGACTCCATTCAGTGACATGGAGAATCTCACGCTGCACTCCGATAATAAAGTATCTGCTGTTATACTGAACCTTGTGTCGTCTGGATTTGTGGAACAAAATATACATTTAACAGCCTCACAATTCTATATTTGAGTTTTAATTTTCAATCAGGAAGTGTCTGCTTTGCATTCCCATCTCTACCAACCCAAGATTTCACCTCTACAGCCTCAGATCCTCTCTGTAACCACAAATAAACGCTGAGTGCTGAAGAAATGTAGCAGGTCCAGAAGCATCTGCAGAGAGTGAGAACAGAGTTCAAATCCAGGTCTGACAGTGTGTCAGAATAAAGCTCAATCTTGTGGCACTTCCACATTGACAATTGTTAGTGCCAACACCTCAATGAAAGTCTCTTCATTGTCCTTTTTTTTCGAATTGCAGCGGTCTACAGTGCAGAACAAGTCCCTTCAACCCATTGATTCTGGGCCAGTCAAAAACCACCTTCAAACTATGGTAACTTCATTTCTCAGCCCTCAGCCCATCACCTGGTATAACGTCAAAACAAGGACTGCAGATGCTGGAAACCAGAGTCTAGATTAGTGTGGAAAAGCCCAGCAACTCAGGCAGCATCCGAGGAGCAGGAAAATTGATGTTTCGGGCAAGCAGTACAGACTACAGATTCAAAAACACCAGCAACGGTTCTCCTTCAAGACCTTGTATGTCTTGGCATTGCAAGTGCACTTCTGAATACTTCTTCAATGATTTGAGAGCTTCTGTCTGCAATACCCTTCCGGCAGTGAATTCAGTTTCTCACCACCCTCTGGGTGAAGGCCTTTTTCCTTCATTACACAGACCATGAGTATAGGAGTGAGGACATCATGTTGAGGTTGGACAGGCCTCTTCTAGAATACTGTGTCCAATTCTGGTCTCCCTGTTAAAGGAGGGGTATTGTTAAACTGTACAGAAAATATTTACAAGATGTTGCCAGGACTGGAGGGTTTGAGTTATATGGAAAGGAGCTTGAAGGTTGAGGGGCGACCTTACAGAGGTTTACAATATAATAAGGGGCATATATAAGGTGAATGTCAGATGTCTTTTCCCTCAGGTGATAGACTTCAGGGCTTGTATATGAAGAGGAAGGGATTAGAGGGATATGGACCAAGTACTGGTAAAAGGGACTAGGGTAAGTTCGGATATCCGGTCAGCATAGACGAGTTGGGTCGAAGGGTCTGTTTCTGTGCTGTACGTCTCTATTACTCGATGACATGGTTGAGATGTATAAAATAATGAGAAGTGTTAATAAGGCAGATAGTGAGGAAATTTTCCCCTTGGACTAGAGAGCTTATTCCCCCCTAGACTTCAGGACTAGGGGACATATTTTTAAAGTGGGAGGATAAAGATTTAAAAGGGAAATGACGGTCAACTTTTTCTACACAGAGAGTGGTTCGTGTGTGAATGAACTTCCAGAGGAGTTCATGGATGCAGGTATAGTTCCAATGTTTAAAAGATATTTGGACAAATAGGAAAGAATTGGAGGGATATGGGCCAGGAGCAGGCGGTGGGATTATGATTAGCATTGACTTGGGGGGAACCAAAAGGTCTGTTTCCGTGCTGTATGACTTTATCACTGACATTCCCCTTAAGTCTCCTGCCCCTTACCTTAAATATCTGCACTGCCTTCCAGTCTTTACAGCATTTGTCTTAACTGGTTCCTCCATCAAGGGGAATATTTCCTGACTGTCTACCCAATCAACACCTCTCATTATTTGATACATCTCAATGATGTCATAGAGTCAGACAGATGTACAACACAGAAACAGATCCTTCAGCCCAACTCGTCCATGCCGACCAGATATCCGAAATTAACCTAGTCCCATTTACCAACACTTGGCCCTCTAATCCCTTCCAATTCAAGTTAAAAATCACACAACACCAGGTTATAGTCCAACTGGTTTATTTGGAACCACTAACTTTTGGAACGCTGCTCCTTCCTCAGGTGGTGGTGGAGTTTTCTAATACCCCTCCTGATACCTTTTATATGTTACTAGCCGCGTACTGGCCTGCACTTCCTCTTGCATACACGCACCGCCTGTTGCATGAAAAAGTTGGCCCTTAGGACCTTGTAAATCTTTCCCCT
Source organism: Chiloscyllium punctatum (assembly GCF_047496795.1). NCBI lineage: Eukaryota > Metazoa > Chordata > Chondrichthyes > Orectolobiformes > Hemiscylliidae > Chiloscyllium > Chiloscyllium punctatum. The sequence goes on from NC_092755.1 coordinate 7,826,568, forward strand.
CTCACCCTAAACCTATACCCTCGAGTTCTGGACTACCACACCCCAGGGAAAAGACCTTGTCTATTTACCCTATCCATGCCTCCATGATTTGATAAACGTCTGGAAGGTCACTCCTCAGCCTCCAACACTCCAGGGAAAACAGCTCCAGCCTATTCAGCCTCTCCCTGGAGTTCAAACCCTCCAACCCTGGCAACATGCTTGTAAATCTTTTTTGAACCCTTTCAAATTTCACAACATCCTTTCTACAGGAATCAGAGCAGAATTGCACACAATACTCCAAAGGTGGCCTAACCAATGTCCTGTACAGCCACAACATGACTTCCAAGCCACAACATGATTTCCAAACTCCTTTACTCAATACTCTGACCAATAAGGGAAAGCATACAAAAAGCCTTCTCCACTATCCTATCTACCTGGGACTCCCCTCTCAATCTCTCTGGTCTAAGGAAAACGACCCGATCTTTCCAGTCTCTCTTCATAACTGAAACTCTCCAGCTCAGGCAACATCCTTCCAAGTCTCGAGTGCTCGCATATCCCTCCTTCAATGTGGATTCCAGAAATACAGACAACAAGCTAGCTGTCCCCTAGCCAATGTTTTCGACAGTTCTGACAGAACTTCCCAGCTCAAACTCTGTGCTTAACAAGGAAAGGCGAGTTTATCACCTGTCCTGGTGTTTAAGTGACTGGTGGACAGGCACAACAAGGTCCCTCTGATCTTCAGTGCTTCCCAGGGCCCTATAGTTCATCATGTATTCCCTTACCATGTTTGTCCCCTCTATGGTCTAATTCTATCTTCCTCACTCTTTGCCAGCACATTAGTTTTCATATCATCCATGAACTCACTGATCAATCCTCCAACTTTCAAGTGAAAGTTATTTCTATAAACCTAGAAACTGCGAGGACCCAATACTGGCCTCTGCAAGATCCCACTGGGCACAAGCTTCCAGTTACAGAAGCAATCTCAACCATCACCCTCTGCTTCCTGCCACTCAGCCCATTGTGGATCCAATTTGCCAAATTTCCTTGGATGCCATAGGGTCTTGTCTTTGCCATCAGTGTCCCATGCAGGACCTTATCAAATGCCCCACTGAATTCCAAGCAGCCTACACCAAATGCATTGATGTCACCTTCACATCTGGCCACCTCTTTGATAAATTCAATCAGGTTGGTCAGATATGACCTTCCTTTAATAAAACCACACCTACTGTTCTTGATTAACCCCTGCCTGCTCCAAGTGTAGATTCATTCTGTCCCTAAGTATTCATTCCAACAGTTTCCCCACCGTCAGACTGATTGGCCTGTATATTCCTGGTTTCTCCCTCCTTCCTTCTTGAAGACCTTGTCACATTGGCTGTTTTTAATTGATGTCTGCAGCCAAGTGTTAGGTCTCTTGTACAGTTTGGGGAAGGTAGAAAGGGACAGTGGTAGCATCTTTACCTCTGAGCTAGGAGATCCAGGTTCAAGTCCCACCTGGTCCAGAGGAATATCATACCATCACTGAACAGGTCGGTTGAGAAACCATCTCCAAGGTGTTTTTGTCTACCTGGAATTGTTTCCTCCTCTCCTGAAATGACTTAGTTAATCCTGAATAGAAATTCCAACAATACTTCTACACCTGAATGGCACTATCTCTTCTCAATCTAATGTTGCTTGTTCCTTCCATCCCAACCTCTTCTGGGAGCTTTACAACATTCACTTTATCCCAGTTAAGTGAGTTTTTCAGCTTTTAAAAACTTTCACATTTGTATCTTTGACAGTTTTTTGAAAATCAAGGACCATTCAACCTGAAATAACAGCATGAGTTTATTTTCTTGGATACACAATATAACCTTACACACACACACACACACACACACACATATGGTTGAGGTTTTGATGGAGAGATGATATGTCCCAGGACTGAACCCTGATCTCGGATGATGACCTCTGCAGGGAGACAGACATCAACTGCAAATGACTTCTTGGATCTTCCTGTGCAGCATCCCTTCCATCGACAGCATTGGTCTGTTTGGGTGCCTGCTTTTCTAAACCGTGTCCAAGCAATAAGTGATGATAGATTCATAACAGTTTTCCTCCAATCCATGTTTAAGGCATGTGTTTGTGTTATTTTTCACTGAGTGTTGATCTAATCTTCTAAAATGGGGAGTGGCTTCCATCTCAGATGACCAAACCAGCCTGCCTTGGGGACCCTGAGGAAATGATTAGGGAAGTGTATCTGTACCATTCCACCTTCTGCACCCTATACCGCCAGATAGTGCTCCCTCAGTACCTCAGAAAGCATCTCCTCAATGTGTTTATCCCCAAAGAACCTCGTCAAAACATTCATGTCCTCAACACGTCAGAAAGCAAACCTGTTGCCCCCTTGGACTATGTTCATCCCCAAACCTGTTCTCCCTGTGATGACCCACAGCCACCCCCAAGATTAGAGGCCAGGGCCCGGAACATTATTTGAGTCTCTGGATTGATCATAGAATGTGGAAGCAGGCCATCCGGCTTATTAGGTTCACATTGACCCTCGGCAGAGCAGCCCATTCCCCCCCCCCCCCCCCCCCCCCCACCCAACCCATCCCTGGATCCCTTCATTTCCTCTGGCTAACCCACCTAGCCTGCACATCCTTGGACAGTGAGAGGGAACTGGAGCACCAGGAGGCTGACACGGGGAGAATGTGCCAACTGCACACAGACAGTCGCCCGAGGCTGGGATCGAACCCAGGTGGGGTGAGGCAACACTGAGCCCCCGTGACAATCCCACCATCTCCTCCCCGTTGATGACAGTTTGATGTTTATACCCGGGGAGTATCTAACTTGTCTAGCATTTATTTAAGAAAGATTTGGGAAAAGGGCAATGCCTCCACAAGCTCAAGATGCTTGATCCCCCTTGAAAAAATATTTATATCAATATCAAAAAGAGACTTTATTCACAAAAAAAAACTTTACGTACAAACATAGTCACTAAAGTTCGCACTTCAAGTGACCATCCTCAAAACGGTCTGTTCTGAAGGAACCTTCCCGCAGAAATCACTGGATTGAAAGGTGAACTCTCTCTCTCTGTCTCTTTCTCCCTCTCCCCTCAGAGATGCTGCCGGACATGCTTAGCTCCTTCAGCAATCTCTGTATTGATGTTTCAGGTCTCCAGCGCGTCCGTACAGATTGTTTTTAGTGTTGAAATCTCAAGCTTGCTCTATTAAAGGGATTGAATTCCTCCCCCATAAAGGGGGAGGGTGGGGGGCAGTTACCTCAGCGAACAGGTTCGTGATGCCAACGTTGTTGGCTCAATCTCTATCATGGAGGAGAAAGTGAGGACTGCAGATGCTGGAGAGCAGAGCTGATAAATGTGTTGCTGGAAAAGCGCAGCAGGTCAGGCAGCATCCACGGAGCAGGAGAGTCGCCGTTTCGGACATGAGCCCTTCTTAAGGAGTGAGGAAAGTGTGCCAAGCAGGCTAAGATAAAAGGTAGGGGGGAGGGACTTGGGGGAGGGGTGTTGGGAATGCGATAGGTGGAAGGAGGTTAAAGTGAGGGTGATAGGCCGGAGAGGGGGTGGGGCGGAGAGGTCAGGAAGAAGATTGCAGGTCAAGAAGGTGGTGCTGAGTCCGAGGGTTGGGACTGAGATAAGGTGGGGAGAGGGGTAATGAGGAAGCTGGAGAAATCTGCATTCATCCCTTGTGGTTGGAGGGTTCCCAGGCGCAAGATGAGGCGCTCTTCCTCCACCCGTTGTGTTGCTATGGTCCGGCGATGGAAGAGTCCAAGGCCCTACATATCCTTGGTGGAGTGGGAGGGGTAGTTAAAGTGTTCAGGGTGGTTGGGTTGGTTGGTGTGGGTGTGCCAGAGGTGTTCTCTGAAACGTTCCGCAAGTAGGCGGCCTGTCTCCCCAATATAGAGGAGGCCACATCGGGTGTAGTGGAGGCAGTAAATGATGTGTGTGGAGGTGCAGGTGAGTTTGTGGTGTATTTGGAAGGATCCCTTTGGGACCTTGGTGGGAAGTGAGGGGGGAAGTGTGGGCGCAAGTTTTGCATGTCTTGCGGTTGCAGGGGAAGGTGCTGGGAGTGGAGGTTGGGTTGGTGGGGTTTGGGAACCTGACGAGGGAATCGCGGAGGGAGTGGTCTTTTCAGAACACTGATAGGGGTGTGGAGGGAAATATATCCTTGGTGGTGGGGTCTGTTTGGAGGTGGCGGAAATGATGACGGATGCTGCGATGTATATGGAGGTTGGTGGGGTGGTAGGTGAGGACCAGTGGGGTTCTGTCCTGGTGGCGATTGGAGCACCACACACTGTCAGACACTGAGGGAGTGTGCACTCAGAGGGTTAGTGCTGAGGGATCACTGCGCTGTCAGAGGGTCAGTACTGAGGGGCTGCTGCATTGCCAGAGGGTGAGTACTGAGGGATCACCGCACTGTCAGAGGTTCAGTCTAGAGGGCAAGCCACACTATCAGTGGATCTGCACTAAGAGAGCACTGCACCATCAGAGGATCAGTACTGGGGGATGCCTCATTGCCAGAGGGTCAGTACTGAGGGAGTGCTGCACTGTCAGAGGGTCAGTACTGAGGGAGTGCTGGACTATCAGAGGGTCAGTACTGAGGGAGAGCTGTACTGTCAGATGGTCAGTACTGAGGGAGTGCTGTACTGTCAGATGGTCAGTACTGAGGGAGTGCTGGACTAGCAGAGGTGCAGGACCGAGGCAGAGGGTCAGTACTGAGGGAGTGCTACACTGTCAATGGGTCAGTACTGAAGGAGTACTACACTGTCAATGAGTCAAACCTGAGGGAGTGCTGTACTGCCAGAGTGTCAGTTCTGACAGAGTGCTGTACTGTCAGAGGTTTTGTCCTGAGATTGAGCCACACTGTCAGAGGGCCAGTACTGAGGGTGCGCTGCATTGTTGGAATGTCAGTACTGAGGGATTGCCACACTATCAGAGGGTCAGTATAGGGCCACTTCCACACTGTCAGAGGGTAAGTACTGAGGAAGTGCATCACTATCAGAGGATCAGTGTGGAGGGAGTGCTGCATTGTCAGAGAATCAGTGTGGAGGGAGTGCAGCATTGTCAGACAGTCAGGACAGAGGGATTGCTGTGCAGTGAGAGTGTCAGGAATGATGAAGTGCGCACTCTCTGATGGTCAGTACTAATGGATGGCCATGCTGTCAGAGTGTCGCACTGTGAGAGGGTTACTACTGAGGGAGCACCGCACTCTGAGGGGATTAGTACTGAGGGATCACCGCGCTGTGAGGGGGTCAGTACTGAGGGAGCGTCACGCTATGGACTGCTGCATTGCCAGACGGTCAGTACTGAGAGAGTGATGTACTGTCAAAGGGTCATTACTGAGGGAGCGCTACACGGTCAGTGTGTCAGTTCTGAGGGAGTGTTGTTTCAGAGGGTCAGTACTGAGGGAGTGCTGCACTGCCAAAGGGTCAGTGCCGAGGGAGTGCTACACTGCCAAAGGGTCAGTACTGAGGCATTGCTGGACTATCAGAAGTGCAGGAATGAGGCAGTGCCGCACTGTCAGAGTGTCAGTACTGAGGGAGTTCTGCTCTGTCGGAGGGTCAGTACCGAGGGAGTGCCACATTGTCGGAGGGTCAGTACTGAGGGAATGCCACACTGTAGAAGTGTCAGTACAAAGAGAGTGCTGCAGAGTCAGAGGGCCAGTACTGAGGGAATACTGTTGTGTTAGAGTGTCATTTCTGAGGGAGTGCTGCAGTGTCAAAGGAGCAGTGCTGAGGGAGAACTGCACTGTCAGAGGTCAGTACTGAGTGATCGCAGCATTGTCAGAGGGTCAGTACTGAGGGATTGCAGCACCATCAGGGGCGCACGGCCAAAGGGCATTTGCACTGTTAGAGCGTCAGTTCTGAGGGAGTACTGAACGATCAGAGGATGCACCACACTGTCTGAAATTCAGTATGAAGGTGCACCACACTATGGGAGGGTCAGTATAGGTGCAATGCCACAGTGTCAGAGGGTCAGTACTGAGGGAGTGCTGCACTGTCAGACGGTCAGGACTAAGGGAGTGCTGCATTGTGAGTGTGTCAGTATGGAGGGAGTGCTGCAGTGTCGTAGGAACAGTACTGAGGGAGTGTTGCACTGTCAGAGGGCCAGTACTGAGGGAGTGCTGCACTGTGAGAGGGTCAGTACTGAGGGAGTGCCGCACTGTCAGACGGTCAGGGCTGAGGGAGTGCTGCACTGTGAGTGGGTCAGTATGGAGGGAGTGCTGCAGTGTCGTAGGAACAGTACTGAGGGAGTGTTGCACTGTCAGAGGGCCAGTACTGAGGGAGTGCTGCACTGTGAGAGGGTCAGTACTGAGGGAGTGCCGCACTGTCAGACGGTCAGGGCTGAGGCAGTGCTGCACTGTGAGTGGGTCAGTATGGAGGGAGTGCTGCAGTGTCGTAGGAACAGTACTGAGGGAGTGCTGCACTGTCAGAGGGTCAGTAATGAGGGATTGCCGCAATGTCAGAGGGTCAATGTGGGGGCAGTGCTGCACTGTCAGAAGGTCAGTACTGAGGGAGCTCTGCATTGTCAGAAGGTCAGTACTGAGGGAGTGCCACACTGTCAGAGGGTCATTACTGAGGGAGTGCTGCACTGTCAGTGCATCAGTCTGGGGGATACCTGCATTGTAAGAGAGTCAGTACTGAGTGAGTGCCACACTATCAGATGGGCTGAATGGCCTAGTTTCTGCTCCCATGTCTTGTGGCCTAAGAGGAATATCTGAAATTGTTCAGTACATTTCTGCCTCTGCTTCCTACATACCCTGCTCAGCAATGATTCCCACGTCCAGATTCCAGAGACTGTGTTCAAACAGACTGTCTTCATTTGGTTACCACCCTCTTTTCCCAGGGATCGAGTTTTCGTTTCATGTGACTGACCTGTCAGCTCAAAGGGATATTTTCATGCTGCAGGACTGAGGTTTATTCCTCAGCTTCCGTCTGCTCATCCCAAATGAATCCCACGGCCCCACACTCAGTACAGTCGTGTGTTCCTTATTTCTGAGCTTCCCAATGCTAATCCACATCCAGAATGACATCCCACACTCCTCCAAATGGTATCACAGGCTATTTGCCTGGGAGCGAGGAGTGCTAAGAGAGGAAATAAAAATCTGAAAGGACTTTACAGTGACATTAAGGTTGAATTGATAATGAGAGAAAGAGTAGGTGGTGTAACGCAGTGAGAATTTGTGCATGGACCCAGAGGCTACAGAGAATGGATTCATTTTGTCAATGCTCATTGGGACAGTGTTGATATGAAATTGTGAAGATGCTCTGTGATACAATTAAATGAATGAGCATATATAGAGAGAGAGATGGTTCTGAGTGGTCTGGCCTTCTTACAACCCAATAAATCTCCAAAGACGGTGGAAATGTATCTCAGTTTACCGATTGAGGTGATGGAGGAAGTAGCAGGTACACTTGCAAACATTTTGAAATCCCCTCTGGCCACAGGAGAGGTATCGTCGGACTGACCATGTGGTCTTGTTATTCAAGAAGGAGCATGGGATATACCAGGCAGCTACAGGCCAGTCAGGCTAATATCGTGGGTGGCGCGTCTGTTGGAAGCAATTTTGGGTGATAGAATTAATCAGCATTTAAAGAGACTGGAGTTCATGAAGACCAGTCAGAATGGTTGTGTGAAGGGGAGGGTCAGGTCTGACCAATGGGATTGCTCTTTTTAAGGAGGTGACCCCGTGTGTAAATAAGGGCAATCCTTTCCTGTCGCCTGCTTGGAGGTCAGTAAGGCTTTTATCAGGACCCATACTGGAAACTGATAGTGAACATAAAAACTCAAGATCCAAGGAATTTGGCCCAGAATGCTGAGTGGCAGGAAGCAGACAGTGATGGCCCCATTAGAAATCTCTGTCCGTTCATGTCTCACTGTTGGGGTCTTGCTGATGTGGTTGATAGAAAAGATTTAGATTTGAATGGTGGAGGGTTAATCATTGGGTTCATGAATGATATGAAGATTGGTTGGGTGATAAATACTGAGGAGGATATCCTTAGATTACAGAAGGATGGAGATGGCCTTCTCAGATGGACCAATCAGTGGCAATGGGTGAGGTGCCTGAAGACTGGAGGGTGATTAATGATGGGCCATTATTGAAGTAAGGCTGCAAGGAACAGCCATTGAACTATGGAGCTGGGAGCCTGATGGCAGTGGTGGGTAAGCTGTTGGAGGGCATTCTGAGAGACAATTTACATGGATTTGGAAAAGCAAGGATTGATTAGGGATAGTCAGCTTGGCTTTGTTTGTGGAAATGATGTGTCCAACTTGATAGAGCTTTTGAGGGGATGACCAAGGAGACAGATGAGAAGGTTTTACATGGGAAGTTGCTTAGAAAAAGGTTAGATGAGATGGCATCCAGGGAGAGAGGACAGCACAGTGTCTCAGTGGTTTGATTCTAACTCCCGGTGACTGTCTGTGTGGAGTTTACACATTCTCTCTGTATCTGTGCGGGTTCCCTCCAGGTGATCCAGTTTCCTCCCACCGCCCAAAGATGCCATGGGAAACGCAGCATTACAGGGATAGAGTAGAGGATGTGAGTCTGGGTGGGATGCTGTTCAGTCAGTGTGGAGCCAATGGATGGAATGGCTTGCTTCAACACTGTAGGAATTCTAAAATTAATCCAGAGAGACAAGTCATGTTCTGGGGACCTGGGCTCCAATCTTGGACTGGGGTGGATGTGGGTCCTTACAGTCTGAAGGGGTTTGAATGCAATCCGAGGGGGGGCTGGGCTGCATCCTGAAACGTTGAGGATGTGAATGTTTTGTGGAGCTACTGTCTGAGGGGTTTTAGGTATTAAACACAACAAAGTGGTGCTTTCTTCGGTATTGAGGGAGCACTTTCTGAGGTATTGAGAGAGCACTTTCTGAGGTACTGAGGGAGAACTATCTGGCTTTACAGAGTGCAGAGGGTAGAAAGGAACAGATGCAATTCTTCGAGGCACTCTGATGTTGTAATTTGAAATGGAAGCCACTCCCCATTTCAGAAGATTCAGATCATTTTGAACAATCAGTGAAAAATAACAGCAGCATGTGTCTGAAACATGGTTTGGGGGAAAACTTTCCTCAATCTATCATCACTTGTTGCTTGGAGACGTTTTAGAAAAGCAGGCACCCAAACAGACTAATGCTGTCGATGCAAGAGGTGGTGCACTGGAAGATCCAACAAGTCATCTGTAGCTGTTGTCTGTCTCCCTGGAGCAGTCATCATGTGAGATCAGGGTTCAGTCCTCGGAGGAATCATTTCTCCAGCAATACCTCAACCATGCCTTTACAGCTGTGTGTGTGTGTGTGAGAGAGAGAAAGAGAGAGACTGCCCGTGTTTGTGTGTGTGAAAGAGTGGATGCATGTGTATCTCTGTGTGTCTGTATGTGTGTGCGTGAGAGAGTGAGAGAGAAAGCATTTGTTTATGTGGGAGTGTGTGTCTGTGTGCGTGTTTGAGGGTGTGTGTGTCTGTGTGTATGTGTGAGTGTCTGTGCGTGTGTGAGAGAGGTCTGTGTGAGAGATTGTGTCTGTGTGTGTGTGACAATGTGTCTGTGTGTGAGAAGGACTGTGTATGTGCGTGAGAGAGAGAGTGTGTATGTGTGTGTGAGAGAGTGTGTCTATGTGCATGTGTATGAGAGAATGAGTGTGTCTGTGTGTAAGAGACTGTGTGAGAGTGTGTGTGTGTGTGAGGGAGAATGCGTAAGAGAGAGAGTGTGCGTGTCTAAGTGTGTAAGAGACGGTGTGTGAGAGTGTGTGAGTGAGAGTGTGTGTGAGATAGAGTGTGTGTGTGTGTGTGTGTGTGTGTAAGAGAGTGTGTGTCCACGTGTGTGTGTGTGTGAGAGAGTGTGTGAGAGTGTGCCTGTGTGTGTTTGAGGGAGCGTGTGTCTGTGTGTATGTGTGTGTGTGAGAGAGTGTGTGCCTGTGTGTGAGATAGAGTGTCTGTGTGTGTGTGAGTGAGAGAAAGTGTGTGTGCATGTGTGAGAGAGTGTCTGTGTATGTGAGAGAGTGAGTGTGTGCGTGTGAGTGTGTGTGTGAGAGAGAGTGTGTGTATGTGTGTGAGAGAGTGTGCCTGTGTGTGTGTGTGTGTCCATGTGTGTTTGTGAAAGCGAGATAGTGTGCCCGTGTTTGTCTGAAAGAGAGTGTGTCTGTGTGTGTGTGTGAGTGTCTATGTGTGTTTGTGAGAGAGATCGTGTGCCTGTGTGTCTGAAAGAGAGTGTGTCTGTGTGTGTGTCTATGTGTGTTTGTGAGAGAGAGATAGTGTGCCTGTGTGTGTCTGAAAGAGAAAGTGTGTCTGTGTGTGAGAGAGTGTGTCTGTGTGTATGTGTGAGAGACAGATTGTGTCTGTGTGTGTGTGTGTGTCTGTGTTTGTGTGTGCGAGAGTGCATCTGTGTATGTGTGTGAGAGAGAGAGTGTGCCTGTGTGTGTATGTGTGTGTGAGAGAGTTGTGCCTATGTGTATGTGTGTCTGAGAGTGTGTCTGTGTGTGTTTGAGGGAGCGTGTGTCTGTGTGCGTATGTGTGTGTGTGAGAGAGAGCGTGTATAAACTAGCCAATCTTATCAGGTGCCCATGGATATAAAATCCAGCTGCTGTTTCAGGTGAAATGGTCCTCGTGTCTCCAAAGACACAAAAGCTGCAAGAGTGACTTAACTGGGGGAAAGAGAGTGCTGTTCATTCCAGTGGGGATTCATCCAGTAAACCTTCCCCACACACTAACATCCCTCTGGCAATGCAGTGACTAGTCCTGCACACAGTGCTCCAGGTACAAACCAATGTAATGTCACCATAGTCTTACCAGAGCATGGGACAGCTCCTCATTAGAGAGTAGGGTCTGGTGGGGATTTAATCAGAGGGTCACCAGGGCCCAGCTGAGGGGAGAGGTTGGGAAGGAGAGTCCTTCAGAGTAACTTCAGCTAATGTGGTAAGCTAACTGACCAGCCAACTGAGCTAACCGACCTCACTCCAGGGGCATGACCTGTATAACCCAATCATAGCCAGCCTGCACCTCAATAGCAGCCACGAGCAAGGCCATTCGGCCCCCACTCTAACCCAGAAGGGAGAGCACGGGAAGCTGATGAAGGAACCAAGCCCCTCCCATGTGACCTTCTGAAATGGAGCTGGAGGACAGGGCAGACCTGGCCTGCTGTTTGCTTCCCCGAGACTGGCCTGCTCCACCTTAGAGTGAGAGACTGAGGGGAACCTCGAGGAGATTTCACTTCTCACTGAGAGGCTGCAACTCCAATCCAAATCAGGCTGGTTCCCTCCGAGACTCACGGAAGAGTGCAGCACTCTACAGATCAGGGCCTTGTGGAGTCATAACCTCCAGGGTGGGGGCCAAGAGCTGGGAGATAGCATGAAGAACATAAGACCATCCGAAATAGGAACAGGAGGAGACCATCCAGCCCTTTGAGCCTGTTCTGTTATTCAATAGGATCGTGAATGATTTAGCATTTGATTTGGGAGCTGAAACCAGGACAGTGCAAAGACAGAGAGAATCAAATTATTCTGCAATACGGAATCATCAGACAGGAGCTGGAACCAGAGAGAGTGAACACACACACACACACACAGATACAGACACGCACGTGCACACACACACTCAAATTCAGGCTGTTTCTGGGAATTTTACCACAAGGGGCGAGCTCTACACTGAGGAGAGACAAAGGCACAAAATGCTGGAGAGGGGGCAGCTGCACAGTCTGATCCCACCGATCTCACTGCTTCCCACTCCCATGAGTCCTCTCATGTCTATTTCTGTGTTCCCAGTTCTCTCTCCCACATCTTTCCTTCAATTCCTATCTCTCAACATTCTTCAGATCTCTGCCCTGTTGACATTTCCCTGTAGATTCCCTTCCTTCAACACTCTGCCACTTTGTCACCACACCATGTTTTTCAGGAATGCTGAATCATTCAATCTTTTCCAAAACCAACATCTTGCTCATCTCTCTCTGCAACTTTCTCTCAGCTCTGTGGGATCTTGCTATTCTTGTCTGTACATCATTCTCGCTGCATCGCAGCAGACCCCCAAAACCACCAAACTCTCTCAGGTCTATCACTCTGCTGCTGCAACTCCTCTCTCTCACTCTGTCCTATATCTCTCCCTGGGTTTTCTCTCTTGCTGTCTATCTGGCCTTCTCTCCATGTCTTCGCCTTCCCTTTTTCACCTTCTATCAGTCTGACATTGTATTTCTCTTCCTGGGGTTTTACTCTCTCTCTCTCTCTCTCTCTCGCCCCTTTCTCTCTCTGCCCCTCTCCTGCTCTCTTTCAGTTCTTCTCACTTTCTCTCCCTCCCTCTGTCTGCCTGTCTTTCTCTTGTTCTCTCCCTCCCTTTCACTGTCTGTCTGTTCATCTCTCTTTATCTCTTGTAGTTTCTCTTCCTCTTTCTCCCTGGACCTCTCTGCTCTGTCCCAGTGACTGGGGAAGGTACATTGAGAACAGTTTGTCTCTTTGTCGCTGGATGCAGTACAGTTAATGCAGGGGATCAACCTTTTCCTGGTCTCTTCCGGGTTTTACCCCAACTGTGGGGAGGGGGTGAGTGTAAGGGACATAAATTACTTTTCTCATTGAGTCTGAAATCAAGCAAAAGAGAAGGGGAGGGTTACAAAAAGAGAGAAAGAGACATGAAGAGAGTGGGGATAGAGAAAGTGAGGAGAGAGAGAGGTGGGCAATGAGAGAGAGGGAGACGGAGAGAGTGAGAGAAGGACAGAGTGAGAGAGACAGGGAGAAGAAGAAGGACACATATGGAAGGAGAAGGACAGTGTGTGTGGCTAGAGAATGGTTGCAGAGTGGGATCTTGCTGTGTTAGTCTCTGCACCATGTCCTCCAGCCCAGGAGCTGTGGGTCTACATGGGAAGGGGGAGAGTGGGAGACAAGGAGGGAGTGGGACAGCCAGAGACAGGAGGAGTGTTTGATGGGGTTTTGGGGTTGGTGGAGAAAGGAGGGTCTGTTGTCAGAGAGAGAGAGAGAAATTGAGGGAGGGATAGCATGAGATGCAAAGTCTGAGACAGGACGGAGAAGAGGTCTCCATGGAAAGGATAGCCAGTGAGGCCATTCAGGGGCCAATCCTGAGGATCCTGAACAGGACCAGGATCATTTAATGGGGGAGGGGGGGAGAATGGGCAGAAAAGATTCCATATGTGATACAAGCCTGTAATTCTGGCACTGGGAACTTGCTGTGCATTAAAACAGCCACAGGCCAGTCAGTCAACCCAGACTCATTTACCTGTGTGAGAAAGTGAGGATTGCAGATGCTGGAAAGTCAGAGTTACAAAGTGTGGAGCTGGGGAAGCACAGTGGGTCAGCCAGGAGAGTCGATGGTTCAGGCCTGACCTGAAAGGCTTTTCCAGCTCCACACTTTTCCACTCATTTCCCTCTGCCCCAGGGAGTGGGGCTCACATCAATGTTGGGGGCAGCGAAATATTTGGTGGGGCAATTATTTGGGAGGGAAGATATTTGGGGAAGGGGATATTTGGGAGGAGAGTGAAAATGGGGGGCATTGTATTTTTGAGGGCGTTCAAAGTTTGGTGAGATCTTTCAGGTCTGAAATAGTGAATAACAGAAAGGGAGGGTGAGAAAAAGGGAGAGAGAGATCGTGAGAGTGGGGATGGAGAAGGAGGGTAGGAGAAAGATGGGCAGAGAGAGACAGGGAGAGGGAGAGAGAGAGAAAGACAGACAGAGAGAGACAGAAGGGCAGAGGGAGAGAGGACAGAGAGAGGGAGAGAAGGGGAAGTCAGACTGAGATAAACTGGAGTTAAAACATGGACAGACTGAAGGGGTGACACTCGTTATTCCAGTTGGTTTCAACTCTCTCTCAATTGTTTTTCACATTCCCTCTCTCCCATGCCCCTGGGTTTTGCTTCAGCATGACTCTCTCTCTCTCTCTCTGGTTCTGCTTCTGGGTCTGCCAAACTCTTTTCTCTCTTCCTCTCTCTCTCTGGATAGTCAGATGGTCTCTGTCTCTTGCCATGCTGGTCTCCTCAGAAGGCCTCCAGAGATTCAGGCAGTCTGCAGATAAACCCTGTTTTTGTTCATTTCTGGATTGTTTTCAGTAACTTTCTATCATTGTGGCCAATTAGGAGAATCCGTTAATAGTTTGAAGCATTGCCAATCATTTGGATGGCTTGTTGCTGTTCGTTTCTTTGTGTAGCAGGAGCCGGTGCCTTCCTGTCTGGGCCCTCATTTGTTTGGTAGATACGTCTGTCCAGAATAACTGTTGCCTTTTACATTATGCTGTGTTTGCACTGTGCCTTGTGTGCGGGTTTTGTGATTTGGGAAATTTCCTTGGCCAATAAACCTTGGCTGTCTATCTGTGTTTTAGCCAGGAGGTTGTGACATTTCCCCAACTCATCCAATTGAAAGGAAAGAAAAGAAGCTTATGTAATAAATTACAAACCTAATTTTAAAAGCTGGTTATGCTTGTTGTCAGAGTAGCCAGCTGTCTGTGCAAAAGCCATTGTGTACATTGGTCAAACCGATGGTCTTATAGCTGATAAGTGATATCATAAAATCTTGACAGAACAGAATCAGGCTGTTCAGCCCATTGAGTCCACAATGACCCTCTGAAGAGAATCCAAGTCAGACCCACTCCCTCGATGGTATCCCTGAAATCCCACATTTCCTATTGCTATTCCTGCTAGCCCGAATATCCCTTGACACAATGGGCAATTTAACATGGCCAATCTGTCATAATGGCAACTATGGACAGGCAATCAATACTGGTCCAGCCAGGAACACTCAAACACTGCAAATGAATGAAACTAAGGTGATCACCCAGGGAGTTCCATCTACCTTCCAGCCCCTGGGGATATGTCCAGGCATGATTCACCATGATCGTACCCATCTGTTGCAGCCTGCAATCCTAACCACCGGTATCCCGGGATATATCAAGGTGAGTGCGGTTAGGACCACAACCGATGTAAGAGGAGCCGAATTATTGGATAACAGGCGATGGGAATGTCATGGTATGACTTGTTCCTTCCCATTTACGTAAGTATGGTCCCTGGCAATGTTCCCTCTATTTCCACAGTAAGTGGGAGGTAATCATGGTAACCCATCCAAATACAACTCCGATAATTTGGACTTCATCCTAACTTTGGTCACTTGGGTTAAGTGGAATCCCTCATACCAAGCCCGGGTGTCCCACCGAGAGTGTCCTTACAGCTGTTATTAACCCAGCCCTTGGTGGGCTGCTGTCACTGACAGTGAGAGACGTTGGTGTGGGTGTTCTCCTGGAACAAATATTTATGCTGTTTGTCACTAACCCAGGATGGGATTTTCCCTTGGCTGGCCTGCCTGAGCTCCTCCCTCAGCTCCTCCATCATCCTGTTACCATAGATACTGCACAGGGTGTGGTTTTACTGCTCACCATAATCTCTGATTGAGCCCTGGATGATCTTGTTAATCGTGTTGGCGTGACCCTCCAGTTTGGTCACTAAGTGATGGTTAGCCTGATTCTCCACTAGTTGTCCCATGGTCTCCTCTGGGTTTTCTGTATTAAGTCTTTCTCAGGCTCATGAGAGAGTTGTTGGGTCAGGATCCTGAGTTTATTCTCCAAATTAGCCAAGTCAGCATCCTGACCGGTAACACTCCTGCCCTGGGAGTGGACTCGTATACTGTGGCTAAATCATTAAGGAGTTCCCTTTTCTTTTGTCTTTTAATTACTTTTCTGGGTTCTGTGTTTTCCTTCAAATATCCCTGTCCTTTGTCCCATTATCCTGTGGGTCAGTTGGGAACATGATTATTTTAATGGGGAAGGACACCACTCTGATTACTGTCTCCCTGATACATTCATTACTGTCTCCCTGATACATTCATTATGATTAGTGTCAGTTTGTGATAAATGTTCGTGAACAAGGAATTCCCTGTGAGTTTAGTGACTAGTCTATTGTGAGAGCCTGGTATGTGTGGGACAAGCTGGGGGAGGAGCCTTCCCTCCTGGTCACAGCCCGTTTTTAATTTTGTTTCTGAGGAATTCTCCCTGGTGGGCTTCCTGGGATATCACTGTCTGAAAATGACCCCTAGTCCAGGCAGGGTGCTTGGTATCCTACTACCATTCTCGGGGAAACTCTACCAATCGCTTCTGATCCCTGAGCTCCTGGAACACAATGTGGAAATCCCTAAAGTCTATTTCGTATTCAGCAATTAATTAGCAGAGAGCCCAAGCCTCATTACGGGCACGATTGAGGGGTCGAATCCCAGATGTCTCTCCTCCTTTCTGAGACATGGGAGACAAAGGGTCGGGCCCAGTTTCTCATCGCTAAGAGAGGTGCAGATCATATCCCCAAAAATCCAGACAAATTGTGTCTCCGGGTGAAGCTGACAGGGGGGAGGGGAGGTGCATTCCCCTGGTTGTTGTTCTGCAGTTATGTATCGCCTCTGCAGGATATGCCTTATCCTGCCCTCGAGCAGTGAGGATCGCTGCCTTCATCTCATCATGGATGCCCCTCCCTAGCTGTTGGCCCTCAGGGAGGGCTGAATGGCCTGCTGGACTAAGGCACATGGCGATTCATTTGGTTTGCTCCTCAGCGTCCACTCTGTGTATGACAGAGTGTCAGTCAGTCTCTGTGACAGAGATGGGATCTTTTTGGTGCTGCCCACCAGCTGGGTGCCCGGAATGACTGTTGTGTACGGAGTTCTTAAATGTATCCTCCTTGACCACTTGCACTGGTAGTTCATTCCGTATGTGTAACACCCTCTGGGTAAAAGCATTGTCCCTCAGGTTCCCTTTTAATCGTTCCACTTTCACCTTAAACTGATGCCCTTTCATCCTTGATTCCCCAAGCCTTGGATAAAGACTGAGTGCATTCACCCTATCCATGTCTCCCATGATCTTATACACCTCTATAAGGATACCCCTCAGTCTCCTACACACGAAAGAAAATGTCCTTGCTTGTCCAACCTCTCTCTATATCTGTCTAGTTGAGTTCTGGCAACATCCTTCTGTACTCTTTCCAGTTTAATAACATCCTTCCTATAGCACGGTGGGCAAAACTGAACACAATACTCCAAGTGC
This sequence comes from Chiloscyllium punctatum, assembly GCF_047496795.1. Taxonomy (NCBI): domain Eukaryota; kingdom Metazoa; phylum Chordata; class Chondrichthyes; order Orectolobiformes; family Hemiscylliidae; genus Chiloscyllium; species Chiloscyllium punctatum. The sequence continues at coordinate 7,843,537 of NC_092755.1, forward strand.
GGCCTCACCAACATCCTGCACAACTACAACAGAACTTCCCAACTTCGATATTCCATGCCCTGACTGATGAAGGGCCCAGTGTGCCAAAAGCCTTCTTCACTGCCCTGTTTCCCTGAGTTCAGAGAGCCGTGCTCCTGGAATCCAAGGTCCCTCTGTTCCACTGCACTCCTTCAGGCCCGACCATTCACCATGAAACCCCTGTCTTGATGTGACTTTCCAAAATGCAAGATCTCACCCTTGTCTGTATTAAACTCCATTTGCCATTTCTCAGCCCAATTCCCCAGCTGATCAAGGTCCTGTTGCAATTGCTGAGAACCTTCCTCACTTATTTTAGTGTAATCTGAAAACTTTCTAATCATGCCTTAAACACCCGCATCCAAATTATTGATATAGATAACAAACAGCAATGGGCCTAGCACTGACCAGCTCAGCGGCACAATGGATCAGTGGTTAGCACTGCTGCCTCATAGCACCGTGGATCTGGGTTCAATTCCAACCTCACAGGATGGTATATGTGGGTTAGATCCTGTTAGGGTTAGATTTCCGACAGTATGGAAACAGGCCATTTGGCCCAACAAACCACACCGACCTGCTGAAGAGTAACCCTCCCAGATCCATTCTCCCAACCCAACATTTACCCTTAATGAATGCACCTAGCATTATGAACAATTTAGCCTGGCCAATCCATCTGACCTGCGCATTTTTGGAATGGGGAGGAAACCAGAGCACCCAAAGGAAACCCACACAGACACAGGGAGAATGTGCAAACTACACACAGTCACCCGAGGCTGGGGTCGAACCCGGGTCCCTGGCGCTGTGAGGCAGCAGTGCCAACCGCTGAGCCACCATGCCACCCCAACTGAGTTTGTACGTTCTCCCCATGTCTGCGTGGGTTTCGTCTGGGTGCACCGGTTTCCTCCCACAATCCAAAGATGTGCAGGTCAAGTAAATTGGCCATGCTCAATTGCCGAGAATGTTCATGGATATGTAAGTAAGTTGCATTACTCAGGGGTAAATGTAGAGTAATAAAGTAGGGGAATGAGTTTGGGTGGAATAATCATCAGAGGGCCAGTAGACTTGTTGGGCCGAAGGGCCTGTTTCCACAGAGGAGGGATTCTATGATCCTATGACCGCTGAGGCACACCACTAGTCACAGGCCTGCAGTCAGACTGTTACCCTCTGCTTCCTACCATCAAGCCAATTGTGTACTCAGTTTGCCAACGCTCCCTGGATTCCATGCAATGTAACCTTCCAGAGCAAGGTACCATGTGGAACCTTATCAAAGGCCTTCCTGAAATCTGTCGAGTCGACATGTACTGGCCTGCCCTCGTCAAACTTCCTGATCACTTCAATAAAGAACGCTGACAAATTTGTGAGGCATGGTCTCCCATGCACAAGGCTTTGCTGACTACTCCCAATCAAATGTATTTCCAAATGCATGTCTATCTAATCTCTCAGCATCTTCTCAAGTAACTTACTTACCACGGATGTTAGGTTTACTGATCTATAGTTCCCAGGTTTATCTTTGCAGCCATCCTTGAATAAGGGCGCAACATATGCTGTCCTCCAGTCTTCCGGGACCTCACCCGTGGCTAAAGGTGAGGCAAAAAGATCAGCAGGGACCCCACAAGTACTTCCCTCACCTCTTGAGGTGCTGTTGGATATATTTGGTCAGGTCCAGGAGATTTATCCACCTTCATACATTCTAATGCATTCAACACAGTAATCCTGGGCCACGAGGAGGGGATGGTGTGGGTTTCTAACTTGAACTGATAGTGACAGATTTTATAAACTTGTATTAGTAATCTCAGTAAATATTCTGCTAAACTCTGATTGAATTACTCAGTATATCAGGATCTGGATATTCGCATTGTGTGTGTGAGTATTGTGTTCCAGATCAATCCCATTTGCTGCTTAAAAATTCTCCTTTGAATCATCGCATTCTCTCAAAAGGTCTCCTCAAACCTTCAATGTGTCATGTAATCCTTTTATGATGACCTGATGAGTGTAAGGTTTATTATTCGAATGTGTAATTTTTGTATAAGGATGTCTTAGAGAGGGAGCAGAATATTCTTAAAGGGGAGAATAACCGTTTTGAGGGGAGGCTGTTGTTTATTGGTATCAATGACATAGGAATAGAAGAGTTCACATTATTGGATCATTGGAATCTCTTGTGGGGTAGAATTGACCTCCATCAGAAGGATGGATTGTACTGGCACTGAAAGGGAACAGTTGCTAGTGCTATTCAGGAGGCATTAAACCAGTGAAGGAATGTGGGTAACCCAGAGAGAGAGTGAGGGAAGAGCTCAGTCTGACGTCGGTACAGTTCAGACGTCAAACAGTCAAGGCAGGCAAAGGCATGGCAGAGAACGAGGTAGGACTGAGCAGTTACCCTGCATTTATTTCAGTGCAGGAGGCCCGATAGGTCAGGCAGATGAGCTCAGGGCATAGTTTTGAACATGGCACTGGGATATTATAGCAATTACAGAGGCATGACTCAGGGATGGATAGGACTAGCAGCTTAATGTTCCAGTGTATAGATGCTATAGCAAAGATAGAAATGGGGCCAACAGAGCAGGGGGAGTGGTATTTTTGATAAGGGATAACATTCCAGCTGGGTTTCAAGAGGGTATTCCTGGGAGTACATCGAGGCAAGTTATACAGGTGGAACTGAGAAATAAGAAAGGGATGATCTCCTTACTGGGATTGTATTATTGATCTCTCCTCACCTCTAACCCCAATAGTCAGCAGGGAATTGAGAAGCAAATTTACGAAGACATCACTTATCTGTAAGAATAGTATGGTTGCATACAAGACTTGACCTTTTTTATTCATTCACAGGATGAGGGTGTCACTGGCTGGGCCCAAAGGGTAGTCACATTGCTGTGGGTCTGGAGTCACATGTAGGCCAGACCTGGTAAGGATGGCAGATTTCTTCCCTGAAGGATATTAGTGAATCTGATGGGGGTTTTTTTTCACAACAATGGATTCATAGTCTTTCATAGATTCATAATTCCAAATTTTTATCGAATTCACATTCCACCATCTGCCATGGCAGGATTCCCACCCAGAGCTCCAGAACATTATCTGGGTATCGGGATTATCCGTTTAGCGAAAATATCACTAGGCCATTTGGCAGGGTGAGTGAGTGAGGTATCCGTAGGACAGCACATCAGCACCAAAATTCCCATGGTCTCTGCAGAAGATAGAAAGGGCTGGGGAGGGAAATATATTCCTAGTGGTGGGGTCTGACTGTAGGTAGCAGAAATGGCAGAGGTTAATGCACTGTATCTGATGATAAGTGAGGTGGCAGGTGAGGACCGGTGGATTATATTCTTGTGGTTGGAGGGGTGGTGTAAAGGCGAAGGTGCAGGAAGTGGAGGATATGCATTGAAGGGCATTGTTGATCACGTGGAAGGGAGATGTGGTCCTTGAAATTGGAAACCTTTCTGGGATGTCCTGGAGTGGAATTGCTTCTCCTCGGAGCAGATATGGCAGAAGCAGAGGAATTGAGAGTACAAGATCACATTTTTACAGGAATATACTCAAGGGTAATCAGGAGAGCAAAAAGGGGACATGACATATCTCTAGGAAATGGTTTAAGGAGAATCCAAAGAGATTCTACAAATACATCAAGGATAAAAGAATAACCAGGCAGAGAATAGGACACCTTAAAGATTAAGAAGGCCATCGATGTCACAACAGGAAGTGTGAGAGATACTGTGCTATTCTGTTCTAGAGAGTTTGGAGAAATAATAGTGATAACTTGAAAAGTGTCCATATTACAGAGGAGGTGGTACTGGATGTCTTAAATCGTAGCAAGGTGTATCCCAGAAATTTGTGGGAAGCTAGGAAAGTGATAGCAGTGTCCCTCCCTGAGATATTTATATCATCGTTTGTGACAGGTCAGGAGCTGGAAGATGTGTGCCATTATTTTAAAAAGTGGTAAGGAAAGGCCAGGGAACAAGAGGACAGTCAGTCACCCTGACATCAGTGGCAGGCTAGTTGTTGGAAGGGATTCTGAGGGATAGGATTTACATGTATTTGGAAAGACGAGGAATGATTAGGGATAGTCAAAGTGGCTTTGTGTGTGGGAAAGTCTCTTTCTCTAACTTGATTAAGTTTTTTTGAAGGCAGACTGTGGACATTGTCTATATGGATACTGAACGATGTTCCACAAAGCAGACTGGTTAGCAAGGTTAGATAACATTGAATGTTGGGAGAACCAGACATTTGGATACAAAACTGGCTTGAAGGTAGGCGGCAGAGGGTGGTGATGGAGGGTTGCTTTGTGGGCTGGAGGCCTGTGAGCAGCAGTGTGCTGCAGGAATGGATATTGGGCCCTTAAATAAATGACTTGGATGTGAATATGAGGTATGTTCAGTAGGTTTACAGAAGACACCAAAATTGGAGGTGTAGTGGACAACGAAGTAGGTTAGTTCAGAATACAACAGGATGTTGATCAGATGGGCCAATGGAGCAAGGAATGGCAGATGGAGTTCAATTTAGATAAATGTTAGCTGTTGTATTTTGGAAAAGCAAATCAGGACAGGACATATGCACTTAATGGTAAGGTCCTTGGGAGTGTTGTTGAACAAAGAAACCATGGTGTGCAGTTTCATTGTTCCTTGAAAGTGGTGTTGCAGGTAGGAAGGCTAGTGAAGGTGGCGTTTGGTACACTTATATTTGTTGGTCAATGCATTGAATACAGAAGCTGGGACATCATAATGTGGCTGGACAGGACATTGATTAAGCCATTCAGGAATTTTGTTTTAAGTTCAAAATTCCCTGTTGTGGGAAGGGGGTTGTGAATCTTGAAAGAGTTCAGACAAGATTTACAACCATTTTGCCAGGTTGGAGGATTTGAATTAAAGGGAGAGGCTGAATAGGCTAGGGTTAATTTCCCTGGAGAGTCAAAGACTGAGAGGTGATTTTACGGAGATTTATAAAATCACGAGGGGCATGGATATGGTGAACAGCCAGAGTCTTTTGCCCCCAGGTTAGATGGGTCCAAAACAAGAGCACATGGGCTTAAGTTGAGAGGGCAAAAATTTAAAAGGGATCTAAGGGGCCATGTGTTCAAGCTGAGCTGTGTGGAATGAGCTGCCAGATGAAGTAGTGGAGGCTGATAGAATTACAACATTTAAAAGGCATCCGATTGGGTATATGAATAGGAAGGGCTTCGAATGATACGGACCAATAGCTGACAAACCGGACCCCATTAGTTTAGGATTCCAAGTTGGCATGGACCAGTTGGACCAAAGGTCTGTTTCTGTGCTGTACATCTCTGACACTAATAAATGAAAATAAAATGTGTTCCTCTTTTGTGGAGAGCTAGCAGAAGCACAGATAATTATCCTTGGAGCTGAGAAGGTTAAGCAATGATTTCAACCAGGTGCAGATTTGTTTCCAAGGTATTTAATTTACAGAGAGAGAGAAGAATTGTTAACAACGTCACAATTTTAATAACTATTTTCAAGTAATTGGCAACTAATGCAGGATGAATATGTGAATATTATTTTATTCAGTAAATTCTGAGCATCTGGAACAGTCTGAATGGCAGCTGGACACAGATTCAGCAGCTATTCATAAACAGATTTGGAATTTTACTTTTTAAGCAAAGATTTGGGGGGCTATGGGCAAATGGGAGGGGAGTTGGGACAGATTTGCAGCATCTCCAGAGAGAGGGAGTATAGCCCCAATGGGCTGAATAGCCCCCAGCCCCTGTGCTCTGTGATACTGCCCCATTCACTGTGAATGATGAAGCTCATCCCAGGGCAGAGAGGGAGGATACCACCACTCACCTCACAATGGGCCTCAGGTGATTGATGTCAGCGCAGGCCAATAAGAGGCAGAGGGTGGGACTGGAGGACCAGGCAGGACCAGTTTGTCTTCCAACCAATCGGAGTGAATGAGGGTATCCTTAAGGCTGGAATTAAAGGAAGGCACATGTAGCGGAGATTAGAGATAGGGAGATTTCTGTGGCTGAAGAGGAATCATATAAATAAGGAAGAGTTGTGAGGCTGGATGAGGTGACAGTGATCGGGAGAGTTGTGAGGATGGAGGGATTTGGAGGTAGTGAGAATTAGAGTCCTAATGTTATACAGCAAGGAAACAGGCCCTGTGGTCCAACCATAATTCCAAACTGAACTAATTGTACCTGCCTCCACTTGGTCCACATCCATCCAAATATTTCCTAGTTATGTACTTATCTGAATGTATTTTAAATATTGTAATTGTATTCACAACTACCACTTCCTCTGGAAGTTCATTCCACACGTGTAAATTTTTAAAAAAAACCCTAATGTCTTTTCTCAAATCTTTCTCATCTCTTCTCAAAATGAATGCACCTGAATTTTGAATTCCCCTCTCTCCCGGCTATTCACCTTTATCTACACTCTTCACGACTTCATAAACCTTTTAATAAGGTCACCCCTCAACCTCCTACACTCCAGTGAAAAAAGTCCCAGCCTCTCCTGATAACACAATCCCTCCATTCCCATTAACATTCCAGTAAATCTCATCGGAACCTGCTCCGATTTAATGATATCCTTCCTATAACAGCATGACCAGAGCTGGGTTTAGAATTCCAGAAGAGGCCTCCCCAACCTCAATATAACGTCCCAACTCCTATACTCAAAGGTGTGAACAATGAAGGTAAGTGTGCTTGAACACCTTCTTAACCACCCTGTCTACATGTAACACAAACTTCAATGACGTGAAGCCCTCGGTCTCTTTGTTCCATATCACTACTCAACGCCTTACGTTTCATGAGTGTACGTCCCGCCTTCGTTTGTTTTATCAAGATGTAATATTTTGCATTTATTCCAATCCAAAAATCCTTTGAGTATAAAGGCAGTAGGAGTATAATTAAGAGGGAAATGGGGAGGCAAAAAGGAGACATGAGATAGCTTTGGAAAATAGGGTTAAGGAAAATCCAAAGGGCTTTTATAAATACATGAGGAACAAAAGGATAACTAGGGAGAAAATAGAGACCCTCAAAGATCAGCAAGGCAGCCATTGTGTGGAGCTGCAGGTGATGGGCGAGATGGGAAACAAGTATTTTGCATCAGTGTTTACTGTGAAGAAGTACATGGGAGATATAGAATGTGCAGAAATAAATGGTGACATCTTGAAAAAAAGTCCATATTACAGAGGAGGAGGAGGAGGTGCTCAATAAGTGGCTAAGGAGCTGGTGCAGGGGAAAAGGATTCACATTTTTGGATCATTGTGATCAACTCTGAAGTAGAATTGATGGATTGTACCTGATTTGGAAGGTGTCTAATATCGAGGCAGGGAGACTTGTTAATGCTACTCGGGAGGCAGTAAACCAGCAAGGAGTGGGTGTGATCGCAAATAGATAGTGAGAAAAGAGGTATCTCTGAGGGGTACAGTTCAGAAGGCAAATAGTAATTTCAGGCAAAGGCAAGGCACAGAACAAGGTGGGATTTAGCAGTTACACTGCATTTATTTCAATGCAAGAGGCCTGACAGGGAAGGCAAATGAGCTCAGGGTATGGTTTTGAACATGGCACTGGGATATCATGGGTATTATAGAAACGTGGCTCAGGGATGGAAAGGACTGGCAGCTTAATGTTTCCAGGTATAAATGCTATAGGAAGGATAGAAAGGAGGACAAGAGGAGAGGGAGTGGCATTTTTGATTAGGGACAGCATTATGGTTGTGCTTAAGGAGGACATTCCTGGGAGTACGTACAGTGAAGTTATTTGGGTGGAACAGGGAAATAAGGAAGGGATGATCTCCTTATTGGGGTTGTCGTGTGGGTTTCATCTGGGTGCTCTGGTTTCCTCCCACAGTGCAAAGATATGATGGGTAGGTTCGATTATCCAGGCTGAATTGCCCACAGTGTTCAGGGATGTGTCGGTTGGGTGGATTATCCTGGCTGAATTGCCCACAATGTTCAGGGATGTGTATGTTGGGTGAATTATCCAGGCTGAATTGCCCACAGTGTTCAGGGATGTGGAGGTTGGGTGGATTATCCAGGCTGAATTGCCCACAGTGTTCAGGGATGTGGAGGTTGGGTGGATTATCCTGGCTGAATTGCCCACAGTGTTCAGGGATGTGGAGGTTGGGTGGATTATCCTGGCTGAATTGCCCACAGTGTTCAGGGATGTGGAGGTTGGGTGGATTATCCTGGCTGAATTGCCCACAGTGTTCAGGGATGTGGAGGTTGGGTGGATTATCCAGGCTGAATTGCCCACAGTGTTCAGGGATGTGTCGGTTGGGTGGATTATCCAGGCTGAATTGCCCACAGTGTTCAGGGATGTGTCGGTTGGGTGGATTATCCTGGCTGAATTGACCACAGTGTTCAGGGATGTGCAGGTTGGGTGGATTATCCAGGCTCTGGATTAGTGGTGCTGGAAGAGCACAGCAGTTCAGGCAGCATCCAAGTAGCTTCGAAATCGATGTTTCGGGCAAAAGCCCTTCTTGAAACGTCGATTTCGAAGCTACTTGGATGATGCCTGAACTGCTGTGCTCTTCCAGCACCACTAATCCAGAATCTGGTTTCCAGCATCAGCAGTCATTGTTTTTACCTCCTGGAATATCCAGGCCGAATTGCCCACAGTATTCAGGGATGTGTAGGTTGGGTGGATTATCCTGGCTGAATTGCCCATAATGTTCAGGGATATGCAGGTTGGGTGGATTATCCAGGCTGAATTGCCCACAGTGTTCAGGGATGTGCAGGTTGGGTGGATTATCCAGGCTGAATTGCCCACAGTTTTCAGGGATGTGCAGGTTGGGTGGATTATCCAGGCTGAATTGCCCACAGTGTTCAGGGATGTGCAGGTTGGGTGGATTATCCAGGCTGAATTGCCCATAATGTTCAGGGATATGCAGGTTGAGTGGATTATCCAGGCTGAATTGCCCACAGTGTTGAGGGATGTGTCGGTTGGGTGAATTATCCAGGCTGAATTGCCCACAGTGTTCAGGGATGTGCAGGTTGGGTGGATTATCCAGGCTGAATTGCCCATAATGTTCAGGGATATGCAGGTTGGGTGGATTATCCAGGCTGAATTGCCCACAGTGTTGAGGGATGTGTCGGTTGGGTGAATTATCCAGGCTGAATTGCCCACAGTGTTCAGGGATGTGCAGGTTGGGTGGATTATCCAGGCTGAATTGCCCATAATGTTCAGGGATGTGCAGGTTGGGTGGATTATCCAGGCTGAATTGCCCACAGTGTTCAGGGATGTGTTGGTTGGGTGGCCCTGGGAAATGCAACGTTACAGGGGGAGGTTAGGCGGCTCTGAGGGTCAGTGTCGATGTGATCGGCTGAATTGTCTCTTTCCCCACTGTCGGGATTCTCTGATAATTCTACTCGTTTTAAAATAGTTACAGAAAATAATATACCAGATCTAAAAGTTAAGGGTCTAAATTAGACAAAGGCCAATTTTGACAGCACAAGGGAAGCACTTTCGAAATTTGTTTGCGGGAGGTTATTCCCAGGGAAAGGGATGGCTGGAAAGTGGGAACATAAGAACATAAGGAATAAGGGCAGGAGTAAGCCATCTGGCCCCTCAAGCCTGCTCTGCCATCCACAAGATCAGGGCTGAGCTTTTCATGGTCTCAGCTCCACATTCCTGCTCTCTCACTATAACCCTTAATTCCTTTCCTGTTCACAAATTTACATTTTGCCTTAAAGGCATTCAAGTTGATAACGTCAAATGCTGCACTCGGCAGGGAATTCCACAGATTCACAACCCTTTAGCTGAAGAAGCTCCTCCTGAACTCAGTCCAAATCTGCTCCCCCTTATTTTGAGGTTATGCTCTCGTTTCAACCGTCCCTAGTGGAAATAACCTTCCAGCTTCCATCTTTCTTACCCCCTTCATAATTTTATTTTTTCCTCTCCAACCTCCCATTCTTCTAAATTACAATGACTATAGAACCAATTTTCTCAATCTCTCCACATACACCAATCCTCTCAACTCCCAACTCAAACTAGTGAACCTCCTCTGTACTCCCTCCAGTGTCAGTACATCCTTGCTAATGTAAGGACATCAAACCTGTACACAGTACTCCAGGTGTGGCCTCCCCAGCACCCTGTACAGCTGCTGCCTAACCATCCCTCTAGCAATGAAGGACAATATTCCCTTCACTGCCATAATTACCTGCTGCACCTGCAAACCAACTTCCTGTGATTCATGCACAAGGACACCCAGCTCCTTCTGTCCAGCAGCCACTGCATGTTTTCACCATTTCATCATCCAGTTTGCTGTTCGTCCAACCAAAATGGATGACCTCACATATCCCAACATTGTCCTCCATCTGCCAGACCCTTACCCACTCACTTAACCTATCTGTGTCCCTGTGCAGACTGACAGTGGCCTCTGCAGACATTGCTCTACCTCATCTTTGTATCAAATGTGAACTCTGACACCGTACACTTGGTCCTCAACTCCAAAACATTTGTGTAAATTGCAAACAGTTGTAGTGCCAATACTAATCCAAACACCCGTTTATCCCCATTCTTTATTTTTTGTTGGTTAACCGATCCTGTATCAATGATAATACATTACCCATAATGCTGTGCATCTTTACCTTATACAGCAGCCTTTTGTGTGGCAACTTGTCGAATACCTTCTTGAAATCCAGGTACACCACATCCACCGAGTCCGCCTTGTCCAACGCGTTCGTCATATCCTCAAATAATTCCAGTAAATCCTTAAACATGACCTGTCTTTCCTGAATCCATGCTGTGTCTGCTAAATGAGACAATTTCTACCCAGATATCTCACCACTACTTCCTTGAGAGATTCAAGCATTTTCTCCACTACAGAAGTTAAGCTCACGGGTCCTTTTTGAAAAACAGTGGCACTGCATTTGCAGCTTCCAGTCTGTCAAAACCATCCCAGAATCCAACAAATTTTAGTGAATTATCACAAGTCTATTTGTTATTCACCACCCCCCCCCCCCCCTGCCCCCCCACCAACTCCTTTAGTCCCTGGGATGCAATCCATCAGGGCCAGGAGACCCATCTACCTTTAGGCTGTTATCTTTCCCAACATTACCTCTTTACTGGGAATGATTGCTTCTCTGTCCTCATCTGCCATTGCCTCCATAGGCCTGCAACAACAAGAGTACACAGACAGTATGTTCCTGTTAAGGCCAAGGATGGTAGGTGTAGAGAATGCTGTCTGTCGAAAGAAATTGAGGGCCTGGTCAAGAAAATGAAGGAGGCATATGGCAGGTACAGAGAGCTGTGTTTGTGTGAATCCCTTCAGGAGTATAGGGGCAGTAGGAGTATACTCTGGGTAAACCAGGAGGGCAAAAAAGGGGACATAGCTTTAAGAAATAGGTTTAAGGAGAATCCAAAGTGATTGTACAAATACACGAAGGACAAACGAGTAACCAGACAGAGAATAGGTACCCGCGAAAATCAAGGCTGTCTGTGGAACAGCAGGAGGTGAGAGAGATTCTGTATGAGTGGAGAGGTTTTAAAAACAAAATGTGCACATCGGAAAACACAAATTTGAACGTCCCAGTCTCGTGTTTTCAGTAAACAAGGAATTGCCTCAGTGTGGCTGCAGGCATGAGTGCGCGCCGCCATCTTTATTTGGGGCAAGAATGAAGTGGACACGTGCGGAGCCGCCAGCTTTGTAGGGGGCAAGGTGCAGCCAGGCACATGTGCAGCCTTTCTCTGGTACAGAGTCATTGGGCAGGATTTACACAGAGCACATTCAAACTCAGAGAAATGGATGTTTATTTCGGGATTTGTTTCGTCATTCATTTAAATTATTTGGTATCGTAAATGAGTTTGCAGGTCATACAAAATTGGAGGTATTGTGGATAAAGAAGAAGGTTACCTCAGATTACAATGAGATATTGATCAGATGGGGTTTAATTTAGATAAATGTGAGGTGCTGCATTTTGGAAAAGCAAATCAGGGCAGGACTTGTACACTGAATGGCAAAGCCCTGGAGACGTTTGTGGAACAAAGAGACCTTGGACTGCAGGTTCATAGTCCTTGCAAGTCAAGTTGCAGGCAGATAGGATGGTTAAGAAGGTGTTCAGTATGTTTTCCTTTATTGGTTCGAGCATTGAGTGTAGGATGTGGGAGGTCATGTTGCTGTACTGGACATTCTTTAGGCCACTTTTGGATTATTGTGTGTAATTCTGGCCTGCCTCCTATCAGAAGGGTGCTGTGAAATTTGAAAGGTTTCAAAAAAGACTTAAAAGGATATTGTTAGGGTTGGAGGATTTGAGCTACAGGGTGAGGCGTAAAAGGCTGGGGCTGTTTTCCCTGGAGTGCCATAGGCTGAGTGGTGATGTTATGGAGGTTTATACAATCATGAGGGGCATGAATAGAGTAAATGAACAAGGTGTTTTCCCTGGAGAGGTGGTGTCCAGAAGTTGAGGGCATTGCTTTATGGTGAACAGATAAAATTTCAAAGGGGCCTAAAGGACAACTCTTTTATGCAGTGGGTGGAATGAGCTGCCAGAGGAAGTGGTGGAGGCTAGTACAATTAAAATATGTTAAAGGCATCTAAATAGACAGCTAATATGATTAGGAAGCGTTTACAGGGATATGGGCCAAGTGCTGGCAAATGGGAATAGATTAGGTTTGGATCCCTGGTTGGCATGGATGAGTTAGACTGAAGGGTCTGTGTCGGTGCTGTACATCTCGATGACTGTGGGATCATAACAGCTTACACTGTTCTGCTTCATCTCTGGGCTCCCTCATGACCACTTTGTCAATATCCAGCTTGCTCAGTATCGAACAATGGGTGTATTTTTGGTCTGTTTAGTATTTTACGATTACTTTTACAGACATTTTTGTAAGTTAATTTTTCACTGCCACCCAGCCCCTGACCATGTGCTGCTTATTAATTTTTTTCTGGAAAATCTTTGACAGTCAAGAATTCTTTTTTCCAATAAGCAAGTGCATTTTCCTCCTATTTCGAACTATCAAATTCTGCACCATTTTCATTCCCTGTAATCCATTTTACACTCCCTGAAACATCAACTGTGTTTCTCCTTCCACAGATACCAGTGATTAATGCCAAAGCCCTGTTGCTTGTGGAGAGGGTGATGTTTGACTTTCTTGTACAGCTGCAGTTTGTGTGGTGAAGGTGCTCCAACAATGTGGTTGGGTAAGAGACATTACAGAGTATTCATTACAGCAACAGTGATGATTTGAAGATAATGTTCAAATCAAGAACAGTTTGTAGTTTTATTATCCTGCTTATAATTTCATAAAAATATTATTGGGAACTTTAGACATAAGGCCAGAGAAGGATGATATTAGGTCAGGTGACCAAAAGTATTGCCAAATAAGCAGGTTTTGAGGAATGTCTTAAAGGGGGAAAGCAGACCTGTGAGGTTTTAGCTGCGAATTTCAGACCTTGTTGTTTTGGCAACTGTAAAAGCAGCCACACAGGTGAAGTAATGAATTAACAGGTCATTGAGCGTCTCGAACAGAATGGGTTGTCGAGGTCTCAAAGGGTGTGAGATGCAGCGAGCTCGGGATGATCACAACCAGGAATTAAATCAAGAGTGAGAATTTTAAATTGAGGGATGTGGGCTGGATGCTGGCAGGTGAGACTAGATTGAGTTGGGATATCTGGTCGGCATGGACAGGTTGGATTGAAGGGTCTGTTTCCATGCTGTACATCTCTGTGGCTCTATGTTGTTGATTATGAATAGCAGCCTTTTGATGGATCAACAAGTTTTGGTACGAGGGAGTACTTGGGCAGCAGAGATTTAGTTTTTCTTGAGATTACAGGGAGGTTGAATGTGGGAAGCTCGCCAGGAGTATGTTTGGATAATGAAGTCTGGAGATAACACAAGATGGATGAGAGTATATGAGCTGAGACAAGGGTAGAATCAGCTAGAATTAGTGGTCTTGGAGTGGGACTGGGCTGTCACCCTCACCTCACCTCTGGGATTCAGCTGGTTATCAGGTTGTGAATCAGGGCAGTAACACAATCGGGAGCTGAGTGGCCCTGGTGGAGCCTAAAATGAGTGTCACTCAGCTGGCTGTTGCTGAGCAGCTGCTGCTTGATAGCCCTGTTGATGACATCTTCCATCACTTTACTGCTGATCGAGTGTGGACTGATAGAGGGAAATTGGCTGGGTTGGATTGCGCTGTGTTTTTGTGTTTAACATCCCTGGGCAATGTTTCACATTGTCAGTAGATGCCAGTGTTGGAGCGGTACGTGACTTGGTGGGTGGCAAGTTCTGGAGCACAATCTATCAGTGCTATTGCCAGAATGTTAGCAGGACCCATAGCCTTTGCACGACTTAACCATTTCCTGATGTTATTCAAACTCAACCGAACTGGTATAAAACTCACATCTGTGATGTTGGAAACCACTGGAGGAGGCTAAGATGGATCATCCCACTTTGCACTTCTGGCTGAAGATTGCAGCAAATGCTGTCATCTTATCTGGTGCATGGGTGTGTGAGGCCCCTCCATCAGTAAGGGTGGGGATGTCCGTGATGCTTCCTTCAGTGAGTTGTTTAATTGTCCATCACCATTCACAACTGGGTGTGGCAGAACTGCAGAGCTCCGATCTGTTCCATTGGATGTAGGATCACTTAGCTCTGTTGCTTGCTGCTGATGCTGTTTGATATGCAGGTAGTTCTGTTTGGTAGCTTCACCAGGTTGGCACTTCATTTTTAGGTCTGCCTGGTGCTGCTCATGGCATGCCCTCCTTTCCTGTCCATTGTGATGGGTGAGAGCAGGATTTACAAACCCATGAGACTACAGATTGTGCTGGAGTACAGTTCTGCTGCTGTTTATGTCCCACAGTGCCTCATAGATACCCAGTTTGAGATCCTACATCTCTTCAAAGTCTGTCCCAATTAGAACGATTATAGTGTCACTCAACACAATGGAGGTTTTTCTCAACTTTAAGGCAAGACTTTGTCTCCAAAAGGAATGTGTGATGGTCGCTCGTACTGATACTGTCATGGACAGATGGATCTGCAGCTGGTCAATTCATAACAATGAGATCAAGTATGTTTTTCCCTCTTGTTGGTTCCCTCACCACCTGCTGCAGACTCAGTTGAGCAGCTATATCTTTTAGGACCTGACCAGCTCGGTCAGTAATTCTGTTGCAGAGCTAGTCTCAATTGTGAACATTGAAATCCTGTACCCAGAGTACGTTTGACACCATTTTATTGCCTCAGTGCTTCCTCCAAATGTTGTTCAACATGAAGGAGAAGTGATTCATCCTCCAAGGGTGGACGGGACGTGGTAATCAGCAGGAGCCATGAGATTTCCTGGTCTCCGGAGTCAATGCTGTATACTCCCAGGGCAAATCCTCCCTGTCTGTACACCACTGTGCCACCACCTCTGCCTGGTCTGTCCTGCCGGTGGGACAGGACATATCCAGAGATTTCAGGAGAAAGTGAAGACTGCAGATGCTGGAGATTAGAGTCAAGAGTCTGGTTCTGGAAAAGCACAGCAGGTCAGGCTGATGAAGGGCTTAGGCTCGAAACGTCGATTCTCCTTCTCCTCCTCGGATGCTGTCTGACCTGTTGTGCTTTTCCAGCACCACAATCTCAATATCTTGGGATGGTGATGGTGGTATCTGGTCATTGTCTGGAAGGGTTGATTTCATGAGTATGACTATGTCAGGCTGTTCCTTGATTGGTCTGTGAGACAGCTCTGCACATTTTGGCCCCAAACTCCAGATGTTAGTCTGGAGGACGTTGCACCATCGAGAGGGCTGATTCTGTGGTTGTATTAAATGGTGCCTTCTTAGATGCCGAGTGGTCCATCCAGTTTCATTCCTTTGTTGAAACTTTGCAGTGATTAATACAGTGAGTCGCTGGCTGGGCCACTGTCAGATTGGCAGGATGTTTTTCGCCATTGACAATGGTTCCATGGAGATCAGGAGATTCCTAATTCCAGTTATTTTTTCTTGAATTCAGATTCCACCATCTGCCAATATGGGATTCGAACCAGGACTTCAGTCGTTTGTTTTAATATTTTGGATAAAGGTTAAATACATTAGGTTTGTTCACTCACTTTAAATATCACTAACCCTGGTTTTGTTTCTTTGTGAAACACTGTCCATCATCCTGTCTCCTCCATCCTTCTCTCCAACAACGAGTGAGGAACACATGGAGTTTCTCTGTCACTAAGACTGCGATAATCCAATCTGCTGCTTCCCTCCCTCCCACTAGCCCGCCAAGCCAAGCTGCGTCACGTAGTGTTCCTGGTTTTTGTCCTAAACTGACATCTTCCTCCAGTCTCTTGTCAAGCCTAATCAGAGCTCACCTTGACCCTTTACCCTAATCTCACTAAACTACAGACTTTCCAACTCTCTTTCCTCCCTCTCCTCATCAGTCCCCCTCACCGATTCACAGACATTGTTCCTTGTTCTGTCTTTTCTGGTTACGTCCTTCTCTCCCAAAATCCTGCTCCATCTCCACTCTCCCATTCCTTTCTGAATTCCTTGCATTTGGTGTCCTTGCTCCCTTCTGTATCTCACCTACATACTACCAGGAGGTGACATTGTGCAAAAGCACCATGTTGGGTTTCACATGTACACTGACGATGCCCAGCTCTCCCTCCCCATTATCCCTCTCCACTACTCCACTGTTACTCAGTTATCAAACTGCTTACCACATTCCCACTACTCGATTAGGTGCAGTTTCCTCCAATGAAACATTGTAATGGTTAAACCCATTGCCGGACAATTTCCTTCCCCTTACTGCTGAGCCTCTCCCTCTCACTGGGAACTATGCAGCAGAACTACACTCTTCACAGTATTGCAGTTATATCTGACCCCAAGCTAACCTTCTGATCAGACATCCACAATCCCAAACACCAGGAATTCCAATCTCCTAAACGTTGCTTGTCTCCTCCTCACCCCAGCTCCATTGCTACTGAAATCCCTTACCCGTGTCTGTGTTGCCTTAAACGTGACGAATCCGAAACAGATCCCTTGATTCTGTGACTGACTCAGAATCTGGTTTCAAACTCCCCTCTCAGTATTTGCCCTCAGACACATCATTATTTATTCTGTCAAACCCCTTAAGAATCTGGTGGTGCGGTCTGATTGTAGGTGGTGGAAATGGCAGAGGATGATGTGTTGTATTTAGGTGAAGGTAAGGACTGGGGGAGGGGGGGCTTCTATCCTTGTTGCAGTTGGAGGTGTGGGTTTCAAAGGCAGAGGTGCAGGAAGTGGAGGAGATATAGTGCATGGTATTGACCACTTGGGAGGGGAAATTGCAGTCCTTGAAATACGCGGCCATTTGGTATGTTCTGGCCTCACTGGAACACTGCAGTAAGCATGAGATGTTGGCCAGGGAACAGACTCGTATGTTAAAGTGGTAGGCAGCTGGAAGCTCGGGGTCTGTTTTTGCAGCAGAACGTAGATCATCAGTCGCCATTTCCGCCACGTCCACTGAGATGCTGCCAGATACAGATTCCTTTCCCCTCCATTAACAGCTATGCACCCTCCCAGCCAGATCGTAATCCACTCCTTTGTCTTTCCAAATGTTCTGGTCTCTCTTTTGGTTCTGTCCCTGCCTATTATTTACTCTTTAACCCCTATCTCCTGCAGTACAAAGATGTGCAGGTTAGTTGAATTGGCCAAGCTAAATTTCCCATAATGCTCAGGAATATGTAGGTTAGGTTCATTAGTCAGGAGAACTATACAGTAATATGGCAGGGGAATGAGTCTGGGTGGGATACCCTTCGGAGAGACGCTGTGGAGCCTTTGGGCCGAATGGTCTGTTTCCACACTGTCAGGATTCTAATTTTCCCAGCTCCCATCGGTTCTGAGGAAGGGCCACTGGACAGATTTCTATTCCCAGATGCTGCCAGACCTGCTGAGCTTTTCCAGCACCTTCTGCTTGTTGTTCCTGATTGACACCATCCATACACCGTCCAGGTTTGATTCAGACAGGGGGAGGATCCCACCACTGACCTCACAATGGGGTCCAGTGATTGATGGCAGCTTCAGACCAATAGGAAAAGGTGGTGGGACTGGTGGACCAAGTGGAACCAGCTGGTCATCCAAACAATGGGAGTGAATGAGGGGCGTGGCCAGTGGGATGACACGTCACCAGTAATTCAGCCGATGCAGTGCCACGTGACTCGGTCGTCGGTGAATGTGGGAGACGCAAACAGGGAAGGGGAGAGTGGCCTCAGAGACAGGGAGATAATGAGTCACTTTAGACTGGGAAGTTTTAATTACACTCTGTGTGGTTCGTAAATCTGAATTAGAAACTCTTAATCCAGCGTTTGCAGCAGATGGGAAAATGTCTGCGGCCCTCAGGCGGTGAAAGGTCCTGGGATATGGCCGCCATCTTTATTGGGGGTAAGGTACAGTGAGGCGCATGTGCATGTCCCCTTCCTAGGATTTGGGGGGGGGGGGGGACATGCAACTTGAAGAGAGGCATTTACACATCAAACACATACCAAGAAAAAAGTATGTCTTTATATTCTTCCTGCACTGACTGAGAGTTTTGTTTTGTGAATTCATTTCATAGGATATTAAATCAGAATAATTGAGCCTGGGATCTCAAAAGCAAGTTTTTACAGTCAATGGAGTCATCAGGATCTGAATATCATTGGCATTTAACTGTGGAAGGAGAAAGGTTTGTCTGTTCTGTTTGTGAGAAAATATCTCCAATATTTTTGTTGAGCAGAAAGATGTACAAGTTCATGGTTGGATCATCCTTTGGGTGTGTGCTCTGTTCTGGGCCCTGCAGCTGAGGAAGGAGGTATTGGCCTGAGAGGGAGCACAGATTTATCCAAATTCTCTTTGTAAGAACTCTCAGATTCAGACCAAATCACCCACTTCATGATGTTAACCTGTAAACTTCATATTTTCAATTACCTGCAAACTTCCCATTAAAAGTCCTTTTGGACTCAAATTCCATTACCTTTTCAGGTGGAATGTTCCAGCTTCTGACAACTGTCTGTTCATTCAGAAACTGCTGAGGTCCATGTTGACTCTGGGGTTACAAAGGGCTGAATTGAAAGATGAGGTGCTGTCCCTGAGCTCCCATTGAGATTCATTGGAACAGTCCAGGAGGGTGAGGGCAGTGTAGGTATGAGCAGACAATGAAAATGACAGGGCTGCACTGTGAGGGCTGCTTGGCTCAATGAGTGTGTTTGGAGTTGGGTGTAAACAGAGTGAGGTGAGACAGGGAGAAGGTGAAGCTGAAACTCCGTTTTAGTTCAGGCCATTCAGAAATTCACAGTCCCAATGGGAACAGCCAGTTTTTAAGTGATACCTGCGGAGTATTTGTTAACAGTTTTTAAAGTACTTTACCTGAGGGCAGTTGAGAGTTAACCACATTGCTGTGGGTCTGGAGTCACATGTAGGCCAGACTAGGTGAGGATGACCGTTTCCTTCTCTACAGGACATTAGTGAACCAGATGGGTTTTCTAACAATTGACGATAGTTTCATGGTCATCATTCTCCTTTCCATTCTAGATTGTATTGAATTCCGATGCTGCCATCAGCCATGTTGGGATTCTATCCCTAATCCTCGGAACATTGCACATGTCACTCATCTGGCAGGAATACCATTAAGCCATTGCCTCCCTTTTTAGCAATGTTTAAAAGAAAGTTCCATCATTCTACGTGTACAATATGAGATAAAATACTGCAACGTCCATGTGTCAGCCTCTCCAAAAGGTCAATCAACAGAAATTTGTTTGGGGGCAAAATATTTGACTTTTTTTGGGGAGGGCTTATTAAACAAAAATGAATCCAAATAAAAATCTTATGCCACGGTCATGTAATTTCTGAAGCCGGAGGGGGATTACAGAGACAGGGAGAGTTGTGGGGCCAGAGGGGGATTGTTGTCCAAACATCACTGTGGTGTACATGGACTGCAGCATTTCAGGGAGGTGGTTAACCACCACTTTCTCCAAGACAAGTAAAGGTGGCCAATAAATACTGGTCTGGGCAGCAAAGGCAACCTCCAGTAAATAAAAACAAGCAGTGACCTCTCTGAGCTGACTTGCTGTGAAGTTAAAAACCTCTCTGGAAATGGAGTGGGCAGAGAAGAGAAACAGTGACGTTTCACAGCTGTCCTCAGAGAGACCTCACTCTTGGAAGTACTCCGAGCCGGTGATCAGCTCAGTGAGTTTCAGTCTCTTCAAATATCAATCTTAGTCGGTTTTATTTTATTAAATCTACAATAGTGAGTAAGATGAGGATTTCTTTTTAATGTCTTACAGTCTCTTGATTAAATGTTTAAGATATGAAACGTAAGCATTAAGTTATTCTCGGGCAGTATTTTTCCAGCAGTAAGACTGTGCCTTTGTCTTGGTCTGTAGATTGTTAAGGCGGAGAGATGGCCTGTTGTAGAGTGGTGTGCTGTTCCTGTCGGATGTGGGAGATTAGGGAGAGTTTCAATGAACCTCTGATTATGTCTGCAGCAAGTGTGATTGCAAATCCTATTGGAACACATGGATTGGTGGAGGAGTGATTAAAGGCAGTGAGGAATTGACAGGAGCCGGGGGGTGTGATAGGTGGCAGTCTCAGGAATGCAGGATACTGCAGATACAGTCAGGTAGATGGGTTACCTCCAGGAAAGCTAGGAGGGGTAGGTCGGTACTGCAGGAGTCTCCTGTGGCTATCCCCATCTCAGACAAGTATACTGTTTTGGAAAATGTAGGTGGTAATAGACTTTCAGGGGAAAGTAGCACTGACAGCCAAGTTACTGGTACTGAGACTGGCTTCTAACATAATGTGAGGTATATCCAGTTCCACACGATCGATGGTGATAGGGGACTCTCTAGTCAGGGACACAGTCTGCTATTTCTGCAGCTGACAGTGAGACATCAGAATGGGGTGGTGCTGCCCTGGTGCCAGTGTCAAGGATGTCTCACAGAGGGAGCAGAATATTCTCAAAAGGGAAAATAACCAGTGGGAGGACATTGTACATTGGTACCAATGGCATAGGAAGGGGAAAGGCATGGGGTGCTGACGAGCAGGGAGGTTTGCTAGTGCCACTCGGGAGGCATTAAACCAGTGAGGGAGTCGGGGTAATCCTAAAGAGATAGTGAGAAAAGAGGTGAGTCTGAGGCTGGTACTGTTCACCAGTCAGACTGTCAAGACAGGCAAGAGCAAGTCACAGAATGAGGTGCGACGGACCAGTTGCACTGCATTTATTTCAGTGCAAGAGACCTGACAGGTCAGGCAGGTGGGCTCAGGGTATGGTTTTGAACATGGCACTGGGATATTACAGCAATTACAGGGGCATCATTCGGATGGAGAGGACTGGCAGCTTAATGTTCCAAGGTATAGATGCTATAGCAAGGATAGAAAGGGGCCAACAGAGCAGGGAGAGAGGTGTTTTTGATTAGGGATAACATTATGGCTGGGCTTCGGGAAGATATTCCTGTGAGGGGTTTTAACTTTACCAATGCTAACTTTACCAATGGCCTCTGAATGCTGTAGTGTTAAGGGCTTGGATGGAAAGGTATTTGTTCAGTGTGTACGAGAACATTTCAAATTCAGTTTGCAGGATGTACCTACTAGAGAAGAAACAAAACCTGACCTGTGTTCTTTATTCATTTACAGGATGAGGCTGTCACTGGCTCAGCCAGCACTTATTTCTGTGTTTACCCAGAGAGCAGTTAAGAGTGAACCACGTTGCTATAGGTCTGGAGTCACATGCAGACCAGACCAGGTAAGGATGGCATTTTCCTTCCCTAAAGGTCGTGAGTGAACCACATTGGTTTTTCCAACAATTGACAATGGATTCCTTATTGTTACTAGATTATTTTTTCCAGATATTATTGAATTCAGGTTCCAAAATCTGCCATGATGGGATTCAAACCCGGGTCCCCAGAACGTTATCTGGGTCTCTGGATTAACTATCTAGTGATAATTTCACTCTGTCATCGCTGCCTCTTAGAAAATGAGGCAGGGTGAGTGACTGAGGTATCAGTGGGGCAGCGCATCAGCACCAAAGATCCCACAGTATTGTGGCTCAGTGGTTAGCGCTGCTTCCTCAGCACCAGGGACCTGGGATTGATTCCAGCCTCAGGCGACTGTCTGTGTTCAAGTTGGCACATTCTCCCCAGTGTCTGTAAGGGTTTCCTTCGGGTGTTTCAGTTTGCTCCCACAGTCCAAAGATGTGTAGATTAGTTGGATGAACCATGTTAAATTTCCCATAGTGTCTAGATGCAGTATATGAGGTTTTGGGATGTGCAGGCAAATCTCTGCCTGATGTGAAAAGATCCTTTTGGGGTCTTGGACAGAGGTCAGAGGGAGGTGTGGCCGCATGTTTTACATCTCCCATGGCGGTAAGGGAGGGTCAAGGGTGTGGAGCGTGGGTTGGTGGGAGGGTGTGGACCGAACAAGGGAGGTGCAGAGGGAATGGTCTCTGCGGGACGCAGATAGGGGTTGGAGAGGGAAATATGTCTCTAGTGGTGGAGTCTGACTTTAGGTAGCAGAAATAACAGAGGTTAATGCGCTGTATCTGGAGATTAGTGGGGTGGAAGGTGAAGACCGCAGGGTTATATTCTTGATTGTGGCTGGAGGGGTGGGGTAAAGGCGGAGGTGCGGGAAGTGGAGGGTATGTGTTGGAGGGCATTGTTGATCAAGTCAGAGGAAAATTACGGTCCTTGAAGTAGGCCTTTCTGGGATGTCCTGGAATATATAAGAGGTTAAACAAATATATCACAGACAAAAGATTAACTGGACCAGAGAATAGGACCCCTTAAAGGTCAACAAGGCTGTCTATGGAACCACAGCGGGGGAGAAAGGTATGCAAATATTTCACTTCATTTTTACTGGAGAAGTATATGGAAGCTCGAGAGATTGGAGAAATAAACAGTGATAACTTGAAAAGTGTCCATGTTACAGAGGAGGTGGTACTGGATGTCTTAAATCGCATCAAGGTGGATAAAGCCCTGGAACCTGATCAGGTGTATGCTGGAACTTTCTGGAAATCTAGGGAAATGATTGTTGGGCCTCTCTTGTGGTATTTGTATCATTGATAGTGACAGGTGAGGTGCCATTATTTTCAAATGTGGTAAGGAGGGGCCATAGAACTAGAGAACAGTGAGCCTGAAGTCAGTGGCAGGCAAGTTGTTGGAAAGGATTCTGAGGGACAGGATATCCATCTATTTGGAAAGGTAAGGAATGATCAGGGAGAGTCAATGTGGCTTTGTACGTGCACAATTGTGTCTCACTAACTTGTGTGAGTGTTTTGAAGTGACAAAGAAAATTGATTAAGCCAGGCGGTAAATGTTGTTTATATGGACATTCAACAAGGTTCCACAAAGCAGACTGGTTAGCAGGGTTAGATAACATGGAATGCAGGGAGAGCAAGCCATTACAAAACTACATTGAAGGTAGGAGACAGAGGGTGATGGAGGGTTACTTTGCAGACTGGAGGCCTGTGAGCAGCAATGTGCTGCAAGGATGGGTATTGGGCCCTTAAATAAATGACTTGGATGTGAATATGTGAGGTACGGTCAGTAGGTTTACAGAAGACACCAAAATTGGAGGCTGATAAAATCACAACATCTAAAAGGCTTCCAATTGGGTACATGAATAGGAAGGGTTTTGATGGATACAGGCCAATAGCTGGTAAATGGGAATCCATTAGTTTAGGATTCCTTGTTGGCATGGACGAATTGGACCGAAGGTCTGTTTCTTTGATCATAATAAATTAAGATGCATTCCTCTATTTTGCGGAGAGCTAGCTGCAGCACAGATAATTATCCTTGGAGATGAGAAGGTGAAGCAGTGATTTAGATCTGGTGCAGATTTGGTTCCAAGGTCTTGAATTTGCAGAGAGAGAGAGGATTGTTCACACTGTCACAATTTTTAGTAACTATTTTCAAGTAATTGGCAAATAATACAAGGTGAAAATGTGAACACTGTTTTATTCAGTAAGTTCTGAGCATCTGTAACAGTCTGAACGACACAGATTCAGCAGGTATTCTGAAACAGACTTAGAATTTTACTTTCTAAGGAAAGATTTTGGGGGGCTGTGGGCACATGGGAGGGGACTTGGGACAGATTTGCAGCATCTCCAGAGGGAGAGAGTACAGCCCCAATGGGCTGAATAGCCCCCAGGCCCTGTGCTATGTGATACTGCCCCATTCACTGTGAATGATGAAGCTCATCCCAGGGCAGAGAGAGGGATTAGCCCTCCACTCTCATCACAATGGGGCCCGGCTGATTGACGGCAGCTCCAGACCAATGGGAGGAGAGTCTGTGTGGTCCTGCAGCCAATGGGATTGAATGAGGGGTGTGGCCAGCAAGACAACACATGTCCATGAGCAGTGCAGGTGCAGTGTCACTGGGTGGGAGATACAGCAGAGACTGGGACAGAGGCTGTTGGACCTGAATTACAAACTCCCGGTAAATTAAAACCAAAAGAGCTGCGGAAGATGTAAATCAGAAACAACAACCAGGAGGTTCTCCAAAAGCTCAGCAGGTCTGGCAGTATCTGTGAAGAGAAATCAGAGTTAACGTTTCAGACCCAGTGTCCCTTCCACAGAACAGATATTACTGAGGGAAAAAAAGTCAGTTTATGTGCAGAAGTTAGTGTGGGGGAAAGATAAAAGAAGATAGGTGGGGATAGAGTGAGAAGAATGGTTGGGTAAAGGAGTGGTTAACGATCTGGCTGGGGGAGGGTCTTTAGCTGTTAATGGAGACTGTTAGTGGCTAACCATAGGTAGTGTGTAATGACAGGCTGTGAGAACGAGGCCTGGTGTGTGGGATAGGGGGCTACGACATGAGGTTGTTAACTGATGGTTAGCCACTAACTGTCTCCATTGTAAGCTGTTGCCCACCTATATCACTCCACGATTGGAGCTGCCGAGGACACAAACCTTTGGAATATCTTCCCTAAACCCCTCTGTCCGCCTTAAAGATGTATCTAAAAGTCGTTCTCTTTAATCAACGTTTCCATCATTCGTGAAGCAAGTTAGGAGATCTGTCAATGTGAAAGGCTCCATACAATGCAGGTAGTTGTTGTTATTGTCTGACATCAGGAGAAACAGTGATGAGCCCTCTCTCTCCCTCTGAGACCTGATGAACAGCAAAAGCAGGAAGCACTGAGCATGCTCCAGCCCACAATGGGCCTCGGAAGGGCTTTTGCCCGAAACGTCGATTTCGCTGCTCGTTGGATGCTGCCTGAACTGCTGTGCTCTTCCAGCACCACTGATCCACTCGGATTATTGATGTCAGCGCAGGACCAATAAGAGTTGGGGAACGGGGCGAGAGGTGCTAGTTGGTCCTTCAACCAATCGGAGTGAATGAGGGGCGGGACAATACTCAAACATGTGATAAACTTCACTGGCAGCACAGTTTTGTTGTGACCAAGGCATTGGAAATGTGTGAAGGTGAAGGGCAGGGGAAAGGAAAGACATATTGACCAGGAAGAGAAGGAAAATTTCATGCTATGGAATGAGAGGTTTTACAGAACTTAGTGCACATTGTAAAACACAAATTTGAAAATCCCAAATTCTGCACCATTTTCCCTCCATATAATGCATTTTGCACTCCCTGAAATATCAACTGTGTGTTTCTCCCTCCACAGATACCAGTGATCAGTGCCAAAGCCCCATTGCCTATAGAGAAGGTGATGTTTGACTTCCTTGTAAAGCTGCAGTTCGTGTGGTGAAGGTGTTCCCACAATGTGTTTGGGTAAGAGCTGTTATAGATTATTCACTCAGCGACAGTGAAGAGTTGACAATGTGTGTGCAAATCAACAACAGTTTGTTTTTTTTTAATCATGTTTATAATTCCACAGAAATACTATTGAGAACTTCTGACATAAGGCCAAAGATGGGGATATTAGGTCAGGTGATCAAAGGAATTGCCAAATAAGCAGGTTTTCAGGAATACCTTAAAGGAGGAAAGCAGGTCTGAGGGGGTTAGGGTGGGAATTCCAGACCGTGTTGCCTTGGCAACTGGAGAAACAGCCAGACCAGTGAAGCAATGAATAAACTCATCGTTGGGAGTCTGAAAGAAAATGAGTTGTCGGGGTTTCACAGGTTGTGTGGTGCAGGGAGACAGGGATGTTCACAGCCAGGAATTACATCAAGGGTGAGAATTTTAAATTGTTGCTTGTTAATAGGAGCCTTTTGATGAATCAACAAGTTTTGGTACAAGTGAGCACTTGGGCAGTAGGGTTTTAGATCCTCTTGAGATTGCATGGAAGTTGAATGTGGGAGGCTGGCCAGGAGTGTGTTTGGGTAATGAAGTCTGGAGATAACACAGGGATTGACGAGTGTTTCAGTAAATGAGCTGAGACTAGGGTGGAGTTGGGTGATGTCACTGATGTAGGAATAGTGCTTTTGGAGTTGGGCTGCTCCTCCTCCTCATCACTCCCCCTCCCCAATTCACAGATATTGTTCCTTGTTCTACCTGTCTGTCTTTTCTGGTTATGTCCTTCTCTCCCATTCTGCTACAAACTAATATTTGACCCCACTGTTGTTGGAAAAACCTACTCCATCCTGACTCTCCCTTTCCTTTCTGAATTCCTTGTATTTGGTGTCCCTTAAGGATCTCTCCTTGGTCCCTCCTGTTTCTCACCTACATACTGCCAGGAGGTGACATTGTCCAAAAGCACCGTGTTAGGTTTCACATGTACACTGACGATGCCCAGCTCTCCCTCCCCATCATCCCTCTCCAATACTCAGTTATCAAACTGCTCATCACACTCCCACTATGCAATTGGCTGCAATTTCCTGCAACGGAACGTTGCAATGGTTAAACCCATTGCCTTCAGTTGCTATTACAAATTACTTTCCCTGACTGCTGAGCCCCTCCCTCTCCCTGGGAACTGTCTGAGACAGAACCACACTCTTTACAATATTGCTGTCATATCTGACCCCAAGGTGAACTTCTGATCAGACATCTACACAATCACAAACACCAGGAATTACAATCTCATAAAATGTTGCTTGTCTCCACCTCACCCCAGCTCCATTGCTACTGAAACCCCTGACGAGTGTCGGTTGTTGCCTTAAACTTGACGAATCCAAAACAGAACCCGTGATTCCGTGACTGACCCAGAATCTGGTTCCAGACTCCCTCATGTTGGGAAGCATCCTCCCATTGTTTACCCTGTCAAACTCCTTAAGAATCCTACATTTTACAATGAGATCCCCTCTCATTCTTCCCAAATCCAGTGAGAAGAGTCCCAACTTCTTCAGCCTTTTCTTAAAAGATAATCCCTGCAAACCAGGGTTCATCCCAGTTAATCTTTTGTGAAATGCCTCTGATGGAATGATGTATTTCCTTAAATAAAGGGACCAAACCTTCTGTCATTACTCCAGATGTGGTCTCACTCGCACTTTATAAAGTTCCTCTCAGGTATATACTCCAAACAACTCCCTTTAAACTTGCACGGATATTGTTGGAAATGCTCAGTAGGTCATGCAGCATCTGTGAAGAAAAATCAGTTCAAGTTTTGGGTCTGGTCACCCTTCCTCAGATACATTAACTCTAATTTATTTTCACAGATGCTGCTAGACCTGCTGAGCTTTTCCAGAAACTTCTGTTTCTCTTCCTGGTTTACAGCATCTTCAGTTGGTTCAGTTTTCATATCCTTTAAACTTGTCATCTCTCTTCTAGAATTTGTCATTTCCACCTTGGAAAAAAGATTCACATTTGTTTGGTCTCCCCTACCCTGAGAAAAAAAGAAACCATGACTCGTCACCCTATCATTGCTCCTCATAATTTTATAAAGTTCGATAAAGCCACCTAAAGTGTCCAGTGCTGCAGGGAAATAGCCTCAGCCTATTCAGCCGCTCCCTATGGTTCAAATGTTCCAATACTGGCAACACCCTGGAAAAACTTTTCTGAACTCTTCCAAGTTTCCCAACATCTTTCCTGGAACAGGGAGACTGGAATTGAAAGAAGTCTGGGGATTCCAAAAGTACAACCGAAACATGATCGCCCAACTCCTATACTCAATGCACTGCCCAATAACAGCGAGCATACCGCACACCACCTTCACCGACCTGTCTACCTTCAACCACACTTTCAAGGAACTATCAACCCACACTGCACGGTCTGGTTGTCTGTCAACACTTCCCAGGAACTTGTCATTAAGAGGTTGAGTCCTATTCTGGTAACATCTTTCTGAAATCAGGGAGACCACAATTGAATACAGTATTCTAAAACTGGCCTCACCAATGCCCTACTCAGCCACAACGTGACTCCTAATCCCTATACTCAGTGACAGAATCCCTACAGTGTGGAAGCAGGCCTTACGGTCCATGAGACCATACCAACCATCGGAACAGCATTCCACCCTAACTCTGTAACCTACCATTACCCAAAGCTCATCCAGCTAACCTGCATGTCTTTGGATTTGTGGGAGGAAATTAAGGCCACCTAGAGAAAGCCCACGCAGACACACAGGGAGAATGTGTAAACACCACACAGACAGTGGAATCGAACCAGAGTCCATTTATCGATCAGCACATTCCATTCAGTGTTAGTGTCCCAAATGCCATGTTCAGGACCTGATCTCCTTGAAACTCTACTTTCCAAGAACTATGCAGTTATTCTGAGCCCTTTAGAAGGAATTAAGGTGAGGAGGAGAAAACTGGAACAGAATTGAGTTTTAGATCTATAAAATAACTCTCCATCTTCCCTCTCTGTTCCCCCTGTCTCCCCCTGCTCTGTCTGCTCTCCCCCCGTCTCCCCCTGCTCTGTCTGCTCCCCCTGTCTCCCCCCACTCTGTCTGTACCCCCCCTCTGTTGGCCTGTTTCCCCCCCCCACCACCCCCCAGTTGGCCTGTCCCCCTCCCTGTGTCGGCCTGTTGTCCCCCCTCCCTGTGTCGGCCTGTTGTCCCCCCTCCCTGTGTCGGCCTGTTGTTCCCCCCTCCCTGTGTCGGCCTGTTGTCCCCCCTCCCTGTGTCGGCCTTTCCCCACCGGCCTGTCTCATCACCCCCTCCCCCCTCCCAATCGGCCTGTTCCCCCTCCCCGCCCCCCCTTTTAAAGTTTAAGAACATCCATCTGATCGGAAGGAGAGCAGAATTCTATGGAATATTGATTCGGCAACTTTTGCAATATCCTGTACAGCCGCAATATGACCTCCCAACCCCTATACTCAATGCTCTGACCAGTAAAGACGAGCAGACCAACTGTGGCCTTCACTATCCTATCTACTTGCTACTCTACTGTCAAGGAACTATGAACCTGCACTCCCCAGGAACTTACTATTAACTGTCTAAGTCCTGCTAAAGTTTGCTTTTCCAAAATGCAGCAGCTCGCATTTTTCTAAAGTGAACTCCTCAGCCCATTCACCCATCTGATCCAGATCCTCTTGTACTCTGAGGTAATCTTTTTCACTGTCTACTACACCTCCCATTTTGGGGTCATCTGCAAACTTACTTACAATACCTCTTATGTTCACATCCAAATCATGGATATAAATGACGAAAAGTAGTGGATCCAGCACCGATCCTTGTGAGACTCCACTGGTCACAGGCCTCCAGCCTGAAAAGCACCCTCTGCTTTCTACCTTCGAGCCAGTTCTGAACTCCATGCGATCTAACCTTGCTGACCAGTCTCCCATGAGGAACCTTGTCAAACACGTTACTGATGTCCATGTAGATCATGTCCATGCTCTGACCTCAGCGATCCTCTTTGTTACTTCTTCAAAAAAACTGAATCAAATTCATGAGATATGATTTCCCAAGCACAAAGCTGTTATTAGTATCCAGGATTTAACTCTGTACATTGGGGTCTGCGTTGCCCAGTTATAGGTGTTAATATTCTGGATGAAGTTCAAGTACACCAGCATCTTGTCAGTGACTCTGTATTGAGTCTTGTTAATGTCACCAACACAGGTGAGTTCCTTTTGAAAGGCAGTCCCTGTATCCCTTGCCCACCAGGAAATAGTGTAAGTGTCCTTACCTCTGGACGAGGAGGATCAGGCTCAGAGTTGAGTAACAGCATCTTTGAAGAGGCTGATTAGTAAACCTGCCCAAGCCACCAGGCCATACTGTCTCCCAGCTGTCCCTGCCTGAGCCTCCAAACAGAACCTTCCTGTAGTTTCTCTCCTGTCAAACTCTCCCATTACTCAGTTTGTCCAGGACCCCCCTCCTGCTGCTGCACTGATCCTGTCCCTCACTGACCTGTCCATCCCCCAGTGTTCTCCACATTCATTCACTATTCACAATCCCATTGTCCCTGTCCTCCAGCCCTGCCCCCTCCCGTCGATAGAGACGGCTCCATGGTTCGCATTGCTGCCTCACAGCACCAGGTACCCGGGTTCGATTCCAGCCACGGGCAACTGTCTGTGTGGAGTTTGCACATTCTCCCCGTGTCTGAGCGGGTTTCCTCCGGGTGCTCTGGTTTCCTCCCACAGTCCAAAGATGTGCAGGGCAGGTGAATTGGCCATTCTAAATTGCCAATGTATTAGTTACATTAGTTAGGGGGAATGGGTCTGTGTAAGTTACTGTTTGGAGGGTCAGTACGGACTTGTTTGGCCGAAGGGCCTGTTTCCATACTGTAGGGATCCTGATATATTGGGCAGCAACTGCTGTCAATCACCCGGACTCCTGTATGATCGGGAGCACGTGCTGTAGGAGGGGGGACCAGTGCACGGGCGCAGTGCTGGCCAATTGTGGGACTATGTGCAGTATAGGTCAGTGCCTGGGAAGGAGGCTGTGGGTGTGAAGGATTAATCTCTCATTAGCAGCTTCATCCCTCTGGGAGCAGGACCCAGGGGAATGGCCCTTCTCTTGCTACCCTGACATGTGATCAGACTATCAGTGGGGCAGCGTTTTTCAGAAAGTTATCAGAACTCTCCTGTGAATATTCAGGGTTGTTATGGAAAGGGACAAGGATGGGCCTGCAATTAGAATTCTAATTTGGCTCATTTTAGTCAGATGGGTCTTGGCCAGAGTGTGCAGGAAGCAGTGTATGCAGGATGGTTCTCATCAGGAGCTAGGAAACTGAATTCGAAGAGAGTGTGTGAGAACTGGGTGTGGAGGAAAGGTGTGGGGAGATTGGTTTGGATTTCAGTTCACAGAAGAGAGAAATTGTGAGACTTAGGTTTAACGATTTGGTGGAACAAGGAAACTACAGTTTAATACTGCAATTGTCTTATGAATTTCCATCCTGTATTAACAGTGGTAACTTATGTGCTCTGTTGTATGGTACTGAAAGGGTGGATTTGCGGATGAGAAATTCAAATTGAATTTCATGTTCAGATCTGATGGTTACTTGATCCGTGCCGATCTGAATATCATTGGCCTTTTCATCTGGAAGGAAAGGTGTGTATTCTGTCCGTGGGCAAATATTTCAAATCTCAATGTGACTGCAAAAGTACTGAGACACAGCCAAGTCCGTGTCAGCGTGGTGAGTGTGGAGAGAGATTTCATTTGTTTTTGAAAGTCTGAAAAATCATGGCACATTTCCCAGGAACAATTAAGCCACAACTTTGCTTTGTAGAAGGACAAGTCTTTAATTAACCAGGCAACCAGAAAGACACAAGGATACCTGCACCATGGGGAACACTATGAAAACGGGATTGTTGTAAAGGGGTTCATTCTCGATCATGGATTGTAATCCATTGGCATTGTCCCGTCGGTTCCAGCCCCGCGGAGAAACACTGGGAATATGAGGAATGTAATGTAGGTTTCAGTTATTAAACCGTAAAAAGTGCAGAACAATTTACAAGGATGTTGCCAGGTCTCAGGGGTCTGAGTTATAGGGAGAGGTTGGACAAGTGAGGATTTTATGTTTAGAGCAGAGGAAACTGAGGGGGTTCTTTTCTAGAAGTGTATAAGACCATGAGAGGCATGGATAAGGTGAATGCACTCAGTCTTTTTCCCAGGAACTCGAGGATTGGACGGCTTGATTGGATCAGTTTAAGGTTAGAGGAGAAAGAATAAAAGGGAAGCTGAGGGGCAACTGTTTTACACAGAGGGTGGTATGTATATAGAAGGAGCTGCCAGTGGAAGTGGTTCAGGCAGGAACACTCACAACAGGTAAAAGACATTTGGACAAATACATGGATCGGAAAGGGTCAGAAGCAAATGGGCCAAGTGCAGGGAAATGGGGTTAGCGTGGATGGACATTCTGGTCGGCATGGGCCAGTTTGGGCCAAAAGGCCTGTCTCTGCTGTCAGACTCTATGACTCTAAGTGCATTTGCTATTTCTCCTACTAACTCTGTTGGTATCCTGGGATGTATTCCATCAGGGCAATGAGACTTGTCTACCTTTATCTCCATTAACTTGCCCACCTCTAACTCTTTCACGATAATGGTTATTATCTAGGTCCTCACCTTCCTTAGTCTCCTTATCAATTACTGCCATACTCTTCGTATCCTCCACTGTGAAGACTGACTGCTGTGTGCTCATATTCCTGAACCCTGCAGAATAGGAATAAATCGGCACAGAACTCTGAGAGGTCTTCTTTGAGTCTTTATTGATGAGACATGGCAGTTACATGGATAGTGTACATACAAAACACCTCCAGGAAGCATCAGGTAACTCCCCGCCTGTCCGATGTGCCGCTCCCACTCTTATACCTTTATGGTTTGGAACTTTGAATAGAGACTGTCTCTCAGTATTATCTCCATGGCAATGCTAGTTAGAAAGTCTAATTCAGTTCAGCACTTTGTAGTTAAACCACACACCCCACCCCACGCCCCCGTGGCTCCCTCAAGTATGTGACAGGCACTTCAGTTTCAGTGGGGTATCTATCAGGATTCTGATATGGAGGAGCCGGTGCTGGGGTGGACAAAGTTTAAAAACCACACATCACCAGGTTATAGTCCAACAGGATTATTTGGAAGTACAAGATTTTGGAGTGTGCTGTGATTTTTTAACTTGCTCAGGATTATCTCTATGGTAACAGTTAAGTGCTTCAACAATTAGAGGCCATATGTTCCCCAAACAATATGTTCCCCTCTAGCAGTATAAACTGTTATTCCAGCCCTGGGGATAGCTATTAATCAGTTTTCTCCCCCAATCCCATCTCGCTTTCTGTTGATCTTTAAAGTTTTTCTAATCTCCTTGGTCTTCGCCAATTTGTATGCATTCTATTTCAGTTTGATAGACTCCCTTATTTCCTGAGCCACCCACGGCAGATTATTCCTTTTCCTACAGTCCTTCCTTTTCCCTGATATATACTTTTGCTGAGCACTTCAAAAAATTTCTTTGATATTCCCGCACTGTCCGTCAACTTTCCCACCAAAAAGTCTTTGTTTCAAGTCTACATTAGCCAACTCCTGCCTCATGCTATTGTAGTCTCCTTTTGTTTAAGCACTGGATCTTTGGATTGGATTTAATCTTCCAACTTTCCATCTTTGTTCTAAGGTCAACCAGACTTATCAGAATTCTTTTATCAGATTACGAGGGTAGACAATGTTTCCTGGTGTTTTGGTTTTCATGGTCAGTGACCTTGGCTTTGTAATAAAGTACAGGATGGATATTTACAACAGCATACTCTGGACACTGCGAATGTACGACGCAATCTAAAACCATAAATCACTGTCTCCCCTCAGTTTAAAATTGCAAAATCATTATCTCCTTCACGCTTCCTCACGATCTAAGATTGGAATGCTAATCCACCTGACTATCTGTCATTTTCCAAGAATCTCCTTTGGTGAAGGTGGTGATTTTTGGATTCAGCTTTCCAGTTATTACCGCCTCTCCGAGGACACCCTGCTTTATCCTCAATCATAGAATAGCCTTTAACCTCAATCATAGAATAGAATCCCAACAGTGTGGCAGGAGAGGTGTGGCCCATCAAACCCCACCAACCATCCAAAGAGTATCCCACCTGGAGCACCCCATCCTTGTAACACTGCATTTCCCATGGCTGATCCACTGAGTCTGCACAATCATGGAGACTGTGGACAAGTCCACACCAACCCGCCGAAGCGCAACCTACCCATACCCCTACATTTACCCCTTACCTAACACTACGGGCACACACAGAAACACAAAAGGCAGCATGTGTACCTGAGTTGAATGAATCTGGACTTAGGAAAATGTGACAACAATCACAACTAGTTAGAATTACAGAATCCCTTAGGTGCACAAAGAGACTATTCGGTCCATCGAGTCTGCAATGACCTGCTGTCCCACCCTACCTCCATAACCCCACGTTTAGCATGGCTAACCCAACACACCTTACCTACACACTACAGGCCATGTTAGCACGGCCAATCCATCAAACTGGCATATCTGTGGGAGGGTCCCATATTATGTCTAAGTGCTCAGGATTGTGGATGAAGGCTCACAAATACTTGAGTCTGACGCAAATCATACATTTTTTTTTAAAATAAAATCTGGGGGAAATTGCAGCCAGACAAATTTCCAATTATCTCATGAAGAGAATTCAAAACTCGTGCCCCTGACCCAGGGTGCGCAGTGAAGTCACAGAGATCTGGGAACCATCAGAAATGTAACAGGTTGTGAGCAAGGTGGGGGTGAGACAAGGACAAAAAGACAGTCTGTCACACGGGGGAAGGCAGGAGAGATTAAATTGCAGAAATGGTAGTCCCTCAAGGCCATGGGGAATGGAGTTAGGGCTGGGAAAGAAACCAGGAAACAAGGTCAAAGAAATACATTGAAAAAACAGATTATAACAACATAGAGGGCAGAGTACACAGTCTGAAATTGTTGCTCTCATTGGTGAGTACAGAACACTGTAAAGCCTGGGTCATTCTATTACAGCAGGATAGGTCAAGTGGCCTCGATTTGTGCTGTAACTTTCTGATAAATTTATTCTGACATTTGGAATTCAGGTCGGATGATGTTCATAAATTCTCAAATTGGACTGGACTTTAATATTCTGGAGAAATGTTAAATCAATCACAATGATCCCATTCTGCAGACTTTAGTCCGCATCCCTGCATGTTCCAGCATCTCAGTTACATCCATGTCCTTTTATTCTAATGTGTTGCTGGTTACTGCCTCTGCCACCCCATCAATGAGTTCCTGCTCCCCACCATCTCTGAGTGAAATGAATTCTCCCCTCCCCTTCTTTCTGGGAATTAGTTTCAATCTAAAACCTCCAGTTTCTGACCTCTCAGTTAATGAATAGCTCCTTCCTATCCACTCGATCTGGATTCCTCAGCATTTTATCACTTCAATTAAATCTCAGCTCATCCTCCTTGGAAATCATCCACAGCCTATCCAACCTTTCTTCAGAGCAGAAATTTCCCAATTGTAGAAACATTCTGATCAATCTCCTCTGTATCCTCTCTGGTGTGATCACATCAACCCTGGAATAAAGGGATCAGAAATGTGTGCAGTACTTTAACCGCAGTCAAACGAGTGTTCCTGACATTTCCCATGTCACCTCTGTGTTCTTGTGGTTGTCACTCACACAAGAAGTGTCCTGGTTTTCCCACGTGGAACTGGATGTGCACTCCATGGGGCTGGGATACCCTACCATGTGTTTATTTGTTCACTAATCCTAAATTAACTTCAGATTAAAACAAGATTATCAGCTACCCACCAGTCAACTTCTTCCATTATACTCAAGTCACCTTACTTTTTAAAATCTCTTTAAAATTATTACTATCTAAACACAACAGGCTTTAAGTTGCTGATCAAGTATTCAGATGTCTCCACTGTTACAGTCACTTGAAGATTATCTTTACATTCAGCTATATTTGGTGAATTGAACACTGATTGTAAATATATGAACATCAAACGGACTTGAGTTTTATGATAATTAATCCAGTCTGACATTCTTGTTGGTTAATATCTTGAAGAGAACTGTCCTCAGAACTCCAGCTGTGCTCTGACTTCATTCACAACTGGATGTGGCCGGACTGCAGATCTTAGATCTGTTCTGTTGTTTCCTGGATTGCTTCACTCTGTCTATCACTTGCTGCTTATGCTGTTAGGCATACAAGTAGTCCTCTTTGGGAACTTCATCAGGTTAACACCTCATTTTTAGGTATTCATGCTGATGTTACTGACATGCCCTCCTGAATTCTCTCAGTTGAATGAGGATTGATAGTCTGGTTTGATAGTAAGAGGTAAGTTGGGGGATATGCTTGGCCGTGATTCTGTAAGTTTTGTTGGAGTACAATTCGACTGCTGCTGTTGGAAGGAAAGAGCTAAACTCTTACACTGTTGGCCCCATATACTATATGCAGTTTCATGAACACTGATACGCCAAGACATGAAATATGCGCAACACTGTACAATGATGCAGGATCACAACTGCAGTAAGGGGAGTTTAAGATCCAACTTGACATAGGAGTAGGGAAAGAAGCAGCTGATCAGATTGTCTCACTCATAATCATAAAGAGACTCTGAGATTATTGTACTGTTGGAGGTGAGGGCGGAGGAAATTGGGGAGAAGGAGAGTTCTTCTGCAAAAACTGAGAGTTGTGAGATAGAATTGATTGCCATGGATTTAACAGAAAGCTAATTGAAACTGGTTTTATCCCCAAAAGATAACAAGACTGATGATGCTTCTAATCATCATCAGAAACAAACCCCAGAATACATGGTTCGGAGATGGATGTCAACAGCCAATCAACATCCAACTCCTGCAATCATTGAGCAAACGTATGTGTGATTACCCAGTTCTGATGAACCAGACAATCACTGTTCACTCTGTGCAGTTGGACAGCGATGTGGGGAAGTATTGGCTGAGTGGTATTGTCGTGAGACAGTTACTCTAAAACCCCAGATAGTGTTCTGGAGACCTGGGTTCAAAGCCTGCTGCAGCAGATGGGGATTTGAATTCAATAAAAAAAACGTATGAATTCAGAGTCTAATGATGACCATTAATCGATTGTCAGAAAAACCCATCTGTTTCAGTAATGCCCTTTCAGGAAGGAAGCTGCCATCCTTACCTGGTCTGGCCTACATTGTGACCTCAGACCCACAGCAATGTGGTTGACTCTTACCTGCCCTCTGGGCAATTAGGGATGGGCAGTAAATGCTGCCGGGCCAGCGACACCCTCATCCTGTGAATGAATAAAGGAAAATAAAAATCTGTACCCAGTGTGAATCTGTGCATGTTCAACAATGTTGTGAACATTTCCAAAGCTAAGATCTCTATGTGCACAACTTTATGAGCTGCCAAAATCATTGTTCGTTACTTGGCGTGAAAAAGAGAAAAAAAATCCTTCAACTGTGGCTATCAGTAAATTGACTGGTGTCTCAGCAGGATGGATGCCTGAGTGAATCCCATCTCCCCCCCCCCCCCCCCCCCCCCCCAACACACAGCAGGTGAACAGCTCTCCAGTCTGACTGGTTTGGCCAGTTTCCAGGTGGGATGGGTAACGAATTCCCTTCTGGCATTCCCCACATTTCCAGAGTCGATCCCTAGTGTGGCTGCACTGGTGTTTTGCCATTTCAGATGAATGCTGGCAGACTGTTACACACACCATTCGCCTGCCCCCCCACCCCCACCAAAGAACCCAGTATAAAACAGTAAACGTTATCTCCTGCTGTGGAGGGACAGCCTGTATCAGTCTGAGTAGGAACACTGAGCAGATTTACCGAAATGACAACTTAATCGGTGACCAGAGCAAGTTAAGCAAGTCCAAATAAAATGCATTATAGCACAGAAAGAGGCCCATCAAATCCAAGCTGGCTCTCTGTAGCAGAATCCAATATTCTCATTCCCCCTACGTACCCCAAACTCTGCAAGTTTATTTCCCTCAGAACTGATCTAATTGTTTTTATCAATCATTGATCTTCTCTCCTTGCACCACCATAATAGGCAACATGTTCTGCATATTTCCAGCCAATACAGTCAGCAGAAACACTTGCTCATCTCCCGCTGTCTCAAAACCTTACATCTGACCTTAACTCTTGTGCCATCACCTATCGAATGCAGATATTTTTGTCTGCTATGTCTAGGTCTGTTATAATCTTATACAGCTCTATCAAAAATATATCCAACTTCTTCACTTCAAAGAAAATCGCAATTTCTTCAAATCAATCCAGTGACTGCATTTTCTTCATCAGTGAACCACTCCAGTAAGTCTGTACATCACAGTCTGAAAATCACTCATATCCTTCATTGTTGATGCCGATTTTGTTCCTCAAATCCAGACGATGCAAGTTTTCTGCACAACAGCAGTAGATTTATTATCGGACAGCCGGCGAGAGTTTCAAAGTGTCTCTAAAGTAGCTGAGTGTCTACTTGGAGAGACTCTTCTTCACAAATCTCTGCCTTACCCACAGAGACAGTATATTTAATAGGAATTAGACAAAGGCATATCAGTGCAGAACAGGCCCTTCGGCCCTCAATATTGCGCCGACCTGTGGAATTTTCTCAACTCGTCCCCCTGCACTACCCCAAAATCATCCATGAGCTTATCTAAGGATTGTTTAAAACTCCCTAATGTGGCTGAGTTGATTACCTTAGCTGGTAGGGCATTCCACACACTTACCACACTCTCTGTGTAAAGAGTTTGCCTCTGACATCTGTCTTAAATCTATCACCCCTCAATTTGTAATTGTGCCCTCTTGTGCAAGCTGTCGTCAATATCCTAAGAAAAAGACTATCACTGTCTACCATATCTAATCCTCTGATCATCTTGTATGTCTCTATCAAATCCCCCCCTTAGCCGCCTTCTTTCCAATGAGAACAGATCCAAGTCTCTCAGCCGTTCCTCATAAGAACTTCCCTCCACACCAGGCATGATCCTGATAAATCTCCTCTGCACCTTTTCCAATGCTTCCACATCCTTTTTGTAATGGGGCGACCAGAACTGTACACAATATTAAAACTGTGGCCACACCAGCATTTTGTATAGTTGCAGCATGATATTGCGGTTCCAGAACTCAATCCCTCTCCCAATTAAACCTAACATGCCGTATGCCGCCTTAACATCACTATCCACCTTGGTGGCAACTTTCAGGGATCTATGTACATGGACTCCAACATCCCTCTGCACACCCACACTACCAAGAATCTTTCCATTGACCCAGTACAGTTCCTGTTATTCTTCTCAAAGTGCATCACCTCACATTTAGCTGCATTGAACTCCACTTGCACCTCTCAGCCCAATTCTGCAGTTTATCTAAATCCCCCTGCAACCTGTAACATTCTTCCAAACTGTTTACTACTCCACAGACTTTAGTGTCATCTGCAAATTTACTAATCCATCCACCTATGCCTGCGTCTAAGTCATTTATAAAAATGACAAACAGCAGTGGTCCCAAAACAGATCCTTGTGGAACACCACAAGTAACTGGGCTCCAGACTGAATATTTTCCATCAACCACCACTCGCTGCCTTCTTTCAGAAAGCCAGTTTCTAATCCAAACTGCTAAATCACCCTCAACTCCATGCCTCTGCATTTTCTCCATCAGCCTACCACGTGGAACCTTATCAAAGGCTTTACTGAAGTCCATGTATACCACGTCAACTGCCCTAGTCTAATCTAAATGCTTGGTCACCTTCTCAAAAAACTCAATGAGGTTTGTGAGACACGACCTGCCCTTGACGAAACCATGTTGACTATCTGAAATCAAATTGTTGCTTGTTAGATGATTCTAACTGTTATCTCTTATAATCCTTTCCAAAATCTTTCCTACAATGGAAATAAGGCTCACTGGTCTATAATTACCTGGGTCATCTCTGCTGCCCTTCTTGAACAAGGGCACAACATTTGCAATCCTCCAGTCCTCGGGTACTAAACCCATCGACAATTATGACTCAAATATCAAAGCCAAAGGCTCTGCTATCTCCTCCCTAGCTTCCCAGAGAATCCACGGAAAAACCCCATTCGGCCTGGGAACTTGTCTACTTTCACTCCTTCTAGAATTGATAACACCTGTGCGTAACTAACTTCAATCCTTTCTAGTCTAATATCTCGCACCTCATTTTTGTCCTCTACAATATTCTCCTTTTCCTGTGTAAACACCGATGAGAAATATTCATTTAGCAATTCTCCGATCTCTGCAGGGTCCACACTCAACTTCCCACTTCTGTCTTTGATTAGCCTTAGTCCTACCATAATCACCCTTTTATTCTTCACAGGCCTATAGAAAATTTCAAGGTTATCCTTTATTCTGTTTGCAAAAGACTGCTCGTGTCCTCCCTTTGCTTTTCTTAACTCTCTCTTTAAATCCTTCCTAGCTGATCTGTAACTCTCTATTGCTTCATCTGTACCATTTTGCCTTATCAACACATAAGCCTCTTTCTTCTTAACAAGAGATACAATTTCTGAAGTAAACCATGGTTTACAAACTCTGTCTGTGCCAGTTGGGTCACCCCACAGCCATTGACTTTCCAAAGACACAATCCAAGATTTTCTAACCTCTCCCAATCCAGGCAACATCCTGGTAAACCTGTTTCCACCTTCCCAAAAGCCTTCACATTCTTCCTGTAATGTGGTGATCAAAACGGCACACAATACCCCAAAGGTGGCCTGATTATAGTTTTATATTCACTCCCCTGACAGAAGAAGGCAAGCCTGCCATTCACCTCCTTCACCACTTTCAGGGATCATTCAGCTTGCAACTGAAGATCCCTCTGTATATCAGGGCTGCTCAGGACCCTTCCGTTTATTGTATACATTCCTCTTGCTTTGTGTCTTCCAAAATGCATCACCTCACACTTGTCTGAATTAAAATATATCTGCAATTTCTCCACAAAACTTTCTGACTCATCTCTTTCTTGCTGTATCCTTTGACATCATTCTTCACGATTCACAACTTCAACAGTTTGTGCCATCTACAAACTTGCTAATTAAAACGTTTACATTTTCAAACTTTTCATTTATATACATTACAAGCAACAGATGTCCCAGTTCTGATCCTTGTGGAACAGCACTAGCCATAGACCTCCAGCCAGCAACATGCCCCTGCACAACTGTTGCTGGGAGAAATATCAAAGAGGAGCCTTGAGTTCTGTGTTGAGCAGCATGACCAACGTTTATTCAGAGCTCCTTACTAATACAGGATGGGAGAGGTCCCTCTCTGTCTCCCCCAGGTAAGTCCAGCATTTTGATGTGCTTACTTCATATGTTCCAGTAATATTTTCCCCCTGACCTGAACTCAGGGTTTGGAATGTCAGCTCGGATATTTCCATGTTTCCTTTCCCAGTCTCTGATTCTCTCAGCTCATGCAGCTGCTTTGCCAGTTCTTTCACAAATGGTTTAACCCTATCCTTGTCATTGGACATCTCCAGCCCTCCCACTACCATACCCTGTGGCATCTGCATAGTCCATCCAGTCACTAATTCAAAGGGGGACAGTCCCGTCGCTTTGCTGGGGTTGTCCTCCATTTCATTAGGCTGCTGGATAGTACTGTAACCTATCGCTGTCCTGTCTCTGAGAGAGCCTTAGTCAGACTAGCTTTCAGTGTCTGCGTCATTCCTTCGACTGTCCCAGAGCTCTGGGGGTAGTATGGTGATGGGATTTCTGTTCAGTACCAAACAGGGCACATAGCTCTTTAGCTATGTTCCCTGTAACATTTGTCCCTTGGTCAGAATCTGCAGGGGAATGCTTCCACCCACTGAGTAAACCTATTTATTAAAGCCCAGCAGGACATCCTTCCCTGGGATTGGGATGGGTGTGTGTGTAAAATCCATCTGTAGTTGCTCCCATGGACCCCTGGGTCCCTGCTGCTGCCTCCATTTTATTGCTTTCCCTGGCTCACACTGTGAACAGACTACACACCTTCGACAAAACCTTGCTGTATTTCTCCCTGTTCCAGGCAAGGATTGTCGTGGATCATCTGATATTGCATTTTATCCTCCCCAGTATGGGCCAGCCCATGATATGTTTTTAATAATGTTTGTCTTATACAGTGTAGTGGCACTGCTGGATCATCCAGACTCTGTTGTGTCCTATTACTGCCCCACGCTTTTCCCATTCCTGTTTCTCCTGTTGTGGGACCGTTTCTGGGAATATCTGTAAACCTTCCTCTCTCACTTCTGTAGCTACGGCCATTGCCATCTCCTCAAATGTCTGCCCTGTTTCAGTCAGTATTTCACATATAAGATTATTAAAGGATTGGACACTCTGGAGGCAGGAAGCATGTTTCCGCTGATGGGTGAGTCCTGAACCAGAGGACACAGTTTAAAAATAAGGGGTAGGCCACTTAGAACAGAGTTGGGGAGAAACTTCTTCACCCAGAGATTGGTGGGTGTATGGAATGCTCTGCCCCAGAAGGCTGTGGAGGCCAAGTCTCTGGATGCTTTCAAGAAAGAATTGGATAGAGTTATTAAGGATAGTGGAATCAAGGGTTATAGGGATAAGGCAGGAGCAGGATACTGATTAAGGATGATCAGCCATCATCATAATGAATGGTGGTGCTGTCTCGAAGGGCAGAAGGGCCTACTCCTGCACCTATTGCCTATTGTCTATTCACCTGCCTTACCCACAAACTTACTGCCCCATTGGTGTGGGGTTTCTACTTCCCTGTGAGCTCTAATCTTCATTATTGCTGCTTCACTGGGAAAGTTAGCTGCTTCCACTAACTCTCTGACCTGTCCTTCATGCTCTACATGCCCCAGACAGGGTGATATACCCTTACCGAGCACAGGCCAACACATGGTCATGAACTATACCAAAGGCATGCTGTCTGTCTGTGTATATGCTGACTGCCTGACCCCTGGCTAATGTCCGCGCTTCTGTCAGGGTTCGTGATGGTTCTGCCATTTCTGGGTAATTCTCCAAAACAGTCCTCCAATAATTAAACAATCCTAAAGTTTGCCTTATCCCCTTCATGGTGTGGGGGTGAATAGTTTTGAAATCGTGGTCTTTCGTTCCACTGGGATTGTCCCCCTCCCTTCCTGATTTGATCTTCCTGATGTGATGTCCCAGGTACATCTCTCCCGACCTTCCCACTCTCTGTGGGTTAATTTTAAGCCAGGCCTGCCTGACCTGACCCAATACTCTGTGTAATATGCGGATATGTTCTTTCTCTCCAACTGAGGTAATGAGGTGTTGGTAAGATTAAATCGATGCA
Source organism: Chiloscyllium punctatum (assembly GCF_047496795.1). NCBI lineage: Eukaryota > Metazoa > Chordata > Chondrichthyes > Orectolobiformes > Hemiscylliidae > Chiloscyllium > Chiloscyllium punctatum. Next base: position 7,886,381 of record NC_092755.1, read on the forward strand.
CTCCATCAGCCATATATCGGTGGGATATACTAGAATATTATGAGGTCCCTGAGGGAACTGGATCCAGGTCTACTGCTTTCCTCAGACAGTAAATACTAGCTTATTCTGACCGTTCTAGGTCCACAGGAACCCATTCACGATATCAGGGGCTGAGACTGTATCCTGTTGCAATTTTAATCCATGAAGTAAAGTGGTGTGGTTCACTACTGTAGGATACTCTTTAGTGGCGGATTTACTGAGGGAGGTATAATCAATACTGAGGTGGGATGAGCCGTTTGGCTTCTGTGAGTTAGTCTGGGATACTGTTGGTCTGAGTATTCCCTGCTTCTCTCAATCTGTTACTGTCACAATTATTGCCTCCTCAGCCCCAGCTTTAATGGGATCCGGTTTGTGTGGGGAGTGAGAGGGCCCTCGATCTTTACAGGATCTACAGATAATAACCCACATTCCTGTTTAAGTTACCCGCCATGCTGTTTGGGTCCTAGCTATAACTCCCCAGATTCTCTGACTGTTCCAGTCTCCCTGCAAGGTAACTACTCTGGAGATGTCGCCTCTCCTTTGCTTCCTGTCCCGGGCCTGGCCAGGTTGTTCCCATATTAGAGTTTGTGCCTCTACATCAATAGTTGCTCTGAACTGTTCTAAAATGGCATCTCCCAGAATGGTCCCTTCCTCAGTTTCACACCCCCATATCTGAATATATTTTGCCATATCCATGATCTGCATTGGGACAGATTTACTTCATCCAGCTTCCTTGATTCCCTCTCCAACTGCTCTCATTTTAGTAATTGAGGCGTGAGGGGAAAATCTGTGTCGGTAACTGATATAGATGCTCCTTTTATTAATATTTGTTCTGCTGGTTCCCAAACACAGCGTCAATGAATATTCATGTTCCTACGTGAACACAGGCACACACACAATGTGAACATCTATCTCCCTCTCTCTGCCTACGTTCCTTGTCTATGTGCCCTTTCCTGCTTCCCTTGTAACATTGTGGGTCGAGTTACCCTCCCTGTACTGCAGCTATTCCCCTGTGTTTCTGAGTTTGCCTCAGCTCCCATGGCCCAATTCAGAATGTGGTTAGAATGATCTCCCACTGGGAGTCCCATGTTTATGATTACAGTTAAATGGGGTCCCATGTCATCTTTTAAATACATCAAACCTATTTTATCATCACAGGTTGGGGTTTGGTAATCCCCACGTGCTCCTTACACACCTCAGGCTTCCTCTCTGTATGATCCTCGATAATACCCTTGGGTCTCTGAGTCACCAAGGTTATTCTAGCCTATTCAGTCTGTCCCCTCCCCAGTGTGTCCCTGCAATATCTGTAAATGCCTGGAGGCACTCATCGGCTGTGATTGGGGGGGTCGGCTCACACCCTCACCCTCTCATTGCAGAGACAGGTTCTGCTGTACACGTCCGGGCATCTTGGCCTAAAAGATTTTGGCCTAACACCATCTTCGGTGAGACTGTACCTCAACTAATTCATCCATATTCTCCCAATAAGGCCCATTACTACCATTTCTCTATCAGGCTGGGTGTTCATTCACCAACATCTATCGTACAGCCAGGTAAACGGTTCAGTTTGGTTTCTGTCAGTTCCCTTTCTTGCCCCCCTCCTGTCTGTTCAAGTTTGAGCTTTGATGCTCAGCGGTGCCATAGACACGGCCTTCTGGGCCTTACAGGGTGGTGGGTCATCCCACCCATTGCCGTCCCTCTGTCCATACGTGGGTGCTTTGTCATCTAACCTATTCCAGTCAGTGTCACCATCCTCACTGCCTTCTGAGGAGAGCGGGGCACCCGGTATCTCCCCCCACTGTAACTACCACCTGGGCCTTTGGCTTTAAGGCCTCACGTCTGAGAGCCACCACCTTCACTTGTTCCTGTTTCCCATAATAATGTAACACATCCTGTCATTCCTGGAATAAAACAGAGCAAAATGTGAATTTGGTTTGACTTGAAACATTAATAATTTGACATTCACTTTACATATCTTTAAAGGTGAAAATTCTACTGTGATTATTTAAGTGAATTTAAAGTGATCATACAGTGAAAATAACCCTCATAATCAAGGATAATGAATGAACTGAATAATATGTGATTATTTGTACAAGTTCTTGCATTGAAAATTCAATTTTATTTAATGCTTGTCACCCATTACACCATGGGCATTGTTATTAAGGAATAAAGTAATGGAAGGATATCAGAGAAAATAAATAGACTTTAATTTTAGCTTCACTGCAATAATGGACCAAAACAAGATTTGGAAATATGGGTAAACTACATAACAAAGTTTCCAGTGTCATTTTTGACATGAAAATTATTTTAGTTTGCAAGCTGTTTTGCACGAAGAATAATTGGAAATGAATTGTGTTTATGAATTGACCATTTAAAATATATTTTGAAGAGAATAATCAGATTTTTTTTGAGGAAATTAGGAAAGGAAATATATATGTATCCATTGGTATTAATAGTTTTAAAATGTTTAGAAGTTGACTGGGATTATTTGATTGAGAGAGGCTGCATGATTATAAAGACTAATTCACCTTTTTCATTGCATTGTTGGTTTCACTAGAATCTGTTGTGGTCTAAGCTCTTGTTGTGTGCAATGGACTCGCAGGTTAATTAAGCTATTAGTGAGAGTCCCTGATCAGGTTTCCTTTGTCTGTATGACAGTCTGTAAGTGCGCAACACACCTGCTTTTCTGAGGGGAAACAGAGATTCTTTTCAAAGGAAATAAGTGGCAGTTCTCACTGAGAATGTTTTCTACCACACACCATAAGCAGGGAAGGGTTTTTCTGAAGAATTTCATTGTCTATCTATAAACTGATGGTAACTGTGTTTGTCAGTTTGTGGAGGATTCAGCCCCTTTGTTCTGAGCTGTTTTTATACAAGCAGTTGGTTCATTCTGTCTTTGCCAAGAATGTTGTTTACTTTCCTCTTTTACTGTGATTCTGCAGGTTAGAATATTCTGAGAGTCAATAATGTTGAATAACTGAACATTAAATTATTTTGACTCTAACAGAGCAGTGGCTTTGTTTTCAGCTCATTATTCACTTTCCATTTCCTGTTGTGATGAATGTTAAAGAAACAGGCTCTGAGCAATGTTTCCATTCACTTGTGTTGGAGTCACTGACAGCCACGTGGTCAGTCAGTTTCAGGCTGATGGATCAGTTTCTCTGTCCTATTAGATGGTGGTCACTTGCTCAGTTTCCGATGGCTCACCTGAGCGTCAGTCCATCAGCTGCTGAAACCCTGCATCCAGCATTTGTTCCCTCTCACTGTGACTAATCCAATACAGTCCCAGCTTGTCTCCCACATTCACCTCCACATCCTCATGATCACCTCAGATTCTACTGTCTGTGTCCTTACAGCAAGTTGTGTAAGACACCTACTTCAGTTTTAACCTGATCGATATTATGTTCAGGAAGATCATTTTAAAATGTGGTTCACTGCTTTTAAACCTGTCCGTGCCTTCACCCTGTCCTCCCAGCGTAGTTCCACCCCTCCCTGAGGTATCTGCATTTATCCAATTCCAGCTGTGTCAGTGTTTCTTCTTTTATTCTCCTCCCTGTTGGTGGCTTTAGTTTCTGCTGCCTTGAACCTAAACTTGGTCATTCTCTTCCCCAATTCCCTTCAATTCTCCTCCATTCTATCAGCTCTCCTTAATTTCTACCTGTTTGATCAAGGATTTGGTTTCCACCCTTATCGTTGCCGAACTGTTAATCCAGAGACCCAGGTAATATTCTGTGGACCCTGATTCAAATCCCATCACAGTAGATGTGGAATTTGATTTCAGTGCAAATCTAGAATTATAAGCCTTTTGATGAAATTATTCTCAATTGTGGGGCTGTATCTGCAAAAGTCTTTAAACTTTCCTTACTCACTTCTGCAGTTACTGCCACTGCCTCTTCCCCAAATGTCTGCCCTGTTTCAGTCAGTATTTCACTCGTCTTACCCACATACTTACTGCCCCGTTGGTGTGGGGTTTCTACTACCCTGTGAGCTCTAATCTTCATTATTGCTGCTTCACTGGGAAAGTTAGCTGCTTCCACTAACTCTCTGACCTGTCCTTCATGCTCTACATGCCCCAGACAGGGTGATATACCCTTACCGAGCACAGGCCAACACATGGTCATGAACAATACCAAAGGCATGCTGACTGTACATGTGTACATGTTGACTCCCTGACCCCTGGCTAATGTCCGTGCTTCTGTCAGGGCTTGTGATGGTTCTGCCAATTCTGGAGAATTCTCCACAAAATTCCCACAGTAATTAAACAATCCTAAAGTTTGCCTTACCCCCTTCACGGTGTGGGGGTGAATAGTTTTGAAATCATGGTCTATTGTTCTGCTGGGATTGTCCCCTCTCCCTTCCTGATTTGATCTCCCTGATGTGATGTCCCAGGTACATCTCTCCCGACCTTCCCACTCTCTGTGGGTTAATTTTAAGCCCGGCCTGCCTGACCTGACCCTGTATTCTGTTTAATATCTGGATATGTTCTTTCACACCAACTGAGGTGATGAGGTGTTGGTAAGGTCAATGTGACTAACTCCATCAGCCATATATCGGTGGGATATAGTGGAATATTGTGGGATCCCTGAGGTAACTGGATCCAGATGTACTGCTTTCCTCAGCCAGTAAACGCCAGCTTATTCTGAGATTCCAGGTGCACAGGTATGGACCAGAACCCATTCACAATATCAAGGGCTGAGACTATATCCTTTTGCGATTTCAATCCATTAAATACAGTGGTGTGGTTCGCTAATGTCGGATACTCTTTAGTGGTGGATTTACTGAGGGAGGTATACTCAATAATGAGGTGGGATGAGCCGTCCGGCTTCTGTGAGTTATTCTGGGATAGTGTCGGTCTGACTATTCACTGCTTCTGTCGATCTGTTACTGTCACAATTACTGCCTCCTGGCCCCAGCTTTGATGGGATTCTGTTTGTGTGGGGAGTGAGAGGGCCCTCGATCTTTACAGGATCTACAGGTAATAAACCGCATTCCTGGTTGTGTTACCCACACTGCTGTTTGGGTCCTAGCTATACCTCCCCAGATTCCCTGACTGTTCCAGTCTCTCTGCAAGGTAACTACTCTGGAGATGTCGCCTCTCCTTTGATTCCTGTCCCGGGCCTGACCAGGTTGTTCCCATATTACAGTTTGTGTCTCTGCATCAATAGTTGGTCCTAACTGTTCGAAACTGACAACTCCCAGAATGGTCCCTTCCTCATCTTCCCACCCCCATATCTGAATATATTTTGCCATATCCGTCATCTGCGTCAGGAGAGGTTCATTTCATCCACCTTCCTCAATTCCCTCTCCAACTGCTCTCATTTTAGTAATTGAGAGGTGAGGGGCAAATCCGTGTCGGTAACTGATATAGATGCTCCTGTATTAATATTTGTTCTGCTGGTTCCCAAACACAGCGTCAATGAATATTCATGTTCCATAAGTGAACAGATGCACACACACAATGTGAACATCTATCTCCTTCTCTCTGCCTACGTTCCTTGGCTATGTGCCCTTTCCTGCTTCCCTTGTAACATTGTGGGTCTGGTTACCCTCTGTGTACTGCAGCTGTTCCCCTGTGTTTCTGAGTTTGCCTCAGCTCCCATGGCCCAATTCAGAATGTGATTAGAATGATCTCCCACTGGGTGTCCCATGTTTATAATTACAGTTAAATGGGGTCCCAGTTTAAAAACAACAAACTGATATCATCATCACAGAATGGGGTTTAGTAATCCCCCGTGGTCCTTACACACCTCAGGCTTCCTCTCTGTGTGATCCTCAATATTAACCTTGGGTCCCTGAGTCACCAAGGTTATTTTAGCCCATAAAGCCTGTCCCCTCCCCAGTGTTTTACTGTAATATCTGTAAATGCCTGGAGACACTGGTCGGCTGTGCACTGGGGGGAACCGGCTCACACCCCCATATTCTCATTGCAGGGACAGGTTCTGATGTACACGTCAGGGTATCTTGGCCTGAGAGATTTTGGCCTAACACCATCATCGGTGAGACTGTACCTCAACTAATTCATCCATATTCTCCCAATAAGGCCCATTACTGCCATTTCTCTATCAGGCTGGGTGTTAACACACCAACATCTGTCATTCAGCAGGTGAACTGTTCATGTTTGGTTTCTGTCAGTTCCCTTTGTTGCTCCCTACTGTCTGTCCAAGTTGACCTTTGATGCCCAGTGGTGCCATGGACCTGGCCTTCTGGGCATTACAGGGTGATGGGTGATCGCACCCATTGCCGTCCCTCTGTCCATACATGGGCACTTCACCATCTAACCCGTTCCAGTCAGTGTCACCATCCTCACTGCCTTCTGAGGACAGCGGGGCACTGGGTACCTTCCCCCCCCCCCCCCCCCCACCCCTCTACCCCCCCTCCCCCACTGTAACTACCACCTGGCCCTTTGGCTTTAAGGCCTCACGTCTGAGAGCCACCACCTTCACTTGTTCCTGTTTCCCATAATAATGTAACACATCCTGTCATTCCTGGAATAAAACAGAACAAAATGTGAATTTGGTTTTACTTAAAATAAGAATAGTTTGACATTCACTCGACATATCTATAGAGGTGAGAATTGTACTGTGATTATTTAAGTGAATTTAATGTGATCATATAGTGAAAATAAACCTGATAATCAACGACAATGAATGAACTCAATAATATGTGATTATTTGTTCCAGTTCTTGCATTGAAAATTGAATTTTATTTTAATGCTTCTCCCCCATTACACCAAAAGCATTCTTATTAGGGAATATCAAAGAAAATAAATAGACTTTAATTTTAGCTTCACTGCAATAATTGACCAAAACAAGATTTGGAAATATGGGTAAACTACATAACAAAATTTCCAGTGTCATTATTGACATGAAAATTATTTTAGTTTGCAAGTTGTTTTGCACTAAGAATAATTGGAAATGAATTGTGATGATGAATTGACCATTTAAAATATATTTTAAAGAGAATAGTCAGATATATATTTTTGGAGGAAATTAGGAAAGTAAATAAATATGTATACATTGGTATTAATAGTTTTAAAATGTTTGGAAGTTGACTGGGATTATTTGATTAAGAGAGGCTGCATGATTACAAAGACGAATTCACCTTTTTCATTGCATTGTTGGTTTCACTAGAATCTGTTGTGGTCTAAGCTCTTGGTGTGTGCAATGGACTGTCATTAATAGCTTAATTAACCTGCGAGTCCCTGATCAGGTTTCCTTTGTCTGTAATTCAATCTGTAAGTGCGCGACACACCTGCTTTTCTGAGGGAAAACAGAGATTCCTTTCAAAGGAAGTAAGTGGCAGTTCTCACTGGGAATGGTGTCTACCACACACCATCAGCAGGGAAGGGTTTTTCTGATGAATTCCAATCTCTATCTATAAATCTGATGGTACCTGTGTTTATCAGTTTGTGGAGGATTCAGCCCCTTTGTTCTGAGCTGTTTTTATACAAGCAGTTGGTTCATTCGATCTTTGCCAAGAATATTGTTTACTTTCCCCTTTTACTGTGATTCTGCAGGTTAGAATATTCTGAGAGTCAATAATGTTGAATAACTGAACATTAAATGATTTTGACTCTAACAGAGCAGTGGCTTTGTTTTCAGCTCATTATTCACTTTCCATTTCCTGGTTGTGTTGAATGTTACAGAAACAGGCTCTGAGCAATGTTTCCATTCACTTGTGTTGGAGTCACTGACAGCCACGTGGTCAGTCAGTTTCAGGCTGATGGATCAGTTTCTCTGTCCTATTAGATGGTGGTCACTTGCTCAGTTTCCGATGGCTCACCTGAGCGTCAGTCCATCAGCTGCTGAAACCCTCCATCCAGCATTTGTTCCCCCTCACAGTGACTAATCCAATCCAGTCCCAGCTTGTCTCCCACATTCACCTCCACATCCTCATGATCACCTCAGATTCTACTGTCTGTGTCCTTGCAGCAAGTTGTGTAAGACACCTACTTCAGTTTTAACCTGATCTATATTATGTTCAGAAAGATCATTTCAAAATGTGGTTCACTGCTCCTTCAGGACTTGGTGAAGAAGGGCTTATACCCGAAACGTCGATTCACCTGCTCCTTTGATGCTGCCTGACCTGTGCTTTTCCAGCAACACATTTTCAGTTGTAATTGTCGTAACCAGTTAATTACAAGTTACTGACAAAATATTTTAAGAGAAGCTGCTATTGATGGTGGAAATGCTGCTGGTTGGTATAAAAGAGGGCTAGGGTGAATACTGTACTCAGTTTTGATGAGAAAGTTGAACAATGTAAGATTCTTTTATCTTTGTTAATAAGAAGAGGCAGAGATTGTAGCTAGGACATCCACAATCATCCACCCTCACCCCCACTGATGTTCAGTCGCAGCAGTGCCAATCAAGCGGGCTGCTTTATTCCGGATGGTATCAACTTTCTTGAGTGTTGTTAGGGCTGCACTCATCCAGGCAAGTGGGGAGTATTCCATCACACTCCTGACTTGTGCCTGGTAGCGTTTGGACAAGATTTCAGAAGCCAGGAGTTGAATTTCTCTTGTACCCACTATATTTATGTGGTGAGACCAATTCAGTTCCTGATCAATGATTATCCCCAGGATAATGTTGCTAGTGGGTGTTCATTCATGGTAACACCATCGAGTGTCAAGGGATGGTGGTTTGGTTATGTCTTATATGTGATAGCCTGCATTTGTGTGGCATGTATGTTACTTGCCACCTGTAAGCCCAAGCCTGGATATTGTCCAGATCTTGTTGTACTTGGACTTGGACTGCTTCAGTACCTGAGAAGTAAATTATTTATTAACACTAAATAGTCACGAGATTATGCAAATTCCTTTTTCTATCAAATGTCATGGACTGTATCTTGTGGTCACTCTCATATTCACTTTCATTATCTTTCTATTTTCTTCTTAATTCAGACACAAATGTTTGAACATCGATAGTATAAAGTTACATAAATTAAAATCACGTCACATGTTTCTACAAGTAAACTAATTGAATGAAATACATTACTTCTGTATTGTCTGCATTTTGACAAAAAAGAATTCTCTTCAATAACTATTGAATGGCTCATTTATTGTCCTCAATCCATCAATCTAGGTATTATATTTCAGTCTTCAGTTTACCGACCTTAATGTACATCTAATCAACATCAGAGCAAAGTGTTTTTAAAATATTGAGTCAATTTATTTGTTCAGAATACAACATTTATTAGGAATTCACTATCCTTATAATAATTGTTGAATAATTTGTTTGTCTTTCTAACGTGTATCGTCAGATCCATATATTTTTTAATCCATATTTTAATTTAATCCATTGCAACAATGCTATTGTTTTCAGGTCAACTATCCCACAATGGAACCAATCATTTTGCATGCAACACGCTTTGTAAACTGACTTTTGCTCATTTGAACAATCACAGTAATCTCTGCTTTATGAATTCAGAAAACTGTAACGACTTTTCACTGCAATAATTCCTGTTCATGTCTGCACATTGCACAGTCATGTAGCAAAATTAAATTTCTCCTTCTTACAAGTGTATTGATAGATTTTCGAAAATCTAAGTGTTGCTAATATCTAATTATTGTTAGTTCAGTAGGGGGTATAAATGTTCAGTAGGGGGTATAAATGTGTAATAATGGCTCAGTACAAGAAGTAATGTGAAGATATTGCAATGTACAAACTCACAATGATTGTGAATATCAATTTTTATTTTAACCATGGAAACACAGTTGAATTGATTAAATTATATTTCATTTCAATGCTCACATTCATTGTATTTCTAATCACAATAAGAGCAAACTATTTCATGTGTCAAAATTATTTAAAATTCATGTCACTTTTTTATGGACACAAAATAGAATTAACACCCGTTTGTTCTTTCCTTTACCAATCACAGTGAAGTTTGAATTGTAGAATGCTAGACTGATACAGCATGGAAACAGACCATTCAGCCTAACTTGGCATTCCAGCCAGGTTTCCTAAACTAAACTAGTCCCATTTCACTGTGTTTGTCCCATACCTCTTTGGACGTTTTCTATCCAATAAACTGTCCAAAAGTCTTTTAGATGTTGTAATTGTATCAGCCACTGCCCTTCCTCTCACAGCTCATCCCAATATGTGAAACACACTGTGTGGAAAAGTTGCCCCTCAGACCCCTTTTAAACCTTTCCCCCTCACCTTAAATATTATTTACACCGTAGAATCTTTAAGACTGCAAAGTTATTAAACGTTGAGAGGTATTTAGAAGCAGCGTAATAACATTCATACTTTAATCAGTGATGTGAAGCAAATAAATTCAAGATGTTGTGATCATTATAATGAACAACAGTTACAAGTTGAGACAATGTTGGTTGAAAAGCAATTCAGTCGACACTTAGATACTTTCTAATCAACTCTGAGGTGTTTTGACACATCTCTGTTGAAGGTGGGAATTGAACCCATGGCTCCTGGTCTACTAGTACACACATTACCAGAGCCCTCCATAATATTCCCACGCAGGAATGGCAGGACTATAATCACATACTTACTGTGTTTATTCACAGGGAAAACTGCTCTGATATTTATAGTTATAATTGGACTAGGATTGTATTAGACAGTTCCAGTGTGTAATGGACCGATAAAAAGAATTAGTAATTTCTAATAATGATGGAACGAAGCAACAATGGTCTTAAATAAACATAAATCTCATGATAATCAAGTAAGTCAATTTGTTTGAAGCAGTTATTCATCTGCATAAATTAAAATTAACCTGCTTTTTAATGCACATGGATTGGAAATAAAGCATTAGTCATTCAATGTGACTACTCAGCGAAAAACAACTTCCCTCATTTTCAAAAAAATGTGATTTCTAAGAATTCAAGATTTATTGTAAAAGCATAGAACAAACATTTGTTAATTCTGGTTTATTTACACAAGGAACATGTGAAATTTAAATAATGCTAAACATGAAAAATACTTAGCTCTTATTGTAATAATCAGAAATGTAGCAATGTTAGAATTGAAGTGAAATACAATCAATACAAGAATGTAAACAAAACTGTGGATGCTGGAAATCACAAACAAACTCAGTAATTGCTGGAAAATAACTCAGCAGGTCTGGCAGCATCTGTGGTGAGAGTTGGGCCCAGTGACCTTTCTTCAGACTGCACTTTTTCTTACAACCAATTCAATCCAGCTAAGATTCCACACTTAAAATTATTTTTGCTAAGATTAAGAGATTGTAGAGTGCAATATTGTTTGTATCAGTTGATGTACTGAGACATAGTTCCACATATACAGCTGGAGATATTGGATTTCAACAATGATTACCGGTTAGATTTTGGTAATAATTAGTTTTAAAATGGCTGATAACAAATTTAAGAATGATGAGAAAACCCTTATTGCGATGTAATTGTGCAATATGTTGGAAAAAAAATGAAATATTTATGTGAAAAATAGTTAGCAATTTCTTAATTGATAAGACTGATTAATGATCCTTCCATTAATACGAGAATTCAAATGAAAGAGAATGAGAGAGTTAGAATGAGTGTTGGGTGAGAGAACTTTGGTTGATTGCAGGTGTGTTGACCTGAAAAGAATGTCAATATTTCATTATGATACTGTCTCTAATAAATAATGGACTGAACGAAAATGTAAATCTCATGATGGTGTGATAATTGAAATGACAATTAAATAATATTTAATATGAGAACGCAACACTTAAAATGATACAATATTTTCAAAGCAGTTTGTACTGGATATTCATTAAGATCAATAAACTCAGAATTAAAATATTGGTTAATTTTTTTAAAAAATCACACCTTAGAAGATTATTCATCAGAATTATTCTGTCATTGAAAAAACCTCATTTCTTCAAGAATTCTGCATTTCCCTCATTTTCTGTCTTTTTCCCACAGGGATCTGTACTGGAACCCTTCTGTTTGCGATGCAATTATATAGAAGTGACATGGATTAAAATCTAATTGGGTGAGTTAATAAGTTTGCAGATGATATAACGTTCAGTGCAGTTGGGGACAATGTAGAGTGTTGTCAAATAATGCAGCAGGAAAAAGATAAATTGCAGATATGGGCAGAGTAATTAAAGGTGAAGTTTAATCCATACAAGTGTGAGGTGTTTCACTTTGGAAGCTCAAATGTTATTTAAAAGTAGATAGTTAATGGCAGGACCCTAACAGCTTTATTATTCAAAGGGATCTTGGCGTTCAAGACCATGGCTCCCTGAAAGTGACCATGCAAGTAATTAGGTGGTTAGGAAAGCAAATGGCATGCTTGCCTTTATTGGTCAGGGAACTGGTTACAAGAGTCAGGAAGTCATGTTGTAACACTTTAACACTTTGGTTAAGGCATACTTAAAGTATTGTATTCACTTTTGTTCGCCATGTTCCAGGAAGGGTATGGAGGCTTTGGAGAGGGTACAGAGGGCGTTTACCAGGATGCTGCCTGGATTTGGAGAGGCGAGAAAAACTCAGATTGCTTTTTTGTGAAGTGGCGGAGACTGGGGGTAGACTTGATGGAAGTCTGTACAATCATTAGATACATAGATAGGGTTGACGGTCAGAAAGTTTTTCCCAGAGTTGACGTGTCAAAAACTATGTGACATGTGTTTAAGGTCAGGAGGGAAAGTTCAAGGGGAATGTAAGGGGCAATTTGTTTTGTACACAGGGAGTGATTGGTGTCTGGAATGAACTTCCAGGGTTGGTGGTGGAAGCAGATACATTAAGGCTCTTTAATGTTCATTTCGATAATTTGGAAGGATATAGACCAAGTGTAGGCAGAAGGGATGAGTTTCTTTTGCATTATGTTCAACACAATGTTATGGGCCAAATGGCCCATTCCTGTGCTGTACAGATCTTTGAGAGAAAGCTAATGTCTAACTCATATGACATTTAATCTAATCAATATTTAGCCACTGGTGTCAGAAATAGGAAGGAAATAAGTAGAGAACGAACTTGACTATAATCTAAAAATATAGTCAATTAAATTTACAGAGGTAATTTTTTGATATTTGTTCTGAATTATCAGATTAGCAACTTTGATGGAGATGTGTTTAAAATGTTTGCAGTTATTGATGTTCTGACCCAACATTACCCATGTTAAACTGAAGATTGGACCAGAAACCTGTTAGAAAACTTGAAAATATTCAGTAAGGTGAGATGCACATCATAATTTCTTACTGCCTATACTACAATAACAAAATCTTTCAGGTCTACACCAAAAAGCATTGATTTGCAGCCAATGCTCATTATAAATATCTGAATGCTACTCGTTTCAACAATCAAAGTAATTTCAGCCTCATCGATGAAGAGATATCTTAGACATTTCACTAATAATTACTGTTTATGTTGACACATTGCTCGTTCAAACATTAATGAGATTTCTCATTAATATTCAGTTCAATGATAGCATATTAATAATTTAGTTATTGTTAATATCTAATAATTGATCAATCCAGTAAGGGATATAACAGTGGAATTATGGCTCAGTACATTAACTGATGGAAAGATATTGTTGTGTTCACTCTCCCAATTATTGTGAATATCGATGTGTATTTTGATTTGATTTGATTTGATTTTTCTTCAACATGAAGATTTATTGTATTTCTGATCACAGTAATAGTTAAATATTTTAAAGCTAAAAAAAATTCAAATTTGTGACTTTTTTGTCAACAAGAAAAAAGAATTTACATGCGTATGTTCTTTTCTTTATCAGAGTAAATTTTGAATTGTTGGAAGTTTTACATGTGTGTAAGGAAGGGGAGCTGCCTGCAGCTGAATAGTCACATTGAATGATTTTTTTTGTTTTGCGATTACATCCTGCTGCGAATCATTCTAGTTATCTTTTCATTTCAGGAAAAACTGCTTTAAACATATTCAGCAGTTGTATTTTGCATGAATTTACAATAAGCGCATGGTATGTGTATTTATCTTTCTTTCAATTGCCATTATTTTAATTTTTAAGTAAGAGCATATGTGCTTAGTACCATATCACAGCAAACCCGTTTGGAAATATTGAATCACTTAATGTGTCAGTGTTCTAAAATAGATTACCAATTCATTGTTAGTCCAACAATCACACAGTAATTTAATTTAGGTTTTCTAACAAATATCGTGAGATTCACATTTCAATTTAAATCATTATTTCGTAGTGCCAATTTTACAAAGAAAAAATTATCTTTTATTCCAGGTCAACACAACCACAAACCAAGCAATGATTCCTCATCCAACACTGACAGGAAATATCTGATATCTTCTCATTTGAATGTTCACAGAAATCATTGGATTCATATTCAGCCTTACAAATGAAGATACGTCTGATTGTTTTAGACTCCAATTCGACATGTTGCGGATTGTAATATGACATTTCTAATCATTTTAAGTTTACAGTGACTAGCTTTAACACTAATTGTTACTTATATTTAATATGTAATCATTGATCAAATCAGTATAGTCGGCTTTAAGTGTGGAATTAAGTCTCAGTGACGTAAGCGTATTGCATGGTACTGTTTCCTAATTGTTGTGAATGTTGATTTTTATTTTAATGCTGAAATCCTTATTGATTTGCTGCTGTAGGGAAGCCCCGAGCAGCCTGCCTTGGAATTAAAACACAAAATGGTGGAGGGGAGATAAATAAGACGAACAGTCTGTTTCAGTCTTAAATTTAAAAAAAGAACATTTTGTACAATCCTACTCCAAGTCCATAAGTATGCTATTCCAGACAGTCATATTCCAGATAGTGATAAGGGAATGCAGGCACACAGAAAAATGACCAACCCTGACTTTCATTAATGAAAGAATAATTGTCCCAGTGAATGAATAAACACCAACTGCAGGAAAGAACCCAGCTAACTTCCACAGCGGCTGTCAGGGAAACAGACAGGGTTTGATTGTCAGAAATAGTTACTATTTTAAAGTTGCTCAGAACATTTAAAAAGTTTCTAATTACATATTCTTGAGAATCGTAAATAAGGCATAGTGAGAGGCCCAAAGGACTGCAGCAATTAATTTTGTAATGTGAGGAAATAAAATGCACAGAGATCCCATGGCCTGGAGATTATAGCACCTGTCAAACACTATTAAGCAATAGGAAGCTGGGGATATCCATAGCGATGTTCATCCAAGATTAGGTGTTCTACAGGATCGGGTGTCTGTATCATGAGGGAAGGACCGTAACCACATTGCATGTGGACATTGTAATACAGAAGGTGTGTAAAAATACTGTTTTTTACTGTACACGTTACAGTGTGTCATGGACCTCCCTTCCTAGATTGGCCTCGGGTGATGATCCCTGTATTAACTGATTGCAGCATGAGTAAACATCTTCCACTTGCCTGAGTTCGGCCTATCTCCTCAGTCTTCATTCCCTGTCAGGGGAAATCACTCCTACAGCTGTGGTGACATTTAAATTCAATACAAACACTTATTATCTGTGAAATTATTCCTTGCAGAGCGATATCATTTTCATGTTAATTTTTAAAATTTTTGTTTTCAAGAAAACAATGGAGGAACATCCATTTGTTATTTAGTTCAACTTATACTAAATTTTAAATTATTGAAAGGACTACACATGGGGGTGGCGGGGGGAAGAACAATTCTTCAGCTCAAATGTCACATTAAGTGACAATTTCCGTTTTTCAAATCACGTGACCTCCAAAATGATATTTATTTTAATTTCATTTTGAGGTAGTTTTATTTTCTTCCAACATTAGTTGTCAATGAACAATAATCACACAATTATTAGTTTTTGCTACAAAATGACTTCCTGTCCCAAATGTCATTAACTCGATGTTTAGTTCATAATAATACTCACTTTCCCACCCTCATGATTTTCTTCCTAGTTCTGACATTTATCTAAACATTTATCATGATAAAAATTACATTCATAAAATAGACATGAACCGACCAAAAAAAAGTTGAACGATGTTCAATTGTTGCTGAGATTTTTTAATTATTAAAGCCACGTTTTATATTTTAATTTTCAGTTTTTTAATCTTAATGAATATACAATCGACATCAGAGCAAAGTGCATTCAAAATATTAAGTCAATTTATCTATCAGGATTTTAGAAACAATTATCAATTACAATAATTACGCAATACTTTAACTTCGGCTTTATAACAAGTACAATGTGCTTTTAATATCTTCCATATTTCTTAGTGTGAGTGCTACAACATTAAAACCTGTTTGATAAGGCCAATATACCCACAAAAGACCAATAATTTCCATTGCAACATCATTTGTAAATATCTGACTTTTGCTCATTTGAAAGATCACAATCTTCTCAGCCATTGAAATTCAGAGAACACCAGTTAATTTACACTGCAATATTTCTCTTCATTTCTTAACATTACTCAGTGGAATAGTAAGAGGAGATACCTCATTATTCTTAAATTCACTAATAAAATATTTCAAATCGATTTGTTGCCAAAACCTAATTATTGTTCAATTCGGTAAGAGGTGTACATGTGGAACTATGATTTCATATAATAACTAATGCAAGGACATTGCAATGCACAATCACTCAATCATTCTGAATATTCCTTTTCATTTTAAACTTGGAAACACTTTTGAAGTGATTTGATTGGAAATCACTTCAATGTTAACATTTATTGTGTTTTTAATCACAATAAGAATTGAATATTTTTCACGTGCAAAATTATTGAAATCCCCATGAATTTTTTGAAGCACACAAAAAAGGGTTGGCATCTCTCTTCTTTCATTAAACAACCACAGGAAATGGTGACTTCTTAGAAATCGTATATTTCAGAAAGAATGAAACTTGTCTTCAGCTGAATAGGCACATTAATTGACCAATTCATCATTTTGTTCCAATTTATGTGTAGATTAAAAACATTGTAATTTGCATTTCAGAAAATGTGGAACTTATGAACATATAGAATAATTATATTCATTTTTATTTATAATGCACAGCAATCACACAATTCTGTCAAGTTGTCATTCCACAAGTGATCATAAAAATCATGTTAAATTAAGACATTTATTAACTCCCATCATTATTGTAAATTACTACTGAATTTTCAGAAGATTGCACACAGTATCCAACCATTTAATTCCAATCAAATTATCACAATAAACATCTGATTAGTTTTCAGCCCTGCGCAGCCTGGTTGGGAATGTTATGAAGGAATCTTGTGCAACTCTGGTCGTTTCTCTGTTACCAGACCAGAGGATACAATTTCAATTCCCACCTTGCACAGAGCTGTGCCAGAACAGCTCTGAATGTTGAGAAGAAAATATCTAAGAATCGAATGAATTGCCTTTCTATTCAACATTAGATATGTTTTCATTTGTTGTTCATTCCAATAATCACTGTATCTGCTATATATTTTCTTCAGTCCGCTAATAACAGAATGTATCTGATTCCACTCAATCAATATTCTTTGCAAAATATTTGATAATGTTGCACTCACAAAGATGAAATATGCAAAGTAAAGATACTCCTTGATTTTCTTTTGTTCTGAAGAACTGAGTTCAGACTGCACATAGAACTTGATACTTCAAAGGTATAAATATGAGAAAAAAAATTAAGTTCTTCTTCAGTTAAATAAACAAATGCCACTTCCTACTATATATCAATTTTTAGTTATTGATCTGTTTATGAGTTGTCTGAAATTTGTTTTTAGTTTTCCATTCATCTATTTATATTGAATGTAAGGTTGAAATGTTGTGAAAATATCCGAGTGCATTCATTTGAAAATTGAATTTGCATATTTCTCTCTAATCCAGTTTATTGCATGATGACTTAACAGTGTTTTGTTCAGCAAACCTAGTGAATACATAAAAATTGTCTCATCTTAAATAAGATCTTTCACACCCAGTTATCAGTCTGTTCCTAATTCATGTAAATATCTAAATTTATTGAAATCAATGTTCACACAAAACAATGCACATAAAGCGACACAAAGATATTCATCATCAGCTGATCACTATTTAGTGGAATAACCTGAGTGAGTATCTTATTGTTTCTAGGTCAAATGACAACAGTAAGCATTTATTTACTATTCTATGCAGTTAATGCAATTGATGTGCTATATTTCAGCTCAGTCGTTAATGTTGATTTATATTGTTTAAACCAATAATTCTACTTTATCACGGATATTGACTATACTACAATAATGTTAGGAAGCAAATCTTTGTCAATCTAACAATCTTTAAGCTCATTTTTTGTTGTGTGTGTACAAGAGACTATTCAAATTATAACCATTTTTATTACAAATTGAACAAATACTGCATTTTAAATTTGTGAAGTTCCTACATTTTTGCAAAAGGGTTAGCCTTCACTGTATATGTCACATTTAAAAAACTGCTATTTCAAATCATGCGTGCTACATAATGATTATTGTTTTCATTTCATTGTAAGAAAAGAACTGCTTGTTGATTTTTTTTGTCATTTCTATTCCAACATTATTCATCATTGTACAAAAATGACAATATTATTAAAATCACATATATGCCACATATCATTGACTACATTGTTCAGTTTCAAGCTCACTTTCATGACTTACTAATTCTCTTCCTAATTCTGACACAAGTCTTTAAACATTGATCATAATATTGATCATATAAATTGATGTAACATATCGCTACAAAGAATCCAGCGTATGGAAATTCACAATTCTTGTATTACGTACATTTTTTACTTAAAAGAAGATTTTTGCCCCATAATCACTGAATGGCTCATTTTCCTTCCATCCATAAAGCTCGGTACAATGTTTTATTCCTCAGTTTACTGATCTTAATAAATATCCAATCAACATCACAGCAAAGTGCTTTTGAAATATTGATTCATTTTAATTCTTCAAAAGACAGCATTCATTACCAAGTCATTGCCATTACAATAATGGCACAATTATTTATAAAAAATGTCTTTTTAACAAGTATAGTGAGATTCACATTTAGATTTAATTCATTATGTCTTAGTACTAATAGTACAGTATGAAAATACCTTTATTTTTCAGGTCACCTACCCCACAAAGGAACCAATGACTTCCCATCCAACCTCATTGCAAATATCTGATGTTTGCTCATTTGAATGATCACGGTAATCTCAACATTAAAATTCAGGAAAATGTAATTACTTTTCACTGAATTAATTCCAGTTCATTTCCAGACATTGCTCAATCACTTGCAAAAAGAGATATTTCATTATTCATTAATGCATTGACAGACTTTGATAATTCAATTGTTGCTGATTTATAATAAAAATAATACTTATTCAACCTAGTAGGTTGCGCAAATGTGGAATAACGGCACAGTACATGAACCACTGTAAAGATATTGCAGTGCACAATCTCTCGATCATTGTAAGTATCAATTTTTATTTTACCTGTTGAAACATAGTTGAATTCAATTAATTATATTTGACTTCAATGCTCACATTTATTGTGTTTGTAATCATAATACGACTTACGGATGTTTCATGCAACAAAATCAAATGGAAAAGAATTAGCATCTCTTTATTCTTTCATTCAACAATGGCAATAAATTTTGATTTTTTAAAATTTTGACATTTTGGAAAGAAGGGATATTGTCTTCAGTTGAATTCTTGCATTGACTCACTAATTCACAGTGTCCGCTACTTATTCTCTTTGGGTTCCTATGAAAAGGAATTAACTAGTTCTTCTGATTGTAAATTCCTGGAAAATATTTGAGAATGTTGTGGTTTTAAAGGTGACAAGGCTAAGTGATCGTAAGTCATCAGTTATTTTGTTAGAAAGAGCTTGATTCAAACATTTCGTACACACACACACACATTGTTATTCTGCTGTGTAACAAGGGGAAAACAAGTCGCTTTCTTCAGCGTTAAGTAAATATATGCCACTTCCAAGTGTTCATTAGTCAGGTAATTACCTACATTTGTTATTAAAAATTGCAATTCGTCTAAATATTGTTATGACCTTTGATCAAATTAAATTTTTAATTATTGTTTATACATGAATTGCCGGGATTTTGTTTTTTTTGTTTTCCATACACCTATTCGTATTGAATGTAAGATTGACATGCTTTGACAATATCATTTGAAACTTATTTTTTCGTATCTTTCACTGATTTTACTTATTGCATAAGATTACATGGTACCTCATGGGTTAGCAATGCTGCCTCACAGCGCCAGGGACATCGGTTTGATTCCCTCCTTGGGTGACTGTGGGGACTTTGCACGTTCTCCCCAAGTCCATGTGACTTTGCTGTGGTGTCCTCCCACAATCCAAACATATGCAGGTTAGGTGAGCTGGCCATGCTAAACCGCACGTTGTGTTCAGGGATATGTGTATTAGTCATAAATAAATGTGAAGAAATATGATCGGGAAAAGTGTTTGGGTGGGTTACTCTTTAGAGGGTCATTTTTTTCAAACAAATGGTCTGTTACCACACTGAGGAAACAGGGGTGCTTTCATAGCGTCGCTTGTATTAAGGTGCGCCCCGAGATCTAAGCCATGTTGGAACTGAAACGGAGGAATCGACAGAGCGGCTACAGAATGACATCGCATCCATTTGGTTTTCTTTAAATCACTGACGAGCAGGAAAATGTAAACGGGGGAGGGCGAGTGGGGAAGTGAGGCAGTTGCAGCTCTGGTAAAAGTCCAAAGGTTCATCTGAGAGTGTAATTTCTTTCATTGTTGTTGCTGATTGAATGAGCCACGAACGTGCGAACTGCTCCAAAACATGATTCAGGACCTCTGGTGCCAATTCTCGCGCGTTGGATAACGACAGACAGTTTCCAAATGAGGCCTTTCAGAGACGACTTTGGGGTACATTTGACAGACAGACAAGTTCAGGAATCCGTGGTGCGCTGTGACACCAGCGCATCAGCTTCTTCCCTGCCTTTGAACCGGGCCGCCTGCTCAAGGAATGCAAATGCGGTACTGCTTTTCGTGGATGGATCAGAAGGCGGAAACTACACTCTCAAACAGAATGGTATATGATCAGAACCAGGTTGGAGAAAAACTTTACAATACTTTGCACAGTCATTAAATGGAATTGCATTACATTTCACGAGGAGAGCAGATTTGTTCAAGCAAATTCGAAGACAGGTTTGCAGATGGGAAAGCAAGCAAGGAAGCTCCGTTCTTGTCCATGTGAAAGGCTGCAGTTGAAGAACAAAGCAGTTTCGCGTGTGATGCGATGAAAGAACAGTCTCCATTCGGTTCCAGTAAAAGCTCAAATTGTTTGGAACAGCACAGCTGTTGGCTATTTTCCGCGCGGGAGGCGAACACGATCATGTCAACAGAGACACTTTGAAATATTTGGCACTATCCCACACCACAGTTCATTCCCCGGGAAACAAGCCCATTTTTCTTTTGTTTCCAACATCAATATAGTGGGGACCGAAACAGCATTTTAACAAGCTGCAGCTTGGAGTTAAACAGCAGAAATGGCAGTGGCGGGATTTGAACCCGCGCCCCTGTCAAGACTGAAACCTGGATCCAGCGCCTTAGACCACTCGGCCACACTACCAGCCAGCCGGACTGCCCGTTTTCTTGCATTTCCAATTGTGCCCCTGCATAACAACAGACGCAAAGTCACATGAAAAGGGTTCCATGATCCCTCTCCGACTCGCACAGCGTCTGGGATGTGCCCGGCTACAATGTCAATGTCGCAGCAGATAATGATAGCCCATCAATCCAGACAAAAATCAATGGTAAGCTGAGTCTATCTTCTCAGACTCTTTTCAGCTACAAATGTATCTGTGAGTGCGTGATAATATATGTTCGCTTATTTGGTCAAATAACCATGAGCTGCTTGACATTACTGCAATTTCGAATCTTGCTTTGCTAAATGATTTCACCCATTGCTCGAATCAGGACGACTTTCACGTTTACACGGAACACGAAACACACCGGACCACAGGGAAAATGCACAAAGCTGAGCAGGCCGTGTTCCACATCATACCGTGCAGCATAGTTTCAGTCACTGTGTCTGTTTTGCAGAATAAGGGTCCCAAAGGAAGTTCTCTACCCTAAAACCGGAGGTCGCATTACATTCCGAGAGCGACAGATTACATTGTGAGGTTGCTCTGACCTCGGAGCCGGTTCGAGATGATACTTTCCGTGCCTTTTACCTTAATCGTGCAATTTGCTGCAGAGATGTTCACTCCTGGACATGAGCCACATCGATACCAACTGAGTCGGAAACCTGTGCGGGAATCGACGGGAAGCGACTCAATCCATTTTGCTAACTTCCATGGTGCTTATTAGAAATGGAGTTTCTGTTCACCTCAATCGAAAAGGCAGTTTCTGAACATAGTAACAGAACTCAAAAGGTAATTACCTCACCCCACCCCCACTCCGGAAGAGGTGCTAACTGCCCTTGATTGCTTTTTGTTCACGATGTGAAGATCTCTCACGCCTGAGTCACCTTCACGTCTCTGGTTGCTGAGTGAATCACAAAGAAGGATTTTCTCCAGAGCTGCAACTGCCTCACTTCCCCACTCGCCCTCCCCGTGAACATTTTCCTGCTCGTCAGTGATTTAAAGAAAACCAAATGGATGCGATGTCATTCTGTAGCCTCTCTGTCGATTCCTCCGTTTCAGTTCCAACGTGGCTTAGATCTCGGGGCGCACCTTAATACTAGCGACGCCATGAAAGCACAGGTCCAGAGGTTCCTCTGAGAGTGTAATTTCTTTCATTGTTGTTGCTGATTGAATGAGCCACTAACGTGCGAACTGCTCCAAAACATGATTCAGGACCTCCGGTGCCAACTCTCGCACGTTGAATAACGACAGACAGCTTCCAAATGAGGCCTTTCAGAGACGACTTTGGGGTACATTTGACAGACAGACAAGTTCAGGAATCCGTGGTGCGCTGTGACACCAGCGCATCAGCTTCTTCCCTGCCTTTGAACCGGGCCGCCTGCTCAAGGAATGCAAATGCGGTAATGCTTTTCGTGGAAGGATCAGAACGCGGCAACTACACTCTCAAACAGAATGGTATATGATCAGAACCAGGTTGGAGAAAAACTTTACAATACTTTGCACAGTCATTAAATGGAGTTGCCTTACATTTCACGACGAGAGCAGATTCGTTCAAGCAAATTCGAAGGCAGGTTTACAGATGGGAAAGCAGCAAGGAAGCTCCGTTCTTGTGCATGTGAAAGGCTGCAGTTGAAGAACAAAGCAGTTTCTACCCAGTTTCGAACTGGGGACCTTTCGCGTGTTAGGCGAATGTGATGACCACTACACTACAGAAACCAGCCGGGACCGCCGTACTGCAGCTCAGTGGCATCCAGCACTGAAAGTTGAAGCAATTCTACCTTTCACCTTTCTGTTTCCAATAGCTTGTTATTGTCCAGCGTAATTAACATCTTGAAAACGTAAAAAAACCATGTGAAGTTGATGACAAAATACAGACAAGGATGTCGTCAATATTTGGACCGTCGGGCGAGGTGGAATAAGCTGGGACGACTTTCCCCGCAGCATAACGGCTGCGACATGATCTTATGGAATGGCTGGAAACTGAGTATTTATGTGTTTTACCCAAGTTGGGGTGAGTTGAAAACTCGAGAGCATCGGTTTAAGGTGAGTGGGCTGAAATTGACAAAGGACCTGAGGCACATTTCCCACACAGAAGGTTGTGCGTGTTTGGAATGAGCTACCAGAGGAAGTGGAGGATGCTATTACACTCAGAAAATTGCAAAGGTAATCGGGTGAGTTTCTGGATAGGATGGGTTTAGCGGGATTGGGGACAAATGCTGGGGAACGGGACTTGTTTAATTTTGGCTCTGTGGTGAGCATGGACGAGATACACCGAAGTATCTGATTCCTCGCGGTGTACCCCAATACCGTCGTGTTGCTTACACCGGCTTTAAAGGATTACTTTTTAGCAGAGCTTGCCGTCGCAGTCTGTGGCACAATCGTTTAGTCTGTTCGACTGCTCACGGGAAAGGTAGTATTGTGAAACACTGCAGAAACGAACGACTTCCTTACTTTTGCTCCGACTGACCATACTCCGTGAAATTTTCCCAGACCCACAGTTGAGGATTTTTGCTGCTGGAAGTTACCTCAGAAACCCTGTTAACTCGTAATGTACTGAGCGAATCGCAAAACAGTAAGCATTTAACACGGAACACAAACAAAATTGGCATACCTAATGCATTTTCAGACGCAGAGATGCATGAATGCTAAATGTGAGGGAGTCCGAGGGCATGAGTCATAAAGTAATCTCACAACTAACAACAGTGCAATTCCAAATTATTCTTTCAAACACACTGCAGCCTTAGTGCACCAACACTTCCCAGGCAAATCTCAAAAGAGAGAAAAAAAGAATTTAATAAGAATGGGCCATAAAAAGTGTATTTCACCAATCACAGTCTCGATGAGATTACCTTTCCCTTCTGATGTCTCCAGGACGGAAATGAAGCAAATGGTAGAAATTCAATAACATATGACACCGAAATTCATTGGAACGATTTTCCCATTCGCCAGAAAACCAAATAATGACGAGTCCAGCCACTGCAGGACTTTGTTTCACAACAGCGATGAAATGACACTCTCCTTTCGGTTCCAGTAAAAACTCAATTTGCCTGGAATATAAAGCAGCAGTAGAGCTGTTTGCGATTTTCCGTGCGGGAGGTGAGCACTACCATGAAAGCACAAACACTTTGAGAAAATCTGCACTCTCCCACACCACAGTTAACTCTCCAGGAATCGTTCCCAATTTGTTAAAAACTCAATTTGCCTGGGACGAAAATCAGCTTGAGCCCGCGATTTACCGTGTGGGAGGCGAACACGATCATGATAAGATGGACAACTGACCCCCCTCTCCTAAAGCAAACTCCCAGGCCTGCTTTTTATTTGAACACGCCGCAGCCACAGAAACTGCAGTGGAGGGACTCGAGCCTAAGCTTCTTTAGTAATTGAGTTGTGAAGCAGGATCCTCCGGCTCCTTGGCTCCCCTTCATATGGCTAATTCGGTTCGAATAGTGAAATTTCCTGTGTCTGATCCGCAGGAGACCCTGCAGGATTTTCAGACAGCGCCATCCTCCCTGTGGCATGTACGTGCTGGATAACATTCTGTTGTGTCATGTGTCCCGGCTTTGCCAATATCACCGTTGTTTACCTCCCTCCATCCTGTTGGTTGAACTGTGATTCCAGTCAGAAACACAAACGTGTAACAAAACACCTTAGCTGTGCTGGCTCTCTGCAGAGATAAATGTGCTTCTCTTTTTGTATCATTCTCTTGCCTTCTCCCTGTAACTCTACACATTTTTACTTTCAACATGAACATTGAATTCGTTTTTCAACAACTCGATTGAAACTGGGTCTTTGTCAATGTCAGACCCTAACCACTCCCTTTGTGAAAACATTCCTCCTCATGTACATTTTTCTTCTTTTACTCATGTCTTTAAAACTCTGTAGAATCGTTCTCGATCCTTTCAGGCGTAGGGAGCATTCCCCCTTCCTTATTCCCTCTGTCTAACCCACTCATGTCTTGGAATGTTTTAACAAGGCCAGCTTTTGGCCTTCTGCTCTCCAAGGAGACCTGTCCCAACTTTCCAAATGACCTTTATTGTTGACATTCCTCATATACCACACCATTCTCATCAACCTGTTCCGCGCTGTTTTCAATCATTTCCCGTCCCCACTTCCTAAACCTTCACCCCCAGAACTGTGTGAATATCCAGATGGTGGATTTACTCAGAGTGGGGTTCTGTGGGAGAACATCCTCTAACACTTGTTTCACTTTCACCACATGTGGTACTGTGCCATGCCCACTACAATGACACTTCTGATCCCAAAACTCAAAGGTATTTCAAAGGGTGCAACTTAATGATTTACATCTTTTTATCAAACAGTTGATAGGACGACCGAGCAACAGTGAAACCAAACAACCAAGGCTCGATGGCGATTTGAAGTCAGACATTCTCCCATGCCAGTATTAACACCAGCTTCTAAGTGAAGATCATGCCCTAGACGCTCTTACATTGCCAACACCAAACCAGCTGAGGTTTGTTCAGGTCCAACTACATCCCAGTTTGTTCTCAGATTTCTAAGCATCCAAGTATATAAAGAATATCGCCTTGTCATTCCATCTCCTTGTTCACGGGACAGTGCTGTTTATCCCTTCCGTTTGCACTAAGTTGTCTCCATCGGCAGAGTATTCAGCTATTTCCCTCCACCGACAAGCAGTGTGAGGGGAGGCAAGCGCGGTTACACTCTAAAGCTCGCTCTCATCGGTACAGCCAGTTCCATCAAGTGCTGGGAATCAGCAAGTTTGATTGGGAGCTTCCTGCAAATATTATTTATCTGAGAAGCGATAAAGATGTTGAGCTGGCGGGTAAGACACAAATGGACTCCGGAATCTCTACCCTCAGGTAAATTCATCTGAGGGCATTTTTGTGCAGCCTGTTTGCTGTTCAAAATCCATCTTCACGCAGCAATCCTGCAGAAAGGTTTTTGTAACAATAACATCGGCTTCTTTGCTGCAATCGGGCAGCAGTGAACATCTGAGCCCCAACTTTCCCAGATAAAGACAATCCCAGTGAAAGTCTCACTCACTGAGAGCCATCCCCACGTCCCTGAGCTGCGGGGCTGCAGACAGTTGAACGCAGAAGGTAGGGTTAACAATGAGACTTTGTTTCACCATCAGCCACTCTGTCCCAGAGACAGGAAGAGGGACAGCATCAATGTGTGGCGTCACTCGCGCGCCGACAGAAGCTGTTCAGCCCATCGAGTCCATAGCGACTCTCTGACGCTTGTATATCCCTGTGGTTATTCACAGTTGATGATGTATGTCTTAATAATGCCGTGCTGTCCCTGTATCACAATTCTGTCTCCAACAAATTGATCCAATTGTAATTCACAGATTTTCATTTCACAGGGAGAACACTGCTGTGTGAAACGGCGTGGGGAATAACTGCAGGGCGTCATGCGCATATAGCACTCTACTACATCTGATGTGTCTCATCTTCACCAGTTTATTCCCAGCTCTGGCAAGAGATTTTGTGAATCAGATCAGAGCACACCGACAGAGAACAGGAAAAGAGCTTCCAGAACTTCACAAGTGTGTTTCCTCATTTGTGTAAATTTCCCGTGTGTATCGGTATGAAATATTCATTTCAGATACATTGAATGAAAGGAAGCGGAAAGTGAAACAACATGTAATGCGTAGAATGGAGAATTATTATGGAGAAACACTGGCGGGTACAGTACACACAATGAAACATGGAATTGTCAACGAGTAGAGGATGTTTTCAATCCATTAATTTCATGGTTATGAGCCCAAAACGCTCCGACTGGGCCGCTCTGTTAGCGCTGACAATAGCAGTTTCACACAGACTTCAGCTTTTTGTCTGGCTTGTGGCATGTACCTCAGAGGATGATTTCAAAAGGTCTTCACGATTATTGTGTGACACACTGTGGTGCAGATGTGTCCCGGTTGTGTCAATGCAACCTGTGACTAACTTGCCACATTCCGTTAATTTAACTGTGATTTCACTCAGAATCACAAAATATGTCACAGTGCAAAGTGAGGCCATGCAGCCCACCTTCGCTGTGCTGGCACCAAACAATAGGGAAGCGTCTGTGTAGTTTGATTGATTGACTTTATTTGATTGTCACGAGAACCTGAGTACAGTGAAAAATTTTGTTTGCGATTGGTAAATGCAGATCATAGTAATCAAGGGTATGCAGATCACAGCATGAGAAAAACAACATTTTGGACAGATTAAGGCTTTCAGGTTACTCCGCACAGGACGTGCACTCGGCAAAATCCACATTAACTGGATCAGCATCATTTGATGTTAGGGAATCCATTTCTCCTCTAGTAACGGTCTACAAGAAGGTACTGTTGTGTGTCTTTAAGCTTCGGTACCTTAATGTGACCTCGATCCATCACAATTATACCTGAGTCCAAAATGGAGCTGGATGCAAAACCCCAGGGCTCGCACTTACATCACCCACCCGAGGCGATATCACACCCAAAACCAACAAGCCAGAACCGCAGCAGAAGCATGATCCATAAATCAGGTGAATTTCCTTGTTTTTTTTTAAAAAAAGGTTCTTCTGTTGTTTCGGAGTGAAGGCAGCACTGAGTTTTAATAACAGCTCCTTGCCGCTCTGACTCCCGGTTCCCAGGAGGATGTGCTGGTCAGTTCCCCCACGAGCGGGCTCCCACCATAGGAGCTGAATGAACTCGTCTTCTATTAGCAATCAGTGTCGTGGGAGAGCAATGTGTGTCCGCTCTTCAGTTTCCTATCAACCAGATTAAGGCTTATGGAGCGCGGGAGGGGGTTAGAGGGAGTGGGAGTTATGGAACTTCTGGAAAGCTGAACAAAACGGAGATTGTGCATGCACAGGAACTCATTCTTTTGGGAACCTTGTGCAAATACCGCCATCTGAGACAGGTAGAAAAGTGCAGAACTGCTGGGAAAGAGAGAATCTCTCGCAGTCATCGGGAACATGTCTGTGTCCTTCTCGAAGTCACAGCGAGGGCTCTGCTGTCTGACTCAGCACGGGATGTAACTGTCGCTCAGTTACACTGGAACTGATGTGTATAAGCTTTATCACGTTACCCCCAGTTCAGAGAACAGATCTCACAGCTCACATCATCCGAGAGTGACAGGGAGCAGGAGAAACCGATTCAGACCATCATCTGAACACCTCCTGGGGAGAAAACGGACGTGGGAGAGCAAACAGTCCGGACCAGTGCTTGTTCCCAGCATTTACAATCTTGGTCTGTGTGACAACAAAAGCAGGAACCAGGAACTGCTTATCTTGTTTCTTAAAACAGGCGTGAAAATTTGCACAGCATAGATGCATCTACCTGCTGTTAGTGAAAGGATGAACAGCACAGTACAGTGCACAGAGTATGGTCTGATCTCTGGGTTATGGGCTCAGCACGCTCCAACTGGGACCCTCTGCTCACAGGATTTGAACACAAACAAAGGAATGACTCAGTGACAAAATCTGTTGAAACGGATTCTGTGAGGAATTGAAAGCAATGGAATGAGAAGCCCCACTAAGAGCGGGATGTAACATTATCTGTGAAGGGATTGTTTTCCAGACACGAGGAGAGAGCGCAGTGCTGTTTCCATGGGTCAATCAGGATAGATAGATTGAATCAACGTCGGATGTTATTGTCGGGTGTCCTGTCGCTTAGACATACTGCACCTCTTGCACAATGGTGCAAAAGTTCGGACGTTTTGTGTAGAGGGGACAACTTCAATATCGTTAATGAGGCAAAATGCACAAATGAGCAAAACAACAAAGCAACCACAGAAACTGGTGTTAGGTGACGAGGTAAATCTAATGTAAACCAGCAAAACACAAAGGATTTACCCCGTGCTGTATTCTGCTTTCTTTGGTGTTCTTTGCCGCTCTGGGTAACAGTTCAAAATGTTCGATATTTGTCCCATAAAACGTCGGATCGTTTCATTGGTTTTAACAGTGTAAAAATACCACATTCAAACTTGATAGGGGCATAATTTAAACTAATTGGCCGAATTTGAATTTGTTTTTTTTGTATCCATGTATCGGAATTGATTATTCAGAAAGAAAAAAATCATTTCAGAAGATGATTCCCGAATTATTGAAAAACCACGTGCCAGCACACAAGGAACGAATTTAACAGGGACAGGGATTCTGGGCTGCGTGGATAGAGAGGCAAAAGTGACTCACTCACGAATTGTTCAGCGTTCATCGGAAAGAAATTGCATAACACCAGCAACTGAACATGTTAAGTGTAAGAGCTGGTGGTGTTGAAAGGTGCAGCAGCTGGTTCTCCGTGAAATACTTCAGATTGTTCATGTACTGAGCTGTTTGTTTTAGCTTTGCACTAAATGGAAGCCGGTTAGCTCAGTCCGTTGCTAACTGGTTTATGGGATAAAGTGAGACTAACAACGTGGGATTAATTGTCGCACTGTCTCAGGTTGCCATAAGGATCATCAACTCCTCCGCTCACGTGATCTGTAATACAATGTGACTCTAGTGAGTAGGAATGGACCTGTCGATGTCAAACATCATTATCATTGCCATCTGTTGCCTTGAACATTTTTCACAATGTTCATTTAATACTCACTGATCTCTGTCCGAAAAATCCAGCGACAAGACTTGTCCTTATTTCTGTTTGAACCCTCTGTTCCACACAGCAGCAAAACTATTTGTCATGACTTTACCAGATACGCTGACAACATTCAATCTACCCAAAGAGATAAAACTAATTCCTTTCGAATGGTTGAATGAGCTGTGTGAGTTTGCAGCAAAGAGGATTCTATGAAACGAGTTGAACAGCCTTTCCAAGAATGTAATCCAGTGCAGTGTCAGAGATTTGAAAAAGGTCATCATGCTAAAATATCACCTCTGTTTCTCGATCCACATATGGATAATTACCTGGTGAATATGTGCAGTTTTACGGTTAATAATTGACACCCTTCCCAAAGACTGAACAATCCCACAAATCAGAAACTGGCGTTTTCGAATAGATTCTGCTTTATTTGACATTATTCTTCAACTACACTTCAGTCTGATGCTCCAATAATTCCTGATCAACGTCAGTAAAAGCAGCTTTAGATAAGGATTGAAATTATAACTGCGGCATGTTTACCAATCGCTGATCAGTTGCTCCACTAGAGCCACAGGCAGTAAGCCTATAACGTGCCCTACTCGTACCTCTGGGACCTTCGACCCGCCTGTTCTACTTTTGCTGTGGTTCTGGAATTAATGCTAAGGCAGAGAAGGAGGAGGAACTGATATGGACCTGTGACTATTCGAGCATCAGGTTCAGGAACCGGGACACAGAAAAATGGGATTGAAAACTGGGTTTCTGTGGCTCGCTGTGTTGTTTACAAGGTGATATTATCGATGTCGCAGGGCTTCTCATTGGGTCGACTTCAATTTAGCACAGAATTTGATTCATTGACACTTCCCGAACTTCCTTCTGCAACTTCCTACCGACAACATGAAACATACTGCACTCATCATCAATCTTCACCAGGGGTACATCCAAGGACATGTTGCACAGTTTTCGTGAATACTGAAGATATAAGAATGTTATACAAGAGTAAGTTAAATTTCAGTTTAAATTGTAAAGTGGTAAGAATCCAGGGCAAGATACTGAATGTCCCAAATTCATGTTTATTACTGTGGCCAGAACTCTAGCCAGGCTATGGGGAAATCTGTCCCTGAATCCCCAATGCCTTCACGGCCGTTTGCTCCATGTGCCCAGTTGGAAACCTGTGTGAAGGAGCATACAGTCTGATAGAGCGCCTGGGAGAATCCTCCACTGTCTGATCTAAAGCTACAACAGGAGCGGTGTATTCCAGCTCTGAGAGCAGTGGGATAAAGGGGAGGACCTTGGTATTCCGTGGTGTAGATTCACAGGGTCCTCATCATGTTATTGTTTAAAACCCTCTGTCAGAAACAGCACAGACAGAGAGGAATAGGAGAGGGCCATTTCACCCGCCAGCGCTACCGCGCCATTGGTTATCATCATGGCTGACCGAACACCTCAATGTCTTTTCCCAGCCCATCCACAACAACCTGTCGCCCAAAGGGAAAAAGACACTGAATAAACCGAAAACCTCTGTGTAACTGTAGGAGGGAAATGTGTTTAGAGACAGTGGGCTTCTGCAGTGGGTTTTATGAAAGAACAGCCGATTGTGGGCTGATCATATTTCAAATGATACGATTCCTTCAAAACTCACCACCCAGAAAGTGAGGAATCTTCTCTGGTCAGTAGCAGGGACGAGAATTCCAGACGATGGGAACTGGTGATGAGTCAGTGGAACAATCATTGATTCAGCTGAAATCTGAACTAAACTCCGATTCTGGTGGGACTCAAGCCCACAAACTTTGAATCGCAATCTTAACAATGCAGCAGATGTCCAACACGTCTCTCATTGTGCCACAGAGCTGCGCTAGCCTCCATTCTACTGCACCCAAAGTTATGGTGTTCAAGTCTTTCATCAAACATCTGTTTATCCTCGCCTCACTTTCCAGTAACTAGTCTTTATCCGTGCATGCTCTAGCTCCTAAAGTGTACGGCCAAATACTCCTGAAGACACCACACGTTCAAAGAGTGAGGTCTACACAAACAACACTCAGGATGTAAACATTCTTCCTAAATCTTCTCTGAACATCCTCTCTCTAGCATTTCATCTATAGCCCTGGTTATTAACACTTCCCATAAGCAGTTTCTTCCTGTCACACATATCTATCCCCTTTCTGTGCACGTTAGTAAATTCCTCTCTCAGCTTTCTCCGCTCTCAGATAAAGAGCCCCAGTCGAGCTTTGCAGTGGCGAGAGTGGAGTGCTTTAAAAGCACAGCAGGTCAGGCAGCATCCGAGGAGCAGGAGAATCGATGTTTCGGTCATAAGCCCTTCATCAGGAATGAAGATTTTGAGTCGAGATTGAGGGAGAGGAATGGGGTTGGTGGTCAGGTGATGGGAAAGTGGATGAAGGTGAGGGAGAATGTGATAATTCAGAGGAGGGATTGATGGACGTGTCCAGAGAGCAGTGGCTAATTGGGACTGGGATAATGATGGGGAGGCGAAATGAGGAAGCTGTTGAAATAAAGATTTATCCCGTCTGGTTGCAGGGTCCTAAGGTGAAATATGAGACGTTCTTGGTCCAGGCATCGGCTGGTAATGAAATAGCGGTGGCTTGTACCTGAAATATGGATTCTCCTGCTCCTCAGATCGTGTCTTACGTGCTGTGATTTTGCAGCACTACACTGTCGACTCTGAGCTCCAGCACCTGCAGCCCTCACTTTCCCTTATCTTTGCAGGAGGAATGGTCGAGCTCAGGCACCACCTTGGTAAATCTCCTCTGACCACCCTCCCGTGCAAACACACGTTTCTTGAAGGCTGTCAATCAGAACAGAACAAAATTATCTAAAGAAAAGCAGACATATCTGAACAAAATCAGCAGGTTTAGTGCATCTGGGAGAGATATCCGAGCCAAACCATCCACCTTTGGAACGAATGATATGTGGAGGTGGGGCAGGAACGTGTAAGAAGGTGTACAGTATCTAAAATAATTGAACTCGATACTGGGTATTGAAGATTGCACAGTCTCTCAGCAGGAAATGACGTGCCGCTCTTTCAACTCGCGCTGTGCAATGCGGGAGGTCTGCAGGAGACCAAACTGAAATGGAGACATGGGAACACAGTGGGGTGATGCAGTGACAGGAACCTGGAAGCTCATGGTCTTTTTTTTCTTGCAGATAGAACGTAGGTGTACACATGTTTGTCACCCGCTCTGTTTTTCTCTCCCCAGTCTGGACGAGATCACATTGTGAGCTGGAAAATCTATTTGCTAAATTGAGTGATGGGCAGATAAATCAATGAACCTTTCACAGTGAGGAGAGACATCATAAACGATCAGCATTACACCTTCTTGGATTTCGTGGAATGTGCCATATGGGGAAGTGCTGGAGGTCAAGAAGGATTGGACGATGGCGTACAAAAAGAAAGTTTCCTGCATAGTGCCGGTATTCAGTGGTATGGGCTAGTGGGAAAGGGCAGAATGTATATCTTCCTGAACTACCTGCTCTAAAAAAACAGCTCACTACAGAGCAAAAGTATTTAATGATTTTCATTCCAACACTGACACTAGGTACAGCTTGCAGAAGTCACGTGTTTGTGCTATCGCTGTCACTCTGTCTCCCCGGGAGCAGTAGTACTCCCCCACGTTGATTAAAACAGAACAGTTCTTCCTGTGAAATGTCCCTTCGAGACTGGAAGGACAGCTATTAGTAACAATCACTGAACTGTCCAAACTTAATTTCAAATAACTTGACCCATAGCCTTGTATGTCTTGGCATCCCAAATTCCAATCGGAATATTTCGGAAGGTTATGGGGATTCCTGCCTCTCCGATCCTTCCATACACTGGATTCCAGATTTCAACCACCCACTGTTTGAAAACGGTTTTCTCCGTCACTCTAATCTTGCCGCCCCTGACCTTGAATCGATGGCCAACCGTGATCGAAGCCTCCATCAAAGTGTAACATGTATTTCAATCTACTCTATCCATATCCCTCAGTTCTTTTTTACATCTTAATCGTGCCCCCCACAATCTCCTCTGCTCAAAGAAAAACAACTCTACTTTGTCCAATCTCACTTCTTCAGCCCAGACAATAACTTATCAAATCTCCCCTGCATCGTTTCCAGTGCGATCACATCCCTGCTCTAATATAAATGGCATAGCTACACACATTGGTCTCGCTTGAGCCGAATGAACAAGTGAAATAAATGATGCGCAATTCGACAAAAAACTGGTGTTTTTTTAAAATAAAGTTTATTTTCCTCAATGCTGCCCTGTGCCCTTTTCCTGAGTCTGATGTTTCAATAATCGCTGGTTCATCTCAGTGAAAGCAGCTACATGAGGATTGATCTCACACCCGGGGTATCCGAATGGATCAACTGGTTTGAAGGTCCCGATGGTGAGACTTGGGCGTGGTCACCCAGCAACAGTGAACGCAACAACACCAACTGAACCGGGCCAATGTGAAAATGATTGTAAGGGAAATGGGAGGGGGAACGTAAAAGACCTAAGTGATTGCGGGAGGGAGGAAAGACTCTGAGAAGGGGTGAGTCTAAATCCTGATATATGACTCGCAGAGATGTGTGTGTGTGTGTGTGAGAGGGGTTTGTTGGCAAAGTAATCATAATGTCGGAGAATGTTTTCAAGTAAAATAAACTAATTTCTTTCTGTGCTTCCTCTGCGTGAGTCACAAGGAATAAAATGCAGTGACTCGGATTCCTACGAGCTTACTGCGGCCACAATGCAGAATATTTTATCATTGAAACCATCACTGAGTCATGCAGAGACACGCGTTTAAAAACAACAATAATTACAGTGACAGAATATATGTTAGGAAGAGAAGCAGATGCACAACAATATTTTAGGCGAGGGACAGGAGGTATGTGGGAATTCAGAATTGGCTGAATTTTAAATTCGATATCCTCAGACGCTGTGGTGGTTCCATCAGACTGCATGTTGAAGACTGAGTTTGATGGATTTCAAGAAACAGAAAGTTTCAGAGGATAGTGCGAGATATTGGTGCAATGTATGTTTCAATAGCAATGAGTTTTAAAATTTTGCTTCACTAACTTACCCACACAAGGAGGTTCCCATTGCTGCAGTCAGTAGCATAACCCCTGTTCATATAACCAGAATCAGGCAAACCTTGTGGCACGTCCGCTAACATCAACCCGGAAGTGGGGGAGGAAATGAGCACGTGAAGCTATTCTGTGGCACCAGTGACAAAATTTGGTAAAGGTGCGGTCATTGAGTCATAGAGATGTACAGCATGGAAACAGACTCTTTGGTCCGACCCGTCCATGCCGACCAAATATCCCAAGCCAAACTAATCCCACCTGCCAGCACCCTGCCGATATCCCTCCAAATCCTTCCTATTCCTATACTCATCCAAATACCTTTGAAATGTTGCAATTGTACCAGCCTCCACCACTTCCTCTGGCAGCTTATTCCATAGACGCACAACCCTCTGTATAAAAAAGTTACCCCTTAGGTCTGTTTTATATCTTTCCCTTCTCAACTTATATCTATGCCCTCTAGTTCTGGACTCCCCGACACCAGTGAAACGACATTGTCTATTTATTCAAGCGTGTGAAATGCTGAGGATGGGAGTGCTTCTGGTCAAAGGTGAGATGGAAGGACATCTTGGTCTCAATTTATTATATTATTAAGGTTCAGCAGCAGCATTAACCAGCACTGAGGATTGGCTCAGAGGAAGCTTACTGGAGCCTTAACTGAGAGGCTGATGTATTGAAAGCATTCTAAGAGATTATCCTTAACAAAGTGGAAGTTTGTTACTTTGACAGTAAGAACTGATTTTGCTCACATCGTCTCCACATCATTCTCTTGCTCCAGTAAACACTCCAATCCATTGTACATTGCTTCCAGGAACGCGTAGTATTCTCTCTCCGTCTGGGATAATCTAAATTGACAATGTCATTCTTTGAATGGAGAAATGCAGCAGGGAGTTGGTAGTGCAGCGGCGATATATTGGGCTCGTAAACTTTGGAGACTGGAACGTGGCAGTTGCTGTTATTTAAATTCGATGAAAAAATCTGGAAAATAAACCCAATCTCAGGAACAGAGACAATAACTTTATAGTGCTGAATACTCATTCATTCATGTCCCTTCGAAAGGGAAGTCTGCCGACCATAACGAGTCCTGTCAACATGTGACTCAAGACCCACAACAATGTGGTTCACCCATAAATTCTCCCTGACTAAGTTCAAGGCGAATGAAGAATGAAGAACTAATGGTCTTCAGACCAATGATAACAGCCTTTCGTGGGAAAATAAGGAAGCAGAAAAATATATGGACAACGGGGAAATGGGAATCATGCCTGTGTGGACTCGAATTCAACAGTTTATCAAACTAAGTAGACACAAGGATACCCGCAATGCCAAGAAGTCAGGGCCATGGGGTGACTGCAGGAAGGGATTCAATTACCCGCTGAGGTGTAAACTCACTTTCTCAGTCAGAATGCGCACAGGTCACTCATCACACCCATATGTGAGAAGTGATCACTCTGGAGAACAACTGACAGAGTGAACAGCAAGTTTACAAATAACAGCAGGAGGCCGATTCTGCTGTTATCGCAGCTGTTAACCCCAACCAGCAATGAACCATGTTTGTATGCGTGTTTCCAGTGGAGTTCCACTGTTTTTTGATGTGGACCAATGATTTAGACTTAGTTTTAGGAGCCATGATTCAGAGGTTTGCTGATGATTTAACAATTGGTCGTGTAGTTGACTATGACGAGGAATGTCAGAGACTGCAGGGATGTATCAATAAGATGGAAAGGAAAAATGGTGAATTGCATTGAATTCAGACCAATGAGTGTTAACGAAATTGGGGAGAAGAAACAATAGCAAGGAGTATTCTGTGTGGTGTAGACAGACAAATAGATCTTGGAGTGGACATTCATGGTCGCTGAAGGTCAATGGGCAGGGGAATTAGTTGGACGGACGTGCGTATTGTAGCTGCTGGAGATCAGAGTCAAGATGAGAGTGGTGCTGAAGAAGCACAGCAGGTCAGGCTGCATCCGAGTCGCAGAAAAAAAAGGCGTTTTGGGCTAAAGGCCTTCTTCAGGAATAAGGCTGGGAGCCTCGAGGTTGGGGAGATAAATGGGTGGGGTGGGGTTTGGGAGAATTTAGCTGAGACAGCAATAGGTGGATGGAGGTGGAGATAAGAGTGTTAGTTCGGAGAAGGGTTTGAGTGGATCGGTGCGAAGGAAGATAGACAGGTGGGACAGGTCAGTAGGACAGTGCCAAGCTGGAAGGTTGGAACCAGGGTAAGGTGGGAGGTGAGGGGAAATGAGGAAACTGGTGAAATCCACATTGATGCCATGGGGTAACTGTCATGAGGCAGAAGATGAGATGTTCTTCCTCCATGCATCGGGTGGTGTGGGAATGGCGGTGGAGGAGGCCCAAGACCTGCATGTCCTCGGGAGGGTGGCAGAGGGGGGAGTACAAGTGTTCGGTCACTGGGCGTTGGGGTTGATTGTTGCCGGTGTCCTGGAGATGTTCTCTGAAGCGCTCTGCAAGAAGGTGTCTGGTGGCCCCACTGTAGAGGAAACTGCATCGGGTGCAACGAATGCAATAAATGGCATGTGTGGAAGTGCAGGTGAATCTTTCATGGATGTGGAAGGTTTCTTTGGGCAGAGGGCACAGGTGGGGTTGTGTGGGTACAGGTTTTACAATTCTTGTGGTGGCAGAGGAAGGTGCTGGGAGGGGAGCGTAGGTCATTGGAGGGTGTGGACTTGACTAGGTAGTCATGGAGGGAATAGTCTTTGCGGAAAGTGGATAGGGGTAGGGAGTGAAACATATCCCTGGAGGTCAGTGTTACTGATGTTTTTTTAGAAACCCACTGACTCTCGCAGCTATCTGGACTTTAACTCCTCCCACCGCACCTCCTGCACCAATGTTATCCTGTATTCCAAACTCCTCCACCTCTGCCACATCTGCTCCAAGAGGACCAGTTCCACAACCGAACACAACAGATGACCTTCTTTAAAGTCCGGAACTTCCCCTCCCATATGGTTGAAGATGCCCTCTAACGCATCTCATCCATGTTCTGCACGTCCAACCATGAATCCCATATCTCCAAACACAACAAGTACAGATCAAGGACACGAGGAAGGTCCTCAATTCCATTCCACCAATCTCCGCAAACATCACATCATCTGCCGACATTTTCACTACCTCTAAATTGACCCCACCACCAGGGATATATTTCCCTCCACAAACCCATTCGTTTTCCTCAGAGACCTTTCCCTCCGTGACTACCCATACCCTCAAGTGACCCACCATTCCCTTCCAGCACCTTCCTCTGCCACCGAAGGAATTGCAAAACCTGAACCCACATCGTACCCCTCACCTCTGTCCAAGGCTCCATCAAAGGTTCACCTACACTTCCACAGATGTCATTTGTTGTATCTGCTGTTCCAGATGCGGTCACCTCTAAATTGGGGAGACCGGATATCTTCTGACAGAGCACTTCAGAGAACATCTCCAGGATACCTGCAAGAATCAACTCCACTGCCCTAAGGCCAAACATTTCAACTTCGCCTCCCACACTCCTGAAGATATGCAGGTCCTGAGCCACCCCCTCGCCACTCCCTCACTACCCAATGCCTCATCTTCTTCCTTGGGACCCTTGAACCCCATAGCATCAATGTGGACTTCAGTAGTTTCCTCATTCCCACTCCCTCATCTGACCCCAGTTCTCACCTTCCAGCTCAGCACCGTCCTCCTGACCTGTCCCACCTGTGTATTTTCATTCCCACCTATCTATTCCACCTTCCTCTCTGACATATCACCGTCAACCCCCACCTCTATCCACCTACTGCACTCTCAGCGACCTACTCCCCAAACCCACGACCTCCCATTTATCTCTTCACCTTATAGACTGTCTCATTCCTGATGAAGGGCTTTGCCCGAAACGTTGATTTTTCCTCAGATGCTGACGGACTTGCTGTGTTTCTCCAGCACCACTTTCATCTTGAGGGGAATAAGTTGATTGAGAGGGATTTTGGATTTTTCTGTTGTTGACCACAGAATGTTTCAGCTAGTAGAACTTTAGCAAACAACAGTTTAGGGAATAGCTCAAGGTCGGAGCACAAGTGTGGTCACTGCATTAATCAACATTTATTAAGTTTTTAGATTAAAGATGGAGGGCTGAACTATGCAACTTTGCCCATCAAGACTGAGTCACCACTCACTGAGTTTATCATTGATTCCTTTCGAAGTCAGGCCGCTATTGGCCTTGGAGGGGAACTTGCAAATCGTGGCGTTCCGTTGAATGTTCCAACCTTGTTCCGTTCGTCAGTACAGCTGTTCAGCTTTGAATGTTCGGTCAAAAATACTCGGGTGTCTTACTCCAGTGCATCGTGTAGTTGGTGCACTCTGCTGTAATTGTGCCTTAACGGTGAAAGGAATAAATATTCAGGTTTTAAATCGGGGACAATCAAGTGACTGCATTGTCGTGGATGGTGTCCAGTTCCTTAAATGTTTTTGAAGTCACACCCATCTCGACAAATGGAGAGAGTCCTGTTCCACATCTCATTTTTATCTTGCAAACAATGGAGGATTCATGGAGCAATGAGTTGAGTTTACAATCCGAAACTGTCTACCAACGGACATGTTTTTGTTGTGAAAGTGTTTATATCGCCGTTATCAATCCGTTTTTCCCAAACTCTAGCTCCGTGGCCGATTACACAGGGGAATTAGGTTACAGTAAAGCGATTGAATGTCAATGGAATATGATTAGGTTGTCATTTGTCAGATTTATAATTACTCTATTTCGTTCTTGTGTTAACCAATCTGATTCCAATCACTCGCTGATTTCAAGTTCCAATTCTCGGCTGTGCTTGAAATTTCAACCGTTGCCTCACATAACTTTCTCCACCTGCCTTAATAATATGTAAGGACGGTATAAGGGACAGCAGAGATTTACAAACATGGTGCCAACCCTGTATAAAATGGAGCTCTATAATCACATAAGAACAATTATAAACTTCCAATATTCGTGGGATCTTGACAGGGCAGATACGGGCAGATGGTTTGCTCTCTGGTCTGAAGAGAGCATCAGAGGTAATGAACTCAGAATTAGATATTGCCTATTTAATTCAGGAGTGAGGAGGAATTTCTTTGCTCAGGGCCCAGTGATTCTGTGGAACTCTTTCCTGAAACTGTTGTTGAGGCTGATTTATTGTGTATTTTCAAACTGTGCCAGACAGATATTTAACCAGAAAGACGATGAAGCATTATCGAGGTTAGGTAGGAGAATGGAGGTGAAGATTATCACATCAGCCATGAGTTCGTTGAATGGTGGAGAAGACTCGATGGGCTGAATGGCCGACTTCCAATCCTATATCATTTGATGTAACGCCTTATTTTATTGATAAGTTTAGAATTCTGAGGGATGGGATGAAGTGATATAAAAGGCTTATCAAACTGATCAGACAGATCAGGAACTAGGCTCATAAACTGATGAACAAGAAATGTGCACACCACAGATGGGTATGTGCAGACGCTGTCATTGCTAAAGAAAATTCGTAAATCTTATATTGTTGCCAACTTGGTGATCAGACTGGATGATGGATTGCGGTATGATTCACACAGCAAAAAGTTGTGAAAGAAGGAATGATTTGTTTCATTGGAAAAGTTTTCTGCATTTCCAATTCAATTGACTGTTTAAAATACTGATCAGAACTTTGTGTGTAGTGTTACATTAAAATTCATAATCCCACTGGATAAACTATTGCACCTGATCTCTCCTTATTTGTTCCCCTTTCATTCGATGTAAATTCATAGACAGTCAAGATGGAATGAAAGGAGGAAAGAAACGTTGCACTCTTTTTCATTATCCCAATTTAACTTATAACAGAAACAAATTGCTTAATTACAACTTTGATGAGGTATTGATTTATCACAAATCTCCGGTGCAATGAAGGGCAAGAGCAAGATTCTCCATCCAGTGTATTCTAAAGATGCGAGGCACAAAGGGAAACCACAGCTGCGTTTGATAGAAGTAACAGCGAGAGGAGGATTCACATCCACACATGCACAATGAAAGAGCAACCCGCCGCCTTCACCTCTGGGCCACTTCAGCCCGTGGCAAAGGGGCTCACATGTGACCACATCAAGATTACATACGGGGCACCGAGGGGATAAGAAATTCCCTGAGCGGAATCGAATCCACACCATTATGTTACTGTTTTCAGCAGAATAATAATACCAGCAAAATCCAAGGAATTGACCTCGTCCTTGGAAGGAATACCTTGTCCTTGATTTATTCCGAGTAGGAACTGTCTCAGAATGAACCAGCAAACATGAAATTCCCGTCACATTCACACACACATTTAGTCTTGACGCATAATTTCTTCAGACAGTTTCTCTCTCACGTGAAGAAGTATATATGGGGAGAGGAGTGAAGGTGATGTTTTAGCTCGATGGTCTTTCTCATATGGCTGAACCTGAACTGGGTAAAATTCCCGGAAATGCAGTTTTGTTCGTTTCATTTTATTAATTTTGCTGCACCTTCACTCTGTTCATTCCAATGATCGGAAGTGAATTGTATTTATATGATTGGAACGCTCAATCTTGTGTTCAATTTTGCTCCGAATTTATTTCAGCTTAAAGAAAATACTGATGAGAAAAACAAAAGGTTCAACTACAAAACAAGATGCCAGTTTTGATGCTCAGTTACGTTGGCAGATTTCAGTGAGTATCAAATGAACCCAACATCATGGCGATTGTCCTCCCATCTTTAACCTATTGGATTAAAGCAGAAAATCGATCTCTAAGAGATGGATCACTTCCTATTCATTATGGAATAGCTTTCCTTGAATATATACAAAATCTGCTCTGTTCCATTTATAATGCTTCATGTGGAATATTAATATAAATCTTTCAAAACTCTGAGCTTTTTTTTTGCTGAATCTTATTCAGCTGCAGACGTTTCCGATATTTCTTTACATCTAAAGTCGTCCAAATTAGAAATTGTTTCCTCGAACCTTCTACCCCCCTACACCCCACGTTTACACTTTTACCTGACACAGGCTGTCTCTCTCCTGGTGAAACTCGCTGCTTGTGTGTCTCTCAATGTGCCTTTCCAAATATTTTGGAGGTGGATTCTCTGAGTGACAGAAATTCTGCTCCCATCATTTCTGTGTCCAACATCGATGGTTTTGAAAACTTGACGTTCAGAAATATACGAACTTGAAAGAGTGAATTTACCACCTATTTACTCTCTTTAAACCTCAAATACTCTGGAAAACTTCCTTTCAGTTTTACTTGGTTCAGTGTCAAATTTTCCAAAACACAAATAAATAAAATTCCATCCCCACTAAACGCCGTCAGCATCGTCTCTAATGCCTTAGCAGCCCAGTAAACGCTGACAGTGTCCTCTCTGATAGAATCACAGATTCCCTACTATGCAGAAAGTACCGTTCAGTCAATCGAGTCTGTAGGGACACTCTGAACAGCATCTCAACCAGACCGAGCTCCCTTCTCTATCCCCGCAGGCCTCTGGCTTGTGATTTCAAATAAACCTGTTGGAATAAAACCTGGCAACGTGGGACTGCTGACCTTATCACTGCGTTACCCATGGATAATGCACTTAACTTACTGAATTCGCTCCCTGGACACATCAGCTCAATTTAACATGGCCAATCCACCTAACCTACAGAATTAACAGCAGTGAGAACCACTGAGCAAATGTACCATCACATTGAACACTATTTGAATCATGTGTAATGGCTTTACACATTGGTAATCCCACCTAGTGAAAGCAAGTTGCGCCCACCAACCCGAATTCAATCCATCCAAACGCGGTTCTACGCTGTACATCCTCATTGGTGCTGCTGGAAATGTTTCTGCACTCAGACCTGAATGGGTTTACTCTGTTTTCTTCCCCAGATTCCTGCTTTAAATAAACTAATCAGTCAGGAACAACTCTATATAATGGTTTTCATAAACACAATGTGCAGTTTGCTGAAATTACGTGTTTGCACTTTCACTGACACTCTCTCTCCCCAGGAGCTGCAGTCCTTCCCCAGCTGATTCAGACAGCACTGTCCTCCCTGTGACATATCAAATCGAGAATGGAAGGCCAAGCATTAATAACCTTCAGTGGGGATCAGAGCGACAGGTTTCAAACCTTTACGATGCCCCCAGCGGAGAATTGAGCCCTGTGACAGGCGGGGACAGTAACCTCGATACTGTGGAGGACAACAACATCGAAGGAGGCCCTTCAGCCTGTTGTGGCCGCACTTGTCCAACACAACTGCTTACCGACCTGAATCAAGATTTCCATGATTTAGCACATAGTCTTATATGTTTTGCTATCACAAATTCACATCTCTTTTTTTCAGTTTAGAAGGATTTCCGCCTCTCTGACCATTTCCGCAAATCTACTCAAACCTTTCTGCCTTTTCCCGAAATCTCTTGGCCCCAGTGTTCGATCCCTCCATCAATAAGAAACGCTTCTTTCAGTCTATCCTATCCAGATCCCTCATTATTTTGTACATCTCAGATGTGTCTTCTCCAATCTCCTCTGCTCGGCGACAAACAACCTCAGTTTGTCCAATCTCTCCTCACAACTGAAACTCTTCAGCCCAGACAATATCCCAGTAAATCACTTCTGCAATATTCCCTGAGCGATCACATCCATGCTCTTCTGTGAGTTGCAAGACTGCACACAGTAATCTAGCTGGAGCCGAATGAACTTTTTTTTTTACGATTCTGTGACAGTATGAGGGTGTCGCTGGTTCGGCAGTATTTATTGCTGTCCCTAATTACACAGCGGGTAGTTGAGATTCAACCGGATTGCAGTGAGTCTGGAATCACATGGAGGCCCGAACAGGTAAGAATGGCAGTTACATTCCTTAAATGACGTCAGATGGATTTGTTTTTTTCAACAATTGGCTATAGATTAACAAGAGTTATTAGATTCGTATTTCCAGATATTTATTGAATCCCAATTCTACCACCTAGCATAGTCGGAGTCAAACCCGAGTCCGTGGTTTCTGAATAAACAGTCCAGTGGTCAGTGGTAATAGCGCTCGGCCATTGCAGAAAAGCGGAGATACTGATCTTTTCCAGTGAAGTCGCTTTTCCCCGATACTGTCCTGTGCCATTTTCCTGAGCTTGACACCCCCCCCCCCCCCCCCCCACCAATAATATCTGGTCCATGTCGGTAAAAGCTGCTACATGAGGAATGATCTCACAACAGTGGTAACCAAATGGATCAAATGGTCTGCAGGTCCCGATGGTGGGGTTGGGGCACGTTCACTCAGTAACAGTGACCACAGCCACA
This sequence comes from Chiloscyllium punctatum, assembly GCF_047496795.1. NCBI lineage: Eukaryota > Metazoa > Chordata > Chondrichthyes > Orectolobiformes > Hemiscylliidae > Chiloscyllium > Chiloscyllium punctatum. The sequence continues at coordinate 7,930,689 of NC_092755.1, forward strand.
CAGACTGATCGGTATCCATGGGAGAGTCAGTGTTAGATTCTGCAATGCCTTAATGAAATAGGAAATGACTCCACAAACACATGATGAAAGAGCAGCGCTCCGAAAGCTAGTGCTTCAATTAAACCTGTGAGACCATAACCTCGTGTTGGGTGATTTTTAACTTTGTACTCCATAGTCCAACACCGGCATCCCCAAATTAATGAAATGGGGTATGGGATGGAAAGTTCGGTTAGTAATCGTAGGAGGGAAGAAATCTCTGAGAACGGGTGGATTAGAATTCTGAAACACAGAGATGTGAGCGAGCAGAACTTGAAGGAAAAAGTCATCACTTTGGAGAAAATTACCATGTTAAAATAACTGATTCCTTTGTGTTTCATAAAAGACTGGGACAAATGGAGCGATTGCTGCCGTGACTCGGATTCGAACCGAGGTTGCTGCGGCCACAACGCAGAGTACTAACCACTATACGATCACGTCACCCCACAGATGAGCACACAAGGTCGCAGCAATAAGTACAGTATCATAAGAAATGTTAGGCAGAGCACCAAATGCACAATACCAGTGCTTACCGAACAGTGGCAGACATGTGGGAAGTCAGAATGGGCCGACCGTTTAACTTCAGTGCCCCAAGTGGCTGTGGTGATTCAATCATTAATATGCTGAAGGCTGAGACAAATAGATTTCTCTAAAACATCAAAGACTCCGGAGACAGTGTAGCTTTTGTTGAAATGTATGCTGCAATAGCAATGCAGTTTTAACATCGGCTCCTTCACCAACTTCCCACACAAGGCAGTGACCACTGCTGCCACAGATTCCCAATTCCCAGCCCCTGAATCAGAGGAACTGAGTGGCGCAGTCGCGAAGATCCAACTTGAAATCGGGATGGGAATGAGGTCGCAGAGATACTCGATGGCTCAAGTGACACAACCGGAGAATGCATGGTGTTTCTATGACGGTTTAGAGGCGCAAGCAATTCCGAGGTTGGGAGTGCTCCTGGTCAAAGGCGGGGCAGAAGGGAATATGTGTTCCCGTTTATTATAACAGTAATATACAGTGTATCTTGCTGAGACAGATGAGTGCCACAAGTGGAACGTGAGCAGCTGGTTTGAAGTTTAATTTTGCTTCACTATCACCCAGTTCCCTGGAATGAATTGCTTTCACCATTTTTATTTCCAATTGTTTGATATCTCCCTGCAGTCTGCGGCTTTCTTCCTCATGGTTAACTGCATGATTAACTGTTGTATGATCTGCACACTGCTAAAATACGGCTACTGCAATTAAATATGAATCATTGATCTATATGAGAAAGCAGTGGAACTCACAGCAGGCGTGCTGCGTAGGTTTGTAGAAAATGAAGAAGATTATCTAAGATTCAAAAGGATCTTAATCCAATGAGTCGTTGGACTGAAAAATGTAACATGGAGTTCAATCTGGATAAATGGAAGGTATTCCATTTTGGTACAGCAAAAGGAGCAGGGCTTTCCGCCGTGTTGGAGAACACGGAAGTTAGGGATGCAGGTACATAATTCCTTGTAGTTTGCATCACAAACAGACAGGATGGTTCAAAGGCATTTAACTTACTTCCCTTCATTACTTAGTCTTTAGTATACACTAGTTGGGACGTTAAGTTTAAAATTTTCAGGACATTGATGAGGCCGATTCTGGAATATTATGTCCAGTTCTGGTAGCCCAGTTGTAGGAATGATATTATTCAGCTGGTGCAGGTTCAGAAAAGGAATGCACGCATATTGCCGTGTGTGGAATGTTTGAGTTATAATGAAAAGCTGGATAGGCTGAGAGTATTTTAAGATTCGAGATCGGGGTGTTGGAAAACCAAAACGGGTTAGGCAGCATCCGAGGAGCAGGAGAATCAACCTTTCGCACAAGTGTCGCTCATCAGGCTCTTGCCCGAATAATCGATTCTCAAGCTCCTCAAATATTGCCTGACCTGCTGTGCTTTCCCAGCACAACAATCTCGATTCTGATCTCTCATCTGCAGTTCTCATGGTCTCCTCATTGCGACTGTTTTCACTCCAGGTTAGGGGTTTGAGCGGCGACCTGAATGAAGTTTATGAGAGGTAAGTTAGAGTTAACCATAGCTGCTTTTTCCCAGCAGGGTAATTTCAAGACGAGAGGGCATATGTTCAAGATGGAGAGAGACTTTTTTTAAATAAAGACATGTGAGGCATTTTTCGAGAGGAGGTGTTTTACGTGCGCAATTAACTTGCTGAGGAAGTGATGGATGAGGGTACATTTACAACATTTAAAGGACAATTGGATCCAAAAATGAATGGGAAAGTGGGATTTTTAAAATAAATTTATTCATGCCTAGCACATCAGTTATTTCCCAGAGGACAGTAAAGAGCCAACCACGATATTATCCATCTGGAGTCTCATGTGGGACAGAGCAGCTGAATATGACAGTTTGCTTCCCGAAATCAGATGGGATTTTCCACACAACTGATTCAGGTCACCACGAGACATTTCAATTGCAGGTGCTTATTGAATTCAAACTCCACCATCTGTCATGCCAGGACCTGAACCTTTTGTCCCCAAGATATTACCTGGGTTTTTGGATTAGCAACACAGTAATAAAACTACAAGGGCATTATAACCACTCAGCTGGTTCAACAGGAGACAGATGGGACAAGATTAGTTTGGCAGTATGTTCAGCATGGACTGGTTGGACTGACGGGCCTGTTTACATGCTGTATGAATCTATGATTGACGCTATGGAACAAATAGCTGGTTGGGATTAACAGCAGCATTGACAGCATAATCGAACACCTGATGGGATATGTAATCATAATGTTTTATTCAGTGATCCCTTCCCACACACGGGACTGGTGAACGATCTCTCCTCAGTGTTTCTGATTAAATAAGTTTCCATTTCTGTGGTTAATTAAATCCCTTCCAGCAGTTCCCACATCAATCAATCCCCATGTAACAGCTTTTACTGACATAGGCCAGAGACAATTGGAGCGTCAGGCTCATGGAAAAGACCCAGGGCAGTTTTGGTGAAAAGACATTTTATTGGAAAAGATCAGCATTTGTGGCTTTCTGCGTTGGTCTTGTGATAATTTCATAGGACTGATAATCCAGAGTCCGAGGTAATAGTCTCAGTACTCGAGCTTGAATCCCACCGTACCATAATCGTGAAATTTGGATTCAATAAATATCTGCAATGAAGAATCTAATGACTACGATATATCCATTGACAATTGTTGAAAAAAAATCTGTTTCACTGATGTCATTTCGGAATGGAATTTGCTATTCTTACTTGGTCTGGGCTGCATGTGACTTCAGACTCATAGCAATATGGTTGAGTCTCAACTGCCCTCTGGGCAATTAGGAATGGGTAATAAACTCTGCTTAGCCAGAATCGCCCTCATACTAATTCAGAAATTTTAAAACAACTGCTCATAAAGCTCACACAAGAGTGTTGTTGTGCAGTTTTGCAAGTCACATTATAGCAGTGATGTGATCACACTGAGAAAATTGCAGGAGATATTTACCGGGACTTTGATGGGCTGAGGAGTTTCAGTTGTGAAGAAAGACAGAACAGAGTGGAGTGCTTGGCAGTGCAAAGGAGATGTAGACAAGACATGAATGAGTTCGGGTATGGACAGGGTTGACTGAACGAGTTTCCCATTGATGGAGGGATCGATCAGCAGGGGCCAGAGATTTAAGGAGAAAGGTTGAGTAGTTTGAGAAGATGTGCGGAAAAGCTTTATCAGCCAGCGCGGGGGGAGGGGGTGGGGGGGTTGGAATTTGGAATACGTTGTTTGTATTGTTCAGTAAGGCAGAAACCCTAATGACCTGAATAAATATTCAGATGTGAATGTGTGATGCCAAAACATATCAGGCTGTGGGATAAACATATTGAAATGGGATTCACTTCATTAAGCAGTTGTTTTTGACTAGTGTGGCTACAATTACCTGAAGGGCCTTCTTTGACACTCTTGTCCTTGGTAGTATAATGGTTTGTGTCCCCGCCTGTCACAGGGCTCCGTTCTCCGCTGGGGACAGTGGAAATATTTTCAAACTGTCGCTCCATTTCCAAGTGCGGGTATCGATACCTGTCCTTCTATTCTCGATGGGGCATGTCACAGGTAGGACACTGCTGCCTGATTCATGGTGGGGAAGGGCTACAGCTCTCAGGGAGGCAGAGTGTCAGTGAACGTGCAAACATGTGACTTTTGCAAGCTGCATCTTGTGACTGTGATGGAATGAAAACCATTTGACAGATTTGTTCCGGATTGAAGTGTTTACCGGAAGCACGAAGGTGAGGAATAAACAGGATAAAAGCATTCAACTATAAGTGCAGAACCACTTCCCGCAGCACGAATGAAATTGTAGAGTAGAGGGTAGTGTTTCGATACATTGAATTTGGGTTGATTTGCATTGATGAGGTTGAGTTACCAGGGTATAAAGCTAATAAAAATAATCCACCATTTGCACACTATGATGGAACATTGACTCAGTAATTCGCACTGCTGTTCGGTCGGATGGTTAGGTTGATTGGCAAAATTAAATTTCCCTCTCGTGTCCACGGATTGAATAAAGCATGTTAAGAGTGAATTAACCATGGGTTATGCGGGGACAAGGTCAAAAGTCACAGAACGCCAGGTTATAGTCCAACAGGTTTATTTGAAATTATAAGGGAGACGGCTGCCCCTTCGTCAGGTGAAATACACGGGAATAGGGAGGAGAACTAGGTCTGGGTGAGATGCTCTTCAGGGTGTCGACACTGGCTCGATTGACTTAAATGCCCTTTCTGCACTGTAGGATTCTGTGATTCTATCGGAGTGGGTAATGACGGTAATTAATGGGGTGTAACACCATGAGAGACGATGCTGACGGGGTGTACTGAGGATAACATTTTATTCACTTGTTGCCTTGGAAAATTTACAAAAGTTATCCCTGTACTAAGGAAGACTTAATGGGGCTTTTCAGGTTATGAAATGTTTGGACAGAGTAGATAGGTGGAAAATTCCCTCTTTCAAGTACGTAAACGTCTCGACGTCAGGCATTTAAAGCCTTTGATAAAACCTTTGAAGGACAAAGAAATTATGGGAGTAGAGTCGCTGTCACCCTGATAATCTGTTTTTCAAAATATTTGGAAAGGCACATTTGGTGAAACACAAGGAATAAATTTCACAAGGAGAGAGAGAAGCGTGTGGCTAGGTAAAGGTGTAGGGGTGGGATGTAGTTGGTCAGAAGTTGCGGGGAAAAAATGCCTAAATTGGTTGACTTTAAATAAAAATACATTTCGTGAACGCGTGCAGCTGAATAAGATTCGGTTCCAAAAACTCTGGATTTTGAAAGATTTAGCAGAATATTCCACCTAAACCAGTGTAGATGGAACTGAGTGGATTTTCTTATTGTGAAGGGAAAATATTACATAATGAAAAGGAAGTGATCAGTTGCTTGGAGATATACCTCCAGCTTTAATCAAATGCGTTAAGGATGTGAGGGCAAACACCATGATGATTGATCTATTTAATACTCGGGGAAATCTGCCAAAGCAACGAGCAACAAAACTGCTGGGTTTTCTTTTGCACTTTAGCCCGCTGTTTTTCTATGCAGTATTTTCCTTAAGCTGAAATAAAGTCGGAGCAAATTTGAATACACCATTTATCATTCCAATGAGATAAGTCTAATTCACTTCCGATTATTACAATGAACATTGTGAGGTTGTAGCAAAAATAAAATGAAATGAACAAAACAGTGTTTCTTGCGATTTAATCCAATTCAGGTTCAGCCATATGAGAAAGGCCATTGAGCCACAACATCGTCTTTATTTCCCTCTCCATGGCTGCTTCTTCACGTGAGAGAGAAAGTGACTGAAGAAATTACGAGTCAAACGGAGGTGAGAAGATGACGGAAAATTCTTGTGCTATGTTTCACTCTGACATAGTTCTGAGTCAAAATGTATCAATGACAGCTATTCATTCTGCGAACATGTGTATTTATTGATATTTGTTGTTATTACAATTCTGGTGAAAGCAGAAACACCATGGTGTGGATTCGATTCCACTCTGGAAATTTCCATGACTTTCACCACATGTAACCTGATGAGGTTACAAGTCACACCTCTACAAACCGTTCTGAGGAGACTGAGCGATTATGGTGGTGGGTTGTTATACCGCTGTGCTCCACATTCACGGGTTAGAGTCTCACTCTGGTTGCTAACTTCACAAACCGGTCCAGCAGTTTTTCTTTGCACCTCTGGTATACACTGGTTCGAGGATCTTGTTCTTGCTGTTCACTGCACAGGAGATTCAGGAATAATCGACACCACATTAAAGTCGAAATGATTAGTAAGAGCAGTCATTCCATTCAATTTTCGATTAAATTGGTGTAATGAGATTGAACGCATTTTTCTTTCTGCTCCACATTCCATCTTGTCTTTCTATGAATTTTCGTCGAAAGAAAGAGAAACAAATAACAAGAGACCGGAGCGCAAGTTTATCCAGTGGGGTCGTTCACGAGTATTTTAAACTAACACTTCACACAATGATCCGATCAGTTATTCAAACAGTCACTCGGCATTGGAACCGCAGAAAACCTCTCCAATGAGATGAACTTTTCATTCTTTCACAAATTTCTGCTGTGTGTGAATCATACAATGATCCATCATCCAGTGTGATCACTGACTTGCCAACTGTATAAGGTCTACCAACTTTCTTCAGCAATTACAGCTTCAGTACACAACCACGTGTGCTGGGCCCAGTGTCATTTGTTGCCCCCAGGTCATAGCACATTTCTTCCTCCTGAGTTTATGAGCGTTGTTCCTGATCTGTCTGATCTGTTTATTAAACCTTTTCTATCACTTCATCCCATTCCCTCACAATTCTGAATTTATGAATAAAATAAGGCGTTAGAGCAAACGTTAAGCAAGTGGAAGTTTGCCATTCAGCCCATGGAGTCTGCACCACCATTCAAAGAAATCATGGTTGATCTGATAATCTTTAATTACTTTCTGCTCACTTACCTCGACAAAGTTTTATCATCTTTCTGATTAACTATCTGGCACAGTTTGAAAATGCCCACCAACACAGTCTCAACAGCGATTGCTGAAAAAATGCCACATATTTTTTGGTCCCTGTGAAATTACTCCTCATTTCTGAATTAAATGGGCAATATCTAATTCTGAGATTATGTCCTCTGGTGCTCTCCTCACAGCATGGGGAAAACCACATGCCCGTTTCTCCCCAGTCAAGATTCCACGAATATTGAACGTTTATAATTGTCCCCTCCACCTCCTTTGTTTCGAGGAGAAAAAGCCCAGCCTAACCAATCAGTTCACGAGCTCCATTTGATACAGAGTTGGCAACATCTGCTGTCCCCTGCAGCGTCCTTACATATTATTAAGAAAGCTGAAGAAATTTCGGCGAGGAAACGGGTTGAAATTTCAGGCGCAGACGGAATTGGAACTTGAAATCAGAAAGTGATTGGAATCGGATTGATGTATAGAAGGACCAAATACAGCAATGATTACTCTGACCAATGTGAATCTTAGCATATTCGATTGGCCTTTAAAGGTTTCATTGGAGCTGAATTCCTCCGTGTAATCTTCCTGGGAGCTAGTATTTCGGAGAAACGGAACCTGATCGCCCATATAAAGAAGTTGAATCCAAAATAATGTCCGTCGGTCGACTTTGTTTGATTATTAATTCAACTCTTCTCACCGTGAAGGCTACATCGTCTGCAACGCACAAATTAGATGTGTAACAGAACCCTCTCCATTTGCCTAGGTCGGTGTCGCTTCAATACCATTGAAGGAACTGGACACACTCCACGACAATACAGTCACATAAGTGTACATTGTTCAACACCGGAATATTTATTCCCTGAAATGCTAAGGCGCAATTGCAGCAGAGAGCACCTCCTAGAAAATTCCCTGAAGTAAGTCATCCGGGTTTTGTTGACACAACCGTCAAAGCTCAAAAACTGTAACGACTATAAGGACAAGGTTGAAGATGCACTGAAACGTCACCATTTACAAATTACCCTCCAAGGCACATACCAGCATGACTTGGAGAGGAATCAGTGGTAAATTCATTGAGTGATGAAGCGGTCTTGATGGGCAAAGACTTATACTTCAGCCATCCACCTTTTATTTTACAATTTTAAAAAATGTTGATTATTGCATGGACCAGACTTGTGCCCATTCCTTAAGTTGTTCCCTGAACTGGCGGTTGATAAAGATTGAATATCATCCTGAGCCTGTGGTCACCAATAGAAAATATCCAAAAAGCCTCACAAACATCTGATCTCCCTGTCCAACAATCTTCAGGAGTCTCTGAATGTTTACTCCAAGATCTCTTTTTTCCTGTACACCACTCAGAATCCTCACTGCTATTGTTTCAACTCCCCAACTCCCCAAGTGTCTGTTCCTGGGCTGTGAATTTTCTCTGTGTTCTTTGTTCTTCTTTGTTAATACTCTGCCAACTACATGTTACATTGCTGCATCTCAGAGAATGACATTGTCAATTCTAATTATCACAGAGGGAATGAGAACATAATATGTGGCTGTGTCGGAATGTAAGTGATGTACGCTGGATTGGAGTGTTTACTGGGAGCAAGCGGCTGATGTGGAGACGATGTGATCAAAAACAGGTCTTACTGTCAAAGTAACAAAACAGCGCATTGTTAAGGAAAATTTCAGAGAATGCTTTCAATTAATTGACCTCTTGCTCAAGGTTCCAGCACGCTTCAGCTGAGCTACTCTGCAGTGCGGTTCATGCTGCTGTTGTATTTTAATAATCTAATAAACGGAGACAAATATGATCTTCCTCCCCGCCTTTGACCAGGAGCACTCCCAGCTTTGGCATTTCTTGCGCCTCTGTGACATCATAGAAGAAACCCGTGTCCGTGTTCAAATCAGTCAATCGATTTCGATACAATGGTTGACATCAATTCACATGTAGCAGCTTTTACCACATAGACCAGAGATTATTGGAACATCAGGCTCGGGAAAAGGACACAGGGCAGCACTGAGGAAAAGGAACTTTATTCGAAACTACCTCTTTCTGTGGACTTCTACGTCATTTATTTCACTTGCTCATTTAGCTCTATCTTGTCTATTGTGCGCAGTTCTGCAATTCGCATGATAGCACGGATATGATAGCACTGCAAATGATGCAGCAGAGATTTACCAGAATATTGTCTGGTAGAAGAGTTTCAGTTATGAAGAGAAATTGTATAAACTGGAGGCGTTTTTCTTAGAGCAGAAGAAATTGAGAGGAAACATGATTGAGATGTACAAAATAATAAGGATATGGACGGCGTCGATTGAAATAAACGTTTCTCGTTGATGTTGAGATCGATCACGGGGGGAGGGGTATGGTGGCATAGATATAAAAATAGAAGAGGAAAGATTTGAGTGAATATGCAGACAAATGTTTTGAAACAGCCGATGAATAAAATCTGGAACTCAGTGCATGCAAAGGTTGCAGAGGCAGAAATCCTCATAACATTCAGAAGTTTTCAGATGTGAATTTGTGATGCCAAGACATACAAGGCTATAGTCCAAGTCATTTTAAAAAAGAGTTCGGATAGTTAAGCGAATGTTAATTTCCAGTATTAACAAATAGGCTTCTTTTTGCAAAGAATTCCTGGGTAGTACCACCGCCTGTCACTGCGTGAGGTCGGGTTCAATTCGCTTCCAGGATGTGCGCTGGTATATTGGGAGGGCTCAGTGAGTGAAACTGTACCATTCAGCGTCAGAAACCCGGCTTCATTCAAGTCTTGTGTGACTTACTGTGTGGAATTTGCACACTCCTGCTCTCTCTCTCCCGTGTGAGTTTCCTCTGGCTGCTCCGATTCATTCCCACAGTGCAAAGGTGTGCAATTCAGGTACATGGCAAACAAAATCTGAATGGAGTATAAGTGCTGTAAATAAGAGACAAAAGTCAGAATTGCAGCTCGGGGAACACAGAATGACCATTTCGGGACAACAGACCCTTCCTCGGAACTGTTTTGAATTCTCAATGTTAACTCTAATTTCTCTCCACTGATGCTGCCTGACTCGCTAAGCTTTTGGAGTAATTTCTATTTTTGTAGGGGGATCACAAATGCGGGTTTAGAAAGATAGAGTGGGGGAGTGTGAATCTCTTCCACGGCACAGTGCAGATTCAGCTAGCCAAATGGTTTCTGTCTGCACTGTGTCGACTTCCATAAACTCTGAATCTATATGCTTTTCTCCTTTTTTTCAGTCCTTGGTTTTCACATCTCTCCTGTCATGTGAATTGCAGAGCAGGACAATCGACGTTTCGGGCATAAGCCACCATCAAACCGTTACCACCTGACGCCTCGAAGATAAATGCTTCATGTTCTGCCTTGGGACCCTGCAACCACACGGGATAAATGTAGATTTCAGCGGCTTCCTTATTTCCCCTCCCCCGACATTATCACAGTCTGAAGTATTCAAACTCAGAACCACCCTCCGGACCCATTCATCTCCCCGCCCTCTGACTGATCACCTTCTCCCCGCCTCCATCCACCATTTGCTTTTCCAGCTATCTTACACGCAACCCCAACCCCCTCCCATTTAGCTCTCAGTCCCCACCCACAAGACTCATTTCTGATTAAAGACTTATGCCAGAAAACGTCGATTCTCCCGCTCCTCGGATACTGCCTGACTTGTTATACTTTTCCAGCAAGACACTATCGCCATGGCGAATACAGACGAGCTCAGCTCAGGCACCTTCTCTGAGAGCAGGGAGGGCTGAGTGAGGAAGTGATTAAGGTGCACATTAAAGGGATAGATATGTGTGATAGGAATAAACTTCTTATGGGAAGAGTTCACAACCAGGGATCTCCGTCAAACCCCAGTAAGAGGATGTTCAGAGGAGAGATAGGAAGAACGTTTTCACTCTGAGAGTGTTGTTTATTTGGAATTCACTGTTTGAATGTGTGGTAAAGCTATGCGTCAGGAGTATTTAGCCGAATACTTGAGAAGTTAGAGCACACATGGATAAGGACCAGGTACTAGAAAGTGGGGTGAAGATAAATAGAAGTCTGATGAAAAATCCAAACACTGTACAGAAAATACAGAGCATGAAAACATGGAAAGGGTAAAGACATGGAAACTACTGACGATCTGTTACAAGGGGTCTGCGGAATGCTACGCGCGTCAAAAGGTCACTGGGGCAGGATGGGGCCAGTGTGGCAGGATGGGATAAGAATAGTGGAATACTGCTACACCAATTAGCAGAGTCAGACTGGTCTGAAAGGTTACTATGGCAGGCTGAGATAATAACAATTAATAACGTCAGACTCGCCTACTAAATATCATCATGGCAGGCTGGGACAAGTCGTGACAATAAATACTTAGGACATGACTTTAAATAATAAATTGATAGTAGAGTAAGCCTGCTTGAGACGCTTGTAGCAGGACATGACATTAAATATCTAATCACTAGTTTGTCGAGTCAGCTTGGGACAGGAAAACATTGTGGTAGATGGGGTAGCTAAATATCTAATCATGACAGGTTAGTCTGGGATGGAAGATCATTGCAGCACAGGTGGCAGTATAATACCTAATAGTGACAGTAGAATAATATTAAGTAGAATTATGAAAAACCATAGTGGTAGAAGTAGAACGATAATGGGAACTAACACGATTGGTTTATTGTACAGTTGAAATGAGGTAATTCTGACTTACACAGTTGGCCATTTTGATAAGCTAAAAAAACATGATTCAAGAAAAGGGAAGAAGTGACGGAGTTTAATTCAGATACATGCGAGGGGCTGCACTTTGGGAAAGCAAATCTTAGCAGGACTTATACACTTAATGGTAAGGTCCGAGGAAGTGTTGCTGAACAAAGAGACCTTGGAGTGCGGGTTCTTAGCTCCTTGAAAGTGGAGTCGCAGGTAGATAAGATAGTGAAGAAGGCGTATGCTTTCCTTTTTTGGTCAGAGTGTTGAGAACAGGAGTTGGGAGGTCGTGTTGTGGCTGTACAGGACATTGGTTAGGCCACTGTTGGAATATTGCGTGCAGTTCTGGTCTCCTTCCTACCGGAAAGACGTTGTGAAACTTGAAAGGGTTCAGAAAGATTTACAAGAATGTTTCCAGGATTGGAGGATTTGAGCTAAAGGAAGAGGCTGAACAAGCTGGGACTCTTTTCCCTGGAGCGTCGAAGGCTGAGGGGTGACCTTATAGAGGTTTACAAAATTATGAGGAGCATGGACATTATAAATAGACAAAGTCTTTTTCCTGGGTCAGGGATTCCAGAACTAGAGGGTATAGGTTTAGTTTGAGAAGGGAAAGATAAAACAGAGACCTAATGGGCACCTTGTTTTCACACAGTGGGTGGTACGTGTATGGAATGAGTTGCCAGATGATTTTGTGGAGGTTGGTACAATTTCAACGTTTAAGAGGCATGTGAATAGGAAGGGTTTAGAGGAATATGGACCAGTTGCTGGCAGGTGGGACTAGATTGGGTTGGGATATCTGGTCGGCATTGACAAGTTGGACAGAAGGTTCTGTTTCCATGCTGCATATCTCAATGACTCTATGACTCTATGCCATGGACCCTGAGGTTCGGGGGGATTCAAGAATTTGTTTTCTGAGTGTCACGGTTTTTGTTTGCAAATAAAAGATCTTCTCCTTGAAAAACTCTCCGTAATCTCCTAGTGATTGTTGACAATTCCTCCACGACAACCACAACTTTGGGTGCAGTAAAATTGTGGCGACTGCAGCTCTGTGGTGCAATGAAAAGTGTGTTAGATTTCTACAAATTTGGTAACTTTGCTCTTCAAGGTTTGTGGGTTTGAACCGCATCAGAATTGGAGTTTAGTTCAGTGAAGCATCAGGTTGCAGAAGTCACGTGTTTGTACTTTCACTGACACTGTCTCGCCAGGAGCTGCAGTCCTTCCCCACACAGATTCAGACAGCACTGTCCTTCCTGTGACATGTCCCATGGAGAATGGAAGGACAGGCATTAATAACCCGCACTTTAGATATTAGCGACAGTTTTAAAACATTTGCACTGCCCCAGCGAGGAATTGATCTCCTATCTCCCGCATAACATGCGGCGACACGAACCACTATACTACCGAGGACAACAGTTTCAAAGGAGACCCCTCAGCCCGTTGTGACTCCATTTGTCAAAAAACAACTGCTTAACGACTCGAATCATTTAGCCCATAGCCTTATAATTATTGACAGAACATATTCACATCTGAATATTTCTTCAGCTTCTAAGGGTTCCTGCCTCTCTGACTCTTACAGACACAGTGTTGCAAATTCCAACACCCGCCGGCCTATACCGCTTTTCCACACATCTACTTAAACCTTTCTGTCTTTCTCATTAAATTTCTGCCCCCCTGCGATCGATCTCTCCTTCGATGGGAAACGTTACTTTCAGTCTACCTTATCCATACCCCTCATTATTTTGTACATCTGAACCATGCCTTCTCACAAATGTCTCTGCACTGTGACAAACAACCCCAGTCTGTCCTGTCTCTCTTCATGACCAAATCTCTTCAGCCTAGACATTATCCGAGTGAATCTCTTCCCTGGACTTATGTGAATTGCAGATAATTGTCGAGGTAGAGTCAAATTGAACCTTTTTTTACATTCTGTGCCAGCATGCAGTGTGGCTCTGCAGCATATATTGCCTAGCGGTCTGGAGTCACATGGAGGCCAGACCAGTTCTGGACGGCCGATTCCATCCCTCAAGGCCTTTAGTGAAACAGATGGGCTTTTCAGACAATGGGTTTAGCGTATTCTTAATCGGAGGTATTTCTTGCATTTATATTCTACCACCGACGTGGTGTGATGAGAATCGAGCCCGTCTCACCAGAATGTGACCTGGCCTTTTGTGTTAACAATCCAGCGATAATACCAGTAGGCTATTGCAGAAAGCCGTCATGGCTGATCTTTTCCAATGGAGTCGCTTCTCCCCAATTATTCTCTGCTCATTTATTGAACCTCACGCTCCAATAATCTCTGGTCCATGTCAGTAAAAGCTGTTAAAAGAGAATTGATCTCACAGCCACGATATCTAAACGGATCGAATGATTTGAAGGTGCCAATGAAGAGATTGGGGCATGGTCGCCCAGCAACAGTAAGTGCAATGGCATAGACTGGACGGTATCAACGTGAAAGTGTATGTTAGATTGTGCAATGCCTCAGTCAAATGGGACGAGGGACGGAAAAGAGAGTGAGGGCGAGTGGGAGGGAGGGACATCTTCGAGAACTTGTGGGTTTAAATCCTGATACATGAAACGCTGAAATATCAGAGAACAAAATTCGATGGAAAACAAATCATCACCTCGGAGAACATTATCATGTAAAAACGAGTTATTTCTTACCGTGTTTCATCAAAAGTAAAACTTTAAGAGAACTGACCGCTATGATGTGGATTCAATGCGAAGTCACAGCAATCCCAACGCAGAAAACGAAATACTAAATGGTTGCATCACTCCACAGACCACACTTGCCAACTGCAGCCAGTATGGTAGCAGAGGAAATGTCAGGAAGAATACACAATATCAGACTTAGCGACAGGCATGTGGGAACTCAGAATGGGCTGAATCTTTAACTTTAACGTCCCCAGAGACTGTGGAGATCCCATGAATAAGAGTACTGGAGAATGGGATTAATGAAACTCTCCAAACTCATGGGACAGTGCAGGATATTGTTGAAACGTATGCTTCAAGAGCATTATAGTTGAACATCGGCTACTTCATCACTTTGCCCACACAAGGCAGTACCAACTGCTGCACGCAATCACACTTAATTCCAGCTCCAGACCCGGAATCAGGGATACTGTGTGAAGCAGCCAAGAAGATCCACTTGGAAGTTGGGATGGAATGACGGGAGAGAGGCGCATGTATTTCTGAGATTGGGAATGCTCCTGGTCAAAAGCGGGCGGAAGGGAATACTTGCCCCCATTTATTATATTAAAACCATAAGCAGTATATGTTGTTGATACAGCCAACTGGCGTATCTAAAGCGTGTTGGACCTTTAACTTTGGGGTGGCAATGTTCGAAATTTCATTTTCCTATTTGGATCAGTGTTCCTGACATTGGCAGTAGCAGCTGTTTATGTTTGCATCAGCTCAGGATCAGCTTCTTGTTCCCAGTAAATGCTGGAACCTGGAGAAGGAGGTGTTGTGGTTATATAATAAACGAGTCATCTTTGGGGACTCGGAACTGGTAATGTTAAAGTTCGACGAATAAAACCTGGAATGGAAGCCTGATCTCAGGAACAGAGAACATGACTTTAATTTCCTGCAATCCCATTCATGCATGACCCTTATGCAGGGGATGCTACTATCTTGACCCAATCCTGCCTATTTGTGACACCAGGTGCAGAACAACATGGCTGACCCTGAGTCCAAGAATGCCGACACTGTGCGTAGGCTGGCCATTCGGCCAATTCCAGTCGACACAATCCCTCCGAAGCACATCCTATCCACCCACACTCCATACCTATTCCATTCCCCTTCATTTCCCATGGCTGATCCCAGTAACCTTCACACCTTCAGACTGTGGGAGCAAACTCACACAAGCAAAGAGAGAATGTGCAAACTGCACGCAGTCACACAAGACTGGGATTGAATCCATGTCTCTCGTGCAGCGAGACAGCAGCGAATCAGCAGCGAATGAACAACAAATGCTGTCCTGACCAGCGACATCCACACCCTGAGGGTATATCAGGAAGAATAAAAACATATTCACAACATGGTCAATGGGACTTACGTATGCGTGGACATAATTTGAATCAATCATTCACCCTGGGTAGATACAAAGACACCGATATCACAGAGAAACCAGGGCAATACGGAATTCAAATACCTGCTGCAGTGGAAACTCATTTACTCAGTCAAACTGGTAACAGACTGGTCAACAGTCCCGTGTGTGGGAAGGGCTCAATGGCCAATAAAAACTCCAGCGTAGCCAGCAAGATTACATATCCCAGAAGGAGGTCAATTAAACTGTCAATGCTGCTGTTAATCCCAACCAGCTGCCGGTTTCATAGCGTCAAACTCATGCAGCATGAAAACAGGCCTTTCACTCCTTCCAGCTCATACTGCACAAAATGCCAAACTAAACGAGTCGCATCTGACGGCTCCTGTAATTGCTAAGGGTTAATAATGCCCTTGTAATATTATTACTGCATTGTTAATATGAATGTCCAGATATAATTCTGTGGACACGTGTTCAAATCCTGGCGTGGCAGATGCTGGAATTTTATTTCAATAAAATGAGTCTAATTATAATGTTGAATCAGTTGTTGTAGATCTGATTCACTAATGCCTGATAGGGAAGGAAACTGCCATACTTATCTGGTCTGGCTGGTATGTGACTCCAGATCCATAATATCGTGGTTGATTCTGAACTGCCCTCTGGACAATAAACAATGCACTAGGTATGAATGAATAGCTTTTTTCTAATCCCACGGAAACTTTCCAATTCATTTATCGATCCAAATATCCTGTAAATATTGTAAACGTACTTTCATCCACCACTGCCTCAGGAAGTGAATTGCACATATCAACCATCCTCTGTTAAAAAAGTCTCTCATGTCTTATTTTAAATCTCTCTCTCTTCACCTAAAACATTTGCCCTCTCGTCTTGAAGTGCCCCTCCTTGGAGAAAAGACAGTTACCGTTAACTCGAGCCGAACTCTCAATAATTTATAAATTTCTATCAGGTCGCCTTTCAAACTCCAATGCTCGAGTGAAAATATTTTCAGCCTATCCAGCCTTTCGTTATAATTCAAACCTTCCCCACTCGCCATAAGCTGGTATACTTGTTCTAAACCTACTCCAGCTGAATAATTTCCTTGCTATTACTGGGCGACAAGAACTGGATGCAGTACTCCAGAAGAGGGCTCACACAATGTCCTATTCAATTCAACATAACATACCAACTCCTACGCTCAAAGGACTGTGCAACGCAGGCAGGATGACAATTGTTTTAACCATTCTGTCTATATGTGAAGCAAACTAAAAAGAAATATTTAACTGTATCCATGGCCTTCGTTTTCCACAACACTATGCAACGCCCGATCACTAATTGTATAAGCCTTACTCTTATTTGATGTAGCAAAATGCAATACCTTCCATTTATCCAGATTGAACTCCTTGTGGACTTTTTCAGCCCAAAGACGCATTGGATTAAGATCCTTCTGGAAAATTCGATCACTTTCTTTATTGTCTCCAATTCTGGTGTCCTCTATGAGATTATGAACCATGGCTTCTATGAGTTCCATTGTTTTCTCATATAGGTCAATGATTTATATTTATTTGTCGTGGCCATCATTTAGCAGCTTACAAATCAGGTAACAATTAGTTATGTCGTTAACCATGAGGAAGAATGCTATAGACTGCAGGGAGATTGGAAACAATTGGCAAGAAAATGTGCTGAAAGGAATTCAATCCAGTGAAGTGGGTGATAATGAATTTGGGGAGGATCAATGATAAAAGTGTGAATACTGAGTACCTTAAAGTAATAAAAGAGAAATTGGAGTAAACATTCACGAATCTTTGTAGTTGATTGGACAAGGGATCAAGTGGTCTCGAGGGGTTGGAGATACTTTCTGTTCTTGACCGCAGGTGGGAATGTAAGAGCAGGGAAATGATGCTGGAACTTTAGCAACGGCCTATTCAAGATCAATGGACAGGGGAATCAGATGGACGGAAGTGCGTACTGCAGGGGCTGTAAATCAGAATCAAGATGAGAGTGGTGCTGAAGAAGCACAGCAGGTCAGGCAGCATCCGAGTTGCAGAAAAAAATAACACTTCGGGCAAAAGCTCTTCATTAGGAATAAAGCTGGGAGCCTCGAGGGTGGAGAGATAAACGGGAGGACTGGGTCTGGGAAGAATTTAACTGAGAGTGCAAGAGGTGAATGGAGATGGGGTTAAAGGTCGAAGAAGAGCGTGGAGCGGATAGGTAGGAAGGAAGTTAGACAGGTGAGACAGGTCAATAGGATGGTGCCAAGCTAGAAAATTGGAACTCGGATAACGTGGGAGTGGGGAGATAAGGAAACTGGTGAAGACCACGTTGATGCCCTGGGGTTGAAGGGTCCTGAGGTGGAAAATGAGGCGTCCGGTGGTGATGGAATGGCGGTGGAGGAGACCCAGGAACTGCAATTCCTCGGGAGAGTCGGGGGGGGGGCGAGTTGTTGATGTTTTTGGTCATGGGGCATTGGGGTTGATTTTTGCGGGTCTCTTGGAAATGTTCTCAAAAGCGCTCTACGAGAAGGTGTCTGTTGGCCCCAACGTAAAGGAGACCACTTCGGGAGCAACAGATGCAATAAATGACTCGTGTGGAAGTGCACATGCACATTTGATGGATGTGGAAGGCTCATTGGAGCCTTGGACGGATATGAGAGGGAAGATGTGGATGCAGGTTTTGCAATTCCTGTGGTGGCAGGGGAAGGTGCCACGAGGGGAGAGTGGGTCATTGGAGGGCGAGGACCTGACGAGGTAGTCGTGGAGGAAACAGTCTTTGTGAAAAGTGGATCGGGTTGGGAGGGAAATATATCCCACGAGGTCAGTGTTGCTGACACTTTTTGCAAACCCACTTATTCCCACAGCTATCTGGATTATACCTCCTCCCACCCCAATTCTTGCGCAAATGTTGCCCTGTATTCCCAATTCCTCCACCTCAATTGCATCTGCTCCCAAAGGCCCATTCCACCATAGAACACACCAGATGGCCTCCTTCTTTAAAGACCGCAACTTCCCTCCTATGTGATTGAAAATGCCCTCCAATGCACCTCATCCATGTCCTGCACCTCCGCTCACGAATCACACACCTTCAACCACAACAAGGACAAAACCCCCTTGGTCCTCATCTTCTATCCCTCCAACCTCCGCAAATATCACATCATCCTCCGACAATTTTGCCACCTCTAAACGGATCCCACCACCAGGGATATGTTCCCCTCCCCACGCCTATCCACTTTCTGCCAAGACCGTTTGCTCCGTGACTACCAAGTCAAGTTCGCACCCTTCAATGACCCACCCTTCCCTCCTAACACCTTCCCCTGTCACTGCAGGAATTGCAAAACCTGCACCCACATCTACCTCCTCCCCTCTGTAAAAGGCTCTAATGGAGGCTTCCACATCCATCAAAATTTCTCCTGCACTTCCACACATGTCATTTCTTGTATACATTCCTCCCGATGCGGTCTCCTCTAAATTGGAGAGAGTAGATGTGTTCTCATAGAGCACTTCACTGAATATCTCCAGGATACCCGCAAGAATCAACCCCAGTGCCCCATGGCCAAACATTTCAGCTCCCCCTCCCACTCTCCCGAGGACATGTAGATCATGGGCCTCCTGAATCGCCACTGCCTCACGACCCGATGCCTGGAGGAAGAAAGCCTCATAATCCGCGTCGGGGCTCTTCAAACCCATGGCATCAATTTGGACTTCACCCGTTTCCTCATTTCCCCTCCCCCTACCTTACCCCAGTTCCCACCTTCCAGCTTAACACCGTCCTCCTGACCTGTCCCACCTGTGCATCTTCATTCCTACCTATCCACTCCACCTTCTTCTCTGACATTTCATGTTCACCCCCCACCTGCTCCACTTACAGCACTTCAGCTACCTTCTCCCCAGCCCCACACCCTTCCCAATTATCTCTCCATCCCATATGCTGCAGTCTCATTCCTGATGAAGGTCTTTTGCCTGAAACGTCCATTTTTCCTGCTCCTCAGATGCTGCTGGACCTGCTGTGCTTTTCCAACACCACTCTAATCTGGAGGGGAAACATTTCATTGAGACGGTTTTCGGATATTTTCTATTGTTGACCACAGGCTGTGGGATGATAGCAGAACTTTAGCAACCACCAGGTCAGGGAACAGCTAAAGGACTGATCACAAGTCTCGTCACCGCATAAATCAACATTTTTTTTAAAATGTAAGATAAAATATGGAAGGCTGAAGGATGCAACTTTGCCCATCAAGACCGTTTCACCAATGAGTTTCTCACTGATTCCTTTCCAAGTCAGGGTGCTATGGGCATTGGAGGGTAACTTAAAACTGGTGGTGTTTCGTTGCATCTTCCTGATTATTTTTCGTTGTTCTTATAGTCAGTACAGCTGTTGAGTTTTGAAGGTTCTATCAAAAATGCCCAAATGACTTACTCCTGTGCATCTTGAAGTTGGTGCACTCTGCTGCAATTGTGCCTTAGCGGTGTGGGGAATGAATATTGCAGGGATTGAAGAGGGTACACTCAGGTGACTGCATTGTCGTGGACGGTGTCCAGTTCCTTAAGTGTTATTGAAGCTACACCCATCTAGGCAAATGGAGAGAGTTATGTTCCACATCTCATTTGTGCCTTGCAAACGATGTAGGATTCACGGAACAATGAGTTGAGTTTATAATCAAAAAATGTCTCAAGAACACCTTGTTGTTGTCAAAGTGTTTATGTAGCCAGCTTCTATCCGTTTTTGCCCAAAATAATAGCTCTGTTGACGATTACACAGGGTAATATGTTTACAGTAAAGCCATTGAATGTCAGTGGGATATAATTAGAGTCTCATTTCTCAGAGTTATCATTACTCGATTTCGTCCTTGTGTGGACTAATCTGATTCCAGTCGCTGTCTGATTTCAAGTTCCAATTCCCGTCTATGCTTGAAATTTCAACTGTTTATTCGCATAAATGTCTCCCCCTGCCTTAGTAATATGAAATGAGGCTGCCGGGGGCGAACATGTTGTCAACACTGGAGAAAATGGAGCTTCATGGAATGATTGGTTGGGCTGGGATTATTCTCCTTGAAACAAAGGAGGCGGAGGGGAGCTCTCTAATCACGCAATAACATAATAACATTCATAAACAGTCAATATTCATGGGACCTTGACAGGGTAGTTATGGGCAGGTGGTTTACCCTCTGGTATGAGGAGAGCACCAGAGGACATGAACTCAGAATTAGATATTGCCTATTGAATTCAGAAATGAGGAGTAATTTCTTTGCTCAGGGGCCAGTGAATTGGTGGAACTACTTGCAGAAACTATTGTTGAGGCTGAGTTGTTGTGTATTTTCAAACTGTGCCAGACAGATATTTAATCAGAAAGACGATGAAGCTTTGTCGAGGCAATGCAGAAGAATTGAGTTGAGGATTATCAGATCAGCCATGAGTTCATTGAATGGTGGAGCAGACTCGATGGGCTGATTGGCTGACTTCCAATCCTACATCATTCGGTCTAACGCCTTATTTTATTGATAAATTTAGAGTTCTGAGGGGATGGGATGAAGGGACAGAAAAGGTTTCTCAAACTGATCAGACAGATCAGAAACTAGGCTCATAAGTTCATGAACAAGAAATGTGCTGTGGCCTGAAGACAACACATGGCACTGGGCACACCGCAGATGGGTGTGTGCAGAAGTTGTAGTTACTAAACAAAATGTGTGGATCTTATATTGTTGCCAACTTGGTCATCATGCTGGATGATGGATCGCGGGATGTTTCATACAGCAAAAGGTTGTGAAAGAATGAAAGATTCGTTTCATTGGAAAAGTTTTCTGCGGTTTCAATTCAATTGACTGTTGGAAATACTGATCAGACCTTTGTGTGGAGTATTACATTAAAATTCACAATCCCACTGGATAAACTATTGCACTCGATCTCTCCTTATTTATTTCACTTTCTATGGGTAAATTCATAGAAAGTCAAGATGGAATGAAAGGAGGAAAGAAATGTCTGCACTCCTTTTCATTATTCCAATTTAACTTTCAACAGAAACAAATTTCTTTACTTTGCTTTGATGAGGTATCGATTTATCACAAATCTCCGGTGAAATGAAGGGCATTAGCAAGATTCTCCATCCAGTGTATACTGAAGATGCGAGGCACAAAGGGAAACTACAGCTGCGTTTGATAGAAGTAACAGCGAGAGTAGGATTCACATCCACACATGCACAATGGAAGAGCAACCCGCCGCCTTCACCTCTGGGCCACTTCAGCCCGTGGCAAAGGGGCTCACATGTGACCACATCAAGATTACATACGGGGCACCGAGGGGATAAGAAATTCCCTGAGCGGAATCGAATCCACACCATTATGTTTCTGTTTTCAGCGGAATAATAATACCAGCAAAATCCAAGGGACTGACCTCGTCCTTGGAAGGAATACCTTGTCCTTGATTTATTCCGAGTCGGAACTGTCTCAGAATGAACCAGCAAACATGAAATTCCCGTCACATTCACACACACATTTAGTCTTGACGCATAATTTCTTCAGACAGTTTCTCTCTCACGTGAAGAAGTATATGCAGAGAGAGAAGTGGAGGTGATGTTTCAGCTCGATGGGCTTTCTCATATGGCTGAACCTGAACTGGGTAAACTTCCCGGAAATGCAGTTTTGTTATTTTCATTTTATTAATTTTGCTGCACCTTCACTCTGTTCATTCCAATGATCGGAAGTGAATTGGATTTATATGATTGGAACGCTCAATGTTGTATTCAATTTTGCTCCGAATTTATTTCAGCTTAAAGAAAATACTGATGAGAAAAAACAGAAGGTTCAACTACAAAACAAGATGCCAGTTTTGATGCTCAGTTACGTTGGCAGATTTCAGTGAGTATCAAATGAACCCAACATCATGGCGATCATCCTCCCATCTTTAAGGCATGGGATTAAAGCAGGAAATTGATCTCCAAGAGACGGGTCACTTCCTAATCATTATGGAATAGCTTTCCTTGACAATATACAAAATCTGCTCAGTTCCATTTATAATGCTTCATGTGGAATATTAATATAAATCTTTCAAGACTCTGAGTTTTTTTTTGCTGAATCTTACTCAGCTCCAGACGTTTCCGATATTTCTTTTCATCTGAAGTCGTCCAAATTAGACATTCATTCCTCGCACCTTCCCCCTCCTACACCCCACTTTTACACTTTTACCTGGCCACAGGCTGTCTCTCTCCTGGTGAAACTCACTGCTTGTGTGTCTCTAAATGTGCCTTTCCAAATATTTTGGAAACGTATTGTCTCAGTGACAGAAAGTCTGCTCCCATTATTTCTTTGTCCTACATCAATGGTATTGAAGTCTTGACTTTCAGAAATTTATGAACTTGAAAGAGAGAATTTACCACATATTTCCTCTCTCCAAACCTCAAATACTCCGGAAAACTTCCATTCGGTTTTCCTTGGTTTAGTTTCAAATTTTCCAAAACACTAATAAATAAAATTCCATCCCCACTAAACGCCGTCAGCATCGTCTCCAATGTTTTAGCAGCCCAGTAAACGCTGGCAGTGTCCTCTGATAGAATCACAGATTCCCTACAATGCAGAAAGTACAATTCAGCCAATAGATTCTGTAGGGACACTCTGAACAGCATCTCAATCAGACCTAGCTCCCGTTTCTATCCCTGCAGGCCTCTGGCTTGTGATTTCAAATAAACCTTCTGGAATAAAGCCTGGCATCGTGTTACTGCTGAGCTTATCACTGCGTTACCCATGGATAACTCAACTGACTGAAGTCACTCTCTGGACACATCAGCGCAATTTAACATGGCCAATCCGCCTGACCTACAGACTTAACAGCATTGCGAACCACTGTAGTGTACCATCACATTGAACACTATCTGTACCATGTGTAATGGCTTTACACACTGGTAACTCATCCTAGTGAAAGCCTGCTGCGCCCACCAAACTGAATTCAATCCATCCAAACGCGGTTCTACGCTGTACAACCTCATTAGTGCTGCTGGAAATGTTTCTGCACTCAGATCTGAATGGGTTTACTTTGTTTTCTTCCTCAGATTCCTGCTTTAAATAAACACATCAGCCAGGAACAACATAATAAAATGGATTTCATTGCAACGCAAACACAATATGCAGTTTGCTGAAGTTACGTGTTTGCACTGTCACTGACACCCTCTCTCCCCAGGAGCTGCAGTCCGTCTCCACGCTGATTCAGACAGCACTGTCCTTCCTGTGACATATCCAATCGAGAATGGAAGGCCAAGCATTAATAACTTTCAGTTGCGAACAAAGCGACAGGTTTAATACCTTTACGATGCCCCCAGCAGAGGGTTGTGCCCTGTGACAGGCGGAGACACTAACCACGATACTGTGGAGGACAACAACATCGAAGGTGGCCCTTCAGCCTGTTGTGGCCACACTTGTCCAACACAACTGCTTTACGACCTGAATCAAGATTTCCACCGTTTAGCCCATAGTTTTATTTATTTTGGCATCACAAATTCACATCTCAATTTTTTTAAAGGTTAGGACGATTTCTGCCTCTCTGACCCTAACCGCAAATCTCCTCAAAACTTTCTGCCTTTTTCCGAAGTCTCTTGGCCCCAGTGTTCGAACTCTCCATCAATAACAAACGCTTCTTTCAGTCTATCCTATCCATATCCCTCATTATTTTGTACATCTCAGTCATGTGTTCTCCAATCTCCTCTGCTCGGCGACAAACAACCCCAGTGAACTCCTCACAACTGAAACTCTTCAGCCCAGACAATATCCCAGTGAATCTTTTGCAACGTTCCCAGTGCGATCACATCCAAGAAGTACTCTGAATTGCAGAACTGCGCAAAGTAATCTATATAGAGCCGAATGAACTTTTTTTTTCTATTCCGTTACAGTATGAGGGCGTCGCTGGTTCGGCAGTATTTATTGCCATCCCTAATTGCACAGCGGGTTGTTGAGACTCAACCATATTGTAGTGAGTCTGGAGTCACATGAAGGCCCGAGCAGGTAAGAATGGCAGTTTCATTCCTTAAATGACGTCAGATTTTTTTCAACAATTGAACATGGATATATAGGAGTTTTTAGATTCGTAATTCCAGATATTTATTGAATCCTAATTCTACCACCTAGCATGGTCTGAGTCAAACCCGAGTCCATGGTGTCTGAATAAACAGTCCAGTGTTCAGTGGTAATAGCTCTCGGCCATTGCAGAAAAGCAGTGAAACTGATCATATCCAATGAAGTCGCTTTTCCCCGATACTGTTCTGTGCCATTTTCCTGAGCTTGACACCTCCCCCCCAATAATCTCTGGTCCATGTCGGTAAAAGCTGCTACATGAGGATTGAACTCACAACAGTGGTAACCAAATGGATCAAATGGTCTGCAGGTCCCGGTGGTGGGGTTGGGGCACGTTCACCCAGTAACAGTGACCGCAGCCACACAGACTGATCGGGATCAATGGGAGAGTCTGGATTAGATTCTGAAATGCCTTAGTGAAATAGGAAATGACTCCACAAACACATGATGAAAGAGCAGCGCTCCGAAAGCTAGTGCTTCAATTAAACCTGTAAGATCATAACCTGGTGTTGGGTGATTTTTAACTTTGTACTCCATAGTCCAACACCGGCATCTCCAAATTAATGAAATGGGGTATGGGATGGAAAGTTCGGTTAGTGATCTTAGGAGGGAAGAAATCTCTGAGAACAGGTGGATTTGAATTCTGACATATGAAAACACAGAGATGTGAGCGAGCAGAGCTTGAATGAAAATAAAATCACCTTGGAGAAAATCAAAACGTTAAAACGACTGATTCCTTTGTGTTTCACAAAAGACTGGGACACATAAAGCGATTGCTGCCGTGACTCGGATTCGAACCGAGGTTACTGCGGCCACAACGCAGAGTACTAACCACTATACGATCACGGCACCCCACAGTCAAACACTCTTAACGTGCACCATAAGTACAGTATCATAAGAAATGTTAGGCAGAGCACCAAATGCACAATATCAGTGCTCAGCGAACAGTGGCAAATATGTGGGAACTCAGAATGGGCTGACCGTTTTACATCGGTGTCCACAGAGGCTGTGGTGATTCCATCGTTAATGTGCTGAAGGTTGAGGTAAATAGATTTCTCCAAAACATCAAAGACTCTGGGGACAGTGCAGCTTTTGTTACCTGCACATCCACCAATATCATTTATTGCATCCGTTGCTCCCGGCGCGGTCTCCTCTACATTGGGGAGACTGGACGCCTCCTCGCAGAGCGATTTAGGGAACATCTCTGGGACACCCGCACCAATCAACCACACTGCCCTGTGGCCCAAAATTTCAACTCTCCCTCCCACTCTGCCGAGGACATGGAGGTCCTGGGCCTCCTTCACCGCCGCTCCCTCACCACCAGATATCTGGAGGAAGAACACCTCATCTTCCGCCTCGGAACACTTCAACCCCAGGGCATCAATGTGGACTTCAACAGTTTCCTCATTTCCCCTTCCCCCACCTCACCCTAGTTCTAAACTTCCAGCTCAGCACTGTCCCCATGACGTGTCCTGACTTGTCCTACCTGCCTATCTTCTTTTCCACCTATCCACTCCACCCTCCCCCCCCCCCGACCTATCACCTTCATCCCCTTCCCCACTCAACTATTGTACTCTATGCTACTTTCTCCCCACCTCCACCCTCCTCTCACTTATCTCTCCACCCTTCATGCTCTCTGCCTGTATTCCTGATGAAGGGATTTTGCCCGAAACGTCGATTTTACTGCTCCTCGGATGTTGCCTGAACTGCTGTACTCTTCCAGCACCACTAATCCAAAATCTGGTTTCCAGCATCTGCAGTCATTGTTTTTACAAGCTTTTGTTGAAATGTATACTTCAATAACAATGCAGTTTAACATCGGTTACTTCACGAGTTTCCCCACACAAGGCAGTACCCACTGCTGCCACATAGCCCCAGTTCCCAGCCCCAGAATCAGAGGAACTGAGTGGCTCATTCACGAAGATCCAACTTGAAATCGGGATGGGAATGTGGTCGCTGAGATACTCGCTGGCTCAAGTGACACAACCGGAGAATGTACGGTATGTCTATGATGGTTTAGAGGCGCAAGCAATTCCGAGGTTGGAAGTGCTCATGGTCAAAGGCGGGGCAGAAGGGAAAATTTGTTCCCGTTTATCATAACAGCAATCTACAGTGCATCTTCCTGAGACAGATGAGTGCCACAACTGGAGCGTGGGCAGCTGGTTTGAAGTTTAATTTTGCTTCACTATCACCAGCTTCCCTGGAATGAATTGCTTTCACCATTTTTATTTCCAATTGTTTAATATCTCCCTGTAGTCTGCTGCTTTCTTCCTCATGGTTAATTGCATGACTAATTGTTGTATGATCTGCACACTGCTAAATCACGGCCACTACAAGTAAATATGAATCATTGATCTATATGAGAAAACAGTGGAACTCACTGCAGGCATCCTGCGTAGGTTTGCAGGCGACGTCAGAATTGTAGACAGTGAGGAAGATTATCTAAGTTTCAAAAGGATCTTCATCCAATGAGTCGTTGGACTGAAAAATGGAACATGGAGTTCAATCTGGATAAATGGCAGGTATTGCATTTTGGTACAACAACAAGAGTAGGGCTTTGCGTAGTGTTGGAGAACACGGAAACTCGGGATGCAGGTACATAATTCCTTGTCATTTGCATTACCTACAGACAAGATGCTTCAAAGGCATTTAACAAACTTCCCTTCATTGCTCAGTCCTTTGTGTATAGTAGTTGGGACATTATGGTGAAGTTTTGCAGGACATTGATGAGGCCTCTTCTGGAATATTCTGTCCAGTTCTGGTCGCCCAGTTGTTGGAATGATATTATTCAGCTGGAGTAGGTTCAGAAAAGGTATACACGCTTGTTGCCTGTGGAAGGTTTGAGTTCTAATGAAGCGCTGGATAGGCTGAGACTAATTTCAGATTCGAGATCGGGGTGCTGGAAAACCACATCATGTAAGACAGAATCAGAGGAGCAGGAGAATCATTTTTTTTCGCGCAAGTGTCTCATCAGGCTCTTCCCCGAAACGTCTGTTCTCCTGCTCTTCAGATGCTGCCTGACCTGCTGTGCTTTCCCAGCAAAACACTCTCGACTCTGATCTCTCATCTGCAGTTCTCATTTTCTCTTATTTAAGACTGTTTTCACTCGAGATTAGGGGTTTGAGCGGCGATCTGACAGAAGTTTATGAATTATTGAGAGGCAAGTTGAGAGTTAACGATAGCGGCCTTTTCCCAGGAGGGGGATTTCAAGGCGAGAGGATATATGTTCAAGATGAAAAGAGAGATTTTTTTTAAAAAAAGGCATATGAGGCATTTTTTTAGGGAAGGTGTTTTACGTGTGCAATTAACTTGCTGAGGAAGTGATGGATGAGGGTACGTTTGCAACATTTAATAGACAATTGATTCCAAACATGAATGGGAAAGTGGGATTTTTAAAATAAATTTATTCATGTCTAGTTCATCAGTTATTTCCCAGAGGACATTTAAGAGTCAACCACGATATTATCCATCTGGAGTCTCCTGTGGGACAGAGCAGATGACTATGGCAGGTTGCTTCCCGAACTCCATGAGTGAATCAGATGGGATTTTCTACACAACTGTTTCAGGTCATCACGAGACTCTTCAATTCCAGGTGCTTATTGAATTCAAACTCCACCACCTGTCATGCCAGGACCTGAACCCTTTGTTCCCAAAATATTACCTGGGTTTTTGGATTAACACCACAGTAATAACACTACAAGGGCATTATAACCACTCAGCGGGTACAGCAGGAGACAGATGGGACAAGATTAGTTTGGCAGTATGTTCAGCATGGACTGGTTGGACTGACGGGCCTGTTTTCATGCTGTATGAATCTATGATTGACGCTATGGAACAAATAGCTGGTTGGGATTAACAACAGCATTGACAGCATAACCGAACACCTGATGGGATATGTAATCCTGCTGGAGTCTCCGGAGGTTGTTTTGCTCAGTGATCCCTTCCCACACACGGGCCTGGTGAACGGTCTCTCCACAGTGTTACTGATTAAATGAGTTTCCATTTCTGTGGTTAATTGAATCCCTTCCAGCAGTTCCCACATTGCCCTGCTTTCTGTATGGTATCGGCCTCCTTTTTTACTACTCAGGGTGAACAATCCTTTCAAATTATGTCCACACAGATACAAATCCTGTTTTCCATGTTGTGAATGTGTTTTCATTGTTTCTCATTCACCACAGGGTGTGAGTATAACTGGTCAGGACAACAATTATTCTTTGCCCCTCGTTCGTTGCTGCCTGGCAACACCACAAACCCGGGTGCGATCCCAGCCTCGGGTGTCTGTCTGTGGGCAGTCTGCACATTCTCTGTGTGTTTGCGTTTTTATTTCTCCCTCTGACCAAAGATGTGCCAGTTACAGGGATCAACAATGGGAAATGTAGGCTTATGGGACAGGGAATACCATGGGGTCTGGTGGGATGCGCTTCGGATGTACCATGTGGACTGGAAGGGCCGATTAGCCTGCTTCCCCACAGAGTGGGGATTCTTGAATTAAGGGTCAGCTCATGTTTTTTCTAGTCCTAGAGTCTCTCGTAGGCAGGACTGGGTGAAGATGGTAGAATCCCCTGCATAAGGGACATGAATGAATGGGATTGCAGGAAATTAAAGTCATGATCTCTGTTCCTGAGGTCAGACTTGCATTTCAGGATTTATTCGTCGAACTTAAATATCACCCTTTCCGTGTTCCAATCGCCAAGGGCGAATAGTTTAAAATATCACCCCAACACCACCTTCTCCCAGTTTGAAGTCTTGACTGTGTGGAAGAAACTGATACTGAGCTGATGCGAGCAAATGTAGCTGCCACCGCCAGTGTCGGAAACACAGATCCAAACAGCAAAATCATCTTTTAAACCCACCACTGCAAAGTTCACGGCTCAACACGCTCCAGTTGTGCCACTCAGCTGTCTTAGCAAGATGTACTGTCGATCGCTATGAGAGTATAAACGGGGACAACCATTCCCTTGATCAGGAGCACACTCAACTGAGGAATTTCTTGCGCCTCTATACCATCATAGAAGGACGCACGCTCACCTGTTGCATCACTGGAGACAGAGAGTAACTCTGCGCACTCATTCTCATCCACATTTCCGGTTGGATCTGGGCGGCTGTGCCGATGTTAAGCTAAAATGTTATTCAAGCATACATTTCAACAATATCCTGTACTGTCCCGCGAGTCTTTGATGTTTTGTCGAAATGTATCAATCTTACTTTTCAACCTTTTCTTTCAAGGGATCTCCACAGCCTCTGAGGACACCGAACTGAAAGATTCAGC
The DNA here is from genome assembly GCF_047496795.1 of Chiloscyllium punctatum. NCBI lineage: Eukaryota > Metazoa > Chordata > Chondrichthyes > Orectolobiformes > Hemiscylliidae > Chiloscyllium > Chiloscyllium punctatum. The sequence goes on from NC_092755.1 coordinate 7,960,713, forward strand.
TCATTCTCAGTTCCCACATATCTGTCACTGTTCGCTGAGTACTGACATTGTACATTTGCTGTTCTTCCAAACATTTCCTCTGTTAGTATACTTATTGCTGCTTGCAAGCATCCTGTTCTGTGGTTACTGTGATCGTGGTTGTCGGTATTTTGCATTGTGACCACAGCAACTTCGATTTGAAACCAAATCACGGCACTAAGTGTTCTCTCCGTTGTCCTTTGTGTGACACATGCTAAGAAATTAATTGTTTTACCTTCAAATTCCGCTCCCTCAAATCTCAAATCATATATATTCAGTATATATGAATATATACTGTTCATATATCAGTATTCAAACACACCCATAGAAAGAGATTTCTCTCCTTCCCACGATCATTAAACCTCCTTTCCGTCCCTCCTCCATTTCTCTGAGGCAATGCCCAATCTATCACTCTCTTTCACATTCATACTGTTCTGTCTGTGCTGAGGTGACTGTTGTTGGGTGAACGTGCCCTAATCCAACAATCGGGACCTTTAAACAAGTCGATCCATTTGGATACCGCGGTTGTGAAATCAATCCCCATGTAGCAGCTTTTACTGACTTAGGACAGAGACATTTGGAGCGTCAGGCTCATGGAAAAGACCCAGGGCAGTTTTGGTGAAAAGATATTTTATTGTTAAAGATCAGCTTTGTGTCTTTCTGCGTTGGTCTTGTGATAATTTCAGAGGACTGATAATCCAGAGACCAAGGTAATAGTCTGGGTACTCGGGCTTGAATCCCACCATGTCATGATCATCAAGTTTGGATTTAATAAGTATCTCCAAGGAAGAATCTAAAGACTAATATATATCCATTGACAATTGTTGAAAAAAAATCAGCTTCATTAATGTCATTTCGGATTGGAATTTGCTATCCTTACTTGGTCTGGGCTGCATGTGACTTCAGACTCATAGCAATATGGTTGTGTCTCAACTGCCCTCTGTGCAATTCGGAATGGGTAATAAATTCTGCTTAGCCAGAATCGCCCTCATACTAATCCAGAAATTTTAAAACAAATGCTCATTAGGCTCAAGCAAGAGTGTTGTGTGCAGTTTTGCAAGTCACGTTATAGCAGGGATGTGATCACACTGAGAAAATTGCAGGAGTTATTTACCGGGATATTGTTTGGGCTGAAGAGTTTCAGTTAGGAAGAAAGACAGGACGGAGTGGAGTGTTTGTCGCAGTGCAAAGGAGATGTGGACAAGACATTATCGAGTTAGGGTATGGACAGGGTGGACTGAAGGAGTTTGCCATTGATGGAGGGATCGATCAGCAGGAACCCTCTGATTTTCTAAGCAATATTCACCTTAAGCTGAAATAAAGTCGGAGCAAATTTGAATAGAACATTAATCGTTCCAATGAGATAAATCTAATTCACTTCTGATGAACATTGTGAGGTTGCAGCGAAATTAATATGAAATGAACAAACAGCGTTTCTTGCGATTTAATCCAAATCAGGTTCAGCCATATGAGAAAGGCCATTGAGCCACAACATCGCCTTTACTTCCCCCTCCATGGCTGCTTCTTCACGTGAGAGAGAAAGTGACTGATGAAATTATGTGTCAAATGTAGGTGTGAATATGACGTAACAGTCTTGTCCTCTGTTTCATTCTGACACAGTTCTGATTCAGAATGTATCAATGACAGCTATTCATTCTGACGAGCATGGCTATTTATTGGAATTTGCTGTCATTATAATTCTGGTGAAAGCAGAAACACAATGGTGTGGATTCGATTCCCCTCTGGAAATTTCTCATCCATGACTTTCACTGCATGGAACCGTGATGAGGTCATATGTCACCGCTCTACAAAATGTACAGAGGAGACCGAGAGATTATGGTGTTGGGTTCTTATACCGCTGGGCTTCACATTCACGGGTTCGAGTCACACTCTGTTTGGTAACTTCACAAACCGCTACTGCAGTTTTTCTTTGCACCACACAGCTCTGGTAAACACTGGATCGAGAATCTTGTTCTTGTCCTTCACTGCACGGGAGATTCACGAATAATCAACACTACATTAAAGTCGAAAAGAAGAGTGAGAGCAGTCATTCTATTCAATTGTTGATTAAATTGGTGTAATGAGAACAAATGCATTTTTCTTCCGCGCCACTCCCCACCTCCACCCCCACATTTCATTTTGTCTTTCTATGAATTTACATCAAAAAAGAGAAACAAATAACAAGAGATCGGGAGCACAAGTTTATCCAGTGGGGTTGCACATGAATATTTTAACCTAACACATCACACAATGATCTGATCAGGATTTCAAACAGTCACTCGGAATTGGAACCGCAGAAAACTTCTCCAATGAAACAAACCTTTCATTCTTTCACAAATGCCTGCTGTGTGTGAATAATACAACGATCCATCATCCAGTGTGATTACTGACTTGCCAACTGTATAAGGTCTACCAACTTTCTTCAGCAATCATAGCTTCAGTATACAACCACCAGCGCTGTGGCCAATGTCATTTGTTGCCTACAGGTCAGAGCACATTTCTTCTTCCTGCATTTACGAGTCTTGTTCCTGATCTGTCTGATCTGTTTAATAAAACTTTTTCTATCACTTCCGTCCCATCCCCTCACAATGCTGAATTTATGAATAAAATAAGGCGTTCGACCAAATATGGAAGTATGCCATTCAGCCCATTGAGTCTGTCCCATCATTCAACGAACTCATGGTTGATCTGATCATCTTCAACTCCTTTCTGCTCACTTACCTCGACAAAGTTTCATCATCTTTCTGATTAACAATCTGGAACAGTTTGAAAATACCCAACAACACAGTCTCAACAGCGGTTGCTGAAAAATGCCACAGATTCCTTGGCCCCTGAGCAAAGAAATTACTCCTCATTTCTGAATTAACTGGGCGATATCTAAATCTGAGTTCATGTCGTCTTGTGCTCTCCTCAGAGCATCGGGCAAGCCACCTGCCCGTATCTACCCTGTCAAGATCCTACGAATATTGAACGTTTATAATTGTTATTACGTAATTATATCTGCCCTCCACCTCCTTTGTTTCAATCCTAGCCGAAACAATCATTCCATGAAGCTCCATTTTATACAGAGTTAGCAACACGTTTGTAAGTCTCTGCTGTCCTTCTCAGCGTCCTTACATATTATTAAGAGAGGTGGAGAAATTTTAGCGAAACCCAGGAAATAGGTTAAAATCTCAGGTGCAGATGGGAATTGGAACTTGAAATCAGAATTGAACGTCGGTCTCTGGTGCTGTGAGTCAGTAGTGATAACCACTGTGCCACTGTGCCACCGTGCCGCCCATGTTCCTGTGCACCAATCAGAATCCTCACTGTTATTGTTACAACTCCCCAAATTTATTACCACTCATTCGTCTGGATTCAATTCCATTCGCCATTTTTTCTTTCCACCTGATTCACACATCCCTGTGGTCCCTGACATTATTCATCATAGGCAACTACACGACCAATTGTTGTATCATCTGTAAACTTCTAAATCATGACTCCTACATTGAAGTTTGATTTAGTGATCTACATCAGGAAACAGTGGTACTTCACTGGAAACAGACATGCAAACATGGTTCATGGCTGGATGGAATGGACACCTGCAATGTTCCAGTCTCCAAGTGTTGCTCGCCCAAATATCGCCATTACATTTGCAGATAACACGAAGATTGGTGGAGTAGCCCGAAAGCATAGAGGACTGTCAAAGAATGAAGGGGAATATAGTTAGACAGAATAGTTGAGCAGATAAGTGGCAGATGGAGTTCAATCCAAGCAAATGTGATGTCATGCATTTTGGGAGGTCTAATTCTAGAGCCAACTATACTGCAAACGGAAGAGCTGTGGGTAAAGTTGATGAGCAGAGAGATCTGGGAGCTCAGGTCCTTTGTACCATGAAGGTGGCTGCACAGGTGGATCTTGTGGTAAAGAAGACATATAGTATGCTTGCCGTCACCGGACGGGGCATTGAGTATAAGAGCTGGCAGGTCATGTTACAATTGTACAAGATTTTGGTTCAGCCGCGTCTAGAATATTCTGTACAGTTCTGGTCGCCACATTACCAAAAGGATGTGGACGTTTAGAAGAGAATGCAGAGAAGGTTTACGATGATGTTGGCTGGTATGGAAGATGCTAGCTCTGTAGAGAAGTTTAGTAGGTTACTATTGTTTTCATTAGCAAAAACGAGATTGAGGGGTCCTGATTGAGGTCTACGAAATCATGAAGGGTACAGACAGGATGGATTGAGATAAGCTTTTTCCCAAGGTGAGGGATTCAATAATGAGAGGTCACGCGTTCAAGGAGAGTGGTGAAACGTTTAGGGAAGATATACACGGAAAGTATTTTACACAAAGGATGGTATGTGCTCGAATGCGTTGCCAGCAGAGGTAGTAGAGGCTGACATGGTAGATTCATTTAAAGTGCGCCTGGACAGATGTATGAGGAAGTGAGGAGCAGAGTGGTACGGATGCTTAGAAATTAGGCAACAGGTTTAGACAGTTGATTTGGATCGGCTCAGGCTTGGAGGTCCAAAGGGCCAATTCCTGGGCTGCACATTTTCTGCGTTCTTTGTTCTTCTTTGTTCACTACACTACCAACTCCATGCTACATTGCTCAGTCTCAGAGAATGACATTGTCAATTCCGATTATCACAGAGGGAATGAGAATATGACATGTGTCTGTGACAGAATTTAAGTGATGTACGCTGGATTGGAGTGTTTACTGGGAGCAAGAGGCCAATGTGGAGACTATGTGATCAAAAGCAGCTCTTCGAGTTAAAGTAACAAAAAGGCGCATTGTTAAGGAAAATTTCAGAGATTGTTTCCAATTCATCGACCTCTCGTGACCCACAGCATGCTTCCGCTGAGTCAATCTGCACTGCGGGTTAATGCTGCTGTTGTATCTTAATAATCTAATAAACGGAAACAAATATGTCCTTCCTCCCGCCTTTGACCAGGACCACTCCCAGTTTTAGCATTTCATGCGCCTCTGTGCCATCATAGAATAACCACGTGCTCACCTTCAAACCAGTCAATCCATTTCAATACCACAGTCGTGAGATTAATTCTCATGTAGCAGCTTTTACTGACATGGACTAGAGATTATTGGAATATCAGGCTCAGGAAAAGGAAATATGGCAGCACTGAGGAAAAGAAACTTTATTCTAAAAGACATTTTTCTGTGGATTTCTACATCATTTATTTGACTTGCTCATTCGGCTCTATCTAAACTATTGTGTGCAGTTCTGCAATTCACATTATAGCAGGGATGTGATACCACTGGAAATGATGTTGGAGAGATTTCCCAGAATATTGTCTGAGAAGAATAGTTTCAGTTATGAAGAGAGATTGGATAGATTGGAGTTGTTTATCTTACAACAGAAGAGATTGAGAGGAGACATGATTGGGATGTGCAAAATAATCAGGGATATGGATGGCGTAGACTGTAAAAAACGTTTCTCTTAGATGGTGAGATCAATCATTGGGGGGGGGGGGTGGCGTAGGAGTCTGGCATGGATTTATGGACAGAGGAGAAAAGATTTGAGTGAATGTGCAGACAAATGTTTTGAAACAGTGGGAAGTTGAATTCTGGAACTCAGCGCAAGCAAATGTTTTAGGGGCAGAAATCCTCCTAAGTTTCAGAAGTATTCAGATGTGAATTTGTGATGCCAAGGCATAGACCAATTCAGATAGATGGCAAACAAAACCTGAATGGTCTGTAAGATCTATGTAAAAAAGACAAAAGTAGGAATTGCAGCTCGGGGAAAACAGAATGACGATTTCGGTTCAACAGACACGTCATCGGAACTGTTTTGGATTCCCGATGTTAACTCTGATTTCTCTCTAGTGATGCATTTGGAGTATTCTTTGTTGGTGCATCATTAATGCGGGTTGAGAGAGATAGGGTCGGGGAGTGTGAATCGCGTCGATGGCACAATGCAGACTCAACTGGCCAAATGATATGTGTCTATAATGTGTCTAATTTTAACTCTGAATCTAGAAGTTTTTGTCCATTTTTCAAGTCTGTCGTTTTTCACATCTCACCTGTAATGTGAATTGTAGAACAGGACAACTGACGGTTCAGGCATAAGCCACAGACAAACCATTACCACCTGACGCCTGGAAGAGGAATGCCTCATTGTCTGTCTTGGGAAACTGCATCCCCACGGGATAAATATGGATTTCAATGGCTTCCTCATTTCCCCTCTCTACCCCCCCCCCCCCAACTTTATCACAGTCGAAACCATCCAACTCGGCACTACCCTCCGGACCCATTCATCTCTTCCCCTTCTAACTTGCACTTTCTTCCCCGCCTCCATCCACCTATCACTTTACCAGCAACCTTTCACACAACCCCAACCCCCTCCCTTTTATCTCTCAGCCCCCACCCACAAGACACATTCCTGATATAAGACTTATGTCAGAAACGTCGATTCTCCGGCTCCTCGGATGCTGCCTGACCTGCTGTACTTTTCCAGCACGACACTCTCGCCATGGCGAAGATAGACGAGCTCAGCTCAGGCTCTTTATCTGAGAGTGGAGAAGGCTGAGTGAGGAAGTGATTAAGGTGCACATTAAGGGGATCGGTATGTGTGATAGGGATAAACTTCTCATGGGAAGGGTTAACAACCAGGGATGTATGGTAAAGGCAAAGGAGAGGATTTTCAGAGCAGATATAGGAAGACGTTTTCCTTCTGAGATTGTTGCTTATTTGGAATTAACTGTTTGAACTTGTGGTAAAGCTACGAGTCATCAAAATACTTCAGGAGTATTTAGCCGAATACTTGAGAAGCGAGAGTACACATGGATAAGGACCAGGTACTGGAAAGTGGGGTGAAGATAAGCAGATGTCTGATGAAAGATCCAAACACCGTACCGAAAATAGAGACCATAAAAGCATGGGAAGTGTCTCCGCATGGATACTCCTGGCAATCTGTTACAAGGGGTCTGTGGAATGCTGCACTAGTCAGAAGATCACTCTGGCAGGACGGGGCCGCTGTGGCAGGAGGGGATAAGAATAGTGCAATGCTCCTACACCAATTAGAGTCAGAGTGTGCTGAAAGTTTGCTTTGGCAGGCTGAGATAATAACAATTAGACAAGTCAGCCTTGCTTGCTAAATATCATCATGGCAAATTGGGCCAAGTCGTGACAATAAATATTTTGGACATGGTTTTTAATATTCAATTGACAGTTCGTAGAGTCAGCCTGCTTGAGACCCTCGTAGCAGGATAAGACATTAAGTATCAAATCGGTAGTTAGTAGAGTCAGTTTGGGACAGGAAAACTTTGTGGTAGATTGGGTAGCTAAATATCTAATCATGACAGGTGAGTCTGGGTTGGAAGATCATTGTAGCAGAGGTGGCAGTAAAATACCAAATCATGACAATAGAATAATATTAAGTTGAATGTTGGAAAACCCATCGTGGCAGAAGTAGAGTGATAATAGGAACTAACATCATTGGGTTATTGTGTAACTGGAGTGAAGTAATTCGGACTAACACAGTTGGCCGTGCTGATAAGCTGAGAAACCTGAGTAAAGAAAAGGTATAAAGTAGTGCCATGGACCCTGAGGTTCGGGGGCATTCAAGAATTTGCTTTTTGAATGTCACAGTTTTTTGTTTACAAATAAACGATCTACTCTTTGAAGGTCTCTCCGCATTTCCTGGTGATTGTCTACATTTTCTCCACGACAACCGCAACTTTGGGTGCAATAGAATTGTGGCTAGCACGGCCCTGTGACGCAATGAAAATCACATTAGATTTCTACAGCATTGATAACTTACTATTCAAAGTCTATGGGTTTGTTTTCCACCAGAATCGGAGTTTAGATGCCAGCTCAATCAATGTTTGTTCTGCTGAATCATCATCAATTCCCATCGTCAGGAGTTCGCGACCCTGCTGTTGACCAGAGAACATTCCTTACCTTCATGGTTGTGAGTTTTGACGCAATCATATCGTTTGAAACATGATCAACCAGAATCAGCTGCTCAGCCGCAATACCTGCAAAGTTCGTGCAGAAACCCACTGGCTCGAAAAACGTTTCCTTTCCATAGTGGCATAAACATTTGCGATTGCTGAAATGTATTTTTCCCTTTGTGTGACAGGTTGTTGTGGATGAGCTGGGGTAAAACATTGAAGTGTTTGATCAGCCATGACGATATCAGATGTTCGGATCGGACCGGTGTGTGGAATAGCCTCCTCTTGTTCCTTTCTTGCTGTGCTGTTTCTGACAGAAGGTTTTCAACAATAATATGATGAGGACAATCTGAATCTACACCACGGAATACCAAGGTGCTCCCCTTTACACCTCCGGTCTCACAGCTGGAATAGACAGCTCCTATTGCAGCTTTAGATCAGACAGTGAAGGTTTCTCTCAGGCCCTCTGTCAGACTGCATGCTCCTTCACACAGATTTCCAATTGGGCAGATGGAGCAAGCAAACGTGTGAATATTAGGGATTCATGGAGAGATTTCCCCTCTGCTGGGCTGCAGTTCTGGACATGGTGACGTACATGAATTTCTGGCATTTGGTGTCTTACTGTGCATTCTTCCCACTTTACAATTTAAATTGGAATTGAATTTATTCCTGCATAATATTTTTACATCTTCAGTATTCATGAAACTCGTGCAACGTGTTCTTGGATTTAGGAATGGTGAAGATTTTTGATGAATGCAATATGTTTCATGTTACCTGTATGAATTTTCAGAAGGAGGTTGGTGAACTTTCATTGATTCGAATTCTGTGCCGAACTGAAACCGATTGAAGGAAAAGCCCTGCGACAGCGGCAATGTCACATTGTCTGTAAACAACGCAGGAATCAACAGAAACCCATTTTTCAATGAATTCAATTTTGCCCATTTTTTGTGTCCTTTCCTGAACCTGATGCTTCAATAATCACAGGTTGATGTCTGTTTCACCTCGTCTGTGTCAGCTTTAATTTCAGAACCATATGGTTCAGGGGTGTCATGGTTATCACAGCTGCCTCACAGCAGCCTCGGGTAGCAGTGTGGAATTTGCACATTCCCCCCCCCCCCCCCCCCCCCCCTCTGAGTGGGTCCAAATTAGTCAGGGGGACATGGTTTTGGGTGGGTTACTGTTCGGACTTGTTGGTCCGAAGGGCATGTTCCCACACGGTAGGGAATCTAATCATCACAGCAAAAGTAAAGTAGTTGAGTTAAAGTTCACAAGGGAGGAGTAGGCCACGTGACAGCTTTGCTGTCTGCGGCTCGAGGAGCGTAATTTGTCTGTGCCTCGTACTTAAAGGTGCGTAAACTGCCAAGGTAGTAAGTTCAATGCTTATCTGAAGATACCGTTACTGTCATGGACCAGGAAATATTGGAGCATCAGACTGAAACGCAGTTGAAAACAATGTTGAGTAAAGTAGCAGTTATTGGAAAACTACAGTTTCTGATTTGGGGAAATGTTCTGTCTCTGGGAAACGTGTCAATTATTGACTGAAAAGCTACAAATATTCCCCAGGTCAATATCCGTCTGTGGATAGAGATACAGAGGTGAAGTTTTAGTTTGATGACCTTTCTCAAATCGCTGACCCTGCAGTGGATTACATTCTGGGAAAGTCTGTTTATCTCGTTTCATATCATTCCATTTCCTGCAAACTCGCACAGCTCATTGAACCAATCGAAAGTATTAGATCTATTCCTTTGGGAAGTTGGATAGTTGTCAGAATAAAAAAAAGATTGCTCCAAACTTCTTTATCGTTCCCCACTGGCTTTGAAGTTCGAACCTTTAGTTTCCACTCACCAAAACAAGGGAAATTCCCTCATATTTACTCTAACCAACTTCACATCAGGTGGATAACCTCCTTTCGGACACAATTAAGTCTTTCCTGATTTCTCCCTCATGATTCTTTATCTATCCCACCATCCCATTAAACCACCTCTTTTATTTTCTAGTGGTTTTATCTCCTAGTAAACCTCATTTCCATCGCTTGTATCGATTTTGTATCAAGTGAAATCTGGCCGTGTCATTCCTAATCTCTTTATATTCCGGTAAGTGCTGCCCGTGTCTTTTATCATATCTTTATATCCCAGTAAGTTTCAACCTCAGAAAGGATGCTGGGTCCAATTCAACACGTGAAAACTCGCGACTAAGCTGTGAAATCTTATTACCGACACAGGAAAGGTGGAATCAATTTCAACTGCAGCTGAATCGATTGGCTGCAGCAGCATCGGGTCAAATCCCAGTCACTTCAGTGGCTGTTGTTCTTATATTTATTTCTTCTCTCCGTGTGCTGATTTTGAGTGCGAGCAGCGGCTGAGTTTAAACAAACCCGGAAGGGTACAGCTAAGGTAAGACAGTTTGTTTTAAAATTACTTACCGGGAGCGGGCAGCGGTGTTTTATTCTCTTCACAGAAAGAGCGGGAGCAGCAGGGGGAAGTGACGACGACCAGAGGGGCAGCTGAGACCCGGAAGCAGGTATAGAGTAAGCTTACTTGGGTAGGTTTTGTTTTCCCTATAAAAGCGCGCAGAAGTGGAACCCGAGGCACTACAGAGGTAGTGCCTCCTACCCGCCCTCCTCCTCTAACCTAATAATAAGACCCGTTGTGGTAAGCAGGTAAGCGCTACATTTTGCTTGTTCAATTTTTTTAGACCTAGTTTGTTTTTTTAAAAGGTTACTTTTAGAGGGATGGTAGTGAAGGCAGTGCAATGTTCCTCTTGCAAGATGTATGAGGTGAGGGATGCCATGGACGTCCCTGCTGATTACACTTGCAGGAAGTGCACCCATCTCCAGCTCCTCCAAGACCGTGTTAGGGAACTGGAGCTGGAGTTGGATGAACTTCGGATCATTCGGGAGGCAGAGGGGGTCATAGATCGGAGCTTTAGGGAAGTAGTAACTCCAAAGATGGCAGATAGATGGGTGACAGTGAGGGGGACTGGGAGGAAGCAGCCAGTTCAGGGACCCCCTGCGGCCGTTCCCCTCAAGAACAAGTATACCGTTTTGGATACTTGTGGGGCGGGGGCTTACCAGGTGTAAGTAATGGGGCTCAGGCCTCTGGCATGGAGCCTGTCCCCATTGCTCAGAAGGGAAGGGTGGAGAAGAGCAGAGCAATAGTAATTGGGGACTCGATAGTTCGGGGCACAGATAGGCGGTTTTGTGGGGGCGAGAGAGACTCACGTTTGATATGTTGCCTCCCAGGTGCAAGGGTACGTGATGTCTCTGATCGTGTTTTCCCGGTCCTTGAGGAGGAGGGGGAGGGGCAGCATCCCGAAGTCGTGGTCCACGTTGGCACCAATGACATATGTAGGAGGCGGGCTAAGGATGTTAGGCAGGCTTTCAGGGAGCTAGGTTGGAAGCTCAGAGTTAGAATGAACAGAGTTGTTGTCTCTGGTTTGTTACCCATGCCACGTGATAGAGAGTCGAGGAATAGGGAGAGAGAACAGTTAAACGTGTGGCTACAGGGATGGCACAGGAGGGAGGGATTCCGATATTTGAATAACTGAGTTTCTTTCTGGGGAAGGTGGGACCTCTATAAACAGGATGGTCTACAGTTGAACATGAGGGGCACCAATATCCTTGGCGGGAGGTTTGCTGGTGCTCTTGGGGAGGGTTTAAACTAACTCTGCAGGGGCATGGGAACCCAGACTGTAGCTTTAGGGTGCAGGACCTGGAGTGTAGGGAGGTTAGGAACATGGCATCAATCTCAAAGGAGGGTGCCTGTATACAGGAAAGTGGCTTGAAGTGTGCATACTTCAATGCAAGAAGTATACGAAATAAGGTAGATGAACTTGCAGCGTGGGTTTGTACCTGGGACTTCGATGTTGTGGCTACTACGGAGACATGGGTAGAACAGGGACAGGATTGGCTGTTGCCAGTTCCAGGGTTTAAATGTTTTAGTAGGGTTAGAAGTGGGGGTAAAAGAGGGGGAGGTGTGGCATTGCTTGTCAAAGATAGTATTACAGCAGTGGAAAGGATGATGGATGAAGACTCGCCATCTGAGGTAGTTTGGGCTGAGGTTAGGAATAGGAAAGGTGAGGTCACCCTGTTAGGAGTCTTTTACAGGCCTCCTAATAGTCCTAGAATCGTTGAAGAAAGGATTGCGAGGATGATTCAGGAGAAGAGTGAAAGTAATAGGGTGGTTGTGATGGGGGACTTTAACTTTCCTGATATTGACTGGGAAAGCTATAGCTCAAGTTCGTTAGATGGGTCGGTGTTTGTCCAATGTGTGCGGGAGGATTTCCTGACACAATACGTAGATAGGCCAACAAGAGGTGAGGCCATACTGGATTTGGTTCTGCGTAATGAACCAGGACAGGTGTTAGAATTAGAGGTAGGTGAGCACTTTGGGGACAGTGACCACAATTCAGTGACGTTTACTTTAGTGATGGAGAGGGATAAGTGTGCACTGCAGGGTAAGAGTTATAGCTGGGGGCAGGGAAATTATGATGTGGTGAGGCATGACTTAGGATGTGTGGATTGGAAAAGTAGGCTTCAAGGCATGGGCAGAATTGATATGTGGAGCTTGTTCAAGGAGCATCTATTGAGTGTCCTTGATAAGTATGTACCTGTCAGGCAGGGAGGAAAGGGTCGTGTGAGGGAGACGTGGTTTAATAAGGAATTGGAAAGGGAAGAGGGCGGCCTATGTAAAGATGAGGAGTGAAGGTTCAATTGGGGCAATTGAGATTCATAAGGTAGCCAGGAAGGATCTGAAGAGAGAGCTAAGAGCAGCAAGGAGGGGACATGTAAGGTCCTTAGTTGGTAGGATTAGGGAAAATCCTAAGGCTTTCTATCGGTATGTCAGGAATAAAAGAAAGACTAGGGTAGGAATAGGTCCAGTCAAGGATAGTAGTGGGAAGTTGCGTGTGGAGGCTGAAGAACTTGGGGAGACACTGAATGAATACTTTTTGTCAGTATTCACTCAGGAACAGGACATTGTTGCTGATGTGAATACTGAGTCACAATTAAGTAGAATGGATGGCATTGAGGTATGTAGGGAAGAGGTGTTGGAAATTCTGGCAAGGGTGAAAATAGATAAGTCCCCTGGGCCTGATGGAATTTATCCTAGGATTCTCTGGGAAGCAAGGGAGGAGATTGCAGAGCCATTGGCCTTGATTTTTATATCCTCGTTGACGACAGGAATAGTGCCAGAAGACTGGAGGCTAGCAATTGTGGTTCCCTTGTTCAAGAAGGGGAGTAGGGATAACCCTAGTAACTGTAGGCCAGTCAGTCTCACTTCTGTTGTGGGCAAAGTCTTAGAGAGAATTGTAAGGGATAGGATTTATGAACATCTGGATAGGAATAATGTGATCAAGGATAGTCAGCATGGTTTTGTGAAGGGCGGGTCGTGCCTCACAAACCTTTTTGAATTCTTTGAGAAGATGACGAAGGAGGTGGACGAGGGGAAAGCGGTAGATGTGGTGCATATGGATTTTAGTAAGGCGTTTGATATGGTTCCCCATGGTAGGCTACTGCAGAAAATACGGAGGTATGGCATTGAGGGTGAGTTGGAGGTTTGGATTAGGAATTGGCTGGCTGCAAGAAGACAGAGGGTAGTAGTTGATGGCAAAGGTTCATCTTGGAGTGCCGTTACTAGCGGTGTTCCGCAAGGATCTGTTTTGGGATCATTGCTGTTTGTCATTTTTATAAATGACCTGGAGGAGGGGTTAGAAGGTTGGGTGAGCAAGTTTGCGGATGATACAAAAGTCAGAGGAGGTGTTGACAGTGAGGAAGGATGTGGCAGGTTACAGCGGGATATAGATAAGTTGCAGAGCTGGGCAGAAAGGTGGCAAATGGAGTTCAATGTAGCTAAGTGTGAGGTGATTCTCTTTGTTAAGAGTAACAAAAAGATGGGGTACTGGGCTAGTGGTCGGATACTTGGTAGTGTGGATGAGCAGAGGGATCTTGGTGTCCATGTACACAGATCTTTGAAAGTTGCCACCCAGGTAAATAGTGCGGTGAAGAAGGCATATGGCGTACTGGCTTTTATTTGTAGAAGAATTGAGTTCCGGAGTCCTGAGGTCATGTTGCAGTTGTATAAGACTCTGGTGTGGCCGCATCTGGAATATTGTGTGCAGTTTTGGTCGCCATACTATAGGAAGGATGTGGAGGCACTGGAACGGGTGCAGAGGAGGTTTACCAGAATGTTGCCTGGTATGGTAGGAAGATCGTATGAGGAAAGGCTGAGGCACTTGGGATTGTTTTCATTGGAGAAAAGAAGGTTTAGGGGTGACTTGATAGAGGTGTACAAGATGATTTGGGGTTTAGATAGGGTTGACTGTGAGAACCTTTTTCCACGTATGGAGTCAGCTATTACGAGGGGGCATAGCTTTAAATTAAGTGGTGGTAGGTATCGGACAGATGTTCGGGGTAGGTTCTTTACTCAGCGAGTCGTGAGTTCATGGAATGCCCTGCCAGTAGCAGTGGTGGAGTCTCCCTCTTTATGGGCATTTAAGCGGGCATTGGATAGGCATATGGAGGATAGTGGGCTAGTGTAGGTTAGTTGGGTTTGGATCGGCGCAACATCGAGGGCCAAAGGGCCTGTACTGCGCTGTATTCTTCTATGTTCTATGTTCTATATTAATCCTAGCACAGGGAAAGCAACAAAACATCCTAAATCTATGGTCACTGCCACAGAATCTCCTGTTGATGCCCTGACAGAAGAGCCCACAGTCGCAATAATTCTACTATATCTTCTCAAACGCTGCCGAACATGAGAATCATCCCAAGTGTCCAAAAATTGATTGCTCTGCCATTTTCCTCAGAGACAATCCCCTTCAGCAGTTCTAAAAACTGAAAATCATTTTGATAGAGGAATAGCCACCGGAGAGGTTGCAGAGAAGGTTTGTGTTGGATGTTGCCCAGTATGGAAGGTGTTCGCTGTGAAGAGCGGTTGAGTAGGTTAGGTTTGTTTTCAGTAGAAAAAAGGAGATTGAGGGGATCTGATTGAGGTTTAAAAAATCGTGAAGGATATCGACAGGATAGATGAAGATAAGCTTTTTTTCCCAGGGTGAAGGATCCACTAACGAGAGGTCACGCTTTCAAGGTGAGAGGTGAAAAGTTTACGGAGGATACACATGGTAATTGCTTCACACAGAGGGTGGTGGGTGTTTGGAACGTGTTGTCTGCAGATGTGATAGAGGCAAGCACGGTATGTTCGTTTCAGATGCGTCTGGACAGATGCATGATAAGGTGGGGAGCAGAGGGATACAGATGCTTAGGAATTGGGCGACAGATTTAGACAGTACATTTGGATCGGCTTAAGCTTGGAGCGCTGACGGGCCTGTTCCTGGGCTGTAAATTTTCTTTGTTCTTTGTTCTTTTTAAGTTCTGGTCTTTTGATCATAGTTGGGAAAATGTATCTGTGTTTCAGCACCTTGGTGAGTTGAATGGGATAACAGTGTATTATTTCAATGAACAAACTGCGAAACTGAAGCATGAGAAACTGGGAACCTGAATCATAAAACAAACCTCTGCATCATACAGTTTACAGGTTAATGATCAGACCACTTTCAGTGTTTTTAAATTGTTATGATTCCTTCCCTCAGCATGGTCATTAAACTGGCTCTGCCTGTTTATTCGACTAACCTTTACTTTCTGCTTAGTTTCTGACCGGCTGCTTTGGTTCCCAGCCTCCTGTATCATCAGCTTAAATCTGCACGAACACACCACCCTTCCAGGATGTTGGGGCCCCTCCAGTTGAAGTGCACACTTTCCTTTTTGTACAGTTCCCACGTGCACTGGACGAGATTCGAATCATTCAAAAATCAGAAACAA
This sequence comes from Chiloscyllium punctatum, assembly GCF_047496795.1. NCBI lineage: Eukaryota > Metazoa > Chordata > Chondrichthyes > Orectolobiformes > Hemiscylliidae > Chiloscyllium > Chiloscyllium punctatum. The sequence continues at coordinate 7,976,439 of NC_092755.1, forward strand.
TCCTCCCAAACTAGCTCTTTGTCACATTCAACTGTACTATCTTCCTCTCCTTTGTCTCACTTTCAGGTGGTACAGGGAGTAATCCTAAGATTACATCCCTGGAGATCCTGCTTTTAAACTTACTCCTAAATCCCTGAATTTTCTTTGCAGGACCTTTCAACTTTCACTCTTCTTACCGATACCATTGGTATCAATGTGAACCACTACCCTCCCACTTCAATATGCCCTGAGCATGCTCAGAGACATTCTTGATCCTGGCACCCATTTTTTGAAGAAATCATACAACTGTAGAATCCCTCCAGTGGGGAAACAGGCCATTTCACACAGCACGTCCACGCTGACCTTCCAAAGAGTAACCCACCCTGACCCATTCCCCTACTCTATTCCTCTGCATTTACCCCTGACTAACGCATCTAACCGACAACTACTGGCAAAAAAAAACAACCCAGACCCATTCCTCAACATTATGTTGAATCTGCGTTCTCACAGTAGATACTGTCAGAACTACTGAACATTCCAAGCAACTTCTGGTTTTGTCACCGATGATGAGTGCATATTGATAAAAATGAATTGAAAAAGAAAACAGCTGAATTTAAACTCTAGGGAGAAAACTAAATATTTGGTCGTTCAATAATGTCAGTAAAGTTTCATTAAATTACTGCTGTTTAGTCCATGAACATCACTTGTTCACTTTCCCAATTCATGAATAAAGGAGATTTTTAGATCACTTTTGGTATCAGAAAGCTTGGAAATGTTGCACGTTTACTCCTTCATATGGGAATGTGATTACATCACATTCTTACATCTCAAACACAATGCATTACTTTGTCGAAGAATACCAGTAACATTGTAAGTAAGTGGAATGATAACTGGAAAGATATATTTAGGTAAAGGAAGAATGAGAGAAAATGGGTCTTTTTTTGGAACAGAAAAGACTATTATGTGAACTTACTAAGTTGATCAAATTTTTGGAAATCTATGCAGGGCAGATAAAGTATATTGTTATGAACGTGTCCAGGTATATGTTACTTTTAAGGGAGACTGGAAGCTGGCACAAAGTACTCTGAAAGAAGTTAAAATGTAACATTTGACCGTGAAATCAATAGTGAGGGGCTGAGTTGCCACGGAACAAAAACCAATTGAAATACGGCAAGCCCGCTTAACTTATGCCCCAACATACTGAAATCAAATTGAGTTTGAAATATAATGTATTTGATGACATCAAAATCAATGAAATGATCTGATGTTTTTGAGGTATAAAACCAGACATTTGAATATTTAGGTGGACAACTACCAAGGACATCCACAAAAATAGACTGCGAGCTGAAGAGTTTCCTGAAGGTACCTGTCTGTAAGAAGTTTGCACAGCAGAACTTCGAAGCTGACCGAGAGTAACATCTACAGATCAAAATCCACAAAGGAGAATCGACAAAGCTGACTGGTTTTGAAACATGATTGTATATTTTTTGTAAACCTTAATCGGGGTTTTTTGTTTCACCAGACCAGTATTGTCGAGTGGGAGGTAAAAGATGCGTTTAACCTAAGGGATTTCTAAATAGTTATTTGTTTTAATATTCTCTGTCGTCCTTAAATAACAAAGTTGTTAATTTTACTTTAAATAGTTACTTTGTAAATGGATTTTTGCCTCAAAACTCATGAGATTACAGCATGAGGCGAACTTATTCTGTGTGACTGGTTTAAATTTGGAGAAATATTAACCCTGTGTTGTAACATGTTTGGGGACTTTCGTCAGCGATTTGACAGGTTTAGACAAATCCAAACTGAGATCTGGGTAGATTTGAATTGATTTGAGGTTTGAAAAAAAAACACAGTATATTTAAATATTTGCATGTTAGTGTCTGAGATCTTTAAATAAAATGTCATGGAGAAAGATGGTTTAATTTCGATAACTTGTGGTTGGTTAAACTAAAAGTGAGAGAAATGGCTCTTAAAATTTTAAGAGGTTTGAAGATGATCCTCAAATTTGCCAAGAAAGTTTAGAAAGTAAGATAAGCGCCAAACTTTTAGAATTAGCGAAGAGCATAGTTTTGTGTTTAACCAAGGACAAAAGTAAAGCTGAAGTTGTCAGGGAATTACTCAAACAGGAAGGTATGTCAAAGTAACCGACCAGTGAAGTACAGTGAAAAAAACTTAAATTATAATTGAGGAAAATTGAGTTTAAAGATAAACAAAGGGAGAGAGAAAGAGAGAGAGAAGACACAGGAAGCAAGACAAAAGAGAGAGAGAGAAAAAAGGGAAAGAGAAGGTGCGCAGCTGAGCAAAAAGAGAGAGAATAGATCTTGATGTTGTGATTTAGTCAGCAAAGTCAAGTTAACAGGATGGAGATAAAAAGGGAAGATAGTGATACACACAACTATGTTAAAACTCTGGCACATTTTGATGAGAAAAATGTTGCAGCAGTTGAGATGAAGGGCAGCACGGTGGCCAGAGACCTGGATTCAATTCCCGCCTCAGGCGACTCTCTGTGTGGAATTTACACATTCTTCCCCGTGTCTGCGTGGGTTTTCTCCGGGTGCCCTGGTTTCCTCCCACAGTCCAAGAATGTGCCATTTAGATGAATTGGCCATGCTAAATTGCCCGTGGTGTTAGGTAATGGGGTAAATGTCGGGGAATGCGTCTAGGTGGGTTTCGCTTTGGTGGTCAGTGTGGACTTGTTGGGCCAAAGGGCCCGTGTCCGCACTGTAAGTAATCTAACCTAATCTAATCTTATTTCATTGAAAACTTGGCTAGGCAGATAGAATGGTCCAAGGAATTATGGGGAATGCGAGCTCGGAATAAACTGGTAGGTAGGGTGAGTGAAGTATATTCACAGCTGTCAGATGAGGAGTTAAGAGATTCTGAAGACGTCAAACAAGCTATTTGAAGTGCTCACAAATTGGTACCAGAAACATATAGATAGCAGTACAGAAACATATAGGAGGAACCAGGTCAGACTTACATTGTGTTTGAAAGAACTAAACATAGGCATTTTGATAGATGGATGCTTGCTTTAAAGATAGATACCACATATGAGGCTCTAATGGAGATTATTCTGCTGAAGGAGTTGAAGAACTCACTTCCAGAGATGATAAGAATTCACGTGGAGGAACAGCAAGTTCAGGAATTGAGAAGGGCCGGAGAATTAGCAGATGAATACAGGTTGCTGCATAAGACAAGTTTCCAGCCAGAATTTCGTCCTGAGAGGGATAGAAAATGCGAGAAGGGGAGATGCTACAGTATAAAAGAAAGAGTAAAGAATAAGAGTTTACCACAGGTTAAAGAAGATGCCCAAGAGAATGGAAAGGAGCTGAAAGGCCTCAGGTATTTTTACTGTCATAGTTTGGGACTCAGAAAATTTCAGTGCAGGTGGTTTCAAAAGGGCATTGGTAAAAGGTATTTTCACTGCCATGAGATGGGATATGTAAAGTCACAGTGCTGGTCATTAAGAAAGGGACTGTGGGAGAAGATGTGGTAAAATAAGTTAAGCCAGTGACATTAGTGAAAGTATTGAAGGAAACTCCAACAAGAACCGAAGAGCTGCAGGAAAGTGCACAGCCTAAGCAGGGGCTGGGTATGGAGTCAGTATCTGATCTCTATAAAGAATTCACCTCTGTGAGTAAAGTTTACTCAGGAACAACAGGGGGAGAAGGAGAAGAAGTTATCACTTTAAGAGATACAGGAACTAACCAGTTTCTAATAGTAAGAGATGAGCAAATTTGCAGTCTTTCTGATTTGTTACCCGAGAGTGTCGTAATTTGTAGGATAGTTGGACAGAAATTTAGCTTTCCTCTCCATAAGATGAGGTTGGAGTGTCTACTCAAGTCTGGGGATGTAACCGTGGGAGTGACTGACAGAGTGTCAGTTCCAGGAATCCAGTTTGTTCTTGAGAATGGTTTAGCAGGGTTCAAGTTGGGAGCGATACCCCTAGTTTTGGAGAAGCCCAAGGAAGACCAAGAAACTGAGGAGTTAAAACAGAAATACACTGGTATTTTTCCAGACTAAACAGTAACCAGATCCCACAATCACAAGTCACAGCCGGAAGCACAAACTAAAGACAACAATGAAGGAGTTAAGATTAAGGTGTTAAACTGACATCCTGTTTGACATAATAGTGCTGGGAAATCATGCACAAAGAGAGGGTCAGACAGAGGTGTTTAGTCCTGAAAGGATAAGGGATCTGCAACAGACAGGCAAGATGATAAAAGATATATATGTGGACGTGTAATCTGAGAGTGAGGCAGAGATGTTCCTGAGGGTTATAACCAGAACTACAGCATCCTAAGACGGGAGTGGAGACGACGGCAGTTTAGTGCAGAGGAGTAATGGACTGAAGTTTTTTCCAAACGTCAGCAGTGTAGTGGCCCTGTTCACCGACTTGCTGAAGAAGAACACAAGGTTTTGGTTGACAGAACAATGCCAGGAGGCATTCGATCATTAAAAAGAAGTATTGACCACCAAACCAGATTTAGCTACACCAAACGCTTCAACACTTTTCAAAGTTGCCAGAGAGGATAGGTTTAAGGTGAGAGGGAAGACATTTAAAAGAGATCTAGGGGACTGTTGTTTCTCACAGAGGGTGCTGTGTATATGTAGCGAGCTGTCAGAGGAAGTGGCATTGGGGAGTATAATTGCAACATATGAAAGACAACTGGATGTGTACATGAATCGGAAAGGTTTGGAGGCGTCTGTGTCAAAAGAAGAAAAATAGTAATCATTCAGTTTAGGAAACCAGGTGAGCGTGGATAAGTTGGGCCAAAGGCTTTGTTTGTATATTGTCTAATTCTAAGTGTCTATGACTCTTTCACTCCTCCTTCATCACTGGTCCTTCATTGTACTCAATTCATTTCCAACTCAAAACTCATCTGCAAATACTTTAAATGATCTAACTCTCCAAACTTGATTGAATAATGAATTCCTGGCATTGATGTGGTTCTGCAGACCACAGCAGCAGCAGAAGCAGAATTAAATTCAATCACAATCTGTAACTTTTTTTCCTGCGCTAATCCCTCAATCTACCATTCCAACCAAATTGCTGTTGCGGACATGTGACTGGATTACTAATCCAGACCAGACTAATGCTCTGGCAGTGATGCATAGGTGAACGTGCCAGTGTCCCAATCGTGTGTACCTAAACCTGATGACAACCTTTTAAAGCTACCATAATTGACTGCTTGTATTCCACTCATCAGAATTAACATCTGATAGAGAGGGTGTAATGATCACAACACCAACAAACCAACAGTACTGTCACATCCAGCCATAAATGGTGATGGACGGTTAAACAATTTCATGGAGGAGAGAGCTCCACTATTATCCCCATCCTAAATAATGGAACAGCCCTGTACATCAGTGTAAAAGATAAGGATGTAGTTTTGGCAAGATACTCCACCAGACGTGTTGAGTGGATGATTCACCTCACCCTTGCCATGATGCCCACAGAATCACAGATGCCCGTCTTCAATCAATTTGATTTGCTGCATGTGACATGAAGAAACAGTTGCACACAGTCGATACGACAAAGGCAATGTGCCCTGACACCATTCCTGTAATAGGACTGAAGACTTGTGCTGCACAACAAGCCGTGTCCCTGGGGAAGCTCCCAACTCTGACATCTCCGTGACAATGTGGAAAATTACTCAGCTATGTCCAGTCCCCTAAGAGGAGAATAATTACAATCCGACCATTTACCACCCCCTCAGTCCCATCACGATTGTTAAACTGACAGAAGTTCTTTTTTGACAGATCTGTCAAACAGCCCAGAAATAACCAGCTCAGTGGTTTCCAAAATGTCCCTATGTGGAGATGGTGCTATTGTGGAAATGTCACTGGGTTACTAATCCAGACCAGGCTAATGCTCTTGCAGATGATGGAAATTAAGAACAATTAATAAAATATCGAGATCTAAAATCTGGTATCAGTAATTGTGATCCTGAAATCAATATCGATTGCAAACACCAATTTGCTTCATCAATGTACTTTCAGGAAGTGTTTTCTGGCCTGGTGAATTCCATGCATTCCTGGTTGGGCCTAAAAGATACTCTAGACACCCATGCATGTGATAAACTTATTAATGGTCTCTAAACGGTAAAGGAAGACACAAAATTGTATCAAACTGCTCCGAGGTTTTGAAGGATAAAACTGACAGAGCTTCCAGCACCAGCCTCAGTATCGGAAAAGGGAACGGGAAACACCTTCCTGTTGGTCCTGCAGAGGCCTCCTTCCTAACATCCGATAGCTTATGACAGCCATACTCCAGATGCCTCTCGATCCCTTTTGTGTCGAGAAATCCTTATTTATATTCAGTGACTTGTGTTCCACAGCTTATGTGGGAGAGAAATCCCCAGAGTCACCAGTCACTGAGTGCAGACATTTATTCTCAACTCAATGCAGAGTGGCCTGTCTGAACCTAATACGGTGGCCCCTTGTTTTCGATGTCCAAGCCAGGGGAATTATCATCCCTGCTTCCAATCTGTCTCACCCTGTCAGAGTTTTATATATCTCACTGAGATCTCCACTCATTTTCCTAAACACCATGGAATACAGGCCCAGTCGCCCCAAACTCTGCTCTCACAACAAGCCTGTCATCCCAGAGATCAGTCTGGTCATCCTTCACTGGACTCCCTCAATGTCAGGTTTGTCCCTTATCAGGTCAGGAGACCAAAACTACACACAATACTACACAATGTTCGAGATGGGCTCTCACCAAGGCCCTGTACAGCTACAGTAAGACACCCTTACACCTGTCAGTCAATCCCCTAGAAATAAGGTCAACACACCATTTATCTTCCTGCCAGCTTTCTGCTCTTGCAATATTGCTTTCAGTGACTGGTGTACAAGGAAATACAGATCTTTTTAAATGTTACAGCTCCCCACTTGGTGGGTTTGTGTACACTGGTCAGCGTGCCAATGCCATTCCCAGTATTAGTTTCTGGTTTCAGAACTCACTGCCTTACATGGACTCGGAGGGCTGCGCAGCAGGAAGAAAAAAGAACATGAATCCCTTTAAAGATTAACATGTTTCATCCAATCCCTTTTCAAATGATAGGTTGCTGTAATATTGTCCCCATTAAAGTGCATACCATCACATACAACCCCATTGATCTTCATCTGCCACATATTTGCCCATTCGCTCGACTTGTCTCAATCACTTTGGAGGTTTTTTTTAAAAATCCTCCTCACCCACTAACAATCCGACAGCATTTAGTGCTGTCAGCAGACTGAGAAATATTGCATTTGGTTCCCTCAATTAAATGTTTGACATGCATTGACATGCTGGGGCCAAACACTGATCCCTGCGACACGCCATGATCCTTCCACTTCAAAACATATTGCTTTATGCCTGCTCATATTTGAGAAACTGACGGGTTGATCCATACAGAGAAGAAATGGATGCAATGCATTTAGATTTTCAGAAAGATCTTGATAAAGACTACGGCCTAGTGTGCAAAGTCAAATATTACGGGATTGGGATTAAAATATGAACATGACTTTAGAATAGAAGAACTGAGACCCATTACATAAGAACATAAGGAGTAGGCCATCTGGCCCTTCAGCCCTGCGCCACCATTCAATAAGATCATGGCTAATCATTTCATCGCCTCAGCTCCACTTACTCCCCACTCACCATAACTCTTAATTCCTTCACTGTTCAAAGATTATCGATCTGAGTTCAAACACATTCAATGACAAAGCCTCAACTATTTCACTGGGCGAAGAATTCCACAGATTTACAACCTTTCTGGACAAGAAGTTCCTTCTCAATTCAGTCCGAAATCTGCTCCGTCTAATTTTGAGGCTTTGCCCTCTTGTCCTAGTCTCATGTACAACTGAAAACGTCCTTTATATTTCTATCTTATCTACTCCCTTCACAATTATATATGTTTCTTTTGGATCCTCCCTCATTCTTTCAATTTCCAATCAATATGTAATTCCAGTCTGCTCAGTCTCTCCTCATAACCAGCCCCCCCCCACCCCTCCCCCCCCCCCCCCCCCCCCCCCCCCCCCCGCCCACCTCTGGAACCAACCCAGTGAGCCTCCTCTGCATCCATTGTAGTGCCAGAATTTCGTTTCTAAAGTAGGGAGACCAAAGTTGTACGTACTATAGGTGTTGTCTCCCCAGCGTTCTGTAGAGCTGCAACATAACCTCGCTACCTTTACACTCAATCCCTTTCTCAATGAAAGACAAAATTCCATTTGCCTCGTTAATTACCTATTGCCACTGCAGACCAACTTCTGTGATTCATGCACAAGAACACCCAGGTCCCTCTGCACAAGAGCATGCAGCATTGTTTTGACAATTCAAATAAGAGTCCTCTTTACTATTTTTCCAAAGAAAATAGATGATTTCACATTTATTATAATTGTAGTCCATCTGCCAGACCTTGGCCCACACACTTCAACTCTTTATGTCCCCTTGTGAAGTATAAAAGTCCTCTGCACACTGATCTCTGCCACTCATTTTAGTCTCAACTGCAATCTTTGAGACACTACACGTGGCCCGCAACTCCAAATCATCGATGTAAGCTGTGAATAACTGTGGTCCCAGCACCGATCCCTGAGGCTTACCATTAGTCACTGATCAGCAACCAGAAAAACAATCATGTATTCCCACTCGTTGCTTCATGTTAGTTATCCAATCCACTATCCACGATAATACATTACCCGTAATGACACACATTACGCAGCAGACGTTTTGGCGTCACTGTATCTTTTTTTTAGATTACTTACAGTGTGGAAACAGGCCCTTCGGCCCAACAAGTCCATACCAACCTGCGGAAGCACAACCCACCCAAACCCATTCCCCTACATTTTACCCCTTCACCTAACACTAAGGGCAATTTAGTATGGCCAATTCACCTAACCTGCACATTTTTGGACTGTGGGAGGAAACCAGAGTACCCGGAGGAAACCCACGCAGACACGGGGAGAATGTGCACAGTCAGTCACCTGAGGTGGGAATTGAACCCGGGACTCTGGCGCTGTGAGGCAGCAGTGATAACCACTGTGACACCACAGCTACCGGGTCCCTGCAGTTGTAATGTCGTCTTAGAATTCCAGGAGATTACATACACATGGCCTGCCTTTCATGAACCAACACTGTGTCTGCTCAATGGGACAATTTCTATCAAGATGCATTGCCATTTATTCCTGGATTACAGGTTGAAATATTTTCCCCACTACAGATGATAGGCTAACCAGTTATAATTCCCCAACTTTTGTCTATCTCCGTTTTTAAACAGTGGTGTCTGATCTCCTGTTTTCCAATTTGCTGGAATTGCATCAGAGTCCAGTGAATTTAGAAAAATTTCCACAAGTGCATTTGCTATTTCTCTCATCACCTCTGTTAGTACCCTGGGATCCATTCCATCAGGGCCAGGAGACTTACCTACCTTTGGCTTCATTAGCATTCCCAATATTACCCTTGGGAATGGTTGTATCCAGGTCCTCACTTATCATCCTCGCTTTGACAATTACTGGCATGTTATTAGTGTTCTTCACTGGGTAAACCGACTAAATATCTCTTTAATTCCTCGTCTATTTCCTCATGTCCCATCACTTGATCCCCCTTCTCAACCCTCTAAAGGACCATTGCTAACCTTAGCCATTCTTTTCGATTTGTATATTTATAGCATATTTTGCTATCTGTCTTTATATTTTGAGGTAGTTTACTCTCATAAACTATCTTATGTATCTTGATATGTTTTTGTTGCTTTATTTTGCCATTTTAAGTTTTCCCAATCATCTCCTTTCCCACTGGTCTTTGCCATTATGTATGCCATTTATTTTAATTCGATAGTCTCCCTTATTCCCTTAGACATTCCCGGCAGATTACCCTGTTCCTATAGTTCTTCCATTTCACTGTTATATGCTGTTGCTGAGCATGTTGATAAATTGCTTCGAAAGCTACCCACTGTTCATCGATGGTTCCACCATAAGGTCTTTGCTGCCATCCTGCTTTAGCCAACTCCTCTCTCATTCTATTGTCATCTGCTTTGTTTAAGCACAGGGTCCTGATCTAGGATTTTACCTTCTCACCTTCCATCTGTTTTCTGAATTCAGCCATACTTTCAGTCCCAATTATTTCTCCCAAACCATTTTTGTTTTTACTAATTTCATTCTTTAGAGATAGGCTTCCCATGTCTGCTGGGAAGAATTGATTTGTTTAGTTTGTTTCCTTCTGTGAAGACAGAACTGGCAGTGTGGAGGAACAGTGGGATCTTGGTGTGCAGGTACATAGCTCCCTTAAAACTGCCTCCCAGCTGGACAGGGTTGTTCAGAAAGCATATGGTGTTTTGGCTTTCATTAATGGGGGATTGAGTTTAAGAGCCGTGAGATCTTGTTGCAGCTCTATAAAACTTTGGTTAGACCGCACTTGGAATACTGTGTCCAGTTCTGGTCGCCCTATTATAGGAAAGATGTGGATGCTTTGGAGAGGGTTCAGAGGAGGTTTACCAGGATGCTGCCTGGAATGGAGGACTTATCTTATGAAGAGAGGTTGACTGAGCTCAGACTTTTTTCATTGGAAAAAAGAAGGAAGAGAGGGGACCTAATTGAGGTATACAGGATAATGATATGCATTAATAGAGTTGATAGCCAGAGACATTTTCCCAGGGCAGAAATTGTTAACGTGAAGGGTCATAGTTTTAAGCTGTTTGGCGGAAAGTATAGAGGGGATGTCAGAGGCGGGTTTTTTACGCAGAGAGTTGTGGGAGCATGGAATGCGTTGCCAGTAGCAGTTGTGGAAGCGAGGTCATTGGGGATATTTAAGAGACTGCTGGACATGCATATGGTCACAGAAATTTGAGGGTGCATTCACGAGGATCAATGGTCAGCAGAACATCGTGGGCTGAAGGGCCTGTTCTGTGCTGTACTGTTTTATGTTCTATGAAGTAGTTGCTTAATAGTTCTGTCATTTCCCTGCTCTCATTCTCTATTCTCTGGATTGAGAGTGCAACGAAGCTGCACTTGTTTTATCTTATCTTTTCCATTACAGTTCACCTTATAACTCTCATTAATGTTGTCTTCAGAAACCCAGCAATTCATGTCCACACCATATAATCACAGGAGCATAGACTCCATCAGAAAATACAGTACAATCTACATTAGTCCCACTCTCCTACACCAGTCCCATAGCCAGGAATGTTATGACACTTTAAGAGCTCGCCTAAGTAGGTTTTTACCAGTTATGAGGTTACCAAGATAACTCCCCTCTCAGGAAGTACATTCCATAGCCCAACACCTTCTCAGTGAAAAACAATCCGCAAATCCTCTCTACATCTCAAACCCTTCACTTTAAAAGTGTGTTTCCATCTTCTTGACCCTCTGACTAAAAGGGACAGCTGTTGTTATCCACCTGGTCCATGCTCCTCATAATCTTATCCTTCTGCATCACATTCCGCTCAAAATCCTCTGCCCCAAAGTAAACAACCCGAGTTTATCCAGCCTCTCTCCATAGCAGATAAGCTCCATCCCAGGGAACATCCTGGTGAATCACCTCTGCACCCCCTCCATTGCAATCACATCCTTCCTGCAATGTGGCTTCCAGAGGTACACACAGAATTCCATCTTGGCGTAACCAAAGTCCTGTATAACTCTTGTAATCTATGTCTCGATGAGTAAATGTTATATTTACTTTTCCAAACGCATTTTTAACTCCACTCCTACCCTGTCCAGTCCCCCTCATGGATGTGTGGAGAAGCAGGCTCTGAGCTTCCTAGTGTGCTGACATTCATTGAGTAATCCCCTGTCTAGTTCATTCTTCCAAATTGCACCACCTCATATTTATCAGGGTTACATTCCATCTGCCAGTGATCTGCTTATCTGACCATTTCATTTTTATCTTCCAGTAACATAAGACCTACCCCCTCACTGCCAACCACCCGGCCAATCTCTGTGATAAACACAAACTCAAATTCCACACTCCCCCACACCCTCCACTTTCATATCTACATTATTTATAAGTATCATAAATAATAAGGGTCACATCATTGACCCGTATACTACATCACTGGACACTGATATCGATTCACACAGTTTCCAGAACCACCCTCTTTCTCCTGCCATAAGGAAAATGTGAATGTCATTTACCAAGTTACCCTTGACAGAATGAGATTTTACTTTCATTATCAGCCTCCAATCTGGCGCTTTGTCAAAGGCCTTGCTGAAAAATAAAATGAACAACCTTCTCGAAAAAGTATCAATAAAATTCATTCGGCATGACTCCCCTCTGATAACTATCCCTCTCTAAATGAAGATCCATTTTCTCTCGCCCTATTTTCCCCAATAGATTTACTGACACTGATCTGATAATCACTGATCAATAGTTCCCTTGTCTACTTGCACTAACCCTTCCTATAAAAGGTGTTCTGCGTTCCTCTGGCCCCTCCCCTGTGACCAGAATTTATTTAAACATTTGGGTCAGGGCCTTGCTCCGATAGCAGCTTGTTATACAACACAGCCAGACCTGTGGACTTGTCCAATTTTAAATCAGCCAAAACTATCAATCCTTGCTCGCATTTCATATTAATCTGCTCACGAGTTTCCCAGTCCATCTTCTTGAGCCATGCTTCATCCTTTTCCTGAGTAAACCAGATGTGAATCTCTCATCTCATAATCTATCAATGTTCTCCAGCTTCACACATTGATTATCTTCTTGGTTTCTAATGAGCCCTAATTATTCCCTGGTTATTCTGTTCTACTTGATGTCCTTGTGGAACATCTTAGGGTACTCACTAATCCTGCTCACACCTTTTAATGCGCCTATGTTCTTCATTCCCCTCTGTGTGAATTTTGTAAAGCTTCATTTCAATCACCTCTCAGTCTCTGAAAATCTACAGAGTACAGGTGGAGTTCCCTCATCGGACAATCTTGCCATCCGAGGGGTTAATCTAGAGAATGCACATTCAGTATATGTGATCAGTATATTTTACTTAGATCAGAAAACCAAAACGGTACACAATACTCCAGGTACAGTCTCACCAACACGATGTGTCACTGGTGCAGAACGTCTCTTCCACTCAGAGTGAATCGTTATATAAGTTGGGATCTGTACTGAAACCAATGCGAGAGATCACAGCCGTTTAGACAGCATCCGTGGAGAGAGAGCACAGAGCTCTTCATTGTCTATATTCTGATTCCTTCAAACAAAATGAAACTTAAGTTTTATCTTCCCTATTTGCATATGTTCTTACCAATGCAATTTGCTTTATTGTTTTAGGGCTAACTTACTGTATGAATTTTTTAAAAAATCCTCCTGATATCCAACTATACCAAATCCACTTGTTCTCCACTGTTTATATCGACAAGGGACATCTTCAAGCAAAATTTTTGTAAATGTTGCCTTCCCTTTCAGATTTCTAGCATAATTCTCAAGACATTTGCTATAATATTCCAAGTGCCCAATATCACATTCTTTATAATAAATTCCAACAGATTCCCAACTCTGAAAAATAAGTTAACTAGTCTGTAGTTCACAATTCTCCCACTTCTTCACTTTGTAAATCCTTGGAATGCATTTATAACCTTCCCAACTGAATACGGAAATATACAGTGATTCGCAATGCAACTATTATGTCCATTTCTGCTTTCTCTGAAATTCTGATGTGAAGTACATTTGGTCTGTCCGAATTATCAATATAGTTATGTTTTCAAATGCTACCTCGTCACTGATATGAATTATTTTACTCTTCAGTTACACAAGTCCCATGGTCATTTGGTATTTCTGGGAGATTTTCTGGACCTTCCTCCGTGAAGACAGAAATAAAGTAACTGGTGAGTTTCCCCCTGTCATCTGTTCTGTTCTCCATAATAAATTGTCCTGTCCACACATTCACTCTTCCACATTTGACCTTGCTCTTATTTTCCTTTCAAATATTCATGGCAGTTTTTCATCAGTCTTTTTGTTTCTGTTTGGTTTGCATTCTTGTTCTCTTTCTAATTTACTTATCAGTTTATCAGTCTTCCTTCGCTGCGTCCAAAATTTCAATGAATCCACAATATATGACTCTTTTAGAGTCATAGAGTCATAGAGATGTACAGCATAGAAACAGATCCTTCGGTCCAACCCAAGGCACTTCCATCGATCTATTCCAAATACTAACTTATTTTGTTCACCATCGTTGAATCACCTTTCACTTTTGCGATTTATTCCTTGGAGGGATATATGTATAAAGTAGACCTTATAGTGTTTCAGTAAAAAGCAGACATTGCCTCTCTTTCATTAATTCATTTATTGTACTTTTCAAATTCACGAAAGCCAACTTTATTCTCATATCTTAATGGCTTGTATGACTCAGGTATATACCCGAAATATAAGAATTTTTTATTTGAATTCAGACTTCATATAAAATTCAATATATTAAGATCACTATTTCCAAAAGCTCCTTTCCAGCAAATTCTTGATTTGATCTTCTGATCACATAAAACCAACTCCAAAGTTTTTTTTTATTCCTGATGAAGGGCTTTTGCCCGAAACGTCGATTTCGAAGCTACTTGGATGCTGCCTGAACTGCTGTGTTCTTCCAGCACCACTAATCCAACTCCAAAATTGCCTGATCAACAGCTCAGTGCTCAACATACTACTAAAGCAACCCGTCTCATACACACTCAGCATTAACATTCACTTGGGTAAACACTGGTTAGATGTGCCTTCAAACTATCCATTATTACTGCAGTACCCACAAACCTGCATGTCTAATTCTCTTTTTAATGACATATTTACATTTGTATTGCATCTTTCACTTTGATGTATAACTCCCATGAACGTTGCATCTCCTTGCTGTTCCTAAGATCCACCTCACCAGATTCTGTGGAATCTGAGTGACGTGGGCTCTGGGGAGGTTAATTCAGGTGAGATGCTTGGAGAGGCATATCTCATCTATTAAATTATCTCACCACAACTTACCTGCTCCTCTCAAGTGTCATTGTGAGATTTTCTCCAGATCTCCCGTTTTGCTGGTGAAATAGAGAAGGACAATGATCTTTCAACAATGCTGTGTATTTCCCCAGACAGCTGAGCCTGCTCTGAACTTGGTGGGAACTTTACAGCAGGCTGGTAGAGTGTTGTTGCTGCTGTACCGGATCTTGGTGAGATCACATCTGGAGTACTGTGCACAGGTTTAATCTCCTCCCTGTGGAAAAGATATTGGAATTACATCAGAGATGATTCCCTTAACTGGTTTCTGCAATGATGGTGTTAATCATAAAATCTCTACCGTGTGAAGCCAAGCCATTTGACCCATTGACTCCACACTGATCCTCCGAAGACCATCCCATCCAATTCCACCACCCACCCCACCCAATCTTGTAACCTGGCATTTTCCATAACTGATACACATGACCTCCACATCCCCGAACATTATGGGTAATTTAGCGTGGCCAATTCTCCTAACATACACATCTTGGGACTGTGGGTGGAACCTGGAGACTGAAATTGATTCTGAATCTCTAGTGCTGTGAGGCAGCAATGCTAACCACTATGCGACCTAATGTGGGCAATACAACTTGCCTGCACAGTTCAGTCCTTGAAAAGTGACATTTGTGCAGGGAGATTTAATAACTCCCAAACCTGTCATTGAGCAACAGGAGGAGGACATTGAGGTCTTGACCGGCTTGGTCAGAAACAGGTGCAGGACATTCAAGCCATCAGGACTAATGTCAGAACAACAGGAGGGCTTTCAGCCCGGCGTGTGTGTAAAGCCGGACCATTTAGTCACTCATGCCTCTTATACAGCAACTGGAGCAGATCTTTTACAGCCTTGTGCCTGTTACACAGAAATTGTGAAAGGGAACTTAGAGGTTATGGAAAGGGAAGAACCTCGAAAAACCAGCTTCACTGGGGAATGAAAAGTAGTGAAAAAGCTATTGGGATTGAAGACAAAGTGTTAGAATAGTTATGAAGGAATTAATAACAGGAGATTTCCAAAGCCAAGCCACAATCCAGCAGAGTCAACATAGTTTTATGAAGGATAAATCATGTTTGAATGCTTTGACTAACTTTCCTTAAAGAAACGTAACAAGCAAGGTGGATAATGGGGATCCTATAGATGTATTATATCTGGGCTTCCAGAAATCATCGCAAAAGATTAATATGCAACACAAGAACACATAGGGTTAGGAACAATTTACTTGCTCAGCCAGAGGATTAGCTAACTAGTAAAAGCTGCATGCATTCATGTAGAACTCTGAGCTCAAAAACTGCATGAATTTATGTAAAACTCTTATCTCACTTTTTAGATTAGAATCAATCTAAACATCAGGTCACAGACAGAGAACACAGGGGGCTAACACCTTCAACATATTGTCTAGCTATCACCATTGTTAACAGCTAACTCAAGAATGCAACTTAAAAAAAAAGGTTTTGTGATTTACACATGAAAGAAGTGAAACTATCACTGTATTCTAACAGATGAAAGACTCAACAGACAATCTTTTTTTTTCAATGTTTAATTTCAGTTACATCACACTGTAAATTTTTGCTCTAAATTCTGTGTTACGATCGAGCCCTCCACTATCACCTGATGAAGGATCGTCGCTCCGAAAGCTAGTATGCTTCCAATTAAACCTGTTGGACTATAACCTGGTGCTGTGTGATTTTTAACTTTGTGCACCCCAGTCCAATGCCAGCATCTCCAAATTAGTAAACGCCATGATATGGAGCCGCTGGTTTTGGATGGGTTAGACAAGGTCATTAATCAAATGACACCAGGTTAGAGTCCAGTGGGTTTATTTATAAACACAAGGTTTCATTGCGCTGATCCTTCATCAGGTGGAAGAGAGAGGAAGACCTTAAACACCGAAGTTATAAGGGAAAGATCAAAGGGTTGGACAACTCATCCACATGAATTGTCCACACACCTAAGACGGCTGTTAAATACTTCATCATTTAGAATGGAGGTGCAAGTTTGATTGATTAATATGCAAATCGCAGAATTTATTTCAAGCCACTACCTGGAGATACCGTCAGGTATTATCGATGTAAATGAAGTAACACTTGCGGTCAGACATGTGAGGCTCTTGTTTGGACTCTGTCTGTGTCTTAACCTGGAGTCAGACTGTTTTATTTACAAAGTAGAAGTCGCACATGTCCATATGTGTGTGAGAGGGGGCGTGTCTGTATGAAGGGGAGAGAGAGACACACATTCTATATGTGAGAGAGAGAGTGAAGTGGAGTGTGCGTGTGAGTGCAGGAGGGAGAGAGAGAGAGAGGCTGTGTGCGCTTGTGTGTGGGACAGAGTGGAGTGCGTGTGTGGAATGTGAGAGAGGGGATGTGCGAATGTGTGTGATGGGCGGATAGGGAGAGTGTGCATCATTGTATGTAACGGGGAGAGTGAGAGAGTGTACTTGTCCATGCTAAGATACAGACAGATACGGCTGATCAATTTCCCCCCACACACTCACTCCGTGGTTTCAGAGCTTCCCCCTCTGCAGCCTCTGCTCCATTTGTTGTTCATGTTACACACCCAGATGCTGTAACTACAGTTCCCTATGCTCCATCCAGAGTTGGGTCACCAAATCCTCAGGTCTCCCTGAATGTCTCAGGCAGCTCACCACACAACCTCCAGCAAACCATCCCCAGCCACTCCACTAAGTTTTCAATCACAGGAGTCAATCACAAGCCCCTCAGTTACAAGTTAGATGCCTGATCCTTTACAATTATTCGGAAGGGTCTTCCTCGTGTTCCTGATCGCACAATCAATTGAGAGAGACAAACAGAGGCGTTCCAAGTTTTAAAGAAATGTGTCAAAGCTCCTGGAACACCCCTGTCCATGAAGCACCACATGGGACATATCGAGAAGTGAACAACAACCTGACCCACACCGTTTCAATGTTTATGAGCTTCCCCATACCAGCACTCGATACACGAGGGAGTGAAAAGCCAAAGTGAGGGAAAGATACAGAAAAAAAACCAAATAAAGAACTAATTAACTGACAACTTGGTGAAAGTGTGGATAAAGAGATGGAGGGATTGGAATAACGGGATAAATATGACAATGGTGAGTCCAATCCCAAGAATGCACACATTGAAAGACATTGCCAGATCAGCTGGAATGGTCCATTGCCTCAAATTTTGAATCTGCTTTACAGAATCAGCCCAGACACCATAAACTGCGGTAAGGTAGCGACAAATATGGAGAGTTATGCAGACCGTGCTAGTGGACTGCTCCATAAACTGGACTATCTGCATAACATCGGGATCATTGCAAACCTTTGCCAGGATATTGCAACCCTCTACCACCACCCTCGGTCTCCGAACTTTGAGTCATATTTTGTATCCAAATGGCTAGTTCTCCATATATTTCATATGAACCAACCTTGTTAAACAGATGACCATGTACAATGTTGTTCAACGCCTTACTGGTGTCCATAATCGACAATGTACACCTCTCTATCTCAATTAATCTTTTTAGGCGCTTCTTCAGAAATACCTGTCAGGCCAGTGAGACACAATATTACTTGTTCAAAGCCATGTTGACTATCCCTAATCAGTTGTTACCTTTCAAAATGCGTGAAAATCCAATGCCTTGTAATCCTCTCCAACAACTTACCCATCACTCACATCAGGGTCACTGGTTTTTCGTTATTACCCTTCTTCAATCCTTTACGTAATGGCACCAAGTTAGCCAACCTCCAGTCTTCTGGCACTTTACCTGTCGCTATTGATGATAACACGGAGCCCAGCATTCACTTCCCTTGCTTCCCACAAAGTATAGCGTACATCTAATAAAAGCCAACACATTTTCCTTCCTTTGCATGTTTTAAGATCTCCAGCAGCTCCTCTGAAATACAGACACTTTCCAAGATGTCACTACTTATTTCCCAAGTTCTCTAGCTTCTATATCCTCCTGCACAGTAAATACTGATCCAAAATATTCGTTCAGTACCTCCCCCATTCCCTGTGGTTCTGCACATGGGCAGCCTTGCTGATCTTTACGGATGTCCTATTCTCTCCACAGTTCCTCTTCGTCCTTGATATATTTGTAGAATTCCTTTGGATTCTCCTTAACTCTATTTGCCAAAGCTATCACATGTAAACTTTTAATGCTCCCAATTTCCCTCTTAAGTATTTTCTTGTTGCCTTCAGACTCTTCTAGTGATTCACTTTAAATCAGGAATTAAGAGGCCAATGATGACCATTCCGATTGTCGGGAAAATCCATCTCGTTCACTGAGACCCTTTAAGGAAACAAACTGCCATCCTTAACTGGTCTGGCCTACATGTGACTCCCCAACCATAACAAAGTGGTTGTCTGTTAACTGCCCGCTGGGCAATTAGGGATGAGTAATAGTTGCTTGCCTAGCCAGGGACGCCCTCATCCCGTGAATGAATTAAGAAAAAAAATCTCCATTCCTGCTGTCTATATCTGACATATCCTTCCTTCTTATCCGTTACCAGAACCGCAAGTTCTCCAATCCTCCAGCATTCCTTACACGTACCAGCCTTACTCTTCACCCTAACAGGGATGGAATGTCTCTGTCCTCCTGATGTGTCATTTTCGAAGGCTACTCTCTTCTCAATTGTCCCCCTTCTCTGCGATTATCTGCCCCAATCGACTTTGGAAAATTCTTGAATATCATCAAAATTGGCTTTTCAACAATTTAGAACTTTAAGTTTTAGACCTGGTTCATCCTTTTCCATCTCTATTTTGAAACGAATAGAACTATGATGGCTTACCATAAAGTGCTCCCCCACTGATACCTCAACCACCCCCTCTCCACTGCCTTATTTCCAAGGGAAATGTGATGTTTAGATCCTTCCCTGTGAAGGAGAGCATTGGACAAGCAGCTGCAGCGTTATAACCGGTTATGGGGTCAGCAGAGTCTTCGATTCATTTGGTTGATTCTAACAATAATTTGTCTCAGTGCCATTTTTATAGAGTGTGACAGAGGGATTGTCTGTACGAGGCTGAGCTAGTTTCCTGGTGCTATCTTATGGAATGCATCTCATTAACTACCCACCCCACCACATGGTGACCCTCTCATTCAATGCCAGTCCGATTCTCCCACCCATCATGGCTGGAGGTACTCACCATCGTCCAGATGTCCCTGGATATTCCGTGAACCCTGACACTGGTGCCATCTTTAAAAGGCCAATGGGCACACAGTTGAGCTTTCTCTGTTAGGAGCTGCCCTACACAGTTTACCCCGAGCATGGCAGGTAAGGAACAATTACACAACGGTTTGTCGACAGGGACACGGAGGTCCTGGTGGATGGGCTAGTTCAGACGGGGCCATTCTCTTCCCAGAAGGGGCCACACCACCAGACCCACCGAGCATGGTCTGAGCTCACTACCCAGCTCAGTGCAGTATCTGCGGGCTGAAGAAATGTCCAGCAATACAGGACAAGCATCAATAACCTTCCCCGCTCTGTCAGGATAAGGATCACCGTACTCTCTCTGCTCCCTCACACTCACTGTATATCTGTTATAGCACCGACCCCCGAACAAGACTCATGCTCCACCACTCTCACTGCTGCAAACAGCACCTTCCTCTCTCTCTCTTTCCCCTCCACCATACCTCTGTCATTAATAACACTTTTTGGATACAATACGATGGACTGACTCCTTCTTGACACATCACCCTCTCCACCCCCCACCACCCACACCAGCACGAACAGCAGGGACCCCCACTCCTACCTTCACTCCCTCCCTCCATTTCTCGTATTCCAAGAGAAGCAGCCTGGAATAGGACAGAAAGGGACAAGCCGCGTTGTGGAGTGCCCAATATCCATCTCTCCACTACCACCCGGAACTGTGTGTCTGTATTTGACTCTGAGTATCTGTATGTAAGTGCAGGTCTGACCGTCACTGTGATGCTGAAAATGAACCAATCTCTCCCTCAGCTGGCCTCCCCACCCGACTGCAGTGACAGCGGCAGAGAGTGACAACCCTCGAGGATTCAGTCTGGGAGGGAGAGACAGTGAGAGAGCTCATAGCATGATCCAAACTGACAGCACCATGAATACTTACACACACGCAAACACGAGCAGGCTCGCACACACAATGCTGGTAGATGGAATGTTGTAAATATACTTGGGCCTGTCAGAATGGAAATGCTCATCTCTGAGTGAACCACTTTGTCAGGAGATCAGATGAATTAATTTCTCACTCCGTGACTTGCAATGTTAAAAACTTACGTGAGAAAGTATTGAAAAGTCCTGAAAAAGGTCCAGTAGTGTTGCTAATGACGCAGAAACAACATTGCTCAGTATCAGACAAAACTGCTGTATGCTTCCAACGATATTATTGAAAAATCAAACGGCCGTGCAATTTGGGAGGTACACAGTAAAGGATTTGTTATCTTCTGAGAGAGGAGAAAACTCTGCCATTGATGCAGTGGTGTGGGGAGGCCAGAAGAGGGTAGTATTGTATGAATCTAATCACTAAACTCAGAGGCGAGCACTGCTGCCTCACAGCGCCAGGCACCCGGGCTCGATTCCACCCTCGGGTGATTGTCTGTGTGGAGTTTCACATTCTCTCCGTATCTGCGACGGTTTCCACCGGACTCTCCTCTTTCCACCCACAGACCAAAGTTGTGGATATTAGGCGAATAGGCCATGCTAAATTGTCCAAAGTGCCCAGGGATGTATAGGTTAGGGACATTAGTGGTGAGTAAACATAGAATAGTAATTAAACGTGTCTGGGTGGGTTACTCTTCGAAGGGTCAGTGTGGATGGTTTGGGTCGAAGGGTCTGTTTCCACACTTTAGGAATTCTATGAACTCTGCGAACAACAGGGACAGACAGAGACAGTGGAGGAGGGAGACTTTGATTCCAATTTCATTATATTTACTTCAAAAACAACTTTGCACAGAGATGCAGACAGAGGTACACACAAACTGAGATACTGACACTAACATACATAACGTATGCACACAGAGGTACGCACACAGATATGGACGTTTACACACAAACACACGAACATAACCCCACATACAGGCACACACTGTCTTTAATACAGCGATATAAACGTTTTATTAATAAGTTATCAATGGTCAGTTGGAGAAGGCAGGAGAATGGGGTTGAGAAATATTTTTGCCGCGATCAAATGTCTTGACAGACAAAAATGGGCTGAATAGCCTAATTCTGCTCCAGGGTTCCTTGCTCATATGATCATGTGGTGCCTGGAATCGTCTTTCCACAACGTCAGTGGAGGCTGCATTTGGTAAGTATGTGGTTTAGGAGAGTTAATGAGAAAATGGACAGGCTTGAAGAGCTGAGTGATCAATATCTGTTTCTAATTGTTGTCTCCTTTTATATCAAAAGCGTGGTGATTACTTTGAAGGGAACATATTTTGAGAATAAGGAGATTCCCATTTCAGACTGAGACAGGGATATTCCTTTCTGTTTAGGGTTGTGTAATCTGTGGTGTTCTCATGCCGAAGTAGCAAGGTTCAGTTCCTTAGATCTTTGATGTACAAGAGAATCCATGTTTATTGGGTACAGACAGGAAAGGGATGTTTAGTAACAATCACATCAACAATGCACATTCAGAATGGTGCAGCAGGCACAAGGGGCTGAATGGCCAGCTGCTGCCCCAACCGATATGTTGTTTTCTCAACCACTCAATAATGTTACAGAGGTAAAGAAAGATCCCATTTAGCCAGTCAGCATCGTTATAATGAGACAGACGGAGACCATTCTGCCCTCTAAGGATTCACACAGGAATAGATTGAGGTTATTGAGCCGGCTAAGTACATTACACAGTGTAGGATGAGGCCATCCTACCTTTCTAGCTTACTGTCCAGCATCAGGGGAAACCTGGTAAACTATCAGGGAATAAATATTCCCTGATTTACAATTTACAATCTATACCAATGACATGGATGAGGTGACTGATTGGATTGGAGTTCAATTAGCTCATTTACCAAGACAGTCATTTAACAGGATATGGAGCCTCTGCAATGGGATACCGACAGGGGAAGTTAGTGAGTAAATTTGGCAGAAAACAGTATAACAAGGGCTAAGGGAAGTCAGTGCTCTGTAAAACAGATAAAATAACAGTAACCTACTTAAATGGAGAGAACATCACAGAACGCATTGGTCCGGAGGGATGTGTGTGTCTCGGTAAATGAGCCATATAAACCTAGTCAGCAGATTCCGCAAGGGATTAGGGAAGTGTATTGAATGATGCTGTTTCATGCAAAAGCTATCGGGTATAATCACCAGGATGTTTTACTGTATCTGTACATGACAATGCTGAGACTACATCGAATGTATTGTATGTAGTAATGAACCTTGAAATTGAAAGAGAAAAAATATGCAATTGTTTTGGACGCTTTTCACAGATGCTTCACTTTACTCCTTGTTAGAATGAAGGCCTGATAGAACCATAGTGTCATACAGCACGGAAACAGACCCTTCAGTCCAGATCATTTGCACCAACCAGATATTCCAATCTGATGTAAAACCATTTACCAACATTAGACCCATAACTCTCTAAACCTTCTTATTCATATACCCATCCACTGCCTCTTAAATGTTGTAATTGTACCAGCCTCCACCACTTTCACTGCCAGCTCGTCCCATTCACGCACTACCCTCTATGTGATAAAGGTACCACTCAGGTATCTTTTTAATTTTCCCCTCTCACTTTAAGTCTTTGCCCTCTGGTTTGGACTCCTCCAGCCTCGGAAAATAACCTTGGCCGATCACACATCCATGGCCCTCATGGCCTCTACAAGTTCAGAGTACTTCAGACCTGAGAATGAGAGTTGATCGTATTGAACCATATAAGATCCTAAGGAGAGTGTATTGGGGCGGAGCTGAGGGATGGGAGAATAAAACTATGGATTAAATTTTTAAAAACAACATACTCATTTTAACACAGGTACTATGAAGACATGAATTTATGTACAAAAAGTATATAGACATATATAAATATACCTTCAAATTATAAATTACAAATTATTCCTAAATGAAGTAGGTAACAGGGATGGAGTCATTCAATCAGAAGAATATTCAACCAGATCTTACCGAGTCCAGGTTGGTGTTTGGGTCACATTATTGCATGTTTCAGATCAGAGAGGGAGCAAATGCAAACTGTCGTAGAAACAACAGCCATTGCTCAGTCTCTACTTGTACTTCTCTACAGCAATCTATGAGAGCTGAAAACCAATCAGCCATCTTTAGCACTCTTTGAGGGTTCCTGTTGAGGATTCCTTGGAATCTCTCCACTGCCTGCAGCAAAGGGAATTCAGGCAAATCCAACTGTTCCATGAGGAAACCCCAGTGCTAGCAGCTTCTGTGAGGCAGAATCACTTCATAGGCAGAATAACAATTGAAAATCTCTATAATTTGCTTTTATTCTGAAATTAACTGTTATTTGGACAAAGGTCTTTCAAACTAATATTCTACAGAGTTCCATTTTTTTCTGTTTGCCTTCAGACGTGTGTGTGCTTGCATGCGTGTGCGTGTGTCTTCGTATGCATGTTTCTGTGTCTCAGATTTATAGAAAAATAAATGTTGATGTACATATTGTCGATGTTCAAACTGTATTGCATTTATGTATCCATCGTAATTCGAGTAAATTTGCTTTGGTTTTAGATTAGTTATTTTTACAAATTTAAAAAACCTATCTGACTTGTTCCTAACACTGAACCTGACCCAGTCTGAGACGGATATCATTTACCATATCACACACTTAGTTACACTGATAATTTGTCGTGACGTCTGGAGGAGTGTGACTAGAAAAAGAAGCAATGACTCTCTAACCTCGGTAGGAACAGCGATAAGGAGAAATTCTCAAAAGGCCATTTGAGTGGGAATTTCTCCTACCCACAGGTTTGTGGTCCTGTGTGTTTGCATTTATTTAAAGGTGTGTTAGTTAAATATTTGACGGGCAAGTGAATCAAGGATAATGAACTGTAGATAGGAACGTGGGGCTGAGACCACAATCTGATCAGCCACAACCTTAGTGCCTGGTAGTGCAGGGGCCCACTCCTGTTCCTCAGTCCTACTTCGCCCCATTCCATTCAGCCACTCAATCGGCCATTCACGAGCAATTGGAGACCACTTACTCCTACTACCTGGTGCACAGAAACTGAGGTGACCATTTAGCCCCTGAATACAGTCAAAATGATTTAGTGTGGATTGAAAAACGTTCTTGGGAAAAAGAGTTGGTGTTACTGTGAGACAGTCCCCTCCTGTCTCTATACGGAATTTCCTCTGTCTCCATTTAATTGTCATGTTGTTGACCCAGATTCATAGTGAATAATGACCACATACTGTACCCAGAAATTGCTCACAAAATCCTCTGGTCTCTTTGACTACAACATTCCTTCACAGGACTTCCAGGAAAATAACAACGATGAACCTTCCAATAACAGAATGCAAGAACATGAGAAGCAGGAGTGGGTCATTCTGCTCCTACGGTCTGCCTTTCCCTTCAATTGGATCATGGCTGATCTGCTCTAAGCCCCAACTCCTGGAATGTCAGCCGTTTCAACCATCCATCCATCCCTTCTTCCAACTACCTCAATGATCTATCTCCCCTTCCTCTGTGGAAGAGTGAAGTCCCGATGGTAACTCCCCTCTGTGAGAAGGGAACACACCGCAACTGTACACCATGACCTATTGACATCAACAAAATATATAAGAACCAGGTGAGTGGCCCTGACAACAAGGCAGTGTTTAACTGAGGATGGTATCAAGTAACCTGAAGAAAATTGAACATAATGGAAATGAAGGGTAACCTCCCCACAGGTTGGAGTGATTCAGCACAAAGAAGATGTTTGTGGTTCTTCGACATGTCCCACCTCAGTCTCGGGACATCTCTGCAGGAGATCCACAGCACAACCATCCTCATTTGTGCCTCGGTGTCTTCCCCCCCCCCATCAGAATCTCAGAAGTGGAGATTGTGACTGAAGATCATGTAAGGTTTAGAACAATGTGCCCCCCTCACCTCCTGAAGCAGCCTGTGTCCATGTGCAGGAAGACCCGGACAACATTGAAGTGTTGGTAACATTCATGTAACAGTCCTGCTGGATACTGTGCGTTACCAGAGTAAAGAGAGGTGCTCATTCAGCACCTCAAGCTCACTTCACAGGAATGTGAGGAGGTCATTCTGCCCATCAATGTTATTGGATAAGAATAGGGATAGCCCATTCATTCTTTCCTGACTATTACACAGGAAGATAAGGAGCCCAGTCAAATACATGAGCTGTTGAACAGGAAACACAGTTTGCCCAGTCAGGTTCTTGAGCATCTCCCATGCCATCAAGAGGTAGCCATTCAGCCGCTCAAGCCCATTGTACAGAAATAAGACGATGTTTTTTATGACCAAACAAGACAAACCAATGAAACAGAGACTGCACGGATAGATTGCTCTATGTCGTTCCTCCTGGCTCCATTGCTAATGGTACACAATAGATACATTAATACGGTTCGTTGACGGGGAGGAGGGTGGACATCTCCGAGAAGGCAGACCGGTATTCCCAGTGGAGGTCGGAAGCTGTTGGGAACAATAAATATTTTAGGCGTTGCAGCTGCTGACAGAATTGTGAACAATGTGACTTTCAGTGCAGGGTCACACACCAACTGCACATTGAGGCAATGAGAGTTCATTCAGAGCCTGAAGCTCTCTCCCAACCAACATAGGAGCTTCACAGAGGTACATAAACTAAAAAGAAGCATGTATCATGGGCAAAATGTAAGTTCCCATGCCATCAATGTTTTTCTCTGGACGTTTTGTGTGTTTGTCCATAATCTTCAAGGTTCAATGCAGTCAACTCTTATTCTCTCACGGTGCTGCAAATTAAACATCAATTTCCTTCACACTCTCTTCATGTTACCATCATCCCAGAGACTATTCTGATAAAACAGCTTTGCACTGCCTCTGTGACAAGGAGATCACCGATTTATAAAGGTCAGAAAATCTGTCCACAATAGCCTCAACAACTCTCCACAACTCCTACATATGATTCATTTTGTAATGAAGGCTAGCATTTCATTTCCTGGATGCCCTGCATGAATTCTGATCATGACGCGTGATCAAGGACATTCTGGTCCTTTTTGGCAAAAGCACTTCCCAACCTCGCACCTTCTAATAAATACAACATGAAAAGGAAAGTATATGTTAACAAAAAAGAACAAAGGAAATGTACAGCCCAGGAACAGACCCTTCGGCCCTCCAAGCCTGAGCCAATCCAAATGTACTATCTAAACCTGTCAGTCAATTCCTAAGCATCTGTATCCCTCTGCTCTCCATCTACTGCATCTGTCCATATGCATCTTAAATGAATCTACCATGCCTGCCTCTACCACCTCAGCTGGCAACGCATTCCAAACGGCCACCACCCTCTGTGTGAAGTACTTGCCGCATGTATCCCCCTTAATCTTTCCATCTCTCACCTTGAAAGCGTGACCTCTCGTTAATAAATCCTTCACACTGGGAAAAAGCTTGTCTCTATCCACCCTGTCTAAACCCTTCACGATTTTGTAAACCTCAATCAGGTCCCCCCTCAATCTCCTTTTTATTAATGAAAATAACCCTAACCTACTCAACCTTTCTCCATAGCTAGCACCTTCCATCCTCGTAAACCTTGTTTGCACCCTCCAAAAGGCGTCTATATCCTTTTGACAATGTGGCGACCAGAACTGTACAGTCTTCTAAGTGCGGCTGAACCAATGTCTTGTACCATTTTAACATGACTTGCCAGCTCGTATACTCAATACGCCATCCAATGGAGGCAAGCAAACCAAATGCCGTCTTGACTACTGTATCCACCTATCCAGCAACCTTCAGAGTACCATGGACCTGCACTCCCTGATCTCTCTGCCTAACAACTTTTCTTAAGGCTCTTCCGTTCATTGTATAATTCGCTCTAGAATTAGTCTTGCCTACTTGCATTACCTCACATTTGTCTGGATTGAAAACCAACTGCCACTTTCCGCAAAAATCTCCAGTCCCTCTATATCCTCCTGCATTCTCTGACAGTCCCTTATGCTTTCTGCTACTCCAACAATCTTCGTGTCACCTGCAAACTTGCTGATCATACCAAAAGTGTCCTCTTCCAGATCATTTATTTATATTACAAACAACAGTTGCCCCAACACTGACCCCTGTGGATCACCACTGGTCACCTTTCACCATTTCAAGAAACTCCCTTCAAATACTCCTCTCTGTCTCCTGTTTCTCAACCAGTTCTTTATCCACCTAGCTAGAATACCCTGCACACCATATGACTTCAATTTCTCCATTAGTCTACCATGGGGAATCTCATCAAACGCCTTACTAAAGTCCATGTATATGACATGTACAGCCCTTCTTTCATCTAGCAAATTGCTCACTTCCTCAAAGAACTCAATTAAGTTGGTAAGGCACGATCTCCCCTATACAAAACCATTTTGCCTATCACTGTAAACCCATTCTTTTCTAAATATAAGTAGATCCTATCCCTCAGTACCTTCTCCAGCAACTTTCCCACCACTGACGTCATGCACACTCGTCTTTGGTTACCCAGAATATCCCTACTACCCTTCTTGTATAAGGGGACAACATAAGCTACCCTCCAATCCTCCAGCACCTCACCTGTATTTAAGGATTCCACAAAGATATCTGTCAGGGCACCAGCTATTTCCCCTCTCGCCTCCCTCAGCAACGTGAGATAGATCCCATCCGGTCCTGGGGATTTGTCCACCTTAATAACCACTAGCCTACCCAACACATCTTCGCTACTTATGTCAGCGTGATCAAGACTAATCAAATTTCTATCGCTAATCTCAACATTCATCATGTCCCTCTCCTCAGTGAACACTGATGCAAAGTAATCATTCAGAATCTCACCCATTCTCTCAGGTTTGACACACAGGCTTCCTTCATCATCCTTTAGTGGACCAATCCTTTCTCTAGTTACTCTCTTGCTTCTTGTATAAGAATAAAATGCTTAGTGATTCTCCTGAATTCTGCTTGCTAAAGATATTTCATAACCCATTTAAGCCCGCTTGATTTCTCGTTTAAGACTTGTCCTACTTTTCCGATATTCTTCCAGGGCCCGTTCTGTTCTGAGCTGCCTAGACCTTATGTACACTTCCCTTTTCCTCTTTGCTCATCGTAGAATTTCTCCTGTCATCCACGGTTCACGAATGTTGCCCTTCCTATCCTTTGCCTTCAACGGGACATGCCTATCATTCACTATCTTTAACCTATCTTTCAAAGCCTCCCACATCTCAAATGTGGACTTCACTTCAAATAGCCGTGTCCATTCCACATTTCCGAGCTTCTGCCGAATTTTGATTTAATTGGTCTTGGCTCAGTTTAGTACTCTTCCCTTAGGACCACTCTCTTCTTTATCCATAAGTATTCTAAAACTTACAGAATTGTGGTCACTGTTCCCAAAGAAATCCCCCACCGCAACTTCTACCACCTGTCCTTGTTCCCCAGTACCAGGTCCAATATGGCCTCTTCCCTCGTCGGACTATTGACATACTGCAGTAGAAACCTCTCCTGGACATTTTTTACAAATTCTACCCCATCCAGACCTCTGACGTGAAGTATATCCCAGTCAATGTTGACAAAATTAAAATCTCCCATCACCCCTACCCTATGGCCTCGACATATTTCCATAATCTGTTTGTTCTTCTACCACATGCTCACTGTTGGGAGGCCTGTAATACAGCCCCAACAGTGTAACTGCACCCTTCTAATTTCTGTGCTTCACCCATAATGACCCACTACCCAAGACCTCCATAGTGTGCTCCTTTAGCACAGCCGTGATATCGTCCTTGACCAGCAATGCAACTCCACCTTTTACTTCCCTCCCTGTCCTGTTTTGAAGCGTCTATATCCAGGGATGTTTAATTGCCAATCTTCATGCCCTTCCTTCAACCAAGCGTCTGTGATTGCAATGACATGATACTCCCAGGCACCAATCCAAGCCCTAAGTTCATCTGTCTTTCACACTATACTCCTTGCATTAAAAGAGATGCATTTTAGGCTACCAGTTTTTTTGTGCTCTGTCTACTCTTCCCTTTATGAATGCAATCTTCGTAATTCTTACATTCTCCACATCACTGCCTACTTGTTTTCTCTTCTGGTTCCCAGTCTCCTGCCACATTAGTTTAAATATTCCCAAATGCAGTAGCAAAAAACCCACTAAGGACATTGGTTCCAGTCTGGTTCAGATGTACACCGTCCATTTTGTAATAGTCCCACCTGCCTCAGAACCGGTCCCAATGTCCAACAAATTGAGCCCCTCCTTTCTACACCATCTCTCAAGCCATGTGTTCAACCTGTCTTTTTTTTAAATTTCTACGCTGGCTCGCACGTGGCACTGGTAGTAATCCCAAGATCACTATCTTTGAGGTCCTCCTATTTAATTTCCCTCCAAGCTCCCTGAATTCTTCTTTGAGGACCTCATCGCATTTCCTACGCATATTGTTGGTGTCCATAAGCACCAAGACAACTGACTGTTCACCCTCTCCTTTTAGAAGGATCTGCAGCTGATCGGTGGCATACCTGACCTGAGCACCTGTGAGGCAACATACCATCCAGAAGTCCCATTCCGGCCACAGAACCGCCTATCTACCCCCTTCACAAGAGAATTCCCTGTGACAATGGTCCTACGAGTCGTTTTATCGCCCTTCTGAACAGCAGTGCCTGCCATGATGCCATGAACCATGCAACTGCTGCCCTCCCCTGGTAAGTAATCTCCCCCAACAGCAGGCAAAACTGTATACCTGTATTGCAGGGAGATGACCGCAGGAGGCACCTGCACTGTCTTCTTACTCTTTTTCTGTCTTTTAGTCACCCATTCACTGTCTCCCTCAGCAATTCTAAACTGTGTTGTGACCAACTCACTAAACGTACTATCCATGGCATCCTCAGCATTACAGATGCTCCACAGTGAGTCCATCCACTGCTCCAGAGTCGTCATGCGGTCAAACAAGAGCTGCAGCTGGACACACTTCTTGCAAGTGTAAGAGTCAGGAGCGTCAGCCACATTCCTGAGCTCCCACATCAAGCAAGAGGCACAGGCCACGGGTCTGAGTCAACCATTGTTGACATCGTACAGTGGAAGTTTATAGTATCCATTTGCCTTACAGACATCTTACATTTCATGATTTTCACATATCCATGGTGTGTGTGTGTGAGAGAGTGACAGAGAGAGAGGGGGGCTGACAAGAATCCTATTGTTATTTTGGTATACTCTAATTATATTCAGGGGTTCAGCCTTTTTTACATGAATGTTCATTACTTCGGTGTTTGGAACTGAGAATTAACCGGAGTTCAGAATGGTTAGGATCATATAACTTGGGCAGCTATTTAAAACAAATCTGAATCTGCTCAAATCTTCCACGTATTGACTCACAGTCCATGACTCACGAAGGAATTAATATAAAGCTAACATGACAAAAGAAAGGTTAAAAAATAACTTCAGATGACATTGGAGTGCTATAGAGAAATGTAGGTTAAGTGAGTCGTCAAAGGCCTGACAAATAGAGCTTTACGTGGATAAAAGTGAAGTTGTCCATTTTGACTGGATGAAAAGCATTTTTTTTAAATAGAGGGAGATTCCATAGCTGTGAGATGCAGTGGGATCAGAGTGTAACATTACCTGAATCACAAAGTGCTAGCAATACGTAATTAGGAAAGCGAATAAATGTTTTCCTTTTATCGTGGGGCAATTTAAAGCCAAAGGTAGAGAGCACTGTTGAGCTTGTATCTTGAATGCTCTAATTCTTATCGGTCACCCTGTTTATGGAAGGAAGTAAATTCATTGGAGGCAATTCGGAGAATGCTTACCAGAATAATACTTACAGAATGACTTTCATACAAAGGGAATTCGGATAGTCTAGGCTTTTGTCAGTTTGTGGTTAGGAGAGGAAGAGACAAATTAATTGAAACAAGATGTTTCCTCTTACGGAAGAGACGAGAATGAAGGATTGCTGTCTAAATGTCAGTGGTTGCCCATTTGAAACACATCGAGATGATTTGTTTTCTCTCAAAATGTGGAAACTCTGACACGTTATTAAAGCAGAGCTATGGAATATTTTAAAGGCAAAAATAAATAGTTTATTGTTGAGAGAGGGATGGTGAAAGGTTTTCAGGGTAGGCAGGAATGTGGATTTAACGTTACAATGAATGAGACATACTCATGTTGAATATCTAACTCATCCCTGTTTGTATGGGATGTGGCAGGTTGATTAAACTGACAAATTGGAGTTTCAATGTAAAGATCCAAAGTTTATAATGCTGAAATCCTCCATCTTCAGAGCCTTTTCAATGGTTGAATTTTTCAAGTGTTTGTTTAAAATCACCTAATTTGTGCTGTAACACTAATTGCCGATATGGAAACTGTGAAGAGATTCCAGTAATGAATGCAGTGATCACAAAGAAAGTTTTAGTCCAATGTGGGACTTAATTAAGATTCATCTAGAACTCAACAATGTGAAAGAAAATTAGTGTTACTTCCCGTAAGTTCTATGGAGGGGCTTCTGTCTGAGAACATGCCACAACAATGCAACAATAACAGTAAATTGCTGGTGGACTGACAGTTTCAGTAAGATAACGTAGAGACTCCTCATGAAAACAGCACACAGCAATGCAGAGAATACCATTCCCGACCATAGCAATCACATACTGCCTCTCCATTATCGACATTATCCTTCGGGTCAGAGAGTTTATTACAAAACAGACAGTTTTAGGAGAGGACATCAAGGAAGCTTGAATTCAAAATTGCTTGCAAATTTGAGTTACTTGTCCCTCCTCATTTTAGTGTCTTAAAATGAGTATATTCAAGAAATACGTATCCCATCACACTCTCACCTTTATCACCGGCTATAATGTTCATCAAACCTATGAAAGGGGTTGAAGAATAAAATCAGTATTGATTGCAGTATCCATCTGGGTTGTAAGAAGTTGAACAAAAGCAGCTGAACGCAAGCTGCAGGACTGCCTCCAGAGTCTTCAGCCATTCAAGCAGCTGGCACTCAACAGTAGCTGGAGGCAAATGCTAACTTCAGGATTTAATTTATCTTGTCTGACCAGTTACAGGCATGGTAAGGTTGACAATCCAAACTGCAAGGGATATGTAAAATATAATTCTCCAAGATTGTTTGCAATAACTGGAAAATATGTTTGATCTTTTGTGTAATTCGTACTTCATTTGATATTATATTTTCCAAGGCAAAGGCTGGAGAAGAAGCAGTTCCTGTGAAGTTATGTAGATATTTCCTTCTGCATCCAGGAACCATGTAGCAGGCCCTAGTTACCACAGTCAGCTTTAACCCCCAAAAGATGTATTACATCCAGAAGTGGGATAGTGTTCTTTCTTACAGGAGACTTTTGCAGTCATCATTTTATGAATTCTGGTGAAGCCCTGCTGGTTGAACTGAGAGCTGGAGTCAATCGTGATGGTTGGCAGTGCCAAGGGTGGCATGGTACTGACAGTAGGTAGTACAGAAGATGCTGCCTGATCACAAACCATCATTGAAATGGCATGATCCCAGGAGCTAACAGCAACAACAGAATGAAGACAGAGCAGTGATCTGTCCTTTGCTGCCAGTAGTGGTGGATATTGCTGAGCCTGTACTCAAGAGATTTGCAGGCCATGGCCCACTGCAGGAGTTGAGGAGCTCTCCTATTCACTACACAGACAGACACGAGTGGCTCTCAACTGGTGACTTCATTTCCCCCCCCACTGACAGGATAATATAATGGGGCAGAAGGGAGTTGGGCTTTGCTCCTGGACTCCCCTCCGCTTGGCCTGACTCATGAGAATCTTGACAAATGCCAGTTGACATGGAAAATGCAGCCCTGCATGTGGAGACAGTACCAAAGGTCTTCATTGGAGATATTGGAAAATTGGTTGCCAAGTCTCCATTTGGGCCTGGAGCTCTTCAATTGAGATATTTTGAGACGCTGCAACAAGTATAAAGTTTTGAAGAAATGAATTGATTGCATCGTATCTCCCTTTCTTTGCTTCCACACTCCAGCCTCATTAGCTTGTCTTGCCAACAGTTAATGAGGGTTTTGAGCTAATAAATCTTGAACCAGTTTTATAAAACTAGCTGTCAATCGCTTGAAATATTTACTCAATTCTTCAGGTTTATTATGATGATTTTATTGTGGATGTAGAGGTACGCTTAAAATGACTGAATAGCACGTTTCTGACTATTTGCAGATCACCTGAGAGTCCAAAGTACAAGGTCGATGAAAAGCTGTACACTCCAAAATCTATCATGAAAAAAGTAAGTTTGAAAACAATATATGATTTGCTTCATTCAGAGGACACAAAATAGAAAGTAAATCACTTTCTCTGGACTTTTCAGGAAACATCACACAGCAGCACAGGGAAGACCACTGCAGGCAAGAGCATTTGCATTACTGTCTCTCTGTTATCTGCATTAGAATGAGGGATTCAGAATTTTGTTTCAAAAATATCAGGAGAGAACATCGAAGACACTTCATTGTAAGTTTGCTTACATTTTATTATTGAAGTTTCTAAACTCTTAATATGAATACATTCAAGACCTTGCTATCCCATTTTTGTCTCTAATCATTATCACCAGCAACAAAGGTTTTGAAGA
Organism: Chiloscyllium punctatum; assembly: GCF_047496795.1. Lineage (NCBI taxonomy): Eukaryota > Metazoa > Chordata > Chondrichthyes > Orectolobiformes > Hemiscylliidae > Chiloscyllium > Chiloscyllium punctatum. The sequence goes on from NC_092755.1 coordinate 8,010,963, forward strand.
ACAAATTCATCATTTATTGCTAAACATCACACAACACCAGGTTATAGTCCAACAGGTTTATTTGGAAGCATGCTAGCTTTCGCAGTGTCGCTCCTTCATCAGGTGATAGTGGAGGGCTCAATCCTAGCACACAGAATTTATAGCAAACATTTACAGTGTGATGTAACTGAATCATGAACATTTATTGCAGTCCCCCATCTGGAGTGTGGCCAGTTTCACTCAAACGGCTGAATGCAAGCTGCCGTCCTGAATCCCGAATCTTCAGTCTTCCAAACAGCTGGCACACAATTGTGGGATGGAGGCAAATGCTCATTTAAATAACTTCATGTATCTTTTATCATCAATTGCAGGCATAGTAAGTGTAACAATCCAAACTGCAATGGAAATGAAACCTATAATTGTCAGGAACAAATGAAGAAATTGAAGTGTCAGTTTGATCCAAAGTGCAATTTAACTCCTGAATAATATTGTATTTGGAATAAAGGCTATTGCTGCAGAACCAGCAATTCTTGTGAAGTTATGTAGGTATTTCCTTCTGCATACATGCAAGAACAATGTCAAATATGCTGTTCAGGCCACAGTTAGCACATTGTGGAAACTGCTGGGCTCTGCCTCCCAAGTGTGTATTTTACCGAGAAGTTAGATTGTGGTGTTTTTTTATTTAAACAAGGCTTTTGCAGTAATAATGTTGTGAATTGTGGTGGAGTCCTGCTGCTTGGACTGAGAGCTGGAGCCAGCGCTGCTGTGGTGGATGGCACCACCAAGGGCAGCATGTTGCTGATGTGGCCTGACCAAGAAGATATTGCTGGGTCACTGTCCCAAGAATGAAATGGCCCAATCCAAAGAGCTGATGGTGAAATCGGAACGATAACAGAGTGGCAAATCTTTCTGTGCCACCATTAATGTTTGCAATTGCTGAGCCAATACCCATTGATGAGGAAAAGTCAATCCTGTATTCGAACCAGTATCCAAAGCACTTCACTGGAGAAATTGGACAGTTCGTTGCCCTTCTATAATTGCCCCCAAGCTTTTTATTTGAGACTTTTCTAGACTGTGCAACTGTGAAGAAATAGGTTTGTAACATCCTTCATTTCCATGTTCCAGCCTGCCTGTCAGTGGCTTGAAATCCTGACACTCCTATTCAAGTTTCTAAAAATGTTTTTATTCTGAATGTAAATGTTTGCTAAAATTGACTTAATGGCACTTGATTACCATTTGCAGCTCTGAAAACATCAACTGCTGAAAGTGCAAGGGAGCTGGTGATTCTGGTTCTCCAGAAACTAAGAAGGTCATTGAAAAATAAGCTGAATACAATGTGTGACTGTCTACTAATAGCTAGCAGGTCTGGCTGCATCTGTGGAGTGAAAGCAGAGTTAATGTTTTAAGTTGAATGACTCATGTTCAGAACTTCAGACCTCTCTTAAGAAGGGTCACTTGACTCAAGGTGAACTCTGCTTTCTCTCCACAGATGCTGCAAAATATGTTGAGTTTCTCCAGCAACTTTTGTATTTTTTTCAGATTGTCAACTTCCACAGTTTGTTTTTTTACATTAAAGAAATTATTGACTGGTGTATAATCTTTGCTCTATCGTTAATCTTGTAAAAAGAGATTTTAGGTGGAAGCTTGCAGTGAATGCTGCAGACCTAATGCTCGGACTGAAACCTAGAGTTTTGGCGGATGCTAAGGATGGTATATTGCCAGCGGTGACCAATGAAGAGATTCTTCATTGATGAAGGGCTTTTGCCCGAAACGGCGATTTTCCTGCTCCTCAGATGCTGCCTGACCTGCTGTGCTTTTCCAGCTCCATTCTAATCTAAAATGAAGAGATTCCTGCTGGGGTTACTCATCAGTTGACAGTGCAGCTTAATTTCAAGAGTTGCTACTCCAGTAAGAGGGACACATTTCTGAGCCCTACTGTTCATACTGATCATTGTTGAGGCTGCAAAGGTGGGCACAATCAGGGAAATGAGGGAGGCAGGACTGAGAGATCATGCAGAGTCAAGATGTCAAAGAGAACTGGTCTATGTCAGCATGGCTTAGCAATGAGAAGGTGCCAGACTCCCTCCTGCCATTTTCCAAATTCGACCACCTCCCAGTTAAAGGTTAGTGAATAATTGAGTGAATAATGCATTAATACAAAGTCTTTCAATAATCATTTCCAGCCCTTCAATGTTCAGGCCTTCAGTAGTTCACTTCAAAGCACTGGACTGTACAGTGAGGCTAAACATATTGAAAACACATTGACTACCTAACTCTCTGCTTCCAGATACTATTACATTGGCCACCTCCCCTCACCCCATCTCTTCCAAAAGAACAGACTAAGGTGTCCTGCAAACCTCTGTGGAAGTTGAAAAAAAGTCAGCATATATTGCAGTCATATCTTTTGAAAGTGGCCTTTTTTAACAGAATATAATAGAACATAGAACAATACAGCACAGAACAGGCCCTTTGGCCCACAATGTTGTGCCAAACATTTGCCCTAGCTTAAGTACCTATCCATGTACTTATCCAATTACCAATGGATAAAGGTCACCAATGATTCTGACTCTGCCACTCCCACAGGCAGCGCATTCCATGCCCCCACCACTGTCTGGGTAAAGAACCTACCCCTGACATCCCCCCTATACCTTCCACCATTCACCTTAAATTTATGTCCCCACGTAACACTCTTTTGCATCCAGGGAAAAAGTCTCTGACTGTCTGCACTATCTATCCTAATGTAATCAGGAATTTCTGGAGAGCATTAATTTCTGTAAGATTTCTGGAGGAACTTCCTCTTGACAACATCTCTCAGTGCTATAGCAAACCCCACCATTCCAGACCACAGCCCCTCCCAATATTTGCATTACTCCTGGTGATTAGAGTGATTCCTCTCTTTTTTAAAAATATGCTGTATCAGCTCAATAGAGCCTTTTGATCTTCAGGGTTTATTTTCAAATGTTTGCAAGTCATTGATAAGTGTAAATCCTTTGTTTAATTTGTGCTTCACGATGACTTGTGCCTGGGGACATTTTGACAGACTAGATTGTCAGGAAGATGGGAATCAAAGTTTGCAAGACATGAGGAAGCAAGTTTGATTTGATCTGATTTTGATGTGGTTTAATTATGATTCATTTGGAATACAACAATGTGAAAAGGGAATGTTGGAGAACCATTGATTCCTTCAAAATGTTTTGTGCAATGCAACGAATGCCAGTTCAGAAAACAGCAGCTCCATTAAAGAGGCTGCTAGACTGCCTCCCAAGGAATTTAAGGTTAGGGACAGAGTTGTCTTAAACAGTAGTACCACCACCCTAAATGCTGAGAAGGGAAATTACTTGCTGATCAATATTGAGGTTCTGTTTCTGGACATCGGAGCTATAGTGAAAACACTGAAGAATTGTGTTCCTTTCCTTCACCCCACCTCATCGCTTCTTTTTGTCTCTCTTTCCTGCTCATCCTCACTCCCCTACCCCCGATTCCACACTACCTCCAAAATCATCACCATGGTCTCCAGAGTTCGGTGACATTTGATGAAATATGGCTGCATATTTGAAGAAATATGGCTATGGATTGGGACCAGCTCCTGGTATCCTCACCTTGGTCTATCTCCCATACAATGTCGCCATTGAATGCTTCACACTTTTTATAATTTAAGTTGGCCAGAGGCCATGTGTATCCACAGAGTCAGGCACATTCCCTAGTAATAGTCATTTGTTTGAATCAAGCTTATAAATTGCTTTCATGGTGAATTCAATACAGGCAGCATCACATCCACACCGTTTCACTGACATCATCAATGAATAGAAGCCTAAATACTGAGGTCATTACAGTGCTCTGGGTCAGAAATCTGTAATTACTCCCAGGTTTATTATGGTCAGGTCTTTCAGTAAACTCCAAACAGATGAAGGAAAAGGAAGGGAAAAGGAATAAAGTTCTCTTTTCAACAAAACAGCCAATACTGACTAATATGACATGAACATTCAGTGAATTTGAATAATGAGAAATTACTATATTCGGATTCTGAATCAAACATTGAGCTACAAATTGTGCTTGTAAGGGTTAAATTAGCAATAGTGTATAAAGGGCTTGAGTTACTTTTTCAGAGCTAAGGAAGTTAAACTTGAATCCTTGCATTTGGGATGTTGTCCCTCTGTCCAAGTGCAGACAAGTCTTGATTTGACCTCTTTACTCCCCACCGACCAACTCCTACCCTGACAGCCAAAACTTTCGATGTTAATAAGAAGTGCCAAACATTAATTTGTGATTATGCACATATTTAAAATGATTTAACTAGTAATTTATAACCAGTTGCAGCTGTGAAAATGTTGACACCTCACACTGTGAATTAGGTGGAAACCTAAGTTTGCCAGAAACTAAAAGGAACAAATTGGCAAGTAAGTTTGGTCTAATGTAAGATTTAAATCTGCTATATTATGGATCCAATAATGTGAAAAGGAAGTGCTGGCAGTTGTTGTATGATTATGTCAGGATTGCCTCACGAATGCATCCCATGGCAGTGTGGTGAACACCAACACAGATGAGAACAATCACAGAAAACAACTGCTTGACTGGTTCAGAAATGCTTGGCTTATTTCGAAAGACCAATCTTGAATCAGCATAAAATATCCAAAGTTTTTCAATGGTCGGTTGAATTTTGCTTGTCTTTCAGTATGAAGGTCTTGCATAGACCAGAAATAGCTATAAACAATGGTGACATACTAAATAAATGGTTTTCTCTTCTTTTCACTCTGTACTGTCTCTTCCACACCCCAACCCCAGCATTCCCTCATTGTATTGTACTGTAGAGATCCTGTGGAAGTCAAAAGAACCCCATAACAACAGGACCAAGATGGTTTATGATGCATCTTGAAAACAAATAAAGTCCCAGCACCATTTTGTAGATCATAGGACAGCATTGTCAATACACTCCAGGGGGATGGGTGGTGAAGGCATCAATAACTAGTTACATTAGCAAGATCACAAGACTGGGATTCAAGGTATACTGCTCTGTCATTACCCCCTCATTAATTTCACCATTACAAGGCTAAAATCGGGAGCATTGGAATCTTCACTGCTCACCTGGTGATGGGTTTGTTTGCAATAATAGTCAAGAAGCTCAATATGATCAAAGAGAGAGCAGTTTGATTGACTGGCAAAAGAACTAATGAACCTAATTTCCACCTCCTTCACCATCACTGAGCTACGATGTTGGGCTACCTAGTACTTACACTCTACGGAATGAACTGCAGCAACTTATTAGCCTCAAACTGAAAGGACCTTTCCTGTCTATAATCTCTATTTCTGAACAGAACAACGATCAGCTAAAGGTCTGTTACACCAGATTCTGACTTTGCATGGATATCTCTGTTCTGTTATTATCGCTATGGCAAAATAATGTGATTTATTAAAATTGCAGTCATTAACTAACTTATGAAAACTAATCGATCAGGCTTGGAATATTGAATCGCAAGTCTGCGATGTTTTTTGTTAAATTGCTTTGGACTTAATTCTGAATAAGTTTCCTGATAGCAAATTACTTAATTTGTGCTCTTCGATGAATTGCAGTTCTGGAAACATTGTCAGTGCAAACAGTGAGGAAAGTGGGAATGTAGGTTCTCCTGGATCAAGTGAAGTAATTGCAAAGTAAGTTTAGTTTCATGCATGACTGACGAAGTCATTATTTCAGAATATGACAAACCATTAGGAAATAACTGGTGAGCTGGGAGTTTGTGCAATGTTATACAACGATCAGTGGTAACAACTCGGAGGCAATGATTTGATGAACTCTCAAAGAGGACCTTGCCTGTGTTCACTCCCAAGTCCTTTTAGTATGTGATACTGCAAAACCTCTCCGTATGAAAATCGTAGATTCCCTTTGAAGACCATCAGTTGAAGCTGCCTCCACCACTACACTATTAGGCAGAACATTCCAGTTTCCGAACTATGCTGTTTTTTTTAAAAAAAGGATTCCTTGTAACCGTTGTTTTATTTTGCTGATCATCTTAAATCGGTGTCCTTTTCTTCTCAAGCCTTTTTAAAATAGAATCCGTACAGTATGGAAACAGGTCACTTGGCCCAACAAGTCCACACCAACCCTCCACAGAGTAACCAATCCAAATGTATTCTCCTCCCCTTTTACTCTACTCTATCCAAATCCCTCATGATTTTGAACACATGTAAAATGTCTTCTTCATCTTCTGTTCTCCATAAAGAGCAGCCCGAGCTTCTTCAAACTATCCACTTAGTTCTCCAGTTGCTCATCTCTGGTACCATTTTTGTGTACCTTTTGTGCACATTCTCAAATCCCTTCCTGAAGCGTGCTGCATAAATACTATACATGTGGGAAAAGCAGGACTGTTTATAACCATTTGTCATAATTTCCTTATTTTGCTAGTGACGGTCCTATTTCTCATGTTCAGAATCCTAATGATATCTTCAATCTGCACTGCCAACTTCATAATTTGTGTGCATACACACAATATGTATAAAATGCATTAAATATTAGACCGGGATCATTTCAGAAAGCATTGATCATTGTATCAAAAGATTTTAGCTTGTGTATTAAATGAACAAAGAACAATCCAGAATAATTCTGAGTTGGAGGAGGGCTGAGTTCAATGGGGCAAGAGGGCATTTGTGCAAGGGCATTTGAGCACAAATCTGGGCAATGTTCAGCTTCAGCTGTATAGTACAGCTTAACATTTCCACAAGCAGGAAATGGTGGCAAAAACAGTACTCTAATTCCCTGCATGATATTGCAAAGGATATGGATTATTGTTAACCTCAGTGAGGACCATGCTAAATATAGACTGTTCAGAGGAGAAATAAAGAGTAAGGGAGACTGGCAGCTAACTTTAAAAGGGAATCCAAAAGTCATCATTAGTCACAAACAGTGAAAGGGTACCAAAGGAATGAGTGGGGCCAATTCTCATTCATCTCCTGTTTAAACGTCATCGGGGCAGGGGCCTGGCTGAGGTATTATGAAGAGGAAGGTGATGTCCAGTTCATGGTGAAACAAAATGTAGTTGAGACTTGGATGAGATGAAGTTTGACAGAATTTTAGAAAGGCTAAAATAAAACAAAATTGCAGATGCTGGAAATCTGAAACAAAAATGAAACTGCTGGAGAATCTCAGCAGGTCTGGCAGCATCTGTGGCGGGAAAGCAGAGTTTTAGTTTTCGGGTCCTATGACCCATTGAGTAAATCCAGCTCTTTCTTTTTCAATGAGAAAGGCTGATCATCATTGAGTGTTGTAACTGATAACAGCGAAATTGGAGATACCTGAGGATACAGAGGAAAGGAACATTGAAGCTGCAGTGGGAATATCCACAACAACCGAATCCTGTTCAAATAGAGGCATGAAATCAGAGACAGGAGAATCACAACATTTCAAATACTTTTGTTCAAAATTGTCTGGATAAATCCAGCAACCAGATTCATCTTAGTGGTGGGAAAGTTTCTAATGAACTGTAATCACAGCTCAAGCAACAATACTGGGAGATCATATGGACTAAATTTATATGCTGACTAAAAATCTAATATGTAACCTGTTCACCTAAATCAACTGATGAAGGCTCATAATTCTGAATCTTCAGTTTTCTCGGATATTTAATCCAGTTTAGAAACGTAGAAAATAGGGCAGGAGCAGGCCATGCAATCCTTCGAGCCTGCCCTGTCATTCATCACGATCATGGCTGATTGGAGTATGACCTTGTTTCATTAAATTAGTTGATCAAGGCTTGAAATGCAGCATTGTGAGACTTCTGCTTTTTAAATGTCTGGCAATAAATTATAGACCCAGACACCATTTTAGTTTGCTTTCAATTTTGTGGTTATTGATCAATTGCAATTTAACAGACAGAGCATTCAAAAAAATTATAGACTCAATTCTACAGAAAAAAAAGTGACGAAAAAGTAAGTTTGATTTGTCATGTGGCTAAATTGTATTTTTAATGTGGAATCGAACACCATGAGAGAAATTGCTGGAGAGTCAGAATATCCTGCAAAATAATGTAGAGACTTTCTCATGAAGACATGCCCCGAAAACCAGTCTACATTGTTTGTCCTTGAACTTTTCCAAAAACCTTTCAAGGATTATGATCAATATGTATGGTTGTCTCAGATACATTACTGGCAAATGTTGTAACGCCAATGCCAAACCCAAGGTCTCTTTCTCAACTTTAAACATTCCTAGGAGAAATTGAGGATGGCAGAGTCTGGAGATCAGAGATGAAAAATGTGTTGCTGCAAAAGCACAGCAGGTCAGGCAGCATCCAAGGAGCAGGGGAATCGACGTTTCGGGCATAAGCAATAGTCAGTCATTTCTATCAGTATCCACCGTTACAGCTACAAAAAATCCTGTAATATCTCTCCTCAATGGGTCATTCTTCCCCTTTGAAAGTGGGCAGTGAGCACTCAGCTCTATCTTTTTTTTGGCAGCAAATGGCTACCTTACTTCCAGCCTGCTCTCAACAAGAGGTTAACTTGCACTGTCAAAGTGTGGCAATACTGAGAGGAATCCTCCCCATACATGATCCATGCTATGATCACAAGAGAGGGGCTTATACCCGAAACATCGACTCTCCTGCTCCTTGGATGTTGCCTGACCTTTCAAATATTCCTGTTGATGAATGTTTAGCTTCCTGAGAAACAATTGATAAGTCTTTTTATCTTCTCGATGCTTTCTGTAAGAGTATAGCACCAACACTTCTATCACTTGCATCGATAACTACATTGGATAGCTTTGGGTTATTAGTTGTCGCTAATATTGGGGCAGTAGTTAACACAACTTTCAGGCTGGCAAATGCCTTCTGACAGTTTTCCATCCATTGAAACTTCCTGCATTTCTACGCAATTCAGTGAGTGAAGCAGCCACACTGCTAAGACTCCCTACAACTTTCTGATAAAACCCACTTGTAGTACTACCAAATGCAGAACAACCTCTGTTATATGAACGTCAATTATCCAAATTTCAGATTATCTGAACAAGATCTCAAGGTCCTTTGTTTGCAATCTGATCAGTTATCTGAGCAATGCATTATCTGAACAATTAGTTATCCGAACAATTAGTTATCCCCACCCGTCTAATGTGGATAATCAAGATTGTTTTGTAGTCGTACTGCTCTTTTGGTCGATGAGGACACCTGTCCATGTTCAATAACATGGTCCAGGAGAGTGATTTGTGTTTTCTTGAGTTCGCTGTCAGCCAGGTTTATCACCAAGCCTGCCTCTCAAAGTCAAGTGAATAATTTTGAGAAATTCTGCAAATTTTCCCTCCATGTGTGACTAAAAACCAGGTCATCAATGTGTACCACGCAATTGGGGAATGAAGAAATTGCGTCATTGGTTAGTCTTTAAAATGTAGCTGGCACATTCTTCATACCACATGATATGGCTGTAAACTGTACAGTGCATTTTGGTGTCACGAAAGCCAAAATTGTCTTCACCTTTTTGAATAGAAGTAGCTGAAGGGATCCTTTGAGTAAGTCGTACAGAGAAATATAAATTGCTAGTCCCATCTTCTCAATATGGTCTTCCAAACTTGATTTAGGACATGTATCAGATTTAGTAACTGCATGGATTATGCATAGGTCCACACGTAATCATTGGATATTATCTGGCTTTGGTATCACTGATGTAGGTGAGCTCGATTCACTACGACAGATTTTGATTATATTGTCTTTCAGCAAGTGTTCAGTCTCTTTCTGAACCTGTGCCAACCTTCAAAGGTTAAATCTGTAAGATGTTATTTGATTGGAACAGCATTTCCTCAATCAATATTATGTGTAGTGAGATTAGTAATTCCCAGGTTATTCCCACATATCTCCCCATGTGATTATACTATTTATTTTGGGTCATTTCGATTTTCATCTGGAAGGGAACTCAGCAGTTTATCCCAGTTTCCCAGAACTTCCTCATTGTTCAATTTAATTTGAGGAGACAAATTCACAATCATCTGAAATTATTTTGTCACTCTGTGTTGTAACCAGTACCACATTCTCTTTTGTTTTCCTATCAAAATAGCTTTTGAACAAAACACATCTCTTCAAGCCACAGAATGGTCACAGAAGTAAGTGGAGCAGTAAGCCATTCAGCCCCTTAAGCATGCACTGCTGTTCAAAATGACGATGACTGATTATTCAACTCAGTACCCTGTTCCATCATTCTTTCTGTAAGCTTTGATCCCTTTAGCCCGAAAAAAAAACTATTACGTTTTGGACTCAATCAATTTCTATGACAGTGAATTCCAAAGAGTCACCACTGTCAGGGTGAAGAAAGGTTTCCTCATCTCAGTCCAAAATGCCCGAGCCAGTATCCTTAGACCGTGAGCCCTGGTTCTGGACTCCCCAGCCGTGGAGAACATCCTTCCAGACTATCTAATTCTGGACATAAACACTGACTTGTGCTACATCTTGTGATCTTAGCCTGGGTCAATATGGGGAGAGTTGTTCTCAGTATTGCCACACTTTGACAGTGCAAGTTAACCTCTTGCTGATAGCAGGCTGGAAATAAGGTAGCCATTTGTTGCTAAGGAAGAGATAGGACTGAGTGCTCACTGCCCATATTCAAAAGGGAAGAATTACCTATTGATAAGAGATATTAGAGGACTTTTTGTAGCTGTAACGGTGGACAGTGATAGAAATTACTGACTCCTGTGGAACACACAGGGAATCAGCAAAGGTGACCCAAAGTGCTGATTCCTAATTACACATGTTGCACTTTCCAAATGACAACAGCCCATTGTTGAAGAAGTTTTCCTTTATTTAAAATTAAAATGCCCATCGATGTATCATACACTTCTGGAGTAGGTGGGACAGGAAGATAAGCCTACTCAGTCTAACCTAGGAACTTAAGCTACTGATCTAGGGTAGGGAGACTACCATTCGACGATAAGAGGCCTTTTGGCATCTAATACAGAATCGATGCAATTGCCCTTAATTGCTTCATTAATCCCTGGGGATGTAAGTAATAAGCCACTTGTCAGAGTGTTGTGTTTTGCTCAAGTGTCACTGAGACGTGTGCTGATCTTTAAGTCGGAACGTTCAGGGTTCAAGATCTACCCTCGGGGTTAAAATAGACTAATTAATACTGCCACAGCAGTGCTGTCCTGAGATAATCCTACACATCAGACATATATGAGGCATTAAACCAAAGCCACTCTGCCCGCTAAAGGGACCCTTATTATTTTGATCTACCGTGAGGAGATTATACTTGGTGTCCCGGCCAATATTTATTTCTCAATCCCGATGAGCAGATGATCCAGTTATCATCTCCTTCCTGGTTTTCTCATGGCACACAAATTAAATATCACTTTTCTTACATGTGACTACATGATCAAAAGTACTTCGGTTGTTGTATAGAATATCTCTGATTGAAAATTGATTTGTCAGAACCTGGATGTATTGTTACTCAACTTTGCTGTTCATTTTTTTATTCTCTTCACTCTATGCTGTAAGAAAAAACTCCTTTCCAACTTCCACCAAAGGAGAATGAGACAAAGCTCAGTGCTGTAATATTTCACTTTGTACTAACATCTGGATCAAACTAAAATACCATTCAATGCAAATATAAAACGAATTGAACCAGTTTTAAATGTTTAAAACAAATTGCATATTTCACCAAAGGAGTGTATTGAAATATTTCAATAGTTCTCGTTGTGTCAAGTACCAGCAAACAGTGGAGTCTGTTCCAATCTATTTTATCTTGTCGAAAGAATAGGCTGAGGAAAAGAGCAGTGCATTATGGGCTCCTTCAATTTGAGAATGAGGAAAGGAGTACAATGTGGATCAGTGACTAACAGCAGGAACAGTATTCTCCAGGTTAGAATAGATGTGCAGTGGAATATACTAAAATGATAGAATGAGAGAAGCTGAAGTGGGAAGCTGAAGCGTGTTCAAATCGGGTCAGTCAGGATCTTATTGAATGGTGGAGCAGGCTCAAAGGGCCAAGTGACCTATCCTCGTTCATTGTTCATACCTCGAAACAATAATGTTAGTTACTCAAGTGGAAGTATTAAACACACATTTTAAACTGTTACATGGGTACGTGCTGATATTTCCATCTATGACTCCCTGGGTTTGATAACATGTAGTTGACAGTGGCCCCAGGGGTTCTGCACTTGTTTCAGAGATCTGGAAATAGATGTATAGGATACTCTGAGATTGCATTAAGATGTTATATAAATGCACAACTTTTCTACTTGTCTTCCTGCGAGGGTAGAGAGGGTTTTGCTCTTCATCAAACCTGTGCATCATTTGACTTCAATCTGCTTTTCTTTTTTGCATTATTGTGTGGAGGTTATTCTCTTAAGTCAATAGCCTGGGTTTTGCCCAAAGTTTAAGAGGTTTTTACTCACATTGGTGAGTTTCTGTATCCCATGAGGTAGATTCATTGCAATCAGTAATGGAAAATAGAGCAGATCAAATATAATGTTGTTAACTGTTATTAGGTCATTTAACAGGGATAACTATGTGCTGTTCTATGCCCCTCAGGATTTAAAAGCCTTTTCAGTGAGGCCATTGCTGATTTACCCAAGGCGCTATACTGGTGAAGTCACTGAGACTGCAACCTTTATAATCTGGGACAATGATGAAATACAAACTAACTGGAACTGCAACTTATCAGAAAAACTAGGGAACAGGGAGAGATTGGGGCCGAAGCTCAGAACACAGAGTCACTGTAAACCCAAGCACCCATTGACACAGCTTCTCGAGATGAGTTATGGTGTGGTTCTGCACTATTCGGGTCTGATCTCTGATCAGAACCAATGCTTCTCTGTCAAACCTATGTGGTTTGTGGAAACAAATAATGTCTGCTCGGAGGCAACTACAAAGCTCTCCTGCAATAATGTGACACACAATCAAGTGAAATTTGGAGTATCCCCTTTTGGGGCTTCTTGCATCCTTTCAAGTGGCAGCTGAATTTGTTGATCAGGTATCAGTTACCATCGAATTGGATGAAATCTTGTTAGTGGTTCATTTATTTACATTTCCCTATCTCTGAGGTTTGCCCCATTTCTTTATTAAAGAGCCAATGGGTGTGAGATCTCTTTAGTGCTGTCCATCGGAGAGCCGTGCTCCTGCCACTGTGCAACTTCATATTGATATCTGCCTTTAAAAACGATCTGAATCTATGGTCACATACTGGTGTCGGAACTGAGTAGGGCTCATAATAGAATGACCAACTCGACAACTGCTACAAATCAATGTGGGCTAGATTTTCCAACTGTCATTATCACAAGGGTGCTTTTGGTGCCACATTCACTATTCAGAATAACAATTAGTTTTTCTGCTCGTGCAGAATTTCTCTCTATTACTTTAAGTAATATTGTAATGATTGTGGTTTGTTTCTATTTATTTCTGTTCCTCAATGACTTTGCAATTCTTACTGTAAAAGGATCAAAGGCAAAGTAATGCCATTCTTCTCTCTCCAGAAGTACATTGTTGCTGGTTTTCCTCTGAGGCCAGTGCAGAACTCTACCAGTTCATTGTAGGCCTGATACATTATAGTTAAGTTTCACCTCTGCCAGCTGGTACAACATGGAAATTTGAGTATTGATGAAAATAAAGATTTTTTTTAATTTAAGTCTTTATTATTGTACTTATCAGGACACGGTCAAGAATACCAATGGGAAGGGAGAAGACATTTAATCTGTCTGGGTAATGAGTGCTGATTGGTAAAGGCCTGGAGAATGGACCAGCTGATGATTGGCAGTTTACTGCCAATGCTTGTTGTGATTCGACTAAATTGGTGATGGCCATTCTCTGATTCATTTGGCAGGGCAATACCTTAACCACTCAGGCAACCTGCCAATTGAAAACTGAACAAAGTTTAGCTGTTAACTGTCCGTCACCATCTGACCCGCCCATTTCCATTGGGGACATCTCAATCAATCATTGTGCACTTTCCAAAGCTGCAGATCTCTTTTCCTGTTCAGTGTAAACTGTTGTTTCCCTTTACATCAAAATCCTTGCAGCTATGCTGATGCATGCAAGACAACAAAAAATAGTATGTCCTATTTTACAGCAATACCCAATTTCTGTATTTGCAAACAACTGTTTGAAAATGGGAACCTTTTGCTAATGGAGGATCCAACATCCAGCTGATATGATTAAAATGGAGGAGAAAGTGAGGACTGCAGATGCTGGAAATCAGAGCTGAAAATGTGTTGCTGGAAAAGCGCAGCAGGTCAGGCAGCATCCAAGGAACAGGAGAATCGACGTTTCGGGCATAAGCCCTTCTGAAGAAGGGCTTATGCCCGAAACGTCGATTCCCATGATTAAAATGGAATCTAGTTTTCGAATTTGAAATAATTTAACCCCCTGACAAGCCCACTTTGTACATGCAGATCCTCTTTGAATATTGTATCAGTCTGGCTGTTGAAAGACAGCTTTGGAAAGTTGTTTGATTATGTTAACTTCATTTAATGAATTGCTGAACCGGTGGAAAATACATTCGATTGCATTTACAAAACTAAGATATCTTGTGAAATCAGGAGATGTGCACAATGCAAATGAACATCCCATTTACTGCTGGCCTGGACAAGACTGGTAAATTTAATCTGGCGCTTATAGAGAAAAGACTGAGAACTTAACTGGCTCATTATCATCTAATGTATTGAGTTTAAACTTATGTCTGTCTGTAAATTCTTCAAGGCCTTGATCCACGCTGTCTCTTGTACCCCCAATATACACACAATGTTCTTTTGGTTCTCTGATTGCTTTATATCTTTTTGTCCACGAGTATGGTCAAGTCCCCTTAATTAGCTGGACTTTACTGATAAACTTCCTCAGATGCCCCCTTTACTCATTCTCTCTTTGAAAGCTTACTTAAAAGGCAGTTTCATGTTTCTGGTCATTGGTCCAAACTCTACTGATACATGCCAACAACCTTCTCCTGTTTGGCTTTCGGTGCATCCTTTTCCAGTTTGGAAGGTCGAACTCAAATGCTGAATATAGGGTTAAAGACAGGATTCTTGGCAGGGTGGATGAACAGAGGGATCTGGGTGTGCAAGTACATAGATCCCTCAAAGTTGCCACGCAAATGGATAGGTTTGTTAAGAAAGCATATGATGTTTAGACTTTCATTTACAGGGAAATTGAGTTTGAGATCCGCGAGGTTTTGCTACAGCTCTACATGTCCCTGGTGAGACCACAATTAGAATATTGTGTCCAGTTCTGGTCACCCTCCTATAAGAAGTATATAGAGGCTTTGGAGAGATTGCAAAGAAGGCTTACCAGGATGCTGCCTGGACTGGAGGGCATGCCTTATGAAGAAAGGTTGAATAAGCTCAGACTTTTCTCTCTGGAGAAAAGGAGGAAGTGAGGAGACCTGATTGAGGTGTCCAAAATAATGAGAGGAATAGATAAAATCAAAGCTAGAGAGTTTTCCGCATGGCAGGATTGACAGGTACGAGGGGGTCATAGTTTTAAGATATTAGGAGAAAGGTATAGAGGAGACGTTAGAGTAGGTTCTTTACACAGAGAGGTGTGAATGCATGGAATACATTGCCAGCGGTGGTGGTGGAAGGAGATTCATTAGGGACATTTAAGTGACTGCTGGACATGCACATGGTTAGCAGGGAGTTGAGGGATGTGTAGGTTGTTATTATATTTTACATTAGGATTAAAACTCGGCACACTGTCGTGGGTCTGAGGGCCTGTTCTGCGTTGTACTTTTCTATGGTCTACGTGAAAGCACCTCATAAATGTGAGTAATAATGTCCACTTTTGGCAGATTTAATTGATTCTAATTGGAATGTATCTGCCAAACCTTTAGCAAAACTGAATCAGCAAACAGCTTCAAACTGTGCGCACATCCATCACATCACATTGCTGTTCCTCATTAACTCTTCAAATACACTGCTCCATTCCAAATAGCGGACCATCCCATTCCCATTCAGAGACATTTGTTTCTGATGGATGGAAGCGGTTGCTTCTGTACTTCTGCCATTTTTATTGAACTCATCTCAAGCTACACTTTAGAATTTGAGAGTCAGGCCAAGACTGTTTGTGTTAAGCTTTATCAATTTTGACCAGTTTTCCAGCTCTTCATGTTCTTGAATATTGGAATGGGACTGGGGTCTATCAGGCCTCAAGGGACAGGCAGCAAGGTCATTAGGTGGATAGTAGGGTGGAAGATGACAAGGGAAGGAAGGAGTTTCTGTGGCTCTCATATTTCCACCTCCGTAGTGTTTTATTGATCCCAAATTCGGGAAAGGATGGCTACTCAGGTGGTCAATGTAGAGTCTGTTCCCGCCAGTGCTGGCAGTTTATTAGCAGTAGGTGGGTCCTCCATTGCGTGGGAGACCTCCTCCTGCATCCTAGAGACACGCCTGCAGGATGTCCCTCCTAATGAAGTACCTCATGGCTCACAACAGGGTATCCAATCTGCATACTGGATCAGTCTCCTGTCCATGGTAGCGATTATTACGGGAACTGGAAATCAGAGTATGTGAGTGAAAGAAGCCGTGAGGGCTAGAGTGTTCACAACATTCCCAGGACCAGGTTGGCAGGTCCTACTGAAGCCATTAATAAGTCATTAAGATCCCCCAATTGGTGCATGGACAATGGGTTACTCCTACTCCTAGTAAGAGTATTGTGATTAATGCTTTTTAGTGCTATTAAGCAAATAGTGAAGTGTGGCCATGTGATAAAATCATTTACATTCACTGCTGAATACTCGGGACTTTTTGTGAGAAACTTTATAATTTTTCTAGCTGTTCTGAATACACTTTTTATTTCATACAATGGTGATTTTCTACATAGGGTTACAGAGGAAAAACAGACCATTTGGCACAATCAGTCCATGCCAGTGCTTCTGTTCCACTCAAGGTGTTTCACATCTTTCCTCATCTAAATCGCCCATTGTAATTCTCTATTCCCAACCCTTCCAAGTGCTCGCCTAGTTTCCTTGAAATACATCTAAACTATTGATTTCAACTATTCCGTCTGGTCACACATTCCCCATTCTCATCATTCTTTCAGTGAAGAGGTTTCTTCTGAATTCCCTTTTGGATTTCTTGAGGTACCGCCTTATATTGACAGCCTCTAGTTATGTTCTACCCCAAAGTGAAATGTTTTCTCTGTACCTTCTCTTTTCAAAACCTTTTATGATTTTAGAACTGTCAGCCTTCTTTTCAAGAGAGAAGTGAACAGCACAACAATTCTTCCTTGATATGCACAGCCAGAAACTTGTGTAGCATTTTTATAAATCTTCTCTTCACTCTTTCTCATACATTCTATAATATGTCAACTCGACCTGCAAGCAATACACTTAATTATAGTCAACCAAATTTTTATAGGGACCCTACTTTCAAATCTATCCCTTTCGGGATAAAGCTTAGAGCTTTGTTTGCATTTTTATGGCCTTTGGTACCTGTGGTGAAATTGTTGATGACTGATGTAATTGTCTGAAATCCCTTTGTTTATCTCCCTCACTTAGACGTGCATCTTTGAATAAGTGACCTGCACATTATTCCGACCAAGATGGAACACCTTACGTTTCTCTGTGTGGATCTTCATTTGCTAATTTTTTGAACATACCCTAAATTAATTAATGATCGCTTGCAACTTCTTGTAGTCTTCAGAATTGGCTACATTTCAACATTCCTTTCCAATTTGGTATCATTGAATTGCTCATTTTTTTTTGTCGTAATTAGATACAATATTTAATTTGCAGTTTTACTTTATTTTGTTTTGAATTTTTAGAGAGGTGCAGTAATCCACACGGTAACTATAACAACTAAATGTAGAATGACAGATAGATGAAAATTATTACAAACACAGGGTTAATTAATAGACTCTATTAACTGCAAGGTCAAAACAGGGAATTATTTTTTACACGAATGATATGGTGAGATTATCCGTAGTGGAATAACTTTTTGTCCATTTTTTTGTTGCAGTTTATTTCCTCAGGTCTTTCTGTGCTACTGGTACGAAATTGAAAAGGCACCCATCCTCCATTTTAAGCTAAATGATAATTTTTTAAAAAAGCATTTATATAAAATGTAACATGATTTATGAAGCCATCCCTCTTGGCTTATACATATTCACAGCCATGTAGAGTTATATAGGGAGAGGCTGAATAGGCTGGGGCTGATTTCTCTGGAGCGTTGGAGGCTGAGGCGTGACTTTATAAAGGTTTATAAAATCATCAGAGGCATGGATACGGTGAATAGACAAGGTCTTTTCCCTGAGTTGAGTGGAGTCTCACCTAAACCTATACTCGTGAGTATAGGTTTAGAGTGAGAGGGGAAAAAGTTGAAAGTACCTAAGGAGTAACATGTTCATGCAGAGGATGGTGTGTATAGAATGAACTGCCAGAGGAAGCAGTGGAGGCTGGTGCAATTTCAACATATAAAAGGCATCTGAGTGTGTATACAAATAGGAAGGGTTTAGAGGGAAATGGGCCAAGTACTAGCAAATGGGACTAGATTAGTTTAGAATATCTGGTCAGCATGGGCAAGTGAGACTGAAAGGCCTGTTTCCAAGTTGTAAATCTCTATAACTCTATGATCTACCCCTTTGCTCTTAATGTACTAGTCGAATCTCTTTGGATTATCTTGAACATTATCTCCCAAGGCTATCTCATTTTCCTTTCTTGCCCTCCTCATTTCCCTCTTTAGAATGTCCCTGCACCTCTTGGACTCTTCGAGATTCACTTGATCTCATTTATCTATATCTAATATATGATTCATTCTTAATCTGAACCAGAGCCTCAATATCTTTATTCCTCCGGTGTTCCCTCCTCTTACCAGCCTTATCTTCACACTAACAGGAACATCACGCCTCCGAACTCTCGTTATCTCACTTCTGAAAGCTTCACTCTTGCCAGCCGTCCCTTGAGCTGTAAACAGTCTACTCCAATCAACCCTTGAAAGTTTTTGTCTCATACTATCAAAATTTGCTCTAGTCCAATTAAGAACTTTAACTTATATATAATGCCAATCCTTTCCATAGATATTTTACAACTAATCGAATTATGACCCCGGCCCCAAAAAGCTCCCCTACTACCCATTCAGTCCCTTGCCCTGCCTTGTATCACAGGAGTAGGTCAGGTTTGATCCTTCTGTGATAGTTACGTCTGCATATTAATGAAGAAAATTGACTTTAGCACTTACCAAATTCCTCACCATCCAAGCTCTTAAGACCATGGCTGTCCCACTGTATGTTTGGAAGTTTAAAATCCTATTATTCTTCAATATAAATAAGATCTTTCAACATATTTGTTACTCAATTTCACTCTGACTACTGGGGGGACTATTACAATTGCATCAAAGTAATCACGCCCTTCTTATTTATGAGTTCCATCCACATAGCTTCACTGGACCATCCCTCAGAAATCCCTTGTGTTAGAACAGCACTTATATTTCACCACAAGAAAAATTGACTCCAATCTCCTTCTAGCTCTTCCTATTTCTGCCGAACCTTTGATGGTGGGAGGGGCTTTGAACATAAATTATTCAATTTACTGGTGATGGTTAGTAGCTGAAAATAAAGATACCATGGGTGACTTGGTGATGGGAAATAAAAGGTTACATTGTGTGGAAGGAAAATTCTGGATATAAACAAGAATTTTACAAACCGATCTCCATTCTGTCTGCCCAGGTCTTGCCTTCACCACTGTACCTCCAGAGGACTTTCCTTTTATTTTGATGAGTTCAAGTTAATCTCAGCCGCTGTTTTGTACTTGTCAACCATTTGTTAACGGGGGTTTGCCGTTTCAGAATGTAGGTTACCTTATTGTGTACCTTCTCAGAGTTCAGTGTTTGGGGTCCTTGTTGGTTCACCCTGTGCTTTGGTATATAATGCAAAATTACAGAAAAATATTAATAGTAATTTAAGGTAAAATGTTAGGATATTGGAAGAACAGCTAAGAGCATCAAGTTTGACAGAGGGTTGTGGGACAGGACATGGAAAGCAGCAGGGTTTCCAGAACTTCTCATCTCTGCCTTCCCTGATCGAAATCAACCTGTGATTTATCATTTTTGAGGATTGTTATTCATTAATATCGGTGTGTCAGATAGATCTCAGTCTCAGGGAGGTGTGACATGCTTCTTTGTTTTGTGATGAACTCAGAGGAACATACAATAGTAAGGGTGTAAACCCAAAGGGGTGAAGGAGCAGAGGATCCCCCGTGTGTATGTGCACAAATCAGGGAATGTACCATGACACGTGGACAGAAGAGCAAATAATCCCTACTTCATCAATAACGCTGTAGAGAACAAACACAAAGCAATTATATTAAACTCAAATAAAACAGTCTCTTGTCTCACCTGGAATGTTGCATCTTGTTTCTGGTGCCATGTTTTTGAAAAGATGCGAAGTTATGAGATTGAGTGTGTGACTGATTCACAACACTATTCCCGGAATGATACACCTCACCAACTCTGAGAAATTGGGACTGTTCTCCTCTGCTGATAGTTTCCAGACTCTGTGAACAGTTGCTCTGATTGGTTCTCAATTCAGTCTTGCGTCACATAGATCCCAATTGCTGAATATTTCAAGTACTCATGAGCTCTGCCTTGCCTGATCAACATCGACCTCTGATTTATTATTTGGGAGGGTTGCTGTTCAGGAATATCCCTGTCTCAGATAGATCTCAGTCTCATTCCCTGGGATTTGACAGGTGTGGTGTGTCAAATAGACCCCAGGAATTGTGCTCCATGAGATTTAGGTGTGAGAAAAACTCCAGTCCTGAGAATCCGCCCTTGGATTGTGCACGTGTTGTGTCTGAATACCTGACTGAACGTTGACATTTTTGGCTGATGAATGTTTCGTTGGGCACTTTAGGTGGCGATTTCTGCATTACTAACCCAGGCTTTCCCCACATTGGGAGCATTTTTAGTTTAGACGGTGTAGAGTAAAGTTTCAAACTCCTTTGCCTGCCTTTTATAGGCTTCTGGTGGAGCAAAGCTCCTCATTTGTATCATTAGATGACCCGAGGTCGTGACCCTTTGTGCATAAGAGGAAATGTTCTCTAATCATTCTGCCTCTGGAGTGTTCCATCAGGCATATGGTGTGATAGATGTATTTACATTAGTGGGCTGCATGGTAGCGCAGCATTAAACTAAATGACTGGATGAAACACAACCAAACAGAACAAGTGAAAGCATTTGGCTGGGAAAGGAGTAGGATGTGGGAAAATGTATTATTACTGACTGGCCTTGAAGAAAGAATTAAGTAAACTCAAGATTAGTGCATATTCATTTGAGATTTATTAACAATTTCAGAAAGCATTTTTATCCAAAAAGTTGATGTAAAAGCTAACAGAAGTGAATATAATGGCTGGATGCCACATTGAGATGAGAACACATGCGCTGTGAGCTGGGAATTTTCTGTACATCAGTAACAGTCACAAGAAAGGGAATACAAAGGCTCATCAGAAAGGGTTACATCAGGAACAGTCACAAGAATGGGAGTACTAAGGCTCATCAGAAAGGGTTACATCAGTAACAGTCACAAGAAAGGGAATACAAAGGCTCATCAGAAAGGGTTACATCAGTAACAGTCACAAGAAAGGGAGTACAAAGGCTCATCAGAAAGGGTTACATCAGTAACAGTCAGAAGAATGGGAGTACTAAGGCTCATCAGAAAGGGTTACATCAGGAACAGTCACAAGAAAGGGAATACAAAGGCTCATCAGAAAGGGTTACATCAGTAACAGTCACAAGAAAGGGAGTACAAAGGCTCATCAGAAAGGGTTACATCAGTAACAGTCACAAGAATGGGAGTACTAAGGCTCATCAGAAAGGGTTACATCAGTAACAGTCACAAGAAAGGGAGTACAAAGGCTCATCAGAAAGGGTTACATCAGTAACAGTCTCAAGAAAGGGAGTACTAAGGCTCATCAGAAAGGGTTACATCAGTAACAGTCACAAGAAAGGGAGTACTAAGGCTCATCAGAAAGGGTTACATCAGTAACAGTCACAAGAAAGGGAATACAAAGGCTCATCAGAAAGGGTTACATCAGTAACAGTCACAAGAAAGGGAGTACAAAGGCTCATCAGAAAGGGTTACATCAGTAACAGTCACAAGAAAGGGAGTACTAAGGCTCATCAGAAAGGGTTACATCAGTAACAGTCACAAGAAAGGGAATACAAAGGCTCATCAGAAAGGGGAGGCAACCATTCTGAGTAAGGAACTAATAAAAGCAAAACAAATGGGGCTTCAAACAACTGGGAAGCTACAAATTCTTCCAACCACAACCATCTCAAAGATATCAAAGTAAAAAGGAAAATCCATCAATAATTGTCTCAGTTACACGCTGATAAACTGAAGTAATCTCACTGTTAGAGTCAGCAACAGGACAGATTGTAGATTGGGAATTCAGAGACCTTGATAAGCAGATCAGGAAAATCAAGGGGGTCCACAATTCATTCACTTAACCTGGAAAAGAGAGATAAAGCAATGACGCAGATATTTATGATCAGGGACTTTCAGACTTAATGTTTATTCAATGGCACACTTAGAGATTTCACAAAACATATTGGGCTGCTTGGCGTGAGAAAGATGTGATTATTCTCACCTTCACCAGAGTGACGGCAGCGCTGTAGAAAATACTCAGGAAGAACAAGGTGATGAAAGTGGAAGCAGTTGTCCAGATGTTGCTGTTATCATCCTCATAGTCTTCAATCCAAGTGCGATCTATTGAATCTATGAATATAAAGTCGTGAGAACGCATTTAGATTGTTTATTGATCCAGATCGATCTATCTGCATCCAAGTCATGTAATTAGAGACCATTACATCTTCATAAAGCAGTCAGGTATTTCTCAAGTGTGACTCTTATCTGTATCTATTAGTGCATTATTGACTCTCAGCAAGAAATTACAAATACTAACTGCACATGTTCTTTCTTCATTGTCCATGTCAGAACGTTTTAAATTATTTTTCTTTCAATCTATTATTTAAGGATATTATTATTTGAGGAATGCTGATAACTAATGATTATTTTAATTGAATCATTATATTTTAAATATAGGCTGTGACAGCACTTTAGTTGAAAATTGTGGCCATCACTGAATAAAAGTTCAAATGTGGTTCTCATCTTTATGTATTGGTGACCAATTGCTTGGCAAATCATGAATATAAGTGACATCACAGTCAGGACATTGCTTCATATTTTTGTTTGTAGGATCTGTATATTTAGGAATAAGTGTTTGTCCATGTGTCCCTTAATTTATTTGATCTACTGCTTGGTGTGTTTGGTTTTCCTTCAATGTTTGTGTATGTGGTTATGAGAGTCTCTGACTTCACTCTTGCCCATGTTGGAGTCTGTGCGTGAATAAACATATTCCTGTTCCTTTACTGCTGGTGTGCTCATGTGTTTGTGTACCTAAATTTTGGTCTTTTCACATTGTGTCAGCATCATCATGCTAATATGCTACTTCATTGCTGCCTATGCTTATCTTGTAATTTTTTTGTGAGTGTTCACTTTTCATTAGTGCTATCTAAAATGTGTGGTTATGTGTCTGTTTCAGATCCTACCTACATTAGGTTATTTTCATGTTTATGCTTAATAAATGTTAGCATGCAATGTTATGTTTTGATGGATGTTTATCTTTATATGATGATGTTTGCTTGTGTGACAATCTTTCCCAAACCATCTCCTGAGAAGCTTGTTTGTGTTACTGTTTGTGGATGCTTGCTGATGCTTGTGCCCATTATCCTTATTTAATCAACACCCCTCTATTTGTTGATCTATGCACTTGTGTGTCTGCATGTGAGACTCTGAATTTGTGTGTACGTGTGATATTGTATCCATGCTGATCAATGCGGTTTAAAAATAACGAATTAAGCTGCCTCTGTCATTGTATGTTTGTGATTCTGAAAATGGGAAAATTATGATATTAATATTTATCTCTGTGCACTTACGTGCCTGTGTGAGTTGACAAGTGGGAGGACATTTTTCGGAATTTGTATCGGTGTTCATGCGTGTATGTCTGTACGCATTGTGCTGTATGAATGTAAATGTATTTGTGTGTCACCGTGTGTCTATGTTTCTCATGGTTATGTGTGAGTACCCCTGTTCATTTGTGCAAATGATTTTCATTCGGTGTATGTGAGTTTTTGTATGAGCTTAGAGAGTGTTCAAGTGCCACTTGCATGTGTGGCTCTGTGTGAGTATGCATGTGTGACATCTTATCTATATGCACATTTGAGTGTGCACATAAATATGTGTCTTTAGGTGAGAGCTCGTATATGTGTCATTACGAGTGTATTTGTGATCATCTCTCTGTATCTGTTCTTATACCAGACTGCAATTTTTATTATTCTAATTTATTGTTCTAATTTTAATGGATTGCCCATAATTAGATCTGACCTTGGTGTTGTAGGAAACATTTCCCATCGTCATGGAGAGATAAGTGTTTTATGAGCAACACTTCTGTTGCAGTGATAGAATTTCTGTCTCTGAGAGAAAAGTCTTGAGCTCAAATCCCCACTGCCCCAGAGATAACATTTCTGAATATATTTATTAGAAAATGTCGACTTGTGTTCTGTATGTGAAACAAAATGATATCAGGTATTCGAATACCAGAATTGATCCCATGTGCTCCAGAAAACTGAGACAAACCTATGGAATTCAAACTGGGACGATGCAAACACCAGTTTTGGATTATGGGAATCAATGTTAATCATTTGTTAACAGAGCCAAGCATGTCCAACATGCTTCAAAGGTATTATTTTGGAGGGAAATGTTAAATCTTTGGACAGTAAGCAAGACGCTGACAGTTCCTGTTAGCAACTGGGTTACATTACAGAGGACATCTTCCATGAAAACTCTTCACAGGGAGCAAGAGGACAGACCATTCATCATTCCCCTCCCCTCTGCTTCACGACAACTTATCTGTTGATTCTCTTTGGTGTGAAAGTGAAGATACATTCTGTCAACTCATGCGCTGGTGCAAGTTCCCCAGAAACAAAGGTTACATTCAAACTGTTCTGCACTATTTACGATTGGTATGTTCCAATCAAATTTAATTTTTACGTGTCTTAAATTTACATTTCCAATTGGTGCAATGTGGCAGTTTAAAACTGACATGAATTTTGTAAGAGTGTCCAATCGGGGGAATCAAGAACACCAAGTTCAAAACTCGTGCTCTACCCTTGACATAAAATGGACATTGTCAGATTTTGTCACAAAGGGATTTAGGATGGATAAGGTATTTGGCGGAATCCTGCAATGAGTGAGCTTTACTCTGTCTCTAACCCAGGGTGTATCTGAGCAGAGAACATTAACTGCACAAGACACTTGTCCTAGACCTGTTAATAATCCACTTTAACTACACAGATGGAATGGAAGTCAGGGTGGGAAACAATTAATTCAGTATTTAACTCACAACTGGAGGGAAAAAAAAACACTTCTATTACTTCTGTTGAATTATTAAATGCAACTTTGAGATTTTTATTGACATGAATTAACAGTGTCCATCAGTGCAAGCGAAATGTTTACAAAACTTGGTTTACCGCTGGATTTATCGACTGTTCTGTTGATGATCTTCAGTGGAATCGCTTCATGTCCCACCACACAGGAGTAAGAAGCACCGCTGGCCCACTCCTCCGCTGTAATGGATAACAGGCTGTACATGAAGAAGGAGATGTTGTCACTCTCCGCCATCACCTCAGTGTTCTTGTAGTTACTGGGATTCACCGGCTTGTCATTGTTTGTCCACTTGACGAAGATCTCTCGGGGGGAGAAACCTCTCACTAAACAGGTGAGGGAGAGAAACCTCTGAGCGGAGATTTCTTCTGTTGGTGGCAGGAGGACTGACACTGATGGCTCCAGTGGATTAATCACTGCAAAATATTTGAGACAAATATAAATCAACCAAAAAATGCTGAACCAATATCACAATTTCACTAAATATTAAAATATGCCATGTTTAATTTGGGATTTATTCACTTCCGTTTACTAAAGGAGCAGAATGGTAGACATTCTGTCCAGTAAAAAAGGTCGAGTTTAATGTGAAAGTTGCCTCCATGTTTCCAGCCCACAACAAGGACATTCTGTCCAACTGTCATTGCTGATGGTGACGTCACAACCCAGGCTTCTTCCCACTTTATCTGACTGAATCAGAATACAATATCCTTTGGTCCATCTTTTTCTTAATCAGCTACCCAGCTATCCTGCCTTCAGATGCATCATTAATACTCCCAATGGTGTTTGTTCATTACCAATCACAGCCTGACATTGATGTAACTGGATCTGGATTACACATGGGATCCTTTGTGTTTTAATCTCACCGCTCACCTTTCTCCTTGTGGATGGAGTCTCTCAGCGGAGTCGGTAGATTCTGATGGTACACCACACATTCAAAAGTAACGCCACTCAGCCAGGCTTCAGTAGAAATGTCTAATTTGCTGATCACGCTGTCGGGATTCTGTCCAGGCTGGTCAGCAATCTCTGTTTTCAGAGGCTTCTTTTCTTGTTTCCAGGTCACGTTGACTCCAGAAGGAAAATTGGACACAACGCAGGTTAACGTCACCGTCGCCTCCAGTAAGACTTGTTCTACTGGCGGTGGGAGGATTTTAACGGTGTTAGGGTGGCACTCGGTATCTTCTATGAAACAAAAATCAAAGTTAATGAAAAATGCCCCTTTATGATACAAACAGTCAATCCTCAGATTACTTCTTCACAGGGTGAAGACACCACCTTCAAAATGGCAACTCCAACTATTGCTGAAACGATGCTTACTGTTGTTGATGTATTTTGATTTGTGAAAGCATTTGTGATTACCTATAACATACCCTGTGTAAGTACTCCTAAAGAACACTGGCTTTGTAACAAGTGAAACCTGAAAAAAAATAAAATAATCGAAGATACCATCATGTAACCCATGGAATTACCTTTCTTTCAGAGTCTGTCTCTCACTTAACACCATCTATTGATACTTGTGACAAGAGTAATCTCAATATAATGAGTTCATTTCCATGTTCATAACCCTTAGGTGCAAATGCTGCTGGTCATGCTGACTGCCAAATCACATCCTACATTTTAGACAAATTATAATAAATAATAATTATTCTCTTTGCAGAGTTCTAAAGTGTTACAGGAGCGGTGAACAGCCATGGAAATTCTGTTCATTATATTTAACGTGATCAAAAATACTTTGCGTTATTGGTGTGATGTCATTCTCTACTTTATGTCATTGTTCCTCGTGAGCTGTGTTTGGAGTAGATCGGAAAACAAGACATTGAGTACAGTATTGGATATCGAGAAGGACACCCATCTCCTTAAGTCTTTCCCTCCATTCAGTTTGTTCGTAACTGGTCTGTACTTTCACTTTATTTACCAAGGTGCGTTTTTTAATTTCTTCATAGAGCAGGGGAGAAAAAAACAAACAAAAGCGTCTTAAATTAATCTACAAACGCGATGGAAATGTGCACTAGTTTTATAGACATCCACTACTCACTGTGTAAACATCACTACCCCAAACCAGGCTAAATCAGCCTGTCTCGAGTTCCTAGTTCATTCATCCCTATTGGACCGTTCTTACCAGAATTTATTCTCCTGCCTCATCCACTAATTACAGAGAGCATCTTAAAGAAGCTCATTGAGATCACGTTTATCCCAGTTGATGTGATACCCACTTGGTCTGGGGTCTGATCCCATAAGTGAAGTTAAGGAGTTCAGTACCAGATAAAAATCGATGTCGTACAATGTCCAAGACCAACAGGTCATTCCTGAGCAGGGAATGAAGCATTGAACGCATTTTGATTTATTTTCAAGTAAGGGTCACTGCATATTTTAACCACATCTTTTTGAGACCACAACATCATAAGATAGAGGATCAGAATAAGGCTGTACGGCCAATCCAGAGTTTAGATCAGAATGATGCTGGAAAAGCACAGCAGGTCAGGCAGCATCCGACGAGCAGGAAAATCGATGTTTCGGGCTACAGCCATTCTACTGTCTTCTCTAAACAAGAGCCGATCTATCTCTGGATTGAATACACACAATGGCCTGGCCTCCACAGCCCTCTGCAGCAACACGTTCCACAGCCTCATCACCCTCTGGCTGAAGACATTTCTCCCCACATCTCAGTTCGAAACGGTGCCCCTTTGACCCTGAGATTGTGCCCTTGGGTCCTAGTCTGGCCTACCAGTCAAAACATCTATTCCACGTTCACTCGACCTCAGTCTCTCAGTATTTTCTATGTTTCAATCAGATATCTCTCCAATATCCCCCCTCCACCCCCAAGCTTATCCTTGAAGCGGCCCTCTGAACGCCTCTCCCAGCATGGTCAGGCAATAAACTATTTAACAAAGCTCACTGTCTATATATCTATCTTCAACAGAGAGGAAACATGCTTTTCTGACTTGCCAAAATGTTGAGTCATGAGCGATGCTAATGTAACACTCAAACTGAAATGCAATATGTGGCATGTTGGGAAACGAGAAGCTGTACCGTACTGTTTACTACGCCTGATAAATGAGCGTGTTTGATTCACATCAGAGTTCAGAATGATTTGTAGCTCTCTCAGTGTGTGTCTCTTACCCTGGAGTGCGGTGATGTTTTTACTTTGAATGTTCTCTCCATGAGTGACCTGGCAGGTATAGACTGCGCTGTTGAACCATTCACCATAAGGGACCATCAGCCGACTCATCACTGAGAAGTTCCCGTTTGCCTCACACACAGGAGACGTGAAGAAGCCAGAATCCAAGGGTCGGCCATTTTTCAACCAACTCACGGAGATTGACTTCGGATGGAAATCGATGATTGAACAGACGACGGTTGCAAACTTGCTGCTTGTGATTTCTTCACTGGAGCTCACGGTTAGGAGAAGAGTTGGTGGGAGAATACCTAGATCAATAGGAAACACATCGCATAAATTATCTGACGAATTTCAGAACAAATACAATCAGTTCTCATATATCAAGGTTTCTTGTGGTTAATTGATAGAAGAATCATAATTGTGCAGAGTGCTGGAGAAGCTGGGATCCACACAGAAAGATCAGCAGGACAATGTGAAAGGCTAAAATTATAGGGCACAGCAAGGGAGTCAAGGAGGCATAGAAACTATAGGCCGGTAACATCAAAAGGGAGATAGCAATGTTGGATGGTATTCGTTTTAATGACAGAGTCTGATGAACAAGGCAGACAAATTACCGGCATAAATGAGGAAATGATGCGGTTGCTATCACGGAGACATATTGAGAGTCAGGCAGGAGTGGGCTATTCAATATTCCAGGATTTAGTGCCTTCAGGCGAGACAGGCAAAGATGGAAAAGGATGAGGGCTGGGGGTGTGCAATGCAGAATGTTGCTTCTGTCGCAATTCTGACAAGAGTATTTTAGGCTGTAAAGAGAAATGAAACCATGGATACCTCCTCGAACAAAGGCAAATGGACAGTACTTCAAAACCAAAATACAGCAAACATAACTACTGGGAGAGCACGATAGACCTTACTATCGGTCCAAAAGAGCAAGTGAACATACATGGGCAAATTTCAGAGAAATGTAAATTAAATAGGGGAATGAGAAAAGAGGTTTTTAACTTCCTCAGCTTAGGCTTGGATATTCATTTTGTCAAAAATTTAGAGGGAGCAGAATTCTGAAAATGCCCCCAGGAGAATATTTTAACAAAGTATGTGTTTAATATTGAGAATTTTAATCCAGACCTTGCAAGAGAGGGGTGAATCTGGACTTAACTTTAGGGAATGAAGTCGACCCAGTGGGTAAAACCTCAATGGTGGAGCACTGTGCAGACAGTGATCGTAAATCAGTTGGATTTCAGATTGTACTGTAAAGGAATAGAAATTGGCCCAAAGTTCTGAAAAAGGGAAGGACAATTTTAGTAAGATCAGGTAATGACTTGACCAGAGTGGACGAGAAGCTGACACTTATTGGTAAATCTGAGTCAGAGCAGTGTGACACATTTAAGAGAGAGATAAGAAAATCACAGGGAGGACATTTCCCAGGAAGCCACTGAGTGGGACCAAGAATGCAGTGGGCTCGAGACATTGACAATGAAGAGTAGGGAGATGATACTGGAACTTAATAGAACACTGGTTAGGCCATACTGAAGCGTTGTATGCATGTTATCAAAGGAATGTGATTACACTGAAGGCAGTATTGATGAGATTTGCCAGGATCTTGCCTGGGTTGGAGGGTTTCAGTTATGAAACTAGTTTAGATACACAGGGGTTTTCCTGGGAGCAGAGGAGAATTAGGGAGAAGATTATCATGATGTCTCGAATTATTTTAGGCATAGACAGGGTCAACTGGATGAAACCTTTCCCCTTGATGGAGAGATCAATGCCTCAGGGGCACAGGGTGAAGGTAAGGCCAGGAGCTTCCAAGTGGATCTCAGGGGAAAACAAAATCAAACAGAGGGTGGTGTTAGCCTGGAGCTCAGCACCTATAAGTCATGTAGAGACTGAGCCCCTCATAATAGGTATGAAGTATTGCGATGCATCCTTGCAAGGGCAAGTCACACAAGGCAATGGATCAGCTGCTGGCACATGAGACTGGAATAGTTAGGTGGCTGTTATTGATAGGCGTGAACTGGATGGATCAAAGGGCCTTTTTCCTGTGCTGTATAAGGTGATTCTGTGAAAACGGTTATAAATAATGCCTTGTTCATATTAATCCCAGATGCTCTGTTTATCTCAGTTCCCACAACACGTACCTGAACATGGCATTTCTTTGCTCTTGTGTGACCCGCTGTGTTGAACCTCACAGTAGATTTTGCTGGGGCAATCTGCCGCTGACCCGGGCAGGGTTAACTGGCTGCTCAGGGTGTAGGTTCCCTTCTTGTTTCTCACTGATGGGTAAGTCTTAAATCCATTCGTGATTAACTCCCCACCTTTCTTCCAGGTTACCTTGGTGACGTCAGGGGAATAGTCCATCGCCAAACAACCAAAGGTCGCAGAACCAGTGTCGTGCTCCTGACAGGAGGAGACCAGGCCATAAAGCGTGGGGGGAGATGGTGTCTCTACAATAGAATGACCAATTGAGCAAGTTAGTTTCTGTTCATTTGACCTTATCAGTTACTCAAATGTATCCTCAGCTGTAAACGTTTGCCAGTCTGCTCCCACAGAGTCTACAGCATAACGGGAGTTTATTTTTGTTTCCTACCAGTTACTGATCACGATCATTTGTTCCTTCTTTAGAAACATGCCCTCGACCTTGACCATTGCCATATAATTTAGGAAGAAGAACATTCTGATCCCACCCCAGTAACTTTGAAGATCTCACCAACTGACACTTTCACTGGATTGCTGTGAAGAGCAAAGACATTTCACAAAATACAAACCAAGGAAATGCAGATTCATCGAAATTCTACAGTGTGTGCAAACAGGCCATTTGGCCCAACAAGTCCACACCCACCCTCTGAAAAGTAACCCATCCAGACCTATTCCCCTACCCTATTATGCTACAGTTAACCCTGACTCATGCACCTAACCTCCCAATCACTGAACACAACATTTGCAATTCCCCCAGCTTGCACATCTTTGGACTGTGGGAGGAAACGCACACAGACATGGGGAGAAAGTGCCAACTCCACACAGACAGTCACCCAAGGCTGGAATGGACCCCGAGTCCCTGGCACTGTGAGGCAGCAGCGCTAACCACGGAACCAGCGTGCTGTCCCACGAGGTACCGTGCTGCTGGAAATACCCAACCGCTGGCAGTACCCCCGGAGAGAAATCAGAGTGAATCATAGAACATAGAACATTACAGTGCAATACAGGCCCTTTGGCCCTCGATGTTGCGCCACCCTGTCATACTAATCTGAAGCCCATCCCACCTACGTCTGTATGCCTAGGTAAAAACAATGACTACAGATGCTGGAAATCCGATTCTGGATTAGTGGTGCTGGAAGAGCACAGCAGTTCAGGCAGCATCCAAGCCTGTCCAATGATGACTTAATCTTGGCGAATCTACTACCATTGCAGGCAAAGCATTCCATTCCCTTACTACTCAATGAGTAAAGAAACTACCTCTGACATCTGTCTTATACCTATCTCCCCTCACTTTAAAGTTGTGTCCCCTCGTGTTTGCTGGAAATCAGGTCCAGTGAGCCTTCCTCACTTATCAATGCAAGGCAGAATGTTCTCTCTGGGAGGAAGGTCACTGCAGCAGCAGCACAGGCAGGAGCTGAGCACTGGGACAGGGAGGAGGGCTGTCACGGCTGAACTCAGGCCAATTGTCTGGAAGTTGAAACATCTAATTTACAATTATCTGAATTCTGGAGGCCTCTGAAAAATGGAGGACCATTAAGGTTCAGAGACTTTGGAGTGTTACAGCTGAGTATTTACGTAAATATGATTTGAGAAATGAACTGGTAATGTTTAACTTTAATAACTATCAAATTGACACACAGTTCACCACCAAA
This sequence comes from Chiloscyllium punctatum, assembly GCF_047496795.1. Lineage (NCBI taxonomy): Eukaryota > Metazoa > Chordata > Chondrichthyes > Orectolobiformes > Hemiscylliidae > Chiloscyllium > Chiloscyllium punctatum. Next base: position 8,043,287 of record NC_092755.1, read on the forward strand.
CCTCATCTTTCAGACTAACCACTGCACTTACTCTGTCTAGACCTAAATGTCCACTCACATTGACAAACCCTACCCATTCATGCCCGGAACACACAACCCCTATCACACAAAACACATCCAAGGCAATCCATATTGGTAGTATAGCTGAGAAGAGAGATCTCGGTGTCTATGTACATAGATCCCTAAAAGTTGCCAGCCAGTTTGATAAGAGTTATTTAGAAGGCATACTTTATGTTGGCTTTCATCAATAGAGGGACTGAGTTTCAGAACCACGAGGTTAGGCTGCAGCTGTACAAAACTCTGGTGTGGCAGCACTTGGGAGTATTGTGTACTGTTCTGGTCACCACATTATAGAGAGAATGTGGAAGCTTTGGAAGAGATCAGAGGAGGTTTACCAGGATGTTGTCTGGTATGGACGGAAGGTTTAATGAGGAAAGGATGAGGGTCTTGAGACTGTTTTTGTTTGAGAGAAGAAGGTTGAGAGGTGACTTAATTGAGACATAAAAGATAAACAGAGGGTGGACAGTGAAAGTCTTTTTCCTTGAATAGTGATGGCTAGCAGGAGAGGACATAGATGATAGATGTCAGAGGTTGTTTCTTTACTCAGAGAGGAGTAGGGGCATGGAGCGCACTGCCTGCAACAATAGTACACTCGCCAACTTTAAGGGCATTTAAAGGTCATTGGATAAATATATGGATGAAAATGGAATAGTATAGGACAGATAGGCTTCAGATTAGTTCCACAGGTCAGCGCAACATTGAGGGCTGAAGGGCCTGTACTGCACTGTAATGTTCAATATTCTATATTCCAGATGGACATATGATCTCAATTCCTTTCACTCATTTACATTCCTGCCACCCTGCACCTGGCCCATGGTGAATCTGGCCCTGACTGGACCTGGCACCATCATTTTCACAACCTCTGACAAAAGCCCACTACCCAAGACATGACCTCAGCCCTTGATCACTGACCTTACATCTTACCCAAATCAACCTGTGCACATTGCATCCTCGCTCCTTTCGCATCTGTGCTTTACAACCTACCATTTTGCCAGACTCCGAGCTTTGCATTTTGACAACACGTCCACCTGTCACTTCATTACAGTGACCTTCCACCCTGAAACATCCTGACACTCTGCCCACCTCTGCACTAACCAGCCTGGCATCCTTCCCACCTCTCTATAAACCTGTCTGGCAAAGACAGACCTCCTGCATTTCAGCTCAAAGTACCCCTCACCTACCAAGCACAATTCGAACAAATTATCCTGTGACCATTACCATTTACCTTGATGCCACTTTGCCTGACAGAGTGCATGCAAGCTTACCCAGCAGCCAGCCAACACCTCACAGCCTACCAGCCCAAACTCTCCCACATGCCCAATCTAGCCCCTCACTTGCTCACCACCTTCCAACTTTGAGCCTGCTCCAACATAAAGTCAGAGAGTCATAAAGTCGTACAGCACAGAAACAGTTCCTTTGGTCCAGCTCATCCATGCTGACCAGAGTTCCCAAATTAAAGTCATTCCACTTGCCTGCCTTTGACCCATATCCATCCAGACATATCCTGTTCCTTTAGCTGTTCAAATGTCTTCTAAATGTTGGACCTATCTCTGCATTTACCACTTCCTCTGGCAGTTCATTCCAATGTTTTGGACAGTTACAACACGAAGCCCTAACTCCTGCACTCAGTGCCCTGACCAATGAAGGTACATATGCAAAACACCTTCAACACACTAGGTACTTGAGACAACGCTTTCAAGAATCTATGAGTCTGAACCCTCAGGTTCCTCAGTGTTCAACATCACTGTCCAATGCCCTACCATTAACCCTGTAAGACTCTATGAGTCTGGACCCTCAGGGCCCTGTGTTTAAACATCACTATCCAATGCCCTACCATTAACCCTGTAAGACTCTATGAGTCTGGACCCTCAGGGCCCTGTGTTTAAACATCACTATCCAGTGCCCTACCATTAACCCTGTAAGACTCTATGAGTCTGGACCCTCAAGGCCCTGTGTTTAAACATCACTATCCAGTGCCCTACCATTAACCCTGTAAGACTCTATGAGTCTGGACCCTCAAGGCCCTGTGTTTAAACATCACTATCCAATGCCCTACCATTAACCCTGTAAGTTGTGACCTGATTTATCTTCTCAAAAAGCAACATGTCGTATTCATTTAAATTAAACTCCATCTGCCACTCCTCAGCCCATTGGCCCAGCTGATCAAGATCTCATTGTACGTTTAGATAACTTTCACTGCCAATTATACCACCAATGTTGGCATTACATGCAAACTTACAAACCTACAAACCATGTCCCATTCAATGTTTTCATGGCTTTCAACCAATATTGTAGCCTGTTTCCCTTTCTCCCACATATCTGTAGCACTTTTTTAAAGATTGAAGGAATCTATCTCCTTATTGAAATCATTTAATGTTTTATCCTCAATCAATTTCTGTGGTGGAGAATTCCAAAGGTTCACCATTCTTTTGCTGAATAGTAAACAATCAGGTTCAATGTTATCGAGTGTTGGGAAGATTGGTGAGCAGCAAGATTAATGATGATCCCATGAATGGAATAGCCTTCTAGAGGGGCCAAGGTGCCTTCTTCAGCTTCCATTTTGCATGCTGTCATGTCTCTTCGGCAGCATGTTCCAAAATTGTGACCCTTGAGGATAAGGGCGCACATGTATGTAAATGCTTCTCCTGAAAGCTTTCCTCCAAATCAGACTTCAACTTGACTCTCAACTATTTCCCTGCCCGTTTCCTCTTCCTCAATCACAGCCATGGGACTCACTTCCTAACAGCGCTGTGAATGTGCTAATACCACACCAACTTCAGCAATTCAAATAGACTGATGACAACTGGTTTCTCAAGGCAATATAAAAAGTCTGACACTTCCACACCGGTCTAGAGATTCAAACAACCACTGGAAGAATTGTAAATAATTTGAGGCACTTGTGTGTCTACACAAGATGACATGGTTTCCTTTTGTGTGATTTGACTGTGTTTTCACTAAAGGAACAGAGCTATTTCTTAATCATATAATAGGAATCAAGCATCCCTCATTTTTAGCAAGGCAATCACACATTATATTTCTTTATTCCAGGGAAGTATAGTGTTAACTGAATGAAATATGATGATTGGGATGTTTCAATTGGAAATAGTCAGAGATTTAAAGTTTACTTTCATGAGCAATTAATTCCAGCCTCATTGTTTCACAGTACTTTGTTTACTGAATCAGTAAATCTGGGATAGTTTTTGCTTGTTAATCAAAGGTGTTAAAGAGTTTTAGCCAAAGGGAGACCTGCGGATTTAGCTCACAGATGCTCCATGATCTAAGTAAGTGGTGGAACAGCTCGAGGGGCTGAGTGCCCTCCTCTTGCTCCTACCTTCCTATCATTGTGTCATTCATTAAACTAGCACTGGCGGTGAACACTTTTTATTAAAATATTTCAACAAATTAATTATTTCACTCATGCTTTAAAAAGAATTCTGTTGAGTATTTGGAACGAGATCATTGACATTCTCTATTTGAGTGATCAAAATAACTTCCACCCAATTACAGCAGCCACTGCACCCTGGAGTGGGTTGTTACTTCATAATAGTTTCTTGTGAAACTACAGCTCGAGATCAGGGTGCTCAAATTCAATGATTCTCTGATCTTTCATATCTCTGAACATTCGCAATTTGTTCAAATGCATCTTTTCTCTGAAGAACGTGTTTAATCGAACAGAACTTTTTTCAATGAAACAACAAACTTTAAATGCTAGAAAACCAAAATAAAAGACAGAAATTTCTGAAGAAACTCAGCAGGTCTAGCAGCTCCTGTGGAGAGAAGGCAAGGTTAACCTTTCACATCCAGAGACCCCCTCTTCACCAAATTGTTTTCATGTTTTTGACACAAGAGCTCACACCTGTTGAGATAAACAGCGATTACGTTGGCTTGACTCCTGCTGGAGAAAGGATTCTTAGCAGAGGGACTGGATGGTCGGAGATAGCAATTGAAGACCATCTGAAAAGCTATCTCCATCTGCTGCAAGTATTGGATTCAGCGGAACTCCCACCGTACTGAACAATCAAATTCAGCTACAGCACTGGTTTAATATAAAGTAAAAACAGCCGAAGGATCATCTCATCAAATGTGCTTCGAAAATGATTCAATCTGGATTAGTTATAAATTATATTGTTAGAACAGCAAGTCAAAAGCTGGGATTTCTTTGAGCACTTACTCCATTAACACCATCTAGCAATGCCCAAAGGCTTGTGAACAAATATTGATCTGGAAAAAGCTGCTAACTGCCAAAATTCTGTTTAATATCTAAGAGACACAAGTCAGGACAGCGATCGAATAGATTTCACTGGCCTCTGTGAGTGGAATTCCAACAAACACCCAAACATCTCAATCTGCTTTCTTGCACTGAAGTAACCTGATAAGAGATGGTGTTACATACCTCTCTAACAGGTTGTAAGTGAACACAGGCCACCTGGCACAGAATCAGGAACACTACTACAACATCACAACAGACCTGAACACAATGAGCTCGACACTATCACAGAGAACACAGCCCACCTGTTTGACAGTACATAAACCATGTTAGTTATTAACACCTTCCAACAACCAGGAATTGTTCCAGAATGTTTGTACAATGAAAGTAACATTTCAACATTTATCCAAGAATACTTTGATAGCAGCTCCAAATTGTTCAAACTCTATGGGAACTACAGAGGAATAAAACTAGGAATTGTATTGCCATCAATTCACTGTCACTGGATTCCAACCTCGAACCCCCTTCCTCTTTCCCCTGTGAATGTTGCTGCACCAGCTGGTCTACTTAGTCTGAAAAAGATTAAAATGTTTTGAAGTGTAATATGACCGTTGCCAGTGACATTAAAAGCTGATAACAGGTTTTCAAATAATAAGATGCAAAAATTCTGATTCTACATTGTGCCACGAAACATGTCCTGCATAACTGAGGCACAAAGAAAGTATACAGCATATTTCCATCTGCCTCGCTCAATCAAATATCTCTTGTTGCCAACAACCAATTTCAAAACTCTTGCTATCTGCCTTTTGTTCCTGAAACGTTCGTTCTGATTGGAACAACTTAGTCAGGGCTCTCAATTCTGAGGTACCTAATCAAATATTGTATTTCTGGCTGATAAAAATGGTTTTGAAGCGCGAGATGAAATTGAACTGTCTGAGATTCAGGGATCCGAATTGGACAATTTACAAATGGTCAGGACCGTTGACAAGTTAGTCAGAGATAGCACTGAAACAAACTGTACAACAGACTTAATCCTAGAGGATACATTGCTCAACTCCTCACGTCAAATATATTCACTGTACTTGAACATTCATCAGAGGAACTAACCAGTGGATTAATGTGAACGAGAATGTGTTCACAATGAACATAAATAACCACTGAGTTAATAAACTTAATAAGTCATTGTATTTAATAAAATGATTGAGGTGGGAAATATCGCCAATTAAAGCACAGATCCGGAGGCAATGGATTATTCTCTAAATTATTTTTACATTTTTTTTCAGATTAGATTACTTACAGTGTGGAAACAGGCCCTTCGGCCCAACAAGTCCACACCGCCCCGCCGAAGCGTAACCCACCCATACCCCTACATCTACATCTACCCCTTACCTAACACTACGGGCAATTTAGCATGGCCAATTCACCTGACCTGCACATCTTTGGACTGTGGGAGGAAACCGGAGCACCCGGAGGAAACCCACGCAGACACGGGGAGAATGTGCAAACTCCACACAGTCAGTCGCCTGAGGCGGGAATTGAACCCGGGTCTCCGGCGCTGCGAGGCAGCAGTGCTAACCACTGTGCCACCGTGCCGCCCAAAACGTTCCTTGAACTGGGGAGATTTTGCATGCACTGCATAAAGTCAATACTGCATTTCAGTGTGGAAAGCATTTCTGTTGAAGGAATCAGGGCAAGGTCATTTTCTTGTTTACTGCTTTTAATGAACGAAAATGTTTAAAAAGGTATGAATTGAAAACATGCTTCTGTCTGGAGTTGCCCGCTTTAACAGATGTCTAAGTAAATGTGGGCACTGCTGCCTCACAGATCCAGGTACCCAGGCTCGGTTCCAGCCTTGGGTGACTGCCGATGTGGAGTTTACACAATCTCCCCTGTGTCTGTCTGGGTTTCATCCCACAATCCAAAGATGTGCAGGTCAGGTGAACTGGTCATGCTATATTGTCCATAGTGTTAGGTGCATTAGTCAGGGGTAAATATAGGGTAGGGGAATGGGTCTGGGTGGGTTACTCTTCAGACGGTCGGTGTGGACTTGTTGGGGTGTGGACCCCAACTCGGTGACTCGGTGTGGACATACTGCAGGAAATCTAATCTAAACGATTGTAACACTTAACAAATGTGAGCAGATTCCTTTGGATCGCTACATTGCAATAAATCAGTCAAGTATATTAATTAAAATAAATATTACTCTATTTTCAGTGTCTGAATAAACAATGTGCTCCGTTATCCTCTAGTTCATGTCTTCTGCAAATTTGTGAACTCTGCATACGTCTGAACACATCGATATAAAATGAATTCTCTGTGTTTGCAGCAAGTACTCCCATGGTTTTAAGAGTAGAGTTCCTACAGTATGGAAACAGGCCATTTGGCCCAACAATTCCACACTGACCCTCTGAACAGTAAGTAGCCCAACCAGACCCATTCCCCCTAATTTATATTTACCCCTGACTAATGCACTCTAACCTAGTCATCCCTGAACACTATGGCTGTGCTAAATTGCACAAATCACCTGACCTGCGCATCTTTTGGACTGTGGTAGGAAACCAGAGCGCCCGAAGGAAACCCACGCAGACACAGGGAGAATGTGCAAACTCTACACAGGCAGTCACCAGAGGGTGGAATCGAATTTGGGATCCTGACGCTGTGAGGCAGCAGTGCCAACCACTGAGCCACCATGCTGCCCTGCGAGTTCATGGGTGAATTATTTTAATTAATCCAAAATTTGTCCTTGGTCACATAATTCACTATAGCAGTTGTTTCCGAAAGAATGACTCTTCAGTTGATATTTTTTTGTAAAATGTAACTATTTAATTAAAATGCACAGATTGGGAACACATAAAGCACTGTGCAGATTAAATAATTCAGTTAATGTTTTATTTTTATTCTGCAAATCCAGTTTAAATCAGGGACATAACAATGAATTAACTCAAGTTACGTATGAAACTGATCAAAGCAGTGAAACTGATCTGTTCTTCATAGAATTGTGCAGAATTTCCAAATGATCTTTGCCAATGATCTTTTCCAGTCAGAAAAATATGTATGTAGTGTACAGCGGAATTGAAAGGTGTTTCTTGATCAATTATAACACTGTCATGGCATTTTTGCTCAAGAGCAAGAACTATTAGAACATTAGATTTTTGAAATGCTATTTATATTTCTCTATGACTTGTAAACTGTTTAAAGACAGACCTTGTGATTGAACTAGATAGTGGAGTTCTGAATTTGGATTGGAAAGCATGGATTAGATTAATCCTTAATTATTACTTTTAAGTAAAAATGGCGCCTGTAGGTATCTGTTTTCCCTTCATTTCTAAAACCTTTGCGATTTGCCTTTCACTTAATAATAGGCTTTATGAAATTTCAACTCGCATGCTGATTGCATTGAATGAGGAACCTGGAGCGGTTCACTGTCACCAACCGTGTTAACATTGCAAAAACAATGTTGAAACCAGAAACGGTTTCCCAAATATAACACATTTAATGTTACCCAAGCACAGTCCTTCCTCAACAGATGAACGATCACCAGATCACAACATGGTGTGTTTGCAGCAGAACTGGCTCTGCAAACATTTTCAACAGAACCAAGAACATGATGTAACCTCACACAAAAAAACAAACTGAAGTCTAACAAAGCTGCTCAGAATCAAGCAAACTAATGATTAAATTGAATAGAAATAACAAGTCATAACAGCAACCTTGTTTGTGAGGGGACTTAACACTTAAAGCTGTAACATTTCTGGCAACAGTTCAATTTATTTCCAACCTGCACACCCTTCTTGATCATGACAATCCTGTGCAGCACACAGTAGAGCGGTTGAAGGCATATATTGATTAATCACTTCATGGTCAAAACAAAATTACTGAATGGACAAATATTATCGCATTATAATTTTAAGTTAGTTTCAATTACATAATCTGTTCAATTCTGCAGTTTCAGATTTTAGTCCCAAATTTTATTTTGAATGAGGCTACTCAAAACAAAATTCAGTTAGCTTCCAATTAGAACTGAGTTCTTTTTTTAAAAATTCAATGCATTAAAAACTTATTTTTTTCATTTCTCACACTTCTGGGTTTCTGCCTTAAGTTGGTTTTCAGACGGTTACAAATGGATGTAATGTTTTCAATCAAGCAGAGAAAAATGTGTCATATAAGTTGAACAAATGCAGAAATGATTCATGAAAAACAATAGAACTTCACAAATATTGGTAATGAACAGTAATCCAGAGAGACAATCTCCTCACCAGAAAGAAAACACCAATTACAGAAAGCATGAAAACGCTGATCAATTCCACAAATTGAATAAGAATTCAATCAACTCAATTCAACAGAATCAAGGAAAATAAAATCAGAATCCAATCAACTCAAAACAACAGATTTGAATGAAACATAATCAGAATACAACCAATTCACTTCAACAGAATCAAATAAAACAATTTCAAATACCAATCAACACACTTCAACAAAACCAAGTAAAAACAAAGCCAAAATCCAATCAACTCAATTCAACAGAATCAAGTAAAACAACTCAGAATCTAATCAACAAATTGCAATATAGCACCGCAAGAAAATTTTATGACAGTTTCTAACCTGCTTGTCATCAACAAAATAAATGAGAAAATATAATCATGGTCAGAACATATATTCAAGAAATGAATAATGATATTTTAGCATATTTTAATCATGTTTGGTAATGTCTCAAACATCTTTGAATTCTTAGCGTTTGTTGTTGACAATAAAACTCACAGTCAGTGTGTCACTGACATTAAACATTATTTATAGCTGACTGTTTAAGAGACAATAGTGCTTCAAGTAACCCAACCACACAGAATGCCCATCTGATCAAAAAAAAAGAGATACACGGAGCAACTGACGCCATCATCACCATTTTAGCTATTTGCTGAGCCTTAACTGAAGTCTATAATCAGTCTGAACAAAAATCAATCCGAACCAAACCAAACTCAGCACAGAATCTGAGTTTCATTTAATTCAGAAATTAGTCACATGAATAGAAAGTTTTTAAAAAGTTACGAAGAAAGTTCATAGTTCTTACCTGAAGTCACTGTCACCATGGTCCCTTGGCCCCAGTAATCAAGATAGTCACAGTGTTACATTCTCTGGACTGGGTCACACAATAACTAGCTCTGCATAAAACAAATCAAAAATTTACCATCATTTTAAATTTTCAGAACCACAGGCAAAAATAAAGTCACAATAAATCTTCATCACATAATTGCGCTAGTGAATTCTGATCATTCTTGATAAATTTTAATACTGTTTTATACTTCACAGAGTAACACATGAGCTGATTCTCAAAATCCCCAAATGGTGTATCGATAATTACCCAACACTTTTACAAATTAAATAGTGATACTGGCATTAAACCCCACAGAATTAATACTGCACTGCAAGTTAAGACGATTTGAAGAAGTAATCACTGACTAGTTTCAAACAATGGAGGCTGAATAGGTTTTTGTATTGATCATAATTGCAGTGTCACTCCAGTTATATCACTGTGAGACATGTTGTGTCAAATACTATGACAGACTGTAAACTGTAAAATGCAGATAATTTCTTCACTTCCTGGAAAGCAGTGATTCAGACTCCTCTAAGAATGATTTGGTGCATTATTTCTGCTTTTACTCTTCATTGTATTTTGAAAACTTGGAATACTTTTCCAGGTTTGGTCTGCATTTAACTTGACAATCAACACGAAGAAGGTAGAAAAAAATTATACATTTGTACAAACTAGCACGACTGGATTGTGTTTAAATTGCATCTCACATTATTTCTCGCTCCTGCTATGGTAGAAATCACCAATTTGAGATAATCACTTGTCAGTGGTTATTGTATGAGGATGTCGCTGTGCACAACACTGTGACCCACTGTAGTATCTTGCACAGTAATAGATGGCGGTGTCTTCGATCTTCAGGTTCCCCATGTCCAACGCGAAAATGTTGTTTGAATTGTCTTTGGACGCAGTAAATCGATTCTTAATCGCTGGTGCATAGTTACTGCTGGATGAACTATAGTACCACAGCAGCCACTCCAGACCCTGTCCGGGAACCTGTCGGACCCAGCTCATGTAGCTGCTGCTAAGATCGAAGCCGCTGGTTTTACAGGTCAGTTTCAGGCTGCCTCCGGGACGGCCAGTCTCTGCCTCTGGCTGAGTCAACACAATCTCCGACTGGACACCTTTAAAAAAGAAAACAAATAAACCATGAGCATTAATGCTGATGAAATCATGCCTGCGGTAGACTAACATTGAGACAGTGACAAAGACAGACTTCAACAAAAAACACTCACATGATAAGAAAGTAAGGAATAAACTGAGAAAAATTGTCGACACAATCATTCTGATAACTTGTGGGAAGCGGTTCTGTCAAGATCGTTCTAAACAGAGCCGACCCAGGAGTGTTGAATTACGGTCTAGTGCCCAGGATTTATATGGCCATCGGAAAGGGGCAGGATCACAGCTTCCGCCTGTTGGTTTCCTGCTGGAGGCTCAGACTAGATCCTGGTCTCAGCTTGTACAGCCCGAACACATGGGATCATGTATTTACGAGGTTACGCTGAAACATGGACATATACACATCTTGGGATATTTATTTTGCTGAATAGCTTCTTTGGGAGTGTTTTTATTTAAATGGTGGAAGTAAAATTGAGTAGCTTCAGGTGTGTTTCACATGATAGTTGTAAGTATTTTGTTTAAAAAAAACAAATTCATTCGGATGTTAGCTCCCTTTATTTCTACATTAATTCACAAGCAGATAAAACTAAAATCAAAGTTCAAACATATTACCAGCTAGTAAAACAATTGAGCTTGTTTTCCCAGGACACTGCCAGTCTCTGTCCCACTACAAAATAACATGTAATTCATACTAAACATTTCAAAATTCAATTTAGACAACTGAACTTAGAGCTTGTCCAAAGTGATTATATTTAGAATATTCAATTAGAAGTTAACTCCCTTTAATTCTACATTCCACCACAAGCAGATAAAGCTAAAAAGAACTTCAATAATATATTAACCAACAAAATTAGTGACTTTATTTTTGCTGTCAAAGTCGCTCTCACTTTACAAAATAACATACCATTTCTAATCTGCGTTTCTAAATTCAGTTTAGGCAACCTAATATGGAGCATGTCTAAAGTGATTATGTTCAGAATGTGAGTGTGTGTCACTAAACAGTTTGGACTCGGAGATTAAAAGCACCTCCTTACATTGCAGAATGTCTCTCCCTGCATCTTTTTTTTCAAATTGCTCCGACCCTAAAATGCATAGTAAAGGAAAGCTGTGTGCCTGAGAAACAAAAAAATGAGTTGGCAGTGATACATAACACCTAGGTAAACTTTTGAAAGAGCATCTAATGAACTAGAACAGGACAGTCCATACGTCCATATCTAACAGTCTGGGTGCATCAGGAATGTTTGATTAAATTAGAGAGTATTACAATAATCATTACCACGGATGGAGGTTATAAACAGTACATGTCTCTGCTCACTGATAGCTCTGACAGGGGCAGATAACTCATAAAAATCAGTAAAAATTCGCTGTTACACTCAGTTTTAATGAGATGCATGAATCCGAGAATGGTGTAACAAGTGATGTGAGTTTGAACCAATTCAAGTTTGCTAATTTACTTTGAGATGATAACAAATGTTACTGCAATGTGGGATTTTGGATCCATTAACTTCATATTCAGGAGCTTTAAAGATACTCAATAAACAGGCTGAACTAACCAGAACGTCACTGCATTCAATGTCCTGTTTTCTGACAGTCATACAGTGAATGCTGTATTCAGTGACTTTCCTTTTTAAAGAAGAAATGCCAAGTGAAATGTATCCATTGTAAGTAAATGGGAAAATATCGTTTGTTTGGTAGGATTTTACTTTAGTTTATTCATTTTCCCTTTAATCAGCCAGATACAATAGTTGGCAGCAATTAAACTGACTGCCGAAGGGGTCCTTGAGTTTCCAGTTTCATTTACTGGAAACAGGTGGAGTTTCTGCAGTGGATCAAAGTTTTTTGTCTCACTGTTGACCAGTTGGTGGAAAGCAAACTGCAAACCATAACCACCGCCTCCTCAGAAACAAATCGACTCAGCAACAATGCTGGAGGAAAGTTTATTTTTCAGTTATGTAACTTGGAGAACTCGTCACTCCTCTCATTGAAAGAAATATTCACAGAGTCTCAGACACAACCTTAACATCAACAGTTCATTCGAGGATCACTACAGCACTGTTTAATATTGAGAAAAATTGATAAATAGTCAGAGTCATGTTGTGATACAGCATGGTTCCAGACCCTTCGGTCCAACCAGTCCATGCCAGTCATAATCCCAAACTAAACTAATCCCACCTGTGTGTACTTGGACCATATCCTTCCAAACATTTGATATTCATTTACTTATCCAAATGTCTTCTAAAGGTTGTAAGATCATCCCACACAAAAACCATTCTCATTGTAAAAAGTTGTCTCTGATATGTTTTTTAAAATTTTTCTCCTCTCATTGTAAAAACATGTTCCCTATTGTTGAAATCCCACACCATAGGGAAAATTCACCAATGTCTTAGTCAAAAATTGAAAACAATCCCAGCTCCAAACACTTACAAAATATCACTATGGATCTTCCTCGAGTCCAAAATAAGATTGTCCCCTTTGATCAATGATTTGTAAAATTTACTCGTGTATCTACTGTGATAGACGTTTTCAAATAACTTCTTAAATGCAAATGGTTCACATCAATCGGATTAAAGTAACATTTCGTGCACTACCCCACACAAAAAAAAGAACTAGTTTGTTAACATGATTTGCTCTGAGGAAGTCTACGATGGATTCTTTTATCAAACAAAATCATTTCCACTGTTGTGAGCGCTCGTCTATCTTCTGTGCAATGGTCTGAATTTTAAGTTGTGTCTGACTGCAGATGAAACTGGCTGATCTGGGTAAAAGTACAGTTTGTGCCTTTCACATTGTTAATGTATATTGCTGACTTTAGGTGTTGTCCCAGGCATCGTCTGGCACCATTAATTAGACCATTAATTTCCACATCACTAGCCAGATTATCAGGTGGAGTTTATTGATATGTGATATTTTTGAAACGAAAGCTTCGTACATTTCCAGTATGAATCATGTCAATTAGAGCCATTCACCTTTCCACTCATGGCTTGATAAACTTATATGAGGTCGCCCCCCCGAACTCTCACCCTCCTGTGATAAAGGTTCCAGTCTATCTGGATTTCCAATGGTGGTTCTGTTCCCTCACATTCTGCTGTTTAAGATCCTCCTGCCACCCCAGGTCCACAGACAGTGTCCCTTGATACCAATTCAAAGAAATGAAAGGAACTTGTCCCACCATATTTTTCAATTTTCTTTGGCTTCAAACACCATCAAAAATAAATGTTTGTGTCATTGCTGATTTATGGGAGAATGCCGTGTACACAATATCTGCTGAAATACCTGCCATACCATCCTGAATCTGGTTCGCAGGTTCATCTGTTGCTCACAGACGCAACCAGACATCAGGGAACAATGAACATCGCCCACACCCAACTCTCCACCATTCCCCTCTGTAGTTTGCACTTTGTGAAATCCGTGTTGTCAATAATAATTTAAAAGAAAGTTTCTTTTTTAAACTTTCTTAATTCATGTTGCTGATCTTGGCTGAATAAAGGTATGTTGCTGTCAGCATTTCTGGGGAACATGTCTGCACTTTTTTCATGTCAGTTTATATTAAGACAAGAATTGTCAAAATGTCCTGAGAAACAACGTTTAGAAATGGGCCTATTAGCTCCTCAGGGCTGTACCAACTGTTTGAATATTGATACAGTTCTGCCCCTACTTTTTCCCCATAAGCCAGGATTTACAGCATTGGAGATCATATCTATGTTGATAATGGATTAGACCCTACACAATGTTCCCGAATGTTTACAGTGCTATCACCTGCAGGGTTATGGACAACATGCTATAAATTGGGTCTTGGCTGGAAGGCTCTGTCTTCACGTGATACAGGTGCGATGGGCGAAGTGATCTCTCTCTGTCGTGAAAACTTCCTACTACTCTAAATTCATCTTTCCTACTTTGTCTCGTTCAGAGGCTCTTCATACCAGAAATATTCCAAGCATTCGTTTCAATGAGATCAATACATTCCACCTGATAGTCTGGCTTGTGATGTGGAAATTAATGGTCTAATTAATGGTGCCAGACAACATCACTTTATTCAACTAAAGTCAGCAATATACATTCACAATGTGAAAGGCACAAACTGTACTTATACCCAGATCAGCCAGTGTCATCTGCAGTCAGACACAAAATTCAGACCATTGCACAGAAGATAGACGAAGATAGACTGTTTGATAAAACAGTCCATCATAGACTTGCTTAGAGCAACTCGTGAATATTGCTTGATATCTTTTTGTGTGGGGTAACACATGAAATGTTACTGTATTCCGACTGATGGGAACCATTTGCACTTCAAGTTATTTGAAAACGTCCTTCAAAACAGATATGTGAGTAAAAGTTAGAAATCATTGATCAAAGGGACAATTTTTTTGGATTCAAGGAAGATCCATAGTGAGATTTTGTAAATGTTTGGAGCTGTGATTGCTTATATTTTTAACTAAGACGTTGACATACAGTGGACAACTTCACAGTTTGCTGTAACATGAAATTCGCAACCTGTGAACCTGGAAGGTAATGGTTCAGAATTTAACAAGGACCTAACAAGGTTCGTGAATGGACCAACGAATGAATCATGAAATTTAACAAAGGCATTTCTGAAATGATTAATTTAGCTAGGATGAATGTAGAGACACAAATTCACATCTCTGTTTGCATTTCAATATGCTATAAATCACTTTTCTATTATATCCTAAAATACTTGCTTCTTCGTTCATATTTAATACACTCTATCTTGTTCCAGTGTGAAGATAGTTTCTTTATTTATTTCACTCAAGACTGTAAGCTGTATTTTTGCCTCAGTATTGACCAAACTCGGTTTGGTGCAGATAATATCACTTGATCTGCTTTTTCAGGAAGTGAATCTCTCCACCTGTTATGTCAAAATAATCTGTTCATGCTTAGTTCGAAATGAATCCTGTTAATATCATCCCAAATTCAGACTCAGTTATTTTGTATTTATTCATTGGAAATGAACAGAATATGACTGGTCTGTTCTTGGTGGAGTGGGAGAGGGAGTTAAAGTGTTCAGCCACGGGGCCGTGGGGTTGGTTGGCACGGGTGTCCCACAGATGTTCTCTGAAATGATCAGCAAGTTAGTGTCCTATCTCCCTGATGTAGAGGAGTCCACATCAGGTGAAACAGACACAGCAGATGACATTTGTGGAAGTATAGATAAATTTCTCTGGATCATTTGGGGCCTTGTCGGAGGTGAGGTGGAGGTGTGGGCACAGATTTTGCACTTCCTGTGGTGGCAAAGGAAGGTGATAGGGGTGAGGAGTGGGCTGGTGGAGGGGCATGGACCTGACGAGGGAGTCGCGGAGGGAATGGTGCCACCGGAATGCAGATAGGGGTAGGGAGCGAAATATACCCGAGTGATGGGGTCTGTTTACAGGCGGTGGAAGCAGCGGAGGATGATATGATGTATGCAAGGTCGGTGCATTGGAAGTTGAGGACCAGGAGGGCTCCCTGTTGAAATTGGAGGAATGGGGTTCAAGGGCATCGTTGACCACGTGGGAGGGGAAATTGCAATTTTTGAAAAAGGAGGTTATCTGGGATGTTTTATGGTGGAACTGGTCCTCCTGGGAGTAGGTGCGGTGCAGGCAGAGGAATTGACAATAAAGGGATGGCATTTTTACAGGAGGTCAGGTGGGAGGAGTGTAGTCCAGGTAGCTGTGGGAGTCAGAAGACTTGTAGTAAATGTTTAGTTGGTCACTGGAGATAGAGGTGGAGAGGTCTAGGAAAGGGAGGGAGGTGTCCGAGATGGTCCCTCTGAAGTTTAGGTCAGGGTGGAAGGTCTTATTAAAGTTGATGAACTGTTCAACCTCCTAGTGGTAGCATGAGGTGGCATTGATACAGTCATCAATGTAGCGGTGGTAAAGGTGCGCAATGGTATCAGTGTAGCTGTGGAAGATTGACTGTTCCACATATCTGACAAAGAGGCAGGCATAGCTGGGGTCCATACAGGTGTCCATGGCTCCCCCTTTGGTTTGGAGGAAGTGGGAGGATTGAAAGGAAATGTAGTTGAGGTTGAGCATGTACTGCTTGGGTTGGCGTGACAGGAAGAAACGGAGATCTTCGAGGCCTACATCATGGCGTTTGGATGTGTACAGGGCCTGGACATTCTGTTCATTCTGGGGCTTATCAATTGCTTGCAGTTATTATGGAACTGCAAGGACAATGGCTGGGAACTCGGAGAAACCAATGATTAGGTCTTCTGCTTGAAGCAAATTTAGATCAGAACATTTAAACACCACAAAGCTCACTGTAGGAAATGACAGTGGTGCAACTTTTAATAATATTTGAAACTTTGTTAAAAATAGGGATTTTTAGTCATAGTTTCTGAAATAATCAAGAAAATAATTAACCGTTAGAACAAGCTCTTTCGAAGAGAGAGGATTTGCAAAGTTTGAAACCATACAGTGCTGTGGTTTATTTGAATTCAATGTCGGTCAGAGTTAGATACAGACAAGGTGATCTCTCCATATATTGATTCTGTTAATCTGACAGACCGACATACCTGTCTGTACAAAACTGTATTATTTGTTTAGTTGATCAAAATTTAGGAAACAGATCAAACAGAATGTATTCGGCTGGGAAGGTGATGGATACAGAAGGCAGAATCAAAAACTGGGAACATTAAATCTGAGAGAGTTACAAGGAGTACAAGATCAAAGACATGATAAGGTGCATGTCAATATGTTCCAGACGTTAGTGAATCGATTGAGTTTGTTCGATGGTCGAGAGACTCGTCCAATGACGTCCTGGAATCAGACCATGAAACAGAGATCGAAAGGTCGATTTGCAAATGTCACTTCGATGTGATCGCTTCACACTCTGTGTCCTGATATAGGCCACATTGGCAGATGTTTCCGCTAGATTGCATCCCCTGGGTTTATTTTCTGATCAGAAGTGAGATGTGTGGCTTGCTGCTGGCACATAGAAACAGGAAGTTGCGCGCCAGCTGAGAATGATCCATCAGGCGCTACTTTCCGTATTATCAGCACAAACAGTCTTCCTACCTCTGAGGGTGAACACACACTGACAGGGTCAAGAACAAACAGACAGATTGCTGTAGGTCTCAACGTTGTATTCAATTCCATTCCCATTTCCCAGAATGAAACAGAAGAGACACAAGGTTATTTCAGCTAGAGTAAATTATCTGTCAGAGAGATAAGAAGAGTTACCATCGGGTGAAAGGAGCTAAATGACAATATGTAGTTTCGCTCATAAACCTATGTTTAAAAGTAGAAAGCTTGAGGGAAGTTAATAAGTAAATCTAAGAGACAGCATTCATTAAAAGTTGGAAAAGTAAAGTTTAAGCAATAAAATTCAGCATGGTAACTCTTCTTATCTCTCTGACAGATAATTTACTCTAGCTGAAATAACCTTGTGTCTCTTCTGTTTCATTCTGGGAAATGGGAATGGAATTGAATACAATGTTGAGACCTACAGCAATCTGTCCGTTTGTTCTTGACACTGTGGAAGTGATATCATATCGGAAGTGGTTGATTCTGTTTTCCGGAGAGGCAATGAGATGTGACATCGGGTGTAAAAAGTGGATGTAATGCTTCTTGACTTCAATCAGGTTTTTGACCAGATCTTGCATCTTCAATAAGGTAAGGGTTCATGGGATCTGGTGCAGTTTGGCAAATGCATCGAAGGTTTATTTGTTGGCAGAAGGTGATGTTTGAAGGTAGTCATTGTGAAGACATCTTGTGTCCAGTGGCTTATTATATGACTTGGTGCTGGATCCTTTGATGTTTGCAGAGTATATGAAAGGTCTAGTCAAGAATGGAGCAATTTTGATCAGTAAGTTCAAAGATGAGGTGAAAAACATTTGGTTTTGCAATTAGTGAGGAGGAAAGCCAGTGTGACATCGATGACCTTGCCTGTCGGAGAGAAGAATTGAAAACAGAACATTATATCCTAAAGTCTGTGAAGTAAAGCATTTTCAAGACTAACAATTTAAGTGAATATATGATGTATTGTTAGAATCTACAAAATACAAAGGATAAGCGATCTTCAGGAATCCTGAAGAAGGGCTCATACCCGAAACGTCAATTCTCCTGTTCCTTGGATGCTGCCTGACCTGCTGCACTTTTCCAGCAACACATTTTCAGCTCTGATCTCCAGCATCTGCAGTCCTCACTTTCTCCTCGATATTGTGGCTAGACCATTAATTCAGGAAGCTGGGGTCTGAGCCCACAGTGCTGCCACATCAAGACCTGAATTAAGGTTGATAATTAAACAACTCATTGAAGGAATAAGCTCCACAGATATTCCCTTGCTCTGCTTTGGAAAGAACAACACATCAGCGCAAAAGTTAAGGCTGAAGCGTTCACAGCAACCTTCAGCCAGATGTGCCAATTGTCTGATCCATCTCAGCATCTTCCATAGATCACCAATATTACAGATACCTGTCAGCAGGGAATTCGCTTCGCTCCACGTGAAATCAAGACACTGTTGGGCGAGTGGCACTGGTTACTGCAAACGCTATGGAGCCTGACAAAATTCTGGCAATAATACTGATGACTTGTGCTAGCCAAGCACTCCCGGTACAGCTGCAACACTGGCATGGACAATGTGGAAAATAGGCCAGGCATGTCCTGGGCACAGAAAACAGGTCAAACCACCCCGGTGAATTACTGCCCCATCAATCCATGCTCAATCATGAGTTAGGTGTAGGAAAGTGATTTCCACAGTGCTATCAAGCAGCACTAGCTCAGCAATAACCTGCGTAAATGTGGGTCATGCAAGGCCTACTCAGCTCATGACTGAATTACAGACTTGATTGAAACATGGACAAAGAACTGAATTCCAGAAATGAGGGGAGAGTGACAGCCCTTCACACTAAAGTCACATTCGACATAGTGTGATATTATGGAGTCCTCGCAAAACTAGATTCAATGGGTATCAGTTGACAACCTCCCTGCTGCCTGCAGTCAGACCTCCCACATTGGAAGATGGCTCTGCTTGTTAGAGGTCAGTCGTCTCAGCCAAAGCAAATCTCTGTTGGAGTTCCTAAAGGAAGTGTTCTTGGCCCAATCATGTTCAGCTGCTTCAGCAATGGCCTTCCCTCCATCAGAAGGTCAGAAGTGAAATCTGCATTGATCTAGCACTTTTTCTGTGACTCCTCAGTCCACATTCAAACGCAACAAAATCTGGACAATATCCAGACTTGAGCTGACAAGTGACAAATAGCATTCACACCACAAAACTGCGAGACAAAGACCATTGACAATAGGAGTGAATCTAACCAAAACCCCTTGATATTCAATAGTGTTACCTTCACTGAATCCCTCACCATCGACATCCTGGGTTTTATTGTTCATTAGAAATTGAGCTGGACACTCCATATAAATACAATGGTTGTAACAACAGGACAGAGGCGAGGAATACTGCAGCGAGTAACTCACCCTTCTGACTTGCAAAGCCAATTGACTATTTAAGAGACAGAAGTCAGGAGAGTAATAGCACAGCTCACCCCTTGACTGGATAGGAGCACCTTCAACTGCACTCAAGAAGTTAGGCATTGTCCAGGACAAACATCCCACTTGATCAGCAGTACATCCACAAGTGCCCATTGCCTCCATATCTGATGCTTAGTACCAGCCGTATGCTGAAAAATGAGTTGCTGGAAAAGCGCAGCAGGTTAGGCAGCATCCAAGGAGCAGGAGAATCAACGTTTCGGGCCTAAGCCCGTCTTCAGGCATACCTGCCATATGCACTATCTAAAATACTGCACTGCAGAAACTTAGCCACTTCCTTAGACAGTATCTTCCCACTACCACTTGCATCTCAATGGACAAGAATAGCAGATACTTGGGAACAGCACCACTGTAAGCTCCTCTCTAAACCACTCCTGACATGGAAATATATCATCGATCCTTGACTGTAACTGGGTCAAAATCTGGAACTCCCTTCCTCAGGCCATTTTGGAACATGTTATTTCAGAAAGGCAGCTTACTGCCATCGTCTGAAGGACACCTACAGACAACTGAAAGCAACCACCGTGTTCCATGAGTCAATAAAAAAAATCATTCAAGCTAACATGACAGTTTGAGAAAGTGGTTGAGGAGGCACTATGGGTATGTAATAAGCAATCAAAAGGTTTGGAGCAAAGTTCCAGAATCAATCTCTACCATGGGAGCTTCAATTAATGAAAGAGTATGAAATGAAAATGCTGGGGTAATGAATGATAATCACAGACCTACCAAAGTTTTGAAACAGGTGAAATGGTTCAGTATTGTCCTTCAGAGGAGGATGTGTGACTTTCCTACCTGGCCTGCCTACCTGTTCAACAAAAAGGCGATGGTTCCTTTCCTGTGCCGAACCTGACTAAGAAAGTGAGGACTGCAGGTGCTGGAGACCAGAGTTGAGAGTGTAGTGCTGGAAAAGCACAGCAGGTCAGGCAGCATCCAAGGAGCAGGAGAATCAACGTTCCAGGCATAACAACTTCATCAGGTATCTTAATGAAGGCCTCATGCCTGAAACGCCGATTCTCCTGTTCCGGATGCTGCCTGACCTGCTGTACTTTTCCAGCACTACAGTCTCGACTGAGAAGCCATTTGGTTGTAATAAAGCTTAAGAAAGATCAACCATAATTAGCCGAGCAAGATGGCAGACCTTCAAAAAGGTAGCTGATGACCACCTTCTTGGGATATGTGACTAACTTTTTCATAAGTCAGTGCAGAATTCAAAAATGCAAATTATGGTGAGTCAGGCTGTTCAGACAGAGCCCGGTACACATTTAAGATTGATGATTGGATGCAAAGTCTCCTGTGGTGTTGCTGTGAACAGCAAAAGAGTTCTTGCCAGTATTGCACTCCAATATTTGTTCATGAAGTAGTGTCAGATTTATTGCATTTCTGTGCTTTCTGTGCATTTCCCACATTAGGTTCACAGTGGTGATATCATGAGACCAGGATTCTCGAACTCCAGTTTGATGTTGAATGGCCAGGGTTTGGAATACCATCGTTTGCCCAGGGTGAAATTTGAATTTAAAGAAATCCTGGAATCGGAAAGAAAGCCAAATGGTGACCATGTAGCCCGAGTCAATGGAAAAATACAAAAACAGCTGCTGCACGAATGCCAAGGCATCTGTCACCTTTCCATGGTCTGGCCGACATGAGATTCCAGACCCACTGGGAAGTTAATTGACTGTGTTCTGAAGTGGCTTTAGCAAGTTATTCAATGGGCAATTGGGGATAGGGACTCATCGCTGACCCGAACCAGAAAGTAATACGTGTAACAAAACCTCACAACAACTATATCAATTAAATGTAATTGTTGCGGCAGTTCCTGATGACATTTCATGTATTTCATGTGAATGTTCTAACACACACTTTGAGTGATGTTGCACCGTCTAAACGGACTACAATATAAATCATTGGTCATTCAGAGTAGATCCAGTTCAACATTTAAGTTTAATAGCAGAATTTTCAGCACTGAATTTTTAACCTAAATAAAAGTTTTCAATAAATAAAATATGTTGCAATTCGTCTTCATTACTTTGTATTCACTTCTACACATGGTCAATATTCTTAAAACATACTTGTTTCGATTTGAATCTTACCAACAAATCACTTTGTTCATCTGGCTTTGCTGTCATCATCACTTCCTTGAAGCCAATTAAGCATTTATGTAAATAAACACAGAAATAGAATTCTCAGAATAGATTACAGAACCACAAAACCCTAATTTATATTTCCCCACAAGCACCGCACACGAATTGTGGAAAAAATGCAAATAACTCAATGGATTCCAATACTAATTGATGTTAGGACTTTTTAATACATAAGTTGTATGATTGTTGAATGACAGAGGTATCAGTTCTCATGTTTAGTCAAAAATCTATAATTCAGAGATACATTGGCACAGCTAATATTTCTGTCTCTCTTTTTCTCTCTTCCCCTCCTGCCTTCTCCCCTTTTATCTTTCTATCTGATGCCGTGTTTTGCCTCTCCACAATCGGACGATGTTTTCCTTAATAACCTGAAGCCAACACCTCCCCAACATATCCTCTCAGCCACATTCATCCATTTCATTAGAGAGATTTGAGTCAAGATTTTCTCAAAAATCTGTCTGAGTATTGAGTGATCTGGAAATACTTGATAGGAATGAGGCTGCAAGACTGGGATAGCGTTTTCATTGTATCTCAGCAGTATTATTCTTGGCTGAGGAATGTTTAATGGTTCAGGGCAATGCTTATTTAGACTATAATTAACCTTTACTGCACATCTCATGGAATGTTTAATATTGTAGAGGTCGATTTATTCTGTATCGACTCTGTGTCGTACCTACTCTGGGAGGGTTTTTTTTAAGGGAACCCTGGACGCAGCTCTACTCTATGTCTAAACCAAAATATATTTGACATGATTGCATTGGACAGTACAATATAGAGGGAGATTTACCCAGCACATTACATGAGCTGTACATTCACAGAAAACATTTGATGTAGCCGTGTAAAGGGGCTTGGACTCCTACCCACTGTCTTTGTGATTTTGAAATGCTTGATACCAGAATAAAAAGGGAACAACACTATGCACCGAAACTTTGTTATACAAGCAGATTATCATCTACAGGCACATACGCAAATCATCTATGAACAACCCTTGCAGTGTTTAATGGATGAGTGCTGAGAGAGCTTTAATATGCAATACGTGTCTATTCCATGCAACACATGCCGACAGTGTGTTTGATATGGTCGTTTAAATGTAGTTTTGATTTGTCTTTAACCTTTTCTGTGACAGTCGTGGTTGTGTTTGACAAATATTCAACAGAACTGGAGGACTCTATGACTATAAATACAGTCACTGCATTCGAGGCAGAATGCAATGCCATCAAACAGGGAGAAAGATGATCCCTGTCTTTTTTCATGATGAGGAGAGATTGAAGCAGCTGGGCTTCAAACACGAAATTTAAATGAGGCCTATATAATTCTGAAAAGAGTAACTTAGAGCAAAGGTCAATGATAGGGAACCAGAAGCAGCTTGTTCAGCCAATGGAGTTTGGTCTTCCAAACAATGACATCATGGCTGAACTGATAATCCTCACCTCCACTTCCCAGCGTTTTAAATGTAAGCATTGATTCAATTACCAAATCAAAATCTGTCCATTTCAGCCTTCGGAATACTGAATGACCCAACCTCGACAGTCTTCTGTGGAAATGAATTCCACAGATTCACAACATTCTGGGAGACAAAATTCTGTTCTGCCTGAAAATTGTGACCTCTAATTCAGAGATTCTACTCCCTGGTCCGAAACTCTCCCACAAGGGGAAACAACATTTCTGCATTTACACCATCAAGTTTCCTGAAAATAATAGATGTTTCAGAATGTCACCACTGAGTCTTCTATGTTCCATTGAGTATAGGCCCAAACGACTCAATCTCTACTCTCAAGACAGTCCCTGCATCCTCAGGATCAGTCGACTCAACCTCGTGTGGATTGTCTCACATTCCAGTGTACCTTTTCTTTGTGATATGAGTCCAAAGAACAATTCACAGTATTCCAGCTGTGGTGAGAATAGAGGTTTTTTTCAGTTTTAACAAAGATTATAGTCATACAGACATCCAGCAAAGAAACAGACCCTTCGGTCCAACTGCACTGACCAGACATCCCAATCTGACTGAGTACCATTTGCCAAACATTTGGCCTACCTTCCTCTAAATGTTACCTGTTCATACACCCATCCAGGTGCCTTTGAAATGCAGTAATTGAACCTGCCTCCACCACTACCACTGGCAGCTTTAACCATACATACACGTGAAAAGGTTACCCCTCAGGTTCTTTTCAAACGTTTCTCCTCTCACCTTAATCCGCTGTCCTCTAGTTTTGGACTCTCTCACTCGAGGAAAAAGGCCTTGGCTATTCACCATATCAATGCCCCCCATGATTTTATAGGTTTTGTTCAGGCCACTCCTCAGCCTCCTTTCCTCTCACTGCAGGGAAAAGAAAAGCCCCAGCCTATTCAGCCTCACCTTATACCTTAAACACTCCAGTTCCAGCATCATTCTTGGAAATCTTTTCTACACCCTCTCAAGTTTCACAAAATCCTTCATAGAAATGGTCAACCAGATTTGTCTGTAATAATTCTAAATGTGGCCTCACAGACGTTCTGTAGAGCTGAGACATGACATCTCGACTCCTACACTTAATGTTATGACCAATGAAGGAAAGCATGCCAAACACCATCTTCCCCACCCTGTCTCCCTGCAACTCCACTTTCAAGGAATGATTCATCTGCACCCTTTGGTGTCTTTGCTCAGCAAAACTCCCCAAGGCCCAGCCATTAATTGTGTAAGTCCTGCCCTGGTTTGCCTTACAAAAATGCAACACCTACATTTATTTAATGAAGCATGGGTTCATGAAAGGCAAGTCAGCTTTAACTGATCTATTGGAATTCTTTGAGGTTATAACGAGCGTGGTAGACAATGGGGAACTGGTGAACGTGGTGTATCTGGATTTCCAAAAGGCATTCAGCAAGGTGCTGCACAAAAGGCTGTTGCATAAGATAAAGATGCACAGTGTTACGGGCAATGCATTAGCAAGGACAGAAGAATGGTTAACTAACAGAATGCAAAAATTGGGGATAAATGGGTGTTTTTCTGGTTGACAATCAGTGGCTAGTGATGTGTCTCAGGGATCAGTGTTGAGACAGCAATTATTTACAATGGTTGGGACTGCAATTGTTTACAATTCAGATAGATTGCTTCAAGTTAGAGACCCAAGTGTAGAGTGTTGTAATTCACAGAAGCCACTTAAATGAGTGATAGGGCAAAGTGTGCAGAAGGATATAGACAGGCTAAGTGAGTGGGCAAGAGTCTGGCAGATGGAGTACAATGTTAGTAAACGTGAGGTCATCCATTTTGGTAGGAACAATAACAAAGTGGGCTACTTTAAAATTGTGAAAAATTACAGAATGCTGCTGTGCAGCGGGACCTGGGTGTTCTTGTGCATGAAACACAAAAGTATGGTTTGCGAGTACAGCAGCTAATTAGGAAGACAAATGGAATAATGTCCTTCATTGCCAGTGGATAGAGTTTAAAATTAGGAGCTGCAGCTGTATAGGGCGCTGGTGTGGCCACACCTGGAGTACTCTGTACACTCTTCATCGCCTTACATGAGATGGCACTGGGGTGGGGTTTGCTGACGAGGTTGACTGTGTTGATTCTGGAAATGAGGGTGTGGGCTTACGAGGAGAGATTGAGCAGACTGGGATTATACTCATTGGAATTCAGAAGAATGGGGGACCGGGTTTGTAAAATCATAAATGGGATAGATAAGACAGAAGCTGGGAGGCTCAACGTTTGGGAGAAGATTTGTAGTTCGGGTGCTCGTTGTTGTGGTTCTGTTTGCCGAGCTGGGAATTTGTGTTGCAAACGTTTCATCCCCTGTCTCGGTGACATCCTCAGTGCTTGGGAGCCTCCTGTGAAGCGCTTCTGTGATGTTTCCTCCGGTATTTATATTGATTGGTATCTGCCGCTTCCGGTTGTCAGTTCCAGCTGTTCGTTGCAGTGGTCGGTACATTGTGTCCAGGTCGATGTGTTTGTTGATAGAATCTGTGGATGAGTGCCATGCTTCTAGGAATTCCCTGGCTGTTCTCTGTTTGGCTTGTCCTATAATAGTAGTGTTGTCCCAATCGAACTCATGTTGCTTGTCATCTGTGTGTGTGTGGCTACTAAGGATAGCTGGTTAAGCCAAAGTCTTCACCCAAAGGGTTGTGAATCTCTGGAATCCCCTGCCTAGTGAAGCAGCTGAGTCGAACCTGTTGAATATTTTAAGGTGAAGATAGATTTGTGAAGAGTAAAGGAATGAAGGGTTATCGTGAGGGGTGGGTAAGTGAAGTCTCAGTCCATTGAAAGATGATCCACGATATTATTGAAAGGCAGAGCTGACTCATGGAGTCAGATGGCCTCCTCCTGATTGTATTTCTTATGTTCGGATGTTGTTATGTTCTAACAGGCCTCCAATTCAAAACGTAATGCTCTCTAACTACTAAATAAAAACTGAAAGAACTGTGGATGCTGTGTATCAGAAACAAAAGCAGAAACTGCTGGAAACGCTCAGAAGGTCTGGCAGCATCTCTGGGGTGAAAGGCTCACCAGTTTATGGTTCCCTGGCTTTTCCATCCAACTTTCTTCAATAATGCTGCCCCATTAGTCACTCTCCAGTCTTCTGGCATCTCATCTTTGATTATCAACAATACAAATATCTCAGCAAGGGGTCCAGGAATCTCTTCCCTAGCTTCCCACAAAGTTCTGGGAAACACCTAATCTAGTCTGTAGGATTTATTTCCATTTTTCTACTTTAGACCTCCAACATCTCCTTTTCTGCAAAATGAACTCATTTTATGATCACATTATTTATTTCCCTAGCTTCCATGCTCCTGTCTACTGTAAATATTGATGCAAAATATTTGTTTAGTGTTTCAGCCATCCCCTGTGGTTCCATGCATGGAAAGCCATGTTGATCTTTAAGGGCTGTATTCTCTCCTTAGATATTCTTTTAACCTTCAAATAATTTTAGAATCTTTTCGGATTCTCCTTCATTCTATTTGCCATAGCAATTTGATGTCCTCTTTTTTCCCTCATGATTTCCTGTTTAAGTATACTCCGATTGCCCTTATACCCTTCTCAGGATTCACTCAATCCCAGCTGTCTATATCTGATGAATGCCCCCTTCTTTTTCTGGACAGAAGTTGCAATTTCCCTCATCATTGAGCTTTCCCCATGCCTTGCCCTTCACACAAACAGAAACATACCATCACTGAACTCTCATTGTCTCATTCTTAAAGGCCTCCCACTTGTCAGCCATCCCTTTACCTGTGAATAACCTCCCCAAACCAACTTCTCAAAGTCTAATACCATCGAAACTGGCCACACTCGTATTTGAAACTTTTCATTTTTAAATCAATTCTATCCTTTCTCATCATTATCATTAAACCAATAGAATTATGATCACTTTCCCTGAAGCCTGCCCCTGTGGACACCTCAGTCACTTGCCCTGTCTTGGTTCCCAACAGAAGGTCAAGTATTGTGAACTGTCTAGTAGGTGCATCCCCATATTGAATAACAACATTTTCTTGTACACACTTAACCAATTTCTCCACCTTCCAAGATCTTAACACTACCCCAAACTCTGTTTGGAAAGTTAAAATTCACGATCATTATCCGTTTTTTCTTACAGATAGCATATTCGCTTGTAAATTTCCCATTAACTATTAGGAGGCCCATTTTACAATCCCAGCAAGGTCATCACCTCTTTCTTATTTTTATGTTTCATCCATATAACTTCACTGGGCAGTCTCCAAGAAATATCCTCTCTACATCCAGCTGTAATGTTCTTTCTAACCAAAACCACCACTCCATCTCCTCTCTTGCTCCTCTGTCTATACATTCTATAGCATCTATATCCTGGAACATTAAGCTGCCAGTCCTGTTCATCCCTGAGCCACATTTCTGTAATGGTAATGATATACTTGTCCCACATTCCCATCTATGGCCTATGTTCATCTGTCTCACATGTTAGGCCTCTTGCATCAAAGTAAATGCAGTTTCGCAGCCTTCCCTCGCTCTTGCCGAACTGTTATCTGCCTTGACCCCTAGAACTGCTCACCATATCACACCTCAAACATTTCTCTTTTCTCACAATCTTGTTGGTTCCCACCATCCCCCTTACTGGTTTAAAACCTTCAGCATACTGCTAGCAAATCTCCCCACAAGAATATCGGTCCCCTTCCATTTCAGATCCCTCTTATATAGGTCATTTCTATCCCTGAAGAGATCCCAATGATTGAAAAATGGGAATCCGAACCCCTGCAGCAGCTCCTCAGCTACACATTAGCTGCTCGATCTGACTGTTCCTAATCTCAATATTCCATTAGTTTTTAAACAAATCCCAACATGACATTTGCCATCCTTATTGACAGTTGAAATTAAAAGCTAACTTTTTGTGGTTCGGAGATGCAGACTCCCTGTAGATTTCTGAATTCAATCTCTATCTTGCCTGTTAAAATGCATAACTTCACGGTTTATGTCTGTTCTCATTTATTTCATCCACATTACATTATTATGCAAAGCTCCTTGTTCACTCTCTTGTCCTATCTGTATGCCTCCACAAACTTCTTTTTGTGTCATACTCACCACTTGTCTCCGCTCCAACTTTTGAGTCATTCGCAAACTTGCCTGCAATATATTCACTTTCCTCATCTAAGTCATCAAAATACTTTGTAATTTTTTTTGTTATCTCCAGAACAGACTTATGTGGTACTCCACAGGTTGACATCCTGTAAAATAAAACACTTAATCAAACTTTTCTGATTGGGATTTCAAAACTCCTCTCTCCATGTTAATACAGTCCCTCCAAAGCCAAGGCTCCTTTCTTATTCAGTAATCTTATCCATGGGTGCTATCAAACACCCTCAGAAAATCAAAACATATTACAATCACAGTTTCCTCCATTTTCTCCAAGAATTCCGATACTTTTATCAGGCAAGATTTCCATTTTGTAAAGCCATTCTCAGTTTTCTGCTATAACATTCCTTTTTAAAGACTCCACCATTTTTTTCAATAAATGATGTTCAACTAACTAGCCTCAGTCAATATTTGTGTGCCTTAACTTTTTATGAGTGAAGGTGTTGGGTGAAGGATCTACTATCAGCCCTCACTTCCAACTGCTGGAGAAGCACTGTCATTGCATCTACTGTGAAAATCTCAACAAAATGTATCTATGTTCATTTACTGAGAAAGCAATTCCACAAATGTTCTAGCTCATCACCTTCTGCTGGCGGACCCAGATTTTACGAAGCAACTCATTGAAAGTCAACAAGGCTAATTAGCATCAAACCAAGATCAATATTTGAGCAAAAATATCTCAATTCCTGGTCACGTATTTTTGTTCATCTCTTTTTCGGACATTAGCTTCGACAATGTGGAGACTGTGTGGGTGGAGCTGTGAAATACCAAGGGACAAAAAACATTAGTGGGTGTCATACAGAGACCCCCAGACAGCAGTGGTCATGTTGGAATAGTATTAAACAGGAAATTAGCCAAGCATGTGATATGGAGACATCGGTGATCATGGGTGATTTTAACCTGCATCTAGATTGGACAAATCAAATTAGCCACAATGTCTAACAGGCAGAATTCCTGGAGTACATATGGGATGGTTTTCTTAACCAACATGTGGATGAACCAACTAGAGAGCAGGCCATCTTAGACTGGGTACTGTGTAATGAGAAGGGAATCATTGCCAATCCAGCTGCGTGAGACTCCTTGGGGATGGGTGACCATGACATGATACAACTTTTTTATCAAGATGGAAAGTGAGCCGGCTGATTTGGAGACTAGGGTGCTGAATTTTAATAAAGGAAACTATGAAGATATATAAGGCATGAGTTGGTGTTGATAGATTAGTGGAAGGTGCTTAAAGGTGTGACAGTAGATAGGCATTGGGAAATATTCAAGGAAATCATGGGGGAGCTGCAACAACTATTTATTCCTGTCTGGTACAAAAGCAAAATGGGTAACAGGGCCAATCCATGGCTTATAAAGGAATTCAGATAGTATCCATTTGAAGGAAGAAGCATAAAGATTGGCCAAGAAAAATAATAGGTCTGATATTTGAGCACAGTTTCGAATTCAGCAAAGAAGGACCAAGGGATTGATGAAGATGGGAAAACAAAGTACAAAAGGAAGTAAGATTACAGGGAACATGGAGACTGAGACGACAAGGTTCCACAGTACGTGAAGAGAAAGAGATTGATGAAGACAAATGTAGGTCCCTACAGATGGAAATTGGGGAAATGTATAACAAAGGACAACGAAACAGCTGAGCAATTGTATACATCCTTTAGTTCTGTCTTCACAAAAAACGACAGTTGTACAGGAGGTTGGTGAGGCTGCAGTTGGAGCATATGTTCTGTTTTGGTCATCTTGCTCGAGGAAGGAAGTTATTAAACTGGAAAGAGTGCAGAAGAAATTTATACGGATGTTGCTCGCACTCAGTGGTCTGAGTTATAAGAAGAGGCTGAACAAGCTCGAACTTCTTTTCTTGGCAGTCCAGGAGACTGAGAGGGGACCTTGTACAAAATTATGAGAGGCATACACTCAGTCTTTTTTGCCAGGGTTGGGGAATCGAGGATTAGATGGCATTAGTTTAAGGTTAGAGGGGAAAAGTACAAATGGGAACCTGAGGGGCAATTTGATTACACAGTGGCTGGCACGCGTATGCAATGAGCTGCCAGCGGAAGTGGTTGAGGTGGGTACGTTAGCAAAATTTATCGGCATTTTGACAAATACATGGATAGGAAAGGGTTAGAAGGGTGTGGACTAAATGCAGGGAAATGGGGCTAGCATGGGTGGACATTTTGGTCAGTATGGACCAGTTTGGGCTAAACGACCTCTCTCTGTGCTGTAGGACTCTCTGACTCGAAGATAGAAATCAGGTACCAGAAATCCTGGAGAATCCAAGATTTATTGAGAGGGAAGAACTGAAGGAGGTCAATATTAATAGAGAAATGCTGCTGGGAAATTGAGGGGATTGAACCCGATAAATCCTCAGGGCCTGATAAATCTACATCCCAGAGCACTTAGGAAATGGTTCTAGAAATAGTGGATGCTTTGGTTGTCAGGATTCACTAGATTTTGGTACAGCCTTTGCAGATTGGAGGGCAGCTACTGCCACTCCAATACTCAGAAAGAGAGGTACAGAGAAACCAAGGAATTATAGACCAGTGAGCTTCAGATCAGTAGTGGGGAAAATTATCAAATCCTTTATCAAGTACTTTATGGCCAAGCATTGAGAAAGCTGTGGCAAGATCAAACAGAGTCAGCATGGATTTATGGAGGGGAAATCATGCTTGTCAAATCTATTGGAATTCTGTGAAGATGTAACTATCAGAGTCGACAAAGGGGCACTGGTCAATATGGTATATTTGGGCTTTAAGAAAGTTTTTGACAATGTCCCACTTAAGACATCACTGTACAGTATTAAAGCGCATGGGATTGGGGTAGGTGTACTGAGATCGATAGAAAACAGATCGGTCGAGAGGAAACCGAGTAGGGCTTAAGGGGTCCGTTTCAAATTGGCAGCCAGTAGCTCGTGGGGCGCCACAGGGAGCCCAGCTATTAACAATTATTTTAATGATTTGGATGAGGGAATAAAATGCAATATCTCAAGGTTTGCAGATGATACCAAGTTGGGTGGGAGGGTGAACTGTGACGAGGATGCAGAGACCCAATGGCATGGTCTGGACAGATTGGGTGAGCAGGCAAAACAATGGCAGATGCAGTTATTTTGGATAAATGTCAGGTTATTCACTTTGGAGACAAAAGTAAGGTGGTGGATTACTACCTGACTGGCTGTAAATTGGGAGAGGAGAGTGTGCTGCAGGGCCTACATGTCCTTGTGCACCAGTCACTGAAGGTAAGCTTGCGAGTGCAGCAGGCAGTAAAGAAGGCAAATGCTATATTGGTCTTCATTGTGAGATGCTTCAAGTACAGGAGCAGGGATGTGTTGTTACAGTTAGTTATACAGAGCCTTGGTGAGGCCACACCTCAAACACTGTGTGCAGTTTTGGTCTCATTTTCTGAGGAAGGGTGTCCTTGCTTGGAAATAAAATACGAGGATAGATTGTCCAGCTTAGGATTGTATTCACTGGAGTTTAAACGAATGGGAGGGGATCTCATTCTAACAGGACGAGACAGGGTAGATACAGGGAGGATGCTCCTGATGGTGGGTGTGTCTAGAATCAGGGGACACAGACTGAAGATTTGGGGTGGATCATTTAGGACAGAGATGAGGGAGACATTTCTTCACCCACAGAGTGATGAGCCCGTGGAATTCATTATCACAGGAATTAGTTGATGCCAAGACATTAAATGTATTGAAGAGCGGCTCAATATAGCACTTAAGGCAAATAGTTCAAAGGGGGAGTAAACAGGATGAGGTTGTTGAGTTGGACAATAAGCCATGATCATGATAATGTCAGAGCAGGCTCAAAGGGCTGAATGGCCTCCTCCTGCTCCTATCTTCTATGTTGAAGAGGATATTGCCCTGAGAAAACCATGGACAGTATTAGTGCTTCCCCATTTAACTCAAAATATCACTCATCATCCCACCCGAAAAATAATATGGAGACATAACCACTCAAATTTCAATGACACATCACCTCCCAAGTGTCAAGATGTGATGACTGAAGTGCAGCTTTGCTCAGTCTTAACACAAGATGTCATTTTGTTCTGTGATTGTGTGTGTGTCTGCAATTCTATGTGCGCATGTGTCTGTGTGCGTGTATCTGTGTATGTATGTGTCTGTGTCTGTATGGTTGTATGTGTGTGTGTGTGTGTGTGAGTGTCTGTGTGTGTCTCTGTGTGGGGATGTGTGCATAACTGTGTCTGTTTGTGTCTCTGTGTAGGTGCATGTCTGTGTGTGTGCGTGTGTATGTGTGCATGTACATTTCTGTATCTGTAGCCATGTGAAGCACATCATATTTCCTTGAAACTACTTTCTTTGTCAGAGGCCACCAGCATGCTCCAGTTGCTGGAAGGTGCTCTGATGTATTTCAGATTGTGTGCCTCCATGTAATGTAACTTTACTGCTTGATGAAAAGACTGATTCATAAGAGACAACTTCTATCACCAATTTCTCACTAACAATTACAGAGTGTCATGATGAGTTATTATCTTTAGTTTTAGCATTTAAGGTCACCCTGACAGCACATGTCAAACCAATGGAAATCTTCCCATTCATTTCTCTCAGCCAATAGGGACTCTCTCCATGTATAGTCGATGTTCAAGACTGTCATACCATTCTTCAGCGTTCCTAAAGCGGACCCTTTGGTCCATCACTAGCTGCCTGGCTGTAGGAATCTCACCATGCAGGAAGTAAGTTCACATGTCACATGCTTCTATTCTGTCAACATGCCCAAGATACACTTGTTGGATGATTTAGGGACTCTCCATTTGAGAGGACACAGAATTCAAGAATTTGTCATGTCACCTCCAAATCTCAGCATTCTAACTGGGATACCTTCACCCACATCTCAATTCAACCCAACAAACGCTGCATGTCTCCATACCTTTTCATTCCACCCTCTGTATGTTCCAGGAACACAAAACTCCTTGCAAGGGCATCCGTACCTCTCAGATTATTCCAGACCAGACAACCAAGGGAAAGGGAGTAAGAAAGGACTGCAGCTCAGAGTCAAAAAGCGTGGCGCTGAAAAAGCACAGCGGGTCAGACAGTATATCCAAGGAGAAGAGTCAACGTTTGGGGCATAGGCTTTTCATGGAGTGTCCTGCCCGAAACATTGACTTTTCAGTCAGAAGTGAAGACTATTGTTGGGACAAGGTCTGCTGTTAGAATTGGGCAGTGAAAAGTTAGTTGTCACTCTAATAGAATGCCATAATACAACATTCTTGTGGATGGATTATCTCATGCTCCAAATAAAATACAATGAACATCATTGTTATGTGAATCATGAAAAAATTGGAGAACATTAACAGACTGATAACAAAGTCACAAAGCCACCAGTTGACACAGGAGAAGAAAACAAAGAATACAGATAAGCAAGTTCAAGCAGAATTATCAGAGACCATATTTGATTGAATGACTGAGACAAAACAACTACAGATGACGAACAAATGGATATTTTCAGTTCAGAGAAATTAACTGAGCTACAGCGGAAAGATGAAACACTGAAGCAATATATTGAAAGGCACACACAGAAGTAGAATCGGAAAGCATTCCCAAATGTTACTAACCTAAAAATGATGTCTTGATGAGGAAATGGAGGCGATCACATATTCAGGCAGATGGGAAAGTGGCAGAAATTCATTACCAGGGGCTTTTCGAAAGGAGGTGTGGCATGGAGCACCTGAGCTACCTGTAGGTCATTGTGGGAGTGATAAAACTCACCAAAATACAAGAACATTTTTACTGGCCTAGAATGCATTAAATGGAGTTTACAGTTGATAGAAATGTCAAACATGTCATGCATCTGGAAAACCTCAGGCAGGAATAAAACCAGCACCTTAATACCCATCCCTGAATTTGAGGAACCTTTTACAATTCTTTGAAGAGGTGACAAGTAGGTTAGACCAGGGAAACCCAGTGAATGTGGTCTACCTAGACTTCCAAGAGGCCTTTGATAAGGTGCCACACGGGAGGCTGCTGAGCAAGGTGAGGGCCCATGGTGTTCGAGGTGAGCTACTGGTATGGATTGAGGATTGGCTGTCTGACAGAAGGCAGAGAGTTGGAATTAAAGGTTCTTTTTTGGAATGGCAGCCGATGACAAGCGGTGTCCCGGAGGGTTCAGTGTTGGGGCCGCAGCTGCTCACATTATATATTAATGATCTGGATGAAGGGACTGGGGGCATTCTAGCGAGGTTTGCCGATGATACAAAGTTAGGTGGACAGGCAGGTAGTACTGAGGAAGTGGGAAGGCTGCAGAAGGATCTGGACAGTTTGGAAGAGTGGTCCAGGAAATGGCTGATGGAATTCAATGTGAACAAATGCGAGGTCTTGCACTTTGGAAAAAAGAATACAAGCATGGACTACTTTCTAAATGGTGAGAAAATTCGTAAAGCCAAAGTACAGAGGGATCTGGGAGTGCTAGTTGAGGATTCTCTAAAGCTAACCATGCAGGTTGAGTCCGTGATTAAGAAAGCGAAAGCAATGTTGTCAATTATCTCAAGAGGGTTGGAATATAAAAGCACCGTTGTGCTGCTGAGACTTTATAAGGCTCTGGTTAGGCCTCATTTGGAGTACTGTGTCCAGTTTTGGGCCCCACACCTCAGGAAGGAGATACTGGCACTGGAGCATGTCCAGTGGAGATTCACACGGATGATCCCTGGAATGATAGGTCTAACATATGAGGAATGGCTGAGGATCCTGGGATTATATTCATTGGAGTTTAGAAGATTAAGGGGAGATCTAATAGAAACTTACAAGATAATACATAGCTTGAAGAGGGTGGACGCGAGGAAATTGTTTCCGTTAGGTGCGGAGACTAGGACCCGTGGACACAGCCTTAAAATTAGAGGGGGTAAATTCAGAACAGAAATGCGCAGACATTTCTTCAGCCAGAGAATGGTGGGCCTGTGGAATTCATTGCCGCAGAGTGCAGTGGAGGCTGGGACGCTAAATGTCTTCAAAGCAGAAATTGATAAATTCTTGACGTCACGAGGAATTAAAGGCTACAGGGAGAATGCGGGTAAGTGGAGTTGAAATGCCCATCAGCCATGATTGAATGGCGGAGTGGACTCGATGGGCCGAATGGCCTTACTTCTGCTCCTATGTCTTATGGTCTTACGGTCTTACAAGGTTCTTAACTGATTCAGTAGGTCCCCTACATAAAACAAAAAGTGGGAGTCAGTATTTGTTAACAATAATAGATGAGTCCATTAGATTTGCAGAGGCTATTCCATCTGTGCAATATCACTGCTCGAAGGATTGTAGAAGAGTTACCCCAGTGTTTAACTCAATAAAGACTACCCACAGAGATACAACCAGATCAAGGATCAAATTTTACATCAAATTTATGGCAGGGAGTGTTAGAAAGGTGGCATCAAACTTCAAAGACCATTAACAAATTTAGGGAAGACCATATTGTGGGCTTATATTCAAGATAATCCAACCAACTGGATAAAGGAATTCCATTTGCACATCTTGCCAATAGGGATGTACTAAATGAATCTGCCTCTTTCAGTCCATTTGAATGAGTGTTGGGGCACGAGCTGAGAGGACCACTGAAATTAAATAAGGAGAAATTAGTGAGTCAGAGTTCACCTACATATTTGAACTGTGTATCAAATTTTAGGCAATGATTAAATTGAGCGGGGAGTTGGCTAGATGGCATTTAAAAGAAGCACAGCACCTAATGAAGCAGGAAGCAGACAAGAGATCGAAAATTTGGAATTTTTTGAACATGGATAAAGTGTTAGTGTTACTTCCACTTGAACAAATAAAAGCAAGATTTAGTGGAACTTATCAAAGTGAAAGAAAATTGAGTGAGGTGAATTATTTGATAAGGACTGCAGATAGAAAGCAATCTCAGAGTGTCATGTGAATATGCTCAAATGATAATTTGATCCTGTGACAAAGCTGTTACTTTAACAAGGTTAGGTTGTCATTCGGTCTTTTTTCTTCTGGAGGTCATAAAAACTCAGGTTCAGAAAAAGTCTGAGTTTGGAAGGGTTCTAGGGCCAATTTGACAATAGCTAACAGATACTGCCGCATGCAGAATGCTTTCAAGTTTAAAAAACAAACACTTGTATATTGAAAGGGAGCGGCCAGTTCTCCCAGCTCAGCTTTTCTCTGGTTTAGTTTTTTTTAGCAGTCGTGTGAAGAAAGACTGCTGGACCCAAAGAAGCAGGTCCAGGCTGGTAATCTCTCTCAGGTGTCTATCCTGTGATAACTTGTGTTTGATATGACCATTTGTGCCAAGGGGTGCTTGTGGGGATGTTGCAAGTACCTTGGAACAGATACACTGTTAGGTTTTAGGATAGGATAAGTTATTCGGTATTCTGTTTCTGTTCTTTGTGTTTCATTCAGTAATCTTTTAAATAAATCCTGTTTGGTTTACAATGAGGTGGTTTAACCAGCTGATTCTCTCCTTGAATATCCACTGTACACCTTCTCAAAACAACTAGCAAAGTTAGGGTCTGGGCTACCTTCTTGAAATATTTTAAGGGGTTTGGTCTGGTCCATAACAATCGAGAAGGAAAGTAAAAGGAGAGTGTGTGACTGGAATCAACTCGCGTGACAAAGTGAGTTCACAGGATTCTGAATTGGACTTTCCTCAAATTAAAATGGACAATGAGGACGTTCTCAAAATTTGGTATAAATTATTGAGGTACCTTCCACCGGAAATCAAAGTGACCTGAAAGAGTTATTTCTATTACATGGGTGAGATATGTGGGAATAAGCTGGGAAGTACTAATTTAATTATGCATGATATAGATATAGGAAATGCTGTTCCAATTAAGCAATATCCTTATAGATGTACGCCAAAGAAAGTTGGTATCGGTTCAAAGACAACTTGAACGCATGTTCCAAAACAACAGCATCAAAGGGAGTTGCAGGAATTGGAGCTCAGTCATAGTAATGGTGCCACAACCAGATGATTGTGTGCAGCCTATTGCAAAGTTAATGCACTTGCAGCGTCTGATTCATATCCAATTCGACATTGAGAAAACTGTATTGAAAAGGTAGAACAAAGCAACTTATATTTGTAATTTGGACTTGCTCAGAGGATACTGGCAGGTACCTTTATCCAAAGGAGAGAAGACAATTTCGGCTTTTGTAACAATGAATGGATGTTACCAACTTAAAGTCATAGAGTCATAGAGATGTACAGCATGGAAACTGACCTTTCGGTCCAATCCGTCCATGCCGACCAGATATCTCAACCCAAACTGGTCCCAGCTGCCAGCGCCGGCCCACATCCCTCAGTAATCTTTTAAATAAGGTGGCTTACAATGAGGTGGCTTAACCAGCTGATTCTCTCCTTGAATATCATATATCAATCCAGATGCCTTTGAAATGTTGCAATTGTACCAGCCTCCACCACTTCCTCTGGCAGCTCATTCCATACACGTACCACACTCTGTGTGAAAACGTTGCCCCTTAGGTATCTTTTATATCTTTCCTCTCTCACCCTATACCTATGCCCTCTAGTTCTGGACTCCTTAACCCCAGGGAAAATACTTTGTCTATTTATCCTATCAATGCCCCTCATAATTTTGTAAAATTCTATAAGGTCACCCCTCAGCCTCCGATGTTCCAGGGAAAACAGCCCCAGCGTATTCAGCCTCTGCCTGTGGCTCAAATCCTCCAACCCTGGCAACATCCTTGTAAATCTTTTCTGAACATTTTCAAGGTTCACAACATCTTTCCGATAGAAAGTGGACCAGAATCGCACACAATATTCCAACAGTGGCCTAACCATTGTCCTGTACAGCCGCAACATGACCTCCAAACTCCTGTACTCAATACTCTGACCAATAAAGAAAAGCATACCAAACACCACCTTCACTATCCTACCTATCTGCGATTCCATTTTCAAGGAGCTATGATCCTGCACTCCAAGGTCTCTTTGTTCAGTAACACTCCCTCAGACCTTACCATTTAGTGTACAAGTCCTGCTAAGATTTGCTTTCCCAAAATGCAGGACCTCACATTTATCTGAATTAAACTGCATCTGCCACTCCTCAGCTCATTGGCCCATATCCTGTTGTAATCTGAGGTAACCCTCTCCGCTGTCCACGACACCTCAAATTTTAGTGTCATCTGCAAACTTACTAACTGTACCCCTTATGCTCGCATCCAATTCATTTAAGTCATGCAATTTGGTTTAGAAAATGTGCCAGCCACATTTGAAAGGCTAGCTAATAAAGTAATTTCTGGGTTATTCAATTGTACGGTGTACATCGACAACCTTGTGATCTTTTAGTCACACACAGAAGGAACATTTGCAGCATTTATTGGAAGTATTCAATTGACTTTGGGAGGCAGGCTGGTGATAAACCTGTCTAAGTGTGAATTCTCCAAAGTCCGAGTCATGTCCCTCAGCCACGTTGTCAGGCATGGACAGGTGGCCCCGACAATGCCATTGACAACGACAGCAGGACGATGGTTCCTGGGAATGAAAAGGTTTACCAGAAGTTTGTACCAAACTATAGGAGTGTGGTTGCTCCACTAATTGACTAATTGAAGAAGTGCAGGAAATTTCAGTGGACAGTAGAATGTCAGAAAGCATTTGCCAACCTGAAAGCTGTGTTAGCCACTGCCCCAGTGTTAGCGATGCCGAATTGCACAAAGCTCCTCAAGATGGCTTCTGATGTGAGTGATATGAGTGTTGGTGTTGTATTCTTACAAGATGACAATGAGAAGATAGAAAGCCCCATTGGGTATTTCTTCAGGAAATTGAATACTCATCAGAAATATTCCACAATTGAGAAGGAGAACCTTGAGCTTGGTGTTCCAACATTTCAACATTTGTATTGTCAGTAATGGGCCTTGGTCAATTGTCTGGACTGATCATAACCCATTAAAGCTTTTGGTGAAATGTAAGGGCTGCACTTCCAGATGGTTTACATGGAGCTTATTACTGCAGCCATTCAATTTGAAAATGATACACGTGGCAGGATGAGAAAATGCATTTGCTGATGACTTGTTACAACTTGGATAATGTAAGATGGAGGGATTTGGTGACAGGAGTAAATGGACAGAAACAGAATGCTGTAGTGAATACTTGCATGGTTCCAGGTGATGCAAGGTGTATGTATTGTCATGTAATAATAGATTAAGACTAAGGTTTTTAAAATGAAATCATCTTTGTCTCTTATTCATGTTGCAGTACAACTACAATACTGGTACCAAACCAACAATGTGGAAACTTGCCCAGGATGTCCTGTACATTAAAAAAAGGACAAATT
The DNA here is from genome assembly GCF_047496795.1 of Chiloscyllium punctatum. NCBI lineage: Eukaryota > Metazoa > Chordata > Chondrichthyes > Orectolobiformes > Hemiscylliidae > Chiloscyllium > Chiloscyllium punctatum. The sequence continues at coordinate 8,083,194 of NC_092755.1, forward strand.
CCAGCCAATTAACGCCCCCATCAGTCTATTCTTGATCATCAGTAAAGTGATGGAAAGTGTCATTAACAGTACTATAAAGCAGCACTTGCTCAGCAATAAGCTGCTCAACATCCTGGGCATTATTATTGACCAGAAACTCAACTGTACTTGCCACAAACACAGTAGCTACAACAGCAGGTCAGAAGCTAGGAATACTGCAGCAAGGAATACTGCAGCCTGTCCCCCATCTACAATGTACAAGTTGGAAGTGTGATGGAATTACCCCAACTTGCCTGGATGGGTGCAGCCCCATCAACACTCAAGACGTTTGGCACCATCCAGGAAAAGCAGCCCACGTGATTGGCACCACATCCACAAGAGTCAACTCCCTCCACCACACATGCTCAGTACACACTGCTGCTGCTACTATCTACAAGATTCACTGCAGAAATTCACCGAGGATCCTCAGACAGCATCTTCCAAACCCACAACCACTTCCATCTAGAAGAACAAGGGCAACAGATGTGTGGGAACTCCACTATCTTCAGTTCCCCTCCAAGTCATGCATCATCCTGACTTGAAAATATAACGCCGTTCCATCACTGTCACTGGGTCAAAGTCCTGGAATTCCCTCCCTAATTACATTGGGGGTTAACCCACAGCAGTTCAAGAAATCAGCTCACCCCCACCTTCTCAAGGACAACTTAGGTCAGGCATAAAATGCTGGCCAGCCAGCGACACCCACACCCCATAAAATAAATAAAAGATAATAGTTCATTGTGTGTGTGTGTGTGAGAGAGAGAGAGTGAGTGAGTAAGACCATACCTCTGTATGTGTGTGTGTGTGTGTGTGTGCGCGTGTGTCTCTGTGTATGTGTGTATGTGTATTTGTGTATGTGCGTGTCTGTGTGTGTGTGAGAGAGAAAGACCATACCTCTTTGTGTGTGTGTCTCTGTGTGTGTAAGAGAGAGAGAAAAACACTGTGCCTGAGCATGTGTAAGAGAGTGAGTCAGAGAGAGAGAGAGACCATGCCTCTGTGTGTGTGTGTGTGTGAGAGAGAGAGATAGCAAAAGACTGTGTGTGTGTGTGTGTGTGTGTGTGTGTGTGTGTGTGTGTCTGTCGGGGGCAAGCGGAGTGGGGGGTGTGGTGATGTGAGGATGCTGTTATCATAAAAATGTTATTTTTGTCCTGTGTTTTTTTGAAGAGAGATTGTAAGGGCAGAGGTGCTGAAGAGTCCAGAGTGTTTGCAGCTTTTTCTTTAAAAAAGTTTAACAATGGAAAAGGAGTGGCCAGTTCAGGTTCTTCTAGTTTTGGTTGAGCTGCAGCATTCCCAAGATGTTTTGAGTATCAGAAGGTTGCAAGCTTCAGTAAATGATTCCTAACTGAGCACTCGGACATTGTTCCCTCCTGCCTGTAAGAATACGAGTTTGAATTTACCTTTTTGCCAAGGGGTGTGTTGATGAGATGTTGTAACATTGGATCAGGAAATTCGTAAGTTACTGTATCAAGTAGTCGGTTATGTTTTCCAATCGTTTAATGCCACTTTCTTTTGTTTGTGTTTCAACCGTAGTGTTTAAGTGAATTCTGTTTGGCTTAATGCAGAGTGGTTTAACCAGTTGCATCACATCTGGAACATCAATGTCACATTTGCCTTTAAACAAAGAAAACCTTATTTACCCTATCCATGCCTCAATGATTTTACAAACCTCTATAAGGTCACCCCTCAGCCACCGACACTCCAGGGAAAACAGCTGCAGCTTCTTCAGCCTTTCCTTGTCGCTCAAACCCTCCAACCCTGACAACATCCTTGTATATCTTTTCTGAACCCTTTCAGGTTTCACAGCACCCTTCCTTTATGAGGGAAATTGCACGCAATATTCTAACAGTGGCCTAACCATTGCCCGGTATAGCCGCAACATGACCTCCCAACTCCTATACTGAATGCTCTGACCAACAAAGGGAAGCATACTCAATGCCTTCTTCACTATGCTGTCTTCCTGGGACTCCACTTCCACGGAACTCCAAGGTTTCTTTGATCACCAACACTCCCTAGGACATTACCATGAAGTGTGTAAGCCCAGCCCTGATTTGCCTTTCCAAAATGCAGCACCTTGCATTTATCGAAATTAAACTCCATCTACCAACCTTTGCTCTATTGGCCCATCTGATCAAGATCCCGTTATAGTTTGAGGTAACCTTCTTCGCTGTCCATTACACCTACAATGTTGGTGTCCTCTGCAAACTTACTACATATACCTTCTATGTTCACATCCAAATCTTAAATGTAAGTGATGAAAAGCAGTGGATCCAGCATTGATCCTTGTGGCACATCACAGGTCACAGGCCTCCAGTCTGAAAATCAAACATCCACCACCATCCTCTGTCTTCTTCTACCTTCAAGCCAGTTCTGTATCCAAGTGGCTAGTTCTCCCTGTATTCCATGAGATCTAACCTTGCTAGCCAGTCTCCCATGGGGAACCTTGTTGAACGCCTTACGCCTTATATAAATCACGCCTACTACTCTGCCCTCATCAAATCTCTTTGCTCCTTATTCAAAAAACTCAATCAAGTTTGAGAGACATGATTTCCCATGCACAAAGCCATGGTGACTATCCCTAATCAGTCTTTGTCTTTCCAAATACATTCTGTCCCTCAGGATTCCCTTCAACTGCAATGCACCCCCCCCCCCCCACACCGCCCCCAATGATATCAGACTCACTGGGCTATAACTCCCTGGCTTTCCATGCCACCTTTCCTCAATAGTGGCACCATGTTAGCCAACCTGCTGCCTTCCAGCACCTCATTGTGACTATCGATGATAAAAATATCTCAGCAATGGGCCCAGCAATCACTTCTAGCTTCCCACAGAGTTCAAGCGTACACCTGATCAGGTCCTGGGGATTTACCCACATTTATGTGTTTTAAGACATCCAGCACCTTTTCCTCTGTAATGTGGACATTTTTCAAGATGTCACTGTTTATTTCCCCACATTCTATTTCTTCCATGCCCTTCTCCACAGTAAACACTGACACAAATACTCCTTTAATGTCCCCCTCCCATCTCTTGCAGTTTGATACATAGGCTGCTTTGCTGATCTTTGAAGTGCCCTATCCTCTCCCCAGTTACCATTTTGTCCTTAATGCTTTTTTTGCAGAATCATTTTGGATTCTCCTTAACCCCATTTGCCAAATGTACCTCATGCCCCCTTTTTGCCCTCCTGATTTCCCTCTTAAGTATACTCCTACTGCCCTTATACTTGAAGAATTCACTCAATCTCTACTGTCTATACCTGACGTATGCTTCCTTCTCTTTATTGAGCAAACCCTCAAGTTCTCGAGTCATCCAGCATTCCCCACACCTCCCAGCCTTGCCTTTCATCCCAATAGGAACATACTGTCTCATTATCTCATTTTTCAAGGCTACTCATTTTCCAACCATCCCTTTACCTGCAAAAATCCGCACATAATCACATTTTCAAAGTTCTTCCCTCATCCTGCCAAAATTGTCCTTTATCCAATTTCGAACTTTAACAGTTAGATCCTGTCTATCCTTTGCCAGTACTATTTTAAAACTAATCGAATTATGGTCACTGGCACCAAAGTGCTCCCCCACTGACACCTGCCCTGCCTTATTTCCCAAGGGAAGGTCAAGCTTTGCACCTTCTCTAGTAGGTACATCCACATACTGAATCAGAAAATCTTCTTGTACACACTTAACAAATTCCACTCCTTGGGTGCTCCGGTTTCCTCCCATAGTCCAAAGATGTGCAGGTTAGGTGAATTGGCAACGCGAAGTTGCCTGTAGTGTCAGGTGAAGGGGTAAATGTAAGGGAATGGGTCTGGGTGGGTTGCTCTTCAGAGGATCGGTGTGGACTCGTTGGGCCAAATGTCCTGTATTCCACAGTGTAAGTAAATCTAATTTAATCTAACCTTATCTAATCTAATCTAAACCCTTAGCACTATGCCAGTTCCAGTCTACATTTAGAATGTTAAAATTCCCTACCATAACACACTATTATTCTTATAGATAACTGAGATCTCTTTACAAATTTGTTACTCAATTCCCTGCTGATTATGTGGAGCTCCAAGGTACAATCCCAAAAAGGTAATAGTCCCTTTCTTATTTCTCACTTCCACCCAAATGAATTCCCGGATGTATTCCCAGGAATATCCTCCGTAATTATAGTCATAATGTTATCCCTTATCAAAAATGACACTCCTCCTCCTCACCTGCCTCCCTTTCTATCCTTCCTGTAGCATTTGTATCTTGGAACATGAAGCTGCCAGTCCTTCCCATCCTTGAGCGACGTTTCTGCAATTGCTCTGATATCCCAGACCCATGTTCCTAACCATGCCCTGAGTTCATCTGCCTTCCCTGCTAGGTCTCTTGCATTGATGAAAATACAGTTTGATTTATCAGTCCTACGTTGTTCTCTGCTTTGTTCCTGCCTGCCCTGACTGTTTGACTTGCTCCTTTTCCCAACTGTACCAGTGTCAGATTGATCTCTTTCCTCACTCTCGCCCTGGGTCCCATCCCCTTGCCCACCTTATTAATTTAATTCCTCCCAAGCAGTTGCAGCAATCTCCCTGCCAGTATATTAGTCCCTTTTGAATTCAGGTGCAATTCATCCCTCTTATATGGGTCACTTCAGCCCTAGAAGAGCTTCCAATGATCTAAAATGTGAATCTTTCTCCCACACACAAGCTCCTTGGCTACACATTAATCTCGGACACCACCTTCCCTCTCCTTCCTAGACCGCTCCATCTCCATCAACAGTGTCCGACTCAACACTGACATCTTCTACAAACCCACCGGCTCCCACAGCTAAACAAGGACAGAATCCCCCTGATCTTCACGTTCCACCCCACCAACCTCCGGATACATTTCGTCATCCTCCGCCACCTACAAATGGACCCCAGCACCACAGAGATATTTCCCTCCACACACTTATTTGTATTCTGTAAAGACCATTCCCTTGTCAAGTCCACACCCCACACCCCACCAACCCACCCTCCCCTCCTGGCACCTTCCTCTGTCACCACAGGAATTGCAAAACCTGTGCCCCGATCTCCCTCTCACTTCCCAAATGCCCCAAAGCAGCCTTCCACATCCAACAGAGCTTTCGCTGCACTTCCGCACACGTCATTTACTGTATCCGTTGCTCCCGATGCAGTCTCCTTTACATTGGGGATACAGGTCGCCTACTTGCTGAGTGCTTCAGAGAACATCTCCAGGACACCCGCACCAACCAACCCCACCACTGTGGCTCAAAACCTCTCAACTCCTCCCCCTCCCCCTCCTCCTCCTCCTCCCCCCCCACCCCCTCCCCGCCCCCGACTCCCACTCCGCTGAGGACATGCAGTTCCTGGTCCTCCTCTATCACTAAACCCTAACCACTCGTCTCGTGGAGAAAGAATGCCTCACATTCTACCTTGGGACATTGCAACCACACACTATCAATGTGGATTTCACCAGTTTCCTCACTTCTCCTCCCCCTCACCATCCCCCCAATCCCAGCCCCAACCTTCCAAATCAGCACCACCATCATGACCTGTCCGATCTGTCAATCTTCCTTCCCACCTATCCACTCCACCCTCCCCCCGACCTTTCACCTTTACCCCCAACTCCATCCATCTAATGCACTCTCATCTACCTTTCCCCAGGCCCACCCCCCCTCCCATTTATCTCTCCATCCCCTTGGCTCACAGCCTCATTCCTGATGAAGGGCCTTTTCCTAAAATGGTGATTCTCCTGCTGCTCAAATGCTGCCTGACCTGTTGTGCTTTTCCAGCACCACGTTCTCGACTCTGATCTCCAACATCTGCGGTCTTCACTTTTTCCTAGACGTTCATCTGCTTGATCCTCCTATTCCGAGCCTCACTAGCTCACAGCATCGGGAGTAATCCAGATATTACTACCCTCGAGGACCTCCTTTTAAAATTCCTGCCTAACTTTCTCTCTCCTCTCTTCAGCATATCATCCATTTTCCTTCCTGTGTCATTTGTTCCAGTGTGCACAGTGACCTGCTGCTGGTCCCACTGCCCTTTGAGAATATTCTGCCTTGATCCTGGAAACAGGGAGACAACACACCATTCTGATTTCTCACTGTCGGCCGCAGAAACATCTGTCTGTGCCTCTGACTAGAGAGTCCCCTCTCACAATCGATCGCTTGGTACCTGACATACCCCTTGTAACATTACAGCCTGTCTCGGTCCCAGAAACTTGGCTGTTCATGCTGCATTCTCCTGAAAGGCAATCACCCCCTACATTTTCCAAAACAACATACTTGTTTGAGATGGGGTTAACCACAGGAGACTCCTGCACGACCTGCCTCCCTCTCCTACTTTTCCTGGTTTTTCTCCCTTTCTTAAAACTACCATCCGTCAGATGCCCCTAGTTCCTGTAAATTCCTCCTTGCCTCAAACTGACGCTCCAAATGATCGATGCGATCTGATAGGATTCAGAACTAAACATACTTACTGCTGACATAATCATCAGAATTAAGGAAACTGTCCCTAATCTCCAACAGCTGACAGGAAGAGCACATCATTCTACTCAAGGCCATCTTTGTACCTTAACAACCTACAGAAAATAGCATAGTCTTATGCACTAAAAAAAATAGTAATCCAGTCGAACTTAATATCTATGTTTCATATTTTTAAATTTTAATCAAAGGACAGATCTCAAAAAAAACACTCACCATTAAAAATGACAGCAATATTACACTTAAAAACCAGGCACTTATCTGCTCCTGTGCTGTGTGCTCTCCAACATAGGTTCCTCGAATGTCAGCTGTGAATTTCGCTGTTTGTCAATTTTTCTTCAACACACTCCAATATCCGGAAACACTTGAACTCAAACAGCAAAGGCAGTAACTGTGCAGATTCACTGCTGTGTCAGTTCGCAGTGTCAGTTTCTTTCTCTCTGTCTCTCTCTCTCTCCCTCTCCGTTTCTCTCCCAGACCATGTGGTCACTACCTTTGTTCACTTCCTCCTTTTTAAAGAGCCATTGTTTTGATCTTTTCTTCCAAAACAATGCAACAGCTTAAAAACAGTAATTACTGCTTGTGGAATTCGAGGAACTCACTTCCAACACGTAAAATACTCCAAAAGCGAGCAGTTTTTACAGCCAAAACTTTTCCCATCCTCCATCTTGGATTACCCAAATCCTGATAGCTTTTACTCCATCTCCATGTCAATCCTTATCACTCATTAATTGGTTCTCCCTGTTTCAGTTTGCTTACTTGTCTTCTAATCCTGACCAGTGTAGGGCAGAAATGTTCAATTTTGTTTTTCTTTTAGCAACATTTTGGTTTTGTTCAGTTCTATAACAATAATTCACTATCTTCTTTTTAATGTCCTTTCCACTTCTCTAACAACTATATTTATTGCCTTCAGTTGTGAAGAATATTTGTCCCTATTCTCGTAGAAACTGAGCTCATCTTGTACCAAACTGGTTGAATGTCAGACAGATCGGGGAGTTAGGCATCATTCACCCCAGACTTACACTGACAAGGAAAGCCCAGACTTCAGTCAGGTTTTCTCTTGTTTCTCACCAGCTATTCCTTAAGATACTGAAACTTGACTGTCCTCCAGTCCATTTCTGGAGTTCTTAATCCATGAACCTTCAACCTTCAATAGGGCCAATGGTGAAATACCACAGTGGGGGTGATCCCTTCAAAAATGAACTAACTTGTGTCAGAGATGCTAAAATGGCTCAATATAGCTAATGCAAAACTAATTTATTTGACTTTTATCCAAAATATTAAACCTGTCTCACACAGGTTAATTAACCTGAGCATAAACAGACTCAGTGAACATGGCTTGGGCCTGGATGTGGTTAACAGCACAATCTCATTGCTGCAGTTCCTTATGAACACGTCGGTGTCTCAGCAGGTTGAATGAGCGAGCAAACCCTTCTTACACACAGAGCAGGTGAATGGCCTCTCCCTGGTGTGAACTCACTGATGTTTGATGTCAGATGATTGACTGAACCTGGTCCTGCAGTGAGAGCCCCAGAAAGGTTTCTCATCATTGTGAACATGTTGATGGAACATCAGTTTCCTGGAACCTTTAAAGCACTTCCCACAGTCTGGACATTTAAAAGGCCTAGTCTCAGTGTGAACTCACTGGCCTCCCAGTAGGGCAGAAGAGTGAGTAAATCCCTCCCTAAACACGGCGCAATGAAATGGTCTCACGCTTGTGTGAACTCACCGGTGTTTTTGCACATAGGATATGGTACAGGATACCTTCTCATTCGGCTCAGAGGAACAGTCTGAGTTTGCCGATATATCTGCAGCTGGATGACTGAATGAACGCCTTGCTGCAGTCAGAGCAGGTTCTCAGCCTCTACCCAGTGTGATCTCGCTGGTGTGTAGTGAGTTGAAATAATTGTCTGAACTTAATGCCGCAGTGAGAACTCCTGAATGGTCTCTCCTCTGTTCGAATACGTCAATCAGTTGCCCAGAATTTCTATGGCATTTTCCAAAGTCTTGTGATTTAAAAAGCTCTTTTATCTGGGTGAACTCTATGGTCTGCCTGCAGTTGAGAAGACTGAGTGAATCCCTTCCCACACTTGGAGCAGATGAATGGCCTTTCCTCAGTGTGAGTGCATTGCTGAATTTCCAGTTGAGGTGGGGATTTGAATCCTCCTTCACTGTCCTCATATTCCTATCCTTTCTCCCCAGCTTGACTGTGATTATATTTTGACAGTTCAGATGATTTCATCCACACACAGGACAGGTGCACAGTTCCTCGTCACTTGATGTTTTTTCCTTCCAAGTTCAGAATTGAACAATATTCCAAACATAAAATAAAAATCAATCTTTCCAATTCTAATATGATACCTGGTTCTGTTTCCTGACCACAGAGTGTCCCCTTCACATAATCTATGAAGCTAATTAAAGAGAAGCAAAGTGAGTGAGAAGACCACAATCTGACTGAATGGTCATCCCTGAGACCTGGCTGCAGGATGAAGTTCTAGGACATTCCTGAAGAGGGCGCGCGATATCTCCCCCGCCCCCCAAAAGACACCGGTGCGCAGGCGCTGGATTGAACACGTTGGAGCATGCGCAAATTGACTGAAGGCCCCTTTTTAAGTATCCAGGTTATGGCGGGGAGAGGGTGGTCCCGGAGGAATAATAGAGCCAGTGGTGGGAGAGGTGGTGCGATCTGTCTTCGTAATATCCAGTAAAGGTCCCGCGAACCGAATAAGAATGAGCGGGTCCCGCGGTTTCAGCCCTGAGTTTAATTTCCGGGACCTGGCCGTGGCCACCATTTTGTTTGGGGCCAGGCGCATGCGCCGTTATACTGGTGACGCAAAGGGGGTGGGCGGGGCCTACGGTCCCAGTGACGGAGACAATGGAGACAATGGAGATGGGGAGGGGCCTGTGGGACTGACCCAGGAGGAGGGAGAGCCTGGGGGCGGGGACAGGCTTCACAGATCAGGGGGAGGGGGGGACAGGGATTCACAGATCAGGGGGAGGGGGTGGGGGACAGGCATTCACAGATCTGGGGGAGGGGGGGGACAGGCATTCACAGATCTGGGGGAGGGGGTGGGGGACAGGCATTCACAGATCTGGGGGAGGGGGTGGGGGACAGGCATTCACAGATCTGGGGGAGGGGGGGGACAGGCATTCACAGATCAGGGGGAGGGGGGGACAGGCATTCACAGATCTGGGGGAGGGGGTGGGGGACAGGCATTCACAGATCTGGGGGAGGGGGGGGACAGGCATTCACAGATCTGGGGGAGGGGGGGGACAGGCATTCACAGATCTGGGGGAGGGGCGGGACAGGCATTCACAGATCTGGGGGAGGGGGGGGACAGGCATTCACAGATCTGGGGGAGGGGGGGACAGGCATTCACAGATCTGGGGGAGGGGGTGGGGGACAGGCATTCACAGATCTGGGGGAGGGGGTGGGGGACAGGCATTCACAGCTCTGGGGGAGGGGGGGACAGGCATTCACAGATCTGGGGGAGGGGGGGACAGGCATTCACAGCTCTGGGGAAGGGGGTGGGGGACAGGCATTCACAGATCTAGGGGAGGGGGTGGGGGACAGGGATTCACAGATCTGGGGGGGGGGACAGGCAGTCACAGCTCTGGGGGGGACAGGCATTCACAAATCTGGGGGGGGGGAGACAAGTATTCACTGCTCTGGGGGAGGGAGGGGGCTAGGCATTCATAGCTCTGGGGTTGGGGGGGACAGGCATTCACAGCTCGGGGGGTGGGGGGACAGGCATTCACAGCTCTGGGGGAGGGGGAACAGGACAGGGACAAATAATTCACCAATACTGGAATGGTCTGAACTTCTCTCCTGTATTGACAGTGATCACTTTTATAAACTTCTTTTACAGGGCATCAGGAGAGAGCTAGAGAAAGGAAACTCAAACCAAACCAAAAACAGTCAAAATCTGATACGACACAATTAATCAGGAACTGAATGCTATCGGTCTTTGAACTTGAAAGCAGAAGTGTTACAACCAGATGATCAGCCTAGAAAAAGCTTTGCACCATTCGCAGCAGACAGGACCTGGACAGCATAGAGTTACAGAGATCTACAGAACAGAATAAGATCCTTGAGCCCTTCTACAATTTAAACCAAACACACAGAAAAACTCACCTTGCCTCGTAATATGTTAAGGTATGAGAGACAGAGGACTCCTAAATTCCACTATTTAAAGAAAATTATCAATTTTATTCTTTAGCCCTAAAAGTGAATATGAAACATTAAACAAAAATGAACATTTTTATTGGGGAAAATGAAATTATGATGCGATCAGGCAGGAGTTGGGAAGTACAAACTGAGAGCAATTGTTCCACAGATAGGGCACAGCAGACATGTGGCGACTATTTAAGGAGCAGTTGTTGCAAGTGATGCACCAAGTTGTTCCTGTGAGACAGGTACGAAGGGGTAAGATTAAGGAACCTTGGATGACGAGAACAGAGGAACGTCTCGGCAAAAGGTAGAGGGCAGCTTAGGTTAGGTGGAGGAAGCAAGGATATAGCACAGTTTTAGATTATTACAGGCGAGTTAGAAAGGAGCTCAGTAAATGGACTGAGGAGAGCCAGGAGGGGGCACGAAAAAGGCTTGGCAAGAAGGATTAGGGAGAATCCAAAGGCATTTTACTCCTACGTGAGGAACAGAGAATGATCAGGGAGAAGGTAGGGCCAATCAGGGATAGCGTAGAGAACTTGTGCTTGGAATCTGAGCAGATAGGGGAAGCCCTAAATGAGTTTTTTTGCTTTGGTTTTCACTAAGGAAAGGAACCTTGTTGTGAATGAGAACTTTGAGGAGCTGGGATACAGGCTGGAACCGATCAAGATTGATGAGGTTGATGTGCTGGAAATTTTGGCAAACATTAAGATTGATAAGTCCCCAGGACCAGACCAGATTTATCGTAGGTTACTCTGGGAAGCAAGAAAGGAGGTTGCTAAGCTGCTGGTGAAGATTTTTGCATCCTCACTCTCCACAGGAGTCATACAGAAGGATTTTTTTTTGAGTGCGAGCAGCAGCTAAGGTAAGACTTTGTTTTAAAAGTACTTACCGGTAGCGGGCAGCGGTGTTTTTTTTTCACTCTCTCTTCACAGAAAGAGCGGGAGCAGCAGGGGGAAGTGACGACGACCAGAGAGGCAGCCGAGACCCGGAAGCAGGTAGAGCGTAAGCTTACCTGGGTAGGTTTGTTTCCCCTTTACAAGCGCGCAGCCGAAGAACCCGAGGCACTACGGAGGTAGTGCCTCCCACCCGCTCTCCTCCTCTAACCTAATAATAAGATCCGTTGTGGGAAGGAGGTAAGTGCTGAATTTTGCTTGTTGTATTCTTTAGACCCAGTTTTGTTTTAAAATAAAGGTTAGCTTTAGAGGGATGGCAGTGAAGGCAGTGCAATGTTCCTCCTGCAACATGTATGAAGTGAGGGATGCCATGGACGTCCCTGCTGATTACACTTGCAGGAAGTGCACCCATCTCCAGCTCCTCCAAGACTGTGTTAGGGAACTGGAGCTGGAGTTGGATGAACTTCGGATCATTCGGGAGGCAGAGGGGGTCATAGATCGGAGCTATAGGGAAGTAGTAACTCCAAAGATGGCAGATAGATGGGTGACAGTGAGGGGGACAGGGAGGAAGCAGCCAGTGCAGGGACCCCCTGCGACCGTTCCCCTCAAGAACAAGTATACCGTTTTGGATACTTGTGGGGGGGGGACTTACCAGGGGTAAGTGACGGGGCTCAGGCCTCTGGCACGGAGCCTGTCCCCGCTACTCAGAAGGAAAGGGTGGAGAAGAGCAGAGCAATAATAATTGGGGACTCGATAGTTCGGGGCACAGATAGGCGGTTTTGTGGGAACGAGAGAGACTCACGTTTGGTATATTGCCTCCCAGGTGCAAGGGTACATGATGTTTCTGATCGTATTTTCCGGGTCCTTAAGGGGGAGGGGGAGCAGCCTGAAGTCGTGGTCCATATTGGCACCAATGACATAGGTAGGAGGAGTGCTGAGGATGTTAGACAGGCTTTTAGGGAGCTAGGTTGGAAGCTCAGAGTTAGAACAAACAGAGTTGTTGTCTCTGGTTTGTTACCCGTGCCATGTGATAGAGAGTCGAGGAATAGGGAGAGAGAACAGTTAAATGCGTGGCTACAGGGATGGTGCAGGAGGGAGGGATTTCGGTACTTGGATAACTGGGGTTCTTTCTGGGGAAGGTGGGACCTCTATAAACAGGATGGTCTGCACCTGAACCTGAGGGGCACCAGTATCCTTGGGGGGAGGTTTGCTAGTGCTCTTGGGGGGGGTTTAAACTAACTCTGCAGGGGCATGGGAACCCAGACTGTAGCTTTAGGGTGCAGGACCTGGAGTGTAGGGAGGTTAGGAATATGGCATCAATCTTAAAGGAGGGTGCCTGTAAACAGAAGAATGGCTTGAAGTGTGTATACTTTAATGCCAGAAGTATACGAAATAAGGTAGGTGAACTCGCAGCGTGGGTTGGTACCTGGGACTTCGATGTTGTGGCTATTACGGAGACATGGCTAGATCAGGGACAGGATTGGCTGTTGCAGGTTCCAGGGTTTAAATGTTTTAGTAGGGTCAGAGATGGGGGTAAAAGAGGGGGGGTGTGTGGCTTTGCTTGTCAAAGATAGTATTACAGCGGTGGAAAGGAAGATGGACGAAGATTTGCCATCTGAGGTAGTTTGGGTTGAGGTTAGGAATAGGAGAGGTGAGGTCACCCTGTTAGGAGTCTTTTACAGGCCTCCTAATAGTCCTAGAATCGTTGAAGAAAGGATTGCGAAGATGATTCAGGAGAAGAGTGACAGTAATAGGGTGGTTGTTATGGGGGACTTTAACTTTCCTGATATTGATTGGGAAAGCTATAGCTCAAGTTCGTTAGATGGGTCAGTGTTTGTGCAATGTGTGCAGGAGAGTTTCCTGACACAATATGTAGATAAGCCAACAAGAGGTGAGGCCATACTGGATTTGGTTCTGGGTAACGAACCAGGCCAGGTATTAGAACTAGAGGTAGGTGAGCACTTTGGGGACAGTGACCACAATTCGGTGATTTTTACTCTAGTGATGGAGAGGGATAAGTGTGTACTACAGGGCAAGAGTTATAGCTGGGGGCAGGGAAATTATGATGCGGTGAGGCATGACTTAGGATGTGTGGATTGGAAAAGTAGATTCCAAGGCAAGAGCGTAATTGATATGTGGAACTTGTTCAAGGAGCAACTATTGAGTGTCCTTGATAAGTACGTACCTATCAGGCGGGGAGGAAAGGGTTGTGTGAGGGAGCCGTGGTTTAATAAGGAGTTGGAATCCCTTGTTAAATGGAAGAGGGCGGCCTTTGTAAAGATGAGGTGTGAAGGTTCAATCGGGGCGATTGAGAGTTATAAGGTAGCCCGGAAGGACCTGAAGAGAGAGCTAAGAGCAGCAAGGAGGGGACATGAAAGGTCCTTAGTTGGTAGGATTAGGGAAAACCCTAAGGCTTTCTATAGGTATGTTAGGAATAAAAGAATGACTAGGGTAGGAATAGGTCCAATCAAGGATAGTAATGGGAAGTTGCGTGTGGAGGCTGAAGAGATTGGGGAGGCACTAAATGAATACTTTTCATCAGTATTCACTCAGGAACAGGACATTGTTGTCGATATGAATACTGAGGCACGAATAAGTAGAATGGATGGCTTTGAGATATGTAGAGAAGAGGTGTTGGAAATTCTGGAAAGGGTGAAAATAGATAAGTCCCCTGGGCCTGATGGCATTTATCCTAGGAATCTCTGGGAAGCAAGGGAGGAGATTGCAGAGCCATTGGCCTTGATTTTTGTGTCCTCTTTGTCTACAGGAGTAGTGCCAGAGGACTGGAGGCTAGCAAACGTGGTTCCCTTGTTCAAGAAGGGGAGTAGGGATAATCCTAGTAACTATAGGCCAGTGAGTCTCACTTCTGTTGTGGGCAAAGTCTTAGAGAGAATTGTAAGGGATAGGATTTATGCACATCTGGATAAGAATAATGTGATCAAGGATAGTCAGCATGGTTTTGTGAAGGGCAGGTCGTGCCTCACAAACCGTATTGAATTCTTTGAGAAGGTGACTAAGGAGGTAGATGAGGGGAAAGCGGTAGATGTGGTATATATGGATTTTAGTAAGGCGTTTGATAAGGTCCCCCATGGTAGGCTACTGCAGAAAATACAGAGATATGGCATTGAGGGTGAGTTGGAGGTTTGGATTAGGAATTGGCTGGCTGGAAGAAGACAGAGGGTAGTAGTTGATGGCAAAGGTTCATCTTGGAGTGCCGTCACTAGCGGTGTTCCGCAAGGATCTGTTTTGGGACCATTGCTGTTTGTCATTTTTATAAATGACCTGGAGGAGGGGTTAGAAGGTTGGGTGAGCAAGTTTGCGGATGATACGAAAGTCGGAGGAGTTGTAGACAGTGAGGAAGGATATGGCAGGTTACAGCGGGATATAGATAAGCTGCAGAGCTGGGCAGAAAGGTGGCAAATGGAGTTCAATGTAGCTAAGTGTGAGGTGATTCACTTTGGTAGAGTAACAAAAAGATGGGGTACTGGGCTAATGGTTGGATACTTGGTAGTGTGGAAGAGCAGAGGGATCTTGGTGTCCATGTACACAGATCTCTGAAAGTTGCCACCCAGGTAAATAGTGCAGTGAAAAAGGCATATGGCGTACTGGCTTTTATTGGTAGAGGAATTGAGTTCCGGAGTCCTGAGGTCATGCTGCAGTTGTATAAGACTCTGGTGCGGCCACATCTGGAATATTGTGTGCAGTTTTGGTCGCCATACTATAGGAAGGATGTGGAGGCACTGGAACGGGTGCAGAGGAGGTTTACCAGGATGTTGCCTGGTATGGTAGGAAGATCGTATGAGGAAAGGCTGAGGCACTTGGGGTTGTTTTCATTGGAGAAAAGAAGGTTTAGGGGTGACTTGATAGAGGTGTACAAGATGATTAGGGGGTTAGATAGGGTTGACAGTGAGAACCTTTTTCCACGTATGGAGTCAGCTATTACAAGGGGGCATATCTTTAAATTAAGGGGGGGTAGATATAGGACTGATGTTAGGGGTAGGTTCTTCACTCAGCGAGTCGTAAATTCATGGAATGCCCTGCCAGTAGCAGTGGTGGACTCTCCCTCTTTATGGGTATTTAAGCGGGCATTGGATAGGTATATGGAGGATAGTGGGTTAGTGTAGGTTAGGTGGGCTTTGATCGGCGCAACATCGAGGGCCGAAGGGCCTGTACTGCGCTGTATTCTTCTATGTTCTATGTTATTGCTAGGAGGCCAATGTTGTTCCCCTTTTCAAGAAGGGTAATAGGGAAATCCCTGGCAATTACAGACCAGTCAGTCTTATGTTTGTGGTCAGCAAGGTTTTGGAAAGAATTCTGAGGGATAGGATTTATGACTATTTGGAAAAGCATAGCATGATTAAAGGCAGTCAGCATGGCTTTGTGAGGGGAAGGTCATGCCTCATAAATCTTATTGAGTTCTTTGAGGAAGTGACAGGATAGATCGATGAAGAGGATATGGTGTATGAGGACTTCAGCAAGGCATTTGATAAGGTGGTCTCATCCATAAAGTCAGGAGGTATGGGTTACAGGGAGATTTGGCAATTTGGATTCAGAATTGGTTAGCTGACAGAAGGCAAGATGGAAAGTTCTGCCTGGAGATCAGTCTTAAGTGGTGTCCCACAGGGCTCTCTTCTTGGGTCTCTGCTCTTTATAGTTTTTATAAATGACTTGGATGAGGGGTGGGTTAGTAAAGTTGGAGATGACACAAAGGTTGGAGGTGCCGTTGATAGTATCGAGAGCTATTGCAGGCTGCAGCGCAACATAGGCAGGGTGCAGAGCTGGGCTGTGAAATGGCAGATGGAATTCAACCTGGATAAATGCGAAATGATGCAATTTGAAAGGTCGAACTCGAATGCTGAATATAGGATTAAAGACAGGATTGTTGGCAATGTGGAGGAGCAGAGGGATCTTGGTGTTCAAGTACATAGTTCCCGCAGATTTTCCACCCAAGTGGATAGGGTTATTAAGAAAGCATATGGTGATTTGGCTTTCATTAACAGGGGGATCAAGTTTAAGAGCCGTGAGGTTTTGATACAACTCTACAAGTCCCTGGTGAGACCACACTTGGAATATTGTGTCCAGTTCTGGTTGCCCTACTGTAGGAAAGATACAGAGGCTTTGGGGAGGGTGCAAAGAAGGTTTGCTGGGATGCTGCCTGGACTGAAAGGCTTGCCTTATGAAGAGAGATTGAAGAAGCTCAGACTTTTCTCTCTGGAGAGAAGGAGGAAGAGAGGAGACCTGATTGGAGATCTCCCTGGGTCATCTTTGGACTTCTGCTGCAAGGGTAAAAAAAGTACCGTTGATCGAGAGTGTTTTGGATGGCAGTCTCTCTCTCTCTCTCTCTCTCTCTCTCTTTGGGTTTTAGTAAACTGGGGCATAATTTAAACAGATTGGCTGAATTCAAATTGTGGTCAAAATACTGAGGTATCTAATTTACAACCAAATGTTGCATATTTTCAATTTTCCAGAACACTCTGAGACTGCTAGTCAGTCACACAGCAGTTGCTCTCACTGCCAAAACAGCCTTCACTCTCCCTTAAAGGTACAGTATACACCTTCAACTTCATAACAACATCTTCAATATTTGGAGAGTTTCTCCTTCTGTCACCCTTACAGACAGTAAGTTCCCATTTCCCACTACCCTGGGGCTATGCTTGTGTGTGTGCAAGGCTTGAACTGATCACACAACCTGGAGACAAGCAACAACACCAGTACCACAGGGAAACCATGTAAACATGGGGATTGTGGAAAGGCATTCAAATACTCATTCCTGTTGGAAATTCATCCGCACAGTCACTCTGGAGAGAAGCCATTCTCCTGCACTCAGTTTGGGAAAGGATTCACTCAGTCAACAGCTCTGCTGACACACCAGCTATTTCACACAAGTGAGAGACCATTCACCTGTTGTCTCTGTGAGAAAGGATTCACTCAGAGTGACTGGTAGATCAGGTTCATACTGGGGAGAAGCTATTCATTCCCCTGCTCCATTTGAGAGAGGGATTTACTCAACTGTCACAGCGACTGATCCATCAACATGTTCAAACTGCGGAAAGAATATTCATCTGCCGTGTGGGAGAAAGGGTTCCTGAATACATCTAACCTTCTGACCCATCAGTGAGTTCACACTGTGTCAAGGCCATTCACCTGCCCTGTGTGAGAGAAAGGATTCACAACTTCATCCAACTTCTGACACATCAGCAGATTCACACCTGGGAGTGACCTGTTCAACCAGTGCAAGTGGATTTAGTCAGCTCACACACCAGCAAGTCCACATGTGACTGCAGAGGTTGGAATATTCCATTACTCCTGTTGCTCGTGACATCCAGCATCGAATCAGGTATGTCCTGACAGTTAGGGTTTGTTTCTGCTGAAGTTACTTCCTTATCACGAGAGTAGAGTTGAAGATTCTTGTCATTGTAGCTGACAGCGATCTTCGGGGTATAGTGACCCTTTAAAACCAGCTCTCTGTGATTATTCTGTAAAATTCAGAAAAATTACACAGGCAATTAGTGTGCAATTAGTATTGAATTTCTGCTTCAAATGGAACTTGCTCCCTGTGATAAGAACTGAAATTTGATATCTGAAAGGTCCCCGGCATTAAAATCTCCAGTAAGAAAGTGCTGATGAATCCTTGCTGACAATTCTTACTGAATCCTTCCTGACAATTCTTACTGAATCCTTGCTGACAATTCTTACTGAATCCTTGCTGACAATTCTTACTGAATCCTTGCTGACAATTCTTACTGAATCCTTCCTGACGATTCTTACTGAATCCTTCCTGACAATTCTTACTGAATCCTTGCTGACAATTCTTACTGAATCCTTCCTGACGATTCTTACTGAATCCTTCCTGACGATTCTTACTGACTTGAACATTCCACACATGGCCCTACTTTCCTACCAGGAAGAATGGGAATCAAAGTTTATGTCAAAACTGAGGCGATTGGTGTCAGGGACTGTGGGACCGCAATCTCCCCTTGTCTGATATAAACCAACCCCAGAGTCAGTGACACCATTCTCTTCCTGTCTGATATAATCCAGCCCCACACACACTGACACCAATCTCCCCCTGTCTGATATAAACCAACTAGGTAAAAACAAGGACTGCAGATGCTGAAAACCAGAGTCTAGATTATAGTGCTGCTGGAAAAGCACAGGTAGCGTTGATATAAACCACCTCCACTGTCAGTGATACCAATCTCGCCCTGTCTAAGATAAACCAGCCCCACAGACAATGACACCAATCTCCCCCTGTCTGACATAAACCAGGACCGCAGTCCCTGACACCAATCTCCCCCTGCCTGATATAATCCAGACCCACAGTCACTGACACCAACCTCCCCCTGTCTGATATAAACCAGCCCCACACTCACTGACACCAATCACCCCCAGTCTGATATAAACCAGCCCCACAGTCCCTGACACCAATCACCCCCTGCCTGATATAATCCAGACCCACAGTCACTGACACCAATCTCCCCCTGTCTGATATAAACCAGCCCCACACTCACTGACATCAATCACCCCCAGTCTGATATAAACCAGCCCCACAGTCCCTGAGACCAATCTCCCCCTGTCTGATATAAACCAGCCCCACACTCACTGACATCAATCACCCCCAGTCTGATATAAACCAGCCTCACAGTCACTGACACCAATCTCCCCCTGTCTGATATAAACCAGCCCCACAGTCACTGACACCAATCTCCCCCTGTCTGATATAAACCAGCCCCACAGTCACTGACACCAATCTCCCCTTGTCTGATATAAACCAACCCCAGAATCAGTTACAACAATCTCTTCCTGTCTGATATAATCCAGCCCCAAACACACTGACACCAATCTCTGCCTGTCTGATATTAACCAACTCGGTAAAAACAAGGACTGCAGATGCTGGAAACCAGAGTCTAGATTATCGTGCTGCTGGAAAAGCACAGGTAGTGTTGATATAAACTAACTCCACAGTCACTGATGCCAGTCTCCTCCTGTCTGATATAAACCAGTGGCTGTGGGTCCCGTTTATATTAGACAGGGGGAGATTGGTGTCAGGGACTTTGGGCCTGGTTTATTTCAGACAGGGGGAGATTGGTGTCAGGGACTGATGGGTCTGGTATATGTCAGACAGGGGGAGGTTGGCATCCGAGACTGTGGTGCTCGTTTATATCAGACAGGGGGAGATTGGCATCAGAGACTGTGGTGCTGGTTTATATCAGACAGGGGAGATTGGCATCAGAGACTGTGGGTCTGGTTTATATCAGACAGGAGGAGTTTGGTTTAGTGGTGCTCGAAGAGCACAGCAGTTCAGGCAGCATCCAATGAGCAGCGAAATTGACGTTTCGGGCAAAAGTCCTGATGAAGGGGTTTTGCCCGAAACATCGATTTCGCTGCTCGTTGGATGCTGCCTGAACTGCTGTGCGCTTCCAGCACCACTAATTCAGTATTTGGTTTTCAGCATCTGCAGTTAATTTTTTAACCAGGAGGAGATTGGTGTCAGGGCGTGTGGGGTAGGTTTATGTCAGACAGGGGGAGATTGGTGTCCGTGACTGTGGGTCTGGTTTATATCAGACAGGGGGAGATTGGTGTCAGGGACTGAGGGTCTGGTTTATATCAGACAGGGGGAGATTGGTGTCAGGCACTGTGGGACTGGTTTATATCAGACAGGGGGAGATTGGTGTCAGGGACTGTGGGACTGGTTTATATCAGACTGGGGGTGATTGGTGTCAGTAATTGTGGGGCTGGTTTATATCAGACAGGGGGAGATTGGTGTCAGTGACTGTGGGGCTGGTTTATATCAGACAGGGGGAGATTGGTGTCAGTGACTGTGAGGCTGGTTTATATCAGACAGGGGGAGATTTGTGTCAGGGACTGTAAGTCTGGTTTATATCAGACAGGCAGAGATTGGTGTCAGTGACTATGGGGCTGGTTTATATCAGACAAGGGGAGACTGGTGTTAGTGACTGTGTGGCTGGTTTGTATCAGACAGGGGGAGATTGGTGTCAGTGACTGTGGTGCTGGTTTTGATCAGACAAGGGGAGATTGGTGTCATTGACTGTGGGTCTGGTTTATATCAGACAGGGGGAGATTTGTGTCACTGAATGTAGGACTGGTTTATATCAGACAGGGGGAGATTGGTGTCAGGAACTGTGGGGCTGGTTTATATCAGACAGGGGGAGATTGGTGTCAGGAACTGTGGGGCTGGTTTATATCAGACAAAGGGAGATTGGTGTCAGTGACTGTGGGGTTGGTTTATATCAGACAGGGGAAGAATGGTGTCAGTGAGTGTGGGTCTGGTTTATATCAGACAGGGGGAGATTGGTGTCAGTGACTCTGGGGCCGGTTTATATCAGACAGGCAGAGATTGGTGTCCGTGACTGTGGGGTTGGTTTATAGCAGACAAGGGGAGATTGGTGTCAGTGACTCTGGGGCGGGTTTATATCAGACAGGCAGAGATTGGTATCCGTGACTGTGGGGTTGATTTATATCAGACAGGACGAGATTGGTGTCAGTGACTTTGGGGCTGGTTTATATTAGACAGTGGAGATTGGTGTCAGTGACTGTGAGTCTGGTTTATATCAGACAAGGGGAGATTGGTGTCAGGGACTATTGGTGTGGTTTATATTAGACATGGGGAGATTGGTGTCAGTGACTCTTGTGCTGGTTTATATCAGACAGGGGGAGATTGATGTCAGTCATGGTGCGGCTTGTTTATATCAAACAGGGGGAGATTGGTGTCAGGGACTGTGGTGCTGGTTTGTATCAGACAGGGGGAGATTGGTGTCAATGACTATGGGTCTGGTTTATATCAGACAGAGGGAGATTGGTGTCAGTGACTGTGGGGCTGGTTTATATCAGACAGGAGGAGATTGGTGTCAGTGTCTGTGGGGTTGGTTTAAGTCAGATAGGGGGAGATTGATGTCAGGGAATGTTGGTCTGCTTTATGTCAGACAGGGGGAGATTGGTGTCAGCGACTCTGGGTCTGGTTTATATCATACAGTGGGTGACCAGTGTCAGGGATTATGGGGCTGGATTATATCAGACAGGCGGAAATTGGTGTCAGTGACTGTGGAGTTGGTTTATATCAGACAGGACGAGATTGGTGTCAGTGACTTTGGGGCTGGTTTATATTAGACAGTGGAGATTGGTGTCAGTGACTGTGAGTCTGGTTTAGATCAGACAGGGGGAGATTGGTGTCAGTGACTGTGGGGCTGGTTTATATCAGACAGGTGGAGATTGGTGTCAGTGACTGTGGGGCTGGTTTATATCAGACAGGGGGAGTTTGGTGTCTGGGACTGTGGGCCTGGTTTATATCAGACAGGGGGAGATTGGTGTCAGTGACTGTGGGTCTGGTTTATATCAGGCAGGGGGAGATTGGTGTCAGTGACTGTGGGACTGGTTTATATCAGACAGGGGGAGATTGGTGTCATGGACCGTTGGTCAGGTTTATGTCAGACAGGGGGAGATTGGTGTCAGGAACTGTGGGGATGGTTTATATCAGACAAGAGGAGATTGGTGTCAGTGGCTGTGGGGTTGGTTTATATTAGACAGGGGGAGATTGGTGTCAGTGACTGTGGGGCTGGTTTATATCAGACAGGAGGAGATTGGTGTCAGTGTCTGTGGGGCTGGTTTAAGTCAGACAGGGGGAGATTGATGTCAGGGAATGTTGGTCTGCTTTATGTCAGACAGGGGGAGATTGGTGTCAGTGACTGTGGGTCTGCATTGTGTCAGACAGGGGGAGATTGGTGTCAGTGACTGTGTGGCTGGTTTATATCAGACAGGGGGAGATTGGTGTCAGGGACTGTGGTGCTGGTTTTGATCAGACAAGGGGAGATTGGTGTCAGTGACTGTGGGACTGGTTTATGTTAGACAGGGGGAGATTGGTGTCAGTGACTGTGGGGTTGGTTTATATCAGACAGGACGAGATTGGTGTCAGTGACTGTGGGGTTGGTTTATATCAGACAGGCAGAGATTGGTGTCCGTGACTGTGGGGTTGGTTTATATCAGACAGGACGAGATTGGTATCAGTGACTTTGGGACTGGTTTTTATTAGACAGTGGAGATTGGTGTCAGTGACTGTGCGTCTGGCTTATATCAGACAAGGGGAGATTGGTGTCACTGACGGTGGGGCTGGGTTATATCAGCCAGGGGGAGATTGGTGTCAGTGACTATGGGGCTGGTTTATATTAGACAGGGGGAGATTGGTGTCAGGGGCTGTGGGGCTGGTTTATATCAGACAGGCAGAGATTGGTGTCAGTGACTCTTGTGCTGGTTTATATCAGACAGGGGGAGATTGGTGTCAGTGACGGTGCGGCTTGTTTATATCAAACAGGGGGAGATTGGTGTCAGTGACTGTGGGGCTGGTTTATATCAGACAGGTGGAGATTGGTGTCAGTGACTGTGGGGCTGGTTTATATCAGACAGGGGGAGATTGGTGTCAGTGACTGTGGAGCTGGTTTATATTAGACAGGGGGAGATTGGTGTCAGGGACTGTGGTCTGGCTTATGTCAGACAGGGGGAGATTGGTGTCAGTGACTGTGGGGCTGGTTTATATCAGACAGGGAGAGATTGGTGTCACTGACTGTGTGGCTGGTTTATATCAGACAGTGCGAGATTTGTGTCAGTGACTGTGGATCTGGTTTATATCAGACAGGGGAAGATTGGTGACACTGACTGTGGGGCTGGTTTATATCAGACAAGGGGAGATTGGTGTCAGTGACTGTGGGGCAGGTTTATATCAAACAAGGGGAGATTGGTGTCAGGGACTATGGAGCTGGATTAGATCAGACAGGGGGAGATTGGTGTCAGTGACTGTGGGGTGGTTTATATCAGACAGGGGGAGATTGGTTTCAGTGACCGTGGGGTGGTTTATATCAGACAGGCGGAGATTGGTGTCAGTGACTGTAGGTCTGGTTGATATCAGACAGGGGGAGATTGGTGTCAGTGACTGTGGGGTGGTTTATATCAGACAGGGGGAGATTGGTGTCAGTGACCGTGGGGTGGTTTATATCAGACAGGGGGAGATTGGTGTCAGTGACTGTGGGTCTGGTTGATATCAGACAGGGCGAGATTGGTGTCAGTGACTGTGGGTCTGGTTTATGTCAGACAGGGGGAGATTGGTGTCACTGACTGTGGGGCTGGTTTATATCAGACAAGTGGAGATTGGTGTCAGTGACTGTGGGGTAGGTTTATATCAAACAAGGGGAGATTGGTGTCAGTGACTGTGGGATTGGTTTATATCAGACAGGGGGAGATTGGTGTCAGTGACCGTGGGGTGGTTTATATCAGACAGGGGGAGATTGGTGTCAGTAAGTGTGGTGCTGGTTTCTATCAGACAAGGGGAGATTGGTGTCAGGGACTGTGGGATTGGTTTATATCAGACAGGGGGAGATTGGTGTCAGTGAGTGTGGGTCTGGTATATATCAGACAGGGGGAGATTGGTGTCAGGGACAGTGGGGCAGGTTTATATCAAACAAGGGGAGATTGGTGTCAGTGACTGTGGGGCAGGTTTATATCAAACAAGGGGAGATTGGTGTCAGTGACTGTGGGGTGGTTTATATCAGACAGGGGAAGATTGGTGTCAGTGACTCTGGGGCTGATTTATATCAGACAGGGGGAGATTGGTGTCAGTGACAGTGGTGCTGGTTTATGTCAGACAGGGGGAGATTGGTGTCAGTGACTCTGGGGCTGGTTCATATCATACAGGGGGTGACTGGTGTCAGGGACTATGGGGCTGGATCATATCAGATAGGCGGAAATTGGTGTCTGGGACTGAGGGTCTCGTTTCTGTCAAACAGGGGGTGATTGGTGTCAGCGACTTTGGGGCTGGTTTACATCAGACAGGGGGAGATTGGTATCAGGGACTGTGGGTCTGGATTATATCAGACAGGGGGAGATTGGTGTCAGTGGCTCTGGGTCTGGTTTATATCAGACAAGGAGAGATTTGTGTCAGGGACATTTGGTGTGGTTTATATCAGACAGGGGGAGATTGGTGTCAGGGACTGTGGGGCTGGTTTATATCAGACAGGGGGATATTGGTGTCAGTGACTGTGGGGCTGGTTTATATCAGACAGGGGGAGATTGGTGTCAGTGACTGTGGGGCTGGTTGAAATTAGACAGGGGGAGATTGGTGTCAGTGACTTTGGGCTGGTTTATATCAGACAGGGGGAGATTGGTGTCAGTGACTGTGGGGCTGGTTTATATCAGACAGGGAGAGATTGGTGTCAGTGACCGTGGGTCTGGTTTATATCAAACAGGGGGAGATTGGTGTCACTGAATGTAGGACTGGTTTATATCAGACAGGGGGAGATTGGTGTCAGGAACTGTGGGGCTGGTTTATATCAGACAGGGGGAGATTGGTGTCAGGAACTGTGGGGCTGGTTTATATCAGACAAAGGGAGATTGGTGTCAGTGACTGTGGGGTTGGTTTATATCAGACAGGGGAAGAATGGTGTCAGTGAGTGTGGGTCTGGTTTATATCAGACAGGGGGAGATTGGTGTCAGTGACTCTGGGGCCGGTTTATATCAGACAGGCAGAGATTGGTGTCCGTGACTGTGGGGTTGGTTTATAGCAGACAAGGGGAGATTGGTGTCAGTGACTCTGGGGCGGGTTTATATCAGACAGGCAGAGATTGGTATCCGTGACTGTGGGGTTGATTTATATCAGACAGGACGAGATTGGTGTCAGTGACTTTGGGGCTGGTTTATATTAGACAGTGGAGATTGGTGTCAGTGACTGTGCGTCTGGTTTATATCAGACAAGGGGAGATTGGTGTCAGGGACTATTGGTGTGGTTTATATTAGACATGGGGAGATTGGTGTCAGTGACTCTTGTGCTGGTTTATATCAGACAGGGGGAGATTGATGTCAGTCATGGTGCGGCTTGTTTATATCAAACAGGGGGAGATTGGTGTCAGGGACTGTGGTGCTGGTTTGTATCAGACAGGGGGAGATTGGTGTCAGGGACTATTGGTGTGGTTTATATTAGACATGGGGAGATTGGTGTCAGTGACTCTTGTGCTGGTTTATATCAGACAGGGGGAGATTGATGTCAGTCATGGTGCGGCTTGTTTATATCAAACAGGGGGAGATTGGTGTCAATGACTATGGGTCTGGTTTATATCAGACAGAGGGAGATTGGTGTCAGTGACTGTGGGGCTGGTTTATATCAGACAGGAGGAGATTGGTGTCAGTGTCTGTGGGGTTGGTTTAAGTCAGATAGGGGGAGATTGATGTCAGGGAATGTTGGTCTGCTTTATGTCAGACAGGGGGAGATTGGTGTCAGCGACTCTGGGTCTGGTTTATATCATACAGTGGGTGACTAGTGTCAGGGATTATGGGGCTGGATTATATCAGACAGGCGGAAATTGGTGTCAGGGACTGTGGGTCTGGTTTATATCATACAGTGGGTGACTAGTGTCAGGGATTATGGGGCTGGATTATATCAGACAGGCGGAAATTGGTGTCAGTGACTGTGGAGTTGGTTTATATCAGACAGGACGAGATTGGTGTCAGTGACTTTGGGGCTGGTTTATATTAGACAGTGGAGATTGGTGTCAGTGACTGTGAGTCTGGTTTAGATCAGACATGGGGAAATTGGTGTCAGTGACTCTTGTGCTGGTTGATATCAGACAGGGGGAGATTAGTATCAGGGACTGTGGGTCTGGTTTATATCAGACATGGGGAGATTGGTGTCAGTGACGGTGCGGCTTGTTTATATCAAACAGGGGGAGATTGGTTTCAGTGATGGTGGGGCTCGTTTATATCAGACAGGGGGAGATTGGTGTCAGTGACTGTGGGGCTCGTTTATATCAGACAGGGGGAGATTGGTGTCAGTGACTGTGGGTCTGGTTTATATCAGACAGGGGGAGATTGGTGTCAGTGACTGTGGGGTGGTTTAGATCAGACAGGGGGAGATTGGTGTCAGTGAGTGTGGGTCTGGTTTATATCAGACAGGGGGAGATTGGTGTCAGTGACTGTGGTCTGGTTTATATCAGACAGGGGGAGATTGGTGTCACTGACTGTGGGGCTGGTTTATATCAGACAGGGGGAGATTGGTGTCAGTGACTGTGGTGCTGGTTTTGATCAGACAAGGGGAGATTGGTGTCAGTGACTGTGGGTCTGGTTTATATCAGACAGGGGGAGATTGGTGTCAGTGACTGTGGGGCTGGTTTATATCAGACAGGGGGAGATTGGTGTCAGTGACCGTGGGGCTGGTTTAACTCAGACAGGGGGAGATTTGTGTCACTGACTGTGGTGCTGGTTTATATCAGACAGGAGGAGATTGGCGTCAGTGGCTGTGGGGCTGGTTTATATCAGACAGGGGGAGTTTGGTGTCTGGGACTGTGGGCCTGGTTTAGATCAGACAGGGGGAGATTGGTGTCAGGGACTGTGGGTCTGGTTTATATCAGACAGGGGGAGATTGGTGTCAGTGACTGTGGGACTGGTTTATATCAGACAGGGGGAGATTGGTGTCAGTGACTGTGGGACTGGTTTATATCAGACAAGGGGAGATTGGTGTCAGTGACTGTGGGGTTGGTTTATATCAGACAGGCAGAGATTGGTGTCCGTGACTGTAGGGTTGGTTTATATCAGACAGGACGAGATTGGTATCAGTGACTTTGGGACTGGTTTTTATTAGACAGTGGAGATTGGTGTCAGTGACTGTGCGTCTGGCTTATATCAGACAACGGGAGATTGGTGTCACTGACTGTGGGGCTGGGTTATATCAGCCAGGGGGAGATTGGTGTCAGTGACTGTGGGGCTGGTTTATATTAGACAGGGGGAGATTGGTGTCAGGGTCTGTGGGGCTTGTTTATATCAGACAGGCAGAAATTGGTGTCAGTGACTCTTGTGCTGGTTTATATCAGACAGGGGGAGATTGGTGTCAGTGACGGTGCGGCTTGTTTATATCAAACAGGGGGAGATTGGTGTCAGTGACTGTGGGGCTGGTTTATATCAGACAGGTGGAGATTGGTGTCAGTGACTGTGGGGCTGGTTTATATCAGACAGGGGGAGTTTGGTGTCTGGGACTGTGGGCCTGGTTTATATCAGACAGGGGGAGATTGGTGTCAGTGACTGTGGGTCTGGTTTATATCAGGCAGGGGGAGATTGGTGTCAGTGACTGTGGGACTGGTTTATATCAGACAGGGGGAGATTGGTGTCATGGACCGTTGGTCAGGTTTATGTCAGACAGGGGGAGATTGGTGTCAGGAACTGTGGGGATGGTTTATATCAGACAAGAGGAGATTGGTGTCAGTGGCTGTGGGGTTGGTTTATATCAGACAGGCAGAGATTGGTGTCCGTGACTGTGGGGTTGGTTTATATCAGACAGGACGGGATTGGTGTCAGTGACTTTGGGACTGGGTTATATTAGACAGTGGAGATTGGTGTCAGTGACTGTGAGTCTGGTTTATATCAGACAAGGGGAGATTGGTGTCAGGGACTGTGGCGCTGGTTTATATTAGACAGGGGGAGATTGGTGTCAGTGACTGTGGGGCTGGTTTATATCAGACAGGAGGAGATTGGTGTCAGTGTCTGTGGGGCTGGTTTAAGTCAGACAGGGGGAGATTGATGTCAGGGAATGTTGGTCTGCTTTATGTCAGACAGGGGGAGATTGGTGTCAGTGACTGTGGGTCTGCATTGTGTCAGACAGGGGGAGATTGGTGTCAGTGACTGTGTGGCTGGTTTATATCAGACAGGGGGAGATTGGTGTCAGGGACTGTGGTGCTGGTTTTGATCAGACAAGGGGAGATTGGTGTCAGTGACTGTGGGGCTGGTTTATATCAGACAGGGGGAGATTGGTGTCAGTGACTGTGGGTCTGATTTATATCAGACAGGGGGAGATTGGTGTCAGTGACTGTGGGGCTGGTTTATATCAGACAGGGGGAGATTGGTGTCAGTGACCGTGGGGCTGGTTTATATCACGACATGGGGAGATTGGTGTATGGTACTGTGGGCCTGGTTTATATCAGACAGGGGGAGATTGGTGTCAGTGACTGTGTGGCTGGTTTATATCAGACAGGGGGAGATTGGTGTCAGGGACTGTGGTGCTGGTTTTGATCAGACAAGGGGAGATTGGTGTCAGTGACTGTGGGGCTGGTTTACAGTAGACAGGGGGAGATTGATGTCAGTAACTGTGGGGCAGGTTTAACTCAGACAGGGGGAGATTTGTGTCACTGACTGTTGTGCTGGTTCATATCAGACTGGAGGAGATTGGCGTCAGTGGCTGTGGGGCTGGTTTATATCAGACAGGGGGAGTTTGGTGTATGGTACTGTGGGCCTGGTTTATATCAGACAGGGGGAGATTGGTGTCAGTGACTGTGGGTCTGGTTTATATCAGACAGGGGGAGATTGGTGTCAGTGACTGTGGGACTGGTTTATGTTAGACAGGGGGAGATTGGTGTCAGTGACTGTGGGACTGGTTTATATCAGACAGGACGAGATTGGTGTCAGTGACTGTGGGGTTGGTTTATATCAGACAGGCAGAGATTGGTGTCCGTGACTGTAGGGTTGGTTTATATCAGACAGGACGAGATTGGTATCAGTGACTTTGGGACTGGTTTTTATTAGACAGTGGAGATTGGTGTCAGTGACTGTGCGTCTGGCTTATATCAGACAACGGGAGATTGGTGTCACTGACTGTGGGGCTGGGTTATATCAGCCAGGGGGAGATTGGTGTCAGTGACTGTGGGGCTGGTTTATATTAGACAGGGGGAGATTGGTGTCAGGGTCTGTGGGGCTTGTTTATATCAGACAGGCAGAAATTGGTGTCAGTGACTCTTGTGCTGGTTTATATCAGACAGGGGGAGATTGGTGTCAGTGACGGTGCGGCTTGTTTATATCAAACAGGGGGAGATTGGTGTCAGTGACTGTGGGGCTGGTTTATATCAGACAGGTGGAGATTGGTGTCAGTGACTGTGGGGCTGGTTTATATCAGACAGGGGGAGTTTGGTGTCTGGGACTGTGGGCCTGGTTTATATCAGACAGGGGGAGATTGGTGTCAGTGACTGTGGGTCTGGTTTATATCAGGCAGGGGGAGATTGGTGTCAGTGACTGTGGGACTGGTTTATATCAGACAGGGGGAGATTGGTGTCATGGACCGTTGGTCAGGTTTATGTCAGACAGGGGGAGATTGGTGTCAGGAACTGTGGGGATGGTTTATATCAGACAAGAGGAGATTGGTGTCAGTGGCTGTGGGGTTGGTTTATATCAGACAGGCAGAGATTGGTGTCCGTGACTGTGGGGTTGGTTTATATCAGACAGGACGGGATTGGTGTCAGTGACTTTGGGACTGGGTTATATTAGACAGTGGAGATTGGTGTCAGTGACTGTGAGTCTGGTTTATATCAGACAAGGGGAGGTTGGTGTCAGGGACTGTGGCGCTGGTTTATATTAGACAGGGGGAGATTGGTGTCAGTGACTGTGGGGCTGGTTTATATCAGACAGGAGGAGATTGGTGTCAGTGTCTGTGGGGCTGGTTTAAGTCAGACAGGGGGAGATTGATGTCAGGGAATGTTGGTCTGCTTTATGTCAGACAGGGGGAGATTGGTGTCAGTGACTGTGGGTCTGCATTGTGTCAGACAGGGGGAGATTGGTGTCAGTGACTGTGTGGCTGGTTTATATCAGACAGGGGGAGATTGGTGTCAGGGACTGTGGTGCTGGTTTTGATCAGACAAGGGGAGATTGGTGTCAGTGACTGTGGGGCTGGTTTATATCAGACAGGGGGAGATTGGTGTCAGTGACTGTGGGTCTGATTTATATCAGACAGGGGGAGATTGGTGTCAGTGACTGTGGGGCTGGTTTATATCAGACAGGGGGAGATTGGTGTCAGTGACCGTGGGGCTGGTTTATATCACGACATGGGGAGATTGGTGTATGGTACTGTGGGCCTGGTTTATATCAGACAGGGGGAGATTGGTGTCAGTGACTGTGTGGCTGGTTTATATCAGACAGGGGGAGATTGGTGTCAGGGACTGTGGTGCTGGTTTTGATCAGACAAGGGGAGATTGGTGTCAGTGACTGTGGGGCTGGTTTACAGTAGACAGGGGGAGATTGATGTCAGTAACTGTGGGGCAGGTTTAACTCAGACAGGGGGAGATTTGTGTCACTGACTGTTGTGCTGGTTCATATCAGACTGGAGGAGATTGGCGTCAGTGGCTGTGGGGCTGGTTTATATCAGACAGGGGGAGTTTGGTGTATGGTACTGTGGGCCTGGTTTATATCAGACAGGGGGAGATTGGTGTCAGTGACTGTGGGTCTGGTTTATATCAGACAGGGGGAGATTGGTGTCAGTGACTGTGGGACTGGTTTATGTTAGACAGGGGGAGATTGGTGTCAGTGACTGTGGGGTTGGTTTATATCAGACAGGACGAGATTGGTGTCAGTGACTGTGGGGTTGGTTTATATCAGACAGGCAGAGATTGGTGTCCGTGACTGTGGGGTTGGTTTATATCAGACAGGACGAGATTGGTATCAGTGACTTTGGGACTGGTTTTTATTAGACAGTGGAGATTGGTGTCAGTGACTGTGCGTCTGGCTTATATCAGACAAGGGGAGATTGGTGTCACTGACGGTGGGGCTGGGTTATATCAGCCAGGGGGAGATTGGTGTCAGTGACTATGCGGCTGGTTTATATTAGACAGGGGGAGATTGGTGTCAGGGGCTGTGGGGCTGGTTTATATCAGACAGGCAGAGATTGGTGTCAGTGACTCTTGTGCTGGTTTATATCAGACAGGGGGAGATTGGTGTCAGTGACGGTGCGGCTTGTTTATATCAAACAGGGGGAGATTGGTGTCAGTGACTGTGGGGCTGGTTTATATCAGACAGGTGGAGATTGGTGTCAGTGACTGTGGGGCTGGTTTATATCAGACAGGGGGAGATTGGTGTCAGTGACTGTGGAGCTGGTTTATATTAGACAGGGGGAGATTGGTGTCAGGGACTGTGGTCTGGCTTATGTCAGACAGGGGGAGATTGGTGTCAGTGACTGTGGGGCTGGTTTATATCAGACAGGGAGAGATTGGTGTCACTGACTGTGTGGCTGGTTTATATCAGACAGTGCGAGATTTGTGTCAGTGACTGTGGATCTGGTTTATATCAGACAGGGGAAGATTGGTGACACTGACTGTGGGGCTGGTTTATATCAGACAAGGGGAGATTGGTGTCAGTGACTGTGGGGCAGGTTTATATCAAACAAGGGGAGATTGGTGTCAGGGACTATGGAGCTGGATTAGATCAGACAGGGGGAGATTGGTGTCAGTGACTGTGGGGTGGTTTATATCAGACAGGGGGAGATTGGTTTCAGTGACCGTGGGGTGGTTTATATCAGACAGGCGGAGATTGGTGTCAGTGACTGTAGGTCTGGTTGATATCAGACAGGGGGAGATTGGTGTCAGTGACTGTGGGGTGGTTTATATCAGACAGGGGGAGATTGGTGTCAGTGACCGTGGGGTGGTTTATATCAGACAGGGGGAGATTGGTGTCAGTGACTGTGGGTCTGGTTGATATCAGACAGGGCGAGATTGGTGTCAGTGACTGTGGGTCTGGTTTATGTCAGACAGGGGGAGATTGGTGTCACTGACTGTGGGGCTGGTTTATATCAGACAAGTGGAGATTGGTGTCAGTGACTGTGGGGTAGGTTTATATCAAACAAGGGGAGATTGGTGTCAGTGACTGTGGGATTGGTTTATATCAGACAGGGGGAGATTGGTGTCAGTGACTGTGGGGTGGTTTATATCAGACAGGGGGAGATTGGTGTCAGTAAGTGTGGTGCTGGTTTCTATCAGACAAGGGGAGATTGGTGTCAGGGACTGTGGGATTGGTTTATATCAGACAGGGGGAGATTGGTGTCAGTGAGTGTGGGTCTGGTATATATCAGACAGGGGGAGATTGGTGTCAGGGACAGTGGGGCAGGTTTATATCAAACAAGGGGAGATTGGTGTCAGTGACTGTGGGGCAGGTTTATATCAAACAAGGGGAGATTGGTGTCAGTGACTGTGGGGTGGTTTATATCAGACAGGGGAAGATTGGTGTCAGTGACTCTGGGGCTGATTTATATCAGACAGGGGGAGATTGGTGTCAGTGACAGTGGTGCTGGTTTATGTCAGACAGGGGGAGATTGGTGTCAGTGACTCTGGGGCTGGTTCATATCATACAGGGGGTGACTGGTGTCAGGGACTATGGGGCTGGATCATATCAGATAGGCGGAAATTGGTGTCTGGGACTGAGGGTCTCGTTTCTGTCAAACAGGGGGTGATTGTTGTCAGCGACTTTGGGGCTGGTTTACATCAGACAGGGGGAGATTGGTATCAGGGACTGTGGGTCTGGATTATATCAGACAGGGGGAGATTGGTGTCAGTGGCTCTGGGTCTGGTTTATATCAGACAAGGAGAGATTTGTGTCAGGGACATTTGGTGTGGTTTATATCAGACAGGGGGAGATTGGTGTCAGGGACTGTGGGGCTGGTTTATATCAGACAGGGGGATATTGGTGTCAGTGACTGTGGGGCTGGTTTATATCAGACAGGGGGAGATTGGTGTCAGTGACTGTGAGGCTGGTTTATATCAGACAGGGGGAGATTGGTGTCAGTGACTGTGGGGCTGGTTGAAATTAGACAGGGGGAGATTGGTGTCAGTGACTTTGGGCTGGTTTATATCAGACAGGGGGAGATTGGTGTCAGTGACTGTGGGGCTGGTTTATATCAGACAGGGAGAGATTGG
This sequence comes from Chiloscyllium punctatum, assembly GCF_047496795.1. Classification (NCBI taxonomy): domain Eukaryota; kingdom Metazoa; phylum Chordata; class Chondrichthyes; order Orectolobiformes; family Hemiscylliidae; genus Chiloscyllium; species Chiloscyllium punctatum. The sequence continues at coordinate 8,116,431 of NC_092755.1, forward strand.
TGTCAGTGACCGTGGGTCTGGTTTATATCAAACAGGGGGAGATTGGTGTCAGGGACTGTGGTCTGGCTTATGTCAGACAGGGGGAGATTGGTGTCAGGGACTGTGGCCTGGCTTATGTCAGACAGGGGGAGATTGGTGTCACTGACTGTGGGGCTGGTTTATATCAGACAGTGGGAGATTGGTGTCAGTGACTGTGGGGCTGGTTTATATCAGACCGGGGGAGATTGGTGTCAGTGACCGTGGGTCTGGTTTATATCAAACAAGGGGAGATTGGTGTCCGTGACTTTGCGACTGGTTTATATTAGACAGTGGAGATTGGTGTCAGTGACTCTGGGTCTGGTTTATATCAGACAGGGGGAGATTGGTGTCAGTGACTGTGGTGCTGGCTTATGTCAGATAGGGGGAGATTGATGTCAGGGACTGTTGGTCTGCTTTATATCAGACAGGGGGAGTTTGGTGTCAGTGACTGTGGGGTGGTTTATATCAGACAGGGGGAGATTGGTGTCAGTGACTGTGGGGCTGGTTTATATCAGACAGGGGGAGATTAGTGTCACTGACTGTGGGGCTGGTTTATATCAGACAAGGGGAAATTGGTGTCAGGGACTGTGGTCTGGCTTACGTCAGACAGGGGGAGATTGGTGTCACTGACTGTGGGGCTGGTTTATATCAGACAGAGGGAGATTGGTGTCAGTGACTGTGGTCTGGTTTATATCAGACAAGGGGAGATTGGTGTCAGGGACTTTTGGTGTGGTTCATGTCAGACAGGGGGAGATTGGTGTCTGGGACAGTAGGCCTGGTTTATATCAGACAGGGGGAGATTGGTGTCAGGGACTATGGGTCTGGTTTATATCAGACAGGCAGAGATTGGTGTCAGGGACCGTGGGGCTGGTTTATATCAAACTGGGGGATTTTGGCATCAGTGGCTGTGGTGCTGGTTTATGTCAGATGTGATGAGATTGGTGTCAGTGAGTGTGGGTCTGGTTTATATCAGACAGGGGGAGATTGGTGTCAGTGAGTGTGGGTCTGGTTTATATCAGACAGGGGGAGATTGGTGTCACTGACTGTGGGGCTGGTTTATGTCAGACAGGGGGAGATTGGTGTCAGGGACTGTGGGGCTGGTTTATATCAGACAGGGGGAGATTGGTGTCAGGGACCGTAGTCTGTCTTATGTCAGACGGGGTGAGATTGGTGTCACTGACTGTGGGGCTTGTTTATATCAGACATGGGGAGATTGGTGTCAGTGACTGTGGGGCTGGTTTATATCAGACAGGGGGAGATTGGTGTCAGGGACCGTAGTCTGTCTTATGTCAGACGGGGTGAGATTGGTGTCAGTGAGTGTGGGTCTAGTTTATATCAAACAAGGGGAGATTGGTGTCAGGGACTGTGGGTCTGGTTTATATCTGACAGGGGGAGATTGGTGTCAGGGACTGTGGTCTGGCTTATGTCAGACAGGGGGAGATTGGTGTCAGTGAGTGTGGGTCTGGTTTATATCAGACAGGGGGAGATTGGTGTCAGGGACTGTGGTCTGGTTTATGTCAGACAGGGGGAGATTGGTGTCACTGACTGTGGGGCTGGTTTATATCAGACAGTGGGAGATTGGTGTCAGTGACTGTGGTCTGGTTTATATCAGTCAGGGGGAGATTGGTGTCAGTGACTGTGGGTCTGGTTTATATCAGACAGGGGGAGATTGGTGTCAGGGACTGTGGATCTGGTTTCTATCAGACAGGGGGAGATTGGTGTCACTGACTGTGGGGCTGCTTTATATCAGACAGGGGGAGATTGGTGTCAGGGACTGTGGGGCTGGTTTATATCAGACAGGGGGATATTGGTGTCAGTGACTGTGGGGCTGGTTTATATCAGACAGGGGGAGATTGGTGTCAGTGACTGTGAGGCTGGTTGAAATTAGACAGGGAAAGATTGGTGTCAGGGACTGTGGTCTGGCTTATGTCAGACAGGGGGAGATTGGTGTCACTGACTGTGGGGCTGTTTTATATCAGACAGTGGGATATTAGTGTCAGGGACTGTGGGGCTGGTTTATATCAGACAAGGGGAGATTGGTGTCAGTGACTGTGGTCTTGTTTATATCAGACAGGCGGAGATTGGTGTCACTGACTGTGGGGCTGCTTTATATCAGACAGGGGGAGATTGGTGTCAGTGACTGTGGGGCTGATTTATGTCAGACAGGGGCAGCTTGGTCTCACTGACGGTGGTGCTGGTTTATATCAGACAGGGGGAGATTGGTGTATGTGACTGTGGGGTGGTTTATATCAGACAGGGGGAGGTTGGTGTCAGGGACCGTGGGGCTGGTTTATATCAAACTGGGGGATTTTGGCATCAGTGGCTGTGGTGCTGGTTTATGTCAGATGTGATGAGATTGGTGTCAGTGAGTGTGGGTCTGGTTTATATCAGACAGGGGGAGATTGGTGTCAGTGAGTGTGGGTCTGGTTTATATCAGACAGGGGGAGATTGGTGTCACTGACTGTGGGGCTGGTTTATGTCAGACAGGGGGAGATTGGTGTCAGGGACTGTGGGGCTGGTTTATATCAGACAGGGGGAGATTGGTGTCAGGGACCGTAGTCTGTCTTATGTCAGACGGGGTGAGATTGGTGTCACTGACTGTGGGGCTTGTTTATATCAGACATGGGGAGATTGGTGTCAGTGACTGTGGGGCTGGTTTATATCAGACAGGGGGAGATTGGTGTCAGGGACCGTAGTCTGTCTTATGTCAGACGGGGTGAGATTGGTGTCACTGACTGTGGGGCTTGTTTATATCAGACAGGGGGAGATTGGTGTCAGTGACCGTGGGTCTAGTTTATATCAAACAAGGGGAGATTGGTGTCAGGGACTGTGGGTCTGGTTTATATCTGACAGGGGGAGATTGGTGTCAGGGACTGTGGTCTGGCTTATGTCAGACAGGGGGAGATTGGTGTCAGTGAGTGTGGGTCTGGTTTATATCAGACAGGGGGAGATTGGTGTCAGGGACTGTGGTCTGGTTTATATCAGACAGGGGGAGATTGGTGTCAGGGACTGTGGTCTGGTTTATGTCAGACAGGGGGAGATTGGTGTCACTGACTGTGGGGCTGGTTTATATCAGACAGTGGGAGATTGGTGTCAGTGACTGTGGTCTGGTTTATATCAGTCAGGGGGAGATTGGTGTCAGTGACTGTGGGTCTGGTTTATATCAGACAGGGGGAGATTGGTGTCAGGGACTGTGGATCTGGTTTCTATCAGACAGGGGGAGATTGGTGTCACTGACTGTGGGGCTGCTTTATATCAGACAGGGGGAGATTGGTGTCAGGGACTGTGGGGCTGGTTTATATCAGACAGGGGGATATTGGTGTCAGTGACTGTGGGGCTGGTTTATATCAGACAGGGGGAGATTGGTGTCAGTGACTGTGAGGCTGGTTGAAATTAGACAGGGAAAGATTGGTGTCAGGGACTGTGGTCTGGCTTATGTCAGACAGGGGGAGATTGGTGTCACTGACTGTGGGGCTGTTTTATATCAGACAGTGGGATATTAGTGTCAGGGACTGTGGGGCTGGTTTATATCAGACAAGGGGAGATTGGTGTCAGTGACTGTGGTCTTGTTTATATCAGACAGGCGGAGATTGGTGTCACTGACTGTGGGGCTGCTTTATATCAGACAGGGGGAGATTGGTGTCAGTGACTGTGGGGCTGATTTATGTCAGACAGGGGCAGCTTGGTCTCACTGACGGTGGTGCTGGTTTATATCAGACAGGGGGAGATTGGTGTATGTGACTGTGGGGTGGTTTATATCAGACAGGGGGAGGTTGGTGTCAGGGACTGTGGGGCTGGTTTATGTCAGTCAGTGGGAGATTAATGTCAGTGACTGTGGTGCTGGTTTATATCAGACAGGGCGAGATTGGTGTCAGTGACTGTGGGGCTGGTTTTTATCAGACAGGGGGAGATTGGTTTCAGTGACTGTGGGTCTGGTTTATATCAGACAGGGGGAGATTGGTGTCAGGAACTGTGGGTCTGGTTTCTATCAGACAGGGGGAGATTGGTGTCACTGACTGTGGGGCTGGTTTATATCAGACAGGGGGAGATTGGTGTCAGTGACTGTGGGGCTGGTTTATATTAGACAGGGTGTAATTGGTGTCAGTGACCGTGGGGCTGGTTTATATCAGACAAAGGGAGATTCGTGTCAGTGATTGTGGGACTGGTTTTTCTCAGACAGAGGGGAGTTTGGTGTCAGTGACTGTGGGGCTGGTTTATATCAGACATGGGGAGATTGGTGTCAGGGACCGTTGGGCTTGTTTATATCAAACAGGGGGATTTTGGCATCAGTGGCTGTGGTGCTGGTTTATGTCAGACGTGATGAGATTGGTGTCAGTGAGTGTGGGTCTGGTTTATATCAGACAGGGGGAGATTGGTGTCAGTGACTGTGGTGCTGGTTTATATCAGACAAGGGGAGATTGGTGTCAGTGACTGTGGGGTTGGCTTATATCAGACACGCAGAGATTGGTGTCCGTGACTGTGGGGTTGGTTTATATCAGACAGGACGAGATTGGTATCAGTGACTTTGGGACTGGTTTTTATTAGACAGTGGAGATTGGTGTCAGTGACTGTGCGTCTGGCTTATATCAGACAAGGGGAGATTGGTGTCACTGACTGTGGGGCTGGGTTATATCAGCCAGGGGGAGATTGGTGTCAGTGACTGTGGGGCTGGTTTATATTAGACAGGGGGAGATTGGTGTCAGGGACTGTGGGGCTGGTTTATATCAGACAGGCAGAGATTGGTGTCAGTGACTCTTGTGCTGGTTTATATCAGACAGGGGGAGATTGGTGTCAGTGACGGTGCGGCTTGTTTATATCAATCAGGGGGAGATTGGTGTCAGTGACTGTGGGGCTGGTTTATATCAGACAGGTGGAGATTGGTGTCAGGGACTGTGGTCTGGTTTATGTCAGACAGGGGGAGATTGGTGTCACTGACTGTGGGGCTCGTTTATATCAGACAGTGGGAGATTGGTGTCAGTGACTGTGGTCTGGTTTATATCAGTCAGGGGGAGATTGGTGTCAGTGACTGTGGGTCTGGTTTATATCAGACAGGGGGAGATTGGTGTCAGGGACTGTGGGTCTGGTTTCTATCAGACAGGGGGAGATTGGTGTCACTGACTGTGGGGCTGCTTTATATCAGACAGGGGGAGATTGGTGTCAGGGACTGTGGGGCTGGTTTATATCAGACAGGGGGATATTGGTGTCAGTGACTGTGGGGCTGGTTTATGTCAGACAGGGAAAGATTGGTGTCAGGGACTGTGGTCTGGCTTATGTCAGACAGGGGGAGATTGGTGTCACTGACTGTGGGGCTGTTTTATATCAGACAGTGGGATATTAGTGTCAGTGACTGTGGGGCTGGTTTATATCAGACAGGGGGAGATTGGTGTCAGTGACTGTGGTCTGGTTTATATCAGACAGGCGGAGATTGGTGTCACTGACTGTGGGGCTGCTTTATATCAGACAGGGGGAGATTGGTGTCAGTGACTGTGGGGCTGATTTATGTCAGACAGGGGCAGCTTGGTCTCACTGACGGTGGTGCTGGTTTATATCAGACAGGGGGAGATTGGTGTATGTGACTGTGGGGTGGTTTATATCAGACAGGGGGAGATTGGTGTCAGTGACTGTGGGTCTGGTTGATATCAGACACGGGGAGATTGGTGTCAGTGACTGTGGGTCTGGTTTATGTCAGACAGGGGGAGATTGGTGTCACTGACTGTGGGGCTGGTTTATATCAGACAGGGGGAGATTGGTGTCAGTGACTGTGGGATTGGTTTATATCAGACAGCGGGAGATTGGTGTCAGTGACCGTGGGGTGGTTTATATCAGACAGGGGGAGATTGGTGTCAGTAAGTGTGGTGCTGGTTTCTATTAGACAGCTGGAGTTTGGTGTCAGGGACTGTGGTCTGGCTTATGTCAGACAGGGGGAGATTGGTGTCAGTGAGTGTGGGTCTGGTTTATATCAGACAGGGGGAGATTGGTGTCAGGGACAGTGGTGCTGGTTTATATCAGACAGGGGGAGATTGGTGTCAGTGACAGTGGTGCTTGTTTATGTCATACAGGGGGTGACTGGTGTCAGGGACTATGGGGCTGGATCATATCAGACAGGCGGAAATTGGTGTCTGGGACTGAGGGTCTCGTTTCTGTCAAACAGGGGGTGATTGGTGTCAGCGACTTTGGGGCTGGTTTACATCAGACAGGGGGAGATTGGTATCAGGGACTGTGGGTCTGGATTATATCAGACAGGGGGAGATTGGTGTCAGTGGCTCTGGGTCTGGTTTATATCAGACAAGGAGAGATTTGTGTCAGGGACATTTGGTGTGGTTGATATCAGACAGGGGGAGATTTGTGTCAGGGACTGTGGGGCTGGTTTATATCAGACAGGGGGAGATTGGTGTCAGTGACTGTGAGGCTGGTTTATATCAGACAGGGGGAGATTGGTGTCAGTGACTGTGGGGCTGGTTGAAATTAGACAGGGGGAGATTGGTGTCAGTGACTTTGGGCTGGTTTATATCAGAAAATTCGGAGATTGGTGTCAGTGCTGTGCGGCTGGTTGATATCAGACAGGGGGGAGATTGGTGTCAGTGACAGTGGGGCTGGTTTATATCAGACAGGGGGAGATTGGTGTCAGTGACTGTGGGGTGGTTTATATCAGACAGGGGGAGATTGGTGTCAGTGACTGTGGGGCTGGTTTATATCAGACAGGGAGAGATTGGTGTCAGTGACCGTGGGTCTGGTTTATATCAAACAGGGGGAGATTGGTGTCAGGGACTGTGGTCTGGCTTATGTCAGACAGGGGGAGATTGGTGTCAGGGACTGTGGCCTGGCTTATGTCAGACAGGGGGAGATTGGTGTCACTGACTGTGGGGCTGGTTTATATCAGACAGTGGGAGATTGGTGTCAGTGACTGTGGGGCTGGTTTATATCAGACCGGGGGAGATTGGTGTCAGTGACCGTGGGTCTGGTTTATATCAAACAAGGGGAGATTGGTGTCAGGGACTGTGGGTCTGGTTTACATCAGAGAGGGGGAGATTGGTGTCACTGACTGTGGGGTTGGTTTATATCAGACTGGACAAGATTGATGTCCGTGACTTTGCGACTGGTTTATATTAGACAGTGGAGATTGATGTCAGGGACTGTTGGTCTGCTTTATATCAGACAGGGGGAGTTTGGTGTCAGTGACTGTGGGGTGGTTTATATCAGACAGGGGGAGATTGGTGTCAGTGACTGTGGGGCTGGTTTATATCAGACAGGGGGAGATTGGTGTCACTGACTGTGGGGCTGGTTTATATCAGACAAGGGGAGATTGGTGTCAGGGACTGTGGTCTGGCTTACGTCAGACAGGGGGAGATTGGTGTCACTGACTGTGGGGCTGGTTTATATCAGACAGAGGGAGATTGGTGTCAGTGACTGTGGTCTGGTTTATATCAGACAAGGGGAGATTGGTGTCAGGGACTTTTGGTGTGGTTCATGTCAGACAGGGGGAGATTGGTGTCTGGGACAGTAGGCCTGGTTTATATCAGACAGGGGGAGATTGGTGTCAGGGACTATGGGTCTGGTTTATATCAGACAGGCAGAGATTGGTGTCAGGGACCGTTGGGCTGGTTTATATCAAACTGGGGGATTTTGGCATCATTGGCTGTGGTGCTGGTTTATGTCAGATGTGATGAGATTGGTGTCAGTGAGTGTGGGTCTGGTTTATATCAGACAGGGGGAGATTGGTGTCAGTGAGTGTGGGTCTGGTTTATATCAGACAGGGGGAGATTGGTGTCACTGAATGTGGGGCTGGTTTATGTCAGACAGGTGGAGATTGGTGTCAGGGACTGTGGGGCTGGTTTATATCAGACATGGGGAGATTGGTGTCAGTGACTGTGGGGCTGGTTTATATCAGACAGGGGTGAGTTTGGTGTCAGGGACTGTGGGGCTGGTTTATATCAGACAGGGGGAGATTGCTGTCAGTGAGTGTGGGTCTGGTTTATATCAGACAGGGGGAGATTGGTGTCAGTGACTGTGAGGCTGGTTTATATCAGACAGGGGGAGATTGGTGTCAGGGACAGTGGGGCTGGTTTATATCAGACAGGGGGATATTGGTGTCAGTGACTGTGGGGCTGGTTTATATCAGACAGGGGGAGATTGGTGTCAGTGACTGTGAGGCTGGTTGAAATTAGACAGGGAAAGATTGGTGTCAGGGACTGTGGTCTGGCTTATGTCAGACAGGGGGAGATTGGTGTCAGTCACTGTGGGGCTGGTTTATATCAGTCAGGGGGAGATTGGTGTCACTGACTGTGGGGCTGGTTTATATCAGACTGTGCGAGATTGATGTCAGTGACTGTGGAACTGGTTTATATCAGACAGGGGAAGATTGGTGTCAGTAACTGTGGGGTTGGTTTATATCAGACAGGGGAGATTGGTGTCAGTGAACCTGGGACTGGTTTATATCATACAGGGGGAGATTGGTGTCAGGGACTGTGGTCTGTCTTATGTCAGACAGGGGGAGATTGGTGTCAGTGAGTGTGGGTCTGGTTTATATCAGACAGGGGGAGATTGGTGTCAGGAACCGTAGTCTGGCTTATGTCAGACGGGGTGAGATTGGTGTCACTGACTGTGGGGCTGGTTTATATCAGACAGGGGGAGATTGGTGTCAGTGACCGTGGGTCTAGTTTATATCAAACAAGGGGAGATTGGTGTCAGGGACTGTGGGTCTGGTTTATATCTGACAGGGGGAGATTGGTGTCAGGGACTGTGGTCTGGCTTATGTCAGACAGGGGGAGATTGGTGTCAGTGAGTGTGGGTCTGGTTTATATCAGACAGGGGGAGATTGGTGTCAGGGACTGTGGTCTGGTTTATATCAGACAGGGGGAGATTGGTGTCAGGGACTGTGGTCTGGTTTATGTCAGACAGGGGGAGATTGGTGTCACTGACTGTGGGGCTGGTTTATATCAGACAGTGGGAGATTGGTGTCAGTGACTGTGGTCTGGTTTATATCAGTCAGGGGGAGATTGGTGTCAGTGACTGTGGGTCTGGTTTATATCAGACAGGGGGAGATTGGTGTCAGGGACTGTGGGTCTGGTTTCTATCAGACAGGGGGAGATTGGTGTCACTGACTGTGGGGCTGCTTTATATCAGACAGGGGGAGATTGGTGTCAGGGACTGTGGGGCTGGTTTATATCAGACAGGGGCATATTGGTGTCAGTGACTGTGGGGCTGGTTTATATCAGACAGGGGGAGATTGGTGTCAGTGACTGTGAGGCTGGTTGAAATTAGACAGGGAACGATTGGTGTCAGGGACTGTGGTCTGGCTTATGTCAGACAGGGGGAGATTGGTGTCACTGACTGTGGGGCTGTTTTATATCAGACAGTGGGATATTAGTGTCAGTGACTGTGGGGCTGGTTTATATCAGACAGGGGGAGATTGGTGTCAGTGACTGTGGTCTGGTTTATATCAGACAGGCGGAGATTGGTGTCACTGACTGTGGGGCTGCTTTATATCAGACAGGGGGAGATTGGTGTCAGTGACTGTGGGGCTGATTTATGTCAGACAGGGGCAGCTTGGTCTCACTGACGGTGGTGCTGGTTTATATCAGACAGGGGGAGATTGGTGTCAGGAACTGTGGGTCTGGTTTCTATCAGACAGGGGGAGATTGGTGTCACTGACTGTGGGGCTGCTTTATATCAGACAGGGGGAGATTGGTGTCAGTGACTGTGGGGCTGGTTTATATTAGACAGGGTATAATTGGTGTCAGTGACCGTGGGGCTGGTTTATATCAGACAAAGGGAGATTGGTGTCAGTGACTGTAGGCCTGTTTTATATCAGACAAAGGGAGATTCGTGTCAGTGATTGTGGGACTGGTTTTTCTCAGACAGAGGGGAGTTTGGTGTCAGTGACTGTGGGGCTGGTTTATATCAGACATGGGGAGATTGGTGTCAGGGACCGTTGGGCTTGTTTATATCAAACAGGGGGATTTTGGCATCAGTGGCTGTGGTGCTGGTTTATGTCAGACGTGATGAGATTGGTGTCAGTGAGTGTGGGTCTGGTTTATATCAGACAGGGGGAGATTGGTGTCAGTGACTGTGGTGCTGGTTTATATCAGACAAGGGGAGATTGGTGTCAGTGACTGTGGGGTTGGCTTATATCAGACAGGCAGAGATTGGTGTCCGTGACTGTGGGGTTGGTTTATATCAGACATGACGAGATTGGTATCAGTGACTTTGGGACTGGTTTTTATTAGACAGTGGAGATTGGTGTCAGTGACTGTGCGTCTGGCTTATATCAGACAAGGGGAGATTGGTGTCACTGACTGTGGGGCTGGGTTATATCAGCCAGGGGGAGATTGGTGTCAGTGACTGTGGGGCTGGTTTATATTAGACAGGGGGAGATTGGTGTCAGGGGCTGTGGGGCTGGTTTATATCAGACAGGCAGAGATTGGTGTCAGTGACTCTTGTGCTGGTTTACATCAGACAGGGGGAGATTGGTGTCAGTGACGGTGCGGCTTGTTTATATCAAACAGGGGGAGATTGGTGTCAGTGACTGTGGGGCTGGTTTATATCAGACAGGTGGAGATTGGTGTCAGTGACTGTGGGGCTGGTTTATATCAGACAGGGGGAGATTGGTGTCAGTGACTGTGGAGCTGGTTTATATTAGACAGGGGGAGATTGGTGTCAGAGACTGTGGTCTGGCTTATGTCAGACAGGGGGAGATTGGTGTCCGTGACTGTGGGGCTGGTTTACATCAGACAGGGGGAGATTAGTGTCAGTGACTGTGGGGCTGGTTTGTATCAGACTGGGGGAGATTGGTTTCAGTGACTGTGGGGCTGGTTTATATTAGACAGGGAAAGATTGGTGTCAGGGACTATGGTCTGGCTTATGTCAGACAGGGAGAGATTGGTGTCACTGACTGTGTGGCTGGTTTATATCAGACAGTGCGAGATTTGTGTCAGTGACGTTGGATCTGGTTTATATCAGACAGGGGAAGATTGGTGACACTGACTGTGGGGCTGGTTTATATCAGACAAGGGGAGATTGGTGTCAGTGACTGTGGGGCAGGTTTATATCAAACAAGGGGAGATTGGTGTCAGGGACTATGGAGCTGGATTAGATCAGACAGGGGGAGATTGGTGTCAGTGACTGTGGGGTGGTTTATATCAGACAGGGGGAGATTGGTGTGAGTGACCGTGGGGTGGTTTATATCAGACAGGGGGAGATTGGTGTCAGTGACTGTGGGTCTGGTTGATATCAGACAGGGGGAGATTGGTGTCAGTGACTATGGGGTGGTTTATATCAGACAGGGGGAGATTGGTGTCAGTGACCGTGGGGTGGTTTATATCAGACAGGGGGAGATTGGTGTCAGTGACTGTGGGTCTGGTTGATATCAGACAGGGGGAGATTGGTGTCAGTGACTGTGGGTCTGGTTTATGTCAGACAGGGGGAGATTGGTGTCACTGACTGTGGGGCTGGTTTATATCAGACAAGTGGAGATTGGTGTCAGTGACTGTGGGGCAGGTTTATATCAAACAAGGGGAGATTGGTGTCAGTGACTGTGGGATTGGTTTATATCAGACAGGGGGAGATTGGTGTCAGTGACCGTGGGGTGGTTTATATCAGACAGGGGGAGATTGGTGTCAGTAAGTGTGGTGCTGGTTTCTATCAGACAACGGGAGATTGGTGTCAGGGACTGTGGGATTGGTTTATATCAGACAGGGGGAGATTGGTGTCAGGGACTATGGAGCTGGATTAGATCAGACAGGGGGAGATTGGTGTCAGTGACTGTGGGGTGGTTTATATCAGACAGGGGGAGATTGGTGTCAGTGACCGTGGGGTGGTTTATATCAGACAGGGGGAGATTGGTGTCAGTGACTGTGGGTCTGGTTGATATCAGACAGGGGGAGATTGGTGTCAGTGACTGTGGGTCTGGTTTATATCAGACAGGGGGAGATTGGTGTCAGGGACTGTGGGTCTGGTTTCTATCAGACAGGGGGAGATTGGTGTCACTGACTGTGGGGCTGCTTTATATCAGACAGGGGGAGATTGGTGTCAGGGACTGTGGGGCTGGTTTATATCAGACAGGGGGATATTGGTGTCAGTGACTGTGGGGCTGGTTTATATCAGACAGGGGGAGATTGGTGTCAGTGACTGTGAGGCTGGTTGAAATTAGACAGGGAACGATTGGTGTCAGGGACTGTGGTCTGGCTTATGTCAGACAGGGGGAGATTGGTGTCACTGACTGTGGGGCTGTTTTATATCAGACAGTGGGATATTAGTGTCTGTGACTGTGGGGCTGGTTTATATCAGACAGGGGGAGATTGGTGTCAGTGACTGTGGTCTGGTTTATATCAGACAGGCGGAGATTGGTGTCACTGACTGTGGGGCTGCTTTATATCAGACAGGGGGAGATTGGTGTCAGTGACTGTGGGGCTGATTTATGTCAGACAGGGGCAGCTTGGTCTCACTGACGGTGGTGCTGGTTTATATCAGACAGGGGGAGATTGGTGTCAGGAACTGTGGGTCTGGTTTCTATCAGACAGGGGGAGATTGGTGTCACTGACTGTGGGGCTGCTTTATATCAGACAGGGGGAGATTGGTGTCAGTGACTGTGGGGCTGGTTTATATTAGACAGGGTGTAATTGGTGTCAGTGACCGTGGGGCTGGTTTATATCAGACAAAGGGAGATTGGTGTCAGTGACTGTAGGCCTGTTTTATATCAGACAAAGGGAGATTCGTGTCAGTGATTGTGGGACTGGTTTTTCTCAGACAGAGGGGAGTTTGGTGTCAGTGAGTGTGGGTCTGGTTTATATCAGACATGGGGAGATTGGTGTCAGGGACCGTTGGGCTTGTTTATATCAAACAGGGGGATTTTGGCATCAGTGGCTGTGGTGCTGGTTTATGTCAGACGTGATGAGATTGGTGTCAGTGAGTGTGGGTCTGGTTTATATCAGACAGGGGGAGATTGGTGTCAGTGACTGTGGTGCTGGTTTATATCAGACAAGGGGAGATTGGTGTCAGTGACTGTGGGGTTGGCTTATATCAGACAGGCAGAGATTGGTGTCCGTGACTGTGGGGTTGGTTTATATCAGACAGGACGAGATTGGTATCAGTGACTTTGGGACTGGTTTTTATTAGACAGTGGAGATTGGTGTCAGTGACTGTGCGTCTTGCTTATATCAGACAAGGGGAGATTGGTGTCACTGACTGTGGGGCTGGGTTATATCAGCCAGGGGGAGATTGGTGTCAGTGACTGTGGGGCTGGTTTATATTAGACAGGGGGAGATTGGTGTCAGGGGCTGTGGGGCTGGTTTATATCAGACAGGCAGAGATTGGTGTCAGTGACTCTTGTGCTGGTTTACATCAGACAGGGGGAGATTGGTGTCAGTGACGGTGCGGCTTGTTTATATCAAACAGGGGGAGATTGGTGTCAGTGACTGTGGGGCTGGTTTATATCAGACAGGTGGAGATTGGTGTCAGTGACTGTGGGGCTGGTTTATATCAGACAGGGGGAGATTGGTGTCAGTGACTGTGGAGCTGGTTTATATTAGACAGGGGGAGATTGGTGTCAGGGACTGTGGTCTGGCTTATGTCAGACAGGGGGAGATTGGTGTCCGTGACTGTGGGGCTGGTTTACATCAGACAGGGGGAGATTAGTGTCAGTGACTGTGGGGCTGGTTTGTATCAGACTGGGGGAGATTGGTTTCAGTGACTGTGGGGCTGGTTTATATTAGACAGGGAAAGATTGGTGTCAGGGACTATGGTCTGGCTTATGTCAGACAGGCAGAGATTGGTGTCACTGACTGTGTGGCTGGTTTATATCAGACAGTGCGAGATTTGTGTCAGTGACGTTGGATCTGGTTTATATCAGACAGGGGAAGATTGGTGACACTGACTGTGGGGCTGGTTTATATCAGACAAGGGGAGAGATTGGTGTCAGGGACTGTGGGGCAGGTTTATATCAAACAAGGGGAGATTGGTGTCAGGGACTATGGAGCTGGATTAGATCAGACAGGGGGAGATTGGTGTCAGTGACTGTGGGGTGGTTTATATCAGACAGGGGTAGATTGGTGTCAGTGACCGTGGGGTGGTTTATATCAGACAGGGGGAGATTGGTGTCAGTGACTGTGGGTCTGGTTGATATCAGACAGGGGGAGATTGGTGTCAGTGACTATGGGGTGGTTTATATCAGACAGGGGGAGATTGGTGTCAGTGACCGTGGGGTGGTTTATATCAGACAGGGGGAGATTGGTGTCAGTGACTGTGGGTCTGGTTGATATCAGACAGGGGGAGATTGGTGTCAGTGACTGTGGGTCTGGTTTATGTCAGACAGGGGGAGATTGGTGTCACTGACTGTGGGGCTGGTTTATATCAGACAAGTGGAGATTGGTGTCAGTGACTGTGGGGCAGGTTTATATCAAACAAGGGGAGATTGGTGTCAGTGACTGTGGGATTGGTTTATATCAGACAGGGGGAGATTGGTGTCAGTGACCGTGGGGTGGTTTATATCAGACAGGGGTTGATTGGTGTCAGTGACTGTGGGTCTGGTTGATATCAGACAGGGGGAGATTGGTGTCAGTGACTGTGGGTCTGGTTTATGTCAGACAGGGGGAGATTGGTGTCAGTGACTGTGGGGCAGGTTTATATCAAACAAGGGGAGATTGGTGTCAGTGACTGTGGGATTGGTTTATATCAGACAGGGGGAGATTGGTGTCAGTGACCGTGGGGTGGTTTATATCAGACAGGGGGAGATTGGTGTCAGTAAGTGTGGTGCTGGTTTCTATCAGACAACGGGAGATTGGTGTCAGGGACTGTGGGATTGGTTTATATCAGACAGGGGGAGATTGGTGTCAGTGAGTGTGGGTCTGGTTTATATCAGACAGGGGGAGATTGGTGTCAGGGACAGTGGGGCAGGTTTATATCAAACAAGGGGAGATTGGTGTCAGTGACTGTGGGGCAGGTTTATATCAAACAAGGGGAGATTGGTGTCAGTGACTGTGGGGTGGTTTATTTCAGACAGGGGAAGATTGGTGTCAGTGACTCTGGGGCTGATTTATATCAGACAGGGGGAGATTGGTGTCAGTGACAGTGGTGCTGGTTTATGTCAGACAGGGGGAGATTGGTGTCAGTGACTGTGGGGCTGGTTTATATCAGACAGGGGGAGATTGGTGTCAGTGACTGTGGAGCTGGTTTATATTAGACAGGGGGAGATTAGTGTCAGTGACTGTGGGGCTGGTTTGTATCAGACTGGGGGAGATTGGTTTCAGTGACTGTGGGGCTGGTTTATATTAGACAGGGAAAGATTGGTGTCAGGGACTATGGTCTGGCTTATGTCAGACAGGGAGAGATTGGTGTCACTGACTGTGTGGCTGGTTTATATCAGACAGTGCGAGATTTGTGTCAGTGACGTTGGATCTGGTTTATATCAGACAGGGGAAGATTGGTGACACTGACTGTGGGGCTGGTTTATATCAGACAAGGGGAGATTGGTGTCAGTGACTGTGGGGCAGGTTTATATCAAACAAGGGGAGATTGGTGTCAGGGACTATGGAGCTGGATTAGATCAGACAGGGGGAGATTGGTGTCAGTGACTGTGGGGTGGTTTATATCAGACAGGGGGAGATTGGTGTCAGTGACCGTGGGGTGGTTTATATCAGACAGGGGGAGATTGGTGTCAGTGACTGTGGGTCTGGTTGATATCAGACAGGGGGAGATTGGTGTCAGTGACTGTGGGGTGGTTTATATCAGACAGGGGGAGATTGGTGTCAGTGACCGTGGGGTGGTTTATATCAGACAGGGGGAGATTGGTGTCAGTGACCGTGGGGTGGTTTATATCAGACAGGGGGAGATTGGTGTCAGTGACTGTGGGTCTGGTTTATGTCAGACAGGGGGAGATTGGTGTCACTGACTGTGGGGCTGGTTTATATCAGACAAGTGGAGATTGGTGTCAGTGACTGTGGGGCAGGTTTATATCAAACAAGGGGAGATTGGTGTCAGTGACTGTGGGATTGGTTTATATCAGACAGGGGGAGATTGGTGTCAGTGACCGTGGGGTGGTTTATATCAGACAGGGGGAGATTGGTGTCAGTAAGTGTGGTGCTGGTTTCTATCAGACAACGGGAGATTGGTGTCAGGGACTGTGGGATTGGTTTATATCAGACAGGGGGAGATTGGTGTCAGGGACTATGGAGCTGGATTAGATCAGACAGGGGGAGATTGGTGTCAGTGACTGTGGGGTGGTTTATATCAGACAGGGGGAGATTGGTGTCAGTGACCGTGGGGTGGTTTATATCAGACAGGGGGAGATTGGTGTCAGTGACTGTGGGGTGGTTTATATCAGACAGGGGGAGATTGGTGTCAGTGACCGTGGGGTGGTTTATATCAGACAAGGGGAGATTGGTGTCAGTGACTGTGGGTCTGGTTTATGTCAGACAGGGGGAGATTGGTGTCACTGACTGTGGGGCTGGTTTATATCAGACAAGTGGAGATTGGTGTCAGTGACTGTGGGGCAGGTTTATATCAAACAAGGGGAGATTGGTGTCAGTGACTGTGGGATTGGTTTATATCAGACAGGGGGAGATTGGTGTCAGTGACCGTGGGGTGGTTTATATCAGACAGGGGGAGATTGGTGTCAGTAAGTGTGGTGCTGGTTTCTATCAGACAACGGGAGATTGGTGTCAGGGACTGTGGGATTGGTTTATATCAGACAGGGGGAGATTGGTGTCAGTGAGTGTGGGTCTGGTTTATATCAGACAGGGGGAGATTGGTGTCAGGGACAGTGGGGCAGGTTTATATCAAACAAGGGGAGATTGGTGTCAGTGACTGTGGGGCAGGTTTATATCAAACAAGGGGAGATTGGTGTCAGTGACTCTGGGGCTGGTTTACATCAGACAGGGGGAGATTGGTATCAGGGACTGTGGGTCTGGATTATATCAGACAGGGGGAGATTGGTGTCAGTGGCTCTGGGTCTGGTTTATATCAGACAAGGAGAGATTTGTGTCAGGGACATTTGGTGTGGTTTATATCAGACAGGGGGAGATTGGTGTCAGGGACTGTGGGGCTGGTTTATATCAGACAGGGGGATATTGGTGTCAGTGACTGTGGGGCTGGTTTATATCAGACAGGGGGAGATTGGTGTCAGTGACTGTGAGGCTGGTTTATATCAGACAGGGGGAGATTGGTGTCAGTGACTGTGGGGCTGGTTGAAATTAGACAGGGGGAGATTGGTGTCAGTGACTTTGGGCTGGTTTATATCAGAAAATTCGGAGATTGGTGTCAGTGCTGTGCGGCTGGTTGATATCAGACAGGGGGGAGATTGGTGTCAGTGACAGTGGAGTTGGTTTATATCAGACAGGGGGAGATTGGTGTCAGTGACTGTGGGGTGGTTTATATCAGACATGGGGAGATTGGTGTCAGTGACTGTGGGGCTGGTTTATATCAGACAGGGAGAGATTGGTGTCAGTGACCGTGGGTCTGGTTTATATCAAACAGGGGGAGATTGGTGTCAGGGACTGTGGTCTGGCTTATGTCAGACAGGGGGAGATTGGTGTCAGGGACTGTGGCCAGGCTTATGTCAGACAGGGGGAGATTGGTGTCACTGACTGTGGGGCTGGTTTATATCAGACAGTGGGAGATTGGTGTCAGTGACTGTGGGGCTGGTTTATATCAGACCGGGGGAGATTGGTGTCAGTGACCGTGGGTCTGGTTTATATCAAACAAGGGGAGATTGGTGTCAGGGACTGTGGGTCTGGTTTATATCAGACAGGGGGAGATTGGTGTCAGTGACTGTGGTGCTGGCTTATGTCAGATAGGGGGATATTGATGTCAGGGACTGTTGGTCTGCTTTATTTCAGACAGGGGGAGTTTGGTGTCAGTGACTGTGGGGTGGTTTATATCAGACAGGGGGAGATTGGTGTCAGTGACTGTGGGGCTGGTTTATATCAGACAGGGGGAGATTAGTGTCACTGACTGTGGGGCTGGTTTATATCAGACAAGGGGAGATTGGTGTCAGGGACTGTGGTCTGGCTTACGTCAGACAGGGGGAGATTGGTGTCACTGACTGTGGGGCTGGTTTATATCAGACAGAGGGAGATTGGTGTCAGTGACTGTGGTCTGGTTTATATCAGACAAGGGGAGATTGGTGTCAGGGACTTTTGGTGTGGTTCATGTCAGACAGGGGGAGATTGGTGTCAGGGACTATGGGTCTGGTTTATATCAGACAGGCAGAGATTGGTGTCAGGGACCGTGGGGCTGGTTTATATCAAACTGGGGGATTTTGGCATCAGTGGCTGTGGTGCTGGTTTATGTCAGACGTGATGAGATTGGTGTCAGTGAGTGTGGGTCTGGTTTATATCAGACAGGGGGAGATTGGTGTCAGTGACTGTGGTGCTGGTTTATATCAGACAAGGGGAGATTGGTATCAGTGACTTTGGGACTGGTTTTTATTCGACAGTGGAGATTGGTGTCAGTGACTGTGCGTCTGGCTTATATCAGACAAGGGGAGATTGGTGTCACTGACTGTGGGGCTGGGTTATATCAGCCAGGGGGAGATTGGTGTCAGTGACTGTGGGGCTGGTTTAGATTAGACAGGGGGAGATTGGTGTCAGGGGCTGTGGGGCTGGTTTATATCAGACAGGCAGAGATTGGTGTCAGTGACTCTTGTGCTGGTTTATATCAGACAGGGGGAGATTGGTGTCAGGGACTGTGGTCTGGCTTATGTCAGACAGGGGGAGATTGGTGTCAGTGACTGTGGGGCTGGTTTATATCAGACAGGGGGAGATTGTTGTCAGTGACTGTGGGGTGGTTTATATCAGACAGGGGCAGATTGGTGTCCGTGACTGTGGGGCTGGTTTACATCAGACAGGGGGAGATTAGTGTCAGTGACTGTGGGGCTGGTTTGTATCAGACTGGGGGAGATTGGTTTCAGTGACTGTGGGGCTGGTTTATATTAGACAGGGAAAGATTGGTGTCAGGGACTGTGGTCTGGCTTATGTCAGACAGGGAGAGATTGGTGTCACTGACTGTGTGGCTGGTTTATATCAGACAGTGCGAGATTTGTGTCAGTGACTGTGGATCTGGTTTATATCAGACAGGGGAAGATTGGTGACACTGACTGTGGGGCTGGTTTATATCAGACCGGGGGAGATTGGTGTCAGTGACCGTGGGTCTGGTTTATATCAAACAAGGGGAGATTGGTGTCAGGGACTGTGGGTCTGGTTTACATCAGAGAGGGGGAGATTGGTGTCACTGACTGTGGGGTTGGTTTATATCAGACTGGACAAGATTTATGTCCGTGACTTTGCGACTGGTTTATATTAGACAGTGGAGATTGGTGTCAGTGACTCTGGGTCTGGTTTATATCAGACAGGGGGAGATTGGTGTCAGTGACTGTGGTGCTGGCTTATGTCAGATAGGGGGAGATTGATGTCAGGGACTGTTGGTCTGCTTTATATCAGACAGGGGGAGTTTGGTGTCAGTGACTGTCGGGTGGTTTATATCAGACAGGGGGAGTTTGGTGTCAGTGACTGTGGGGTGGTTTATATCAAACAGGGGGAGTTTGGTGTCAGTGACTGTGGGGTGGTTTATATCAGACAGGGGGAGATTGGTGTCAGTGACTGTGGGGCTGGTTTATATCAGACAGGGGGAGATTAGTGTCACTGACTGTGGGGCTGGTTTATATCAGACAAGGGGAGATTGGTGTCAGGGACTGTGGTCTGGCTTACGTCAGACAGGGGGAGATTGGTGTCACTGACTGTGGGGCTGGTTTATATCAGACAGAGGGAGATTGGTGTCAGTGACTGTGGTCTGGTTTATATCAGACAAGGGGAGATTGGTGTCAGGGACTTTTGGTGTGGTTCATGTCAGACAGGGGGAGATTTGTGTCAGGGACTATGGGTCTGGTTTATATCAGACAGGCAGAGATTGGTGTCAGGGACCGTGGGGCTGGTTTATATCAAACTGGGGGATTTTGGCATCAGTGGCTGTGGTGCTGGTTTATGTCAGATGTGATGAGATTGGTGTCAGTGAGTGTGGGTCTGGTTTATATCAGACAGGGGGAGATTGGTGTCAGTGAGTGTGGGTCTGGTTTATATCAGACAGGGGGAGATTGGTGTCACTGACTGTGGGGCTGGTTTATGTCAGACAGGGGGAGATTGGTGTCAGGGACTGTGGGGCTGGTTTATATCAGACATGGGGAGATTGGTGTCAGTGACTGTGGGGCTGGTTTATATCAGACAGGGGGGAGATTGGTGTCAGGGACTGTGGGGCTGGTTTATATCAGACAGGGGGAGATTGGTGTCAGTGAGTGTGGGTCTGGTTTATATCAGACAGGGGGAGATTGGTGTCAGTGACTGTGAGGCTGGTTTATATCAGACAGGGGGAGATTGGTGTCAGGGATAGTGGAGCTGGTTTATATCAGACATGGGGAGATTGGTGTCAGTGACTGTGGGGCTGGTTTATATCAGACAGGGGGGAGATTGGTGTCAGGGACTGTGGGGCTGGTTTATATCAGACAGGGGGAGATTGGTGTCAGTGAGTGTGGGTCTGGTTTATATCAGACAGGGGGAGATTGGTGTCAGTGACTGTGAGGCTGGTTTATATCAGACAGGGGGAGATTGGTGTCAGGGACAGTGGGGCTGGTTTATATCAGACAGGGGGAGATTGGTGTCAGTGACTGTGAGGCTGGTTGAAATTAGACAGGGAAAGATTGGTGTCAGGGACTGTGGTCTGGCTTATGTCAGACAGGGGGAGATTGGTGTCAGTCACTGTGGGGCTGGTTTCTCTCAGTCAGGGGGAGATTGGTGTCACTGACTGTGGGGCTGGTTTATATCAGACAGTGCGAGATTGATGTCAGTGACTGTGGATCTGGTTTATATCAGACAGGGGAAGATTGGTGTCAGTAACTGTGGGGTTGGTTTATATCAGACAGGGGAGATTGGTGTCAGTGAACCTGGGACTGGTTTATATCATACAGGGGGAGATTGGTGTCAGGGACTGTGGTCTGTCTTATGTCAGACAGGGGGAGATTGGTGTCAGTGAGTGTGGGTCTGGTTTATATCAGACAGGGGGAGATTGGTGTCAGGGACCGTAGTCTGGCTTATGTCAGACGGGGTGAGATTGGTGTCACTGACTGTGGGGCTGGTTTATATCAGACAGGGGGAGATTGGTGTCAGTGACCGTGGGTCTAGTTTATATCAAACAAGGGGAGATTGGTGTCAGGGACTGTGGGTCTGGTTTATATCTGACAGGGGGAGATTGGTGTCAGGGATTGTGGTCTGGCTTATGTCAGACAGGGGGAGATTGGTGTCAGTGAGTGTGGGTCTGGTTTATATCAGACAGGGGGAGATTGGTGTCAGGGACTGTGGTCTGGTTTATATCAGACAGGGGGAGATTGGTGTCAGGGACTGTGGTCTGGTTTATGTCAGACAGGGAAAGATTGGTGTCAGGGACTGTGGGGCTGGTTTATATCAGACAGTGGGAGATTGGTGTCAGTGACTGTGGTCTGGTTTATATCAGTCAGGGGGAGATTGGTGTCAGTGACTGTGGGTCTGGTTTATATCAGACAGGGGGAGATTGGTGTCAGGGACTGTGGGTCTGGTTTCTATCAGACAGGGGGAGATTGGTGTCACTGACTGTGGGGCTGCTTTATATCAGACAGGGGGAGATTGGTGTCAGGGACTGTGGGGCTGGTTTATATCAGACAGGGGGATATTGGTGTCAGTGACTGTGGGGCTGGTTTATATCAGACAGGGGGAGATTGGTGTCAGTGACTGTGAGGCTGGTTGAAATTAGACAGGGAAAGATTGGTGTCAGGGACTGTGGTCTGGCTTATGTCAGACAGGGGGAGATTGGTGTCACTGACTGTGGGGCTGTTTTATATCAGACAGTGGGATATTAGTGTCAGTGACTGTGGGGCTGGTTTATATCAGACAGGGGGAGATTGGTGTCAGTGACTGTGGTCTGGTTTATATCAGACAGGCGGAGATTGGTGTCACTGACTGTGGGGCTGCTTTATATCAGACAGGGGGAGATTGGTGTCAGTGACTGTGGGGCTGATTTATGTCAGACAGGGGCAGCTTGGTCTCACTGACGGTGGTGCTGGTTTATATCAGACAGGGGGAGATTGGTGTATGTGACTGTGGGGTGGTTTATATCAGACAGGGGGAGGTTGGTGTCAGGGACTGTGGTGCTGCTTTATGTCAGACAGGGGGAGATTAATGTCAGTGACTGTGGTGCTGGTTTATATCAGACAGGGCGTGATTGGTGTCAGTGACTGTGGGGCTGGTTTTTATCAGACAGGGGGAGATTGGTTTCAGTGACTGTGGGTCTGGTTTATATCAGACAGGGGGAGATTGGTGTCAGGAACTGTGGGTCTGGTTTCTATCAGACAGGGGGAGATTGGTGTCACTGACTGTGGGGCTGCTTTATATCAGACAGGGGGAGATTGGTGTCAGTGACTGTGGGGCTGGTTTGTATTAGACAGGGTGTAATTGGTGTCAGTGACCGTGGGGCTGGTTTATATCAGACAAAGGGAGATTGGTGTCAGTGACTGTAGGCCTGTTTTATATCAGACAAAGGGAGATTCGTGTCAGTGATTGTGGGACTGGTTTTTCTCAGACAGAGGGGAGTTTGGTGTCAGTGACTGTGGGGCTGGTTTATATCAGACATGGGGAGATTGGTGTCAGGGACCGTTGGGCTTGTTTATATCAAACAGGGGGATTTTGGCATCAGTGGCTGTGGTGCTGGTTTATGTCAGACGTGATGAGATTGGTGTCAGTGAGTGTGGGTCTGGTTTATATCAGACAGGGGGAGATTGGTGTCAGTGACTGTGGTGCTGGTTTATATCAGACAAGGGGAGATTGGTGTCAGTGACTGTGGGGTTGGCTTATATCAGACAGGCAGAGATTGGTGTCCGTGACTGTGGGGTTGGTTTATATCAGACAGGACGAGATTGGTATCAGTGACTTTGGGACTGGTTTTTATTAGACAGTGGAGATTGGTGTCAGTGACTGTGCGTCTGGCTTATATCAGACAAGGGGAGATTGGTGTCACTGACTGTGGGGCTGGGTTATATCAGCCAGGGGGAGATTGGTGTCAGTGACTGTGGGGCTGGTTTATATTAGACAGGGGGAGATTGGTGTCAGGGGCTGTGGGGCTGGTTTATATCAGACAGGCAGAGATTGGTGTCAGTGACTCTTGTGCTGGTTTATATCAGACAGGGGGAGATTGGTGTCAGTGACGGTGCGGCTTGTTTATATCAAACAGGGGAAATTGGTGTCAGTGACTGTGGGGCTGGTTTATATCAGACAGGTGGAGATTGGTGTCAGTGACTGTGGGGCTGGTTTATATCAGACAGGGGGAGATTGGTGTCAGTGACTGTGGAGCTGGTTTATATTAGACAGGGGGAGATTGGTGTCAGGGACTGTGGTCTGGCTTATGTCAGACAGGGGGAGATTGGTGTCAGTGACTGTGGGGCTGGTTTATATCAGACAGGGGGAGATTGGTGTCCGTGACTGTGGGGCTGGTTTACATCAGACAGGGGGAGATTAGTGTCAGTGACTGTGGGGCTGGTTTGTATCAGACTGGGGGAGATTGGTTTCAGTGACTGTGGGGCTGGTTTATATTAGACAGGGAAAGATTGGTGTCAGGGACTATGGAGCTGGATTAGATCAGACAGGGGGAGATTGGTGTCAGTGACTGTGGGGTGGTTTATATCAGACAGGGGGAGATTGGTGTCACTGACTGTGGGGCTGTTTTATATCAGACAGTGGGATATTAGTGTCAGTGACTGTGGGGCTGGTTTATATCAGACAGGGGGAGATTGGTGTCAGTGACTGTGGTCTGGTTTATATCAGACAGGCGGAGATTAGTGTCAGTGACTGTGGGGCTGGTTTGTATCAGACTGGGGGAGATTGGTTTCAGTGACTGTGGGGCTGGTTTATATCAGACAGGGGGAGATTGGTGTCAGTGACTGTGAGGCTGATTTATGTCAGACAGGGGCAGCTTGGTCTCACTGACGGTGGTGCTGGTTTATATCAGACAGGGGGAGATTGGTGTATGTGACTGTGGGGTGGTTTATATCAGACAGGGGGAGGTTGGTGTCAGGGACTGTGGGGCTGCTTTATGTCAGACAGGGGGAGATTAATGTCAGTGACTGTGGTGCTGGTTTATATCAGACAGGGCGTGATTGGTGTCAGTGACTGTGGGGCTGGTTTTTATCAGACAGGGGGAGATTGGTTTCAGTGACTGTGGGTCTGGTTTATATCAGACAGGGGGAGATTGGTGTCAGGAACTGTGGGTCTGGTTTCTATCAGACAGGGGGAGATTGGTGTCACTGACTGTGGGGCTGCTTTATATCAGACAGGGGGAGATTGGTGTCAGTGACTGTGGGGCTGGTTTGTATTAGACAGGGTGTAATTGGTGTCAGTGACCGTGGGGCTGGTTTATATCAGACAAAGGGAGATTGGTGTCAGTGACTGTTGGCCTGTTTTATATCAGACAAAGGGAGATTCGTGTCAGTGATTGTGGGACTGGTTTTTCTCAGACAGAGGGGAGTTTGGTGTCAGTGACTGTGGGGCTGGTTTATATCAGACATGGGGAGATTGGTGTCAGGGACCGTTGGGCTTGTTTATATCAAACAGGGGGATTTTGGCATCAGTGGCTGTGGTGCTGGTTTATGTCAGACGTGATGAGATTGGTGTCAGTGAGTGTGGGTCTGGTTTATATCAGACAGGGGGAGATTGGTGTCAGTGACTGTGGTGCTGGTTTATATCAGACAAGGGGAGATTGGTGTCAGTGACTGTGGGGTTGGCTTATATCAGACAGGCAGAGATTGGTGTCCGTGACTGTGGGGTTGGTTTATATCAGACAGGACGAGATTGGTATCAGTGACTTTGGGACTGGTTTTTATTAGACAGTGGAGATTGGTGTCAGTGACTGTGCGTCTGGCTTATATCAGACAAGGGGAGATTGGTGTCACTGACTGTGGGGCTGGGTTATATCAGCCAGGGGGAGATTGGTGTCAGTGACTGTGGGGCTGGTTTATATTAGACAGGGGGAGATTGGTGTCAGGGGCTGTGGGGCTGGTTTATATCAGACAGGCAGAGATTGGTGTCAGTGACTCTTGTGCTGGTTTATATCAGACAGGGGGAGATTGGTGTCAGTGACGGTGCGGCTTGTTTATATCAAACAGGGGAAATTGGTGTCAGTGACTGTGGGGCTGGTTTATATCAGACAGGTGGAGATTGGTGTCAGTGACTGTGGGGCTGGTTTATATCAGACAGGGGGAGATTGGTGTCAGTGACTGTGGAGCTGGTTTATATTAGACAGGGGGAGATTGGTGTCAGGGACTGTGGTCTGGCTTATGTCAGACAGGGGGAGATTGGTGTCAGTGACTGTGGGGCTGGTTTATATCAGACAGGGGGAGATTGGTGTCCGTGACTGTGGGGCTGGTTTACATCAGACAGGGGGAGATTAGTGTCAGTGACTGTGGGGCTGGTTTGTATCAGACTGGGGGAGATTGGTTTCAGTGACTGTGGGGCTGGTTTATATTAGACAGGGAAAGATTGGTGTCAGGGACTATGGAGCTGGATTAGATCAGACAGGGGGAGATTGGTGTCAGTGACTGTGGGGTGGTTTATATCAGACAGGGGGAGATTGGTGTCAGTGACCGTGGGGTGGTTTATATCAGACAGGGGGAGATTGGTGTCAGTGACTGTGGGTCTGGTTGATATCAGACAGGGGGAGATTGGTGTCAGTGACTGTGGGGTGGTTTATATCAGACAGGGGGAGATTGGTGTCAGTGACCGTGGGGTGGTTTATATCAGACAGGGGGAGATTGGTGTCAGTGACTGTGGGTCTGGTTGATATCAGACAGGGGGAGATTGGTGTCAGTGACTGTGGGTCTGGTTTATGTCAGACAGTGGGAGATTGGTGTCACTGACTGTGGGGCTGGTTTATATCAGACAAGTGGAGATTGGTGTCAGTGACTGTGGGGCAGGTTTATATCAAACAAGGGGAGATTTGTGTCAGTGACTGTGGGATTGGTTTATATCAGACAGGGGGAGATTGGTGTAAGTGACCCTGGGGTGGTTTATATCAGACAGGGGGAGATTGGTGTCAGTAAGTGTGGTGCTGGTTTCTATCAGACAAGGGGAGATTGGTGTCAGGGACTGTGGTCTGGCTTATGTCAGACAGGGGGAGATTGGTGTCAGTGAGTGTGGGTCTGGTTTATATCAGACAGGGGGAGATTGGTGTCAGGGACAGTGGGGCAGGTTTATATCAAACAAGAGGAGATTGGTGTCAGTGACTGTGGGGCAGGTTTATATCAAACAAGGGGAGATTGGTGTCAGTGACTGTGGGGTGGTTTATATCAGACAGGGGAAAATTGGTGTCAGTGACTCTGGGGCTGATTTATATCAGACAGGGGTGGATTGGTGTCAGTGACAGTGGTGCTGGTTTATGTCAGACAGGGGGAGATTGGTGTCAGTGACTCTGGGGCTGGTTCATATCATACAGGGGGTGACTGGTGTCAGGGACTATGGGGCTGGATCATATCAGACAGGCGGAAATTGGTGTCTGGGACTGAGGGTCTCGTTTCTGTCAAACAGGGGGTGATTGGTGTCAGCGACTTTGGGGCTGGTTTACATCAGACAGGGGGAGATTGGTATCAGGGACTGTGGGTCTGGATTATATCAGACAGGGGGAGATTGGTGTCAGTGGCTCTGGGTCTGGTTTATATCAGACAAGGAGAGATTTGTGTCAGGGACATTTGGTGTGGTTTATATCAGACAGGGGGAGATTGGTGTCAGGGACTGTGGGGCTGGTTTATATCAGACAGGGGGATATTGGTGTCAGTGACTGTGGGGCTGGTTTATATCAGACAGGGGGAGATTGGTGTCAGTGACTGTGAGGCTGGTTTATATCAGACAGGGGGAGATTGGTGTCAGTGACTGTGGGGCTGGTTGAAATTAGACAGGGGGAGATTGGTGTCAGTGACTTTGGGCTGGTTTATATCAGAAAATTCGGAGATTGGTGTCAGTGCTGTGCGGCTGGTTGATATCAGACAGGGGGGAGATTGGTGTCAGTGACAGTGGGGCTGGTTTATATCAGACAGGGGGAGATTGGTGTCAGTGACTGTGGAGCTGGTTTATATTAGACAGGGGGAGATTGGTGTCAGGGACTGTGGTCTGGCTTATGTCAGACAGGGGGAGATTGGTGTCAGTGACTGTGGGGCTGGTTTATATCAGACAGGGGGAGATTGTTGTCAGGGACTGTGGGGTGGTTTATATCAGACAGGGGCAGATTGGTGTCCGTGACTGTGGGGCTGGTTTACATCAGACAGGGGGAGATTAGTGTCAGTGACTGTGGGGCTGGTTTGTATCAGACTGGGGGAGATTGGTTTCAGTGACTGTGGGGCTGGTTTATATTAGACAGGGAAAGATTGGTGTCAGGGACTGTGGTCTGGCTTATGTCAGACAGGGAGAGATTGGTGTCACTGACTGTGTGGCTGGTTTATATCAGACAGTGCGAGATTTGTGTCAGTGACTGTGGATCTGGTTTATATCAGACAGGGGAAGATTGGTGACACTGACTGTGGGGCTGGTTTATATCAGACAAGGGGAGATTGGTGTCAGTGACTGTGGGGCAGGTTTATGTCAAACAAGGGGAGATTGGTGTCAGGGACTATGGAGCTGGATTAGATCAGACAGGGGGAGATTGGTGTCAGTGACTGTGGGGTGGTTTATATCAGACAGGGGGAGATTGGTGTCAGTGACCGTGGGGTGGTTTATATCAGACAGGGGGAGATTGGTGTCAGTGACTATGGGGTGGTTTATATCAGACAGGGGGAGATTGGTGTCAGTGACCGTGGAGTGGTTTATATCAGACAGGGGGAGATTGGTGTCAGTGACTGTGGGTCTGGTTTATATCAGACAGGGGGAGATTGGTGTCAGTGAGTGTGGGTCTGGTTTATGTCAGACAGGGGGAGATTGGTGTCAGTGACTGTGGGGCTGGTTTATATCAGACAAGTGGAGATTGGTGTCAGTGACTGTGGGGCAGGTTTATATCAAACAAGGGGAGATTGGTGTCAGTGACTGTGGGATTGGTTTATATCAGACAGGGGGAGATTGGTGTCAGTGACCGCGGGGTGGTTTATATCAGACAGGGGGAGATTGGTGTCAGTAAGTGTGGTGCTGGTTTCTATCAGACAAGGGGAGATTGGTGTCAGGGACTGTGGTCTGGCTTATGTCAGACAGGGGGAGATTGGTGTCAGTGAGTGTGGGTCTGGTTTATATCAGACAGGGGGAGATTGGTGTCAGGGACAGTGGGGCAGGTTTATATCAAACAAGGGGAGATTGGTGTCAGTGACTGTGGGGCAGGTTTATATCAAACAAGGGGAGATTGGTGTCAGTGACTGTGGGGTGGTTTATATCAGACAGGGGAAGATTGGTGTCAGTGACTCTGGGGCTGATTTATATCAGACAGGGGTGGATTGGTGTCAGTGACAGTGGTGCTGGTTTATGTCAGACAGGGGGAGATTGGTGTCAGTGACTCTGGGGCTGGTTCATATCATACAGGGGGTGACTGGTGTCAGGGACTATGGGGCTGGATCATATCAGACAGGCGGAAATTGGTGTCTGGGACTGAGGGTCTCGTTTCTGTCAAACAGGGGGTGATTGGTGTCAGCGACTTTGGGGCTGGTTTACATCAGACAGGGGGAGATTGGTATCAGGGACTGTGGGTCTGGATTATATCAGACAGGGGGAGATTGGTGTCAGTGGCTCTGGGTCTGGTTTATATCAGACAAGGAGAGATTTGTGTCAGGGACATTTGGTGTGGTTTATATCAGACAGGGGGAGATTGGTGTCAGTGACTGTGGGTCTGGTTTATATCAGACAGGGGGAGATTGGTGTCAGTGACTGTGGGGCTGGTTTATATCAGACAGGGGGAGATTGGTGTCAGTGACTGTGAGGCTGGTTTATATCAGACAGGGGGAGATTGGTGTCAGTGACTGTGGGGCTGGTTGAAATTAGACAGGGGGAGATTGGTGTCAGTGACTTTGGGCTGGTTTATATCAGAAAATTCGGAGATTGGTGTCAGTGCTGTGCGGCTGGTTGATATCAGACAGGGGGGAGATTGGTGTCAGTGACAGTGGGGCTGGTTTATATCAGACAGGGGGAGATTGGTGTCAGTGACTGTGGGGTGGTTTATATCAGACAGGGGGAGATTGGTGTCAGTGACTGTGGGGCTGGTTTATATCAGACAGGGAGAGATTGGTGTCAGTGACCGTGGGTCTGGTTTATATCAAACAGGGGGAGATTGGTGTCAGGGACTGTGGGGTGGCTTATGTCAGACAGGGGGAGATTGGTGTCAGGGACTGTGGCCTGGCTTATGTCAGACAGGGGGAGATTGGTGTCACTGACTGTGGGGCTGTTTTATATCAGACAGTGGGAGATTGGTGTCAGTGACTGTGGGGCTGGTTTATATCAGACCGGGGGAGATTGGTGTCAGTGACCGTGGGTCTGGTTTATATCAAACAAGGGGAGATTGGTGTCAGGGACTGTGGGTCTGGTTTACATCAGAGAGGGGGAGATTGGTGTCACTGACTGTGGGGTTGGTGTATATCAGACTGGACAAGATTGATGTCCGTGACTTTGCGACTGGTTTATATTAGACAGTGGAGATTGGTGTCAGTGACTCTGGGTCTGGTTTATATCAGACAGGGGGAGATTGGTGTCAGTGACTGTGGGTTTGGTTTATATCAGACTGGACAAGATTGATGTCCGTGACTTTGCGACTGGTTTATATTAGACAGTGGAGATTGGTGTCAGTGACTCTGGGTCTGGTTTATATCAGACAGGGGGAGATTGGTGTCAGTGACTGTGGTGCTGGCTTATGTCAGATAGGGGGAGATTGATGTCAGGGACTGTTGGTCTGCTTTATATCAGACAGGGGGAGTTTGGTGTCAGTGACTGTGGGGTGGTTTATATCAGACAGGGGGAGATTGGTGTCAGTGACTGTGGGGATGGTTTATATCAGACAGGGGGAGATTGGTGTCACTGACTGTGGTCTGGTTTATATCAGACAAGGGGAGATTGGTGTCAGGGACTATGGGTCTGGTTTATATCAGACAGGCAGAGATTGGTGTCAGGGACCGTGGGGCTGATTTATATCAAACTGGGGGATTTTGGCATCAGTGGCTGTGGTGCTGGTTTATGTCAGATGTGATGAGATTGGTGTCAGTGAGTGTGGGTCTGGTTTATATCAGACAGGGGGAGATTGGTGTCAGTGAGTGTGGGTCTGGTTTATATCAGACAGGGGGAGATTGGTGTCACTGACTGTGGGGCTGGTTTATGTCAGACAGGGGGAGATTGGTGTCAGGGACTGTGGGGCTGGTTTATATCAGACATGGGGAGATTGGTGTCAGTGACTGTGGGGCTGGTTTATATCAGACAGGGGGGAGATTGGTGTCAGGGACTGTGGGGCTGGTTTATATCAGACAGGGGGAGATTGGTGTCAGTGAGTGTGGGTCTGGTTTATATCAGACAGGGGGAGATTGGTGTCA
Organism: Chiloscyllium punctatum; assembly: GCF_047496795.1. Taxonomy (NCBI): domain Eukaryota; kingdom Metazoa; phylum Chordata; class Chondrichthyes; order Orectolobiformes; family Hemiscylliidae; genus Chiloscyllium; species Chiloscyllium punctatum. The sequence continues at coordinate 8,146,987 of NC_092755.1, forward strand.
GTGACTGTGAGGCTGGTTTATATCAGACAGGGGGAGATTGGTGTCAGGGACAGTGGGGCTGGTTTATATCAGACAGGGGGATATTGGTGTCAGTGACTGTGGGGCTGGTTTATATCAGACAGGGGGAGATTGGTGTCAGTGACTGTGAGGCTGGTTGAAATTAGACAGGGAAAGATTGGTGTCACTGACTGTGGGGCTGGTTTATATCAGACAGGGGGAGATTGGTGTCAGTGACCGTGGGTCTAGTTTATATCAAACAAGGGGAGATTGGTGTCAGGGACTGTGGTCTGTCTTATGTCAGACAGGGGGAGATTGGTGTCAGTGAGTGTGGGTCTGGTTTATATCAGACAGGGGGAGATTGGTGTCAGGGACCGTAGTCTGGCTTATGTCAGACGGGGTGAGATTGGTGTCACTGACTGTGGGGCTGGTTTATATCAGACAGGGGGAGATTGGTGTCAGTGACCGTGGGTCTAGTTTATATCAAACAAGGGGAGATTGGTGTCAGGGACTGTGAGTCTGGTTTATATCTGACAGGGGGAGATTGGTGTCAGGGACTGTGGTCTGGCTTATGTCAGACAGGGGGAGATTGGTGTCAGTGAGTGTGGGTCTGGTTTATATCAGACAGGGGGAGATTGGTGTCAGGGACTGTGGACTGGTTTATATCAGACAGGGGGAGATTGGTGTCAGGGACTGTGGTCTGGTTTATGTCAGACAGGGGGAGATTGGTGTCACTGACTGTGGGGCTGGTTTATATCAGACAGTGGGAGATTGGTGTCAGTGACTGTGGGTCTGGTTTATATCAGACAGGGGGAGATTGGTGTCAGGGACTGTGGGTCTGGTTTCTATCAGACAGGGGGAGATTGGTGTCACTGACTGTGGGGCTGCTTTATATCAGACAGGGGGAGATTGGTGTCAGGGACTGTGGGGCTGGTTTATATTAGACAGGGGGATATTGGTGTCAGTGACTGTGGGGCTGGTTTATATCAGACAGGGGGAGATTGGTGTCAGTGACTGTGAGGCTGGTTGAAATTAGACAGGGAAAGATTGGTGTCAGGGAATGTGGTCTGGCTTATGTCAGACAGGGGGAGATTGGTGTCACTGACTGTGGGGCTGTTTTATATCAGACAGTGGGATATTAGTGTCAGTGACTATGGGGCTGGTTTATATCAGACAGGGGGAGATTGGTGTCAGTGACTGTGGTCTGGTTTATATCAGACAGGCGGAGATTGGTGTCACTGACTGTGGGGCTGCTTTATATCAGACAGGGGGAGATTGGTGTCAGTGACTGTGGGGCTGATTTATGTCAGACAGGGGCAGCTTGGTCTCCCTGACGGTGGTGCTGGTTTATATCAGACAGGGGGAGATTGGTGTATGTGACTGTGGGGTGGTTTATATCAGACAGGGGGAGGTTGGTGTCAGGGACTGTGGGGCTGGTTTATGTCAGACAGGGGGAGATTAATGTCAGTGACTGTGGTGCTGGTTTATATCAGACAGGGCGAGATTGGTGTCAGTGACTGTGGGGCTGGTTTTTATCAGACAGGGGGAGATTGGTTTCAGTGACTGTGGGTCTGGTTTATATCAGACAGGGGGAGATTGGTGTCAGGAACTGTGGGTCTGGTTTCTATCAGACAGGGGGAGATTGGTGTCACTGACTGTGGGGCTGCTTTATATCAGACAGGGGGAGATTGGTGTCAGTGACTGTGGGGCTGGTTTATATTAGACAGGGTGTAATTGGTGTCAGTGACCGTGGGGCTGGTTTATATCAGACAAAGCGAGATTGGTGTCAGTGACTGTAGGCCTGTTTTATATCAGACAAAGGGAGATTCGTGTCAGTGATTGTGGGACTGGTTTTTCTCAGACAGAGGGGAGTTTGGTGTCAGTGACTGTGGGGCTGGTTTATATCAGACATGGGGAGATTGGTGTCAGGGACCGTTGGGCTTGTTTATATCAAACAGGGGGATTTTGGCATCAGTGGCTGTGGTGCTGGTTTATGTCAGACGTGATGAGATTGGTGTCAGTGACTGTGGGGTTGGCTTATATCAGACAGGCAGAGATTGGTGTCCGTGACTGTGGGGTTGGTTTATATCAGACAGGATGAGATTGGTATCAGTGACTTTGGGACTGGTTTTTATTAGACAGTGGAGATTGGTGTCAGTGACTGTGCGTCTGGCTTATATCAGACAAGGGGAGATTGGTGTCACTGACTGTGGGGCTGGGTTATATCAGCCAGGGGGAGATTGGTGTCAGTGACTGTGGGGCTGGTTTATATTAGACAGGGGGAGATTGGTGTCAGGGGCTGTGGGGCTGGTTTATATCAGACAGGCAGAGATTGGTGTCAGTGACTCTTGTGCTGGTTTACATCAGACAGGGGGAGATTGGTGTCAGTGACGGTGCGGCTTGTTTATATCAAACAGGGGGAGATTGGTGTCAGTGACTGTGGGGCTGGTTTATATCAGACAGGTGGAGATTGGTGTCAGTGACTGTGGGGCTGGTTTATATCAGACAGGGGGAGATTGGTGTCAGTGACTGTGGAGCTGGTTTATATTAGACAGGGGGAGATTGGTGTCAGGGACTGTGGTCTGGCTTATGTCAGACAGGGGGAGATTGGTGTCAGTGACTGTGGGGCTGGTTTATATCAGACAGGGGGAGATTGTTGTCAGTGACTGTGGGGTGGTTTATATCAGACAGGGGGAGATTGGTGTCCGTGACTGTGGGGCTGGTTTATATCAGACAGGGAGAGATTGGTGTCAGTGACCATGGGTCTGGTTTATATCAAACAGGGGGAGATTGGTGTCAGGGACTGTGGTCTGGCTTATGTCAGACAGGGGGAGATTGGTGTCAGGGACTGTGGCCTGGCTTATGTCAGACAGGGGGAGATTGGTGACACTGACTGTGGGGCTGGTTTATATCAGACAAGGGGAGATTGGTGTCAGTGACTGTGGGGCAGGTTTATATCAAACAAGGGGAGATTGGTGTCAGGGACTATGGAGCTGGATTAGATCAGACAGGGGGAGATTGGTATCAGTGACTGTGGGGTGGTTTATATCAGACAGGGGGAGATTGGTGTCAGTGACCGTGGGGTGGTTTATATCAGACAGGGGGAGATTGGTGTCAGTGACTGTGGGTCTGGTTGATATCAGACAGGGGGAGATTGGTGTCAGTGACTGTGGGTCTGGTTTATGTCAGACAGGGGGAGATTGGTGTCACTGACTGTGGGGCTGGTTTATATCAGACAGGGGGAGATTGGTGTCAGTGACTGTGGGGTGGTCTATATCAGACAGGGGGAGATTGGTGTCAGTCACCGTGGGGTGGTTTATATCAGACAGGGAGAGATTGGTGTCAGTGACTGTGGGTCTGGTTTATGTCAGACAGGGGGAGATTGGTGTCACTGACTGTGGGGCTGGTTTATATCAGACAAGTGGAGATTGGTGTCAGTGACTGTGGGGCAGGTTTATATCAAACAAGGGGAGATTGTTGTCAGTGACTGTGGGATTGGTTTATATCAGACAGGGGGAGATTGGTGTCAGTGACCGTGGGGTGGTTTATATCAGACAGGGGTAGATTGGTGTCAGTAAGTGTGGTGCTGGTTTCTATCAGACAGGGGAACATTGGTGTCAGGGACAGTGGGGCAGGTTTATATCAAACAAGGGGAGATTGGTGTCAGTGACTGTGGGGCAGGTTTATGGCAGACAGGGGGAGATTGGTGTCAGTGACTCTGGGGCTGGTTCATATCATACAGGGGGTGACTGGTGTCAGGGACTGTGGGGCTGGATCATATCAGACAGGCGGAAATTGGTGTCTGGGACTGAGGGTCTCGTTTCTGTCAAACAGGGGGTGATTGGTGTCAGCGACTTTGGGGCTGGTTTACATCAGACAGGGGGAGATTGGTATCAGGGACTGTGGGTCTGGATTATATCAGACAGGGGGAGATTGGTGTCAGTGGCTCTGGGTCTGGTTTATATCAGACAAGGAGAGATTTGTGTCAGGGACATTTGGTGTGGTTTATATCAGACAGGGGGAGATTGGTGTCAGGGACTGTGGGGCTGGTTTATATCAGACAGGGGGATATTGGTGTCAGTGACTGTGGGGCTGGTTTATATCAGACAGGGGGAGATTGGTGTCAGTGACTGTGAGGCTGGTTTATATCAGACAGGGGGAGATTGGTGTCAGTGACTGTGGGGCTGGTTGAAATTAGACAGGGGGAGATTGGTGTCAGTGACTTTGGGCTGGTTTATATCAGAAAATTCGGAGATTGGTGTCAGTGCTGTGCGGCTGGTTGATATCAGACAGGGGGGAGATTGGTGTCAGTGACAGTGGGGCTGGTTTATATCAGACAGGGGGAGATTGGTGTCAGTGACTGTGGGGTGGTTTATATCAGACAGGGGGAGATTGGTGTCAGTGACTGTGGGGCTGGTTTATATCAGACAGGGAGAGATTGGTGTCAGTGACCGTGGGTCTGGTTTATATCAAACAGGGGGAGATTGGTGTCAGGGACTGTGGTCTGGCTTATGTCAGACAGGGGGAGATTGGTGTCAGGGACTGTGGCCTGGCTTATGTCAGACAGGGGGAGATTGGTGTCACTGACTGTGGGGCTGGTTTATATCAGACCGGGGGAGATTGGTGTCAGTGACCGTGGGTCTGGTTTATATCAAACAAGGGGAGATTGGTGTCAGGGACTGTGGGTCTGGTTTACATCAGAGATTGGGAGATTGGTGTCACTGACTGTGGGGTTGGTTTATATCAGACTGGACAAGATTGATGTCCGTGACTTTGCGACTGGTTTATATTAGACAGTGGAGATTGGTGTCAGTGACTCTGGGTCTGGTTTATATCAGACAGGGGGAGATTGGTGTCAGTGACTGTGGTGCTGGCTTATGTCAGATAGGGGGAGATTGATGTCAGGGACTGTTGGTCTGCTTTATATCAGACAGGGGGAGTTTGGTGTCAGTGACTGTGGGGCTGGTTTATATCAGACAGGGGGAGATTGGTGTCACTGACTGTGGGGCTGGTTTATATCAGACAAGGGGAGATTGGTGTCAGGGACTGTGGTCTGGCTTACGTCAGACAGGGGGAGATTGGTGTCACTGACTGTGGGGCTGGTTTATATCAGACAGAGGGAGATTGGTGTCAGTGACTGTGGTCTGGTTTATATCAGACAAGGGGAGATTGGTGTCAGGGACTTTTGGTGTGGTTCATGTCAGACAGGGGGAGATTGGTGTCTGGGACAGTAGGCCTGGTTTATATCATACAGGGGGCGATTGGTGTCAGGGACTATGGGTCTGGTTTATATCAGACAGGCAGAGATTGGTGTCAGGGACCGTGGGGCTGGTTTATATCAAACTGGGGGATTTTGGCATCAGTGGCTGTGGTGCTGGTTTATGTCAGATGTGATGAGATTGGTGTCAGTGAGTGTGGGTCTGGTTTATATCAGACAGGGGGAGATTGGTGTCAGTGAGTGTGGGTCTGGTTTATATCAGACAGGGGGAGATTGGTGTCACTGACTGTGGGGCTGGTTTATGTCAGACAGGGGGAAATTGGTGTCAGGGACTGTGGGGCTGGTTTATATCAGACATGGGGAGATTGGTGTCAGTGACTGTGGGGCTGGTTTATATCAGACAGGGGGGAGATTGGTGTCAGGGACTGTGGGGCTGGTTTATATCAGACAGGGGGAGATTGGTGTCAGTGACTGTGAGGCTGGTTTATATCAGACAGGGGGAGATTGGTGTCAGTGACTGTGGGGCTGGTTTATGTCAGACAGGGGGAGATTGGTGTCAGGGACAGTGGGGCTGGTTTATATCAGACAGGGGGATATTGGTGTCAGTGACTGTGGGGCTGGTTTATATCAGACAGGGGGAGATTGGTGTCAGTGACTGTGAGGCTGGTTGAAATTAGACAGGGAAAGATTGGTGTCAGGGACTGTGGTCTGGCTTATGTCAGACAGGGGGAGATTGGTGTCAGTCACTGTGGGGCTGGTTTATATCAGTCAGGGGGAGATTGGTGTCACTCACTGTGGGGCTGGTTTATATCAGATAGGGGAAGATTGGTGTCAGTAACTGTGGGGTTGGTTTATATCAGACAGTGCGAGATTGATGTCAGTGACTGTGGATCTGGTTTATATCAGACAGGGGAAGATTGGTGTCAGTAACTGTGGGGTTGGTTTATATCAAACAAGGGGAGATTGGTGTCAGGGACTGTGGGTCTGGTTTATATCTGACAGGGGGAGATTGGTGTCAGGGACTGTGGTCTGGCTTATGTCAGACAGGGGGAGATTGGTGTCAGTGAGTGTGGGTCTGGTTTATATCAGACAGGGGGAGATTGGTGTCAGGGACTGTGGTCTGGTTTATATCAGACAGGGGGAGATTGGTGTCAGGGACTGTGGTCTGGTTTATGTCAGACAGGGGGAGATTGGTGTCAGGGACTGTGGGTCTGGTTTCTATCAGACAGGGGGAGATTGGTGTCACTGACTGTGGTCTGGTTTATATCAGACAGGGGGAGATTGGTGTCACTGACTGTGGGGCTGGTTTATATCAGACAGTGGGAGATTGGTGTCAGTGACTGTGGTCTGGTTTATATCAGTCAGGGGGAGATTGGTGTCAGTGACTGTGGGTCTGGTTTATATCAGACAGGGGGAGATTGGTGTCAGGGACTGTGGGTCTGGTTTCTATCAGACAGGGGGAGATTGGTGTCACTGACTGTGGGGCTGCTTTATATCAGACAGGGGGAGATTGGTGTCAGGGACTGTGGGGCTGGTTTATATCAGACAGGGGGATATTGGTGTCAGTGACTGTGGGGCTGGTTTATATCAGACAGGGGGAGATTGGTGTCAGTGACTGTGAGGCTGGTTGAAATTAGACAGGGAAAGATTGGTGTCAGGGACTGTGGTCTGGCTTATGTCAGACAGGGGGAGATTGGTGTCACTGACTGTGGGGCTGTTTTATATCAGACAGTGGGATATTAGTGTCAGTGACTGTGGGGCTGGTTTATATCAGACAGGGGGAGATTGGTGCCAGTGACTGTGGTCTGGTTTATATCAGACAGGCGGAGATTGGTGTCACTGACTGTGGGGCTGCTTTATATCAGACAGGGGGAGATTGGTGTCAGTGACTGTGGGGCTGATTTATGTCAGACAGTGGCAGCTTGGTCTCACTGACGGTGGTGCTGGTTTATATCAGACAGGGGGAGATTGGTGTATGTGACTGTGGGGCTGGTTTATGTCAGACAGGGGGAGATTAATGTCAGTGACTGTGGTGCTGGTTTATATCAGACAGGGCGAGATTGGTGTCAGTGACTGTGGGGCTGGTTTTTATCAGACAGGGGGAGATTGGTTTCAGTGACTGTGGGTCTGGTTTATATCAGACAGGGGGAGATTGGTGTCAGGAACTGTGGGGCTGGTTTCTATCAGACAGGGGGAGATTGGTGTCAGGGACTGTGGGTCTGGTTTCTATCAGACAGGGGGAGATTGGTGTCAGGGACTGTGGTCTGGTTTATGTCAGACAGGGGGAGATTGGTGTCACTGACTGTGGGGCTGGTTTATATCAGACAGTGGGAGATTGGTGTCAGTGACTGTGGTCTGGTTTATATCAGTCAGGGGGAGATTGGTGTCAGTGACTGTGGTCTGGTTTATATCAGACAGGGGGAGATTGGTGTCAGGGACTGTGGTCTGGTTTATGTCAGACAGGGGGAGATTGGTGTCACTGACTGTGGGGCTGGTTTATATCAGACAGTGGAAGATTGGTGTCAGTGACTGTGGTCTGGTTTATATCTGACAGGGGGAGATTGGTGTCAGGGACTGTGGTCTGGCTTATGTCAGACAGGGGGAGATTGGTGTCACTGACTGTGGGGCTGGTTTATATCAGACAGTGGGAGATTGGTGTCAGTGACTGTGGTCTGGTTTATATCAGTCAGGGGGAGATTGGTGTCAGTGACTGTGGGTCTGGTTTATATCAGACAGGGGGAGATTGGTGTCAGGGACTGTGGGTCTGGTTTCTATCAGACAGGGGGAGATTGGTGTCACTGACTGTGGGGCTGCTTTATATCAGACAGGGGGAGATTGGTGTCAGGGACTGTGGGGCTGGTTTATATCAGACAGGGGGATATTGGTGTCAGTGACTGTGGGGCTGGTTTATATCAGACAGGGGGAGATTGGTGTCAGTGACTGTGAGGCTGGTTGAAATTAGACAGGGAAAGATTGGTGTCAGGGACTGTGGTCTGGCTTATGTCAGACAGGGGGAGATTGGTGTCACTGACTGTGGGGCTGTTTTATATCAGACAGTGGGATATTAGTGTCAGTGACTGTGGGGCTGGTTTATATCAGACAGGGGGAGATTGGTGCCAGTGACTGTGGTCTGGTTTATATCAGACAGGCGGAGATTGGTGTCACTGACTGTGGGGCTGCTTTATATCAGACAGGGGGAGATTGGTGTCAGTGACTGTGGGGCTGATTTATGTCAGACAGTGGCAGCTTGGTCTCACTGACGGTGGTGCTGGTTTATATCAGACAGGGGGAGATTGGTGTATGTGACTGTGGGGTGGTTTATATCAGACAGGGGGAGGTTGGTGTCAGGGACTGTGGGGCTGGTTTATGTCAGACAGGGGGAGATTAATGTCAGTGACTGTGGTGCTGGTTTATATCAGACAGGGCGAGATTGGTGTCAGTGACTGTGGGGCTGGTTTTTATCAGACAGGGGGAGATTGGTTTCAGTGACTGTGGGTCTGGTTTATATCAGACAGGGGGAGATTGGTGTCAGGAACTGTGGGTCTGGTTTCTATCAGACAGGGGGAGATTGGTGTCACTGACTGTGGGGCTGCTTTATATCAGACAGGGGGAGATTGGTGTCAGTGACTGTGGGGCTGGTTTATATTAGACAGGGTGTAATTGGTGTCAGTGACCGTGGGGCTGGTTTATATCAGACAAAGGGAGATTGGTGTCAGTGACTGTAGGCCTGTTTTATATCAGACAAAGGGAGATTCGTGTCAGTGATTGTGGGACTGGTTTTTCTCAGACAGAGGGGAGTTTGGTGTCAGTGACTGTGGGGCTGGTTTATATCAGACATGGGGAGATTGGTGTCAGGGACCGTTGGGCTTGTTTATATCAAACAGGGGGATTTTGGCATCAGTGGCTGTGGTGCTGGTTTATGTCAGACGTGATGAGATTGGTGTCAGTGACTGTGGGTCTGGTTTATATCAGACAGGGGAAGATTGGTGTCAGTGAGTGTGGGGCTGGCTTATGTCAGATCGGTGGAGATTGTTGTCAGGGACTGTTGTTCTGCTTTATGTCAGACAGGGGGAGATTGGTGTCAGCGACTCTGGATCTGGTTTATTTCATACAGGGGGTGACTAGTGTCAGGGACTATGGGGCTCGATTATATCAGACAGGCGGAAATTGGTGTCAGGGACTGTGGGTCTGGTTTCTGTCAAACAGGGGGAGATTGGTGTCAGTGAGTTTGGGGTTGGTTGATATCAGAAAATTAGGACATTGGTGTCAGTGCTGTCGGGCTGGTTTATATCAGACAGGGGGAGATTGGTGTCATTGACTGGGTCTGGTTTAAATCAGACAAGGGGAGATTGGTGTCAGTGACTGTGGGCTGGTTTATATCAGACAGGGGGAGATTGGTGTCAGTGACTGTGGGGCTGGTTTATATCAGACAAGGGGAGATTGGTGTCAGGGACTTTTGGTGTGGTTCATGTCAGACAGGGGGAGATTGGTGTCTGGGACAGTCGGCCTGGTTTATATCAGACAGGGGGAGATTGGTGTCAGGGACTATGGGTCTGGTTTATATCAGACAGGGGGAGATTGGTGTCAGGGACCGTTGGGCTGGTTTATATCAAACTGGGGGATTTTGGCATCAGTTGCTGTGGTGCTGGTTTATGTCAGATGTGATGGGATTGGTGTCAGTGAGTGTGGGTCTGGTTTATATCAGACAGGGGGAGATTGCTGTCAGTGAGTGTGGGTCTGGTTTATATCAGACAGGGGGATATTGGTGTCAGTCAGTGTGGGTCTGGTTTATATCAGACAGGGGGAGATTGGTGTCAGGGACTGTGGGGCTGGTTTATGTCTGACAGGGGGAGATTGGTGTCAGGGACTGTGGGGCTGGTTTATATCAGACATGGGGAGATTGGTGTCAGTGACTGTGGGGCTGGTTTATATCAGACAGGGGGAAGATTGGTGTCAGGGACTGTGGGGCTGGTTTATATCAGACAGGGGGAGATTGGTGTCAGGGACTGTGGGGCTGGTTTATATCAGACAGCGGGATATTGGTGTCAGTGACTGTGGGTCTGGTTTATATCAGACAGGGGGTGATTGGTGTCAGGGACTGTGGTCTGGCTTATGTCAGACAGGGGGGGATTGGTGTCAGTGAGTGTGGGTCTGGTTTATATCAGACAGGGGGAGATTGGTGTCAGTGACCGTGGGTCTGGTTTATATCAAACAAGGGGAGATTGGTGTCAGGGACTGTGGGTCTGGTTTATATCAGACAGGGGGAGATTGGTGTCAGGGACTGTGGTCTGGCTTATGTCAGACAGGGGGAGATTGGTGTCAGTGAGTGTGGGTCTGGTTTATATCAGTCAGGGGGAGATTGGTGTCAGGGACTGTGGTCTGGTTTATATCAGACAGGGCGAGATTGGTGTCAGGGACTGTGGTCTGGTTTATGTCAGACAGGGGGAGATTGGTGTCACTGAATGTGGGGCTGGTTTATATCAGACAGTGGGAGATTGGTGTCAGTGACTGTGGTCTGGTTTATATCAGACAGGGGGAGACTGGTGTCAGTGACTGTGGGTCTGGTTTATATCAGACAGGGGGAGATTGGTGTCAGGGACTGTGGGTCTGGTTTCTATCAGACAGGGGGAGATTGGTGTCAGGGACTGTGGGTCTGGTTTCTATCAGACAGGGGGAGATTGGTGTCACTGACTGTGGGGCTGCTTTATATCAGACAGGGGGAGGTTGGTGTCAGTGACTGTGGGGCTGGTTTCTATTAGACAGGGTGTAATTGGTGTCAGTGACCGTGGGGCTGGTTTATATCAGACAAAGGGAGATTGGTGTCAGTGACTGTGGGCCTGTTTTATATCAGACAAAGGGAGATTCGTGTCAGTGATTGTGGGACTGGTTTTTCTCAGACAGAGGGGAGTTTGGTGTCAGTGACTGTGGGGCTGGTTTATATCAGACAGGGGGAGATTGGTGTCAGGGACCGTTGGGCTTGTTTATATCAAACAGGGGGATTTTGGCATCAGTGGCTGTGGTGCTGGTTTATGTCAGACGTGATGAGATTGGTGTCAGTGTGTGTGGGTCTGGTTTATATCAGACAGGGGGAGATTGATGTCAGTGACTGTGGGGTGGTTTATATCAGACAGGGGGAGATTGCTGTCACTGACTGTGGGGTTGGTTTATCTCAGACAGGACGAGATTGGTGTCAGTGACTGTGGTGCTGGTTTATATCAGACAAGGGGAGATTGGTGTCAGTGACTCTGGGACTGATTTATATCAGACGGGGAAGATTGGTGTCAGTGACTGTGGGGCTGGCTTATGTCAGATCGGTGGAGATTGTTGTCACGGACTGTTGTTCTGCTTTATGTCAGACAGGGGGAGATTGGTGTCAGCGACTCTGGATCTGGTTCATATCATACAGGGGGTGACTAGTGTCAGGGACTATTGGGCTCGATTATATCAGACAGGCGGAAATTGGTGTCAGGGACAGTGGGTCTGGTTTCTGTCAAACAGGGGGAGATTGGTGTCAGTGAGTTTGGGGTTGGTTTATATCAGAAAATTAGGAGATTGGTGTCAGTGCTGTCGGGCTGGTTTATATCAGACAGGGGGAGATTGGTGTCATTGACTGGGTCTGGTTTAAATCAGACAAGGGGAGATTGGTGTCGGTGACTGTGGGCTGGTTTATATCAGACAGGGGGAGATTGGTGTTACTGACTGTGGGGCTGGTTAATATCAGACAAGGGGAGATTGGTGTCACTGACTGTGGGGTTGGTTTATATCATACTGGACAAGATTGATGTCCGTGACTTTGGTGCTGGTTTATATTTGACAGTGGAGATTGGTGTCATTGACTGTGGGTCTGGTTTATATCAGAAAGGGGAGATTGGTGTCACTGACTGTGGGATTGGTTTATATCAGACAGGGGGAGATTGGTGTCAGGGACTGTGGTGCTGGTTTATATCAGACAGGGGAAGATTGGTGTCAGTGACTGTGGTGCTGGCTTATGTCAGATAGGGGGAGATTGATGTCAGGGACTGTGGGTCTGGTTTCTGTCAAACAGGGGGAGATTGGTGTCAGTGACTTTGGGGCTGGTTTATATCAGAAAATTAGGAGATTGGTGTCAGTGCAGTGGGGCTGGTTGATATCAGACAGCGGGGAGATTGGTGTCATTGACCGTGGGTCTGGTTTATATCAAACAAGGGGAGATTGGTGTCAGGGACTGTTGGTCTGCTTTATGTCAGATAGGGGGAGATTGGTGTCAGCGAGTCTGGGTCTGGTTTATTTAATACAGGGGGTGACTAGTGTCAGGGACTATGGGGCTGGATTATATCAGACAGGTGGAAATTGGTGTCAGGGACTGTGGGTCTGGTTTCTGTCAAACAGGGGGAGATTGGTGTCAGTGACTTTGGGGCTGGTTTATATCAGAAAATTAGGAGATTGGTGTCAGTGCAGTGGGGCTGGTTGATATCAGACAGCGGGGAGATTGGTGTCATTGACCGTGGGTCTGGTTTATATCAAACAAGGGGAGATTGGTGTCAGGGACTGTGGGTCTGGTTTATATCAGACAGGGGGAGATTGGTATCAGGGACTGTGGTCTGGCTTATATCAGACAGGGGGAGATTGGTGTCAGTGACTGTAGTCTGGTTTATATCAGACAGGCGGAGATTGGTGTCACTGACTGTGGGGCTGATTTATATCAGACAGTGGGAGATTGGTGTCAGTGACTGGGGGTCTGGTTTATATCAAACAAGGGGAGATTGGTGTCTGTGACTGTGGGGTGGTTTAGATCAGAAAAGGAGAGATTGGTGTCAGTGACTGTGTGGTGGTTTATATCAGACAGGGGGAGATTGGTGTAAGTGACTGTTGGGTGGTTTATATCAGACCGGGGGAGATTGGTGTCAGGGACTGTGGGGCTGGTTTATATCAAACAAGGGGAGATTGGTGTCAGGGACTGTTGGTCTTGTTTATGTCAGACAGGGGGAGCTTGGTGTCAGTGACTGTGGGGTGGTTTATATCAGACAGGGGGAGATTGGTGTCAGGGACTGTGGGTCTGGTTTATATCAGACAGGGGGAGATTGGTGTCAGTGACCGTGGGGCTGGTTTATATCAGACAAAGGGAGATTGGTGTCAGTGACTGTGGGTCTGGTTTATATCAGACAGGGGGAGATTGGTGTCAGTGACTGTGGGCTGATTTATATCAGACAGGGGGAGATTGGTGTCAGGGACTGTGGGGCTGGTTTATATCAGACAGGGGGGAGATTGGTGTCAGGGACTGTGGGTCTGGTTGAAATCAGACAGGGGGAGATTGGTGTCAGTGAGTGTGGGTCTGGTTTATATCAGACAGGGGGAGATTGGTGTCAGTGACTGTGGGTCTGGTTTATATCAAATAGGGGGAGATTGGTGTCACTGACTTTGGGGCTGGTTTATATCAGACAGTGGAGATTGGTGTCAGTGACTGTGGGTCTGGTTTATATCCGACAGGGCGAGATTAATGTCAGTGACTGTGGTGCTGGTTTATATCAGACAGGGGGAGACTGGTGTCAGGGACTGTGCTGCTGGTTTATATCAGACAGGGGGCGATTGGTGTCAGGGACTGTGGTCTGGCTTATGTCAGACAGGGGGAGATTGGTGTCAGTGACTGTGGGGCTGGTTTATATCAGACAGGGGGAGATTGTTGTCAGTGACTGTGGGGTGGTTTATATCAGACAGGGGGAGATTGGTGTCCGTGACTGTGGGGCTGGTTTACATCAGACAGGGGGAGATTAGTGTCAGTGACTGTGGGGCTGGTTTGTATCAGACTGGGGGAGATTGGTTTCAGTGACTGTGGGGCTGGTTTATATCAAATAGGGGGAGATTGGTGTCACTGACTTTGGGGCTGGTTTATATCAAATAGGGGGAGATTGTTGTCACTGACTTTGGGGCTGGTTTATATTAGACAGTGGAGATTGGTGTCAGTGACTGTGGGACTGGTTTATATCAGACATTGGGAGATTGGTGTCAGTGACTGTGGGGCAGGTTTGTATCAGTCAGGGGGAGATTGGTGTCAGTGACAGTGGGGCAGGTTTGTATCAGTCAGGGGGAGATTGGTGTCAGTGACAGTGGGGCAGGTTTGTATCAGTCAGGGGGAGATTGGTGTCAGTAACTGTGGGGCTGGTTTATATCAGACAGGGGGAGATTGGTGTCAGTGTCTTTGGGGCTGGTTTATATCAGACAGGGGGAGATTGGTGTCAGTGACTGTGCGGCTGGTTTATGTCAGACACGGGGAGATTGGTGTCAGTGACTGTGGGGCTAGTTTATATCAGACAGGGGGAGATTGGTGCCAGTGACTGTGGGGCTCGTTTATATCAGACATGGGGAGATTGGTGTCAGTGACTGTGCGGCTGGTTTATGTCAGACTAGGGGAGATTGGTGTCACTGAGTGTGGTGCTGGTTTATATCAGACAGGGGGAGATTGGTGTCAGGGACTGTGGTGCTGGTTTATATCAGACAGGGGGAGATTGGTGTCAGGGACTGTGGGGATGGATTATGTCAGACGGGGAGAATGGTGTCAGTGACTGTGGGGCTGGTTTAGATCAAACAGGGAGATTTTGGCGTCAGTGGCTGTGGTGCTGGTTTATCTCAGACGTGATGAGATTGGTGTCAGTGTCTGCGGGACTGGTTTATATCAGGCATGGTTTGATTGGTGACAGGGACTTCGGGTCTGGTTTATATCAGACAGGGGGAGATTGTTGTCAGTAACTGTGGGTCTGCTTTATATAAAACGGGGGGATTTTGGCGTCAGTAACTGTGGTGCTGGTTTATGTCAGTCGTGATGAGATTGGTGTCAGTGAGTGTGGGTCTGGTTTATATCAGATAGGGGGAGATCGGTGTCCGTGACTGTGGGTCTGGTTTATATTAGACAGGGGGAGATTGGTATCCAAAACTGTGGTGCTGTTTTATCTCAGACAGGAGGAGATTGGTGTCAGTGACTGTGGGGCTGGTTTATATCAGAGAGGGGGAGATTGGTGTCAGTGACAGTGGTGCTGGCTTATATCGGACAGGGGGAGATTGGTGTCAGGGACCGTGGCCTGGCTTATATCAGACAGGGGGAGATTGGTGTCAGTGACTGTGTTGTGGTTTATATCAGACAGGGGGAGATTGGTGTCAGTGACTGTGTTGTGGTTTATATCAGACAGGGGGAGATTGGTGTCAGTGACTGTGTTGTGGTTTATATCAGACAGGGGGAGATTGGTGTCAGTGACTGTGGGGCTGGTTTATATCAGACAGGGGGAGATTGGTGTCACTGACTGTGGTGCTGGTTTATATCAGACGGGGGGAGATTGGAGTCACTGACTGTGGGGTGGTTTATATCAGACAGGGGGAGATTGGTGTTAGGGGCTGTGGGGCTAGTTTATATCAGACAGGGGGAGATTGGTGTCAGTGACTGTGGGGCTGGTTTATATCAGACAGGGGGAGATTGGTATTCGGGACTGTGGGGCTGGTTTATATCAGACAGGGGGTGATTGGTGTCAGTGACTGTGGTGCTGGTTTATATCAGACAGGGGAGATTGGTGTCAGTGACTGTGCGGCTGGTTTATCATGACAGGGGGAGATTGGTGTCACTGACTGTGGTGCTGTTATATATCAGACAGGAGGAGATTGGTGTCAGTGTCTGTGGGGCTGGTTTATCTCAGATAGGGGGAGATTGATATCAGGGACTGTTGGTCTGCTTTATGTCAGACACGGGGAGATTGGTGTCACTGACTGTGGGGCTGGTTTATATCAGAGAGGGGGAGATTGGTGTCAGTGACTGTGGTGCTGGCTTATATCGGACAGGGGGAGATTGGTGTCAGGGACCGTGGCCTGGCTTATATCAGACAGGGGGAGATTGGTGTCAGTGACTGTGGTGCTGGTTTATATCAGACAGGGGGAGATTGGTGTCAGTAACTGTGGGGCTGGTTTATATCAGACAGGGGGAGATTGGTGTCAGTGATTGTGGGGCTGGTTTATATCAGACCGAGGGAGATTGGTGTCTGTGACTGTGGGTCTGGTTTATATCAGACAGGGGGAGATTGGTGTCAGGGACTGTGGTCTGGCTTATGTCAGACAGGGGGAGATTGGTGTCACTGACTGTGGGGCTGGTTTATATCAGACGGGGGAGATTGGTGTCTGTGACTTTGGGGTGGTTTATATCAGAAAAGGAGAGATTGGTGACAGGGACTGTGGGGCTGGTTTATATCAAACGGGGAGATTGGTGTCAGGGACTGTGGGGCTGGTTTATATCAGACAGGGGGAGATTGGTTTCAGGGACTGTGGGCCTGGTTTATATCAAACAGGGGAATTTTGGCGTCAGTGGCTGTGGTGCTGGTTTATATCAGACGTGATGAGATTGGTGTCAGTAGGTGTGGGTCTGGTTTATATCAGACAGGGGGAGATTGGTGTCCGTGACTGTGGGTCTGGTTTATATCAGACAAAGGGAGATTGGTGTCAGTGACTGTGGGACTGGTTTATATCAGACAGGGGGAGATTGGTGTCAGTGACTGTGGGGCTGGTTCAAATCAGACCGGAAGAGATTGGTTTCAGTGTCTGTGGGGCTGGTTTATGTCAGATAGGGGGCGATTGATGTTAGGGACTGTTGGTCTGCTTTATGTCAGACAGGGGGAGATTGGTGTCTGCGACTCCGGGTATGGTTTATATCAGACAAGTTTAGTTTGGTGTCAGTGTCTGTGGGGCTGGTTTATATCAGACAGGGGGAGATTGGTGTCAGTGACTGTGCGGCTGGTTTATGTCAGACAAGGGGAGATTGGTGTCAGTGACTGTGGGGCTAGTTTATATCAGACAGGGGGAGATTGGTGCCAGTGACTGTGGTGCTGGTTTATATCAGACAGGGGGAGATTGGTGTCAGTGACTGTTGGTCAGGTTTATGTCAGACAGGGGGAGATTGGTGTCAGGGACTGTGGGTCTGGTTTATATTAGACAGGGGGAGATTGGTGTCAGTGACTGTGCGGCTGGTTTATGTCAGACTAGGGGAGATTGGTGTCAGGGACTGTGGGGCTGGTTTATATCAGACAGGGGGAGATTGGTGTCAGTAACTGTGGGTCTGGTTTATATCAGACAGGGGGAGATTGGTGTCAGTAACTGTGGGGCAGGTTTGTATCAGACCGGGGGAGATTGGTGTCTGTGATTGTGGGGCTGGTTAATATTAGACAGGGGGAGATTGGTGTCACTGACTGTGGGGCTGGTTTATATCAGACGGGGGGAGATTGGCGTCACTGACTGTGGGGTGGTTTATATCAGACAGGGGGAGATTGGCATCACTGACTGTGGGGCTGGTTTATATTATACAGGCGGAAATTGGCGTCAGGGACCGTGGTCTGGCTTATGTCAGGCAAGGGGAGATTGGTGTCAGTGACTGTGGGGTTGTTTATATCAGACAGGGGGAGATTGGTGTCACTGACTGTGGTGTGGTTTATATCAGACAGGGGGAGATTGGTGTCAGTGACTGTGCGGATGGTTTATGTCAGACAAGGGGAGATTGGTGTCAGTGACTGTGGGGCTAGTTTATATCAGACCGGGGGAGATTGGTGTCAGTGACTTTGGGACAGGTTTATATCAGACATGGGCAGATTGGTATCAGGGACTGTGGGGCTGGTTTATATCAGACAGGGGGAGCTTGGTGTCAGGGACTGTGGGTCTGGTTTATATCAGACAGGGGGAGCTTGGTGTCAGGGACTGTGGGGTGGTTTATATCAGACAGGGGGAGATTGGTGTCAGGGACTGTGGGTCTGGTTTATATTAGACAGGGGGAGATTGGTGTCAGTGACTGTGGGGCTGGTTTATATTAGACAGGGGGAGATTGGTGTCAGTGACTGTGCGGCCATTTTACGTCAGACAGGGGGAGATTGGTGTCTGTGATTGTGGGGCTGGTTTACATTAGACAGGGGAAGATTGGTGTCACTGACTGTGGGGCTGGTTTATATCAGACAGGGTGAGATTGGCGTCACTGACTGTGGGGCTGGTTTATATCAGACAGGGGGAGATTGGTGTCAGGGACCGTGGTCTGGCTTATGTCAGGCAAGGGGAGATTGGTGTCAGTGACTGTGGGGCTGGTTTATGTCAGACATGGGGAGATTGGTGTCATTGACTGTGGGGCAGGTTTATATCAGACAGGGGGAGATTGGTGTCAGTGAGTGTGTGGTGGTTTATATCAGACAGGGGGAGATTGGTGTCAGTGACTGTGGGGCTGGTTTATATTAGACAAGGGGAGATTGGTGTCACTGACTGTGGGGCTGGTTTATTTCAGACAGGGGGAGATTGGTGTCCGTAACTGTGGGTCTGGTTTATACCAGACAGGGGGAGATTGGTGTCAGTAACTGTGGGGCAGTTTCATATCAGACCGGGGGACATTGGTGTCACTGACTGTGGTGCTGGTTTATATCAGGCAGGGGGAGATTGGTGTCAGTGACTGTGGGGTGGTTTATATCAGACAGGGGGAGATTGGTATCAGGGACTCTGGGGCTGGTTTATATCAGACAGGGGGAGATTGGTGTCAGGGACTGTGGGGCTGGTTTATATCAGACAGGGGGTGATTGGTGTCAGTGACTGTGGTGCTGGTTTATATCAGACACGTGGAAATTGGTGTCAATGACTATGGTGCTGGTTTATCTTGACAGGGGGAAAATGGTGTCACTGACTGTGGGGCTGGTTTGTGGCAGACAGGGAGAGATTGGTGTCAGTAACTGTGGGGCTGGTTTATATCAGACAGGGGGAGATTGGTGTCAGGGACCGTGGTCTGGCTTATGTCAGGCAAGGGGAGATTGGTGTCAGTGACTGTGGGGTGGTTGATATCAGACAGGGGACATTGGTGTCAGTGACTGTGGGGCTAGTATATATCAGACAGGGGAGATTGGTGTCAGGGACTGTAAGTCTGTTTATATTTGACAGGCAGAGATTGGTGTCAGTGACTTTGCGGCTGGTTTATGTCAGACAGGGGGAGATTGGTGTCAGTGACTGTGGGTCTGGTTTATGTCAGACAGGGGGAGATTGGTGCCTGTGACTCTGGGGCTGGTTTATCTTGACAGGGGGAGATTGGTGTCACTGACTGTGGGGCTGGTTTATGTCAAGACAGGGAGAGATTGGTGTCAGTGACTGTGGGGCTGGTTTATATCAGACAGGGGGAGATTGGTGTCAGGGACTGTTGGTCAGGTTTCTGTCAGACAGGGGGAGATTGGTGTCAGTGACTGTGGGGCTAGTTTATATCAGACAGGGGGAGATTGGTGTCAGTGACTGTGGGGCTAGTATATATCAGACAGGGGAGATTGGTGTCAGGGACTGTAAGTCTGTTTATATTTGACAGGCAGAGATTGGTGTCAGTGACTTTGCGGCTGGTTTATATCGGACAGGGGGAGATTGGTGTCAGGCACTGTTGGTCAGGTTTATGTCAGACAGGGGGAGATTGGTGTCAGTGACTGTGGGTCTGGTTTATGTCAGACAGGGGGAGATTGGTGTCTGTGACTCTGGGGCTGGTTTATATCAGACACGTGGAAATTGGTGTCAATGACTATGGTGCTGGTTTATCTTGACAGGGGGAGATTGGTGTCACTGACTGTGGGGCTGGTTTATGTCAGACAGGGAGATATTGGTGTCAGTGACTGTGGGGCTGGTTTATATCAGACAGGGGGAGATTGGTGTCAGTTACGGTGGGGTGGTTTATATCAGACAGGGGGAGATTGGTGTCAGTGACTGTGGGGCTAGTTTATATCAGACAGGGGGAGATTGGTGTCAGTGACTGTGGGGCTGGTTTATATCAGACAGGGGGAGATTGGTATCAGGGACTGTGGGGTTGGTTTATATCAGACAGGGGGAGATTGGTGTCAGGGACTGTGGGGCTGGTTTATATCAGACACGTGGAAATTGGTGTCAATGACTATAGTGCTGGTTTATCTTGACAGGGGGAGATTGGTGTCACTGACTATGGGGCTGGTTAATGTCAGACAGGGAGAGATTGTTGTCAGTGACTGTGGGGCTGGTTTATGTCAGACAGGGGCAGATTGGTGTCAGTGACTGTGGGGTGGTTTATATCAGACAGGGGGAGATTGGTGTCAGTGACTATGCGGCTGGTTTATGTCAGACAAGGGGAGATTGGTATCACTGACTGTGGGGCTGGTTTATATCAGACAGGGGGAGATTGGTGTCAGTGACTGTGGGTCTGGTTTATATCAGACAGGGGGAGATTGGTGTCACTGACTGTGGGGCTGGTTTATATCAGACAGGGGGAGATTGGTGTCAGTAACTGTGGGGCTGGTTTATATCAGACAAGGGGAGATTGGTGTCAGTGACTCTGGGGCTGGTTTATATCACACAAGTGGAAATTGGTGTCAATGACTATGGTGCTGGTTTATCTTGAGAGGGGGAGATTGGTGTCACTGTCTGTGGGGCTGGTTTATGTCAGACAGGGAGATATTGGTGTCAGTGACTGTGGTGCTGGTTTATATCAGACAGGGGGAGATTGGTGTCAGTGACTGTGGGGTGGTTTATATCAGACAGGGGGTGATTGGTGTCAGTGACTGTGCGGCTGGTTTATGTCAGACAAGGAGAGATTGGTGTCAATGACTGTGGGGCTAGTTTATATCAGACAGGGGGAGATTGGTGTCAGTGCCTGTTGGGCTAGTTTATATCAGACAGGGGGAGATTGGTGTCAGTGACTGTGGGGCTAGTTTATATCAGACAAGGAGAGATTGGTGTCACTGACTGTGGGGCTGGTTTATGTCAGACGTGATGAGATTGGTGTCACTGACTGTGGGGCTGGTTTATATCAGACAGGGGGAGATTGGTGTAAGTGACTGTGGGGCTAGTTTATATCAGACAGGGGGAGATTGGTGTCAGTGCCTGTTGGGCTCGTTTATATCAGACAGGGGGAGATTGGTGTCAGTGACTGTGGGGCTAGTTTATATCAGACAGGGGGAGATTGGTGACAGGGACTGTAAGTCTGTTTATATTTGACAGGCAGAGATTGGTGTCAGTGACTGTGCGGCTGGTTTCTATCAGACAGGGGGAGATTGGTGTCAGGGACTGTTGGTCAGGTTTATGTCAGACGGGGGAGATTGGTGTCAGTGACTGTGGGGCTAGTTTATATCAGACAGGGGGAGATTGGTGTCAGTGACTGTGGGGCTAGTTTATATCAGACAGTGGAGATTGGTGTCAGGGACTGTCAGTCTGTTTATATTTGACAGGCAGAGATTGGTGTCAGTGACTGTGCGGCTGGTTTATATCAGACAGGGGGAGATTGGTGTCAGGCACTGTTGGTCAGATTTATATCAGACAGGGGGAGATTGGTGTCAGTGACTGTGGGGCTGGTTTATATCAGACACGTGGAAATTGGTGTCAATGACTATGGTGCTGGTTTATCTTGACAGGGGGAGATTGGTGTCACTGACTGTGGGGCTGGTTTATGTCAAGACAGGGAGAGATTGGTGTCAGTGACTGTGGGGCTGGTTTCTATCAGACAGGGGGAGATTGGTGTCAGGGACCGTGGTCTGGCTTATGTCAGGCAAGGGGAGATTGGTGTCAGTGTATGTGGGGCAGGTTTATATCAGACAGGGGGAGATTGGTGTCACTGACTGTGGTGTGGTTTATATCAGACAGGGGACATTGGTGTCACTGACTTTGGGACAGGTTTATATCAGACAGGGAGGGATTGGTGTCACTGACTGTGGTGCTGGTTTATATCAGACGTGGGGAGATTGGCGTCACTGACTGTGGGGTGGTTTATATCAGACAGGGGGTGATTGGTGTCAGTGACTATTGTGCTGGTTTATATCAGACAGGTGGAAATTGGTGTCAATGACTATGTTGCTGGTTTATCTTGACAGGGGGAGATTGGTGTCACTGACAATGGGGCTGGTTTATGTCAGACAGGGGGAGATTGGTGTCAGTGACTGTGGGGCTGGTTTATATCAGACAGGGGGAGATTGGTGTCAGGGACCGTGGTCTGGCTTATGTCAGGCAAGGGGAGATTGGTGTCAGTGACTGTGGGGTGGTTTATATCAGACAGGGGGAGATTGGTGTCAGGGACTGTGGGGCTGGTTTATATCAGTCAGGGGGAGAATGGTGTCAGTGACTGTGGTGCTGGTTTATATCAGACGGGGCAGATTGGTGTCAGTGACTGTGGGGTGGTTTATATCAGACAGGGGGGGATTGGTGTCAGTGAATGTGGTGCTGGTTTATATCAGACAGAGTGAGATTGGTGTCAGTGTCTGCGGGGTGGTTTAAATCAGACAGGCGGAGATTGGTGTCAGGGACTGTTGGGCTGGTTTATATTAGACAGGGGGAGATTGGCGTCAGGGACCGTGGTCTGGCTTATGTCAGGCAAGGGGAGATTGGTGTCAGTGACTGTGGGGTGGTTTATATCAGACAGGGGCAGATTGATGTCAGTGACTGTGGGGTGGTTTATATCAGACAGGGGGAGATTGGTGTCAGTGACTGTGGGTCTGGTTTATATCAGACAGGGGGAGATTGGTGTCCGTGACTGTGGGTCTGGTTTATGTCAGACAGGGGGAGATTGGTGTCAATGACTATGGTGCTGGTTTATCTTGACAGGGGGAGATTGGTGTCACTGACTGTGGGGCTGGTTTATGTCAGACAGGGAGATATTGGTGTCAGTGACTGTGGGGCTGGTTTATATCAGACAGGGGGAGATTGGTGTCAGTTACTGTGGGGTGGTTTATATCAGACAGGGGGAGATTGGTGTCAGTGACTGTGGGGCTAGTTTATATCAGACAGGGGGAGATTGGTGTCAGTGACTGTGGGGCTGGTTTATATCAGACAGGGGGAGATTGGTATCAGGGACTGTGGGGTTGGTTTATATCAGACAGGGGGAGATTGGTGTCAGGGACTGTGGGGCTGGTTTATATCAGACACGTGGAAATTGGTGTCAATGACTATGGTGCTGGTTTATCTTGACAGGGGGAGATTGGTGTCACTGACTGTGGGGCTGGTTTATGTCAAGACAGGGAGAGATTGGTGTCAGTGACTGTGGGGCTGGTTTATATCAGACAGGGGGAGATTGGTGTCAGGGACTGTTGGTCAGGTTTCTGTCAGACAGGGGGAGATTGGTGTCAGTGACTGTGGGGCTAGTTTATATCAGACAGGGGGAGATTGGTGTCAGTGACTGTGGGGCTAGTATATATCAGACAGGGGAGATTGGTGTCAGGGACTGTAAGTCTGTTTATATTTGACAGGCAGAGATTGGTGTCAGTGACTTTGCGGCTGGTTTATATCAGACAGGGGGAGATTGGTGTCAGGCACTGTTGGTCAGGTTTATGTCAGACAGGGGGAGATTGGTGTCAGTGACTGTGGGTCTGGTTTATGTCAGACAGGGGGAGATTGGTGTCTGTGACTCTGGGGCTGGTTTATATCAGACACGTGGAAATTGGTGTCAATGACTATGGTGCTGGTTTATCTTGACAGGGGGAGATTGGTGTCACTGACTGTGGGGCTGGTTTATGTCAGACAGGGAGATATTGGTGTCAGTTACTGTGGGGTGGTTTATATCAGACAGGGGGAGATTGGTGTCAGTGACTGTGGGGCTGGTTTATATCAGACAGGGGGAGATTGGTGTCAGGGACCGTTGTCTGGCTTATGTCAGGCAAGGGGAGATTGGTGTCAGTGTGTGTGGGGCAGGTTGAGATCAGACAGGGGGAGATTGGTGTCACTGACTGTGGTGTGGTTTATATCAGACAGGGGGGGATTGGTGTCACTGACTGTGGTGCTGGTTTATATCAGACGGGGGGAGATTGGCGTCACTGACTGTGGGGTGGTTTATATCAGACAGGGGGTGATTGGTGTCAGTGACTATTGTGCTGGTTTATATCAGACAGGTGGAAATTGGTGTCAATGACTATGTTGCTGGTTTATCTTGACAGGGGGAGATTGGTGTCACTAACTATGGGGCTGGTTTATGTCAGACAGGGAGAGATTGGTGTCAGTGACTGTGGGGCTGGTTTATATCAGACAGGGGGAGATTGGTGTCAGGGACCGTGGTCTGGCTTATGTCAGGCAAGGGGAGATTGGTGTCAGTGACTGTGGGGTGGTTTATATCAGACAGGGGGAGATTGGTGTCAGGGACTGTGGGGCTGGTTTATATCAGTCAGGGGGAGAATGGTGTCAGTGACTGTGGTGCTGGTTTATATCAGACAGGGGCAGATTGGTGTCAGTGACTGTGGGGTGGTTTATATCAGACAGGGGGGGATTGGTGTCAGTGAATGTGGTGCTGGTTTATATCAGACAGAGGGAGATTGGTGTCAGTGTCTGTGGGGTGGTTTAAATCAGACAGGCGGAGATTGGTGTCAGTGACTGTGGGGCTAGTTTATATCAGACAGGGGGAGATTGGTGTCAGTGACTGTGGGGCTGGTTTATATCAGACAGGGGGAGATTGGTATCAGGGACTGTGGGGCTGGTTTATATCAGACAGGGGGAGATTGGTGTCAGGGACTGTGGGGCTGGTTTATATCAGACACGTGGAAATTGGTGTCAATGACTATGGTGCTGGTTTATCTTGACAGGGGCAGATTGGTGTCAGTGACTGTGGGGTGGTTTATATCAGACAGGGGGAGATTGGTGTCAGTGACTGTGGTGCTGGTTTATATCAGACAGGGGGAGATTGGTGTCAGTGACTATGCGGCTGGTTTATGTCAGACAAGGGGATATTGGTGTCAGTGTCTGTGGGTCTGGTTTATATCAGACAGGGGGAGATTGGTATCACTGACTGTGGGGCTGGTTTATATCAGACAGGGGGAGATTGGTGTCAGGGACTGTGGGTCTGGTTTATATCAGACAGGGGAGATTGGTGTCACTGACTGTGGGGCTGGTTTATATCAGACAGGGGGAGATTGGTGTCAGTTACTGTGGGGCTGGTTTATATCAGACAAGGGGAGATTTGTGTCAGTGACTCTGGGGCTGGTTTTTATCAGACAAGTGGAAATTGGTGTCAATGACTATGGTACTGGTTTATCTTGAGAGGGGGAGATTGGTGTCACTGTCTGTGGGGCTGGTTTATGTCAGACAGGGAGATATTGGTGTCAGTGACTGTGGTGCTGGTTTATATCAGACAGGGGGAGATTGGTGTCAGTGACTGTGGGGTGGTTTATATCAGACAGGGGGAGATTGTTGTCACTGACTGTGGGACTGGTTTATATCTGATGGGGAGATTGGTGTCAGTGAGTGTGGGTCTGGTTGAGATCAGACAGGGGGAGATTGGTGTCAGTTACTGTGGGGCTAGTTTATATCAGACAGGGAGAGATTGGTGTCAGTGACTGTGCGGCTGGTTTATGTCAGACAAGGAGAGATTGGTGTCGATGACTGTGGGGCTAGTTTATATCAGACAGGGGGAGATTGGTGTCAGTGCCTGTTGGGCTAGTTTATATCAGACAGGGGGAGATTGGTGTCAGTGACTGTGGGGCTAGTTTATATCAGACAGGGGGAGATTGATGTCAGGGACTGTTGGTCAGGTTTATGTCAGACAGGGGAGATTCGTGTCAGTGACAGTGGGTCTGGTTTTTCTCAGACAGGGGGAGATTGGTGTCAGTAACTGTGGGTCTGGTTTATATCAGACAGGGGGAAGATTGGTGTAAGGGACCGTGGTCTGGCTTATGTCAGGCAAGGGGAGATTGGTGTCAGTGACTGTGGGGCTGGTTTATATCAGACAGTGGGACATTGCTGTCAGTGACTGTGGTGCTGGTGTATATTAGACAGGGTGAGATTGGTATCAGTGACTCTGGGGCTGGTTTATATCCGACAGGGGGAGATTGCTGTCAGGGACTGTGGGGCTAGTTTATACCAGACAGGGTGAAATTGGTGTCAGGCACTGTGGTCTGGCTTATGTCAGACAGGGGGAGTTTGGTGTCAGGGACTGTGGTCTGGTTGATATCACACAGGGGGAGATTGGTGTCAGTTACTGTGGGGCTAGGTTATATCAGACAGGGGGAGATTGGTGTCTGGGACTATGGGGCTAGTTTACATCAGACAGGGGGAGATTGGTGTCACTGAAGGTGGGGCTGGTTTATATCAGACAGGGGGAGATTGGTGTCACTGAATGTGGGGCTGGTTTGTATCAGACAAGGGAAGCTTGGTGTCAGTGCCTGTGGGGCTGGTTTAGGTCAGAAAAGGGGAGATTGGTGTCAGTGACTGTGGGGCTGGTTTACATCAGAAAAGGGGAGATTGGTGTCAGTGACTGTGGGGCTGGTTTATATCAGACAGGGGGAGATTGGTGTCAGGGACTGTGGTGCTAGATTATATCAGACAAGGGGAGATTGGTGTCAGTGACTGTGGGGCTGGTTTACATCAGAAAAGGGGCGATTGGTGTCAGTGACTGTGGGGCTGGTTTATATCAGAAAACGGGAGATTGGTGTCAGGGACTGTGGGGCTAGTTTATATCTGACAGGGGGAGATTGGTGTCAGTGACTGTCAGACTGGTTTGTATCAGACAGTGGGAGATTGGTGTCACTGAATGTGGGGCTGGCTTTTATCAGACAAGGGGAGATTGGTGTCAGTGACTGTGGGGCTGGTTTATATCAGACAGGGGGAGATCGGTGTTAGTGACTGTGGCGCTGGTTTATATCTGACAGTGGGAGATTGGTGTCACTGACTGTTGGGCTGGTGTATATTAGACAGGGGGAGATTGGTGTCAGTGACTGTGGGTCTGGTTTATTTCAGACAGTGGGAGATTGGTGTCAGTGGCTGTGGGTCTGGTTTATATCAAACAGGGGGATTTTGGCATCAGTGGCTGTGGTGCTCGTTTATGTCAGTTGTGATGAGATTGGTGTCAGTGAGTGTGGCTCTGGTTTATATCAGACAGGGGGAGATTGGTGTCAGTGAGTGTGGGTCTGGTTTATATCAGACAGGGGGAGATTGGTGTCACTGACTGTGGGGCTGGTTTATGTCAGACAGGGGGAGATTGGTGTCACTGACTGTGGGTCTGGTTGAGATCAGACAGGGGGAGATTGGTGTCTGGGACTGTGGGGCTAGTTTATATCAGACAGGGGGAGATTGGTGTCACTGTATGTGGGGCTGGTTTATAACAGACAAGGGGAGATTGTTGTCAGGGACTGTGGGGATGGTTTATATCAGACAGGGGAAGATTGGTGTCAGTGTCTGTGGATCAGGTTTATATCAGAAAGGGGGAGATTGGTGTCAGTGACTGTGGGTCTGTATTATATCAGACAGGGGGAGATTGGTATCAGTCACGGTGGGGCTGGTATATGTCAGACAGGGGGAGATTGGTGTCAGGGACTGTGGGTCTGGTTTATATCAGACAGGGGGAGATTGGTGTCTTACTTCTGTGGTAGGCAAATTAATGGAATGGGTACTGAGGGATAGGATTTATGAGTGTCTGGAAAGACACTGCTTGATTAGCGACAATCAGCACAGAATTGTTAAGGGTAGGTCTTGCCTTACAAGTCTTCTTGAATTCTTCGAGGAGGTGACTAAGCATGTGGATGAGGGTAGAGCAGTGGATGTAGTGTACATGGATTTTAGTCAGGCATTTGATAAGGTTCCCCATGGTAGGCTTATGCGGAAAGTCAGGAGGCATGGGATACAGGGAAATTTGGCCAATTGGATGGAAAACTGGCTAACCGGTCGAAGTCAGAGAGTGGTGGTAGATGGTAAATATTCAGCCTGGAGCCCAGTTACAAGTGGAGTTCCGCAGGGATCAGTTCTGGGTCCTCTGCTGTTTGTAATTTTTATTAATGAATTGGATGAGGGAGTCGAAGGGTGGGTCAGTAAATTTGCAGATGATACGAAGATAGGTGGAGTTGTGGACAGTGAGGAGGGCATTTGTCGTTTGCAAAGGGACTTAGATTGGATGCAGAGCTGGGCTGAGGAGTGGCAGATGGAGTTCAACCCTGCCAAGTGTGAGGTTGTCCATTTTGGAAGAACAAGTAAGAATGCGGAATACAGGGTTAATGGTAGGGTTCTTAGTCAGGTGGAGGAACAGAGGGATCTTGGGGTCTATGTTCATTGATCTTTGAAAGTTGCCACTCAGGTGGATAGAGCTTGTAAGAAGGCCTATGGTGTATTATCGTTCATTAGCAGAGGGATTGAATTCAAGAGTCGTGAAGTGATGTTGCAGCTGTACAGGACTTTGGTTAGGCCACAGTTGGAGTACTGTGTGCAGTTCTGGTCGCCTCACTTTAGGAAAGATGTGGAAGCTTTGGAGAGGGTGCAGAAAAGATTTACCAGGATGTTGCCTGGAATGGAGAATAGGTCGTACGAGGATAGGTTGAGAGTTCTCGGACTTTTCTCGTTGGAACGGCGAAGGATGAGGGGTGACTTGATAGAGGTTTATAAGATGATCAGAGGAATAGATAGAGTAGACAGTCAGAAACTTTTTCCCTGGGTACAACAGAGTGTTACAAGGGGACAGAAATTTAAGGTGAAGGGTGGAAGATTTAGGGGAGATGTCAGGGGTGGGATCTTTACCCAGAGAATGGTAGGGGCATGGAATGCGCTGCCCGTGGGAGTGGTAGAGTCAGAATCATTGGCGACCTTTAAGCGGCATTTGGTTAGGTTCATGGATGGGTGCTTAATCTAGGATAGAAGTTCGGCACAACCTCGTGGGCCGAAGGGCCTGTTCTGTGCTGTATTGTTCTATGTTCTATGTTCTATGGTGTCAGTGACTGTGGGGCTGGTTTATATCAGACAGGGGGAGATTGGTGTCAGTGACTGTGGGGCTGGTTTATATCAGACAGGGGGAGATTGGTGTCAGTGACTGTGGGTTTGGTTTATATCACAGAGGGGGAGATTGGTGTCAGCGACTGTGGGGCTGGTTTATATCAGACAGGGGGAGATTGGTGTTAGGGACTGTGGGGCTGGTTTATATCAGACAGGGGGAGATTGGTGTCAGTGACTGTGGGTCTGGTTTATATCAGACAGGGGGAGATTGGTGTTAGGGACTGTGGGGCTGGTTTATATCAGACAAGGGGAGATTTGTGTCAGGGACTGTGGGTCTGGTTTATATCAGACAGGGTGAGATTGGTGTCAGTGACTGTGGGGCTGGTTTATATCAGACAGGGGGAGATTGGTGTCAGTGACTGTGGTGCTGGTTTATATCCGACAGGGGGAGATTGGTGTCACTGACTGTGGAGCTGGTTTATATCAGACAGGGGGAGATTACTGTCAGTATCTGTGGTGCTGGTTTATATCAGACTGGGGGAGATTGGTGTCAGGGACTGTGGGGATGGTTTATGTCAGAAAGGGGGAGTTTGGTGTCAGTGACTGTGGGTCTGGTTTATGTCAGACAGGGGGAGATTGGTGTCACTGACTTTGGGGTTGGTTTATATGAGACAGGGGGAGATTGGTGTCAGTGTCTGTGAGTCTGGATAATATCAGACTGGGTGAGATTGGTGTCACTGACCGTGGTGCTGGTTTATATCAGACAGGGGGAGATTCGCGTCAGTGGCTGTGGTGCTGGTTTATATCAGACAGGGGGAGATTGGTGTCAGTGACTTTGGGTCTGGTTTATATCAGACACATTGAGATTGGTGTCAGGGACTGTGGGGCGGGTTTATATCAGACTTGGGGATATTAGTGTCACTGTCTGTGGGGCTGGTTTATATCAGACAGGGGGAGATTGGTGTCAGTAACTGTTTGGCTGGTTTATATCACACAGGGGGAGATTGGTGTCACTGTCTGTGGGGCTGGTTTATATCAGACAGGGGGAGATTGGTGTCAGGGACTCTGGGTCTGGTTTATATCATACAGGGGGTGACTGGTGTCAGAGACTATGGGGCTGGATTATATCAGGCAGGGGAGATTGGTGTCAGGGACTGTTTGTCTTGTTTATGTCAGACAGGGGGAGATTGGTGTCAGGGACTGTGGGGCTGGTTTATATCAGACAGGAGGAGATTAGTGTCAGTGACTTTGGGGCTGGTTTTTATCAGACGGGGGAGATTGGTGTCAGTCACGGTGGGGCTGGTTTATGTCAGACAGGGGGAGATTGGTGTCAGTGACTGTCGGGCTGGTTTATATCAGACAGTGGGGAGATTGGTGTCAGTGACTGTGGGGCTGGTTTATATCAGACAGGGGGAGATTGGTGTCAGTCACGGTGGGGCTGGTTTATATCAGACAGGGGGAGATTGGTGTCAGTGAGTGTGGGTCTGGTTTATATCAGACAGGGGGAGATTGGTGTCAGTCACGGTGGGGCTGGTTTATGTCAGACAGGGGGAGATTGGTGTCAGTGACCGTGGGGCTGGTTTATATCAGACAGGGGGAGATTGGTGTCAGTGACTGTGGGGCTGGTTTATATCAGACTTGGGGATATTAGTGTCACTGTCTGTGGGGCAGGTTTATATCAGACAGGGGGAGATTGGTGTCAGTGACTGTGGGGCTGGTTTATATCAGACAGGGCGAGATTGGTGTCAGGGACTGTGGAGCTGATTTATATCAGGCAGGGAGATTGGTGTCAGTGACTGTTGGACTGGATTATGTCCGACAGGGGGAGTTTGGTGTCAGTGAGTGTGGGCCTGGTTTATATCAGACAGGGGGAGATTGGTGTCAGCGACTTTGGGTCTGGTTAAAATCCGACAGGGGGAGACTGGTGTCAGGGACTGTGGGGCTGGTTTATATCAGACAGGGGGAGATTGGTGTCAGTGACTCTGGGGTTGGTTTATATCAGACAGGGGGAGATTGGTGTCAGGGACTGGGTCTGGTTTATATCAGACAGGGGGAGATTGGTGTCACTGACTGTGGGGCTGGTTTATATCAGTCAGGGGGAGATTGATGTCACTGTCTGTGGGGCTGGTTTATATCAGACAGGGGGAGATTGGTGTCACTGTCTGTGGGGCTGGTTTATATCAGACAGGGGGAGATTGGTGTCACTGACTGTGGGGCTGGTTTATATCAGACAGGGGGAGATTGGTGTCACGGACTGTGGGGTTGGTTTGTATCAGACAGGGGGAGATTGGTGTCACGGACTGTGGGGTTGGTTTGTATCAGACTGGAGGAAAATGTTGTCACTGTCTGTGGGGCAGTGTGAAATCAGACATGGGGAGATTTGTGCCTGTGGGGTGGTTTAGATTCGACTGGGGGTGATTGGTGTCAGTGAGTTAAGGGCTGGTTTATATCTGGCAGGAGGAGTTTGCTGTCACTGACTGTGGTGAGGACGTTATAAAGCCAGAAAGGGATCAGTTCCATGTTTTAATTCTCTTTCAAGGCATACTGGGCACTCAAGAGTTAAACATTCCACTGTGAAACAGACTCACTCCAGTATCAATTCCAGAATAGACCGACCATCTCAGTCGGATAACTGAATCTTCGAGAAGGGATCCATTGCAGCCACACATGTGGATTCCTCTGCAGCCTCAGGTCAAGGGATTTGTCCTCCCCAGCCAAGATTGGTAACCTTGACCCCAACCCTGTTAAACTGCCTCCTGCTCCCATTATCTTGCTTCCTTTCCGTATTAGCATAGGGATGGGAATTCCCGGTTGAAAACAGGCAAAACCCTTCCGTTTTAATCTCTTCCCATTGACACATGATCATGAAGATTACGATAATCAGTTGCTGTAATCCATTCACTCACTATCGCAGGACATCGACATTCACCGGGCCTTAAGCAATGTAACGACAATCACCCGTGTGGCTGAGAGCCCTTTTGTATTATTCCCATTAATGTACTGCCTTTGTGTGTCGAGCAGAGATTAGTGGAGAAGTGTCACCACAAGTAGACACACGACTCCATTCAGTGACATGGAGAATCTCACGCTGCACTCCGATAATAAAGTATCTGCTGTTATACTGAACCTTGTGTCGTCTGGATTTGTGGAACAAAATATACATTTAACAGCCTCACAATTCTATATTTGAGTTTTAATTTTCAATCAGGAAGTGTCTGCTTTGCCTTCCCATATCTAACAAACCATCAGATTTCACCTCTACAGCCTCAGATCCTCTCTGTAACCACAAATAAACGCTGAGTGCTGAAGAAATGTAGCAGGTCCAGAAGCATCTGCAGAGAGTGAGAACAGAGTTCAAATCCAGGTCTGACAGTGTCTCAGAATAAAGCTCAATCTTGTGGCACTTCCACATTGACAATTGTTAGTGCCAACACCTCAATGAAAGTCTCTTCATTGTCCTTTTTTTTCGAATTGCAGCGGTCTACAGTGCAGAACAAGTCCCTTCAACCCATTGATTCTGGGCCAGTCAAAAACCACCTTCAAACTATGGTAACTTCATTTCTCAGCCCTCAGCCCATCACCTGGTATAACGTAAAAACAAGGACTGCAGATGCTGGAAACCAGAGTCTAGATTAGTGTGGAAAAGCCCAGCAACTCAGGCAGCATCCGAGGAGCAGGAAAATTGATGTTTCGGGCAAGCAGTACAGACTACAGATTCAAAAACACCAGCAACGGTTCTCCTTCAAGACCTTGTATGTCTTGGCATTGCAAGTGCACTTCTGAATACTTCTTCAATGATTTGAGAGCTTCTGTCTGCAATACCCTTCCGGCATTGAATTCAGTTTCTCACCACCCTCTGGGTGAAGGCCTTTTTCCTTCATTACACAGACCATGAGTATAGGAGTGAGGACATCATGTTGAGGTTGGACAGGCCTCTTCTAGAATACTGTGTCCAATTCTGGTCTCCCTGTTAAAGGAGGGGTATTGTTAAACTGTACAGAAAATATTTACAAGATGTTGCCAGGACTGGAGGGTTTGAGTTATATGGAAAGGAGCTTGAAGGTTGAGGGGCGACCTTACAGAGGTTTACAATATAATAAGGGGCATATATAAGGTGAATGTCAGATGTCTTTTCCCTCAGGTGATAGACTTCAGGGCTTGTATATGAAGAGGAAGGGATTAGAGGGATATGGACCAAGTACTGGTAAATGGGACTAGGATAAGTTCGGATATCCGGTCAGCATGGACAAGTTGGGTCGAAGGGTCTGTTTCTGTGCTGTACGTCTCTATTACTCGATGACATGGTTGAGATGTATAAAATAATGAGAGGTGTTAATAAGGCAGATAGTGAGGAAATTTTCCCCTTGGACTAGAGAGCTTATTCCCCCCTAGACTTCAGGACTAGGGGACATATTTTTAAAGTGGGAGGATAAAGATTTAAAAGGGAAATGAGGGTCAACTTTTTCTACACAGAGAGTGGTTCGTGTGTGAATGAACTTCCAGAGGAGTTAATGGATGCAGGTACAGTTCCAATGTTTAAAAGATATTTGGACAAACAGGAAAGAATTGGAGGGATATGGGCCAGGAGCAGGCGGTGGGATTATGATTAGCATTGACTTGGGGGGAACCAAAAGGTCTGTTTCCGTGCTGTATGACTTTATCACTGACATTCCCCTTAAGTCTCCTGCCCCTTACCTTAAATATCTGCACTGCCTTCCAGTCTTTACAGCATTTGTCTTAACTGGTTCCTCCATCAAGGGGAATATTTCCTGACTGTCTACCCAATCAACACCTCTCATTATTTGATACATCTCAATGATGTCATAGAGTTAGACAGATCTACAACACAGAAACAGATCCTTCAGCTCAACTCGTCCATGCCGACCAGATATCCGAAATTAACCTAGTCCCATTTACCAACACTTGGCCCTCTAATCCCTTCCAATTCAAGTTAAAAATCACACAACATCATGTTATAGTCCAACTGGTTTATTTGGAACCACTAACTTTTGGAACGCTGCTCCTTCCTCAGGTGGTGGTGGAGTTTTCTAATACCCCTCCTGATACCTTTTATATGTTACTAGCCGCGTACTGGCCTGCACTTCCTCTTGCATACACGCACCGCCTGTTGCATGAAAAAGTTGACCCTTAGGACCTTGTAAATCTTTCCCCTCTCACCCTAAACCTATGCCCTCTAGTTCTGGACTACCACACCCCAGGGAAAAGACCTTGTCTATTTACCCTATCCATGCCTCCATGATTTGATAAACGTCTGGAAGGTCACTCCTCAGCCTCCAACACTCCAGGGAAAACAGCTCCAGCCTATTCAGCCTCTCCCTGGAGTTCAAACCCTCCAACCCTGGCAACATGCTTGTCAATCTTTTTTGAACCCTTTCAAATTTCACAACATCCTTTCTACAGGAATCAGAGCAGAATTGCACACAATACTCCAAAGGTGGCCTAACCAATGTCCTGTACAGCCACAACATGATTTCCAAACTCCTTTACTCAATACTCTGACCAATAAGGGAAAGCATACAAAAAGCCTTCTCCACTATCCTATCTACCTGTGACTCCCCTCTCAATCTCTCTGGTCTAAGGAAAACGACCCAATCTTTCCAGTCTCTCTTCATAACTGAAACTCTCCAGCTCAGACAACATCCTTCCAAGTCTCGAGTGCTCGCATATCCCTCCTTAAATGTGGATTCCAGAAATACAGACAACAAGCTAGCTGTCCCCTAGCCAATGTTTTCGATAGTTCTGACAGAACTTCTCAGCTCAAACTCTGTGCTTAACAAGGAAAGGCGAGTTTATCACCTGTCCTGGTGTTTAAGTGACTGGTGGACAGGCACAACAAGCTCCCTCTGATCTTCAGTGCTTCCCAGGGCCCTATAGTTCATCATGTATTCCCTTACCATGTTTGTCCCCTCTATGGTCTAATTCTATCTTCCTCACTCTTTGCCAGCACATTAGTTTTCATATCATCCGTGAACTCACTAATCAATCCTCCAACTTTCAAGTGAAAGTTATTTCTATAAACCTAGAAACTGCGAGGACCCAATATTGGCCTCTGCAAGATCCCACTGGGCACAAGCTTCCAGTTACAGAAGCAATCTCAACCATCACCCTCTGCTTCCTGCCACTCAGCCCATTGTGGATCCAATTTGCCAAATTTCCTTGGATGCCATAGGCTCTTGTCTTTGCCATCAGTGTCCCATGCAGGACCTTATCAAAAGCCCCACTGAATTCCAAGCAGCCTACACCAAATGCATTGCTGTCACCTACACATCTGGCCACCTCTTTGATAAATTCAATCAGGTTGGTCAGATATGACGTTCCTTTAATAAAACCACACCTACTGTTCTTGATTAACCCCTGCCTGCTCCAAATGCAGATTCATTCTGTCCCTAAGTATTCATTCCAACAGTTTCCCCACCGTCAGACTGGCCTGTATATTCCCGGTTTCTCCCTCCTTCCTTCTTGAAGACCTTGTCACATTGGCTGCTTTATATTGATGTCTGCAGCCAAGTGTTAGGTCTCTTGTACAGTTTGGGGCAGGTGGAAAGGGACAGTGGTAGCATCTTTACCTCTGAGCTAGGAGATCCAGGTTCAAGTCCCACCTGGTCCAGAGGAATATCATACCATTACTGAACAGGTCGGTTGAGAAACCATCTCCAAGGTGTTTTTGATCTACCTGGAATTGTTTCCTCCTCTCCTGAAATGACTTAGTTAATCCTGAATAGAAATTCCAACAATACTTCTGCACCTGAATGGCACTATCTCTTCTCAATCTAATGTTGCTTGTTCCTTCCATCCCAACCTCTTCTGGGAGCTTTACAACATTCACTTTATCCCAGTTAAGTGAGTTTTTCAGCTTTTAAAAACTTTCACATTTGTATCTTTGCCAGTTTTTTGAAAATCAAGGACCATTCAACCTGAAATAACAGCATGAGTTTATTTTCTTGGATACACAATATAACCTTACACACACACACACACACACATGGTTGAGGTTTTGATGGAGAGATGATATCTCCCAGGACTGAACCCTGATCTCGGATGATGACCTCTGCAGGGAGACAGACATCAACTGCAAATGACTTCTTGGATCTTCCTGTGCAGCATCCCTTCCATCGACAGCATTGGTCTGTTTGGGTGCCTGCTTTTCTAAACCGTGTCCAAGCAATAAGTGATGATAGATTCATAACAGTTTTCCTCCAATCCATGTTTAAGGCATGTGTTTGTGTTATTTTTCACTGGGTGTTGATCTAATCTTCTAAAATGGGGAGTGGCTTCCATCTCAGATGACCAAACCAGCGTGCCTTGGGGACCCTGAGGAAATGATTAGGGAAGTGTATCTGTACCATTCCACCTTCTGCACCCTATACCGCCAGATAGTGCTCCCTCAGTACCTCAGAAAGCATCTCCTCAATGTGTTTATCCCCAAAGAACCTCGTCAAAACATTCATGTCCTCAACACGTCAGAAAGCAAACCTGTTGCCCCCTTGGACTATGTTCATCCCCAAACCTGTTCTCCCTGTGATGACCCACAGCCACCCCCAAGATTAGAGGCCAGGGCCCGGAACATTATTTGAGTCTCTGGATTGATCATAGAATGTGGAAGCAGGCCATCCGGCTTATTAGGTTCACATTGACCCTCGGCAGAGCAGCCCATTCCCCCCCCCCCACCCCCCCCCACCCAACCCATCCCTGGATCCCGTCATTTCCTCTGGCTAACCCACCTAGCCTGCACATCCTTGGACAGTGAGAGGGAACTGGAGCAGCAGGAGGCTGACACGGGGAGAATGTGCCAACTGCACACAGACAGTCGCCCGAGGCTGGAATCGAACCCAGGTGGGGTGAGGCAACACTGAGCCCCCGTGACAATCCCACCATCTCCTCCCCGTTGATGACCGTTTGATGTCTATACCCGGGGAGTATCTAACTTGTCTAGCATTTATTTAAGAAAGATTAGGGAAAAGGGCAATGCCTCCACAAGCTCAAGATGCTTGATCCCCCTCAAAAAAATATTTATATCAATATCAAAAAGAGACTTGATTCACAAAAAAAACTTTACGTACAAACATAGTCACTAAAGTTCGCATTTCAAGTGACCATCCTCAAAACGGTCTGTTCTGAAGGAACCTTCCCGCAGAAATCACTGGATTGAAAGGTGAACTCTCTCTCTCTGTCTCTTTCTCCCTCTCCCCTCAGAGATGCTGCCGGACATGCTTAGCTCCTTCAGCAATCTCTGTATTGATGTTTCAGGTCTCCAGCGCGTCCGTACAGATTGTTTTTAGTGTTGAAATCTCAAGCTTGCTCTATTAAAGGGATTGAATTCCTCCCCCATAAAGGGGGAGGGTGGGGGGCAGTTACCTCAGCTAACAGGTTCGTGATGCCAACGTTGTTGGCTCAATCTCTATCATGGAGGAGAAAGTGAGGACTGCAGATGCTGGAGAGCAAGCATCTTGAGCTTGTGGAGGCATTGCCCTTTTCCCGTATCTTTCTTAAATAAATGTTAGACAAGTTAGATACTCCCCGGGTATAAACATCAAACTGTCATCAACGGGGAGGAGATGGTGGGATTGTCACGGGGGCTCAGTGTTGCCTCACCCCACCCGGGTTCGCAGCAGGTCAGGCAGCATCCACGGAGCAGGAGAGTCGACGTTTCGGACATGAGCCCTTCTTTAGGAGTGAGGAAAGTGTGCCAAGCAGGCTAAGATAAAAGGTAGGGGGGAGGGACTTGGGGGAGGGGTGTTGGGAATGCGATAGGTGGAAGGAGGTTAAAGTGAGGGTGATAGGCCGGAGAGGGGGTGGGGCGGAGAGGTCAGGAAGAAGATTGCAGGTCAAGAAGGTGGTGCTGAGTCCGAGGGTTGGTACTGAGATAAGGTGGGGAGAGGGGTAATGAGGAAGCTGGAGAAATCTGCATTCATCCCTTGTGGTTGAAGGGTTCCTAGGCGGAAGATGAGGCGCTCTTCCTCCACCCGTCGTGTTGCTATGGTCTGGCGATGGAAGAGTCCAAGGCCCTACATATCCTTGGTGGAGTGGGAGGGGGAGTTAAAGTGTTCAGGGTGGTTGGGTTGGTTGGTGTGGGTGTGCCAGAGGTGTTCTCTGAAACGTTCCGCAAGTAGGCGGCCTGTCTCCCCAATATAGAGGAGGCCACATCGGGTGCAGTGGAGGCAGTAAATGATGTGTGTGGAGGTGCAGGTGAGTTTGTGGTGTATTTGGAAGGATCCCTTTGGGGCCTTGGTGGGAAGTGAGGGGGTAAGTGTGGGCGCAAGTTTTGCATGTCTTGCGGTTGCAGGGGAAGGTGCTGGGAGTGGAGGTTGGGTTGGTGGGGTTTGGGAACCTGACGAGGGAATCGCGGAGGGAGTGGTCTTTTCAGAACGCTGATAGGGGTGTGGAGGGAAATATATCCTTGGTGGTGGGGTCTGTTTGGAGGTGGCGGAAATGATGATGGATGCTGCGATGTATATGGAGGTTGGTGGGGTGGTAGGTGAGGACCAGTGGGGTTCTGTCCTGGTGGCGATTGGAGCACCACACACTGTCAGACACTGAGGGAGTGTGCACTCAGAGGGTTAGTGCTGAGGGATCACTGCGCTGTCAGAGGGTCAGTACTGAGGGGCTGCTGCATTGCCAGAGGGTGAGTACTGAGGGATCACCGCACTATTGGACAGTCAGTAGTGAGGGACTGCTGCATTACCAGAGGGCCATTTCTGAGGAGTACTACACTGTCAAAGGGTCAGGACTGAGGGAGCACCACACTGTCAGAGGTTTAGTACTGAGGGAGTGCCGCACTGTCAGAGGGTCAGTACTGAGGGAGCACCACACTGTCAGAGGATTAGTACTGAGGGAGTGCCGCACTGTCAGAGGGTCAGTACTGAGGGAGCACCACACTGTCAGAGGTTCAATCTAGAGGGAATGCCGCACTGTCTGAAGCTCTGTACTCTGAGAGCACTGCACCATCAGAGGGTCAGGACTGAGCGAGCACTACACTGTCAAACTGTCAGAACTGAGGGAGCGTGCATTATCAAAAGGTCAGTACTGAGGGAGTGCTACATAGTGAGAGCGTCAGTTCTGAGTGAGAACTATTTCAGAGGGTCAGTACAGAGAGAGTGCTGCACTATCAGAGAGTCAATACCGAGAGAGTGCTGCACTGTCAGAGGGTCAGTACTGAGGGCTGCTGCACTGTCAGAGAGTCAGTACTGAGGGAGCACCACACTGTCAGAGGTTCAGTCGAGAGGGCAAGCCACACTATCAGTGGATCTGCACTAAGAGAGCACTGCACCATCAGAGGATCAGTACTGGGGGATGCCTCATTGCCAGAGGGTCAGTACTGAGGGAGTGCTGCACTGTCAGAGGGTCAGTACTGAGGGAGTGCTGGACTATCAGAGGGTCAGTACTGAGGGAGAGCTGTACTGTCAGATGGTCAGTACTGAGGGAGTGCTGGACTGTCAGATGGTCAGTACTGAGGGAGTGCTGGACTATCAGAGGTGCAGGACCGAGGCAGAGGGTCAGTACTGAGGGAGTGCTACACTGTCAATGGGTCAGTACTGAAGGAGTACTACACTGTCAATGAGTCAAACCTGAGGGAGTGCTGTACTGCCAGAGTGTCAGTTCTGACAGAGTGCTGTACTGTCAGAGGTTTTGTCCTGAGATTGAGCCACACTGTCAGAGGGCCAGTACTGAGGGTGCGCTGCATTGTTGGAATGTCAGTACTGAGGGATTGCCACACTATCAGAGGGTCAGTATAGGGCCACTTCCACACTGTCAGAGGGTAAGTACTGAGGAAGTGCATCACTATCAGAGAATCAGTGTGGAGGGAGTGCAGCATTGTCAGAGGATCAGTGTGGAGGGAGTGCTGCATTGTCAGAGGATCAGTGTGGAGGGAGTGCTGCATTGTCAGAGAGTCAGGACAGAGGGATTGCTGTGCAGTGAGAGTGTCAGGAATGATGAAGTGCGCACTCTCTGACAGTCAGTACTAATGGATGGCCATGCTGTCAGAGTGTCGCACTGTGAGAGGGTTACTACTGAGGGAGCGCTGCACTGTGAAAGGGTTAGAACTGAGGGAGCACCGCACTCTGAGGGGATTAGTACTGAGGGATCACCGCGCTGTGAGGGGGTCAGTACTGAGGGAGCGTCACGCTATGGACTGCTGTATTGCCAGAGGGTCAGTACTGAGAGAGTGATGTACTGTCAAAGGGTCATTACTGAGGGAGCGCTACACGGTCAGTGTGTCAGTTCTGAGGGAGTGTTGTTTCAGAGGGTCAGTACTGAGGGAGTGCTGCACTGCCAAAGGGTCAGTGCCGAGGGAGTGCTACATTGCCAAAGGGTCAGTACTGAGGCATTGCTGGACTATCAGAAGTGCAGGACTGAGGCAGTGCCGCACTGTCAGAGTGTCAGTACTGAGGGAGTTCTGCTCTGTCGGAGGGTCAGTACCGAGGGAGTGCCACATTGTCGGAGGGTCAGTACTGAGGGAATGCCACACTGTAGAAGTGTCAGTACAAAGAGAGTGCTGCAGAGTCAGAGGGCCAGTACTGAGGGAATACTGTTGTGTTAGAGTGTCATTTCTGAGGGAGTGCTGCAGTGTCAAAGGAGCAGTGCTGAGGGAGAGCTGCACTGTCAGAGGTCAGTACTGAGTGATCGCAGCATTGTCAGAGGGTCAGTACTGAGGGATTGCAGCACCATCAGGGGCGCACGGCCAAAGGGCATTTGCACTGTTAGAGCGTAAGTTCTGAGGGAGTACTGAACGATCAGAGGATGCACCACACTGTCTGAAATTCAGTATGAAGGTGCGCCACACTATGGGAGGGTCAGTATAGGTGCAATGCCACAGTGTCAGAGGGTCAGTACTGAGGGAGTGCTGCACTGTCAGACGGTCAGGACTAAGGGAGTGCTGCACTGTGAGTGTGTCAGTATGGAGGGAGTGCTGCAGTGTCGTAGGAACAGTACTGAGGGAGTGTTGCACTGTCAGAGGGCCAGTCCTGAGGGAGTGCTGCACTGTGAGAGGGTCAGTACTGAGGGAGTGCCGCACTGTCAGACGGTCAGGGCTGAGGGAGTGCTGCACTGTGAGTGGGTCAGTATGGAGGGAGTGCTGCAGTGTCGTAGGAACAGTACTGAGGGAGTGTTGCACTGTCAGAGGGCCAGTACTGAGGGAGTGCTGCACTGTGAGAGGGTCAGTACTG
This sequence comes from Chiloscyllium punctatum, assembly GCF_047496795.1. Lineage (NCBI taxonomy): Eukaryota > Metazoa > Chordata > Chondrichthyes > Orectolobiformes > Hemiscylliidae > Chiloscyllium > Chiloscyllium punctatum. The sequence continues at coordinate 8,188,021 of NC_092755.1, forward strand.
AGGGAGTGCCGCACTGTCAGACGGTCAGGGCTGAGGGAGTGCTGCACTGTGAGTGGGTCAGTATGGAGGGAGTGCTGCAGTGTCGTAGGAACAGTACTGAGGGAGTGCTGCACTGTCAGAGGGTCAGTAATGAGGGATTGCCGCAATGTCAGAGGGTCAATGTGGGGGCAGTGCTGCACTGTCAGAAGGTCAGTACTGAGGGAGCTCTGCATTGTCAGAAGGTCAGTACTGAGGGAGTGCCACACTGTCAGAGGGTCATTACTGAGGGAGTGCTGCACTGTCAGAGGGTCATTACTGAGGGAGTGCTGCACTGTCAGTGCATCAGTCTGGGGGATACCTGCATTGTAAGAGAGTCAGTACTGAGTGAGTGCCACACTATCAGATGGGCTGAATGGCCTAGTTTCTGCTCCCATGTCTTGTGGCCTAAGAGGAATATCTGAAATTGTTCAGTACATTTCTGCCTCTGCTTCCTACATACCCTGCTCAGCAATGATTCCCACGTCCAGATTCCAGAGACTGTGTTCAAACAGACTGTCTTCATTTGGTTACCACCCTCTTTTCCCAGGGATCGAGTTTTCGTTTCATGTGACTGACCTGTCAGCTCAAAGGGATATTTTCATGCTGCAGGACTGAGGTTTATTCCTCAGCTTCCGTCTGCTCATCCCAAATGAATCCCACGGCCCCACACTCAGTACAGTCGTGTGTTCCTTATTTCTGAGCTTCCCAATGCTAATCCACATCCAGAATGACATCCCACACTCCTCCAAATGGTATCACAGGCTATTTGCCTGGGAGCGAGGAGTGCTAAGAGAGGAAATAAAAATCTGAAAGTACCTTACAGTGACATTAAGGTTGAATTGATAATGAGAGAAAGAGTAGGTGGTGTAACGCAGTGAGAATTTGTGCATGGACCCAGAGGCTACAGTGAATGGATTCATTTTGTCAATGCTCATTGGGACAGGGTTGATATGAAATTGTGAAGATGCTCTGTGATACAATGAAATGAATGAGCATATATAGAGAGAGAGATGGTTCTGAGTGGTCTGGCCTTCTTACAACCCAATAAATCTCCAAAGACGGTGGAAATGTATCTCAGTTTACCGAATGAGGTGATGGAGGAAGTAGCAGGTACACTTGCAAACATTTTGAAATCCCCTCTGGCCACAGGAGTGATGTCGTCGGACTGACCATGTGGTACTGTTATTCAAGAAGGAGCATAGGATATACCAGGTAGCTACAGGCCAGTCAGGCTAATATCGTGGGTGGCGCGTCTGTTGGAAGCAATTTTGGGAGATAGAATTAATCAGCATTTAAAGAGACTGGAGTTCATGAAGAACAGTCAGAATGGTTGTGTTAAGGGGAGGGTCAGGTCTGACCAATGGGATTGCTCTTTTTAAGGAGGTGACCCCGTGTGTAAATAAGGGCAATACTTTCCTGTCGCCTGCTTGGAGGTCAGTAAGGCTTTTATCAGGACCCATACTGGAAACTGATAGTGAACATAAAAACTCAAGATCCAAGGAATTTGGCGCAGAATGCTGAGTGGCAGGAAGCAGACAGTGATGGCCCAGTTAGAAATCTCTGTCTGTTCATGTCTCACTGTTGGGGTCTTGCTGATGTGGTTGACAGAAAAGATTTAGATTTGAATGGTGGAGGGTTAATCATTGGTTCATGAATGATATGAAGATTGGTTGGGTGATAAATACTGAGGATGATATCCTTAGATTACAGAAGGATGGAGATGGCCTTGTCAGATGGACTGATCAGTGGCAATGGGTGAGGTGCCTGAAGACTGGAGGGTGATTAATGATGGGCCATTATTGAAGTAAGGCTGCAAGGAACAGCCATTGAACTATGGAGCTGTGAGCCTGATGGCAGTGGAGGGTAAGCTGTTGGAGGGCATTCTGAGAGACAATTTACATGCATTTGGAAAAGCAAGAATTGATTAGGGATGGTCAGCTTGGCTTTGTTTGTGGAAATGATGTGTCCAACTTGATAGAGCTTTTGAAGGGATGACCAAGGAGATAGATGAGAAGGTTTTACATGGGAAGTTGCTTAGAAAAAGGTTAGATGAGATGGCATCCAAGGAGAGTGGACAGCACAGTGTCTCAGTGGTTTGATTCTAACTCCCGGTGACTGTCTGTGTGGAGTTTACACATTCTCTCTGTATCTGTGCGGGTTCCCTCCAGGTGATCCAGTTTCCTCCCACCGCCCAAAGATGCCATGGGAAACGCAGCATTACAGGGATAGAGTAGAGGATGTGAGTCTGGGTGGGATGCTGTTCAGTCAGTGTGGAGCCAATGGACGGAATGGCTTGCTTCAACACTGTAGGAATTCTAAAATTAATCCAGAGAGACAAGTAATGTTCTGGGGACCTGGGCTCCAATCTTGGACAGGAGTGGATGTGGGTCCTTACAGTCTGAAGGGGTTTGAATGCAATCCGAGGGGGGGGCTGGGCTGCATCCTGAAACGTTGAGGATGTGAATGTTTTGTGGAGCTACTGTCTGAGGGGTTTTAGGTGTTAAACACAACAAAGTGGTGCTTTCTTCGGTATTGAGGGAGCACTTTCTGAGGTATTGAGAGAGCACTTTCTGAGGTACTGGGGGAGAACTATCTGGCGGTACAGAGTGCAGAGGGTAGAAAGGAACAGATGCAATTCCCCGAGGCACTCTGATGTTGTAATTTGAAATGGAAGCCACTCCCCATTTCAGAAGATTCAGATCATTTTGAACAATCAGTGAAAAATAACATCAGCATGTGTCTGAGACATGGTTTGGGGGAAAACTTTCCTCAATCTATTGTCACTTGTTGCTTGGAGACGTTTTAGAAAAGCAGGCACCCAAACAGACTAATGCTGTCGATGCAAGAGGTGGTGCACAGGAAGATCCAACAAGTCATCTGTAGCTGCTGTCTGTCTCCCTGGAGCAGTCATCATGTGAGATCAGGGTTCAGTCCTCGGAGGAATCATTTCTCAAACAATACCTCAACCATGCCTTTACAGCTGTATGTGTGTGTGTGTGAGAGAGAGAGACACAGAGAGAGAGAGAGAGAGAGAGACTGCCCGTGTTTGTGTATGCATGTGTATCTCTGTGTGTCTGTATGTGTGTGCGTGAGAGAGTGAGAGAGAATGCATTTGTTTATGTGGGAGTGTGTGTCTGTGTGCGTGTTTGAGGGTGTGTGTGTCTGTGTGTATGTGTGAGAGAGTGTGTCTGTGCGTGTGTGAGAGAGGTCTGTGTGAGAGATTGTGTCTGTGTGTGAGAAGGACTGTGTATGTGCGTGAGAGAGAGAGTGTGTATGTGTGTGTGAGAGAGTGTCTATGTGCATGTGTATGAGAGAATGAGTGTGTCTGTGTGTAAGAGACTGTGTGAGAGTGTGTGTGTGTGTGAGGGAGAATGCGTAAGAGAGAGAGTGTGCATGACTGAGTGTGTAAGAGACGGTGTGTGAGAGTGTGTGAGTGAGAGTGTGTGTGAGATAGAGTGTGTCTGTGTGTGTGTGTGTGTGTAAGACAGTGTGTGTCCACATGTGTGTGTGTGAGAGAGTGTGTGAGAGTGTGCCTGTGTGTGTTTGAGGGAGCGTGTGTCTGTGTGTATGTGTGTGTGTGAGAGAGTGTGTGCCTGTGTGTGAGATAGAGTGTCTGTGTGTGTGTGAGTGAGAGAAAGTGTGTGTGCATGTGTGAGAGAGAGAGTGTGTGCGTGTGAGAGTGTGTGTGAGAGAGAGTGTGTGTATGTGTGTGAGAGAGTGTGCCTGTGTGTGTGTGTGTGTCCATGTGTGTTTGTGAAAGCGAGATAGTGTGCCTGTGTTTGTCTGAAAGAGAGTGTGTCTGTGTGTGTGTGTGTGAGTGTCTATGTGTGTTTGTGAGAGAGAGATCGTGTGCCTGTGTGTCTGAGAGTGTGTCTGTGTGTGTGTGTCTATGTGTGTTTGTGAGAGAGATAGTGTGCCTGTGTGTGTCTGAAAGAGAAAGTGTGTCTGTGTGTGAGAGAGTGTGTCTGTGTGTATGTGTGAGAGACAGATTGTGTCTGTGTGTGAGTGTGTGTCTGTGTTTGTGTGTGCGAGAGTGCATCTGTGTATGTGTGTGAGAGAGAGAGTGTGCCTGTGTGTGTATGTGTTTGTGAGAGAGTTGTGCCTATGTGTATGTGTGTCTGAGAGTGTGTCTGTGTGTGTTTGAGGGAGCGTGTGTCTGTGTGCGTATGTGTGTGTGTGAGAGAGAGCGTGTATAAACTAGCCAATCTTATCAGGTGCCCATGGATATAAAATCCAGCTGCTGTTTCAGGTGAAATGGTCCTCGTGTCTCCAAAGACACAAAAGCTGCAAGAGTGACTTAACTGGGGGAAAGAGAGTGCTGTTCATTCCAGTGGGGATTCATCCAGTAAACCTTCCCCACACACTAACATCCCTCTGGCAAGGCAGTGACTCGTCCTGCACACAGTGCTCCAGGTACAAACCAATGTAATGTCACCATAGTCTTACCAGAGAATGGGACAGCTCCTCATTACAGAGCGGGGTCTGGTGGGGATTTAATCAGAGGGTCACCAGGGCCCAGCTGAGGGGAGAGGTTGGGAAGGAGAGTCCTTCAGAGTAACTTCAGCTAATGTGGTAAGCTAACTGACCAGCCAACTGAGCTAACCGACCTCACTCCAGGGGCATGACCTGTATAACCCAATCATAGCCAGCCTGCACCTCAATAGCAGCCACGAGCAAGGCCATTCGGCCCCCACTCTAACCCAGAAGGGAGAGCACGGGAAGCTGATGAAGGAACCAAGCCCCTCCCATGTGACCTTCTGAAATGGAGCTGGAGGACAGGGCAGACCTGGCCTGCTGTTTGCTTCCCCGAGACTGGCCTGCTCCACCTTAGAGTGAGAGACTGAGGGGAACCTCGAGGAGATTTCACTTCTCACTGAGAGGCTGCAACTCCAATCCAAATCAGGCTGGTTCCCTCCGAGACTCACGGAAGAGTGCAGCCCTCTACAGATCAGGGCCTTGTGGAGGCATAACCTCCAGTGTGGGGGAAAAGAGCTGGGAGATAGCATGAAGAACATAAGACCATCCGAAATAGGAACAGGAGGTGACCATACAGCCTCTCGAGCCTGTTCTGTTATTCAATAGGATCGTGAATGATTTAGCATTTGATTTGGGAGCTGAAACCAGGACAGTACAGAGACAGAGAGAATCAAATTATTCTGCTATACGGAATCATCAGACAGGAGCTGGAACCAGAGAGAGTGAACACACACACACACACACAGACACGCACGTGCACACACACACACAAATTCAGGCTGTTTCTGGGAATTTTACCACAAGGGGCGAGCTCTACACTGAGGAGAGACAAAGGTGCAAAATGCTAGAGAGGGGGCAGCTGCACAGTCTGATCCCACCGATCTCACTGCTTCCCACTCCCATGAGACCTCTCATGTCTATTTCTGTGTTCCCAGTTCTCTCTCCCACATCTTTCCTTCAATTCCTATCTCTCAACATTCTTCAGATCTCTGCCCTGTTGACATTTCCCTGTAGATTCCCTTCCTTCAACACTCTGCCCCTTTGTCACTACACCATGTTTTTCAGGAATGCTGAATCATTCAATCTTTTACAAAACCAACATCTTGCTCATCTCTCTCTGCAACTTTCTCTCAGCTCTGTGGGATCTTGCTATTCTTATCTGTACATCATTCTCGCTGCATCGCAGCAGACCCCCAACACCACCAAACTCTCTCAGGTCTATCACTCTGCTCCTGCAACTCCTCTCTCTCACTCTGTCCTATATCTCTCCCTGGTTTTTCTCTCTTGCTGTCTATCTGGCCTTCTCTCCATGTCTTTGCCTTCCCTTTTTCACCTTCTATCTGTCTGACATTGTATTTCTCTTCCTGGGGTTTTACTCTCTCTCTCTCTCTCTCTCCCCTTTCTCTCTCTGCCTCTCTCCTGCTCTCTTTCAGTTCTTCTCACTTTCTCTCCCTCCCTCTGTCTGCCTGTCTTTCTCTTGTTCTCTCCCTCCCTTTCACTGTCTGTCTGTTCATCTCTCTTTATCTCTTGTAGTTTCTCTTCCTCTTTCTCCCTGGACCTCTCTGCTCTGTCCCAGTGACTGGGGAAGGTACATTGAGAACAGTTTGTCTCTTTGTCGCTGGATGCAGTACAGTTAATGCAGGGGGATCAACCTTTTCCTGGTCTCTTCCGGGTTTTACCCCAACTGTGGGGAGGGGATGAGTGTAAGGGACATAAATTACTTTTCTCATTGAGTCTGAAATCAAGCAAAAGAGAAGGGGAGGGTTACAAAAAGAGAGAAAGAGACATGAAGAGAGTGGGGATGGAGAAAGTGAGGAGAGAGAGAGGTGGGCAATGAGAGAGAGGGAGATGGAGAGAGTGAGAGAAGGACAGAGTGAGTGAGACAGGGAGAAGAAGAAGGACACATATGGAAGGAGAAGGACAGTGTGTGTGGCTAGAGAATGGTTGCAGAGTGGGATCTTGCTGTGTTAGTCTCTGCACCATGTCCTCCAGCCCAGGAGCTGTGGGTCTACATGGGAAGGGGGAGAGTGGGAGACAAGGAGGGAGTGGGACAGCCAGAGACAGGAGGAGTGTTTGATGGGGTTTTGGGGTTGGTGGAGAAAGGAGGGTCTGTTGTCAGAGAGAGAGAGAGAAATTGAGGGAGGGATAGCATGAGATGCAAAGTCTGAGACAGGACGGAGAAGAGGTCTCCATGGAAAGGATAGCCAGTGAGGCCATTCAGGGGCCAATCCTGAGGATCCTGAACAAGACCAGGTTCATTTAATGGGGGAGGGGGGAGAATGGGCAGAAAAGATTCCATATGTGATACAAGCCTGTAATTCTGGCACTGGGAACTTGCTGTGCATTAAAACAGCCACAGGCCAGTCAGTCAACCCAGACACATTTACCTGTGTGAGAAAGTGAGGACTGCAGAAGCTGGAAAGTCAGAGTTACAAAGTGTGGAGCTGGGGAAGCACAACGGGTCAGCCAGGAGAGTCGACGGTTCAGGCCTGACCTGCTGGGCTTTTCCAGCTCCACACTTTTCCACTCATTTCCCTCTGCCCCAGGGAGTGGGGCTCACATCAATGTTGGGGGCAGCAAAATATTTGGTGGGGCAATTATTTGGGAGGGAAGATATTTGGGGAAGGGGATATTTGGGAGGAGAGTGAAAATGGGGGGCATTGTATTTTTGAGGGCGTTCAAAGTTCGGTGAGATCTTTCAGGTCTGAAATAGTGAATAACAGAAAGGGAGGGTGAGAAAAAGGGAGAGAGAGATCGTGAGAGTGGGGATGGAGAAGGAGGGTAGGAGAAAGATGGGCAGAGAGAGACAGGGAGAGGGAGAGAGAGAGAAAGACAGACAGAGAGAGACAGAAGGGCAGAGGGAGAGAGGACAGAGAGAGGGAGAGAAGGGGAAGTCAGACTGAGATAAACAGGAGTTAAAACATGGACAGACTGAAGGGGTGACACTCGTTATTCCAGTTGGTTTCAACTCTCTCTCGATGGTTTTTTACATTCCCTCTCTCCCATGCCCCTGGGTTTTGCTTCAGCATGACTCTCTCTCTCTCTCTCTGGTTCTGCTTCTGGGTCTGCCAAACTCTTTTCTCTCTTCCTCTCTCTCTCTGGATAGTCAGATGGTCTCTGTCTCTTGCCATGCTGGTCTCCTCAGAAGGCCTCCAGAGATTCAGGCAGTCTGCAGATAAACCCTGTTTTTGTTCATTTCTGGATTGTTTTCAGTAACTTTCTATCATTGTGGCCAATTAGGAGAATCCGTTAATAGTTTGAAGCATTGCCAATCATTTGGATGGCTTGTTGCTGTTCGTTTCTTTGTGTAGCAGGAGCCGGTGCCTTCCTGTCTGGGCCCTCATTTGTTTGGTAGATACGTCTGTCCAGAATAACTGTTGCCTTTTACATTATGCTGTGTTTGCGCTGTGCCTTGTGTGCGGGTTTTGTGATTTGGGAAATTTCCTTGGCCAATAAACCTTGGCTGTCTATCTGTGTTTTAGCCAGGAGGTTGTGACATTTCCCCAACTCATCCAATTGAAAGGAAAGAAAAGAAGCTTATGTAATAAATTACAAACCTAATTTTAAAAGCTGGTTATGCTTGTTGTCAGAGTAGCCAGCTGTCTGTGCAAAAGCCATTGTGTACATTGGTCAAACCGATGGTCTTATAGCTGATAAGTGATATCATAAAATCTTGACAGAACAGAATCAGGCCGTTCAGCCCATTGAGTCCACAATGACCCTCTGAAGAGAATCCAAGTCCGACCCACTCCCTCGATGGTATCCCTGAAATCCCACATTTCCTATTGCTATTCCTGCTAGCCCGAATATCCCTTGACACAATGGGCAATTTAACATGGCCAATCTGTCGTAATGGCAACTATGGACAGGCAATCAATACTGGTCCAGCCAGGAACACTCAAACACTGCAAATGAATGAAACTAAGGTGATCACCCAGGGAGTTCCATCTACCTTCCAGCCCCTGGGGATATGTCCAGGCATGATTCACCATGATCATACCCATCTGTTGCAGCCTGCAATCCTAACCACCGGTATCCCAGGATATATCAAGGTGAGTGCGGTTAGGACCACAACCGATGTAAGAGGAGCCGAATTATTGGATAACAGGCGATGGGAATGTCATGGTATGACTTGTTCCTTCCCATTTACGTAAGTATGGTCCCTGGCAATGTTCCCTCTATCTCCACAGTAAGTGGGAGGTAATCATGGTAACCCATCCAAATACAACTCCGATAATTTGGACTTCATCCTAACTTTGGTCACTTGGGTTAAGTGGAATCCCTCATACCAAGCCCGGGTGTCCCACCGAGAGTGTCCTTACAGCTGTTATTAACCCAGCCCTTGGTGGGCTGCTGTCACTGACAGTGAGAGACGTTGGTGTGGGTGTTCTCCTGGAACAAATATTTATGCTGTTTGTCACTAACCCAGGATGGGATTTTCCCTTGGCTGGCCTGCCTGAGCTCCTCCCTCAGCTCCTCCATCATCCCGTTACCATAGATACTGCACAGGGTGTGGTTTTACTGCTCACCGTAATCTCTGATTGAGCCCTGGATGATCTTGTTAATCGTGTTGGCGTGACCCTCCAGTTTGGTCACTAAGTGATGGTTAGCCTGATTCTCCACTATTTGTCCCATGGTCTCCTCTGGGTTTTCTGTATTAAGTCTTTCTCAGGCTCATGAGAGAGTTGTTGGGTCGGGATCCTGAGTTTATTCTCCAAATTAGCCAAGTCAGCATCCTGACCGGTAACACTCCTGCCCTGGGAGTGGACTCGTATACTGTGGCTAAATCATTAAGGAGTTCCCTTTTCTTTTGTCTTTTAATTACTTTTCTGGGTTCTGTGTTTTCCTTCAAATATCCCTGTCCTTTGTCCCATTATCCTGTGGGTCAGTTGGGAACATGATTATTTTAATGGGGAAGGACACCACTCTGATTTCTGTATCCCTGATACATTCATTATGATTAGTGTCAGTTTGTGATAAATGTTCGTGAACAAGGAATTCCCTGTGAGTTTAATGACTAGTCTATTGTGAGAGCCTGGTATGTGTGGGACAAGCTGGGGGAGTAGCCTTCCCTCCTGGTCACAGCCCGTTTTTAATTTTGTTTCTGAGGAATTCTCCCTGGTGGGCTTCCTGGGATATCACTGTCTGAAAATGACCCCTAGTCCAGGCAGGGTGCTTGGTATCCTACTACCATTCTCGGGGAAACTCTACCAATCGCTTCTGATCCCTGAGCTCCTGGAACACAATGTGGAAATCCCTAAAGTCTATTTCGTATTCAGCAATTAATTAGCAGAGAGCCCAAGCCTCATTACGAGCACGATTGAGGGGTCGAATCCAAGGTGTCCCTCCTCCTTTCTGAGACATGGGAGACAAAGAGTCGGGCCCAGTTTCTCATCTCTAAGAGAGGTGCAGATCATATCCCCAAAAATCCAGACAAATTGTGTCTCCGGGTGAAGCTGACGGGGGGAGGTGAGGGGCATTCCCCTGGTTGTTGTTCTGCAGTTATGTCACGCCTCTGCAGGATATGCCTTATCCTGCCCTCGAGCAGTGAGGATCGCTGCCTTCATCTCATCATGGATGCCCCTCCCTAGCTGTTGGCCCTCAGGGAGGGCTGAATGGCCTGCTGGACTAAGGCACATGGCGATTCATTTGGTTTGCTCCTCAGCGTCCACTCTGTGTATGACAGACTGTCAGTCAGTCTCTGTGACAGAGATGGGATCTTTTTGGTGCTGCCCACCAGCTGGGTGCCCGGAATGACTGTTGTGTACGGAGTTCTTAAATGTATCCTCCTTGACCACTTGCACTGGTAGTTCATTCCGTATGTGTAACACCCTCTGGGTAAAAGCATTGTCCCTCAGGTTCCCTTTTAATCGTTCCACTTTCACCTTAAACTGATGCCCTTTCATCCTTGATTCCCCAAGCCTTGGATAAAGATTGAGTGCATTCACCCTATCCATGTCTCCCATGATCTTATACACCTCTATAAGGATACGCCTCAGTCTCCTACACACGAAAGAAAATGTCCTTGCTTGTCCAACCTCTCTCTATATCTGTCTAGTTGAGTTCTGGCAACATCCTTCTGTACTCTTTCCAGTTTAATAACATCCTTCCTATAGCAAGGTGGGCAAAACTGAACACAATATTCCAAGTGCAGCCTCACCAACATCCTGCACAACTACAATAGAACTTCCCAACTTCGATATTCCATGCCCTGACTGATGAAGGGCCCAGTGTGCCAAAAGCCTTCTTTACTGCCCTGTTTCCCTGAGTTCAGAGAGCCGTGCTCCTGGAATCCAAGGTGCCTCTGTTCCACTACACTCCTTCAGGCCCTACCATTCACCATGAAACCCCTGTCTTGATGTGACTTTCCAAAATGCAAGATCTCGCCCTTGTCTGTATTAAACTCCATTTGCCATTTCTCAGCCCAATTCCCCAGCTGATCAAGGCCCTGTTGCAATTGCTGAGAACCTTCCTCACTTATTTTAGTGTAATCTGAAAACTTTCTAATCATGCCTTAAACACCCGCATCCAAATCATTGATATAGATAACAAACAGCAATGGGCCTAGCACTGACCAACTCAGCGGCACAATGGATCAGTGGTTAGCACTGCTGCCTCATAGCACCGTGGATCTGGGTTCAATTCCAACCTCACAGGATGGTCTGTGTGGGTTAGATCCTGTTAGGGTTAGATTTCCTACAGTATGGAAACAGGCCATTTGGCCCAACAAACCACACCAACCTGCTGAAGAGTAACCCACCCAGATCCATTCTCCCAACCCAACATTTACCCTTAACGAATGCACCTAGCATTATGAACAATTTAGCCTGGCCAATCCATCTGACCTGCGCATTTTTGGAATGGGGAGGAAACCGGAGCACCCAAAGGGAACCGACACAGACACAGGGAGAATGTGCAAACTACACACAGTCACCCGAGGCTGGGGTCGAACCCGGGTCCCTGGCGCTGTGAGGCAGCAGTGCCAACCGCTGAGCCACCATGCCACCCCAACTGAGTTTGTACGTTCTCCCCATGTCTGCGTGGGTTTCGTCTGGGTGCACCGGTTTCCTCCCACAATCCAAAGATGTGCAGGTCAAGTAAATTGGCCATGCTCAATTGCCGAGAATGTTCATGGATATGTAAGTAAGTTGCATTACTCAGGGGTAAATGTAGACTAATAAAGTAGGGGAATGGGTTTAGGTGGAATAATCATCAGAGGACCAGTAGACTTGTTGGGCCGAAGGGCCTGTTTCCACAGAGGAAGGATTCTATGATTCTATGACCGCTGACGCACACCACTAGTCACAGGCCTGCAGTCAGACTGTTACCCTCTGCTTCCTACCATCAAGCCAATTGTGTACTCAGTTTGCCAACGCCCCCTGGATTCCATGCGATGTAACCTTCCAGAGCAAGGTACCATGTGGAACCTTATCAAAGGCCTTCCTGAAATCTGTCAAGTCTACATGTACTGGCCTGCCCTCGTCAAACTTCCTGATCACTTCAATAAAGAACGCTGGCAAATTTGTGAGGCATGGTCTCCCATGCACAAGGCTTTGCTGACTACTCCCAATCAAATGTATTTCCAAATGCATGTCTATCTAATCTCTCAGCATCTTCTCAAGTAACTTACTTACCATGGATCTTAGGTTTACTGATCTATAGTTCCCAGGTTTATCTTTGCAGCCATTCTTGAATAAGGGCGCAACATATGCTGTCCTCCAGTCTTCCGGGACCTCACCCGTGGCTAAAGGTGAGGCAAAAAGATCAGCAGGGACCCCACAAGTACTTCCCTCGCCTCTTGAGGTGCTGTTGGATATGTTTGGTCAGGTCCAGGAGATTTATCCACCTTCATACATTCTAATGCATTCAACAGATTCTCTCCTGTGATATGGTCTGACCCCAAGAGATCATCACTAACTTTCCCAAGTTCCCAACCCTTCATGTCCTTCTCCACGGTCAACACAGAGGAGAAATAACTCCTGCGATTCTGCAACACATGTCCACTTTGGTCCTTGAAGGGTCCTATTTTCTCTCTAGTTATTCTTTTTTTCCTTGGGAGGGGGAGATTGCGGTGTTGTGTAGGGATCAGTCAGGGAGGGGGTGGGAGCAGTGTTGGGTAGGGATCAGTCAGGGAGGGGGTGGGAGCAGTGTTGGGTAGGGATCAGTCAGGGAGGGGGTGGGAGCAGTGTTGGGTAGGGATCAGTCAGGGAGGGGGTGGGAGCAGTGTTGGGTAGGGATCAGTCAGGGAGGGGGAGATTGCAGTGTTGGGTAGGTATCAGTCAGGGAGGGGGAGATTGCAGTGTTGGGTAGGGATCAGTCAGGGAGGGGGTGATTGCAGAGTTGGGTTGGGATCAGTCAGGGAGAGGGGAGATTGCAGTATTGGGTAGGTATCAGTCAGGGAGGGGGAGATTGCAGTATTGGGTATGGATCAGTCAGGGAGGGGGTGATTGCAGTGTTATGTAGGAATTAGTCAGTGAGGGGTGATTGCAGTGTTGTGTAGAGATAGAGGGAAATCAGGAGGGCAAAAAGGGGACATGAGATTGCTTTGGCAAAGAGATTTAAGGCGAATCCAAAATGTTTTTATAAATCCATAAAGGACAAAAGGGTCACTGGGGAGAGAATAAGGCCCCTCAAAGATCATGGCAGCCTGCACGTGGAGCTGCAGGAGATGGGGGAGAAACTGAACAAACATTTCCTGTAGAGAAGGACCAGGAAGATATAGAATAGAATGATGGTTTGGGAAATAGCATTGGGAAATAGATGGTGTCATCTTGCAAAATGTCTATATTACAGAGGAGGAGGTGCTGGATGTCTTGAAATGGTTAAAGGTGGATAAATCCCCAGGACCTTATCAGGTGTACTCTCGATCTCTGTGGGAAGCTAATGAAGTGTTTGCTGGGTCTCTTACTGAGATATTTGTATCATCGATATTCACAGGTGAAGTGCCAGAAGGCTGGAGGTTGGCAAACATGGTATCACTGTTTAAGAAGGGCGGTATGTACAAGCCAGGGAACTACAGACTGGTTCGCCTGACGTCAGTCGTGGGCACGTGGAAAGACGGATACATGAGGGAGAGGAATTACATGTGTTTGGAAAGGCAATGTCTAATTGGGGATAGTCAGCATTGCTTTGTACGTGGGAAATCATGGCTCAAGATATTGGGTTTTTTGAAGAAGTACCAAAAGGATTGATGAGGGCAGCGCGTTGGATGTGAGAGACATGGACTTCAGTAAGGTATTCGAAATGTTTCCACATGGGAGATTGGAGAGCAAGGATAGATCTCATGGAATACAGGGAAAACCAGCCATTTGGATTCAGAACTGGCACGAAGGTAGAAGACAGAGGGTGGTTGTGGAGGGTATTTTTTTTCAGACTGGAGACCTGTGACCAGTGGAGTGCCACAAGGATCAGTGCTGCGTCCACTACTTTCAATTAATGATATAAATGATTTGGATGTGAACACAGCAGGTATAGTTAGTAAGTTTGCAGATGACACCAAAATTGGAGGGGTAGTGGACAGTGAGGAATGTTACTTCACATTACAATGGGATGGTGAACTGATGGGCCAATGGGCTGAGGGAGTGGGAGATGGAGCTTCATTTAGATAAATGGGAGGAGCTGCATTTTGGGAAAGCAACTCTTCGCAGGACTGATCCACTTAATGTTAAGGTCCCAGGGAGTGTTACTGAACAAAGAGACCTTGGAGTGCAGGTTCATTGTTCCTTGAAAGGAGAATTGTGTGTTGATAGGATAGTGAAGAAGGTGTTTGGTATGGTTGAGTTTACTGATCAGTGTATTGAGTAGAGGAGTTGGGAGGTCATGTTGTGGCTGTACAGGACATTGGATAAGCCAGTTTTGGAATATTGCGTGAAATTCTTGTCTCCTCCCTCTCGGAAGGATATTGTGTAAATTGAAAGGGTTCAGAAAAGATTTGCAAAGTTGCTGACAGGATTGGAGGATTTGAGCTAAAAGGAGAGGTTAAATGTGCTGGGGATGTTTTCCCTGGAATGTCTGAAGCTGAGGGGTAACCCATATGGAGGTTTATAAAACCATGAGAGGCATGGATAGGATTAACAGACAAGGTCTTTTCCCTGGGGTGGGGTAGTCCAGAACTGGAGGGCCCAGGTTCAGGATGAGAGGGGAAAGATATAAAAGGAACCTAAGGGACAACGTTTTGATGTGGAGGGTGTTGCGTGTATGGAATGACCTGCCAGATGAAGTGGTGGAGACTGGTACAATTACTGCATTTAAAAGGCATCTGGATGGGTATACAAACAGGAAGGGTTGAGAGGGATTTGGGTCAAGTGCTGGCAAATGTGATGAGATTATGTTAGGATATGTGGGTGGTGTGGATGAGTTGGACCGAAGGCCCTGTTTCTGTGCTGTACATCTCTCTGACTGTAAATGTTTTCCACTGTCCATTTCCAGCCATACACTTCACTGTTTCCCCTGTTTACCTTGGTCAGTTCTCCTCTCAAACACATGTCAATGGCTTTGGTTATGGTTGTCGGGTGTGCTTTATGGTCACTTTAACAATCCATCATCTCGCTGAATTCTACTACACTACAATTTCCCAGAGGATATCTCAGTGTGACAATACTCCTTCCCTCAGCGTCATCACCCAACGGTCGATCTGAGATAGTCACCTCCCTGGCCGTTTGCACAATGTGTTATTTAAAGAAACACTGACACAAACATTCAAAGAGGAGTTCGGAGAACATCCCTTTTGCCGATGTGACTGTCCCAGATTATACAAAGACTGAAGTCTCCCAGAATTATCACAGTGCCTTTGCATTACACAGGAATTCATTGGAATGTGGAACAGGGTTGAGCAATGAAATGCTGTTCGGCAGCCTCTAAACTGTTCTCCTGCTTGTGTTTTTGACACGTGTTACCCAGAATCTCCATTCGGACTGATTCAGCTTCATCATCTGAGGCCAAATGCTTTCTCTGTACTGCCTTTGTTACCCATTACTGTCAGGGTTACCCATCCTGCACTCCCTGACACCCCTCAAGGAGGTGTCCAATAAAATATTCATGTTCCACCTTTTGTTCACCCTGTCACCACTAAATCTCATTTATCTCTGAGCCACAGTCCATCCACCTTATGCAGAGACTTTATCCAGTACAGAAAAAGAACATTACGATTGACTCTTTCCACAATTTCTTGTCACAGTCCAATTCACTGATGGACAGTTTCAGTTAAACTCTGTGTCTTCCTCTTCCTTTCTGCTTGTCTTCAGCTACATTGCCAGTTCTCTTTGGATTTGGAAAGCTCCTTTCACCTGAACCCTGGCCCTGCATCCTCTCTGTCAGTTTAAAGTCCTGCCCATAAACCTACCAACATGATTGGCCAGGACACTGCTCCCGGCAGTGTTGTGTTTAATTCACTCATGGGATGTTGCTGTCTCTGGCTGGCCAACATCGCATGCCCACCCCGAGCTGACCTTGAGTTGAGTGCCTTGCTGGATCATTACAGAGATCAGTTTAGAGTCAACCCCATCGCTCTGGGTCTGGATCATGTGTAGGCCAGACCCGCTGCCTATAATAGATTTCCTTCCTAAAAGGATATTAAGCAGTTAGATGGGTTATACTGGACACCGGAATTAACATCTGGATGAACAGTCGGGTGAGAATAGCACGAGGCCATCACCTGTCCCACTCGGAGCTCACCTGTCACTGAGTACTGATCCCCGTGCACCATGAATCAAACCCTTTCATCATGACCATTGTGTGATCCTGATACATTCCAGCACTCTGGTGATATCACTCAGTCTCTCTCCATGTGGTATCCCTCACTGTGTGGGTCTAATTGCTGCCTCTGTCAGTGTCTCTCACTCTTGCAGCTACTCCAGATCCTGAGCCAACAGCATTCTCCATTCCAGAGGGACACAGCAGCACAGCCCAGGGATGGAGACTGGGATTTTCCAGATCTCTGTGGGACTCAGTGCCATTCTTCATGTGTAACCTTCACTGCATCAGTCTAATTTCCCATTCTGTCTGTTTCTCTGTCTCCTGTAGGTCATCAGGATGTTCCTGTCTCAGCCGAATTCCTAACTCTTGTCTCGTCCATAACCACATCAAAGACGGTTGGTCGGTCAGAGAGACATGAAGAGGGAGGTCTGGAGCCTTCAGTAAATCCTGCAGTCGGTAAGATCACTCACAGTAAACAGCACAGGGAGGGGTTAGTGACCTTCTGTATTCAGACCTGGAAGACAGGACATAGACACAGAGTTGGGCAAGGTACAGCAACATTCTAGGCTTCATTCACATCATCTTGTGAGGGACCTGCTTTCACCTCTGTTGTACTGGTCCTCCCTGAGACATCTCTCTCTGACTCTCTCTCTCACCCCCTCACTCTCATTCTTTCTTTCTCACCCTCTCTTTCTCTCTCACCCCCTCACTCACTCTCCACCCAAACTCTCTCACTCACCCGACTTCTCTCTCCCTCGCATCCCTCTCTCTCTCATCCCTCTATCACTGGATTGCCCTCTATCTCTCCCTATCAGCTTTGCCTCCTCGATATCTATCTTTCTCTCTCTCTCTCACTCTCACTCTCTCTCGTCCCCTTCTCGTGTGCTCTCTTGCTCTCAGACTCTCTGTCTCATTTCCTTCCCCTCCCTCCCACTCATTTGCAGCTCTCTCTCTCTCTCTTGCCCCCCCTCTTGCCCCCCTCGGTCTCGCGCTCTCGCTCGCCCCTCTCTCACTCACTCGCCCCTCTCTCTCACCCCCTCGCCCCTCTCTCTCACCCCTCCTTACTCTCAACCCATCTCTCTCACCCTCTCTCTCCCTTCCCCTCTTATGCTCTCTTCCCCCTCTCTCACTCACCCCTCTCTCCCCTTTTCTCACCCCCTTGCTCTCATTCCCCCTCTCAACAGTTTGTATTTCTATTATCATGCTTATAATTTCACAAAAATACTATTGAGAACTTTAGACATAAGGCCAGAGATGGAGATATTAGGTCAGGTGACCAAAAGCATTGCCAAAAAGCAGGTTTTGAGGGATGTCTTAAAGGTGGAAAGCAGACCTGTGAGGTTTTGGCTGCGAATTTCAGACCATGCTGCTTCAGCAAGTGTAGAAACAGCCACACAGGTGAACTAATGAATTAACAAATGGTTGGGAGTCTCGAAGAAAATGGGTTGTCCAGGTCTCAAAGTGTGTGTGGTGCAGGGAGTTAGGGACTATGACAGCCAGGAATTAAATCAAGTGTGAGAATTTTAAATTGAGGGATATTGGCCAGGTGCTGGCAGGTGAGACTAGATTGGGTTGGGGTATCTGGTCGGCATGGACGGGTTGGACCGAAGGGTCTGTTTCCATGCTGTACATCTCTATGGCTGGATGCTGTTGATTCTAATTAGGAGTCTTTTGATGAATCAACAAGCAGTGATTTAGTTTTTCTTGAGATTACAGGGAGGTTGAATATGGGAAGCTGGCCCTGAGTGTGTTTGGAAAATGAAGTCTGGAGATAACACAAGATGGATGAGAGTATATGAGCTGAGACAAAGGTGGAATCAGCTAGAAATAGTGGTCTTGGAGTGGGACTGGGCTGTCACCCTCACCTCGCCTCTGGGATTCAGTTGGTTGTCAGGCTGTGAATCAGGGCGGTAACACAATCGGGAGCTGAGTGGCCCTGGTGGAGCCTAAAATAAGTGTCACTCAGCTGGCTGTTGCTGAGCAGCTGCTGCTTGGTAGCCCTGTTGATGACATCTTCCATCACTTTACTGCTGATCGAGTGTGGACTGATAGAGGGAAATTGGCTGGGTTGGATTGCCCTGTGTTTTTGTGTTGAACATCCCTGGACAATGTTTCACATTGTCGGTAGATGCTAGTGTTGGAGCGGTACTTGGGTTGGTGGGTGGCAAGTTCTGGAGCACAAGCCATCAGTATTATTGCCAGAATATTGGCAGGGCCCGTAGCCTTTGTACGACTTAACCATTTCTTGATGTTATTCAAACTGAATCGAACTGGCTTAAAACTCACATCTGTGATGTTGGAAACCACTGGAGGAGGCTGAGATGGATCATCCCACTTTGCACTTCTGGCTGAAGATTGCAGCAAATGCTGTCATCTTATCTGGTGCATGGGTGTGTGAGGCCCCTCCATCAGTAAGGGTGGGGATGTCCGTGATGCTTCCTCCAGTGAGTTGTCTAATTGTCCATCACCGTTCACAACTGGGTGTGGCAGAACTGCAGAGCTCCGATCTGTTCCATTGGATGTCGGATCACTTAGCTCTGTTGCTTGCTGCTGATGCTGCTTGATATGCAGGTAGTTCTGTTTGGTAGCTTCACCAGGTTGGCACTTCATTTTTTAAGTCTGCCTGGTGCTGCTCATGGCATGCCCTCCTTTACTGCCCATTGTGATGGGTGAGAGCGGGATTTACAAACCCATGAGATTACAGATTGTGCTGGAGTACAGTTCTGCTGCTGTTGATGTCCCACAGTGCCTCAGAGATACCCAGTTTGAGATCCTACATCTCTTCAAAGTCTGTCCCAATTAGAATGGTTATAGTGTCACTCAACACAATGGTGGTTTTTCTCAACTTTAAGGCAAGACTTTGTCTCCAAAAGGAATGTGTGATGGTCGCTCTTACCGATACTGTCATGGACAGATGTATCTGCAGCTGGTCAATTCATAACAATGAGATCAAGTATGTTTTTCCCTCTTGTTGGTTCCCTCACCACCTGCTGCAGACTCAGTTGAGCAGCTATATCCTTTACGACCTGACCAGCTCAGTCAGTAATTCTGTTGCAGAGCTAGTCTCAATTGTGGACATTGAAATCCTGTACCCAGAGTGCGTTTGACACCATTTTATTGCCTCAGTGCTTCCTCCAAATGTTGTTCAACATGAAGGAGAACTGATCCATCAGCCAAGGGAGGACGGGACGTGGTAATCAGCAGGAGCCATGAGACTTCCTGGTCTCCGGAGCCAATGCTGTGTACTTCCAGGGCAAATCCTCCCTGTCTGTACACCACTGTGCCACCACCTCTGCCTGGTCTGTCCTGCCGGTGGGACAGGACATATCCAGAGATTTCAGGAGAAAGTGAAGACTGCAGATGCTGGAGATTAGAGTCAAGAGTCTGGTGCTGGAAAAGCACAGCAGGTCAGGCTGATGAAGTGTTTACGCTTGAAACATCGATTCTCCTGCTCCTCGGATGCTGCCTGACCTGTTGTGCTTTTCCATCAGCAGACTCTCGATATCTAATGATGGTGATGGTGGTGTCTGGTCATTGTTTGTAAGGGATGATTCTGTGAGTATGACTATGTCAGGCTGTTCCTTGACTAGTCTGTCAGACAGCTCTCCACATTTTGGCACCAAAAACCATATGTTAGTGAGGAGGAGGTTGCACCATCGAGAGGGCTAATTCTGTGGTTGTAATTTCTGGTGCCTTGTTAGTTGCCAACTGGTCCATCCAGTTTCATTCCTGTGTTGAGACTTCGCAGTGATTAATACAGTGAGTAGCTGGCTGGGCCACTGTCAGGTTGGCAGGATTTTTTTTGCCACTGACAATGGTTTCATGGAGATCAGGAGATTCCTAATACGTTGTTTTTTTCTTGAATTCAGATTCCACCGTCTGCCAAGATGGGATTGAAACCAGGACTTCAGTCGTTTGTTTTAATATTCTGGATTAAAGCTAAATACATCAGGTTTGTTCACTCATTTTAAATATCACTAATCCTGGTTTTGTTTCTTTGTCAAACACTGTCCATCATCCTGTCTCCTCCATCCTCCCCTCCAACAACGAGTGAGGAGCACATGGGGTTTCCCTGTCACTAAGACTGAGATAATCCGGTCTGCTGTTTCTCTCCCTCCCACTAGCCCACTGAGCCAAACTGCCTCACGTGGTGTTCCTGGTTTTTGTCCTAAACCTACATCTTTCCCCAGTGTCTTGTCAAGCCTTATCAGAGCTCACCTTGACCCTTTACCCTAATCTCGCTAAACTCATTTTCCAACTCTCTTTCCTCCGCTGCCGCCTCATCACCCCCCCTCGCCAATTCATAGATATTGTTCCTTGTTCTGTCTGTTGGTCTTTTCTGGTTGTGTCCTTCTCTCCCATTCTGTGAAAAACTAATATTTGACCTCACCGTTGTTGGAAAATCCTGCTCCATCTCCATTCTCCCTTTCCTTTCTGAATTCCTTGCATTTGGTGTCCCTCAACGATCTAGCCTTGGTCTCTCCTGTATCTCACGTACATAGTGCCAGGAGGTGATATCATCCAAAAACACTGTGTTCGGTTTGACATGTATACTGACGATGCCCAGCTCGCCATCCCCATCGTCCCTCCCCCTCGTCCCTCCCCCTCGTCCCTCCCATCAAACTGCTTATCACATTCCCACTACTCGATTAGCTGCAGTTTCCTCCAATGTAACATTGTCATGGTTAAACCCATTGCCTTATCTTTACCTTTCTGCTGAGCCCCTCCCTCTCACTGGGAACTCTCTGAAGCAGAACGACACTCTTCACAGTATTGCTGTTATATCTGACCCCAAGGTGACCTTCTGATCAGACATCCACACAATCACAACATCAGGAATTCCAATCTCTTAAACGTTGCTTTTCTCCACCTCACCCCAGCTCCATTGCTACTGAAACCCCTTACCCGCGTCTGTGTCACCTTAAACTTGAATCCAAAACAGAACCCTTGATTCAGTGACTCATAATCTGGTTTCAGACTCCCCTCTCAGTATTTACCCTCAGACACATCCTCTCAGTATTTATCCTGTCAAACCCCTTAAGAATCCCATCTGTCTCAATGAGATCACCTCTCTTTCTCCAAAATCCAGTGAGTAGAGTCCCAATCTTTTCAGCCTTTATTTAAAAGATAATCCCTCCAAACCAGGGATCATCTCATTGAATCTTCCCTGAAATGCCTCCAATAAAGTGACACATTTCCTTCTCTAAAGGGACCAAAACTGCTCTCATTACTGCAGATATGGTGGTCTCACCAGCACTGCCACACGTTACTCTCAGGTAGAGACTCCAAACTCTAATACTGAAAACCTTTGAAACAAAACATTCGATTCCCCTTCCTGATTCCCTGTTGTAACTGTCTGGTAGCTTTCTGTGTTTCCTGAACAATTACCCCTGGTTCCTTTGTTGTGCAGCTTTCTACAGTTTCCACCATTTAAATAGTACTTTGTTCTTTTATTATCTCCTCCAAAATGAGCAACTTCCCATTTTTCCCAAGTTACTCCTTCTCCTGTGCATCTCTCTCTTTTCATAATCCTCTTAGACCTTTACAGTTATGCCTTTTCTAGGAGATATCCCCACTTCCCATTCTTTCAAACATTTACTGGGAGCACTGGGCAGTGGGAAGCAGACAGAGTTGCTATCTTTTTAGGGATACGCTTTGGAGTGATTGGGAGGATCTTCCCACCCATTGGTCAGGATGGAGACAACTTGCCCATCGTTGGGCATTAGCCTTTCACACCCATGTCTTATTGATGAGGCAGAGCGGCAGCACGGAATGAAAGAAAAGAAAGTAATTCTTGTTCCCCATATCTCACTGACCCTTGGATCATTTTCTCCAATGTGTCAAAGAACTGCTGTGTTCAGTCACATGAGATCTCAAGTTGGAATCTCCTAGAAACCCACAGATTTCCCCCTGAGTTGACTGCTGATGTCCTCAAGGGTAATATGTACAGTAATCCTGGGCCACGAGGAGGGGATGGTGTGGGTTTCTAACTTGAACTGATAGTGACAGATTTTATAAACTTGTATTAGTAATCTCAGTAAATATTCTGCTAAACTCTGATTGAATTACTCAGTATATCAGGATCTGGATATTCGCATTGTGTGTGTGAGTATTGTGTTCCAGATCAATCCCATTTGCTGCTTAAAAATTCTCCTTTGAATCATCGCATTCTCTCAAAAGGTCTCCTCAAACCTTCAATGTGTCATGTAATCCTTTTATGATGACCTGATGAGTGTAAGGTTTATTATTCGAATGTGTAATTTTTGTATAAGGATTTCTTAGAGAGGGAGCAGAATATTCTTAAAGGGGAGAATAACCGTTTTGAGGGGAGGCTGTTGTTTATTGGTATCAATGACATAGGAATAGAAGAGTTCACATTATTGGATCATTGGAATCTCTTGTGGGGTAGAATTGACCTCCATCAGAAGGATGGATTGTACTGGTACTTGAAAGGAAGAGTTGTGAGTGCTATTCGGGAGGCATTAAACCAGTGAAGGAATGTGGGTAAACCCAGAGAGAGAGTGAGGGAAGAGCTCAGTCTGACGTCGGTACAGTTCAGACGTCAAACAGTCAAGGCAGACAAAGGCATGGCAGAGAACGAGGTAGGACTGAGCAGTTACCCTGCATTTATTTCAATGCAGGAGGCCCGATAGGTCAGGCAGATGAGCTCAGGGCATAGTTTTGAACATGGCACTGGGATATTATAGCAATTACAGAGGCATGACTCGGGGATGGATAGGACCAGCAGCTTAATGTTCCAGTGTATAGATGCTATAGCAAAGGTAGAAAGGGGCCAACAGAGCAGGGGGAGTGGTATTTTTGATAAGGGATAACATTCCAGCTGGGCTTCAAGAGGGTATTTCTGGGAGTACATCGAGGCAAGTTATACAGGTGGAACTGAGAAATAAGAAAGGGATGATCTCCTTACTGGGATTGTATTATTGATCTCTCCTCACCTCTAACCCCAATAGTCAGCAGGGAATTGAGAAGCAAATTTACGAAGACATCACTTATCTGTAAGAATAGTATGGTTGTATACAAGACTTGACCTTTTTTATTCATTCACAGGATGAGGGTGTCACTGGCTGGGCCCAAAGGGTAGTCACATTGCTGTGGGTCTGGAGTCACATGTAGGCCAGACCTGGTAAGGATGGCAGATTTCTTCCCTGAAGGATATTAGTGAATCTGATGGTGTTTTTTTTTTCACAACAATGGATTCATAGTCTTTCATAGATTCATAATTCCAAATTTTTATCGAATTCACATTCCACCATCTGCCGTGGCAGGATTCCCACCCAGAGCTCCAGAACATTATCTGGGTGTCGGGATTATCCGTTTAGCGGAAATATCACTAGGCCATTTGGCAGGGTGAGTGACTGAGGTATCCGTAGGACAACACATCAGCACCAAAATTCCCATGGTCTCTGCGGAACATAGAAAGGGCTGGGGAGGGAAATATATTCCTAGTGGTGGGGTCTGACTGTAGGTAGCAGAAATGGCAGAGGTTAATGCGCTGTATCTGGTGATAAGTGAGGTGGCAAGTGAGGACCGGTGGATTATATTCTTGTGGTTGGAGGGGTGGTGTAAAGGCGAAGGTGCAGGAAGTGGAGGATATGCATTGAAGGGCATTGTTGATCACGTGGAAGGGAGATGTGGTCCTTGAAATTGGAAACCTTTCTGGGATGTCCTGGAGTGGAATTGCTTCTCCTGGGAGCAGATATGGCAGAAGCAGAGGAATTGAGAGTACAAGATCACATTTTTACAGGAATATACTCAAGGGTAATCAGGAGAGCAAAAAGGGGACATGACATATCTCTAGGAAATGGTTTAAGGAGAATCCAAAGGATTCTACAAATACATCAAGGATAAAAGCATAACCAGGCAGAGAATAGGGCACCTTAAAGATCAAGAAGGCCATCGATGTCACAACAGGAAGTGGGAGAGATACTGTGCTATTCTGTTCTAGAGAGTTTGGAGAAATAATAGTGATAACTTGAAAAGTGTCCATATTACAGAGGAGGTGGTACTGGATGTCTTAAATCGTAGCAATGTGTATCCCAGAAATTTGTGGAAAGCTAGGAAAGTGATAGCAGTGCCCCTCCCTGAGATATTTATATCATCGTTTGTGACAGGTGAGGTGCTGGAAGATGTGTGCCATTATTTTTAAAAGTGGTAAGGAAAGGCCAGGGAGCAAGAGGACAGTCACCCTGACATCAGTGGCAGGCAAGTTGTTGGAAGGGATTCTGAGGGAAAGGATTTACATGTATTTGGAAAGACGAGGAATGATTAGGGATAGTCAACGTGGCTTTGTGTGTGGGAAAGTCTCTTTCTCTAACTTGATTGAGTTTTTTTGAAGGCAGACTGTGGACATTGTCTATATGGATACTGAACGATGTTCCACAAAGCAGACTGGTTAGCAAGGTTAGATAACATTGAATGTTGGGAGAACCAGACATTTGGATACAAAACTGGCTTGAAGGTAGGCGGCAGAGGGTGGTGATGGAGGGTTGCTTTGTGGGCTGGAGGCCTGTGAGCAGCAGTGTGCTGCAGGAATGGATATTGGGCCCTTAAATAAATGACTTGGATGTGAATATGAGGTATGGTCAGTAGGTTTACAGAAGACACCAAAATTGGAGGTGTAGTGGACAACGAAGTAGGTTAGTTCAGAATACAACAGGATGTTGATCAGATGGGCCAATGGAGAAAGGAATGGCAGATGGAGT
Source organism: Chiloscyllium punctatum (assembly GCF_047496795.1). NCBI lineage: Eukaryota > Metazoa > Chordata > Chondrichthyes > Orectolobiformes > Hemiscylliidae > Chiloscyllium > Chiloscyllium punctatum. The sequence continues at coordinate 8,212,932 of NC_092755.1, forward strand.
TCAATTTAGATAAATGTTAGCTGTTGTATTTTGGAAAAGCAAATCAGGACAGGACGTATACACTTAATGGTAAGGTCCTTGGGAGTGTTGTTGAACAAAGAAACCATGGTGTGCAGTTTCATTGTTCCTTGAAAGTGGTGTTGCAGGTAGGAAGGCTAGTGAAGGTGGCGTTTGGTACACTTATATTTGTTGGTCAATGCATTGAATACAGAAGCTGGGACGTCATATTGTGGCTGAACAGGACATTGATTAAGCCATTCAGGAATTTTGTTTTAAGTTCAAAATTCCCTGTTGTGGGAAGGGGGTTGTGAATCTTGAAAGAGTTCAGACAAGATTTACAACCATTTTGCCAGGTTGGAGGATTTGAATTAAAGGGAGAGGCTGAATAGGCTAGGGTTAATTTCCCTGGAGAGTCAAAGACTGAGAGGTGATTTTACGGAGATTTATAAAATCACGAGGGGCATGGATATGGTGAACAGCCAGAGTCTTTCCCCCCCAGGTTAGATGGGTCCAAAACAAGAGCACATGGGCTTAAGTTGAGAGGGCAAAAATTTAAAAGGGATCGAAGGGGCCACGTGTTAAAGCTGAGCTGTGTGGAATGAGCTGCCAGATGAAGTAGTGGAGGCTGATAGAATTACAACATTTAAAAGGCATCCGATTGGGTACATGAATAGGAAGGGCTTCGAATGATACGGACCAATAGCTGACAAACCGGACCCCATTAGTTTAGGATTCCGAGTTGGCATGGACCAATTGGACCAAAGGTCTGTTTCTGTGCTGTACATCTCTGACACTAATAAATGAAAATAAGATGTGTTCCTCTTTTGTGGAGAGCGCGCAGAAGCACAGATAATTATCCTTGGAGCTGAGTAGGTTAAGCAATGATTTCAACCAGGTGCAGATTTGTTTCCAAGGTATTTAATTTACAGAGAGAGAGAAGAATTGTTAACAACGTCGCAATTTTAATAACTATTTTCAAGTAATTGGCAACTAATGCAGGATGAATATGTGAATATTATTTTATTCCGTAAATTCTGAGCATCTGGAACAGTCTGAATGGCAGCTGGACACAGATTCAGCAGTTATTCATAAACAGATTTGGAATTTTACTTTTTAAGCAAAGATTTGGGGGGGCTATGGGCAAATGGGAGGGGAGTTGGGACAGATATGCTGCATCTCCAGAGAGAGGGAGTATAGCCCCAATGGGCTGAATAGCCCCCAGCCCCTGTGCTCTGTGATACTGCCCCATTCACTGTGAATGATGAAGCTCATCCCAGGGCAGAGAGGGAGGATACCACCACTCACCTCACAATGGGCCTCAGGTGATTGATGACAGCACAGGCCAATAGGAGGCAGAGGGTGGGACTGGAGGACCAGGCAGGACCAGTTTGTTTTCCAACCAATCAGAGTGAATGAGGGTATCCTTAAGGCTGGAATTAAAGAAAGGCACATGTAGCAGAGATTTGAGAAACTGGAGGAGATTAGAGACAGGGAGCGTTCTGTGGCTGAAGAGGAATCATATAAATAAGGAAGAGTTGTGAGGCTGGATGAGGTGACAGTGATCGGGAGAGTTGTGAGGATGGAGGGATTTGGAGTTAGTGAGGATTAGAGTCCTAATGTTATACAGCAAGGAAACAGGCCCTGTGGTCCAACCAGTCCATGCCGACCATAATTCCAAACTGAACTAATTGTACCTGCCTCCGCTTGGTCCATATCCATCCAAATATTTCCTATTTATGTACTTATCTGAATGTATTTTAAATATTGTAATTGTATTCACAACTACCACTTCCTCTGGAAGTTCATTCCACACGTGTAAATTAAAAAAAAACCCTAATGTCTTTTCTCAAATCTTTCTCATCTCTTCTCAAAATGAATGCACCCGAATTTTGAATTCCCCTCTCTTCCGGCCATTCACCTTTATCTAAACTCTTCATGACTTCATAAACCTTTTAATAAGGTCACCCCTCAACCTCCTACATTCCAGTGAAAAAAGTCCCAGCCTCTCCTGATAACACAATCCCTCCATTCCCATTAACATTCCAGTAAATCTCTTCTGAACCTGCTCCGATTTAATGATATCCTTCCTATAACAGCATGACCAGAGCTGGGTTTAGAATTCCAGAAGAGACCTCCCCAACATCCTGTACAACCTCAATATAACGTCCCAACTCCTATACTCAAAGGTGTGAACAATGAAGGTAAGTGTGCTTGAACACCTTCTTAACCATCCTGTCTACATGTAACACAAACTTCAAAGACGTGAAGCCCTCGGTCTCTTTGTTCCATATCACTACTCAACGCCTTAAGTTTAATGAGTGTACGTCCCGCCTTCATTTGTTTTATCAAGATGTAATATTTTGCATTTATTCCAATCCAAAAATCCTTTGAGTATATAGGCAGTAGGAGTATAATTAAGAGGGAAATGGGGAGGCAAAAAGGAGACATGAGATAGCTTTGGAAAATAGGGTTAAGGATAATACAAAGGGCTTTTATAAATACATGAGGAACAAAAGGATAACTAGGGAGAAAATAGAGACCCTCAAAGATCAGCAAGGCAGCCATTGTGTGGAGCTGCAGGTGATGGGCGAGATGGGAAACAAGTATTTTGCATCAGTGTTTACTGTGAAGAAGTACATGGGAGATATAGAATGTGGGGAAATAAATGGTGACATCTTGGGAAAAAAAGTCAATATTACAGAGGAGGAGGAGGTGCTCAATGAGTGGCTAAGGAGCTGGTGTAGGGGAAAAGGATTCACATTTTTGGATCATTGTGATCAACTCTGGAGTAGAATTGATGGATTGTGCCTGATTTGGAAGGTGTCTAATATCGAGGCAGGGAGACTTGTTAATGCTACTCGGGAGGCAGTAAACCAGCGAGGAGTGGGTGTGATCGCAAATAGATAGTGAGAAAAGAGGTATCTCTGAGGGGTACAGTTCAGAAGGCAAATAGTCATTGCAGGCAAAGGCAAGGCACAGAACAAGGTGGGATTTAGCAGTTACACTGCATTTATTTCAATGCAAGAGGCCTGACAGGGAAGGCAAATGAGCTCAGGGTATGGTTTTGAACATGGCACTGGGATATCATGGGTATTATAGAAACGTGGCTCAGGGATGGAAAGGACTGGCAGCTTAATGTTTCCAGGTATAAATGCTATAGGAAGGATAGAAAGGAGGACAAGAGGAGGGGGAGTGGCATTTTTGATTAGGGACAGCATTATGTTGTGCTTAAGGAGGACATTCCTGGGAGTACGTACAGTGAAGTTATTTGGGTGGAACAGGGAAATAAGGAAGGGGTGATCTCCTTATTTGGGTTGTCGCGTGGGTCTCATCTGGGTGCTCTGGTTTCCTCCCACAGTGCAAAGGAATGCTGGGTAGGTTGGATTATCCAGGCTGAATTGCCCACAGTGTTCAGGGATGTGTCGGTTGGGTGGATTATCCAGGCTGAATTGCCCACAATGTTCAGGGATGTGTCGGTTGGGTGGATTATCCAGGCTGAATTGCCCACAGTGTTCAGGGATGTGTCGGTTGGGTGGATTATCCAGGCTGAATTGCCCTCAGTGTTCAGGGATGTGTCGGTTGGGTGGATTATCCAGGCTGAATTGCCCACAGTGTTCAGGGATGTGTCGGTTGGGTGGATTATCCAGGCTGAATTGCCCACAGTGTTCAGGGATGTGTCGGTTGGGTGGATTATCCAGGCTGAATTGCCCACAGTGTTCAGGGATGTGGAGGTTGGGTGAATTATCCAGGCTGAATTGCCCACAGTGTTCAGGGATGTGTAGGTTGGGTTGATTATCCAGGCTGAATTGCCCACAATGTTCAGGGATGTGTATGTTGGGTGGATTATCCAGGCTGAATTGCCCACAGTGTTCAGGGATGTGTCGGTTGGGTGGATTATCCAGGCTGAATTGCCCTCAGTGTTCAGGGATGTGTCGGTTGGGTGGATTATCCAGGCTGAATTGCCCACAATGTTCAGGGATGTGTCGGTTGGGTGGATTATCCAGGCTGAATTGCCCACAGTGTTCAGGGATGTGTATGCTGGGTGGATTATCCAGGCTGAATTGCCCACAGTGTTCAGGGATGTGTCGGTTGGGTGGATTATCCAGGCTGAATTGCCCACAGTGTTCAGGGATGTGTATGTTGGGTGGATTATCCAGGCTGAATTGCCCACAATGTTCAGGGATGTGTCGGTTGGGTGGATTATCCAGGCTGAATTGCCCACAGTGTTCAGGGATGTGTCGGTTGGGTGGATTATCCAGGCTGAATTGCCCACAGTGTTCAGGGATGTGTATGTTGGGTGGATTATCCAGGCTGAATTGCCCACAGTGTTCAGGGATGTGTCGGTTGGGTGGATTATCCAGGCTGAATTGCCCTCAGTGTTCAGGGATGTGTCGGTTGGGTGGATTATCCAGGCTGAATTGCCCACAGTGTTCAGGGATATGCAGGTTGGGTGGATTATCCGGGCTGAATTGCTACAGTGTTCAGGGATGTGGAGGTTGGGTGGATTATCCAGGCTGAATTGCCACAGTGTTCAGGGATGTGTAGGTTGGGTGGATTATCCAGGCTGAATTGCCCAGTGTTCAGGGATGTGTAGGTTGGGTGGATTATCCAGGCTGAATTGCCCATAATGTTCAGGGATGTGTAGGTTGGGTGGATTATCCAGGCTGAATTGCCCACAGTGTTCAGGGATGTGTAGGTTGGGTGGATTATCCAGGCTGAATTGCCCACAGTGTTCAGGGATGTGTAGGTTGGGTGGCCCTGGGAAATGCAACGTTACAGGGGGAGGTTAGGAGGCTCTGAGGGTCAGTGTCGATGTGATGGGCTGAATTGTCTCATTCCCCACTGTCGGGATTCTCTGATAATTCTACTAGTTTTAAAATAGTTACAGAAAATAATATACCAGATCTAAAAGTTAAGTTTCTAAATTAGACAAAGGCCAATTTTGACAGCACAAGGGAAGCACTTTCAAAATTTGTTTGCGGGAGGTTATTCCCTGGGAAAGGGATGGCTGGAAAGTGGGAACATAAGAACATAAGGAATAAGAGCAGGAGTTAGCCATCTGGCCCCTCAAGCCTGCTCTGCCATCCACAAGATCAGGGCTGATCTTTTCATGGTCTCAGCTCCACATTCCTGCTCTGTCACCATAACCCTTAATTCTTTTCCTGTTCACAAATTTACATTTTGCCTTAAAGGCATTCAAGTTGATAACGTCAAATCCTGCACTCGGCAGGGAATTCCACAGATTCACAACCCTTTAGCTGAAGAAGCTCCTCCTGAACTCATTCCAAATCTGCTCCCCCTTATTTTGAGGTTATGCTCTCGTTTCAACCGTCCCTAGTGGAAATAACCTTCCAGCTTCCATCTTTCTTACCCCCTTCATAATTTTATTTTTTCGTCTCCAACCTCCCATTCTTCTAAATTACAATGACTATAGAACCAATTTTCTCAATCTCTCCACATACGCCAATCCTCTCAACTCCCAACTCAAACTAGTGAACCTCCTCTGTAGTCCCTCCAGTGCCAGTACATCCTTGCTAATGTAAGGACATCAAACCTGTACACAGTACTCCAGGTGTGGCCTCCCCAGCACCCTGTACAGCTGCTGCATAACCATCCCTCTAGCAATGAAGGACAATATTCCCTTCACTGCCTTAATTACCTGCTGCACCTGCAAACCAACTTCCTGTGATTCATGCACAAGGACACCAAGCTCCCTATGCACAGCAGAATGCTGCATGTTTTTACCATTTCATCATCCAGTTTGCTGTTCGTCCAACCAAAATGGATGACCTCACATATCCCAACATTGTCCTCCATCTGCCAGACTCTTACCCACTCACTTAACCTATCTGTGTCCCTGTGCAGACTGACAGTGGCCTCTGCAGACATTGCTCTACCTCATCTTCGTATCAAATGTGAACTCTGTCGCCATACACTTGGTCCTCAACTCCAAAACATTTGTGTAAATTGCAAACAGTTGTAGTGCCAATACTAATCCAAACACCCGTTTATCCCCATTCTTTATTTTTTGTTGGTTAACCGATCCTGTATCAATGATAATACATTACCCATAATGCTGTGCATCTTTACCTTATACAGCAGCCTTTTGTATGGCAACTTGTCGAATATCTTCTTGAAATCCAGGTACACCACATCCACCGAGTCCGCCTTGTCCAATGCGCTCGTCATATCCTCAAATAATTCCAGTAAATCCTTAAACATGACCTGTCTTTCCTGAATCCATGCTGCGTCTGCTAAATGAGACAATTTCTACCCGGATATCTCACCACTCCTTCCTTGAGAGATTCAAGCATTTTCTCCACTACAGAAGTTAAGCTAACGGGTCCTTTTTGAAAAACAGTGGCACTGCATTTGCAGCTTCCAGTCTATAAAATCCATCCCAGAATCCAACAAATTTTAGTGAATTATCACAAGTCTATTTGTTATTCACCCCGCCCCCCCCCAAAATCTACCTTTAGGCTGTTATCTTTCCCAACATTACCTCTTTACTGGGAATGATTGCCTCCATAGGCCTGCTACATTGTGAGTACACAGACAGTATATTCCTGTTAAGGCTAAGGATGGTAGGTGTAGAGAATGCTGTCTGTCGAAAGAAATTGAGGGCCTGGTCAAGAAAATGAAGGAGGGATATGGCAGGTACAGAGAGCTGTGTTTGTGTGAATCCCTTGAGGAGTATAGGGGCAGTAGGAGTATACTCGAGGTAAACAATGAGGGCAAAAAGGGACATGAGATAGCTTTAGGAAATAGGTTTAAGGAGAATCCAAAGTGATTGTACAAATACACTAAGGACAAACGAGTAACCAGGCAGAGAATAGGTACCTTCAAAAATCATCAAGGCTGTCTGTGGAACAGCAGGAGGTGAGAGAGATTCTGTATGAGTGGAGAGGTTTTAAGAACAAAATATGCACATCGGAAAACACAAATTTGATCGTCCCAGTCTTGTGTTTTCAGTAAACAAGGAATTGCCTCAGTGTGGCTGCAGGCATGAGTGCACACCGCCATCTTTATTTGGGGCAAAAATTCACTGGACACGTGTGGAGCCACCAGCTTTGCAGGGGGCAAGGTGCAGCCAGGCGCATGTGCAGCCTTTCTCTGGGACAGAGTCATTGGGCAGGATTTACACAGAGCACATTCAAACTCAGAGAAATGGATGTTTATTTCGGGATTTGTTTCGTCATTCATTTAAATTATTTGGTATCGTAAATGAGTTTGCAGGTCATACAAAATTGGAGGTATTGTGGATAATGAAGAAGGTTACCTCAGATTACAATGAGATATTGATCAGATGGGGTTTAATTTAGATAAATGTGAGGTGCTGCATTTTGGAAAAGCAAATCAGGGCAGGACTTGTACACTGAATGGCAAGGCCCTGGAGACGTTTGTGGAACAAAGAGACCTTGGACTGCAGGTTCATAGTCCTTGCAAGTCAAGTTGCAGGCAGATAGAATGATGAAGAAGGTGTTCAGTATATTTTCCTTTATTCGTTAGAGCATTAAGTATAGGATGTGGGAGGTCATGTTGCTGTACAGGACATTCGTTAGGCCACTTTTGGAATATTGTGTGCAGTTCTGGCCTGCCTCCTATCAGAAGGGTGCTGTGATACTTGAAAGGTTTCAAAAAAGACTTACAAGGATGTTGTTAGGGTTGGAGGATTTGAGCTACAGGGTGAGGCGTAAAAGGCTGGGGCTGTTTTCCCTGGAGTGCCATAGGCTGAGCGGTGATATTATGGAGGTTTATACAATCATTAGGGGCATGAATAGAGTAAATGAACAAGGTGTTTTCCCTGGAGTGGTGGTGTCCAGAAGTAGAGGGTGAATGGATAAAATTTCAAAGGGGCCTAAAGGACAACTCTTTTATGCAGTGGGTGGAATGAGCTGCCAGAGGAAGTGGTGGAGGCTAGTACAATTAAAATATGTTAAAGGCATCTAAATAGACAGCTAATATGATTAGGAAGCGTTTACAGGGATATGGGCCAAGTGCTGGCAAATGGGAATAGATTAGGTTTGGATCCCTAGTTGGCAAGGATGAGTTAGACCGAAGGGTCTGTGTCGGTGCTGTACATCTCGATGACTGTGGGATCATAACAGCTTATACTGTTCTGCTTCATCTCTGGGCTCCCTCATGACCACTTTGTCAATATCCAGCTTGCTCAGTATCAAACAATGGGTGTATTTTTGGTCTGTTTAGTATTTTACTATTACTTTTACAGACATTTTTGTAAGTTAATTTTTCACTGCCACCCAGCCCCTGACCATGTGCTGCTTATTAATTTTTTTCTGGAAGATCTTTGACAGTCAAGAATTCTTTTTTCCAATAAGCAAGTGCATTTTCCTTCTATTTCGAACTATCAAATTCTGCACCATTTTCATTCCCTGTAATCTGTTTTGCCCTCCCTGAAACATCAACTGTGTTTCTCCTTCCACAAAAACCAGTGATTAATGCCAAAGCCCTGTTGCTTGTGGAGAGGGTGATGTTTGACTTTCTTGTCCAGCTGCAGTTTGTGTGGTGAAGATGCTCCCACAATGTGGTTGGGTAAGAGACATTACAGAGTATTCATTACAGCAACAGTGATGATTTGAAGATAATGTTCAAATCAAGAACAGTTTGTAGTTTTATTATCCTGCTTATAATTTCATAAAAATATTATTGGGAACTTTAGACATAAGGCCAGAGAAGGATGATATTAGGTCAGGTGACCAAAAGCATTGCCAAATAAGCAGGTTTTGAGGAATGTCTTAAAGGGGGAAAGCAGACCTGTGAGGTTTTAGCTGCGAATTTCAGACCTTGTTGCTTTGGCAACTGTAAAAGCAGCCACACAGGTGAAGTAATGAATTAACAGGTCATTGGGAGTCTCGAACAGAATGGGTTGTCGAGGTCTCAAAGGGTGTGAGATGCAGCGACCGAGGGATGATCACAACCAGGAATTAAATCAAGGGTGAGAATTTTAAATTGAGGGATGTGGGCCGGATGCTGGCAGGTGAGACTAGATTGGGTTGGGATATCTGGTCAGCATGGATGGGTTGGATTGAAGGGTCTGTTTCCATGCTGTACGTCTCTGTGGTTCTATGTTGTTGATTATGAATAGGAGCCTTTTGATGGATCAACAAGTTTTGGTACGAGGGATTACTTGGGCAGCAGAGATTTAGTTTTTCTTGAGATTACAGGGAGGTTGAATGTGGGAAGATGGCCAGGAGTGTGTTTGGATAATGAAGTCTGGAGATAACACAAGATGGATGAGAGTATATGAGCTGAGACAAGGGTAGAATCAGCTAGAATTAGTGGTCTTGGAGTGGGACTGGGCTGTCACCCTCACCTCACCTCTGGGATTCAGTTAGTTGTCAGGTTGTGAATCAGGGCAGTAACACAATCGGGAGCTGAGTGGCCCTGGTGGAGCCTAAAATGAGTGTCACTCAGCTGGCTGTTACTGAGCAGCTGCTGCTTGGTAGCCCTGTTGATGACATCTTCCATCACTTCACTGCTGATCGAGTGTGGACTGATAGAGGGAAATTGGCTGGGTTGGATTGCCCTGTGTTTTTGTGTTGAACATCCCTGGGCAATGTTTCACATTGTTGGTAGATGCCAGTGTTGGAGCGGTACTTGGTTTGGTGGGTGGCAAGTTCTGGAGCACAATCTATCAGTGTTATTGCCAGAATGTTAGCAGGACCCATAGCCTTTGCACTACTTAACCATTTCCTGATGTTATTCAAACTCAACCGAACTGGTATAAAACTCACATCTGTGATGTTAGAAACCACTGGAGAAGGCTAAGATGGATCATCCCACTTTGCACTTCTGGCTGAAGATTGCAGCAAATGCTGTCATCTTATCTGGTGCATGGGTGTGTGAGGCCCCTCCATCAGTAAGGGTGGGGATGTCCGTGATGCTTCCTTCAGTGAGTTGTTTAATTGTCCATCACCGTTCACAACTGGGTGTGGCAGAACTGCAGAGCTCCGATCTGTTCCATTGGATGTAGGATCACTTAGCTCTGTTGCTTGCTGCTGATGCTGTTTGATATGCAGGTAGTCCTGTTTGGTAGCTTCACCAGGTTGGCACTTCATTTTTAGGTCTGCCTGGTGCTGCTCATGGCATGCCCTCCTTTCCTGTCCATTGTGATGGGTGAAAGCAGGATTTACAAACCCATGAGATTACAGATTGTGCTGGAGTACAGTTCTGCTGCTGTTGATGTCCCACAGTGCCTCAGAGATACCCAGTTTGAGATCCGACATCTCTTCGAAGTCTGTCCCAATTAGAACGATTATATTGTCACTCAACACAATGGAGGTTTTTCTCAACTTTAAGGCAAGACTTTGTCTCCAAAAGGAATGTGTGATGGTCGCCCTTACCGATACTGTCATGGACAGATGTATCTGCAGCTGGTCAATTCATAACAATGAGATCAAGTATGTTTTTCCCTCTTGTTGGTTCCCTCACCACCTGCTGCAGACTCAGTTGAGCAGCTATATCCTTTAGGACCTGACCAGCTCAGTCAGTAATTCTGTTGCAGAGCTAGTCTCAATTGTGAACATTGAAATCCTGTACCCAGAGTACGTTTGACACCATTTTATTGCCTCAGTGCTTCCTCCAAATGTTGTTCAACATGAAGGAGAAGTGATTCATCCTCCAATGGTGGACGGGACGTGGTAATCAGCAGGAGCCATGAGACTTCCTGGTCTCCGGAGTCAATGCTGTGTACTCCCAGGGCAAATCCTCCCCCTCTATACACCACTGTGCCACTACCTCTGCCTGGTCTGTCCTGCTGGTGGAACCCGGACATATCCAGAGATTTCAGGAGAAAGTGAAGACTGCAGATGCTGGAGATCAGAGTCAAGAGTCTGGTGCTGGAAAAGCACAGCAGGTCAGGCTGATGAAGGGCTTAGGCTCGAAACGTCGATTCTCCTGCTCCTCGAATGCTGCCTGACCTGTTGCGCTTTTCCAGCACCACAATCTCAATATCTTGGGAAGGGGGTGGTGATGGTGTCTGGTCATTGTCTGTAAGGGTTGATTTCATGAGTATGACTATGTCAGGCTGTTCCTTGATTGGTCTGTGAGACAGCTCTGCACATTTTGGCCCCAAAATCCAGATGTTAGTCTGGAGGACGTTGCACCATCGAGAGGGCTGATTCTGTGGTTGTATTAAATGGTGCCTTGTTAGATGCCGAGTGGTCCATCCAGTTTCATTCTTTTGTTGAGACTTTGCAGTGATTAATACAGTGAGTAGCTGGCTGGGCCACTGTCAGATTGGCAGGATGTTTTTCGCCATTGACAATGGTTCTATGGAGATCAGGAGATTCCTAATTCCAGTTATTTTTTTCTTGAATTCAGATTCCACCACCTGCCAAGATGGGATTCGAACCAGGACTTCAGTCGTTTGTTTTAATATTTTGGATAAAGGTTAAATACATTAGGTTTGTTCACTCACTTTAAATATCACTTACCCAGGTTTTGTTTCTTTGTGAAACACTGTCCATCATCCTGTCTCCTCCATCCTTCTCTCCAACAACAAGTGAGGAGCACATGGAGTTTCTCTGTCACTAAGACTGAGATAATCCAATCTGCTGCTTCCCTCCCTCCCACTAGCCCGCCGAGCCAAACTGCCTCACGTGGTGTTCCCGGTTTTTGTCCTAAACTTACATCTTCCTCCAGTCTGTTGTCAAGCCTTATCAGAGCTCACCTTCACCCTTTACCCTAATCTCACTAAACTACAGACTTTCCAACTCTCTTTCCTCCTCCTCCTCATCAGTCCCCCTCACCGACTCACAGATATTGTTCCTGTTCTGTCTTTTCTGGTTACGTCCTTCTCTCCCAAAATCCTGCTCCATCTCCACTCTCCCATTCCTTTCTGAATTCCTTGCATTTGGTGTCCTTGGTCCCTTCTGTATCTCACCTACATACTTCCAGGAGGTGACATTGTGCATAAGTGCCATGTTGGGTTTCACATGTACACTGACGATGCCCAGCTCTCCCTCCCCATCATCCCTCCCAACTACTCCACTGTTATTTAGTTATCAAACTGCTTACCACATTCCCACCACTCGATTAGGTGCAGTTTCCTCCAATGAAACATTGTAATGGTTAAACCCGTTGCCGGACAAATTCCTTTCCCTTACTTCTGAGCCTCTCCCTCTCACTGGGAACTATGCAGCAGAACTACACTCTTCACAGTATTGCAGTTATATCTGACCCCAAGCTAACCTTCTGATCAGACATCCACAATCCCAAACACCAGGAATTCCAATCTCCTAAACGTTGCTTGTCTCCTCCTCACCCCAGCTCCATTGCTACTGAAACCCCTTACCGTGTCCGTGTTGCCTTAAACGTGACGAATCCGAAACAGATCCCTTGATTCTGTGACTGACTCAGAATCTGGTTTCAGACTCCCCTCTGTGTTTGCCCTCAGACACATTATTATTTATTCTGTCAAACCCCTTAAGAATCTGGTGGTGCGGTCTGATTGTAGGTGGTGGAAATGGCAGAGAATGATGTGTTGTATCTGGGTGGAAGATAAAGACTGGCGGGGCGGGGAGTGTTCTATCCTTGTTGCAGTTGGAGGTGTGGGTTTCAAAGGCAGAGGTGCAGGAAGTGGAGGAGATATAGTGGATGGTATTGACCACATGGGAGGGGAAATTGCAGTCCTTGAAATACGGGGCCATTTGGTCTGTTCTGGCCTCACTGGAACACTGCAGTAAGCATGAGACAGAGATGTTGGCCAGGGAACAGACTCATATGTTAAAGTGGTAGGCAGCTGGAAGCTCGGGATCTGTTTTTGCAGCAGAACGTGGATCATCAGTCGCCATTTCCGCCACATCCACTGAGATGCTGCCAGACACAGATTCCTTTCCCCTCCATTAACAGCTATGCACCCTCCCAGCCAGATCGTAATCCACTCCTTTGTCTTTCCAAATGTTCTGGTCTCTCTTTTGGTTCTGTCCCTGCCTATTATTTACTCTTTAACCCCTATCTCCTGCAGTACAAAGATGTGCAGGTTGGTTGAATTGGCCAAGCTAAATTTCCCATAATGCTCAGGAATGTGTAGGTTAGGTTCATTAGTCAGGAGAACTATACAGTAATATGGCAGGGGAATGAGTCTGGGTGGGATACCCTTCGGAGAGACGCTGTGGAGCCTTTGGGCCGAATGGTCTGTTTCCACACTGTCAGGATTCTAATTTTCCCAGCTCCCATCGGTTCTGAGGAAGGGCCACTGGACAGATTTCTGTTCCCAGATGCTGCCAGACCTGCTGAGCTTTTCCAGCACCTTCTGCTTGTTGTTCCTGATTGACACCATCCATACACCGTCCAGGTTTGATTCACACAGGGGGAGGATCCCACCACTGACCTCACAATGGGGTCCAGCTGATTGATGGCAGCTTCGGACCAATAGGAAAAGGTGGTGGGACTGGTGGACCAAGTGGAACCGGCTGGTCATCCAAACAATGGGAGTGAATGACGGGCGTGGCCAGTGGGATGACACGTCACCAGGAACTCTGCCTGTGCAGTGCCACGTGACTCGGCCGTCGGTGAATGTGGGAGACGCAAACAGGGAAGGGGAGAATGGCCTCAGAGACAGGAAGATAATGAGTCACTTTAGACTGGGAAGTTTTAATTACACTCTGTGTGGTTCGTAAATCTGAATTAGAAACTCTTAATCCAGCGTTTGCAGCAGATGGGAAAATGGCTGCGGCCCTCAGGCGGTGAAAGGTCCTGGGATATGGCCGCCATCTTTATTGGGGGTAAGGTACAGTGAGGCGCATGTGCATGTCCCCTTCCTAGGATTTGGGGGGGGACATGCAACTTGAAGAGAGGCATTTACATATCAAGCACATACCAAGAAAAAAGTATATCTTTATATTCTTCCTGCACTGACTGAGAGTTTTGTTTTGTGAATTCATTTCATAGGATATTAAATCAGAATGATTGAGCCTGGGATCTCAAAAGCAAGTTTTTACAGTCAATGGAGTCATCAGGATCTGAATATCATTGGCATTTAACTGTGGAAGGAGAAAGGTTTGTCTTCTGTTTGTGAGAAAATATCTCCAATATTTTTGTTAAGCAGAAAGATGTACAAGTTCATGGTTGGATCATCCTTTTGGGTGTGTGCTCGGTTCTGGGCCCTGCAGCTGAGGAAGAAGGTATTGGCCTGAGAGGGAGCACAGATTTATCCAAATTCTCTTTGTAAGAACTCTCAGATTCAGACCCAATCACCCACTTCATGATGTTAACCTGTAAACTTCATATTTTCAATTACCTGCAAACTTCCCATTAAAATTCCTTTTGGACTCAAATTCCAGCACCATTTCAGGTGGGATGTTCCAGATTCTGACAACTGTCTGTTCATCCAGAAACTGCTGAGGTCCATGTTGACTCTGGGGTTACAAAGGGCTGAATTGAAAGATGAGGTGCTGTCCCTGAGCTCCCATTGAGACGCATTGGAACAGTACAGGAGGCTGGGGCAGTGTAGGTGTGAGCAGACAATGAAAATGACAGGGCTGCACTGTGAGGGCTGCTTGGCTCAATGAGTGTGTTTGGAGTTGGGTGTAAACAGAGTGAGGGGAGACAGGGAGAAGGTGAAGCTGAAACTCAGTTTTAGTTCAGGCCGTTCAGAAATTCACATGGTCCCAATGGGAACAGCCAATTTTTAAGTGATACCTGCGGAGTATTTGTTAACAGTTTTTAAAGTACTTTTCCTGAGGGCAGTTGAGAGTTAACCACATTGCTGTGGGTCTGGAGTCACATGTAGGCCAGACCAGGTGAGGATGACCGTTTCCTTCCCTACAGGACATGAGTGAACCAGATGGGTTTTCTAACAGTTGACAATAGTTTCATGGTCATCATTCGCCTTTCCATTCTAGATTGTATTGAATTCCGATGCTGCCATCAGCCATGTTGGGATTCTAACCCTAATCCTCGGAACACTGTACATGTCACTCATCTGGCAGGAATACCATTAAGCCATTGCCTCCCTTTTTAACAATGTTTAAAAGAAAGTTCCATCATTCTACGTGTACAATGTGAGATAAAATACTGCAACGTCCATGTGTCAGCCTCTCCAAAAGGTCAATCAACAGAAATTTGTTTGGGGGTGAAATATTTCACTTTTTTGGGCCAGTTTATGAAACAAAAATGAATCCAAATAAAAATCTTATGCCACGGTCATGTCATTTCTGAAGCTGGAGGGGGATTACAGAGACAGGGAGGGTTGTGGGGCCAGAGGGGGATTGTTGTCCAAACATCACTGTGGTGTACGTGGACTGCAGCATTTCAGGGAGGTGGTTAATCACCACTTTCTCCAAGACAAGTAAAGGTGGCCAATAAATACTGGTCTGGGCAGCAAGGGCAACCCCCAGTGAATAAAACCAAGCAGTGACCTCTCTGAGCTGACTTGCTGTGAAGTTAAAAACCTCTCTGGAAATGGAGTGGGCAGAGAAGAGAAACAGTGACATTTCACAGCTGTCCTCAGAGAGACCTCACTCTTGGAAGTACTTGGATCAGCTCAGTGAGTTTCAATTTCTTCAAATATCAATCTTAGTCAGTTTTATTTTATTAAATCTACAATAGTGAGTCAGGTGAGGATTTCTTTTTAATGTCTTACGGTTCTTGATTAAATGTTTAAGATATGAAATGTAAGCATTAAGTTATTCTCGGGCAGTATTTTTCGAGCAGTAAGACTGTGCCTTTGTCTTGGTCTGCAGATTGTTAAGGCGGAGAGATGGCCTGTTGTAGAGTGGCGGGCTGTTCCTGTCGGATGTGGGAGATTAGGGAGAGTTTCAATGATCCTGTGATTATGTCTGCAGCAAGTGTGATTGCAAATCCTATTGGAACGCATGGATTGGTGGAGGAGTGATTAAAGGCAGTGAGGAATTGACAGGAGCCGGGGGGTGTGATAGGTCGCAGTGTCAGGATTGCAGGATACTGCACATACAGTCAGGTAGATGGGTTACCTCCAGGAAAGCTAGGAGGGGTAGGTCGGTACTGCAGGAGTCTCCTGTGGCTATCCCCATCTCAGACAAGTATACTGTTTTGGAAAATGTAGGTGGTAATAGACTTTCAGGGGAATGTTGCACTGATAGCCAAGTTACTGGTACTGAGACTGGCTTCTAACATAATGTGAGGTATATCCAGTTCCACACGATCGATGGTGATCGGGGACTCTCTAGTCAGGAGCACAGTCTGCTGTTTCTGCAGCTGACAGTGAGACATCAGAATGGGGTGGTGCTGCCCTGGTGCCAGTGTCAAGGATGTCTCACAGAGGGAGCAGAATATTCTCAAAAGGGAAAATAACCAGTGGGAGGACATTACCATTGGTACCAATGTACATAGGAAGGGAAAAGCATGGGGTCCTGACGAGCAAGGAGGTTTGTTAGTGCCACTCAGGAGGCATTAAACCAGTGAGGGAGTCGGGGTAATCCTAAAGAGATAGTGAGAAAAGAGGGGAGTCTGAGGCTGGTACTGTTCACCAGTCAGACTGTCAAGGCAGGCAAGAGCAAGTCACAGAATGAGGTGCGATGGACCAGTTGCACTGCATTTATTTCAGTGCAAGAGACCTGACAGGTCAGGCAGGTGGGCTCAGGGTATGGTTTTGAACATGGCACTGGGATATTACAGCAATTACAGAGGCATCACTCAGGGATGGATAGGACTAGCAGCTTAATGTTCCAAGGTATAGATGCTATAGCAAGGATCGAAAGGGGCCAACAGAGCAGGGAGAGAGGTGTTTTTGATTAGGGATAACATTATGGCTGGGCTTCGGGAGGATATTCCTGGGAGGGGTTTTAACTTTACCAACATGGCCTCCGAATGCTGTAATGTTAAGGGCTTGGATGGAAAGGTATTTGTTCAGTGTGTACGAGAACATTTCAAATTCAGTTTGTAGGATGTACCTACTAGAGAAGAAACAAAACCTGACCTGTTTTCTTTATTCATTTACAGGATGAGGCTGTCACTGGCTCAGCCAGCATTTATTGCTGCATTTACCCAGAGAGCAGTTAAGAGTCAGCCACGTTGCTATAGGTCTGGAGTCACATGCAGAGCAGACCAGGTAAGGATGGCATTTTCCTTCCCTAAAGGTCGTGAGTGAACCACATTGGTTTTTCCAACAATTGACAATGGATTCCTTGTGGTCACTAGATTATTTTTTCCAGATATTTATTGAATTCACGTTCCAAAATCTGCCGTGATGGGATTCAAACCCGGGTCCCCAGAACGTTATCTGGGTCTCTGGATTAACTGTCTAGCGATAGTTTCACTCTGTCATCAGGACATGAGGCAGGGTGAGTGACTGAGGTATTAGTGGGGCAGCACATCAGCACCAAAGATCCCACAGTATTGTGGCTCAGTGGTTAGCGCTGCTTCCTCAGCACCAGGGACCTGGGTTTGATTCCAGCCTCAGGTGACTGTCTGTGTTGGAGTTGGCACATTCTCCCCAGTGTCTGTTAGGGTTTCCTTCAGGTGTACCAGTTTGCTCCCACAGTCCAAAGATGTGTATATTAGTTGGATGAACCATGTTAACTTTCCCATCGTGTCTAGATGCAGTATATGAGGTTTTGGGATGTGCAGGCAAATCTCTGCCTGATGTGAAAAGATCCTTTTGGGGTTTTGGACAGAGGTCAGAGGGAGGTGTGGCCGCATGTTTTACATCTCCCATGGCGGTAAGGGAGGGTCAAGGGTGTGGAGCGTGGGTTGGTGGGAGGGTGTGGACCGAACATGGGAGGTGCAGCGGGAATGGTCTCTGCGGAACACAGATAGGGGTTGGAGAGGGAAATATGTCTCTGGTGGTGGGGTCTGACTTTAGATAGCAGAAATAACAGAGGTTAATGCGCTGTATCTGGAGATTAGTGGGGTAGAAGGTGAAGACCGCAGGGTTATATTCTTTATTGTGGCTGGAGGGGTGGGGTAAAGGCGGAGGTGCGGGAAGTGGAGGGTATGTGTTGGAGGGTATGTGTTGGAGGGCATTGTTGATCAAGTCAGAGGAAAATTATGGTCCTTGAAGTTGGCCTTTCTGGGATGTCCTGGAGTAGGACCAAAGAGATTAAACAAATATATCACAGACAAAAGATTAACTGGACCAGAGAATAGGACCCCTTAAAGGTCAACAAGGCTGTCTATGGAACCACAGCGGGGGAGAAAGATATGCAAATATTTCACGTCATTTTTACTGGAGAAGTATATGGAAGCTCGAGAGATTGGAGAAATAAACAGTGATAACTTGAAAAGTGTCCATGTTACAGAGGAGGTGGTACTGGATGTCCTAAATCGCATCAAGGTGGATAAAGCCCTGGAACCTGATCAGGTGTATCCTGGAACTTTCTGGAAATCTAGGGAAGTGATTGTTGGGCCTCTCCTGTGGTATTTGTATCATTGATAGTGACAGGAGAGGTGCCATTATTTTCAAATGTGGTAAGGAGAGGCCATGGAACAAGAGAACAGTGAGCCTGAAGTCAGTGGCAGGCAAGTTGTTGGAAGGGATTCTGAGGGACAGGATATCCTTCTATTTGGAATGGTAAGGAATGATCAGGAAAAGTTAACGTGGATTTGTATATGCACAATTGTGTCTCACGAACTTGAGTGTGAGTGTTTTGAAGTGACAAAGAAAATTGATTAAGCCAGGCGGTGAATGTTGTTTATATGGACATTAAACAAGGTTCCACAAAGCAGACTGGTTCGCAGGGTTAGGTAACATGGAATGAAGGGAGAACAAGCCATTACAAAACTGCCTTGAAGGTAGGAGACAGAGGATGATGGAGGGTTGCTTTGCGGACTGGAGGCCTGTGAGCAGCAATGTGCTGCAAGGATGGATATTGGGCCCTTAAATAAATGACTTGGATGTGAATATATGAGGTATGGTCAGTAGGTTTACAGAAGACACCAAAATTGGAGGTGTAGTGGACAGTGAAGAAGGTTAGTTCAGAATACAACAGGATCTTGATCAGATGGGTCATTGGAGCAAGGAATGGCAGACGGAGTTCAATTTATATCAATGTGAGCTGTTGTATTTTGGAAAGGCAAATCAGGGCAGGACTGATTCACTTAATGGTAAAGTCCTGGGGAACGTTGCTGAACAAAGGGACCTTGGAGTGCAGGTTCATAGTTCCTTTAAAGTGGAGTCACAGGTTGGCGGGGTAGTGAATGCAGCATTTGGTACGCTCCCCGTTATTGGTCAATGCATTGAATGTAGCTGTTGTGATGTCATATTGTTGCTGGACAGGGTGTTGATTACAGCTCTTCTGGAATTCTGTTTTCAGTTCCAATCTCCCTGTTCTTGGAATAATGTTGAGAAACTTGAAAGGGTTCAGAAAACATTTGCAAGGATTTTGCCAGGATTGGACGGTTTGAGCTTATTGGGCAAGGCTGAATAGGTTGGAACTATTTTCCCTGGAGAGTTGGAGTCTGAGAGGTGATCTTATAAAATCATGAAGGGCATGGATAAAGTGAGCAGTCAGGGACTTTTTCCCAAGTTCGGTGGGTCCAGAACTAGAGGGTACAGGCTTAAGGTGAGAGGGAAAAGATTTAAAAGGGATCTAAGGGGCATCTTATTCATGTTGAGGGCATTGCATGTATGGAATGAACTGCCAGAGGAAGGGGTGGAGGCTAGTACAATTGCAGCATTGAAAAGGCATCTGATTGGGTACATGAAGAGGAAGGATTTAGAGGGATAAGGGTGAACCGCTGGCAAATGGGACTCCATTAATGCTCTCCATTATTGGTCAATGCATTGAGTACAGAAGCTGGGATGTCATATTGTGGCTGGACAGGACGTTGATTAAGCCACTTCTGGAATTCTGTTTTCAGTTTGAATTACTCTGTTCTGGGAAGGATGTTATGAAACTTGAAAAGGTTTGGACAAGATTTACAAAAACGTTGCCAGGATTGGAGGATTTGGGCTACAGGGAGAGGCTGAATGGGCTGGGGCTATTTTCTCTGGTAAGTCAAAGAATGAGAGGTGACTTCATGGAGATTTATAAAATCACGAGGGGTGTGAATAAGGTGAGCAGCCGGGGTCCTATTTCCTCAGGTTAGGTGGGTCCAAAACCAGAGCACCTGGGTTTAAGGTGAGAGAGGAAACATTTTAAAAAGGATCTAAATGGCAACGTTTTCAAGCTGAGTGTGGTGTGTGTATGGGAGGGGCTACTGGATGAAGTTGTGGAGGCTGATAAAATCACAACATCTAAAAGGCTTCCAATTGGGTACATGAATAGGAAGGGTTTTGATGGATACAGGCCAATAGCTGGTAAATGGGAATCCATTAGTTTAGGATTCCTTGTTGGCACGGACGAATTGGACCGAAGGTCAGTTTCTTTGATCTTAATAAATTAAGATGCATTCCTCTCTTTTGTGGAGAGCGAGCTGAAGCACAGATAATTATCCTTGGAGCTGAGAAGGTGAAGCAGTGATTTCGATCTGGTGCAGATTTGGTTCCACGGTCTTGAATTTGCAGAGAGAGAGAGGAATTGTTCACACTTTCACAATTTTTAGTAACTACTTTCAAGTAATTGGCAAAAATTACAAGGTGAAAATGTGAACACTATTTTATTCAGTAAGTTCTGAGCATCTGCAACAGTCTGAACGATACAGATTCAGCAGGTATTCTGAAACAGACTTAGAATTTTACTTTTTAAGGAAAGATTTTGGGGGGCTATGGGCACATGGGAGGGGACTTGGGACGGATTTGCAGCATCTTCAGAGGGAGTGAGTACAGCCCCAATGGGCTGAATAGCCCCCAGGCCCTGTGCTCTGTGATACTGCTCCATTCACTGTGAATGATGAAGCTCATCCCAGGGCAGAGAGAGGGATTAGCCCTCCACTCTCATCACAATGGGGCCCGGCTGATTGACGGCAGCTCCAGACCAATGGGAGGAGAATCTGTGTGGTCCTGCAGCCAATGGGATTGAATGAGGGGTGTGGCCAGCAAGACAACACATGTCCATGAGCAGTGCAGGTGCAGTGTCACTGGGTGGGAGATACAGCAGAGACTGGGACAGAGGCTGTGGGACCTGAATTACAAACTCCCGGTAAATTAAAACCAAAAGAACTGCGGAAGATGTAAATCAGAAACAACAACCAGGAGGTTCTCCAAAAGCTCAGCAGGTCTGGCAGTATCTGTGAAGAGAAATCAGAGTTAACGTTTCAGACCCAGTGTCCCTTCCACAGAACAGATATTACTGAGTAAAAAAAGTCAGTTTATGTGCAGAAGTTAGTGTGGGGGAAAGATAAAAGGAGTAAAGGATAGGTGGGGATAGAGTGAGAAGAATGGTTGGGTAAAGGAGTGGATAATGATCTGGCTGGGGGAGGGTCTTTAGCTGTTAATGGAGACTGTTAGTGGCTAACCATAGGTAGTGTGTAATGGCAGGCTATGAGAATGAGGCCTGGTGTGTGGGGTAGGGGACTATGACATGAGGTTGTTAACTTATGGTTAGCCACTAACTGTCTCCATTGTAAGCTGTTACCCACCTATATCACTCCACGATTGGAGCTGCCGAGGACACAAACCTTTGGAATATCTTCTCTAAACCCCTCTGTCCGCCTTAAAGATGTATCTAAAAGTCGTTCTCTTTAATCAACGTTTCCATCATTCGTGAAGCATTTTAGGAGATTTGTCAATGTGAAAGGCTCCATACAATGCAGGTAGTTGTTGTTATTGTCTGACATCAGGAGAAACAGGGATGAGCCCTCTCTCTCTCTGAGACCTGAGGAACAGCAAAAGCAGGAAGCACTGAGCATGCTCCAGCCCACAATGGGCCTCGGAAGGGCTTTTGCCCGAAACGTCGATTTCGCTGCTCGTTGGATGCTGCCTGAACTGCTGTGCTCTTCCAGCACCACTAATCCACTCGGATTATTGATGTCAGCGCAGGACCAATAAGAGTTGGGGAACGGGGCGAGAGGTGCTAGTTGGTCCTTCAACCAATCGGAGTGAATGAGGGGCGGGACAATACTCAAACATGTCATAAACTTCACTGGCAGCACAGTTTTGTTGTGACCAAGGCATTGGAAATGTGTGAAGGTGAAGGGCAGGGGAAAGGAAAGACATATTGACCAGGAAGAGAAGGAAAATTTCATGCTATGGAATGAGAGGTTTTACAGAACTTAGTGCACATTGTAAAACACAAATTTGAAAATCCCAAATTCTGCACCATTTTCCCTCCATATAATGCATTTTGCACTACCTGAAATATCAACTGTGTGTTTCTCCCTCCACAGATACCAGTGATCAGTGCCAAAGCCCCATTGCCTATAGAGAAGGTGATGTTTGACTTCCTTGTAAAGCTGCAGTTCGTGTGGTGAAGGTGTTTCCACAATGTGTTTGGGTAAGAGCTGTTATAGATTATTCACTCAGCGACAGTGAAGAGTTGACAATGTGTGTGCAAATCAACAACAGTTTGTTTTTTTTTAATCATGTTTATAATTCCACAGAAATACTATTGAGAACTTCTGACATAAGGCCACAGATGGGGATATGAGGTCAGGTGATCAAAGGAATTGCCAAATAAGCAGGTTTTCAGGAATACCTTAAAGGAGGAAAGCAGGTCTGAGGGGGTTAGGGTGGGAATTCCAGACCGTGTTGCCTTGGCAACTGGAGAAACAGCCAGACCAGTGAAACAATGAATAAACTCATCGTTGGGAGGCTGAAAGAAAATGAGTTGTCGGGGTTTCACAGGTTGTGTGGTGCAGGGAGACAGGGATGTTCACAGCCAGGAATTACATCAAGGGTGAGAATTTTAAATTGTTGCTTGTTAATAGGAGCCTTTTGATGAATCAACAAGTTTTGGTACAAGTGAGCACTTGGGCAGTAGGGTTTTAGATCCTCTTGAGATTGCATGGAAGTTGAATGTGGGAGGCTGGCCAGGAGTGTGTTTGGGTAATGAAGTCTGGAGATAACCCAGGGATTGACGAGTATTTCAGTAAATGAGCTGAGACTAGGGTGGAGTTGGGTGATGTCACTGATGTAGAAATAGTGCTTTTGGAGTTGGGCTGCTCCTCCTCCTCATCACTCCCCCTCCCCAATTCACAGATATTGTTCCTTGTTCTACCTGTCTGTCTTTTCTGGTTATGTCCTTCTCTCCCATTCTGCGACAAACTAATATTTGACCCCACCGTTGTTGGAAAAACCTACTCCATCCTGACTCTCCCTTTCCTTTCTGACTTCCTTGTCTTTGGTGTCCCTTAAGGATCTCTCCTCGGTCCCTCCTGTTTCTCACCTACATACTGCCAGGAAGTGATATCGTCCAAAAGCACCGTGTTAGGTTTCACATGTACACTGACAATGCCTCGCTCTCCCTCCCCATCATCCCTCTCTATTACTCAGTTATCAAACTGCTCATCACACTCCCACTATGCGATTGGCTGTAATTTCCTGCAACGGAACGTTGCAATGGTTAAACCCATTGCCTTCAGTTGCTATTACAAATTACTTTCCCTGACTGCTGAGCCCCTCCCTCTCCCTGGGAACTGTCTGAGACAGAACCACACTCTTTACAATATTGCTGTCATATCTGACCCCAAGGTGAACTTCTGATCAGACATCTACACAATCACAAACACCAGGAATTACAATCTCTTAAAATGTTGCTTGTCTCCACCTCACCCCAGCTCCATTGCTACTGAAACCCCTGACGAGTGTCGGTTGTTGCCTTAAACTTGACGAATCCAAAACAGAACCCGTGATTCCGTGACTGACCCAGAATCTGGTTCCAGACTCCCTCATGTTGGGAAGCATCCTCCCATTGTTTACCCTGTCAAACTCCTTAAGATTCCTACACATTACAATGAGATCCCCTCTCATTCTTCCCAAATCCAGTGAGTAGAGTCCCAACTTCTTCAGCCTTTTCTTAAAAGATAATCCCTGCAAACCAGGGTTCATCCCAGTTAATCTTCTGTGAAATGCCTCTGATGGAATGATGTATTTCCTTAAATAAAGGGACCAAACCTTCTGTCATTACTCCAGATGTGGTCTCACTCGCACTTTATGAAGTTCCTCTCAGGTATATACTCCAAACAACTCCCTTTAAACTTGCACAGATATTGTTGGAAATGCTCAGTAGGTCATGCAGCATCTGTGAAGAAAAATCAGTTAAAGTTTTGGGTGTGGTCACCCTTCCTCAGATACGTTAACTCTAATTTATTTTCACAGATGCTGCTCGACCTGCTGAGCTTTTCCAGAAACTTCTGTTTCTCTTCCTGGTTTACAGCATCTTCAGTTGGTTCAGTTTTCATATCCTTTAAACTTGTCATCTCTCTTCTAGAATTTGTCATTTCCACCTTGGAAAAAAGATTCACATTTGTTTGGTCTCCCCTACCCTGAGAAAAAAAGAAACCATGACTCGTCACCCTATCATTGCTCCTCATAATTTTATAAAGTTCGATAAAGCCACCTAAAGTGTCCAGTGCTGCAGGGAAATAGCCTCAGCCTATTCAGCCGCTCCCTATGGTTCAAATGTTCCAATACTGGCAACACCCTGGAAAAACGTTTCTGAACTCTTCCAAGTTTCCCAACATCTTTCCTGGAACAGGGAGACTGGAATTGAAAGCAGTCTGGGGATTCCAAAAGTACAACCGAAACATGATCTCCCAACTCCTATACTCAATGCACTGCCCAATAACAGCGAGCATACCGCACACCACCTTCACTGACCTGTCTACCTTCAACCACACTTTCAAGGAACTATCAACCCACACTGCACGGTCTGTTTGTCTGTCAATACTTCCCAGGAACTTGTCATTAAGAGGTTGAGTCCTATTCTGGTAACATCTTTCTGAAATCAGGGAGACCACAATTGAATACAGTATTCTAAAACTGGCCTCACCAATGCCCTACTCAGCCACAACGTGACCTCCTAATCCCTATACTCAGTGACAGAATCCCTACAGTGTGGAAGCAGGCCTTTCGGCCCATGAGACCATACCAACCATCGGAACAGCATTCCACCCTAACTCTGTAACCTACCATTACCCAAAGCTCATCCAGCTAACCTGTATGTCTTTGGATTTGTGGGAGGAAATTAAGGCCACCCAGAGGAAGCCCACGCAGACACACAGGGAGAGTGTGTAAACACCACACAGACAGTGGAATCGAACCAGAGTCCATTTATCGATCAGCACATTCCATTCAATGTTAGTGTCCCAAATGCCATGTTCAGGACCTGATCTCCTTGAAACTCTACTTTCCAAGAACTATGCAGTTATTCTGAGCCCTTTAGAAGGAATTAAGGTGAGGAGGAGAAAACTGGAACAGAATTGAGTTTTAGATCTATAAAATAACTCTCCATCTTCCATCTCTGTTCCCCCTGTCTCCCCCTGCTCTGTCTGCTCTCCCCCCGTCTCCCCCTGCTCTGTCTGCTCTCCCCCCGTCTCCCCCTGCTCTGTCTGCTCTCCCCCCGTCTCCCCCTGCTCTGTCTGCTCTCCCCCCCCCGTCTCCCCCTGCTCTGTCTGCTCCCCCTGTCTCCCCCCACTCTGTCTGTACCCCCCCCTCTGTTGGCCTGTTTCGCCCCCCCCCCCCCCCCACCACCACCCCCCAGTTGGCCTGTCCCCCTCCCTCTGTCGGCCTGTTGTCCCCCCTCCCTGTGTCGGCCTGTTGTCCCCCCTCCCGGTGTCAGCCTGTTGTTCCCCCTCCCTCTGTTGGCCTTTCCCCACCGGCCTGTCTCATCACCCCCCCCCCTCCCAATCGGCCTGTTCCCCCTCCCCGCCCCCCCTTTTTAAAGTTTAAGAACATCCATCTGATCGGAAGGAGAGCAGAATTCTATGGAATATTGATTCGGCAACTTTTGCAATATCCTGTACAGCCGCACTATGACCTCACAACCCCTCTACTCAATGCTCTGACCAGTAAAGACGAGCAGACCAACTGTGGCCTTCACTATCCTATCTACTTGCTACTCTACTGTCAAGGAACTATGAACCTGCACTCCCCAGGAACTTACTATTAACTGTCTAAGTCCTGCTAAAGTTTGCTTTTCCAAAATGCAGCAGCTTGCATTTTTCTAAACTGAACTCCTCAGCCCATTCACCCGTCTGATCCTGATCCTCTTGTACTCTGAGGTAATCTTTTTCACTCTCTACTACCCCTCCCATTTTGGGGTCATCTGCAAACTTATTTACAATACCTCTTATATTAACATCCAAATCATGGATATAAATGGTGAAAAGTAGTAGATCCAGCACCGATCATTGTGACACTCCACTGGTCACAGGCCTCCAGCCTGAAAAGCCCCCTCTGCTTTCTACCTTCGAGCCAGTCCTGTACTCCATGTGATCTAACCTTGCTGACCAGTCTCCCATGAGGAACCTTGTCAAACACGTTACTGATGTCCATGTAGATCATGTCCATGCTCTGACCTCAGCAATCCTCTTTGTTACTTCTTCAAAAAAACTGAGTCAAATTCATGAGATATGATTTCCCATGCACAAAGCTGTTATTAGTATCCAGGATTTAACTCTGTACATTGGGGTCTGCGTTGCCCAGTTATAGGTGTTAATATTCTGGATGAAGTTCAAGCATGCCCGCATTTTGTCAGTGACTCTGTATTGAGTCTTGTTAATGTCACCAACACAGGTGAGTTCCTTTTTAAAGGCAGTCCCTGTATCCCTTGCCCACCAGGAAATAGTGTAAGTGTCCTTACCTCTGGAGGAGGAGGATCAGGCTCAGAGTTGAGTAACAGCATCTTTGAAGAGGCTGATTAGTAAACCTGCCCAAGCCACCAGGCCATACTGTCTCCCAGCTGTCCCTGCCTGAGTCTCCAAACAGAACCTTCCTGTAGTTTCTCTTCTGTCAGACTCTCCCATTGCTCAATTTGTCCAGGATCCCCTCCTGCTGCTGCACTGATCCTGTCCCTCACTGACCTGTCCATCCCCCAGTGTTCTGCACATTCATTCATTGTTTACAATCCCGTTATCCCAGTCCTCCAGCCCTGCCCCCTCCACTTTATAGAGATGGCTCAGTAGTTAGCATTGCTGCCTCACAGCACAAGGTACCCGGGTTCAATTCTGGCCATGTGCGACTGTCTGTGTGGAGTTTGCACATTCTCCCCGTGTCTGAGCGGGTTTCCTCCGGGTGCTTCGGTTTCCTCCCACAATCCAAAGATGTGCAGGGCAGGTGAATTGGCCATTCTAAATTGCCAATGTATTCGTTACATTAGTTAGGGGGAATGGGACTGTGTAAGTTACTGTTTTGAGGGTCAGTATGGACTTGTTTGGCCGAAGGGCCTGTTTCCATACTGTAGGGATTCTGATATATTGGGCAGCAACTGCTGTCCGTCACCCGGACTCCTGTATGATCGGGAGCACGTGCTGTCGGAGGGGAGACAAGTGCACGAGCGCAGTGCTGGCCAATTATGGGACTATGTGCAGCATAGGTCAGTGCCTGGGAAGGAGGCTGTGGGTGTGAGGGATTAATCTATCATTAGCAGCTTCATCCCTCTGGGAGCAGGACCCAGGGGAATGGCCCTTCTCTTGCTACCCTGACATGTGATCAGACTATCAGTGGTGCAGCGTTTTTCAGAAAGTTATCAGAACTCTCCTGTGAATATTCAGGGTTGTTATGGAAAGGGACAAGGATGGGCCTGCAATTAGAATTCTAATTTGGCTCATTTTAGTAAGATGGGTCTTGGCCAGAGTGTGCAGGAAGCAGTTTATGCAGGATGGTTCTCATCAGGAGCTAGGAAACTGAATTCGAAGAGAGAGTGTGTGAGAACTGGGTGTGGAGGAAAGGAGTGGGGGGATTGGTTTGGATTTCAGTTCACAGAAGAGAGAAATTGTGAGACTGAGGTTTAAAGCTTTGGGGGAACAAGGAAACTACAGTTTAATACTACAATTGTCTTATGAATTTCCATCCTGTATTAACAGTGGTAATTTGTGTGCTCTGTTGTATGGTACTGAAAGGGTGGATTTGCGGATGAGAAATACAAATGGAATTTCATGTTCAGATCTGATAGTTACTTGATCCGTGCCGATCTGAATATCATTGGCCTTTTCATCTGGAATGAAAGGTGTGTATTCTGTCTGTGGGCGAATATTTCAAATCTCAGTGTGACTGCAAAAGTACTGAGACACAGCCAAGTCCATGTCAGCGTGGTGAGTGTGGAGAGAGATTTCATTTGTTTTTGAAAGTCTGAAAAATCATGGCACATTTCCCAGGAACAATTAAGCCACAACTTTGCTTTGTAGAAGGACAAGTCTTTAATTAACCATACAACCAGAAAGACACAAGGATACCTGCACCATGGGGAACACTATGAAAACGGGATTGTTGTAAAGGAGTTCATTCTCGATCATGGATTGTAATCCATTGGCATTGTCCCGTCGGTTCCAGCCCCGCGGGGAAACACTGGAAATATGATGGATGTAATGTAGGTTTCAGTTATTAAACTGTAAAAAGTGCAGAACAATTTACAAGGATGTTGCCTGGGCTCAGGGGTCTGAGTTATAGGGAGAGGTTGGACAAGTGAGGATTTTATGTTTAGAGCAGAGGAAACTGAGAGGGTTCTTTTCTAGAAGTGTATAAGACCATGAGAGGCATGGATAAGGTGAATGCACTCAGTCTTTTTCCCAGGAACTCAAGGATTGGACGGCTTGATTGGATCAGTTTAAGGTTAGAGGAGAAAGGATAAAAGGGAAGCTGAGGGACAACTGTTTTACACAGAGGGTGGTATGTATATGGAAGGAGCTGCCAGTGGAAGTGGTTCAGGCAGGAACACTCACAACAGGTAAAAGACATTTGGACAAATACATGGATCGGAAGGGGTCAGAAGCAAATGGGCCGAGTGCAGGGAAATGGGATTAATGTGGATGGACATTCTGGTTGGTATGGGCCAGTTTGGGCCAAAAGGCCTGTCTCTGCTGTAGGATTCTATGACTCTAAGTGCATTTGCTCTTTCTCCCCCGAACTCTGTTGGTATCCTGGGATGTATTCCATCAGGGCAATGAGACTTGTCTACCTTTAGCTCCATTAGCTTGCCCAGCTCTAACTCTTTCATGATAATGGTTATTATCTAGGTCCTCACCTTCCTTAGTCTCCTTATCAATCACTGGCATGTTCTTCGTATCCTCCACTGTGAAGACTGACTGCTGTGTGCTCATATTCCTGAACCCTGCTGGATAGGAATAACTAGGCACAGAACTCTGAGAGGTCTTCTTTGAGTCTTTATTGATGAGACATGGCAGTTACATGGATAATGTACATGCAGAACACCTCCAGGAAGCATCGGGTAACTCCCCGCCTGTCCAATGTGCCGCTCCCACTCTTATACCTTTATGGTTTGGGACTTTGAATAGAGACTGTCTCTCAGTATTATCTCCATGGCAACGCTAGTTAGAAAGTCTAGTTCAGTTCAGCACTTTGTGGTTAAACCACACACCCCTCCCCCCACGGCCCCGTGACTCCCTCAAGTATCTGACAGGCGCTTCAGTTTCAGTGGGGCTGTCTGTCGGGATGGTGATGTGGAGGAGCCGGGGTTGGGGTGGATAGAGTTTAAA
The DNA here is from genome assembly GCF_047496795.1 of Chiloscyllium punctatum. Lineage (NCBI taxonomy): Eukaryota > Metazoa > Chordata > Chondrichthyes > Orectolobiformes > Hemiscylliidae > Chiloscyllium > Chiloscyllium punctatum. Next base: position 8,242,407 of record NC_092755.1, read on the forward strand.
AATCACACATCACCAGGTTATAGTCCAACAGGATTATTTGGAAGTACAAGCTTTTGGAGTGTGCTGTGATTTTTAACTTGATCAGAATTATCTCTATGGTAACAGTTAAGTGCTTCAACAATTAGAGGCCATATGTTCCCCAAACAATATGTTCCCCTCTAGCAGTATAAACTGTTATTCCAGCCCTGGGGATAGCTATTAATCACTTTTCTCCCCCAGTCCCATCTCGCTTTCTGTTGATCTTTAGTTTTTCTATCTCCTTGGTCTTTGCCAATTTGTATGCATTCTATTTCAGTTTGATAGACTCCTTTATTTCCTTAGCCACCCATGGCAAATTATTCCTTTTCCTACAGTCCTTCCTTTTCCCTGATGTATACTTTTGCTGAGCACTTCAAAAAATTTCTTTGATATTCCCGCACTGTCCGTCAACTTTCCCACCATAAAGTATTTGTTTCCAGTCTACATTAGCCAACTCCTGCCTCATCCTATTGTAGTCTCCTTTTGTTTAAGCACTGGATCTTGGGATTGGATTTAATCTTCCAACTTTCCATCTTTGTTCTAAGGTCAACCAGACTTATCAGAATTCTTTTATCAGATTACGAGGGGAGACGATGTTTCCTGGTGTTTTGGTTTTCATGGTCAGTGACCTTGGCTTTGTAATAAAGTACAGGATGGATATTTACAACAGCGTACTCTGGACACTGCGAATGTACGACGCAATCTAAAACCATAAATCACTGTCTCCCCTCAGTTTAAAGTTGCAAAATCATTATCTCCTACACGCTTCCTTACTATCTAAGATTGGAATGCTAATCCACCTGACTATCTGTCATTTTCCGAAAATCTCCTTTGGTGAAGGTGGTGATTTTTGGATAGATCTTTCCAGTTATTGCCGCCTCTCCAAGGACACCCTGCTTTATCCTCAATCATAGAATAGCCTTTATCCTCAATCATAGAATAGAATCCCAACAGTGTGGCAGGAGAGCATTGGCCCATCAAACCCCACCAACCATCCAAAGAACATCCCACCTGGAGCACTCCATCCTTGTAACACTGCATTTCCCATGGCTGATCCACTGAGTCTGCACAATCATGGAGACTGTGGACAAGTCTACACCAACCCGCCGAAGCGCAACCTACCCATACCCCTACATTTACCCCTTACCTAACACTACGGGCACACACAGAAACACAAAAGGCAGCATGTGTACCTGAGTTGAATGAACCTGGACTTAGGAAAATGTGACAACAATCACAACTAGTTAGAATTACAGAATCTCTTAGGCACACAAAGAGACTATTCGGTCCATCGAGTCTGCAATGACCTGCTGTCCCACCCAACCTCCATAACCACACATGTAGCATGGCTAACCCAACACACCTTACCTACGCACTACAGGCCATGTTAGCACGGCCAATCCATCAAACTGGCACATCTGTGGGAGGGTCACATATTATGTCTAAGTGCTCAGGATTGTGGATGAAGGCTCACAAATACTTGAGTCTAACGCAAATCCTCTTTTTTTTTCAAAATAAAATCTGGGGGAAATTGCAGCCAGACAGATTTCCAATTATCTCATGAAGAGAATTCAAAACTCGTGCCCCTGACCCAGGGTGCGCAGTGAAGTCAGAGGTCTGGGAACCATCAGAAATGTAACAAGTTGTGAGCAAGGTGGGGGTGAGACAAGGACAAAAAGACAGTCTGTCACACGGGGAAAGGCAGGAGAGATTAAATTGTAGAAATGGTAGTCCCTCAAGGCCATGGGGAATGGAGTTAGGGCTGGGAAAGAAAGCAGGAAACAAGGTGAGCAGCTGTCAAAGAAATATATTGATAAAGCAGATTATAACAACATAGAGGGCAGAGTACACAGTCTGAAATTGCTGCTCTCATTGGTGAGTACAGAACGCTGTAAAGCCTGGGTCATTCTATTACAGCCAACACATGCAGGATAGGTCAAGTGGCCTCGATCTGTGCTGTAACTTTCTGATAAATTTATTCTGACATTTGGAATTCAGGTTGGATGATGTTCATAAATTCTCAAATTGGACTTGACTTTAATCTTCTGGAGAAATGTTAAATCAATCACAATGATCCCATTCTGCAGACTTTAGTCCGCATCCCTGCATGTTCCAGCATCTCAGTTACATCCATGTCCTTTTGTTCTAATGTGATGCTGGTTACTGCCTCTGCCACCCCATCAATGAGTTCCTGCTCCCCACCATCTCCGAGTGAAATGAATTCTCCTCTCCCCTTCTTTCTGGGAATTAGTTTCAATCTAAAACCTCCAGTTTCTGACCTCTCAGTTAATGAATAGCTCCTTCCTATCGACTCGATCTGGATTCCTCAGCATTTTATTACTTCAATTAAATCTCAGCTCATCCTCCTTGGAAATCATCCCCAGCCTATCCAACCTTTCCTCAGAGCAGAAATTTCCCAATTGTAGAAACATTCTGATCAATCTCCTCTGTACCCTCTCTGGTGTGATCACATCAACCCTGGAATAAGGGGATCAGAAGTGTGTGCAGTACTTTAACTGTGGTCAAACGAGTGTTCCTGACATTTCCCATGTCACCTCCGTGTTCTTGTGGTTGTCGCTCACACAAGAAGTGTCCTGGTTTTCCCACATGGAACTGGATGTGCACTCCATGGGGCTGGGATTCCCTACCATGTGTTTATTTGTTAACTAATCCTAAATTAACTTCAGATTAAAACAAGATTATCAGCTACCCACCAATCAACTTCTTCCATTATTCTCAAGTCACCTTACTTTTTAAAATCTCTTTAAAATTATTACTATCTAAACACCACAGGCTTTAATTTGCTGATCAAGTATTCAGATGTCTCCACTGTTACAGTCATTTGAAGATTATCTTTACCTTCAGCTACATTTGGTGAATTGAACACTGATTGTAAATATATGAATATCAAACGGACTTGAGTTTTATGATAATTAATCCAGTCTGACATTCTTGTTGGTTAATATCTTGAAGAGACCTGTCCTCAGAATTCCAGCTGTGCTCTGACTTCATTCACAACTGGATGTGGCTGGACTGCAGATTTAAGATCTGTTCTGTTGTTTCCTGGATTGCTTCACTCTGTCTATCACTTGCTGCTTATGCTGTTAGGCACACAAGTAGCCCTCTTTGGTAACTTCATCAGGTTAACACCTCATTTTTAGGTATTCATGCTGATGTTACTGACATGCCCTCCTGAATTCTCTCAGTTGAATGAGGATTGATACTCTGGTTTGATGGTAAGAGGTAAATTGGGGGATATGCTTGGCCGTGATTCTGTAAGTTTTGTTGGAGTACAATTCTACTGCTGTTGTTGGAAGGAAAGAGCTAAACTCTTACACTGTTGGCCCCATATACTACATGCAGTTTCATGAACACTGATAGGCCAAGACATGAAATACGAGCAACACTGTACAATGATGCAGGATCACAACTGCAGTAAGGGGAGTTTAAGATCCAACTTGACACAGGAGTAGGGAAAGAAGCAGCTGATCAGATTGTCTCATTCATAATCATAAAGAGACTCTATGAGATTATTGTACTGTTGGAGGTGAGGATGGAGGAGGTTGGGGAGAAGGAGAGTTCTTCTACAAAAACTAATCTGCCTGAGAGTTGAGATAGAATTGATTGCCATGGATTTAACAGAAAGCTAATTGAAACTGGTTTTATCCCCAAAAGATGACAAGACTGAGGATGCTTCTAATCATCACCAGAAACAAACCCCAGAATACATGGTTCGGAGATGGATGTCAACAGCCAATCAACATCCAACTCCTGCAATCATTGAGCAAACGTATGTGTGATTACCCAGTTCTGATGAACCAGACAATCACTGTTCACTCTGTGCAGATGGACAGTGATGTGGGGAAGTATTGGCTGAGTGGTATTGTCGCGAGACAGTTACGATAAAACCCCAGATAGTGTTCTGGAGACCTGGGTTCAAAGCAGATGGGGGGGGGGGGGATTTGAATTCAATTAAAAAAACTTGTGAATCGATTGTCAGAAAAACCCGTCTGGTTCAGTAATGCCCTTTCAGGAAGGAAGCTGCCATCCTTACCTGGTCTGGCCTACATTGTGACCTCAGACCCACAGCAATGTGGTTGACTCTTACCTGCCCTCTGGGTAATTAGGGATGGGCAGTAAATGTTGCCGGGCCAGCGACACCCTCATCCTGTGAATGAATAAAGGAAAATAAAAGTCTGTACCCAGTGTGAATCTGTACATGTTCAACAATGTCGTGAACTTTTCCAAAGCTAAGATCTCTATGTGCACAACTTTATGAGCTGCCAAAACCATTGTTCATTACTTGGCGTGAAAAAGAGAAAAAAATCCTTCAACTCTGGCTATCAGTAAATTGACTGGTGTCTCAGCAGAATGGATGCCTGAGTGAATCCCTTCCACCCCCCACGCACACACACAGCAGGTCAACAGCTCCCCAGTCTGACTGGTTTGGCCAATTTGCAGGTGGGATGGGTAAAGAATTCCCTTCTGGCATTCCCCACATTTCCAGAGTCTGTCCCTCGTGTGGCTGCACTGGTGTTTTGCCATTTCAGATAAATGCTAGCAGACTGTTACACACACTGTTAGCCTGCACCCCCCCCACCCCCACCCCCCACCACCACCCCAAAGAACCCAGTATAAAACAGTAAACATTATCTCCTGTTGTGGAGGGACAGCCTGTATCGGTCTGAGTAGGAACACTGAGCAGATTTACCGAAATGACAACTTAATCGGTGACCAGAGCAAGTTAAGCAAGTCGAAATAAAATGCATTATAGCGCAGAAAGAGGCCCATCAAATCCAAGCTGGCTCTCTGTAGCAGAATCCAATATTCTCATTCCCATACGAACCCCAAACTCTGCAAGTTTATTTCCCTCAGATCTGTTATAATTGTTTTTATCAATCATTCATCTTCTCCTCTGCCTGTACCACCATAATAGGCAGCATGTTCTGCATATTTCCAGCCAATACAGTCAGCAGAAACACTTGCTCATCTCCCGCTGTCTCAAAACCTTACATCTGACCTTAACGCTTGTGCCATCACCTATCGAATGCAGATATTTTTGTCTGCTATATCTAGGTCTGTTATAATCTTATACAGCTTTATCAAAAATATATTTAACTTGTTTATTTCAAAGAAAATAGCAATCTCTTCAAATCAATCCAGTGACTGCATTTTCTTCATAAGTGAACCACTCCAGTAAGTCTGTACTCCACACCCTGAAGATCACTCATATCCTTCCTTGTTAATGTCTGTTTTGTTCCACAAATCCAGGAATCTGTTGACCACAATTGGATGCAATGATTGACTGTGACCTAACTAGAACTTTGTCAGCGGTCAGCATCTTTTCCATGAGTATGTTATCATTCCCTCTATTATTGAAGCCCAGCATCCTATACGATTACTCAAAACACTTTATGTTCTCTCTCCTTTAAGGATTTGTACACATTGTCCCCCATTCCTGCTGTCCTGCTCTCTATGTCTGTGCCATTCAAATATAATATTCCCTTTCTACATTGCTTCTCTCAAAATGCATCAACTTACTGTGTGTTCTAAAGAAGGGACATATTACACTCAAAATATTATCTCTCACTCCACACATTTTCCCCCCTGGAAAGCAGAACAGTACAGTACAGGAATAATCGGCCCACCATGTCTGTGTGGATCATGATGCCATTCTAAACTGATTCCATCTGCCTGTACATGATCCATATCCCTGCCAACCCATACCTGCTTATCTGTCTGTCCAAATGCCTCTTAAACATTGTGATTGTTTCTGCTTTTACCATCTCTCAGGCAAGTACATTCTAGTCACTGACCACCTTCTGCATAAGAAACTTGTCTGACACAACTCCCTTTTAACTTGCACAGGTGCTGTTGGAAATGCTCAGCAGGTCATGCAGCATCTGTGAAGAAAAGTTCGTTAAAGTTTCGGGTCCGGTCCCCCTTCCTCAGAAATGTTAACTAATTTCTCTTCACAGATGCTGCTAGAACTGCTGAGCTTTTTCAGAAACCTCTGTTTTTCTTTCTGGTTTACAACATCTGCTGTTCTTTCGGTTTTCATTTCCTTTAAACGTGCCCCCTCTCCCCTTAAATCTATGGCCTGTGGAATTGGTAATTTCCACTTGGAAAAAGGTTCAGATTATTCACTCTGTCTGTGCCTCTCTGATCTCTCCACAGCCACTGACTTTCCAAAGACAACAATCCAAGATATTCCAACCTCTCCCAATCCAGGCAACATCCTGGTAAACCCATTTCCACCCTCTCCAAAGCCTCCACATCCTCCTTATAATGCGGTGCTCAAAACAGCAGACAATACACCAAAGGTGGCCTAATGACAGTTTTATATTCACTCCCCTGACAGAAGAAGGCAAGCCTGCCATCCACCTCCTTCACCACATTCAGGGAGTTGTGAACCTGAAGATCCCTCTGTATATCAATGCTGCTCAGGGCACTTCCTTTTAGTGTATACATTCCTCTTACAATGAGCTGCCCAAAATACATCACGTCACACTTGTCTGAATTAAAATCTATCTGCAATTTCTCCACATAACCTTCCAACTGATCTTGTCCTTGATGTTTCCTTTGACAACATTCTTCACGATTCATAACTTCTTCACTTTGTGCCATCTACAAACTTGCTAATTAAATTGTTTACATTTTCAGGCTAATCCATTAATGTGAATTACAAACAACAGATGTCCCAGCTCTGACCCTTGTGGAACAGAGGCACTGGTCACAGACCTCCAGCCACTAACACACCCCTGCACAACTGTTACTGGGAGAAATATCAAAGAGGAGCCTTGAGTTCTGTGCTGAGCAGCACGACCAATGTTTATTCAGAGCTCCTTACTAATGCAGGATGGAAGAGTTCCCTCTCTGGAATTCTGTGGCTCCCCCAGCCAAGTCCAGCATTTGGATGTGTTTCTTTCATACGTTCCACTAATATTTCCCCCCTGACCCGATCTCCTGGGTTCGGGATGTCAGCTCGGATGTTTATGAGCTCCCTTTCCCAGTCTCTGATTCTCTGTCCGTCTGCAACTTCCCCTCTCAGCTCATGCAGTTGCTTTGTCAGTTCTTTCACAAATTGTTTCACCCTATCCTTGCCATTGTACATCTCCTGCCCTCCCACTACCATACCCTCTGGCAGCTGCACGGTCCATCCGGTCACTGACTCAAAGGGGGATTGCTCAGTTCCCTTTGCTGGAGTTGACGTCAGTTTCATTAGGATTGTGTGGAGTACCCTAACCCATCCCGGCCTGTCTCTGTCAGGGCCTTAGTCAGACTAGCTTTCAGTGTCTGCTTCATTCCTTCTACTGTCCCTGAGCTCTGGGGGTGGTATGTGAGATGGGATTTCTGCTCAGTACCAAACAGGCCACAGAGCTGCTTAACTTTGTTTCCTGGAACATGTGTCCCTTGGTCAGAATCTGCAGGGGAATGCTTCCACCCACTGAGTAAACCTGTTTATTAAGACCCAGCAGGATTTCCTTCCCTGGGATTGGGATGGGGGTGTATGTAAAATCCATCTGTAATTGTTCCCGTGGGCCCCAGGGTCCCTGCTGCTGCCTCCACTTTATCTTGATTGTTTTCCCTGGCTCACACTGTGTACAGACTACACTCCTTCGACAAAACCTTCTTGTTCCAGAACACCCCTGTAGTTGATCATCCGATATTGCATTATATCCTGCTCAATGTGGGCCGGCCCATGATATGTTTTTAATAATGTTTGTCTTATACAGTGGTCCTGCTGGATCATCCTATGTCCTATTACTGCCCCACCCTTTTCCCATTCCTGTTTCTCCTGCTATGGGACTGTTTCTGGAAATGTCTTTAAACTTTCCTTTCTTGCTTCTGTAGCTCCTGCCACTGCATCCTCCTCAAATGTCTGCACTGTTTCAGTAAGTATTTTACCAATGCTCACTACCCCGTTGGTGTGGGGTTTCTACTTCCCTGTGAGCTCTAATCTTCATTATTGCTGCTTCACTGGGAAAGTTAGCTGCTTCCACTAACTCTCTGACTTGTTCTTTATGCTCAATATGGCCCCCAGACAGGGTGATATAACTTCACCGAGCCCAGTCATGAACTATACCAAAGGCATGCTGACTGTGTGCATTTTGCCTCCCTCACCCCTGGTTAATGTCCACACTTCTGCCAGGGCTCCTGATGGTTCTCTATTTCTGGATAATTCCTCACAAAATTCCCACAATAATTAAACAATCCTAAAGTTTGCCTGATCCCTTTATGGTGTGCGGGTAGATAATTTTATGATCATAGTTTTTGTTCCCGCTGGGACTGTTCCCTCTCCCTTCCTGATTTGATCTCCCCAATATGATGTCCCAGTTCCGTCTCTCCCTACCTTCCCAGTTGCACTCTCTGTGTGTTAATTTTAAGCCTGGCCTGGCTAACCTGATCCAATACTGTATAATATCTGGATATGTTCTTTCTCACCGCTTGAGGTGATGAGGTGTTGGTAAGATCAGTGTGATGAAATCCATCAAACACACATCAGTGGGATATACTGGAATATTGCGGGATCCCTGAGGTAATAGTATCCTGGTGGACTGTTCTCCTCGGTCAGTAAACACCACTCTCTTCTGCCATTCAATGTCCACAGGTATGGACCCAGACTATTTCCAGCTTCTGTCAATCTATCACTGTCACAATTACTGCCTCTTCAGCCCCAGCTTTGATGAGATCCCGTTTGTGTGGGGAATGAGAGGGCCCTCAATCTCTACAGGGTCGATAGATAACAACCCACTTTCCTGTTTGAGTTACGCACACCGCTGAGTGGGTCCGAGCTATAACCCACCAGATTCTCTGACTGTCCCAGTCTCCCTGCAATGTAGCTACTCCAGAGAGGTTGCCTCTCCTTTTCTTTCTGTCCCAGTCCTGCCCGGAGTATCCCCATGTTTAAATTCGGGTGTTGACGTCAATAGTTGCCATTTTAGAATAAATAGGAGCAACTCCCAGAATGGTCCCTTCTTGAGTGTCACACCTCCATATCTGAATACGTTTTGTCATACTCCCGGTCTACATCGGGGCAGGTTTGCTTCACCCAGCTTCCAAGGTTCCCTCTCCGACTGCTCTCATCTTAGTAATTGAGGGGGTGAGGGGTAAATCCTTATCGGTAACTGACAAAGATGCTCCGGTGTTAGAATCATGCAAGTGTTGGCCCCTTAACAGCACGTCAATGAATATTCATGGGCTATGCACATACCTACATGAACACAGGCCACTCACAATATGAACAATATCCCTCTCTGTGCCTACATTCCTTCTCTATGTGCCCCTTCCTGCTTCCCTTCTAACATTGTGGGTCTGATTACCCTCCCTGTACTGCAGCTATTCCCCTGTGTTTCTGTGTTTGCCTCAGCTCCCATGGCCCAATTCAGAATGTGGTTAGAATTATCTCCCACTGAGAGTCCCATGTTTATAATTACAGTTAAATAGGGTCCCATGTCATCTTTTAAATGCATCAAACCTATTTCATCATCACATGTTAGGGTTTGGTAATCCCCCGTGGTCCTTACACACCTCAGGCTTCCTTTCTGTATGATCCTCGATATTACCCTTGGTTCCCTGAGTCACCAAGGTTATTTTAGCCCATTCAGTCTGTCCCCTCCCCAGTGTGTCCCTGCAATATCTGTAAATGCCTGGCGCCATCGATCAGCTGTACTCTGGGGGGAACCGGCTCGCACCCCATCCTCTCATTGCAGGTACAGTTTCTGCTGTACATTTCAGGGCATCTTGGGCCAAGGGAGGGTCCGTACATCATCTTCGGTGAGACTGTGCACCTCTACTAATTCATCCATATTGTCCCAATAAGGCCCATTATTACCATTTCTCTACCAGGCTGGGTGTTCATTCACCAACATCTGTTATTCAGTGATTCAGCGGGTGAACGGTTCAAGTTTGGTTTCTGTCGGTTCAGTTTGTTGCTCCCTACTGTCAGTTGAGCTTTGATGCCCAGTGGTGCCATAGACAGGGCCTTCTGGACCTTATAGGGCGGTGGGTCATCCCACCCATTGTCGTCCCTCTGTCCATACGTGGGTGCTTTGTCATCTAACCTGTTCCAGTCAGTGTCATCATCCTCACTGCCTTCTGAGGAGAACGGGGCACTAGGTACCCTCCCCCCCCCACTGTAACTACCACCTGGCCCTTTGGCTTTAAGGCCTCACGTCTGAGAGCCACCACCTTCACTTGTTCCTGTTTCCCATAATAATTCAACACATCCTGTCATTCCTGGAATAAAACAGAACAAATATTGAATTTGGTTTTACTTGAAATATTAATAATTTGACATTCACTTTACATATCTATAGATGTGAAAATTCTACTGTGATTATTTAAGTGAATTTAACGTGATCATACAATGAAAATAACAGATAATCAACGACAATGAATGAACTGAATAATATGTGATATTTTGTACAAGTTCTTGCAATGAAAATTAAATTTTATTTAATGTTTGTCACCCATTACACCATGGGCATTCTTATTAGGGAATAAAGTAATAGAAGGATATCAGAGAAAATAAATAGACTTTAATTTTAGCTTCACTGCAATAATGAACCAAAACAATATTTGGAAATATGGTTGAACTACATAACAAAGTTTCCAGTGTCATTATTGACATGAAAACTATTTTAGTTTGCAAGTTGTTTTGCTCTAAGAATAATTGGAAATGAATTGTGATTTGGAATACACCATTTAAAATATATTTTGAAGAGAATAATCAGATACATTTTTTGGAGGAAATTAGGAATGGAAATAAATATATATTCATTGATATTAATAGTTTTAAAATGTTGAGAAGTTGACTGGGATTATTTGATTGAGAGAGGCTGCATGATTATAAAGACTAATTCGCCATTTTCATTGCACTGTTGGTTTCACTAGAATCTGTTGTGGTCTAAGCTCTTGTTGTGTGCAATGGTCTGTCATTAATAGCTTAATTAACCTGCGAGTCCCTGATCAGGTTTCCTTTGTCTGTAAGTCAGTCTGTAAGTGGGCGACACACCTCCTTTTGTGAGGGGAAACAAGTGGCAGTTCACACTCAAAATGGTTTCTACCACACACCATCAGCAGGGAAGGGTTTTTTTCTAAAGATTTCCAATCTCTATCTACAAATCTGATTTGTCAATTTGTGGAGGATTCAGCCCCTTTGTTCTGAGCTGTTTTTATACAAGCAGTTGGTTCATTCTGGCTTTGCCAGGAATGTTGTTTACTTTTCCCTTTTACTGTGATTCTGCAGGTTCGCATATTCTGTGAGTCAATAATGTTCAGTAACTGAACATTGATTGATTTTGTCTCTAACAGAGCAGTGGCCTTGTTTTCAGCTAAGTATTCACTTTCCATTTCCTGATTGTATTGAATGTTCCAGAACCAGACTCTGAGCAATGTTTCCATTCACTTGTGTTGGATTCACTGCCAGCCACATGGTCAGTCAGTTTCAGCAGTTTGAATTCAATAATCATCTAGAATTGAGTCTATTGATGAAATTATTCTCGATTGTCAGGAAACATCCAACTCGGTCACTGATGTCCTTTAGGGAATGAAGCTGCCATCCTTACCTGATCTAGTCTACATGTGACCCCGACCCACAGCAATGTGGTTGACTCTTACCTGCCCTCTGGGTAATAAATGCTGCCATAGCCAGTGGCACCTACATCCAGTGAATGAATTTTCAACAAAGCTCTTAGTCCTGTGTCATGTGAGAAAGAAGCAGAAGGTGAAGTTTCAGCCCCTCAAGTCCACTCCATCATTCAATAAGGCCAGGCCTGATCTGTTATTGATTTGTGTTCCATCTTCCCCCAACGTCCCTTAACAAAAACCTATCAACCTGTATCTTAAAATACTCAGTGAGCCCATCTTCTGGGGCAGAGAGTTCCAAAGTTGCACAGCCCTCTGAGAGGAAATAAATCTCCTCATCTCTGTCCTGAAAGGGTGAATCTAATTTTAAAGCAGTTCTCTCGAATTCACGTATGACCCACAAGAGTAAACATCCTTTCCACATCCTCCTTGACAAACCATTCAGGATCTTAGACACTTCAGTCATGTCACCCCTCACTCTCCCAAACTCCGCCTGAAACAAATCCAGCCTGTCCAACCGATCCACATTTTATTACTGTCACACCGGGTTGAAATGTGTTGTGTTTATTATGCAGTGAATGTGTTGTTCCACTGTGTGGGGTCTAAGAGTCAATGTGAGCCATACTAGCTTTCCTGTCTCACTGTGTTACATATATCTTACATCACTGTGGTGATCCAATCCATCCCTACCTCATATAATCAAAAAGAATGGCAGAGAGAGATCAAGAAAAGTTGTTAGAAAATTTGTTGTTGCCTAAAAGGTACTTGGTCTGTTTGTAGAGATTGCATTGTAATTGAAGTAACCAGTTAATGAAAAGTTACTGACAAAATATTTGAAGCGGAGTTGCTGCTGGTGATGGAAATGCTGCTGGTTGGTATAAGAGAGGGCTGGGGGGAATACTGTACTGAGGAGAAAGTTGAGCAAGGTAACCTTTTATCTTTGTCAATAAGAAGAGGCAGAGATTGCAGCTAGGACAGCGTTGGAGCTGTTTTGATCTTGCAGACATTATTTTAATATTTATTTGATGTGATGTCGGTGTCACTGGCTGGGCCCAGCATTTATTGCCCGTCCCTAGTTACCCTTGAGAAATTGGTGCTGAGCTGTCTTCTTGAACCGCTGCAGTCTACCTGCTGTGGGTTGACCCACAATACCATTGGGGTGAGGATTTCCAGGACATTCACCCACCGGCAGTGAAGGAATGGCAATATATTCCCAAGTCAGGGTGGGTTAGTACCTTGAAGGGGAACTTGAAGGTAGTTGTATTTCCATCTAGCTGCTTCCTTTGTCCTTCGAGATAGAAGTGGCCATCGGTTCCTTGAGTGTTGTTAGGGCTGCACTAATCCAGGCAAGTGGGGAGTATTCCATCACACTCCTGACTTGTGCCTGGTAGCTGTTGGGCAGGCTTTCAGGAGCCAGGAGTTGAATTACTCTTGTAGCCACTGTGTTTGTGTGGTGAGACCAATTCAGTTTCTGATCAATGATTATCCCCAGGATAATGTTGATAGTGGGTGTTCAGTGATGGTAACTGCATTGAATGTCAAGTGATGGTGGTTAGGTCATTTCTTATACGTGATGGTCGCAGCCTGCATTTGTGTGGGATGTATGTTACTTGCCCCTTGTCAGCCCAAACCTGGATATTGTCCAGATCTTGTTGTTCTTGGGGTTGGACTGCTTCAGTACCTGAGGAGTTAATTGTTTATCAATGTTCAATAATTACAAAATTATGCAAATTCCTTTTTCTATCAAATGTCATGGACTGTATCTTGTGGTCACTCTGAGATTCACTTTCATTATCTCCTTATTTTCTTCCTAATTCAGACACAAATGTTTGAACATCGATCAGGATAAAATTAAATAAATTAAAAACATGTAAACTACATGTAAACTGATTTAATTAAAATATATTACTTCTGTATTGTCTGCATTTTGAGCAAAAGTCATTTCTTTTCAATAATTAATGGATGGCTCATTTATTGTCCTCAATCCATCAATCCAGCTGTTAGATTTTAGTCTTCAGTTTACCGATCTTAATGATGTCTAATCAACATCAGAGCAAAGTGCTTTTAAAATGTTGAGTCAACTTATTTGTTCTGATTACAACATTTATTATGAATTCATTATCCTTATAATAATTACAGAATTTTGTTTTGTCTTTCTAACATGTATAGTCAGATCCATTGTTTCATTTAATCCATTGTAACAATACTATTGTTTTCAGGTCAAGTATCCCACAATGAAACCAATGATTTTGCACCCAACATGCTTTGAAAACTGACTTTTGTTCATTTGAATAATCACAGTAATCTCAGCCTTATAAGTTCAGAGAACTGTAATTACTTTTCACTGCAATGATTGCTGTTCATGTCTATACATTGCACAGTCACATAGCAACATTAAATATCTCCTTCTTTGAAGTGCACTGATATATTTTCAAAAATCTATGTGTTGCTAATATGTAACTATTGTTCAATTCAGTAAGGGGTATAAATGTGCAATAATAGCTCAGTACATGAACTGATGTAAATATATTGCAGTGTACAAACTCACAATCATTGTGAAAATCAATTTTTATTTTAACCATGGAAACACAGTTGAATTAATTCAATTATATTTCACTTTAGTGCTCGCATTCATCGTATTTCTAATCACAATAAGAGTGAACTATTTCATGTGACACAATTATTTAAAATTCATGTCACTTTTTTATGGACACAAAATAGAATTAATACCCGTTTTTGCTTTCCTTTACCTATCACAGTCAAGTTTGAATTGTAGAAAGTTAGACTGATACAGCACGGAAACAGGCCATTCAGCCTAACTTGGCATTCCGGCCAGGTTTCCGAAACTAAACTAGTCCCATTTTCCTGTGTTTGTCCCATATCCCTCTGGATGTTTTCTATCCATGTAACTGTCCGAAAGTCTTTCAGGTGTTGTAATTGTACCAGTCGCTGCCTTTCCTCTCACAGCTCATCTCAATATGCCAAACACACGTTGTGAAAAGAGTTGCCCCTCCGATCCCTTTTTAAAACTTTCCCCCTCACCTTAATAACATTCATACTTTATTCAGTGACCTGAAGCAAATAAATTCAAGATATTGTGACCATTATAATCAACAACAGATACAAATTGAGAAAATGTTGGATTGAAAAGTAATTCAATTGACACTTAGATATTTTCTAATCAACTCTGAGGTGCTTTGACACATCTCTGTTTAAGGTAGGAATTGAACGCCTGCCTCCTGGTCTATTAGTACAGACATTACCAGAACCCTCCATAATGTTCCCATGCAGGAAGGGCAGGACTTTTATCACATACTTACTGTGGTTACTCACAGGGAAAACTGCTCAGATATTTATCGTGATAATTGGACGAGGATTATATGAGACACTTCCAGTGTGTAATGGATAAAAAGAATTCCTAATTTCTAATAATGATGGAACGAAGCGACAATGATCTTAAATAAATATAAGTCTCATGATAATCAAATAATTCAATATGTTTGAAGCAGTTATTCATATACATAAATTAACATTGACCTGCTTTGTAACGCACATGAATTGGAAATAAAGCATTCGCCATTCAACGTGACTACTCAGCGAAAGACAACTTTCCTCAGTTTCACAAAATTGTGATTTCTAAGAATTCAAGATTTATTGTAAAAGAATAGATCAAACATTTGTTAATTCAGGTTTGTGTACACAAGAAACACATGAAATTTAAATAATGTTTAATGTGAAAAATAGTTAGCTCTTTTGTAATAATCAGAAATATAGAAATGTTAGCATTGAAGTGAAAAACAATCAGTACAAGAACGCAAAAAACTGTGGATGCTGGAACTCAGAAACAAAATCTGTAATTGCTGGAAACCAACACAGCAGGTCTGGCAGCATCTGTGGGAAGCATTCAGTGTAAATACTTTGGGTCCAGTGACCCTTCCTCAGAATGTATTTTTGCTCACAGCCAATTCAATCCAACTAAGCTTCCATATTGAAAATTATATTGCTGAGATTGTAGAGTGCAATATTGTTTGTCAGTTGATGTATTGAGCCATTGTTCCACATCGACAGCTGGATATATTGCATTTAAACAATGATTACCAGTTAGACATTAGCAATAATTAGTTTTAAAATGGCTGAAACCAAATTTAAAGTTGATAAGAAAATCCTTATTGCAATGTAATTGTGCAGTATATCTGAAAAAACTAAAATATTGAAGTGAAAAATAATTAGCCATCTCTTAATTGATAAGGCTGATTAATAATCCTTCCATTAATACGAGAATTCAAATGAAAGAGAATGAGATAGTTACTATGAGTGTTGGGTGAGAAAACTCTGGTTGATTGCAGGTGTGTTGACCTGAAAAGAATGTTAATATTTCATTGTGATACTGGCACTAAGAAATAATGGATTCAACTAAAATGTGAATCTCATGATGGTGTGAGAATTGAAATGACAATCAAATAATAATTAATGTTAGAACTCAACACTTAAAATGATTCAATATATTCAAAGTAGTTTGTACTGGATATTCATTAAGATCAGTAAACTGAGAATTAAAATATTGGGTTAATTTAAAACAAAAATCACAACTTCAGAGATTATTCATCAGAATTGTTTTGTCATTGAAAAAAACACATTTATTCAAGAAATTCCCCTCATTTTCTGTCTTTTTTCCACAGGGATCTGTACTGGAACCCTTCTGGTTACGATACAAATATATAGAAGTGACATGAATTAAAACCTAATTGGGTGAGTTAATAAGCTTGCAGATGATACAAAGTTCAGTGCAGTTGTGAATAATGTAGAAGGTTGTCAAAGAATGCAGCAGGAAAAAGATAAACTGCAGCTATGGGCAGAGAAATTAAAGGGAAAGCTTAATCCATACAAGTGTGAGGTGTCACACTTTGGGAGCTCAAATGTTAAGGAAAAGTAGATAGTTAATGGCAGGACCCTGAACAGCTTTGTTGCTCAAAGGGATGTTGGCGTTCAAGACCATGGCTCCCTGAAAGTGTCCATGCATGTAGATAGGGTGGTAAGGAAGGCAAATGGCTTGCTTGCCTTTATTGGTCAGGGAACTGATTACAAGAGTCAGGGTATCATTTTGCAACTTTGTAAGACTTTGGTTCAGGCATACTTAAAGTATTGTATTCACTTCTGTTCGCCACATTTCAGGAAGGGTATGGAGGCTTTGGAGATGGCACAGAGGGCATTTACCAGGATGCTGCCTGGATTTGGAGAGGCTGTTGTTTTGTGAAGTGGCGGTGGCTGGGGCAAGAAATGATTGAAGTCTATGCAATCATGAGATCCATAGGTAGGGTTGTCTGTCAGGAAGTTTCTTCCCAGAGTTGAAACGTCATTTAAGGTTGTGGGGGGAAGTTCGAGGGGCATTTACTTTTTACACAGGGAGTGATAGGTGTCTGGAATGAACTTCAAGGGTTGGTGGTGGAGGCAGATACATTAAGGCTATTCAATGTTTATTTAGATAATTTGGACGGATATGGACCAAGAATAGGCAGAGGGGATGAGAATCTTTTGCATTATATTCAGCACAAAGTTACGGGCCAAAGGACCCATTCCTGTGTTGCATAGATCTTTCAGAGAAAACTAATACCTCGCTCATATGACATTTAATCTAATCAATATTTAGCCACTGATGTCAGAAATAGGAAGAAAATAAGTAGAGAACGAACTTGACTATAATCTAAAGATAGAGTCAATGACATTTACAGAGGTAATTTTTTGATTTTTTTTTAATTATAAGATTAATAACTTTGGAGATGTGTTGAAAATGTTTGCAGTTACTGATGTGCTGAGCCAAAATTACCCTTTTTAAATTGAAGATTGGACTAGAAACCTGTTAGAAAACTTGAAAATATTCAGTAAGGTGTGATGCACATCATAATTTAATCCATTGATTATTACTGCTAATACTACAATAAAAAAATTTCAGCTCTACACCAAAAAGCATCAATTTTTTGATATCTAATGACATTTCACCAATAATTACTGTTTATTTCGACACATTGCTCGTTCAAACGGCAAAACGAAGTTTCTCATTAATATTCAGTTCACTGACAGCATATTAATGATTTAGTTATTGCTAATATCTAACCATTGATCAATCCAGTCAGGGATAGAAAAGTGGAAATATGGCTCAGTACATCAACTGATGGAAAGATATTGCAGTGTTCACTCTGCCAATTATTGTGAATATCGATGTATATTTTGATTTGATTATATTTTTCTTCAACACAAAGATTTATTGTAATTCTGATCACAGTAAGATTATTTAAATTTGTGACTTTTTTGTAAACAAAAAAATAGAATTTACAGATGTTTGCTCTTTCCTTTATCAATCAGAATGCATTTGGAATTGTTGCAAGTTATACATTTGTGGAAGGAAGAGATGTCTGCAGCTGAATAGTCACAGTGAATGACCTTTTCTTCCGATTCCGTCCGACTGCTAAACATTCTCATTATCTTTTTCTTGATAAGAAAAACTACTTTTAATGTATTCAGCAGTTATATTTTATATGAATTTACAATAAGCTCATGATATGTCGATTTATCTTTCTTCCCATTATTCTGATATTAATTTGTAAGTAAGAGCATATGTGCTTAATACCATTATTATAGTGAATTACTATTTCATTCTCAGTCCATTACACAGAAACAGTCTAATTAATTCCCAGCCCAATTATCGGAATGAACACTGGTTAGTTTTCATTTGAGTAATCCCAATTGATTATAATCCCAACCTTCCTTGTTGGGACGATAATGAAAGGCACTTGTGTATCTCTAGTAGTGTCTCTCCTAAGGGACCAGATCACCTGATGCAGAGCCATAGCCTTTAAAGCTCGTGCTTATAAATAAACCTTTTGGACTCTCACCTGGTGTCATGTGATTTTTAACTTAGTCCACCCTAGTCCAATACTGAGATCTCCAAATTACTGTTGCGCAAAGGAATTCTCGTAATTTTTAAAAGAAAATATGACTTTAATTAAGATCTTTAACACACGATTATTAATCCCTTCCTATATTCTTAAAATATAGTTGTAATTGAAAAAAAATGCTCACTGAACACAGCACACACAGCTACACAAATGTCTTCCTGGTCATCTAATTACTGCTCCAGAGAAAAACCTGAGTAAGTATCTTATTGTTTCTGAGAACAAGAACCACAATAAACATTTGGTGAGCAGTTCCATCCAATAAATGCACTTGATTTCTTACATATCACTTCAGTAATTGCACACAAAATATTTCACTAAAACCAATAACAATACTTTATTACAAATGAGCGAGGACGCTAACGTCAGCATACATAGCAGATTTCCAATCCAGTTGAAGTATCGCCAAATAAAATGATGTATTTTGGCTTAGTACAACCTGTAGGTGAAAACATTTTGAGCTTGTACCTTAAAAGTCTTTACCTGCTTATTCAGAGAAAATAATGAAAGATGGCACTGTAAATTTATTTTGACTTTCACTCATGAAAATACTCATGTGAATTGCTTCTCATTTTCTTCCTAGTTCTGATACAAATGTCAAAATATTTACGATAATAAAACTTTAGGAATAATAAGAGTGTTCTTTGCAAGAACGACATGAAGATGTTCAACGTCCTCGAATTACTGTTGAGTAGAATATCCTTCATAAGGATCTTATTGTCTCGCGCCGATGTTTTTTGTGACTGGTGACTGATGCGTTTTCAAATCATGTGCACTGCAGAAGGATTTTTTAAATTTTCAATTTGTTATGAGCAAAATAACTGCTTTGAACATGTTGATTTACTTTTTTTACTCCAAAGTTATTTATCAATGTACAATCATCACAAAATTATGGAAGTTCCCTGTATCTTACGTTCACTGTCATACGTACTTTCACTATCTACTTATTAACTTCCTACTTCTGACAGGAATGTCGAAACATTGGTCATGATCAAAAGTTTATAAATTAAAAGTACGTCTCAAGAAGCAAACCAATGGATGGTAATATGTCATTCTTGTAATCCTGCATGTTGGACCCAAAAACAATTCTGCTGAATAATAACTGAATTGCTCATTTTTGTGAATCCATAAAGCTAGCCATTATATTGTATTCCTCAGTTTACCGATCTTAATGAATATCCAATAATCATCACAGCAAAGTGCTTTTAGAATAGTAAATCAATTTATTTTTTCAGATTATAATGTTATTTTTCCAGTCACTGCCATTACGATAATTGCACAATTATTGGAGTTAATCTTTCTAACAAAATAGTGAGAATCGCATTTTAATTGCATCAATTGTTTGAGTACGAACCCTACAATATAAAAATCAATTTACTGTTCAGCTGAACGATCCCATAATGGAACCAATGACTTCCCATTCAATGCCTCATTGTAAATATTAGATGATTGCTCATTTGAATGATCACGGTAATCTCAGCCTGAAGCGTTCAGAAAACTGTAATTACTTTTCATTAGAATAATTCCTGGTCGTTTCTCCACATTGTTCAGTGAAATAATCAACTAAGATTTCTCAGTATTCTTAAATTAACTGATAGAATTTTGACAATCCAATTACTGCTATTATCTAATCATTGTTCAATATAGTTCAGGGTATATCTGTGGAATTATGGCTCATGCATGAAATAATGTAAAGATTTGCTGTGTGTGTTGTAAATATCAATTTTTTAACCCTAGCAAAAGTTGAATTGATTTAATTATGTTTTGCTTACATTTTAACATTTACTGTATTTATAAACACAATACAAGTTAATCATTTTTCATGGAACAAAATCATTTAAAATTCTTGTGACGTTTTGAAGTACAACAAAAGGAGCTAACGTCTCTATTGTTCCATGAAATAGTCACAGTACATTTTGAACTTAGGGAATTTGAACATTTTGGGAAAGAAGGGAAGTTGTCTCAGATGAATAGTCATATTGTGTGACTAATTCATTTATTTTCCTATTCATTTATGTTGCAAAAGCATTTTAATTTTCTTTTTATTCTGTGAAAACTTGCTTTGAACATATGGAAATATTTTATTGATTTTTGTTCATCAGTGTACAATGATCAAATGATTAGGCTTTTTTTCCTATCATGGATCTTCATGAGATTCATATTTAATTAAAGTCATTATTGCTTTGTTACAACTTTACTGTAAATTACTAATTCATTTTGTCAGTTCATTACACGCAGAAAATATGTAATTAATTCCCATACAAATTATTACAATAAACATCTGATTCATTTCCATTTGTGTTGCCACAGTAAGCATGTGACTATGGTCCTACCCTTCCGGGGTGGGGACATTATGAAGGGTCCGTGTGGAGCTCTGACAGTGTCTCTACGACAAGATCAGGAAGAATGATTTCAATTCCCACCTTCAGCAGAGATGTGTCAGAGCAGCTCCAAATATTCATGAGAAAATACCTGGCGTGGATTGAACTGCTTTTCAAAACAACATGAAATATACTTCAATCTGCTGTGCATAATAATCATCACCATATCTATTACTTATTTTCTTCAGGTCACTAATAAAACGTATCATGTCTGCTAGTTCAACATTCCTTGAAAAAGTAATTGAGAATGTTGCAATCTTAAAGTTGGAAGAGTCTAAGAAATGATACTCACTGATTTTTTTTTCTCTGTTTGAAAGAACCTAGTTCAGACATTTCAAGCACATAAATCCTTATTCTCCAGTGTTATTAAGATGAAAAAATAAACAGTCAAAATTCCTCTTCAGCAAAATAACCAAATGCAACTTCATATTATTCATTGGTCAGTTGATCACCTACAATTGTAACTAAATATTGCAATTCATTTAAATATTGTTATGTGCTTTGAACAAATTAAATTTATTACTATTCATTCTTGAATTGTCAGGAATTTGTTTTTATTTTCCATCCACCAATTCATAATTCATAAGATTGATATGCTTTCAAAATATCGACGTGTTCATTTGAACATTTAATTTATCTCTCTCTCTCACTTTTCTCACTTAATGCATGATATCTTCAATGCATTTTGCTAATTAACTCTACGAAACTTAAAAATGTTGTTGACTTTACTTCTTTTGTATGCAAGAAAACAATGTAGGTACACCCATTTGTTTTTTAGCTCAAATAACACTAAATTTTAAATTATTGAGAAGACTACACTGGGGGAAAAAGAACGATTCTTCATCTCAAATATCACATTAAATGACACTTTTTCAAATCAATACAAAATGATTTGTATTTTAATTTAATTATAAGAAAAAAAACTTTGGAAATGTTAGAATCTGTTTCTTTTACTTCCAGCATTAGTTGTCAATGAACAATAATCACGTAATTATCAGTCATTTTGTGCAAAATAATTTTCTGTACCAAGTGTCATTTATTTGACCTTTTGTTCACAATAGTACTCATTTTCCCGGTCTAATTATTTTCTTCCTTATTCTGACATAGATGTCTAAACATTTATCATGATAAAAATTAAAAAAATAAACATGATTCAACAAAAAAACCCAATGTTGAACTGTGTCAATTGTTGCTGAGTATTTTTTATAATTATTAAAGCGACTTTTTATATATTAATTTTCTGTTTATCAATCTTAATTATGACGCAATCGATGTCACAGCAAAGTGCTTTCAAAATATTAAGTTAATTTACCTATCAATATTCTAGAAACAATTAACAATTACAATAATTACACAGCACTTTGTGCTTGTTACGAAGTCTAAGTTAATGTGTTATTAATATTTTCTATATTTCTTATTGTGAATGCTACAATATAAAAACCTGTTTGGTCGGGCCAATACACCCAGAAAAGACCAATAACTGCCTTTGCGACATCCTTTGTAAATATCTGACTTTTGCTCATTTGAAAGATCACAGTCATCTCAGGCATTGATATTCGGAGAACACCTGTTACTTTACACTGCAATACTTCTCTTCATTTCTGCACATTACTCAGTGGAATAGTAAGATGAGATACCTCATTATTCTTAAATTCATTAATAGTAGTTTTAAAATCAATCTGTTGCTAATATCAAATAATTGTTCAATTTGGCAAAGGATATAAGTGTGGAATTATGGTTCTGTATAATAACTATTGCAAGGACTTAGCAATGTAGAATCTCTCAATCATTGTGAATATTGCGTTTCATTTTAAACTTGGAAACACTTCTGAAATGATTTGATTGTAATTCACTTCAATGTTAACATTTATTGTGCTTCTAATCACAATAATAGTTGAATATTTTTCTTGTGCACAATTATTTAAGTTCTGATGAATTTTTTTGAAGTACACAAAAAAAGGATTGACATCTTTCTTGTTTCATTAAACAATCATGGGAAATGGTGGCTTCTTAGAAATCAGACATTTTCAGAAACAACGAAAGTTGTCTTCAGCTGAATAGTCCCATTGATTGACCAAGTCATCATTTTGTTCCAATTTACGTATAGAACAAAAAAAAATTACGTTGCATTTTATAAAATGAGAAACTATTATGAACATGTAGAATGATTATATTCATTTTTATTTATCAATTTACAGTAATCACACATCTGTCAAGTTGTCGTTCCACAAATTATCATGAAATCATATTTAATTAAGACATCTGTTAACGCCCATCATTATTAGAAATTACTATTTAATTTTAAGTACATTATACATAGGATCTATCCATTTAATTCCAATCCAATTATCACAATAAACATCTGATTATTTTTCACTTGAGTGACCACAGTGAGCATGTGATTGTAGACCTGCCCAGCCTGGTTGGGAACATGATGAAGGAATGTTGTGCAGCTCTGGGAGTGTCTCTGTTACCAGACCAGGAGGTACAGTTTCAATTCCCACCTTGCACAGAGTTGTGCCAGAGCAGCTCTGAATATTGATTAGAAAATATCTAAGAATCAATTGAATTGCCTTTCAATTTAATATTAGATATGCTTCCATGTGTTGTTCATTCCAATAATCATAGTATTTACTATTTATTTTTTTCAGGTCACTAATAACCGAATGTATCTAATTCCACTCAATCAATATTCTTTGGAAAATATTTGAGAATGTTGCAGTCATACAGATGAAATATACAAAGTAATGATATTAATTTATTTTCTTTTGTTCTGAAGAGCTGAGTTCAAACAGTACATAGAACTTGATGGTCCAGTGCTATAAAAATGAGGAGAAAAAATAAATTTCTTGTTCAGTCAAATAAACAAATGCCAAATATATTTATTTATCATTTTTTAATTATTGATCTGTTTATGAATTGTGTGAAATTTTTCGTTTTCCACTCACATATTTATATTGAATGTGAGATTGAACTGCTGTGAAAATATCCAAGTGCATTCATTTGAAATTTGATTTTGCATATTTATCACTGTGGGATATATGTAAAGCAATGTTACTTCTGCAATCATAATTGTTTATTCAAGGTAAATGAACTCGCACCAGTGTATAATTATTTCAGCCAAGAGCTGAGTTAACAAGAATGAAAACTATGTGAAGGAAATATATTATTGCTTTTGTATTAGCTAAAATGTGCATACGTGAATGAAATGTGTCTGCAAATAATGGTAGATGTTATAGACAAATAGTTAAGGTGCTGTGAGGGGAGGGGTGCAGGTTAAGCTAGATATGCCTGTACAAACAGTTACAAGCATCTGTTTCCCATGTCAGCAGGAACAAAAAAACGCCATCAAAAGGTCATAAGGCTCGGTGTAAATAAAGAATAAAAAGAAATTATGCTTTGGTTAGCACGGAAAAAGATGGCAGTGAAGAAGGATAAATAACAATAAGACCACAGAGGGAGGTGGTTAAACGGTCTTGTGAGGCCAGAGATAAACAGGGACGAGGCTGGATGAGTTCAGAGATAAACAGCCGGTTTAGATTAGAAATAGTTGTAAACAGTGAAGGAGGAATAGGAGGAGGGAAGAGAAACAAATTTCATAAATAATGTGTACTCGTTAAATTCAGTGTGTGTGTGTGCCTTGTGGACAGTGGACACCACACCCCTCTTGCAACAGCATAATAAATGATACTACTGATTCAGGTCTTGTTCCGGACTGAAGTTATTGAAGTGACTGAACTTCGTTTCTCACAATCACTTATCTCATTTATTGCATGATGTCTGAAGTGTGTTTTGCTCAGCAAATATCTTAACTATTTAAAAAGTCATCTTAAATAAGATCCTTAACACCCAATTACCAATCAATTCCTAATTCATATAAATATCTCAATTTTCTTGAAGTCAATGTTCACACAAAACAGTGCACATAAAGCGACACAAAGATATTCATCATCAGCTGATTACTGTTCAGTGGAATAACCTGAGTATCTTATTGTTCCTGAGACTAATGACAACAGTAAGCATTTGTTTACTTGTCCATGCAGTAAGTGCATTTGATATCTTATATTTCGGTTCAGTCGTTAATGACAATTTATGTTGTTTAAACCAATAATTCTAATTTATCATGGATATTGACTGTAATACAATAACACTGGAAACATTTTTAAAAAATATTCTAACAATCTTTAAGCTCCTCTTCTGTTGTGTGTGTGCAAAAGATAATTCAAATTATAACCATTTTTGTTGCAAATTCAACAAACGCTACATTTTGAATTTATGAACTTCTTACAGTTTTGCAAAAAGGTTAATCTTCACTGTATGTCATATTAAAATACTGCTTTTTCCAATCATGCATGCTACAAAGTGATTATTGCTTTCATTGCATCGTAAGAAAAGAAGTGTTGAATTTTTTGTTGTTTCAATTCCAACATTATTCATCATTGTACAATAATGACACAATTATTACAATCGCTTCATATACCACCCAGCAGTGACTTCATTGTTTGTTTATTTTCATGCTCATTTTCATGATCTATTAATTCTCTTCCTAATTCTGAGACTTTGATTATAATATTAATCAACGTACCATCTCTACAAGGAATCCAGTGGAAAGAAATTCGCAATTTGTACATTGCATGTATTTTTGAGTTCAGAAAAGAATTTTGTTCAATAATCACTGAATGTCTCATTTTTTCTTTAATACGTAAAGCTAGCTACTATGTTTTATTCCTTAGTTCACTGATCTTAATAAATATTCAATCGACATCACAGCAAAGTGCTTTTGAAATATTGAATCATGTTAATTCTTCATATGTATTGCAGTGTACAATCTCTCATTCATTGTAACAATCAATATTTATTTTTCCTGTTGAAACATAGTTGTATTAATGTAAATATATTTCACTTCAATGCTAACACTTAAGACTTCAGCATTTTTCATGCAACAAAATCCAATGAAAAAGCATCAGCAAATCTTGTTTCATTAAACAATGACAATAAATTTAGAATTGTTGAAAGTTGAACATTTTTAGGAAGAAGGAATGTTGTCTTCAGTTGAATGTTCGCATTGAATGACTTCTTCACAGTATCTGCTGTTTATTCTCTTCTTTGTGTTCCCAAGAAAAGAAATTAACTAGTTCTGCTGGTTCTAAATTCCTGAAAAATATTTGAGAATGTTGCGGTCTTAAAGGTAAAAAGCTAAGTGATCATAAGTGATTAGTTTTTTGTTCGAAAGAGCTTGATTCAAACATTTCGGACATTCACATTTTTATTCTGCTGTGTTACAAGGGTGGAAAACAAGTTGCTTTCTTCGTCTGCAAAGTAAACATATGCCACTTCCAATTATTCAGTAGTCAGCTAATTACCTACATTTGTTATTAAAAATTGCAATTCATCTAAATATTGGAATGACCTTTGATCAAATCAAATTTCTAATTATTTTTCATTTGTGAATTGTTGCGAGTTTTTTTTATTTTCCATTCATCTATTCGTATTGAATGTAAATTCTACATGCTTTGACAATAGCGGTGGGTGTTTATTTGAAATTTGTCTTTGCATACCTCTCACTGATTTTACTTATTGCATGTAGTTGCACAGTCGCTCAGTCATTAGCAATGCTGCCTCACAGTGCCAGGGATCTCAGTTTGATCCCATCCTCGGGTAACTGTCTTTGTGTACTTTACCCATTCTCCCCAAGTCTCTGTGACTTTGCTGTGGTTTCCTCCAACAATCCAAAGACGTGCAGGTTAGGTGAGCTGACCATGCGAAATTGCACATTGTGTTCAGGGATGTGTATGTTAGTCAGCAGGAAATGTAGAGGAATATGGTTGGGAAAGTGTTTGGATGGGTTATTCTTTGGAGGGTCATTTTTTTCAACGAAATGACCTGTTACCACACTGTGCTAACAGGGATTCTACAATAGTTTAATTGCGTTTCTCTAAGCAATTCTAACTTTTTTAAAGCTGACTTTAGTTAATACCTTTAACACTTGATTAACAGTGTTCCTAAATCTTGTAAAATATCTCAATATTTTTTAAATCATTGCTCACACAAAACACTAAACATGAGGCCACACAAAGGTCTTCATGACCATCTAATTACTGTTCAGTGGAATAATCAGAATAACTATCTGATTGTTCCTGAGATCAATCCCCACTGCCACAGTAAGGATCTGGTTATCATTCCCTCCAATAAATGCAGAAGTTGATCTCTGGTATTTCAGTTCAGTAATTACACACGATACTGGTTGTTCAAAGCAGTGGTTATTCTTTATTATGAATGGTAAAGGATTCTAACGGAAGAGGTGTTCATATGTCCTAATGTGTTACATAATCACAAACAATTTTCAGTCCAAATATTGCACAAAAAAGTGTAAATTTGGTTTTGTTCAACTGCCGAGGCTAACATTTTCAGTTCATGTTCATTACAAATATTTGGAGAAAGTGAGGAAAGCAGATGCTGAAGATCAGAGTCAAGAATGTGGTGCTGGAATAGCACAGAATGTCAGGCAGCATCTGAGGAGCAGGAGAAACCATGTTTCAGGAATAAGCCTTCATATGGAATCTCCGGCTCCATGGATGCTGCCTGGTCTGCTGTGCTTTTCCACCACCACACTTTCGACACAAAAAATATTTGATTATTTGGAGCAAATACTCTCTGTTTCCTCTGTAATTTAAATTTACTGTGCTTTCTATTCAATCAAGTTCTCGTTTTAACAGCTCCTCGTTTTCTTCTTAATCTGATACAAATCTCAAAGCTCCGGGCACAATAAAAGCGATATGAATTATAAAATTACTATCTGGACAAGAGAACCAATGAACAGCTACATAGACCTCTTGAACAACAAAGATATGAGAATGAAAAAGCAATGCCTTCCAAAAAAAAATCTCTGTACGTCTGTATCCTTTTACAATTCAATAATCCTGCAATTAGCTTATAATTGTCAGTTGATCTCTCTTAATGACTATCTAATCAATATCATTGTAAACCACTGATAAAATTGAAACATCTTATTTATTAAAATGCAAAGATTCATTCTCAATTCGTTATTACAACAATAAGTGAACCATATTTTATCTGTCCGCTAAGGTCAAGTGACCTGTGGCACATAATTGAACATTCTAAATATTCCTACTGTTGGGGAAAGCAGAGCTAAAAAGGTCAAACTAAAGGAAACAGTAGACAAAGTAACC
This sequence comes from Chiloscyllium punctatum, assembly GCF_047496795.1. Lineage (NCBI taxonomy): Eukaryota > Metazoa > Chordata > Chondrichthyes > Orectolobiformes > Hemiscylliidae > Chiloscyllium > Chiloscyllium punctatum. The sequence goes on from NC_092755.1 coordinate 8,270,535, forward strand.
AGCTCCAGAAAACAGTGGAAAGCCCGGTCAAAGAGCTTACAAAGGTTCGGTAGATCCTGTTACAACCAGCCCAAGAGCTGTGTTTTGGAGAGGTTGAAGCAGACTTCCTGGCACCTTGACTTCCAGCCAGTGCCTGAGCATCAGACACCTCACTTGAGAATGACGACAAGTGAAGGGTGTTTGCACGAAACCCATTGAATGCTTAGAATCCAGAATTTTGGTAAAATGTTGTGAAACATTTCCCAGATCATGGAAATCAGCTCAACATTATTGAAATCAAAGCACTTGTAATGGTCTTCAAGACCACCTCATTACTGTTCGGTGAAAAACACTTTGTACGTACCTTATTGTGCTCAGGATGAATAATCATAGCAAACATCACAGTCTCACCAGATCCAAACATATGTAGGAGACACCTTATTATAATTTACACACTACATCTTTCCCAGACCCATGGTGACACGTTTTGACTGAGGATACTACGTGTAACATGTATCGAGATGAAGCAAGTCCTGAATATAGGAATTTTTTTCTGATAGATTTCCAATCCAAAAATTATGATAATAATGATATTGTGGTTCATTACATTGTCAACAGATCCCCATTAAATGTATTTATCCGTTTATTCAGAGACAATATTGAAACAAATACATTGATAAATGCTGTTGACTGTATGCTTCTGTGAAAATAAATCTTCCTTATTGACTTATTTTCATTATAATTCTGACTCAAATGTCTAAATATTGATGATATGAAAAATTGCATGAATTAAATACAATGCAGAATTTGTTCTTGTTATATATTATATTTCTCCAGAAGAAAAGTAGAGAAATCAAGTATAGAAATCTTGAAGATCTGAGAATTTTGAATGACAAACCATTTCTGATCAACGTTCAATGAATGTCTAATGTATTTCCATGTCATCATGCCAGAATTTGCATTCTCAGCTGACAGATGAAGAAATATCTAGTCAACATCAGAGCAAATCCATTTGGAAATATTGAATCATTTACTTTGCCAAAGTTCTAAAATTGATTATCAATTCATTGTCATTCCAAAAATCACATAGTAATTCAGTTTAGGTTTTGTAACAAACATCGTCAAATTCACATTTTAATTTAATCCATTATTTCTTAGTGTCAATATTAAAAGAAGAATAATAGTTCTCTTATTCCAGGATAACACAAACACAAACTAATTAATGATTCCCTATCCAACACTCACAGATAATATCTGTTCCCTTCTCATTTGAACGTTCACAGAAATCATTGGTTAATATTCATATTAAGAGACGTCTGATTATTTTACACTCCAATAAATGCTGCTCAGTTTTACACATGACGGGCAGCTATATGAGATTTATGATCATTTTTAAGTTTGCTATGAAATGTTTTTAAGATTAATTGTTGCTTATATCTAATATTTAAGAATTGATCAAATCCAGTATATCTAGCTTTAAGTGTGAAATTAAGGCTCTGTAACGTAAACGTATTGCATTGTACAGAAACCAATGGTAGCGAATGGTGATTTTTATTTCAATACTTGAAATAGTTGATTTGCTGTTCTGGGCATGGCCTGCCCCCACCTGGAATAGAATGGTCCATATTGGCTCATACAAAATGCCTGACAATCAAAAACAGGCAGCCTACCTTAGAACTAAAATACAAGGTGTCAGGGGGTGATTAACTAGACTAACATTCTGTTCTAGCCTTAAATTAAAAGAAAGCACACTACCAATGAACCTACTGAACGCCAGGACTACAGCATTCCTGACATTTCTTGATAAGAGCATGCCGACATACAGACAAATGACCAATCCTGATCTTCATAAATGAAAGGATAATTGTCCCAGTAAATGAATAAACAGCAGCTGCAGGATACAGCCCAGTTAACTCACTAAGCAGCTATCATGACAACAGAAGAGTTCATTTGTCATATATAGTTATTATTTTACAGTTACTCAGAATATTAAACAAAGGTTCTAATTACAGATTCTTGAGTATAATAGGGGAAATTTGCAACGTAAGTTTGATATATGTAACCAATGCTTCGTAAAAGCATTATAGAAAAGCATTTAGACTGGGATTTGAAGTTAGCTAGTTTTAGGAATTAACTTCATGGTATGATGTTGACTGCTCATTAATTATAAAGTCCTGACAGAAAGACTAGCTGTATAATTTTACACAATATAACAAACTTTATAACACAAGTCATATTACTAATCTTACAGCAAGTAAGCTAAAATTAACTGTCTTTTCTATTTCTTTGTACATATATAATGAAGACAGTGAACGATATGAGGAGTAATTGGCTTTGATAAAATAAAATATAATGAATAGCAAAACTCAAAATGTCCCAGCTGATAAGATATGCTGAGAGGCCCGAAGGAGTTCAGGAATAACTTTGGAATCTAAGTCAATAAGATGCATGGAAAGATCCCAATAGGAATCTGGGGATGTCCATTAGAATGCCCATCTGCGATTATGTGTTTCAATTGGGTGGCTGGATGAGGAGGGAAGGGCTGTAATCACATTGCATGTGGCCATTGTGATGCAGAAAGTCCATAAAAATGCTGCTTTTTACTGTACATGTTACAGTGTGTTATGGATCTCCCTTCCGATATTGGCCTCGGGGGATGATCCCTTCATTAACTGGGTTGCTGCATGAGTAAACATCTTCCACATGCCTGAGCTCAGATTGCCTCCTGAGTCCTCATTCCCTGCCAGTGAAAACAATTCTACAGCTATGATGAGATTTCAATTCAACACATACATTTATTGTATGTGAAATGATTACATTCAGAGCGATATAATTTTCATGATAAAATTGCTTTACATTTACTTTTTTTGGTGTACAAGAAAACATTTCGATTATATCCATTTGTTCTTTCTTTCAACCAACACTAAGTTTTAAATTATTGTAAAGACTACAATGGGGGAAACGGGAATGAGTCTTCAGCTCAAATGTCATATGAAATGACTGTTTTCTTTTTTCAAACAAATTGCCCTACAAAATTATTTTTATTTTCATTTCATTATAAGAAAGAAATTGCTTGGAAATGTTGACAATTCTCCTTTTCCTCCCATATTAGATGTCAGTGAACAATAATCACACAATTATGAGAATTCCTTTCCGTAACAAATGTCAGTGACCCTGTGTTTTGTTCACAATAATAGTCACTTCCATGGCCTAATTCTTTTCCTCCTAATTCTGAAATAAATATCAGAACATTTATTGTGGTAAAAACTACATCAACAAAATTGACATGACTCTTCAAGAAAACTATTGGAAGCATATAAATCTTGCAGTGCCTGCATTTTAAAACAAAATCATTTATTTCAATTGCTGCTGAATGATTTTTTCACATCATACAGCTAAGTTTTATTCTTTAATTTTCAGTTTCTTAAACTTAATGAATATCCAATCAACATCAGAGCAAAGTGTTTTCAAAATATTAAGTCAATTTATCTGTCAGGATTCTAAAAGCAATTATCAATTACAATAATTGCACAGCAATTTAACATAGACTTGGTAAAAATGCAGTGTTTTTTTAAAAATGTCATTCATTATTTCATATTGTCAATGCTACTATATTAATACCTATTTGTTCAGGCCCATGCACATACCAAACGACCAATAATATCCTTTGCAATATTCTTTGTAAATGTCTGTTTTTTGCTCAGGTGAAATATAACGATTATCTCAGCCTTTGAAATTCAGAGAGCTCCAATTCCTTTCCCCTGCAATGTTACTCTTCATTTCTACATATTACTCTGTCTAATATCAAGATGAGATATCTCATTATTCTCAAATTCATGAATATATATTTTTAAAAATCCCTTTGTTGCTAATATATCTTATATCTAATAATTGTGCAATCCAGTAAGGGCTACAAATGTGGAATTATGCTTCTGTACAATAAATACTGCAAGGACATTGCAATGTACAATCTCTCAATCATTGTGAATATTGCATTTATTTTAAAATTGGAAACATCTTTGAATTGATTTGATTATAATTTATTTAGATGCTGACAAATACTGTATATCCAATCACAATATCAGTAGATTATTTGCAGGTATCATCGTCCATTCCAATAATCACAGTATCTGCTATATACTTTCTTCTGGTCACTCATAGCAAAGTGTATCTAATTCCACTCAATCAAGATTCCTCAGAAAATATTTGAGAATGTTACAGTCATAAAGCTGAAATATACAAAGTCATGAGAGTCATTCATTTTATGTTGTTCTGTAGATCTTAGTTAAACCAGCACAGAATTTTATGCTCCAGTGCTATAAATTTCTCAGTAAAATAAACAAATGCCACTTGCTATTATTTATCAATTTTTAATTATTGGTCAGTTTATGAATTGTGTGAGATTTGTTTTTAGCTTTCCAGTTATCTATTTATATTGAATGTGATATTGAAATGGTGTGAAAATATCAGGGTGTGTTCATTTGAAAGTTCAATTTGCATATCTCTCACTTATCCCGTTGATTACATGGTGGTTTAAGAACGTTTCACTCAGCAATCCTCGAAAAAATTAAAAACTGTCTGATTTTAAATCAGATCATTCACACCCAATTATCAATCTGTTCCTAATTCATGCACATATCTCAATTGTATCGAACTTAATGTTCACACTAAACAATACACACAAAGCAACAGAAAGACTTCCATCACCATCTGATTATTGTTCAGTAGAATAACCTGAGGAAGTAACTTATTGCTCCTGAAACCAATGATAACAGTAAACATTTGTTTACTATTCCATGCAACAAGTGCAAATGATATCTTTGATTTCAGTTCAGTAGCTAAAGATGATTTATGTTGCTTAAAACAATGCTTCTACTTTATTACTTATATTGACTGTAATACAATCATGCAAACAACAAACGTTTGTCATTCTAAAAATCTTTAAGTTTACTTATTTTAAATTTGTGTCAAGAGATATTTCCAATTATAACCTTTTTTGTTGTATAATTCAGGAAACCAAAATTTTGAATTTGGGAAAATCTCCATTTTTGCAAAATGGAAGTAGTTTTCAATTTATATAACACAGTAAATGACTGTTTTTTTTTTCAAAATCACGCGCTCTGCAAAATGATTATTGGTTTCATTTAATTGTAAGAAAAGGACTGTTTTGAACATGTTGATTATTTTTGTCTTTTCTATTCCAACATTATTCATCACTGTACAATAATGAACAATTATTATAATTCCTTTATGTACCAAATGTCATTGACTACATCATTTGTTCACTTTCATGCTCACTTTCATTATCTATGAACTTTCTTCCAAATTCTGACATGAATGTCTGAACTCTGATCAGAATATTAATCATCTCAATTAACATAACATGTCTCTTTGATAAAACCATTTGATAGAAATTCATATTTCTTGTGTTACCTTCATTTTTTAGTAAAGAAAGAAAACATTTTTCTATAATCACTGAATAGCTCATTTTTTTCTTCAATTCGTAAAGGTAGTTACTACATTTTATTCCACAATTTACCAATTTTAATAAATATCCAATCAACATAACAGCAAAGTATTTTTGAAATATTGAATCATGTTAATTGCTCGTATAACAACATTATCAAGTCATTGTCATGATAATAATTGCGCAATTATTTTAGAAAGTGTTTTGAACAAGTAAAGTGAGACTCACATTTTAATTTAACCAATTGTTTCTGAGGACCAACACTGCAATATGAAACTTTATTTTCAGGTCAAGTTTCCCACAATGGATCCAAGGACTTCCCATCCAACATTAATTATGAATGTCTAATGTTTGCTTATTTGAATGATCTCCGTAATCACAGACTTTAAATTCACAGACCTGCAATTATTTTTCATTGCAATAATTCCTGTTTGTCTGCACATATTCCTTAGTCACATAGCAAAACTAAATTTCTCATTATTTCTAAATTCATTGATCGAATTTTATAATTCATTTGTTGCTCATACCAAATAATTATTCAATCCAGTACGTGCTGTGAATGTGGAATTATGGCTCTTTACATGAATAACTAATATAGTGTGCAATCTCTCATTCATTGTTTATATTAATTCTTATTTTACCCGTGGAAACATAATTGAATTCAGTTAAATATATTTCACTTTGATGCGAACATTTACTGTATTTCCAATCATCATAAGATTTAAGTATTTTTCATGACACAAAATCATGTAAAATTCCTGCGTTTTGTAAAGTCAAATGAAAAAGAATTAACATTTCTGTATTGTTTCATTAAACAATGACAATGCATTTTGAATTTTTCAAAGCTGAGCATTTTTGCAAAGAAGGGATGTTGTCTTCAGCTGAATATTCACATTGAATGACGAATTCACAGTATCTGCTGTTTATTCTCTTCGAGTTCCCAAGCAACCAAATTAATTAATTCTGCTGGTTCTAAATTCCTGGAAAGTATTTGATATTTTTCCAGTCTTAAAGATGAAGAAGTCAATGTGAATTTAATGATTTTTTTTATTGGAAACACCTTAATTCAAACATTTCAGGCACATAAATTGCTATTCTGCAGTGTTACAAAGATGAAAAGCAAGTCAATTTCATCATCAGTGAAGTAAACGAATGTCACTTCCAGTTATTCATTAGTTAGCAAATTCCCAAATATGTAATTAAACAATGCAATTCACCTGAATATTGTTGTGCCCTTTGATCAAATTAATTTTCAAATTATTGCTCATTCGTGATTTGTCAGGAATTTCTATTTTTTGTTTTCCATTCACCTATTAATATTGAATGTAAGATTGGTACGCTTTGGCAACATCAGAGTGTTCATTTGAAATTTGACTTTGCACATCTCTCACTTATCTCACTTCTTGTATGGGGGCTGGGCATTGAGAATAGAGGATCAGTAAAGTAATTGAGAATATTTGAGTCTTAAGGATGAAGAAGTCGATGTGATTGTACTGATTTTTTTTAGCTCATTCCCAAATTTGTTGTTAAACAATGCAATTCACCTGAATATTGTTGTGTCCTTTGATCATATTAATTTTCTAATTATTGTTCATTCATGATTTGTCAGGGGTTTTTATTTTGCACATCTCTCACTTGTTTCACTTCTTGCATGGGGGCTGGGCATTGAGAACAGAGGATCAGTGGTTAACACTTGTGACTTACAGTGTTGTGCACTTGGGTTTGATTCCATCCTCGGCCACATGTTTGCGTGGAGTTTGCATGTTCTGGTTTTCTCCCACAATCCAAAGATGCGCAGATTAGTTAAATTGGCCATGCTAAACTGCACGGTCTGTTCAGGGATGTGTAGGTTAGATACAATAGCCAGTGATAAATGTTCAGTAATCTGAAAGCAGAATGGTGCTGAGTGGATTATTCTTTAGAACGTCAGTGTAGACTTGTTGGGCCAAATGGCCTGTTTCCACACAGTAGGGATTCCATATAATTATAATTGTGTTTCGCTAAACAAAGCTGACAATTTTTTTAAAAATGTTGCCTTTAAAACTTATCTTTAACAGGCAATTGTCAATCTTGTAAAATATCTCAATGTTACTGAAATCAATGTTCAAACAAAACACTGCACATAAAGCCACACAAATATCTTCATGACCATCTAATTACTGTTCAGTGGAATAATCACAGTAAATATCTTACTGTTCCTGAGATCAATCACACTATCACAGTAAGGATCTGGTTATCATTCCCTCCAATAAATGCATTCGTTGTCCTCTGGTATTTCAGTTCAGTAGTTATACAACATACTGGCTATTCAAAGCATGGTTATTCTTTAGTATGAATGGCCAAGGGTTCTAACGGCAAGAGATGTTGTTCGATCTGATTTGTTGCATGTTCTCAAACAGGTTTTCACTATAAATATTGCAAAAAAAGGGGTTAATTTGGTCTTGTTCAACTGCTGATGCGAACATATTCAGTTCGTGTTCATTAAACATATTTGGAGAAAGTGAGGAAAGCTGTAGCATTGGAAAAGAGCAGGCACATCCAAAGAGCAGAAATGAACATTTATATATTAGCAACACATAGATTTTCAAAATTGTATGAGCATACTTACGAATAATGATAAATTTCATCTTGCTATTTGACTGTGCTATCTGCAAAAATGAACAGGAATTGTTGTAGGGAGAAGTAATTAGGTTTTTCTAAATTTATAAGGCTGGGATAACACAGATCATTCAAATGAGCAAAAGTCATATTTTTAATAGTGCGTGTTGCATCAGAAATATTGGATTCTTTTGTAGGTGTGTGATTGGAAATAAAATGGATTTTTATATTACTGTTTAGGTACTAGGGAAGATTGGATTAAATTCAAATATAAACTTCACTGTGGTTGTTAGCAAGATAAACTAAACTATATAATAATTATTTTCATGCAAATTCTTTAATAACTACTGTTAGAATCCTGAAAAAAGGATATACTGTACCATTTTTCAAACAGTCAATAAATTAAATTGTGAACCTCAGTATACTTGTTACCCAGACCAATTATTATGCAATTATTGTAATGGTAATGACTTAATAACTAATGCTAAAGCCTAAACAGATAAATTGGTTCAATACTTTGTAATCATGTTGCTATGAAATTGATTGGCTATTTATTAAGATCGGTAAACTGAGGGATCAAATATAATAGCTCGCTTGATAGAATTGAAGGGAAAAAAATGAGAGTGTTTATTGAACAGGATTGTTTTTGTTTACAAATGCAGTTGATGCAAAAATAATATATTTTCCTCCATTGGTTTTCTTGTAGAGGCATGTTCTTTTAAAAAGAAATGCCATGATTCAATGTTGAGACACTTGTGTCAGAGTCTGCAAAGTGGAGAGTAAGAGAGAAAGGAATTTTTAAAAAGGAGAAATGAAAGGAACTGGCAAGCAGAGGAGCTCCAACTGTAGTGTCTCACCCTGCTAACATCTTATTGGGTGAGCTGGAACGCAGACTAGTCAAGCAACAAGCTGACACAATCATACGCACAGAATCATAGCTTACAATGTCCTAGACACCACCGTCACCATCCCTGTGTGTCCTGTCCCACCGGCAGGACATGGATGTGACTGAGATGCTGGAACACGCAGGGTAATGGACTAAGATCTGCAGAATGGGATCAATGTGATTTAATTGATACTCCTCCAGAATATTAAACTCCAGTCCAATTTGAAAAGTTACTAGCGTCATTAGACTTTAACTACAAATGTCAGAAAAATAATTATCAGAAAGTTACAGCACAGTTCGAGCCCACTTGGCCAATCCTGAGTATGTGTTGGCTGTAAACTCCCCAGGCTTTACAGCTTTTTGTACTCACCATTGAGAGCAACAATTTCAGACTGTACTCTGCCCTCTATGCTTTTATAATCTGTTTTTAACATATTTCTTTGACAGCTGTACACCTTGTTTCCTGGTTTCTTTCCCAGCCCTATCTCTATCCCCCGTGGCCTTGCGGGACGACCATTTCTGCTATTTAATCTCTCCTGCCTTCCCCCGTGTGACAGACTGTTTTAATGTCCTTGTCTCACCCCCACTTTGCTCACAGCCTGTTACGTTTCTGATGGTTCCCAGACATCTGCAACTTTCACTGCGCCACCTGGATCAATGGAGCGAGTTTTGAATTCTCTTCCTCCTGAGATAATCAGAAATCTTTCTGATTACAGTTTCTCCCAGATTTTATTTCGAAAAGCAGACCATTTGTGTCAGAGTCAAGTATTTGTGAGCCTTCGTCCACAATTCCGAGCATTTGGGTATAATCTGTGACCCTCCCACAGATGTGTAACGTTACTGGATTGGCCATGCTAACATGGCCGCAGTGTGCAATTTATGTGGGTTGGGCTAGCCATGGTTAATGTGGGGTTATGGGGGTAGGGTGGGTGAGCAGGTCATTGCAGACTCGATGGGCCGAATAGACTGTTTCTGCGCCCACTGGAATCTGTGATTCTAACTAGTTGCGAGTGTTGTCCCATTTTCCTCATGCCAGGTTAATTCAACTCACACATATGATTCTGTGGGTGCTCACTCACTCCTTCCCTTTAGTTGTATATCAATTTCACACTGTATGTGAGGGTGGGAATGGATTTGTAAATATAAATACTCCAACCGAAACCCCTCACAGGTCAGGAAATGTTTCTGCTACTTTCATCACTCACAAGGAACAGGAAAATAAAGGTTCAGTCACAAATCTTACAGGAAAATAGCGGTTATAAGCACCAGGAAAGGCTGAACAGCTCAAAACGCTTTTCTCAAGAAAAGAGGAGGCTCAGAGACAACCTGGTACAAGTAGAAAGCTTTGTGTCTGTGTTTTCAGAGATTTGTGGTTGAAATCATTGGGTTGGAAGCATGTTTCATTGCCCCAGATCATCAAAGGTGCTATCTAAATGTGCATCATTCTTTCTATCTGTCTGAATTAACAATCAGATGGACAGGTCATTCTCTGAGTGTCTTACAAATCCCTGATTGAATCTGTCTCCGCCCACAAACTCAGGTGCCTCACCACTCACTGGGTCATGGAGAAACTCTGCCGTTACAATGAGAACTGTCTTTGCTGTCAGCTCTCCTCGTGCTTCTGCCTAATCCCCACTTCCCTTCCTTAAATCCCAGCTGTCTCTTGTCCACTCATATGGGCACGTTGAAGAGCATGACAGGAGAATGGATTGAAACCGAGAGTTCAATAGTCAGACTGAAAGAGGAAGAAGGAAATAAACGGTGATTGTGGATCCCAGGGGATACAGACTCCAGGATTAGTCCTTGTGGGCATTCCTGCAGTAATACAAGACAGCATTCCATGATGAGAGTTAAATCCGGGTGGCAGGAGAGGGAGTCACTGAACATGAGCAGGTTTAGTTCAAACACAGGAGGTTTGTTCAGTCAGTAACAGTGTGTTCGACATGGAGGTGAAGTGAGCAGTGAGGGGAAATGTTGCCACAAGCTGCAGATGGATAACTTTCATTGGAACAGGAGGAGGCCATTCATGATGATCATTGCTGATGTGTGATCATATCGAACGTGTGATCAGAGCTAACGTACAATTTGCAAAACCCTCTAATTTCATCAATAAACTCCTCTGCAACACACAAGATGAGTATTGGAAAACTAAACCTCTGCAAATGCTGGGAAATCAGAAACAAAATCAGAAATTGCTGGAAACATTTATTAGGTCTGGTAGCATCTGTGGAGAGTGAACCGTTCGTGTCCAGTGATCAGTCAGGTGACCAGCTGCAGCTGATCATTCTGCTGTTTCTGTAACATTCTCTGGAACAGGTTGTGGTGCGAGGGAAATGAGATTGTCAATAACAACTGAGAAAACAGGAGGACGAACTGAATCAGAATTCGGAATTCACTTACCCCTCCCAGCGGGACACTCACCGACACAGTCACACTGCGGAGAGGCTGTTCACCTGCCCCAAGTATGGGGAGGGATTTACTTGATCTTACAATCTGCTGAGGCACCAGAGATAGCACAGTGGATTTAGACCCTTCACCTGCTCCATGTGTGAGAAAGGATTCAACCAAATCTCTCACCAGCAGAAACATTAGTGCATTCGCACTAGGAAGAGGCCATTCATCTGCTCAGTGTGTGGGAAAGCATTCACTCAGTCCTCTGACCTGCTTAAACACCAGCGAGCTCACTCTGGGGAAAGGTCATTCACTTGTTCCCAGAGTGGGGGGAGATTAATTCAAATGCAGCACCTGCTGAGATCCCAGTGAGCCCACACAGGGGAGAGGTCATTCAGATGCTCAATGTGGGAGAAGGGATTCAGTGATTCATCCCATCCCCCTGAGAACCCAGCGGGTTCACTCTGGGTAGGAGCTGTTCACCCCTCTGTGTGACAAGGGATTGGCTGCGTCCTCAACACGACTGAGAGCCCAGTGAGTGCTCACAGGGAAGTGGTCATCCCCCTGCTCCATGAGGACTGCAGGACTCTGATTCTGATGTTACAGTCCATCAGAGTCAGGAGTGGACCTTGTACATGATGACACTGCTGGAGTATTGATGTTGTTGTTGTTAACCACATTAACTGGGCTGGAGGTGACTGAACTTACATTGCCACTTTCTGAACCTCAGGATGTCTCTCTGGGCAGTAAGTCTCCACAAACAGCAATGTGACAATGAGCAGGGATAATCTGTTTTGATTTAAATTGTGACTGTAGCACGGCTGCTTCACAGCATCAGGCACAAGGTTGGTCAACAGCCTGTGTGGAGTTCCTACATTCTCCCCAGGATAGTGTGGGTCCCCCCGAGGTGCTCGTTTCCTCCCACAGCCCAGAGATGTGCAGGTCAGGTGGATCAGTCGTGCTAAATTGACCACAGTATCCAGGAATGTGCAGACTAGGTGGATCAGCCATGGGAAATGCAGTGTTACAGGGATGGAGTGCTCTGGGCGTGATGTTCTTCGGATGGTCGGAGGGGTCTGATGGGCCAAGGCTCACCTTCAACACTGTAGGGATTTTGTTCTATGATTGAGGATAAAATCTACACAGCAGGGTGTCCTTGGAGAAGGAGCATGTAGTATGGATCAAAGCTCTCGATTCTTGAGATAGAGGTGGGCACCGCAGGGGATACAGTGCTTTATCTCCACCGCTGCCCCCTCCTCACAACTCTACTTTGATTTAATCCCTTCTCACTCTGTCACTTGTAATGGCTTGCTTGGCCCGTAATGGGCTTTGTTTGGAAATATTCAATTGGTTACACAAATGGTTTACTGCTAGTGATATGTCTAGATTACAGTGGTGCTGGAAAAGTATAGCAGGTCAGGCAGGATCAGAGGAGCTGGAAAATCAACATTTTGGCAAAAGCCCTTTTCCAGCACCCCTCTAATCTAGGCTCTGGTTTCCAGCATCTGCGGTCTTCACATTTGCACTGCTGGTGACGATATGTTAACCAAAAGCAAAATGGCGTCATGATGATTTTGATGGTGGGAAGGTTGCTGTGCTCACATTTCTGGGTCAGAGAAATGGGAAAAAAGAACGCTTCACAGCTAACAGAAAGAGAACTGAAAAGCAGTTAAATCAAGCAAAAGGTTCAGACAGGGAGGGAATATTTCCCTGGAGTTTCAGTAGCTGGAAAGTGATGGTGTCCAGGAATACACAGGATTTTGTTTTAGAGGTTGAAAGCTTTAAAACTGTTATATTCAGGCAGTTCAATTTATTTTCTTTAATTTTATTTGCTGTGCAAAAAGCTTTTACAACATTTTAAAGCCAAAATTTACAAACCTTGTGTTAAAGATAAATGTTAAATAAAATCCATCAAACCATCCCTCACTGAAAACTGATGTGGAGATGAAATCTCCTGGAGAATCCCTGCCCTGCCTACTTCTTCCTACCCGGGCTCCATGGCTATATACATACCTGGGAGATAGCAGCAGGAGGAGACCATTCAGCCTTTCAATCCTGCTCCACCATTCAATGGGAAACAGCTGACCATCCAGCTCAGTCTCCTGTTCCTGCTGTGTTCCAATCCCTTTTCATGACTTTACCTTTAAGAACTATTTCGAAGTCCTCCTTTGGCTTTACTGTCCTTTGTTCCAGTGATGTTGCTGTGTTACTGTGTGGGGGTAGGCAGGGGTAATGTGATGGTGCTGCCTCCTGGAGGATACACTCAGCATCCCTCTTCATCCTGCAGTAACATCAATTGGGTTTCAGCAACTAGAGATAGAACCTATTCCCAGGATATGGGCATCACTGGCTCAGCCAGCATTTATTCCCCATCTCTCGTTACCCTTGAGAAGATGGTAGGGAGCTGCTGTCTTGAACCATTCACAGTCCATTTGGCGCAGATAGACCGACAATGCTGTGAGAGAGTGTTGCAGGATTTTGGCCCAGTGATTCTCCGTCTTTGGTTCTTCAAACACGGGGTAACTTAATCACAATCTGCACGTGATTTTGAGATTTCAGTCTGCAAATCTTCACCATCTAGCACCCTGTATAAAGGAATATGTACAGATTAGAAATTCAGAATAGACAATTCTAGTTTCTCTGGAATACCTTTTTCCCCTTTCTTCTCCCAAAGCTGTAACCATCCAGGCCCACTTACTCTCTCCCACCATTCTGACTCTGCTACCTCCTAATGTACACCCTCCCCATTCTCATAGCATTACTGACAAAGAGATCCATGCCACCACTTCCCGTCCCTGGTTAGAGTCTGTGCCCTTTCTGGGTTCACTTCCTTTCCCTTCAGTTGCTGCAAGTCAATAATGTAACAGCAGAATGAAACAAAAGGAAACAGAACGGGAGGTGGCAGATCCTGGACAGAGGAGGAACCTTCAGTCTGGGAAAATGGGTCAGATTCTTCCTTGTTTCCCATTGGTAAATTCCCAGTGTTATGACAAATTGCGAATAGAACTTGGTCCCATCTGGGCATAGTAACACTTTGACTCCCCCCGCCCCCCCCAAACTGATCAATACTATAGGCAGATGCTTCCCTTCTCCAGCCAATCACAGTGTGAAATGCTTTCCGCTAATTACCCCAAAGAACATGCTCCAAAACCCGCTCACATTCTGTACATGTACAGTGCTGGGTTTCCCCACACACATGTGGTCCCTGCCTCAGGGCTTGTGGGAGTTGTAGTCCCCATGAAGCCTCTGGAGACCTGTCCCTGGAAAGTGAAAGAAAGTGTGGGCTGGACGGTGTTGTGTATAGGATACCCATTCAGACACACAGGACATGTGGGCTGTCACTGGGATTTACTGAGACATCTGCTTAGACACCCCGATTTCTGACGTAAGGAATATACATTCGGCCAATTGCGGGGTGGGGAGGTTAATAATGGGCAGCAGATTTTAAGCAGAGGTGGCTCAGTGGCTAGCACTGCTGCCTCACAGCGTCAGTGACCCGGGTTTGATTCCAGCGTTAGGCACCTGTGTGGAATTTACTCATTCTCCCCATGGCTGCATGGTTTTGTTCGGTGCTCCAGTTTCCTCCCACAGTCCAAAGATGTGCAGGTTAGGTGGATTGGTCATGCCAAATTGCTCACATTGTGCTGGTTAGGCAATTAGCCACGGGAAATGCAGGGTTACAGGGAATGGGTGGGTCTGAATGGAATGCTCATCGTAGGGTTGGTGTGGAATCGATGGATGAATACCCTGTTTCTGCACTATAGGGACTCTATTCTATTCTCATGAAGAAGAATGTACCTATCTCAATGTGTTGTGAATCTGTGGAATTTCCTGTTCAAAATGCAGTGGATGCCAAGACGTGAGCCAATTTAATGAAGAGATACAGATTTTTAATTTGCAATGAGTTGAAGTGTGAGAGAGAGCAGGCGGGAAAATCCAGCTGAGACCGAGGTGAGCTCAACCATCACCGTATTAAATGGTGGAGCTGGTTCGAAGGGCTGCATTGCCTCTCCTGTACCCAGTGCTTATCTTCTTACGGTAATAACTGGAAAGCTGAATCCAAAACTCACCATCTTCACCAAAGGAGATTTTCAGAAACAGCAGGATAGTCAGGTGGATTAGCGTTCCAAACTTAGATAGTGAGGAAGCGTGTAGGAGATAATGATTTTGTAATTTTAAACTGAGGGGAGACAGTGATTTATGGTTTTAGATTGTGTCGTACATTCACAGCATCCAGAATACTTTGTTGTGAATATCTATCCTGTACTTTATTACAAAGCCAAGGTCACTGACAATGAAATTCAAAACACCCAGGAAACATCGTCTCACTTCGTAATCTGATAAAAAGACTTGTCATAAGTCTGGTTGAATTTAGAACACAGATGGAAAGCAGGAAGATTAAATCCAGTCCGAAGATCCTGTGCTTAAACAAAGGAGACTACAATAGGATGAGGCAGGACTTGGCGAATGTAGACTGGAAACAAAGACTTTACTGTGGGACAGTTGATGGACAGTGGAGGAATATCAAAGTAATTTTTCAAATTTCTCAGCAAAAGTATATATCAGTGAAAAGGAAGGACTGTAGGAAAAGGAGTAATCTGCCATGTCTAAGGCAATAAGGGAAGTCTATGAAATTGAAGTAGAAGGCATACAAATTGGCAAAGACCAAGGATAAATTCGGAGATTGGAAAATCTTCAAAGATCAACAGAAAGCATGATGGAATTGGGATAAAAAGTGATGAGTAGCTATCCCCAGGGCCAGAATAGCAGTTTACACTGCTAGAGGGGAACCTATTGTGTGGGAACATATGGCCTCTGTAATTGTTGAAGCACTTAACTGTTACCATAGAGATAATCCTGATCAAGTTAAAAATCACAGCACACTCCAAAAGCTTGTACTTCCAAATAATCCTGTTGGACTATAACCTGGTGATGTGTGGTTTTTAACTTTGTCCACCCCACCACCGGTTCCTCCACATCAGAATCCTGATAGATACCCCACTGAAACTGAAGTGCTTGTCAGATACTTGAGGGAGCCACAGGGGCGTGGGGGAGGGATGTGTGGTTTAACCACAAAGTGCTGAACTGAACGAGACGTTTGAACTGCCGTTGCCATGGAGATAATATTGAGAGACAGTCTCTATTCAAAGTCACAAACCACAAAGGTATAATAATGGGAGTGTACACCAGATAGGCGGGGAGATACCCGATGCTGCCTGGAGGTGTTTTGCATGTACACTATCCAGGTAGTTGCTGTGTCTCATCAATAAAGACTCAAAGAAGACCTCTCAGAGTTCTGTGCCTAGTCATTCCTACCCAGCAGGGTTCAGGAATATGAGCACACAGCAGTCAGTCTTCACAGTGGAGGATACGAAGAACATGGCAGTAATTGATAAGGAGACTGAGGAAGGTGAGGACCTAGATAATAACCATTATCGTGAAAGAGTTAGAACTGGGCAAGCTAATGGAGCTAAAGGCAGACAAGTCTCCTTACCGTGATGGAATACATCCCATGATACCAACAGAGTTAGGGGGAGAAATAGCAAATGCACTTCGAGTTATAGTGTCCTGCAGCAGAGACAGGCCCTTTGGCCCAAACTGGCCCATGCCAATCAGATTGTCCATCCACACTAACCCAATTTCCCTGCACTTGCCGATCTGTTTCTGAAACTTTCCTATCCATGTATTTGTCCAAATGTCTTTTACTTGTTGTTAATATACCCACCTCAACCACTTCCACTGGCAGCTCATTCCATATACATACCACCTTTGTGTAGAACAGTTGCCCCTCAGGTTCCCATGTATTCTTTCTCCTCTAACTTTAACCTGATGCCCTCCAATCCTTGAGTCCCTGGGAAAAAGACCGAGTGCATTCGCCTTATCCATGCCTCTCATGATCTTATACACTTCTGTAAAATATTCCCCCTCGGTTTCCTCTGCTCTACACAAAAAGGTCCTCGCTTGTCCAACCTCTCCCTGTAACTCAGAACCCTGAGCACTGACATCATCCTTGTAAATTTCTTCTGCACCTTTCCAGTTGAATAACTGAAACCTACACTGCACTCATCACATTTCCCATGTTTCCCCACGGCGCTGGAACCGATGTGACAACGCCAATGGATTACAATCAATGATCGATAATTCACTCCATTACAACAATCCCATTTTCATAGCTTTTTATCATGATGCAGGAATCCTTTTGTCTTTTTGGTTTCATGGTTAATTGTCCTCATACAAAACCAATCTGTGGCTTACCTGTTCCAGGGAAATGTGCCATGATTTTTTAGACTTTCAAAAACCAATGAAATCTCTCTCCACAGTCCCCACACTAACATGGACTTCGCTGTCTCAGTACTTTTTTCCCCAATCACACTGACATTTGAAATATTCGCCAATGGACAGAATGATCCACCTTTCCATCCAGATGAAAAGGCCAATGATATTCAGATCGGCACGGATCAAGTAACTATCTGGCCTGAACATGAAGTTCAATTTAAATTTCTCATCCGCAAATCCCCCCTTTCAATACTCTACAGCCGAGAAAACAAAGTGCTGGAGATCCTCAGCAGGTCTGTCAGCATCTGAAATGGTGACAGATGCAGGAAACATTGCAGCCTTGAAGAAGTGTTTAGATGATCACACCAGGCATGTATGCTTGATGACCATTATGGATAAGATGGAGGCAGGGATCCCTTTCTGGAAGGGCCTTGGTGAGACCACACCTGGAGTACTGTATACACCTTTGTTCCCCTTTTCCAAGGAAGGCTCTCCTGGTTATTGAGAGAGTGTAAAGGAGGATCACCAGATGAGTCCTGGGATGTGAAGATAGTTAAGGACTGCAGATGCTGGAAGTCAGAGTCTGTACAATGTGGACCTGGGGAGGTGCAGCAGGTCAGGCAGCATCAGAGGAGCAGGAAGGTTGATGTTTTGGGTCAGGACCCTTTGTCAGTCTTGATAAATAACCCTGACTCGAAACGTCCACTTTCCAGCCCCATCGTATTCATGCTGGTCATCAAGCACCTATTAATTCTAGTCCCACATTCTGGCACTCAGCGTGTAATCGATATTGTCGTGCTTGGTGTGATCATCTAAACCACTTCTTCAAGGCTGCAATGTTTCCTTCATCTGTCACCATTTCAGATGCTGACAGACTTGCTGAGGATCTCCAGCGCTTTTTGTTTTTATTGCAGGTTTCCACCATTTTGCTGAAACACAGAGTCATAGACATGTAAACAGCTCCAGATTTTGTTGACTCACATTCCTGGGATGTCAGGACTGATGGCTGAAGAGGGACTCAACCTTCGTTTAATCCTCCTTTCCTTTGGCTTTCTGAGCCGCTGACTACATCACTAATATTCTACCTCCCATTCCCTGTCCTGAATCTGACCCATCTAAGCCTACACTTTAGTTCCCATCCCCCTGCCAGACTAGTTACAAACTCACCACTAGAACTGGCAAAAGCCCCCACCGGATTTGTCTCAGCTCTGCCCAGGGGGTAACCGGTCAGGCTGGTACAGGTCCCACCCAGAAACAGTCCCAGTGCCTGAAGAATCAAAACTCTTCTCTGGTACACCATTTCCCCAGCCACACATCCAGCTGATCTACCTTCTCATTCCTGCTCTCATTAGCACATGGCACTGGGAGTAAGTCTGACATTATTACATTTCAGGAGCTACATTTTAATGTATCTCTGCTCTCCCTATGTCCAGCTTTCAGGCCCTCATCCCTCTGTTTAGCGATATTGTTGGTATCTCTGTGTTGCACGACCACGGCCTGTTGACCCTCCAGCTCCAGAATGTCCTGCAGCCACTCCATGATATCATGGATCTTGGCACCAGGGAGATTACATACCATCCTGGATTCATGTCTGTGGGCACAGAAGTGCCTGGCTGTACCCCTGATTATTGAATCCCCTGTCACTATAGCCCTGCCACTCTCATTCCTCTTGTTCTGATCAGCTGAGCTCTCTGTGGTGTCATGAACCTGGCTGTTGCTGATTTCCCGAGAAGCCACCCCACCCATTCCCGCCCTTACAGAATCCCAAGTGGTATACAGTATCAGTATGAGAAGGGGATAACAACGGGGGACTCCTGTACTCACTTCCTGAGCCTTTTACTAGATCTGATGTTCACCCATTCCCTTTCTGCCTGTGTAACCCTCACCTGCAGTGTGACTAACTCACTAAACGTGCTGTCCATAACATTCTCAGTATTGCAGATGCTCCACAGTGAGTCCACTCTCAGCTCCAGCTCTGAAAGGCAGTTTCCCAATAGCTGCAGATGGGAACCCTTCCTGCACACATAGCCGTCAGGGACACTGGAAGCGGCCCTTATTTCCCACATTGTGCAAGAGGAGCACACCACGGGTCTGAGGGCTCCTGTCACAACGTCTCTCTACATTCATCTAGTTACTCCCATTAAGAGAATTTAAATGAGTTAGTAACCTTCCTTCACTTCAAACATGTCCATTGTAATACCAAAAAAAATCTTTACTTAAGCTGATATGTCATACTTTAAAAACTTAAATACTCCACAGGTATCACTGACAAATTGGCTATTCCCATTGGGACTGTGAATTTCTGATTAGCCTGAGCTAAAACTGAGTTTCAGCTTCACCTTCTCCCTGTCTCACCTCACTATATACACCCAACTCCAAAACACTCTCATTGAGCCAAGCAGCCCTCATAGTGCAGCCCTGTCATTTTCATTGTCTGCTCACACCTACACTGCCCTCAGCCTCTTGTCCTGTTCCAATGCATCTCAATGGGAGCTCAGACCAGCATTGCATCTTTCAATTTAGCCCAATTCAGACACAATTCAGAGTCAAAATGGACTTCAGCAGTTTCTGAATGAACAGACAGTTGTCAGAATCTGGAATGTTCCACCTGAAATGGTGCTGGAATTTGAGTCCACGAGAAATTTGTGGAGAATTGGAAGTAGGGAGTTTACAGATTAACATTATAAAGTGGATGATTGAGACTAAATCTGACAGTTCCTGCAAAAGGACGAGGTGTAATTTGGATAAATCTGTGCTCTCTCTCAGGCCAATACCTCCTTCCGCAACTACAGGGCCAAGAATTGAACACATACCCCAAGGGGGATCCAACCATGAACTTGAACATCTTTGTGCTTTTGGTTTGACAAAAATATTGAAGATATTTTCCCACAGACAGAACAGACAAACTTTTCTCGTTCCACAGTTAAATGCCAATGATATTCAGATCCTGATGACTCTGCTGACTGTAGAAACTTGTTGTTTTGAGATCCCAGTCTCAATTATTCTCAATTAATATCCTATAAAATGAATTCACAAAACAAAGCTCAGTCAGTGCAAAATGAATAGTGAAGACAAACACTTCTCTTGGTATGTGTTTGATGTGTAAATGCTCCTCAATAAATCACCCCGCCCCCACCCAGGAAGAGGACACGTGCATGCTCCTTGCTGTACCTTGCCCCAAATAAAGATGGCGGCCATAACCCAGGAACTCTCACTGCCTGAGGCCCAAGCCATCTTCCCCTTTGCTGCAAATGTGGGACCAAGAGTTTCTAATTCAGACTAACGACCTGCCCAGAGTGTAACTAAACCCTCCCAGTCTACACTGATACATTTCATCCGGTTTCTGCTGCCACTCTCCCCTTTCCCCTTTCCACCTCCTGCACACACCATGGGTCATCACGGGTCCAGTGACCCTTCCTCAGAGCCGACGACAGCTGGAAAAATTAGAATCCCTTCAGGAAACAGGCCCTTTGGCCCAACAATTCCACACCCACCCTCCGAAGTTTATCCCACCCAGACCCATTCTCCTATTCTATTCCTCTCCATTTCCCCCGAACTAATACACATCCCCGAACACTACGGGAACCTTAGCTGGGCCAATTCACCGAACCTACAGACCTTTGGTCTACAGGAGATAGGGGTTAAAGAGTAAATAATAGGTGGGGACAGAGCCCAAAGAGAGACAGGAACATTTGGAAAGATAAGGGAATGGGAAGGTGGAAAGCTGTTAATGGAGGAGACAGGAGCCTTCCAGCATCTCAGTGGCGGTGGTGGAAATGGTGGCTGATGATCTACATTGCGCCTGCAAAAAAGACCCTGAGCTTCCAGTTGCCTGCTCTTTAACACACAAGACTGTTCCCTGTCCAACATCTCTGTCTCATGCTTACTGCAGTGTTCCAGTGAAGTTTGATGCAAGCTGGAAGAACACTTCAGAACATACCAAATGGCTTCCTATTTCAAGGACAGCAATTTCCCCTCACATGTGGTCAACACCCTCCAGTGTATCTCCTCCACTTCCCACATCACTGCCCTTGAACCCCACCCCTCCAAGTGCAACAAAGATGGATTCCCACCATCCTCACCTTCCACCCATATACAACACATCATCCTCTGCTCTTTCCACCATCAGATCCAACCACCTGAGATATATTTCCCTCCCCACCCCTTTCAGCATTCCACAGAGACCATACCTTCTGTGACTTCCACGTTAGATCCACACTCCCCACCAACCCACCCTCCACTCCAAGCACCTTCGCTTGCCACTGCAAGAGGTGGAAAATCTGTGCCCACACCTTCCCCTCACCTCCATCAAAGGCACCACTGGATCCTCCCACATCCAGCAGAGATTTCCCTGCCCACCCAAACACCTCACCTATTGTGTCCCTGTTCTCAGGACGCCAAATTGTGGAATATTTCATGGAACATTTCTGGGACACATGCACCAACCAACCCCACCGCCCTGTGGCCGACCACTTCGGCCACCCCCACACCCTCCGCCACCACGCTGTCAAGGACATGCAAGTCCTCCATCCCAAATCCGAGCCACCCGACACCTGGAGGAAGAACACCTCATCCTCCACCTTGGGACCCTTCAACCACACGGCATCAAGGTTTCCTCATCTCCCATCCCCCACCTTATCACAGATTCAACCCTCCAACTCAGCACTGGCCTCTTGAACAGTCCCACCTGCCCATCTTCCTTTCCAATTGTCCATTCCACCCTCTCACCACGACCCTCCATCTATAACCACCTGTTGCCACCCTAGCACCCTTCCCCCAACCCCAAACACCCCTCCCTATTTATTTCTCAGCCATATTCCACCACCCACATTTTTCATGAAATGTTGACATAGAACATAGAACATAGAACAATACAGCACAGAACAGGCCCTTCGGCCCACGATGTTGTGCCGAACTTCTATCCTAGATTAAGCACCCATCCATGTACCTATCCAAATGCCGCTTAAAGGTCGCCAATGAATCTGACTCTACCACTCCCACGGGCAGCGCATTCCATGCCCCCACCACTCTCTGGGTGAAGAACCCACCCCTGACATCTCCCCTATACCTTCCACCCTTCACCTTAAATTTATGTCCCCTTGTAACACTCTGTTGTACCCGGGGAAAAAGTTTCTGACTGTCTACTCTATCTATTCCTCTGATCATCTTATAAACCTCTATCAAGTCACCCCTCATCCTTCGCCGTTCCAACGAGAAAAGGCCGAGAACTCTCAACCTATCCTCGTACGACCTACTCTCCATTCCAGGCAACATCCTGGTAAATCTTCTCTGCACCCTCTCCAAAGCTTCCACATCTTTCCTAAAGTGAGGCGACCAGAACTGCACACAGTACTCCAAATGTGGCCTAACCAAAGTCCTGTACAGCTGCAACATCACCTCACGACTCTTGAATTCAATCCCTCAATGCCCAATATGTCAATTCTCCTGCTCCTTGGATGCTGCCTGACCTGCTGTGCTTTTCCAGCGCCACACTTTAACACAAACTGGAAGAACAACACCTCATCTCCCACTCGGGAACCCTGCAACCCTCTGGCTTCAACATCAAATTCAATAATTTTAGGTCCTGAATTCTCCCACGTCCTAGTGTCTTTGCCCCCTACCCCACATACCAGGCCTTGTTATTACGTAGCCTGCCATTACACATTACCTATGGCGAGCCACTAACAGTCTCCATAAACAGCTATTCACCCTCCACCCGTCAGATCGTTATCCACTCCTGTGTTCAACTGCTCTTATCTCTCTCTTTGGACTCTATCCCCACTTATCATTTACTCCTTAACCCCTACCTTCTGCATAAAAACAGACGTTTTTTTCTTAGTAACATCAGTTCCTGAGGAAGCATCACTGGATTAAAAATGCGAACTGATTTCTTTTCACAGATGCTGACAGATCTGCTGTGCCTTTCCAGTACCTTCTGGTTGTTGTGTGTGATTTACAGCATCTGAAGTTCATTTGGCTCTAATTTACCCGGAGTATCTAATTCAGGTCCAGCAGACTGAAAGTGTTTATCAACCTTCCCAGTTCACACTAACTCCATCTCTCTCCCAGTATCTGCTGTCTCTCCCACTCCTTCACATTCAGTCCCCCCTCACAGTGACACTGTGCCTGCAAAGCTGATGGTCATGTGTTGGCCTGCTGGACCCACCTCTCATTCACTCCCATTGGCTGGAGGATCATGCCAACTCTCCTATTGGTCTGAAGCTGTGTCAATCAGCCAGGCCCCATTGTGACCTGAGTGGTGGGATCCTCCCAGGTGCATCAGAGGCTGAGGGGTGACCTCATAGAGGTTTATAAAACCATGAGGGACATGGGTAGGATAAATAGACAAGGTCATTTCCCTGGGGTCGGGGAGTCCAGAATGAGAGGGCATATGTTTAAGATGAGAGGGGAAGAATTTAAAATGGATCTGAGGGGCAATTTCTTTCCCCACTGAGGTTGGTACGTGTATGGAATCTTCTGTCGGGAAGTGGAGGATGTCGGTACAATTTAAACATTTGGCATTTGGATGGGTATATGAATAGGAAGGGTGTAGAGTGATATGGGCCAAGTGTTGGCAAATGGGTATAGATTAGGTTGGCATATTGGTCAGCATGGACCAGTTTAACCAAAGGGTTTATTTTCATGCTGTATATCTCTACGGCTCTGCCCTGTGATGAGCTTCATCATTCACAGTGAATGGGTCAGTATCACAGAGCACAGGGACTGGAGGATATTCCACCCATTGGGGCTGTACTCTCTCCCTCTGGAGATGGTGCCAGTCAGTCCCAACTCACCTCCCATTTGGACATAGCCCTCCAAATCCTTCCTTAAAAATGTTACATTTCAAATTTGTTTTGACAATAACTACTGAAGCTGCATCCAGCTGTCGGTCAAACTGTTCCAGATGCTCAGAACTTACTGAGTAAAATAATCTTCACATTTTTCTTTGCATTATTTGCCAGTTACCTGAAAATAGTTACTAAAAATTATGACGTTAAAAATTTCTCACTCTGTCTCTCTGTAAATGAAATACCCTGAAAACAAATCAACTCCTGGTCGAAATCACTGCTTAACCTTCTCAGCTCCAAGGAGAATTGTCTGACCTTCTGCTAACTCTCCATAAAAGAGAAACCTATCTTAATTTTAATTTATTAGTGCTATAGAGATGTACAGCACAGAAACAGACCCTTCAGTCCAACTTGTCCATGCTGACCAGATATCCTAAATTAATCTCGTCCCATAATCCAGCACTTGGCCCTTAGCCTTAGAAACCTTTCCCAATCACATATCCAGTGAGATGCCTTTTCAATGTTGTAACTGTACCAGCCTCCATACTTTCTCTGGCAGCTCATTCCATACACGTGCCACGTTCAGCTTGAAACTTTGCCCCTAATATCCCTTTTCAATCTTTTCCCTCACGCCTGTGCTTTCTAGTTTTGGACTCACCTAAAAAGGAATAACACTCTGGCTGTTTACCCTATCCTTGCCCCTAACGATTTTAACAACCTCTATGGTCACCTCTCAGCATCCGATTCTCCAGTGAGAACAGCCTCAGTCTATTCAGCCTCCCCCTATAGCTATATCCCTCAACGCTGGCAACATCTTTGCATCTTTTCTGAATCCTTTCAAGTTTCACAATATCATTCCAATAGCGGGGAGACCAGGACTGAAAGCAGAATTCCAGAAGTGGCTGAATGAATGTCCTGTACAGCCGCAAAATGACGTCACAACTCCTGTACTCAATGCACAGACCAATAAAGGCAAGTACACCAAACACTTTCTTCACTACCCTGCCTATCTATGATCCACTTTCAAGGAACTATGAACCTGCACTCCAAGATCTCTTTGTTCAGCAACACTCCCCAGGACCTTCCCATTAAGTGTAGAAGTCCTGCCCTGATTTGCTTTTCCAAAATGCAGAACCTCACATTTATCTAAATTAAACTGCATCTGCCACTCCTCAGCCCATTTGATCGGAGTCTCATTGTACTCTCAGGTAACTTTGCTATCCATTGCACCTCCAATGTTGGCGTCTATTGTAAACCTACTAACCATAGCTCCTATATTCACATAGAAATCATTTATATAAATGGCAAAAAGCAGTGGACCCAGTACCCAGTCTGACAGCATATTGCTCATCACAGGCTTCCAGTCCAAAAAGCACCCTCCACTATGACACTGACTGCTCAACAAGGTTAGAGCTCACAGAATATAGGCAGAACTAACCATTTGGATACAGAACTGGCTCAAAGGCAGAAGACAGAGGGTGGTGATGGAGGGTTGCTTTTCAGACTGGAGGCCTGTGACTAGTGCAGTGTTACAAGGCTCACTGATGGATGCACAACCTTTCATCATTTATATCAATGACTTAGATGTGAACATCGGAGGTATAGTTAGTGAGATGACACCAAAACTGGAGGTGTAGTGGACAGTGAAAAAGATTACCTCAGAGTACAATGGGATCTTGATCAGATGGGTGAATGGGCTGAGGATTGGCATTTTGGTAAAGCAAATCTTAGCAGGACTTATACACTTAATGGTAAGGTCCTGAGGAGTGTTACTGAACAAAGAGTCCTTGGAGTGCAGGTAGATAGGATAGTGAAGGCGGCATTTGGTATGCTTTCCTTTATCGGACAAAGTATTGAGTACAGGAGTTGTGAGGTTATGTTGTGGCTGTACAGGTTAGGCCACTTTTTGAATGTTGCGTACAAATCTGGTCTCCCACCTATTGGAAGGATGTTGTGAAACTTGAAAGGGTTTAGAAAAGATCTACAAGAATGTTGCCAGGGTTGGAGGATTTGAGCTAGGCTGGGGGTTGAATAGAGGTTAAATAGATTGGGGCTGTTTTCCCCGCAGCGTCGGAGGCTGAGAGGTGATCTTATCGTTGTATATAAAAACCTGAGATGGATGGATTGGATAAATAGACAACGTCTTTTCCCTTGCGTGGGGGAATCCCAGCACTAGACGGCATAAGTTTATAGTACGAGGGGGAAGAATTTAAAGAGACTTGACAGGCAACGTTTTCACACAGAGGGTGGTACGTGTATGGAATGAGCTGCCAGAGGAAGTGGTGGAGGCCATTACGATTGCAACATTTAAAAGGCATCTTCATGTGTATATGAATAGGAAGGATATGGGCCGGGTGCTGACAGGTGGGACTAGATTACATTGGGATATCTGATCAGCGTGTTCTGGTTGGACCGATGGGTCTCTGTTTCTGTGCTGTCCATCTATAATTCTTTGACCTTCCAGCCAATTCCGTATCCAAACAGCTAGTTCCGCCAGAATTCTATGGTACTGAACCTGCTAACCAGTGTGTTATGTGAAACTTTGTGTCTTTCTCAAGTCAAGTTACTGATTTCAATGCACAAAGCCATGCTGACTCTCCCTAATCATTTTTGCCTTTCCAATGACTTGTAAATCCTGTCCCTGAGAATCCCCTCCAACAACTTCTCTGCCACTGACTTCAGGCTCACCTGTTTATAGTTCCCTGGCTTTTCCTTACCACCTTTCTCAAATAATGGCGCCAGTCTTCCAGCACCTCACTTGTGGTGTTTGATGATACAAATATCGCAGCGAGGGGCCCAGCAAAAGCTTCTCTAATTACCCACAAAGTTCTGGGATACACCTGATCAGATTCAAGGGATTTATCCACCTTCATACATTTTAAGTCATCCAGTACCTCCTCCTCTGTAATATGTACCCTTGCCAATTATCACTATTTATTTCTCCAACTTCTCTAACTTCCATATCCCCTTTCAGTAAAATCTGACATGAAAGAATTACAGAATCTCTCCCACCTCCTGCTGTTCCATAGACAGTCTTGTTGATCTTTGAGGTTCGCTATTCTCTGTCGAGTTATTCTTTTGTCTTTAATGTATTTGTAGAATCTCTTTGGATTCTCCTTAAACCTATTTCCCAACGCTACCTCATGTCCCCTTTTCTGCCTCCTGGTTTCCCACGAGTATACTCCTACTGCCCTTATAGTCCCCTAGGGACTCACTCAAACCCAGTGTTCTGTACCTGCCATATCCTTTCTTCATTTTCTTGACCAGAGCCTCAATTTCTCAGGTCATGCAGCATTCTCGATGCCTCCCAGCCTTGGCCTTAACAGGAACATACTATCTGCGTACTCTCATTGTCACAGGCCTATGGAGGCAATGGCAGATGAGGACAGAGAAACAATCATTATCAGTAAAGAGGTAATGTTGGGAAAGCTAACAACTCATCCTTATCTCTGTAATTCCTCTCTAGCCTCAGAACTACCACTATCTCTGGTATCAAACACATCTCAATCTATGCAACCTCCTCCAATCTCTAAACTCCTCCAGTCTCAACACCCTCCCTATCTCTAATCTTGTCCACCCTCACAAATCTCTGTGATGTGCCTTTCTTTCATTCCAACCTTCAGGATAACCCATTTTTATTTCAGATTCCTGAACCCTGAGCACCATAATGTCCCGCTTAACCTCTGTCACATTTTCCTCCAAAAAAAACATTAATCAATCACGTATTCTAATATCACCTTCTCTGACCTGGTTTCTATTGTGGCTTGTCATATTCCTATATTATGCATCTGTGGTCTACATGACAGAAAAATGTGTTGTGGTCCATCGGGTTTATGCTGTAAAGAAATCTCCCAGCTAACTATTTTAATCTCATTTTCCAGCACTGAGCCAATAGACCTGTCAGCCTTGGCATTGCAAGTGTGTTCCTAAATATATCTGAAATGCCATCGGGATTTCTGTCTCTCACTCACTTCCAGACAGTGAACTTTAGTGCAACTGTTGCTCTATGCTATCACCCACAGGAACACAGAGCAGCTGGGTCTGTGCGTATCAGAGATCGCCCACACATTGGGAAGGATGGCAGGGTCCCTGAGAGGGGGCACAGGAGATTTACTAGGATGGTTCAAGGAATGAGGGATTTTAGTTGCAGAATTTGTGGGGATTTTTTAATATTAATTACTCATGTGACATGTGTGTTGCTAGTACACATCAAGAATAACCATCCACAATTAATGGACTCTCCTTTTCAACCTATCCCCTTGCCTGCGCTGTGGTAACCTTCAGGTTAACCACCACCGACATCTCTCTCTAATGAGAGAGTAGTCCTATGGTCAGGGAGGACAATGCTGACTTGATCTTTCACACAGTGATGCCACTGTCCCTCGGGGGTGGGGAGAGAGAATGCTGAAGGTGGTGGATGGGAAAACACTCAGGTACAGTGCTTTATCATGGAGGATGTTAAATTTCTTGAATATTGTTGGTGGGGGGGGGGGGGGGGTTGCACTGATGCTGGCAAGTTGAGAATGTTCCAACAGAATCCTGATGTGTACCTTATAGATTGCAAACAGACATTGTGGAATCAGGGGTTTGGAAAAACTCAGAGTATTCTCCTTCTAGCAAAGGAAATTGTGGGGAGCTGTGACAAAGCGGTTTACAAAAGTTACATATTATAATAATAAACCTTACACCCGTCAGCTCATTATACAAGGATTACAGGACACATGTTGAAGATTTGGGAAGATCTATTGAGAGGATGGTTTGATTCAAAGGAGAACTTCAATGCAGCAAATGGAATTGATCTGGAACACAATACTCTCACACAATATGAATATCCAGGTCATGATGTATTGAGTAATTCTGTCAGAGTTTGGCGTTAAAATGACAGATTCCCATTTGAATGTACACCTGTAATACAAGTTTATAAAATCCGTCACTGTCAGTTCAAGCTTGAAACTCATACAATCCCCTCCTCCTGGCCCAGGATGATTAGATTAGATTACTTACAGTGTGGAAACATGCCCTTCGGCCCAACAAGTCCACACTGACGCGCAACCCACCCATTCCCCTACATTTACCCCTTACCTAACACTGTGGGCAATTTAGCATGGCCAATTCACCTGACCTGCACATCTTTGGACTGTGGGAGGAAACTGGAGCACCCGGAGGAAACCCACGCAGACATGGGGAGAATGTGCAAACTCCACACAGTCAGTCGACTGAGGCGGGAATTGTACCTGAGTCTCTGGCGCTGTGAGGCAGCAGTGCCACCGTGCCATCTTGACTGTACACATTACACCTGGTGGAGGTCAGCAGGCAATTCAGGGGCAAATCTGTGTGGGTTTCTATGAGTTTCCACCTTGGGACTTCATGTGACTGAACATGGGACAGAATGATCCAAGATTCAGTCAGATATGGAGAGCAGGATTTGCTTCCTTTTCTTTCTTCTGTGCTGTCGCTGTGCCTCATCAATAAGACATGGGGTGTGAAAGGCTCATGAAGCTCAATGGGCAAGTTGTCTCCATTCTGACCAATGGGCAACAAGCTCCTCCCAGTCATTAAACAGAGTATCCCTGAAAAGATAGCAACTGAGCATGCTTCCCACTGCCCAGTGCTACAAGTAAATGTTTCGAATAATGAGGGGGGATGTCTCCTAGAAAAAGCATAACAGGAAAGTTCCAAGAGGATTCTAAACAGTTTACAGAGAGATATTCACAGGAAAAGTGGGCAACAAGTTGGCAAATGGAGTATAACTTGGGATAAACTGTAGAAAGCTGCACCAGAAAGGGACGGGGGGGGGGGGGGGGGGCATGAGCAGGAAACACAAAGCTAGCACACAGTTACAAGAGGGAATCAGGAAAGGGAATGGAATGCTGTCCCTTATTTCAAGGAGTTTGCAAGATCAGAGTTTGGAATATATACCTTAGGGCAACTGAACAAATGGCGAGTGAGACCACAACTGGAGTAACGTGATCAGAATTGCTCGCTTTAGTTAACGAAATAGAGTAGTTTATTGGAGGCATTTCAGAGAAGATCCCTTGGGATGATCCCTGTTTTGAAGGGATTATCCTGTAAGCAAAGGCTGAACAAGTTGGGAATCTACTCATTGGACTTTGGAAGAATGAGAGGAGATCTCTTTGAAATATACAGGATTCTGTCGGGGTTTGACAGGGTAAATATGGAGAGGATGTGTCCCATCACGGGTGAGTCTTGAACCAGATTCTGGGTCAGTCGTGGAATCAAGGATTCTGTTTCAGATTTGTCAAGTTAAAGGCAACACCGACAGGTTAGGGTTTCAGTAGCAATGGAGCTGGGTTGAGAAGGAGACAAGCAACATTTTAGAGATTGGAATTCCTGGGGTTTGTGATTGTGATCAGGATCAGGAGGTCACCTTGGGGTCAGATATGAGAGCAATATTGTGAAGAATGTAGCTCTGCCTCAGACACTTCCCAGTGAGAGGGAGGGACACAGCAGTGAGGAAAATGTATTTGGAATAACAAATGAAGGCAATGGGTTTAACAATTGCAGTGTTTCATTGGAGTGAATTGCAGCTCATCAAAGCGTGGTAAGCAGTTTGATAACTGAGTTACAGTGGAGTAATGGAAATGGATGATGGTGAGGGAGAGCTGGACATTGTCAGTGTACATGTCAAAAACCTAACACAGTGCTTTTGGGTGATATTACCTCCTGGCAGTATGCAGGTGAGAAACAGGAGGGAGCAAGGATAGATCCTTGAGGGACACAAACTACAAGGAATTCAGAAAGAAAAGGGAGTGTGGAGATGGAGCAGGACTTTCCAATGGCGGCGAGGTCAAATATTAGTTTTTGGCAGTATGAGAGAGGACATAACCAGAAAAGACAGATAGATCATGGAACAATATATGTGAATTGGCAAAGGGGGGGGGGGGGGGAGGGTGGTGCAGTGACAAGCAGGAGGATGAGAGAGAGATTTGGAATGTCCATGATTTAGCTACACTAGGGTAAATGGTCAAGATGACCTCTAATAAGGCTTGACAAGGGACTCTAGGAAATGCAAGTTTAGGACTAAAATGAGGAGCACTCTTGTGAGGCAGTTTGGCTCGGTGGGTGAGTGGAGAGGCAGGAAAGAAACAGAGGCAGCTGATCGGATTATCTCAATGTTATTAACAGAGAAACTCCATGTGCTCCTCACTCTTGTTGTTGGAGGGGAGGATGGAGGAGACAGGATAATAGATATTGTTTTTGAATTAAAAAAAAACAAAACCTGTGATAGTGATTCTAAAACTAAGTGAACAAACCTGTTGTATTTATCATTTATCAAGAATATTAAAATATACAACTGAAGTTCAGGTTTGAATGCCAAATTGGGAGAGGGTGGCTCTGAAATCAAGAAAAGGATAACTGGAATGAAGAATCTACTGTTTGGCATGGAAACATTGGGGATGTTTTTTCTGCCATTGACAATGTCCTTGAGGGAAAGAAACCCGACCGTGGGCCATCAAATCACTCATTGCATTAATCACTGCACAGTCTCAACAAAGGACGGCACAGTGGCACAGTGGTTAGCATTGCTGCCTTATAGTGCCAGAGACCCGGGTTCAATTCCTGCCTCAGGCGACTGACTGTGTGGAGTTTGCACATTCTCCCCGTGTCTGCGTGGGTTTCCTCCGGTTTCCTCCCACAGTCCAGAAATATGTAGGTTAGGTGAATTGGCCATGCTAACTTGTCTGTAGGGTTAGGTGAAGGGGTAAATGTAGGCGAATGGGTCTGGGTGGGTTGCGCTTCGGCGGGTCGGTGTGGACTTGTTGGGCCGAAGGGCCTGTTTCAACACTGTAAGCAATCTCATCTAAAAGGAATGAAACTGGATCGACCACATTACATCTACCAATGAACTAGCAAGTACAAACACAAAATCAACCCTCTTGACCCTGCAACTTCCGCCTCCCTGTGGGCCAACAATGGCAGCAGAACTGGACTCCAGCCCAATCTGAAATCTCATGGCCTCAAATTCCCCCACACAACCATTAACATCAAGCCAGGGGAATCAACCCTGGTTCAATAGTGAATGCAGGAGGGCATGCCAGCAGTACCAGGCATACCTAAAAATGAGGGGCCAACCTGGTGCAGCTACCAAACCTGCATGCCAACCAGCACAAGCAACACCAAATAGAACTAAGTGATCCCATAAACAATGGATTAGTTCTGCCACACCGAGTCAGGAATGATGATGGACAATTACAGCATCACAGATATCCCCACCCTTACTGATGGAGGGGGTCTCACACATCCATGCAACAGATAAGAGGACAGCATTTGCAGCAATTTTCAGCCAGCAGTGCCAAGTGGATGAGCCTTCTCCATTGGTCCCTGACATCACAGACATGCATCGACTTAGTTTAAAACTCATTTCAAATCAGATCAAGAAATGGATAAGTAGTGTAAAGGCTAGGGGCCCTGCCAATATTCTGGCAACAGTACTGATAGCTGCGCTTCAGAACTTGCTGCCCACCAAGTACTGCTCCAGCACTGGCACCTACCGACTTTGTGGAACATTGCTCAGGATGTTCCAACACAAAAACACAGGGCTGATCCAACTCAGGCAATTCCCCTCCCTCAGTCCACACTCGCTCAGCAGTGAAGTGATGGAAGGTGTCATCAACAGTGCTGTCAAGCAACTGCTCAGCAATAACCTGCTCAGCGATGCCCAGTTTGGGTTCTGCCAGGGCCACTCAGTTCCTGAGCTAGTTACAGACTTGATTCACAAACTGACAAACAGCTGAATGAGGTGAGGATGACAGGCCAGACCCCCTCCAAGACCACTATTTCGACTTCAGTGATATCACCTGACCTCACCACAGTCTCAGCTCATTTGCTGAAACTCTCAGTCATTCCTTTTGTTGACTCTAGATTTCATTGTCTAAACCCACTCCTGGCCGGCATCCCACATTCACCCTCCCGAGAATCTCAAGAATATTGAAAACTCTACTGCCGAAGTGCTCACTTGTACCAAAACTTGCTGATCAATCAAAAAACTCCCATTTATAAGCAACAACAAGTTACTTTCGCACCTTTGAATTAATTCCTGACTGTCATCATTCCTATCTCCCTGCACCACACACCCTTTCATATCTCAATAATATCTCATTTTAGTTCAGACTCTCAATGATGTGTTTATTTTTGAGTTCACCTGTGTTACTGTTTCTATAGACTCCAAGGGAACATGGTCTGGAATCCCCACTCTAACCCTCTAGGATCTACTTTCTTCCTTTAAGGCATTCTTGAAAAACTGCTTATTTGGCAATGGTTGTGGTCACTGGACACAATATTCTCCATCTGTAGTCTTATGTCAAAAGTTCTCAATAATATTTTTGTGAAATTAAAACCATGATGATTTGTACAGATATCTTCTACTGTTCAATATCACTGAGTGAATAATCTGTAATGTTTCTACCCAACCACCTTCACCATACAAACTGCAGCAGTACAAGGCAGTCAAACATCACCCTCTCCACAGGCAACAAGACTTTGGCCTTGATCACTGGTTTCTGTGGAAGGAGAAATACAGAGTTGATGTTTCAGGGAGTGCAATATGAATCACAGGGAATGGAAATGGGGCAGAATTTGACTGTCAGAAATTGAAGGAAAATGCACTCGCTTATTGGAAAAAAGAATTCTTGACTGTCAAAGATATTGTGGAAAAAATAATCTGATAATGGAACAGCACAAGGTCAGGAGCCGGGCAGCAGTGGACAATTCATTTACATTCCTGAAGAAGGGCTTATGCCCAAAACGTCGATTCTCCTGCTCCTCGGATGCTGCCTGGCCTGCTGTGTTTTTCCAGCTCTACATTTTTCAATTCATTTACAAAACAGCTGTGAAAGTAATAGTAAAATACTATACAGACCAAAAATATACCCATGAGATACTGAGGAAGCTAGATAATGAACAAGTGGACATCATAGAACCCAGAGGTTAACCAGAGCAGAGTTCACTTTTATGATCTCACAGACAAAGATGTCTAGCACAGAAACAGACTTCTTCGGTCCAACCTATGGCAACCAGATATCCTAACCAAATCCATTTAAATTAAATCCTATCTGCCACTCCTCAGCCCATTGGCCCATCTGATCAATATCCCACTGTACTCTGGGATAACCTTCTCATTGTCCACAATACCTCCAATTTTGGTGTCACCTGCAAACTTACTAACTATACGGCCTCTATTCACATCTAAATCATATCAATGAATGACGAAACAAATCCAGAAAAAAAGTACATTTCTTTGGGTTTGAATGTGCTCTGTGTAAATCCTGCCCTATGACTCTTTTTACCAGGGAAGGCTGCACAAACATCCCTCTGACCTTTGCCCCCTACAAAGCTGGCGGCCGCTCACGTGCCCAGTGAATTGTTGCCCCGAATAAAGATGGCGGCGCTCACTCGGGCCGATTACTCAACGAGGCATTTTCCCGTTTGCTTCAAAAATGAGACTGTAAGTTTCAAATTTGTATTTTCGTATGTGTACCAAATGATTGTAAAAGCTCTCAGACCATACCAACACCATTTCCCTCCCACTTCCTGCTGTTTAATTCTTTCCTTACGGACAGCTCTCCGCATATACATCCCCGATCACGTGGTATAGTCAAGTCCCGCCCCTCATTCACTGATTGACTGGAGGACCAACTGCCCCACCAGGTCCTCCAGCTCTACCCCTGCCTTTCCATTGGTCCACCACTGACTTCATTAACACGGGATAAAAACAATGACTGCAGATGCTGGAAACCAGATTCTGGATGAGTGGTGCTGGAAGAGCACAGCAGTTCAGGCAACATCCAAGGAGCAGCGAAATCGACGTTTCGGGCAAAAGCCCGAATAAAGGCAGTGAGCCTGAAGCGTGGAGAGATAAGCTAGAGGGAGGTGGGGGTGGGGAGAAAGTAGCATCGAGTACAATGGGTGAGTGGAGGAGGGGATGAAGGTGATAGGTCAGGGAGGAGAGGGTGGAGTGGATAGGTGGAAAAGGAGATAGGCAGGTAGGACAAGTCATGGGGACAGTGCTGAGCTGGAAGTTTGGAACTAGGGTGAGGTGGGGGAAAGGGAAATGAGGAAACTGTTGAAGTCCACATTGATGCCCTGGGGTTGAAGTGTTCCGAGGTGGAAGGTGAGGCGTTCTTCCTCCAGGCGTCGAATGGTGAGGGAGTGGGTTTGAAGGAGGCCCAGGACCTCCATGTCCTCGGCAGAGTGGTAGGGGGAGTTGAAATGTTGGGCCACGGGGCGGTGTGGTTGATTGGTGCGGGTGTCCCAGAGATATTCCCTAAAGTGCTCTGCTAGGAGGCGCCCAGTCTCTCCAATGTAGAGGAGACCGCATCGGGAGCAACGGATCCAATAAATGATATTAGTGGATGTGCAAGTAAAGCTTTGGATGTGGAAGGCTCCTTTAGAGCCTTGGATAGAGGTGAGGGAGTTGGTGTGTGCGCAGGTTTTACAGTTCCTGCAGTGGCAGGGGAAAGTCCAGGATGGGAGGGTGGGTTGTAGGAGGGCGTGGACCTGACCAGGTAGTCACGGAGGGAATGGTCTTTGCAGAAGGCGGAAAGGGGTGGGGAGGGGAATATATCCTGGTGGTGGGGTCTGTTTGGAGGTGGCGGAAATGTCGGTGGATGATTTGGTTTATCCGAAGGTTGGTAGGGTGGAAGGTGAGCACCAGGGGCATTCTGTCATTGTTACGGTTGGAGGGGTGGGGTCTGAGGGCGGAGGTGCGGGATGTGGACAAGATGCATTGGAGGGCATCTTTTACCATGTGGGAAGGGAAATTGCGGTCTCTGAAGAAGGAGGCCATCTGGTGTGTTCTGTGGTGGAACCGGTCCTCCTGGGATCAGATACGGCGGAAGCAGAGGAATTAGGAATATGGGATGGCATTTATGCAAGAGGTAGGGTGGGAAGAAGTATAATTCAGGTAGCTGTGGGAGTCGGATGGTTTGGAAAAAATGTCAGTGTCGAGTCGGTAGTCATTAATGGAGATGGAGAGGTCCAGGAAGGGGAGGGAGGTGTGAGAGGTGGTCCAAGTAAATTTAAGGTCAGGGTGGAATGTGTTGGTGAAGTTGATGAATTGCTCAACCTCCTGCAATCCAGGCCCGATTGTTGGCTGGAGCATACGCACTGCTTCATGACTTTTGTTGCTGTTTATCAGTTACAAGAGTGAGGGACAAAGTTAAAAATCACACAACCACCTGATGAAGAAGCAGCAAAGCTCGTATAACATGGTGTTCTGTGAATTTGAATTTTGTCCATCCTAATCCAACACCAGCACCTCCAAGGTAAAAACAATGACTGCAGATGCTAGAAACTAGATTCTGGATTAGTGGTGATGGAAGAGCACAGCAGTTCAGGCAGCATCCGAGGAGCAGTAAAATCGACGTTTCAAGCAAAAGACCTTCATCAGGAATAAAGGCAGAGACCCTGAAGCGTGGAGAGATAAGTGAGAGGAGGGTGGGGGTGGGGAGAAAGTAGCATAGAGTACAATAGTTGAGTGGGGGAGGGGATGAAGGTGATGGGGCGGGGGGAGGGTGGAGTGGATAGGTGGAAAAGAAGATAGGCAGGTCGGACAAGTCAAGGGGACACTGCTGAGCTGGAAGTTTGTAACTATGGTGAGGTGTGGGAAGGGGAAATATGGAAACTGTTGAAGTCCACATTTCAACCCCAGGGCAACAATGTGGACTTCAACAGTTTCCTCATTTCCCCATTCCCCCACCTCACCCTAGTTCCAAAATTCTGGCTCAGCACTGTCCCCTTGACTTGTCCTACCTGCCTATCTTCTTTTCCTCCTATCCACTCCACCCTCCTCCCTGAACTATTAAATTCATCCCCTCCCCCACTCACCTATTGTACTCTATGCTACTTGCTCCCCACCTTCTTCTAGCTTATCTCTCCACACTTCAGGCTCTCTGCCTTTATTCCTGATGGACGGCTTTTGCCCGAAACGTCAATTTTACTGCTCCTCAGATGCTGCCTGAACTACTGTGCTCTTCCAGCACCACTAATCCAGAACCAGCACTTCCAAGTCGAGTGAGGGAGGAATGCATAACATAACAAAAGAACTAGGAACAGGAGAAGGCCGTCCTGCCCTTTGACCCTGCTCTGCCATTCAATATGACCATGGCTGATCATTTTGTGGATGCAGAACCATTTACCCACATGCTCACCGTATCCCTTAATTAATTATTTCTTTTTTAAAAAACCTACCTTAGCTTTATAAACGTTTACTGAACTAGCATCAACTACTTCCCTGGGCAATGAATTCCGTAGAGGTCAAGAAGTTCCTTCTCAATTCAGTCTTAAATTTGCTGCCTCTAATCTTGAGATGATCCCTCTTGTCCTGGCTTCACCTGCCAGTGGCAACATCCTCTCTACTTCTATTTTATCCATTCCATTCATTATTTTATATTTTTCCATTCTTCTGAATTCCAATGAATATATTACCAATCTACTGTTAAGCCAAACCCCTCAACTCCGGAAACAACCTAATTAACCTCCTCCTTATCGATGGGGCGGGGCAAATATAATGCGATTCAGCAAGAATTAGGATGCATAGAATGGGGTCGCAAAATGCAGGGGATGCAGACAATTGAAATGTGGAGCTGGTTTAGTGAACAGATATTACATGTCCTTGACAGGTATGTCCCTGTCAGGCAGGAAGGAAGTGATAAGGTAAGGGAACCATGGTTTCCTGCGGAAATTGCATCTCTTGTTCAGAAGAAGAAGGAGGCTTATGTGTTGATGAGGCAAGATGGTACAGATGAGGCAATGGAGAGTTACATATCAGATAGGAAGGAATTAAAGAGAGAGTTAAGAGCAAAGAGAGGACACGAGCAGTCTTTAGTGAATAGAATAAAGGAGAACCCTAAAGCTTTCTATAGGTATGTGAGAAACAAAAGCATAGGGGAGGAATATGGCCAGTCAAAGACAGAAGTGGGAAGTTCAGTGTGGACCCTGTGGAGATCGGTGAGGTGCTAAATGAACATTTCTCATCAGTTTTCACTCAGGAAAAGGAGAATATTGTAGAGGAGAAGAATGAGGTGCAACATATTAGACTAGAAAGGATTGAGGTTAGTTACGATCAGGTGTTATCAATTCCATAAAGTAGACAAGTCCCCTGGGCTGGATGGGATTTATCTGAGGATTCTCTGGGAAGCTAGGGAGGAGATAACAGAGACTTTGGCTTTGATATTTGAGTCGTCATTCTCTACAGGTTTGGTTCTAGAGGACTGAAGGATTGCAAATATTGTGCCCTTGATCAAGAAGGGCAATGGAGATGACCCAGGTAATTATAGACCAGTGAGCCTTACTTCTGTTGTAGGAAAGGTTTTGGAAAGGATGATAAGAGATAAGATTTATAATCAAGGAGCAAACAACAATTTGATTTCAGATAGTCAACATGGTTTCGTCAAGGGCAGGTCATGTCTCACAAACCTCTGAGTTTTTTGAGAAGGTGACCAAGCATGTAGATGAGGGTAGGGCAGTTGACATGATATACATGGACTTCAGTAAAGCCTTTGATAAGGTTCCACATGGTAGGCTGTTGGAGAAAATGCAAAGACATAAAACGGAGAGTGATATAGGAGTTTGGATTCGAAACTGGCTTTCCGAAAGAAGGCAGCGAGTGGTGGCTGATGGAAAATATTCAGCCTGGACTCAGGTTAGTAGTGGTGTGCCACAAGGATCTGTTTTGTCACCACTGCTGTTTGTCATTTTTATAAATGACGTATATGCAGGAATAGGTGACTGGATCAGTAAACTTGCAAACGACACTAAAGTCCGAGGAGTGGACAGTGTGGAAGAATGTTACAGATTGCAGGTGGACTTGGATAAACTGCAGAATTATGCTGAGGTGTGGCAAATGGAGTTAAATGCAGCTAAATGTGAGGTGATGCCGTTGAGAAGAATAACAGGAAGGCAGAGTACTGGGTTAATGGAAAGATTCTTGGTAGTGTGGGTGTGCAGAGGGATGGTGGAGTCCATGTACATAGATGCCTGAAAGTTCCCACCCAGGTGGATAGTACTGTTATGGCAGTATACGGTGTGTTAGGTTTCATTCATAGAGGGA
The DNA here is from genome assembly GCF_047496795.1 of Chiloscyllium punctatum. Lineage (NCBI taxonomy): Eukaryota > Metazoa > Chordata > Chondrichthyes > Orectolobiformes > Hemiscylliidae > Chiloscyllium > Chiloscyllium punctatum. Next base: position 8,309,990 of record NC_092755.1, read on the forward strand.
TTGAGTTCCGGAGCTGCAATATCATGCTGCAACTGAACAAAATGCTGGTGCGGCCATACTTGGAATATTGTGTGCAGTTCTGGTGCCCATAATACGGGAAGGATGTGGAAGCATTTGAAAAAGTGCAGAGGAGATTTACCAGGATGTTGCCTGGTCTGGATGGAAGGTCTTATGAGGAAAGGTTGAGAGACTTGAACCTGTTCTCATTGGCAAGAAGCGACTAAGAGGGGATTTGATAGAGACAGACAAGATGGTCAGAGGATTAGACAGGGTAGACAGTGAAAGTCTTTTTCCTAGGATGATGACGCTAGCATGTAAGGGGGGTACAACTACAAATTGAGGGGTGATAGATTTAAACAGATGTCAGAGGCAGGGTCTTTACTCAGAGAGTGGTTAGGGTATGGAATGCACTACCTGCTAATGTGGCTAACTCAGCCACATTAGGGAAATTTAAACAATCCTTTACTTAAGCACATGGGTGATTTTGGGATAGTGTAGGGGGACGAGCTGAGAATAATTCACAGGTCGGCACAACATCAAGGACCGAAGGGCCTGTTCTGCACTGTATTGTTCTATGACTATAGTGCTACAAGAGATTTCTGCTGTCTTAAACAGAGTGATGGATCTTGTATTGTGGGCTTACAAAATGTCAGCGATCTCTGCCAACAATGTACGAGGTAGAGTCAGGGCAATAATATGATGCTGCAACAGGAGCGGAATAGGTAACTCCATACAAAACCCTACACCTTCTCACCTATTTTCACCTCCAAATCTGAGGAAATTCTACAAAAGCACCTCCATATCCCACCACTTCACTTTGCCCCACAATCGTGGTATCTGGCTGTGCACAAGGAGGAGTGCAACAGTGCAATGGGGGCCTGAAACACTTGGTAAAGACTGAAATCTTCTGAGCATTGAGAGCCCCACCACATTGTATTTATTTTCTATATTTTTTCCTCTGTTCCTGACTTCCCTTGTTTTTCCTAATGAACCTGTTCAAAATAGTTATTACACACACCTGCACTAGCTGTGAATTGAACTCAAGCCTCTCGATCCAAGATTCGGGATATTTTCACTACATCACAAGACATCGACTCTAAATTTCCTTGTCCCTTATTGTTTTTTGTGCTGAGCCTGCTGAGTCACGCCTGAATCAACTCTGCAATTGGGAGGAAGGGGCAGAACTGATGACCGAGCAGCGGCCGGTCCTCCAACCAAAAGTGAGTGAGGATCGGGGCCAAAGCATTCTCGGGGAGTAAACGCTTGAAGATTGGTCAGAAAGCAAACTGTTTTGCAGGATTGATAATTCTCATTAACATAGTGGAGCATTAAACCTCTCTCAAAAATCTATGTGAAATTTTAAAAAATAGTTGAGATGCAAATCTGATAACGTACATATTTCCAAACGATTTGCACAATTCGAGAAAGAAACCTCTTTTCAAACTCCCAGAACAATTGGTAATTTACATACCTGGCCGGTATGGTTAAATTTACATGCTAGATAGCGCCATGACTATAACTCGACAGAGCAATTGTTAATGACGAATATTTCGCCCATGATTCTGTGCGGGTATGAATATTCTCTGTAAACTCATTGATAACTTCAGACGCACGCGTAGTTTGCTTTCTATGTGGATCATGCGCAGTGTCACATTGACCAGGACAGAAAGACGTGGAGCTACTTTCTCCGGCAGCGGTTGCGATCGGCTTCAAAGAGCGGCGCTCAGAGCCGGTGTGTGGGAGCCTCGCTGGGAGAAAGGAGCGGAGAGAATTCACAAGTCCCAAGTAAAGGTTAAAACCCCGAAAAAGACCCTCCAGGCCCGGGTCAGGAGGTGGCGGTCTCTGATCAGGGAAACGGCCCAGGATCACGGCCGTCATTTGTTTGAGGGAAGAAGGAGCACGGGCCTGAGGGCCGCCATCTTGAGAAGGTCAAGTTGGAGGAGGGCGGGGCTATCGGGGTCTGTGGAACAATCAGAGGAAAGGGAAGACCCATTGTTATTGATTAATTCCACGAACACAGCTTCACTGGGCGATCCTGCAGGAATATCCTCTCTCAGTCCTGCTGGGATGTTTTACCCCATCAGAACCAGCAGCTCTCCTCCCCTCTCAGCTCCCCTTCTGTCCTTCCTGCAGCATCTGTCCCCTGGAACATTGAGCTGCCTATCCTGTCCCTCCCTCAGCTGTTGTTTCTGTAATACCTGTGATATCCCAGGCCCATCTTAGATTACTTCACTAAAGACAGGAATGCACTCTATGGATATTTCTTAACATCAGCAATTATTTAATACTCACTTATGGGTTTTTAATCTAATCTTTTTTGAAACATTTAATTCACATCCCAACATTTGCAATGGTGGGATTTGAACCTGTGTCCAGAGAACATTTGCTGAGTTTCTGGATGAATTGTCTCACAATAATGCCATTAGGCCGTCATTCCGCCTGCTCACAGGTTGCGCATTCCACTGCAACATGAATCAAAACCCTTTCTTCCTGCACAATTGTTTGATCCTGCAGTCTGGTGATATGACTCAGTATCTCTCCATGTGGTATCCCTCACTGTGTGGGTCTAATTGCTGCTTCTGTCAGCGCCTCTCACTCTTGCAGCTGCTCCAGATCCTGAGCCAACAGAATTCTCCACTCCAGAGAGATGAGGCAGCACAGGCCAGGATTGGAGACTGGGATTTTCCAGATCTCTGTGGGGCTCAATGCCATTCTACATGTGTAACCCTCACAGCATCAGTCTAATTTCCTATTCTGCCTATTTCTGTGTCTTCTACAGGTACTCAGGGAGTTCAGGACTCAATAGACTTGCCAACTGCTGGTTGGGAAGATGGTTGGTTTGCCAAAGCTGAGGGAGGTCGGTAGCCTTCAATAAATCCTGCCGCCAGGTATGGGCGGCACGGTGGCAGAGTGGTTAGCACTGCTGCCTCACAGCGCCTGAGACCCGGGTTCAATTCCCGCCTCAGGCGACTGACTGTGTGGAGTTTGCACGTTCTCCCCGTGTCTGCGTGGGTTTCCTCCGGGTGCTCCGGTTTCCTCCCACAGTCCAAAGATGTGCAGGTCAGGTGAATTGGCTATGCTAAATTGCCCGTAGTGTTAGGTAAGGGGTAGATGTAGATGTAGGGGTATGGGTGGGTTACGCTTCGGCGGGGCGGTGTGGACTTGTTGGGCCGAAGGGCCTGTTTCCACTACTGTAAGTATGTAATCTAATCTAAAAGGTAAGATCATTCCAGTGCACAGAGCAGAGAGCAATGAGAGGACTCCAAACATCAGCTAATAAGACATGACATAAATATAGTACTGGAGGGTGAGTACAGTCCAGACCCACACCAGGCTCCGTCACCACCTTTACTTTAAGTTTGGTTTTGTACTGAGACACCATCAAGAGTTCCCAGTTTTCAATCCAGGCATGTGCTCTCTTGGTGAGCATCAGGACAACAGAGGGGAAAGCAGGCCTCCCACGAGATGGTGGTAATGCTTCTGGGGATCTTCCTGTTCCCTATTCCCTCTCCAACACTGTATCTATGGCTTGTCTTGTGGACCAGTGTCTTCAATCATTCCAGCTCCTATAACAGTTCCTATATCTGTCTTCTCGTCCCCCTCACCAATTATTTCATATATTTGAAATCTCCAGTCCAGATGACCATCCGTATTGCTGTAACTTGCTTCAGTCTCTACAACATGCCTTGTCTCGATAGTCTCCTCCTCCAACAACTGGAGATATAGGGTCTGTTTCTGTGCTGCATGACTCTTCGGCTGAGGTTTCCAAAATGGAATGAGTCACATTTGCCTGTGTTTGGTCCATGTCCCTTGGATCTTCTACTCTCCATGTACCTGCCCAAGTATCTTTTCCATGTTGTAATTGTACTTGTTTTTACCATTTCCTCTGGCAGCTCATTCCATCTATGCACCATCCTCTGTGGATAATGTTGCCCCTCAGCTCCCTCTTTAAATACTTGCTCTGTCACCTCACGTTTATGCCTCTAGCTTTGGACTCACCTACCCTTGCCAATTCACCTTACTTAGGCCCTACATGGTTTAATAAACCTTTATAAAGTCACCCCATGGCCTCCTCTGCCCAGGAGAAATATGGATGACAATGTTACAAATATCTCCAACTCATGTACTCAATGCTCTGACCAATGAAGACAAGTGTGCCAAATGCTGATTTCCACACCTCTCTGTCCACCTGTGATGGCACATCCAACTAACCATCTTACTGCACCCCTTGGTCTCTCCCTGTTTGACAACACAGTCCAGGGCCCGACCATTAACTGTATTAGTCCTCCCTGGTTTGACTGAACTAAATCCAGCACCTGAATTAAATTCCATCTTTCATTCCTTGGCCCACTAGCCCAGTTGATTACCATCCCCTTCGATAACTATATTCCCTGCCCAATCTTCCACTAATCTTGGTATCCGCAAACATACTAACAGAGACTGCTATATTTTCACTCAGATTGTTTATGTAAATGGTGCACCAATCCTGAAAGGAGGCCTCCAGTCTGAACAACAACCTTCTCTCACCTCCCTCTGTCTCCCACTGTCATCCCATTGTGTATCCAGTTGGCGAGCTCTCCCTGATCCCTTGTGATCTACCCTTACTTACCAATGGATCATGCTACACCTTGATGTCTGTTGCTCTGCCTTCGTCTATCTTCTTGGTCACATCTTGAACAAACTCCATTCAAGTTTGTGAGACATGTTTTCCCACGCGCAAAGCCATGCTGGCTGGCTGTAATCAGTCCTTATCTTCCCCACTGCAAGTAAGTCCTACCCCTCAGACTGACCTTCAACAACTGACCCACCCTGATGTCTGGCTCACCAGTCTGTACACCCCTGGCTTTCTCTTGCATCCTTCCTTAATTAATGACATAATATTATAATCACAGTCAGACAGACATACCGCACTGTTGGTTAGCGCTAACCATACTCTAAAACTGATCTCGTCCCACCTGCCTGTTTCTGGATCATATCCCATAAGACCATAAGACATAGGAGTGGAAGTAAGGCCATTCGGCCCATCGAGTCCACTCCGCCATTCAATCATGGCTGATGCGCATTTCAGCTCCCTTCAAACCTTTCCTATTCCTGGAGTAATCCAAACGTCTTTTAAACATTGTAATTGTCCCCATGTTCACCCCTTCCTTGGGAAGTTCATTCCACACACAACCCACCCTCTGTGTAACAATGTGCCCCATTTTTTTAAAATGTCTCTCCTCTAAACTTAAAAATGTTTTGCGTTGTCTTGAAACTCCCCTGTCCATGGGGAAATATAACTCCCATTAACTCTATCTATCCCCCTCACGATTTTATAAACTTCTATAAGGTCATCTGTCAACATTCAGGTTGCAATGAAAAAATACCAATCTGTCCAGCCTTTCTTTATAACTGAAACCTTCCATACCCATTCACGTCCCAGTAAATCTCCTCTGAACCCGCTCCAGCTTAATAATATCCTTCCGATATCCTGGCGACCAGAACTGGACACAGTATTCCAGAAGAGGTCGCAGCAATGGCCTGTATAATCTCAATGTGACTTCCCAACTCCTATATCCAAAGGACTGAGCAATGAAAGGAATTGAAGCAAGCACCTTTTTTTGACCATCCTGTCTCTCCATGTTGCAAGCTTCAAAGAATTATGTACCTGAACCCCGAGTTCTACAACACATTACCGAAGGTCCTATCATTAATTGTATAAATTCTGCCCGTGTTCTACCAAATGCCTTACCTCACATTTATTCAGATTGAACTACATCTACTATTTTTCAGCCATTCACACATTTCATCAGGATCAATTTGTAATCTTAGAAAACCTTCTTCACTGTCCACAATGCCATTCTCCAGTCTACCTACCTATCACACATAGCACTTTATGGTTCAAATATCTCTACAATTTCTTCACCAGCTTCCCACAATGTCCTAATATACATTTGATCAGGTCCTGGGGATTTATCTACCTTTGTGTTTTAAAACCTCCAGCACCTCCTTTCCTAAAATGTGGACTCATTTCAAGACATTGAGTCACAGAGATGTACAGCACGGAAGCAGAACCTTCAGACCAACTCCTGCATGACGTATCTAGTCACATTTGCCAGAACTTTGCCAGTATCCCTCTAAACCCTTCCTGTTCATATACCCATCCACATGCCTTTTAAATGTATTTCTATTAGCCTCCACTATTTCCTCTGGCAGCTAATTCCATAGACTCTGCCGGAACCAATTGTCCTTTAGGTCCCTTTGAAAATTTCCCCTTGCACTTTAAAGCTATGGCCTATCGGTTTGCAATCCCCCAACCTGGGGAAAAGACCTTGTCTATTCACCCTATCGATGACCATCATGATTTTAAACACTTTTATCAGGTAACTCTTCAGCCTCCCATGTTCAAGTGAATTCAGCCCCAGCTTATTCAACTTTTCCCTGCAGCGCAAACCCTACAACCCTGGCAAATCCTTGGTCATCTGAACCCTTTCATGTTCCACAACATCGACAGCATTGAGACCAGAACTGCACACAGTATTCCAATAGTAGTCAGGACAAACACTGTTCAGTTCCCTGAGCACACCAGTCTTTATCCACAGTAAGTTCCAAAGTGAAATATTTGTTTTGGATCTTGTAGTTTCACACATTGATCATTAAGGAGACCGGGTTTATCCCAAGCTCTTCTTTTGCTCTTAATACACTTGTAGAGTCTCTTAGGATTCTCCTTAATTTTCTCTGCCAAAGATATCTCGTGTCCCCTTTTTACATTCCTGATTTCCATCCTAAATGTATTTCTACAGCCCTTCTGCTCCTGAAGGGATTCACTTGAGTCAGCCAGTTATATCTGACATGTGCCCCCTTTCTTCTTGACTGGAGCCTCAAAACTCAGCCAATGTTTCCTAATTCAGTCAGCATTGAGCTGCACACTAACAGGAACACGCTGGTGCTGATTGAAACCTTTTGTCTCAGTTTTAAAATATTCCTACTTGCCAGACTTCCCTTTATGTGCAAATAGCCTCCCCAAATCTACTTTAAAAATTCATGACTATCTTGCTCCATTGTATAACTTGAACTTGTGGACCAGGCCTGTCCTTTTCCATCGTTATTTTCAAACTAATACAATTCTGGTGACTTTCCAAAGTGCGTCCCCGCTAACACTTCAATCCCGTTCCCGACCTTGTTTCCCAAGGGGAGTTCAGGTTTAGCCCCATTCTCCAGGGGGCACGCACTGACATGGCGAGAGAGGGACACACGCACTCACACAGCGAGGGGATATACACAAAGAGCAAGGGAGGGGGAGACACACACACAACGAGGGAGTGACACGCACACACAGCAAGAGGGACACACACACACATACACAAAGGAGGGACAAGCAGACACATGGCAAGGGGGAGGGCATGTGCACAGAAATTCAGTGGGGTGCACGCACACACAGCGACAGAGGACACGCACAGGCACAGTGAGGGAGGGACACGCACATACAGCAAGGGGGGACATGCACTCACAGCAAGAGGGGAGATGTGCACACACAGTGAGGGGGATATACATGAAGAGCAATCAAGGGACACACACACACAAGGGACGGACAAACACAGACAGCAAGGGAGTGGGACGCACACGCACATCCAGGGAGGGACATGCACACACAGCGAGGGAGGGACACGCACATACATAGCAAGTGAAGGACATGCGCGCGTACGTGCACACACACAGATACACACACAGCGAGGGACACGCACACAAATACACAGCGAGCGAGGGACACACAAACAGTGAGGGAGTGAAACGTACACACACACACACGCACACACACAGTGAGGGAGGGATACACACACACACACACACACAGGGAAGGAGGTACAAGCACACACACGGCGAGGGGGAGGAAATGTGCACAGAAAGTGAGAGGGGCACGCACACACAATGAGAGGGGACACACACTGACACGGCGAGGGAGGGACACATGCACACACAGCAAGGGGGGACATGCACTCACACAACGAGGGGGATATACACAAAGAGCAAGAGAGGGACACGCACACATACACACAGTTAAGGTGATACATGCAGACACACTGCGAGGACGACACACATACACAGCCAACGAGGGACACACAAACGAGAGAGTCAAATGTACACACACACACACACACACACAACGAGGGAGGGAAGGACATGCACACACACAGAGCAAGTGAGGGACACACACACACAGCAAGGGAAGGACATGCACACACACAGCGATGGAGGGTCATACACAAACACACACAGCGAGGGTGGGACACACACACACACACACACATCACGAGGGAGCGACGTACACACACAGTGAGGGATGAACACGCACACACAGCGAGAGAAGGACACATACATACACAGCGAGGGAGGGACAAACAACGATGGAGTGAAACGTACACATACACAGTGAGTCACACACACACCCACACACACACACACCCACACAGCGAGGGAGGGAAGGATATGCACACACACAGAGCAAGTGAGGGACACACACACACAGCGATGGAGGGAGACCCACACACACACACACGGAAGGAGGGACAAGCACATACACGGCGAGGGATAGGAAATCTGCAAAGAAAGTGAGAGGGGGGCACGCACTGACACGGTGAGGGAGGGATACACGCACTCACACAGCGAGGGGGATATACACAAAGAGCAAGGGAGGGGGAGAGAGACACACACAGCGAGGGAGTGACACGCACACAAAGCGAGGGAGGGACACAAACACACATCACACAGCAAGGGATGGACACACAGGCACAGTGAGGAATTGACACTCATACATATACACAAACACACACACACACACACACAGTGAGGGAGGGACACTCACATATACTGCAAGAGGGACACACTCACAGCAAGAGGGGGACACACACAGCGAGGGAGGGACACACACATGCACAAGCACACAAACACAGACACGCAGGGAGGGAAGGACATGCACACACAGCGAGGGAGGGATATACACAAACACACAGAGCAGGAGAGGGACACGCACACACACACAGGGAAGTAGGGACATGCACACACAGGGAAGGAGGGACAAGCAGACACACGGCGAGGGGGAGGGCATGTGCACAGAAATTGAGAGGGGGCACGCACACACAGCAAGAGGGGGCATGCACAGACATGGCAAGGGAGGGACACACGCACACACAGCAAGGGTGGACAGGCACTCACACAGCAAGGGGCAATGCAGACACACAATGGTGGGGATATGCACAAAGAACAAGAGAGGGACACACACACACACACACAAGGGACGGACATACACTCACAGAGCGAGGGAGTGACACGGGCACACACAGCAAGAGGTCACACATACACACACGCACAAAGCAAGGGAGGGACACTCACACATACACACAGACACACAGCAAGGGAGGGACACATACACACAGTGTGGGAGTGACACGCATACACACACACACGCAGCGAGGGAAGGACAATCACATACACTGTAAAAGGGTTACACATACTCACAGCAAGAGAGGACACGCACACACAGCGAAGGATGGACACGCTCATGCTCAAGCACACAAACACAGACACACAGCGAGAGAGGGACACGCACATACACAGCAAGGGAGGGACGTATACACACACACACACACACACACACACAGAGCGAGGGAGGGCCACACACACACGCACAGCAAGAGGGACACACAAACACACACAGAGCAAGGGGATAACTCAAACATACACAGTGAGGGAGGGACGTATACACACGCATACACACACACACGCACACACAGAGCAAGGGGGTAACTCACAGCAAGGAAGGGAGACACACACACACACACACACACACACACACACAGAGTGAGAGACTGTCACACATGCACACACACACGGACAGCGGGGGAGCGACACGCGCATGAGGAAGCACACAAACAGAGACACACAGCGAGAGAGGGACACACACACACACAGCGAGGGGGAGTCACATGCTCATACGAAGGAGGGCCAATTACACACATGCACACCAAGAGGGACACACACACACACAGAGCAAGGGGGGAAACCTCACACATACACAGCGAGGGAGGGACACACACATACACAGCAAGGGAGGGACACACACACACACACACACACACACACACGCAGAAACACACGCAGAAACACACAGTGAGGGAGGGACACACCCACACACACAGTGAGGAGGTACACACACACACACATACACACAGAGCGAGGGAGGGACAGGTGAAGTAATGGCCTAGTGGTATTATTGCGAGAGAATGTATCCAAAACTTCAGCTAATGTTCAGGGGAGGCAGGATTGAATCCCGCCATCAGAAAAGGAGACATTTGAAATCAATAATTTTAAAAATAATAATTAACAATCCACAAGTAAGTATGAAACCATTACTGATGTACAACAAATCCAAACACTTGTCCTTTAGAGAAGGACATCTGCCCATCCTCATGTGGTCTGCACGACATCCCCACAGCAAAGTGTTTACCTCTCAATTACCCTCTGAAATGGACAAGAAAGATACTCAGTTCAAGGGCTTCTAGGACTGGGCAAGAAAGGCTGGTCAGCCAGAGACTCACACATCCCATACCTGAGTTTGAAAAAATCTATTAGGATGATCCCCCTGGAACTGTGCTGGGACCTGTGTCCTGGCCAATCATGTCGGTAGGTTTATGGACAGGGCATTAAACTGACAGAGAGAATGCAGGTGAAAGGAGCTTTCCAAATCCAAAGGGAAAAGTTGAAGCAATGGAACAGATGGGAATGTGTCTGAAGACAAGCAGAAAGGAACAGGATGGGACAGAGTTTTTCTAAAATTGTCCATCAGCAAATAGATTTGTGACAGAAAATTGTGGAAGAGAGTATATTATGTTTTTTTTTGAATGGACAACGTTGCTGCAATAAGGTCGATGGATTTGTGACACAGAGATAAAAGAGATTTAAACACCAGGGAGACATGGATACATGGTGAACAGAAATATTCAGTTGTTCACAATCTTGTTCACAAACTCAAGCAAAATGAGTAATGCTAACAATAATGGATACCAAAGGCATTACAGAGAAAGCATTTGGCCTCAGATCATGAAGTAGAGTCAGTCTGAATGTAAATTCTGGCGACTACTTGCCAAGGACACAAGCAGCAGAACAGTTTTAGCCACCGAACAGCATTTCATTGCTCATCACTGCATTTACCAGGAACTCATTGGAATTTTTTAAACAAAGGCATAATGATAATTTTGGAAACTTCAATATTCGTATAATCTGGGACAATCACACGGTCAACACTGATATTGGAAGAGGAGTTTGGTTAATTTTTTTTCAGTATTTCTTTGAAAAACACATTGTGCAACTGTTAAGGGACATAACTATCGCAGAGCGACCGTGTAATGAAACTTAGTGAATGAGTAATGTCACCTGCAGAGATCCTCTGGGAAATTGTGATAAAGTGCAGTTTAAATAAATATAAAATTTTAAAGTGAATCACAGAAATGACAAGCTACAGCTAGAAACAAAAATAGACAATGACATGAGTTTGAGAGGAGAACTGACCAAGGTAAACAGGCGAAACAGACTGAAATATGTGCCTGTAAATGAACAGTGGAAAACATTTGAAGGGACAATGCAAAATACTCAACAAAAGGACATTTGATTGAAACAGTGAAAACCTCAGCAAGAAATTCCCACTGATCCCTCACTCAGGTCAAAAGGAATCATACTAGATTATGAGAAGATCACCAAAAAGTACTTAAAATCCTGAAGTGAGTGAGTGTTTTAGGAGTAAATGTTAATGGATTGCAATGAGTCTGCTCGCAGGAAGAGGGCTGTGGGAAGGGGAGCCATGATCAGGGTTCATTGACACAACAGGAACAGGGAGAGGTGAAGGTGCTGGAGGTGGTGAGAGTGTTACAGACAGTGGTCAGGGTGTTACAAAGCCAGTACAGATTGCTGCAGCTGGAGGGGTTTGCAGAGGTAGGGAGGGACATAGGTATTTTTATATATTCATTCATGGGATGTGGGTGTCACTGCCTGGAACAACATTCTTTGACCCCACTGCTAATTACTGAGAGGGCAGCTCAGAGTCAGCCATGTTGCTGTGGGTCTGGAATCACATGTCGGTCAGACCAGGTTAGAATATTTGATGTCCTTCCCTAAAGGAGGTTAGTGAACTAGATGAGTTCTTCCTCCTGATCAACAATGTTTTAATGGTGGCCCCACCAATGTCTTTTACAGATACAACATGACATCCCAACTCTTACACTTAATGCTCTCTCCAATGAAGGTAACCATCCCAAATGCCTGCTTCACCAGCCTGTCTACCTGTGACACCACACTCAAAGAACTGTGTACCTGGGTCACTGGGTCTCTGACTGACAACACTACCCAGGGCCTGAACATTAACTGTACAAGTCCCACGCTGGCTTATTTCACCAAAATGGAACACCTCACCTTTATCTAATTAAACTCCATCTGCTATTCTTCAGCGCACTATCCCAGCAGGACTGTTCATCCTGTTGTATCATAGATAACTTTCTTCACTGTCCACTTTACCACGAATTTCAGTGTCACCCAAAAACCTTACTTACCAGGAAACCAATATTCCCATCCAAACCATTTATCCAAATGACAAACAACAGGGGACCCACTCCACCGCTGGTCACATGCCTCCAGTCAGAAAAACAACATGTCTCCCATCACCCTCTGTCTCCTACCATCAAGCAAATTTTGTATCCAGTTGACTAGCTCCTCCTGAATGCCATATCCTTTTACACTGATCTGAGCTTATTACCCAGTTTACCAGACAGAACACAGAACAGTTCAGCCCAAAACCCTTCAGCCATGATTTCATGCCAACCTTTTATCCAACTGTAAGATCACACTAACCTACATACCCTTCATTTTACTATTATCCATGTATCTGTCCAAGAGTCTATTAAATGTCCCAGATGTGTCTAATTTTACTACCACCATTGGCAGTGCATTCCAACCACCTACAATTCTCTATCCTCTTATCCATCCTCCAGTCACCTTAAAATTACACCCCCTTGTAATAGCCATTTATGCCATAGGAGGAAAAGTCTCTGACGATTCACTCTCTCTGTGCCTCTCATCATCTTGTTCACCTCCACAAAGTCACCCCGCCCCCTTCTCCAATGAAAAAAGCCTTAGCTCCCTCAACCTTTCTTCGTAAGAACTGCCCTCCATTACAGGCAGCATCTTGGTAAATCTCCTGTGTACACTCTCTAAAACTTGCACATCCTTCCTGTAAACAGGGGACCAGAACTGAACACAATATTCCAAGTGTGGTCTCACCAGGACGCTATAAAGATGCAGTAAAACCTCACGGCTCTTACAGTCAATCCCCTTCTAAGGGGAGCCAACACAACATATGCCTTTTTAACAACCCTACCAACGTGCGTGGCGATTTTGAGAGATCTATGGACACGACACCGTGATCTCTGTTCTCCACACTGCCAAGTATTCTGCCTTTCACCCTGTATTCTGTATTCAAATTCGACCTTCCAGAATGAATCACTTCACACTTTTCCAGATTGGACTCAATCTGCCACTTCCAGCCCAGCTCTGCGTCCTGTCAATGTCCCATTGCAACCTCCAACAGCCCTCCACATTCCCCACCACTCCACCAAACTTCACGTTATTGGCAAACTTACTAACCCACTCTCCAACATCCACATCCAAGTCATTTATAAAAATCACAAAGAGCAGAGGCCCAGAGCCGATTGTTACAGAACCCCACTGGTCACTGAGCTCCAGGCTCAATACTGTCTATCTGCCGCCATACTCTGTCTTCTCTGGGCCATCCAATCCTGTATCCAGACAGACAGATTTCCCTGTATCCCAATTTTCCTTCTTTTCTGAATCAGCCATCAACATGTTCAGCCATATCCTCAAAGAATTCAATAAGGTTTGTGAGGCATGACCTGACCCCTCACAAACCCATACTGACTGTGGCTAATTTAACTATGGTTTTCCAAGTAGTCGTAAATCCTGTCTTTAGAGTCCTCGCCAATAATCTACACACCACAGACATTCGACCAAATCTGTAATTCCCAGAATTCTACCTCCATAACATGGTCCATACGCTACAAATCTTCTCTCCTCTGCCATGTTCCCCAGAATGACACTGGAGGGTGGAGGGAGTTACAGAGATAGGGAGGGATATCAGGACACGAGGATTTTGCAGACATTAGGAGGGTTGCAGTGCCAAAAGGAGGTTTCAGTAATTGTGAGATTTCATGGTGATGAAGGCATTTGAAGAGGGAGGGAGGGAGGATTGCAGGGAAATGAGAGGTTTCATAGTTTAGGTGCTTTGTTAGGACTGCAAAAGGTTACTGAGTTGGGGAGGTGTAAGCACTGGAGGATTTTACAAAAACATATGGTTTTCGTTGCAATGCATGAAGCGGATTCAGGAAGCTGGAGAGTATGGGGTCTGAACGAGGTTACACAAATGGGAAGAGTTGTCAGGAGTGGAGGTGTTTACAGAGACAGCAATGGTCTGATCTGGAGCAGAGGACCCAGATTGGGAGGGATGTGGGGACTGGAGGTGGTTTCACAGGGAGGGAGGACCATAGACCCACAGGAGGTTACAGAAATGTGGAGAGCTGTAGGGCTGACGGGTTCATGGAGATGGGAATGTTGGGAGGGATAGAGAAGTTTACAGGGAAAAGGATGTTTGTAGGCCAGGGCTGGATCACAGACAGGGACTGTTTTAAGGAGCTGAGCAGATTACAGAGATAAAGAGGTTTGTATCGACTGGAAGAACAAACAGAGATATGCAGGGGAGTCGTGACTGAAGATGTTTATAGACATAGGAAGGCTTAGGTTCTGGGGGTAATGGAGATTGTGGAATCTGGATTTCTTTTCAGAGACTGGGATAACAATTTTGGTCAGAAAAAGTTTCACAGATAAGGGAGAATCGCACAAGCATGAGGAAGTTGTAGAGGAAGGTAACGTTTAAACAGATAGTGATGTAAGAGCTGGATAAGGTTATGGAGATGGGTAGATGGTGGAGACACAGGAGGAGCTTACATTGACATGGGGGTGATAGTGACAGGAGGGTGTTAAATAGATAGTGGGTTTTGTAGGGACTGGATTGGGAGAGGCACAGGCATGGAGTGAGTTCGACAGATCAGGATTACTGCAGAGACCTGAGAGGATTACACTGATAGGGATGGTGGTCGGGTCTCCACAGATGTTGGTGTTTAGGGAATGGAAGAGATTTGGTAGATAGGGAGGGATATAAGAGCTCAGGAGCTTATGGAGAGTTGAAGAGTTGGAGCAATTTGCAGAAGTAGGTTTCTCAGACAGGAGTAGGTTATAGATAGTGAGGGCTGTGTGGTCTGAGTAAGTCAAAAAGAGGAGAGTTTTCGCGTCTGGAAGAGGTTACACTGACAGGGACAGTTGAAGAGACTGAAGCAAAAATGCATGGAGAAGGTTACACAGATAGGGAGGGGAGTAGGGACTGAAGGTGAATACACAAACATGGAGGGTTGTATTGTTAGACGGAGCTGAGAGGGATAGGCACCAGTGTAGGGATTTACACAGATAGAGAAGGTTGTGTTTTTGGTGAAGGTTACACTGATACAGACAGTGTTAGGGAGTGTTTAGTGGACTACAGAGGAGCTCAGAGAGAATGTATTATGGGGAGTGGAGGAGATTACAGACACAGAGATGGCTGTCGGGTTGAAAAGAGTTTCTACAGATCCTCGGTGCTGTAAAGCTGGAGGGAGGTTATAACAGTGAGTGTTGCCAAGACTTAATTACTTCACTGAAATAGAGCAGGTCTCAGCATGTAACTGTCAAAGGGAAGTTGAGACAGTCCAGATGAGTTTTCAGAGATACAAATGTTTATGGGAGTTTCAAGAGGGAACAATGATTGGGAGTGCTGTACCAAATGGTAATAGTTATTGGGAGGGTTCTAAAAGCAGGAAGAGGTGACCGTCATATCGATCTTTGTAAGGACTGGAGAAGGTTACATCGCCAAGGAGTGTTTTAGAGTCTGGAGGAGATTAGAGTGTTTTGGAGAATATTGGGGATAAGGCAAGGTGTAAGAGATGGGGATGGTTGACAGGGCTGGGCAATTATCTGTATAGAATCGCCATCATGTGCAACCAGTCCATTCGGCCCAACCAGTCCATTCCGAAACTCTGAAGAGCATCCTACCCAGACCCACCCCTCTACCTATACATTAAACCCTGCATTTTTCGTGGTGAACTTACTTAAACCACACATTCCTGAATACCACAATCAATTTATGATGGCCAATTCACTGATTGTGCAAATTTTGGACACATACGCACACACACACACAGCAAGGGAGCGACACGCAAACACACACAGTGAGGGAGATACCCACAGACACACAGTGAGGGAAGGACATGCACACACACAGTGAGGGGGATAAACGTAGACACACAGCGAGGGAGGGACACACACAGCGAGGAAGCAACGCACACACGAAGCGAGGGAGGGACACGCACACACGAAGCGAGGGAGGGACACGCACACACGAAGCGAGGGAGGGACACGCACACACGAAGCGAGGGAGGGACACGCAAACAGCGAGGGAGAGACACACACACACACAGCGAGGGAGGGACACGGACACACACAGCGAAGGGGGGGACATGCATCCGCAAACACACACAGACACAGCGAGGGGAGGACATGCACACACACAGCGAGGGAGGGACACGCACACACACAGCGAGGGAGGGACACGCACACACAGCGAGGGAGGGACACGCACACACAGCGAGGGAGGGACACGCACACACAGCGAGGGAGGGACACACACACACACATATAGAGCGAGGGAGGGAAGGACATGCACACACAGCGTGGGAGGGGAACGCAAACACAGCGAGGGAGGGGGACACACACACAGCGAGGGAGGGACACGGACACACACAGCGAAGGGGAGGACACGCACACACAGTGAGGGGAGGACATGCACACACACAGCGAGGCAGGGACACGCGCATACAGCGATGGAGGGACACACACACACACAGCAAGGGGGACTTGCACACACACAGTGAGGAAGGGATATAGACACAGCGAGGGAGGGACACGCACAGACACGCAGCGAAGGGACACACACACACACACACACACACACACACACACACACACAGTGAGGGAGGGACACGCACACACACACACACACAGCGAGGGAGGGACACGCACACACACAGCGAAGGGACACACACGCACACACACATATAGAGCAAGGGAGGGAAGGACATGCACACACAGCGTGGGAGGGGAACGCAAACACAGCGAGGGAAGGACATGCACATACACAGCGATGGAGAGACATACACAAAGACACACAGCGAGGGAGGGACACCTTCATACACAGCAAGGGAGGGACACACACACACAGGGAAGGAGGGACATGCACACATATGGCGAGGGGGAGGGCATGTTTACAGAAATTGAGAGGGGATATGCACATACACCGAGAGAGGACAGGCACAGACATGGCGAGGGAGGGTCACGCACACATAACGAGGGGGGACATGCACTCACACAGCGAGGGGTGAAGTGCACACACAGTGAGGGGATATACACAAAGAGCAATGGAGGGACACACACACACACACATATACAAAGAACGAGGGAGTGACACACGCACACAGAGCAAGAGAGACCCACACACAAAGCGAGGGAGGGACACGCACACATACACACAGTTAAGGGGATACAAACAGACACACAGAGGGAGGGGCACTCACACACACACAGCGAGGGAGGGGCACTCACATACACGGCAAGAGGGACACCCATACTGACAGCAAGTGGGGTACACACACACAGTGAGGGAGGGACATGCGCAAGCACACAAACGCAGACACAAGCAGCGAGAGAGGGACAGACACACAGCGAGAGAGAGACGCCTGCACACAAACACGCATACGCAGAGCAAGAGAGGAACACTCGCAAACACAGCGAGGGGGAGACACATGCACACGCAGCGAGGGAGGGTCACACACAAACACGCACAGCAAGAGGGACACACACACACACACAGCGGGGGGGGATCTCATACATACACAGCGAGGGAGGGACATGTACACACACAGCGAGGGAGGGAGACACGCACACTCACAGCATGGGAGGGACATGCACACACACAGCGACAGAGAGAGACACATACACAACGTGATGGAGTGACACACACAAACAGCGAGTGAGGGACACGCAGTAAAGGGGGGGACACATAAACACATACTGTGAGGATGTGACACGTACACTAAGTGAGGAAGGGACACACACACACACACCCACAGCAAGTGAAGGACACGCGTGCCTGTGCACGCACACACATACACACGTACACAGACACACAGCGAGGAGGGACACACACCCACACACACAGGGAAGGAGGGGCAAGCACACACATGGCGAGGGGGAGAAAATGTGCACAGAAAGTGAGAGAGGGCACGCACACACAGTGAGAGGGGACACACACTGACACGGCGAGGGAGGGACACACGCACACACAGCAAGGGGGGACATGCACTCACAGCAAGAGGGACACACGCGCGCGCGCGCGCACACACACACACACACACACACAAAGCGAGGGAGGGACACGCACACACACATACACACAGTGAGGGAGGGAAGGACATGCACACACGCAGCGATAGATGGTCATACACAAAAACACACACAGCGAGGGATGGACATGCACACACAGAGAATGAGGGACACGCACACACAGCGACCAAGGGACGGACGGACGGACGGACGCACACGCACACACACACACACACACACAGAAGGAGGGACAAGCACACACAAGGCAAAGAGGAGGAAATGTGCACAGAAATTGAGAGGGGGCATGTACTGACATGGCGAGGGAGGGACACACGCACACACAGCAAGGCGGGACATGCACTCACACTGCGAGGGGGATATACACAAAGAGCAAGGGAGGGAGGAGACACACACACACACACACACACACACACACACGCACAGAGCGAGGGAGTGACACGCACACACATCACACAGCAAGGGAGGGACACACAGGCACAGTGAGGAATTGACATGCATGTATATACACACACACACACACACACACACACACACCGAGGGAGGGACACACATACACTGCAAGAGGGACACACACACTCACAGCAAGAGGGGGACACGCGCATGCGCAAGCACACAAACACAGGCACACACAGTGAGAGTTGGACATGTACACACAGCGAGGGAGGGACACACACACACACACACACACACACACCCAAGCACGGAGGGAAGGATATGCACACACACAAGGGAGGACACCCACACACAGCGAAGGAAGGACATGCACACACTCAGCGAGGGAGGGATATACACAAACACACAGAGTGAGAGAGGGACACGCACATAAACAGCAAGGGAGGGACACGCGCACACACACAGGGAAGCAGGGACAAGCACACACACGGCGAGGGGGAGGGCATGTGCACAGAAATTGAGAGGGGGCACGCAACATAGCGAGAGAGGACACACACAGACATGGCGAGGGAGGGACACACGCACACACAGCAAGGGGGGACAGGCACTCACACAGTGAGGGGCGATGCAGACACACAATGGTGGGATATGTACAAAGAGCAAGGGAAGGACACACACGCACACAAGGGACGGACACACACCCAGAGCGAGGAAGTGACACGCACACACACAGCAAGAGGCGTACACAAACACACACAAAGCAAGGGAGGGACACGCATACACACAGCAAGGGAGGGACACACACAAACAGTGTGGGAGTGACACACATACACACACGCAGCGAGGGATGTAAAATGGTCACACATACTCACAGCAAGAGGGGACACGCACACACAGCGAGGGATGGACACGCTCATGTTCAAGCACACAAACAGAGAAACACAGCAAGAGAGGGACACGCACATACACAGCCAGTGAGGGACATGGACACACAGACACACACACACACACACACAGCAAGAGAGGGACACGCACACACACAGCGAGGGGGGAGACACATGCTCACACAACGAGGGAGAGCCAAGCACACACACGCACACCAAGAGGGACACACACAGACATACACCGAGCAAGGGGGGAATCTCACACACGCACGTGGGCAACACGGTGGCACAGTGGTTAGCACTGCTGCCTCACAGCGCCAGAGGCCCGGGTTCAATTCCCGCCTCAGGCGACTGACTGTGTGGAGTTTGCACGTTCTCCCCGTGTCTGCGTGGGTTTCCTCCGGTTGCTCCGGTTTCCTCCCACAGTCCAAAGATGTGCACGTCAGGTGAATTGGCCATGCTAAATTGCCCGTAGTGTTAGGTAAGGGGTATGGGTGGGTTGCGCTTCGGCGGGGCGGTGCGGACTTGTTGGGCCGAAGGGCCTGTTTCCACACTGTAAGTAATCTAATCTTGTTAACACAGCGAGGGAGGGACACGCACACACACAGCAAGGGGGGAAATGTACACATACAGCAAGGGAGAACACACACACACGCACAGCGAGGGAGGGACACACACACAGCGAGGGAGGGACACGCAGCGAAGGGACACATACACACACACACACAGCGAGGGAAGGACATGCACGTGCACATATACAGATAGTGAGGGACACACACACAGAGCGAGGGAGGGACACGCTGAGACATGCAGCAAGGGAGGGAGCATGGACACACACAGCGAGGGAGGGACACGCACACACACAGCGAGGGACGGGGAGACACACACACACACTGCGAGGGACGGGGAGATACATACGCAAAGCGAAGGAGGGACATGCAAACACACACACAGTGAGGGGATACACGCAGACACACAGCGAGGGAGGGACATACACACAAACAGAAACACACAGAGCAAGAGAGGGACACTCGCAAACACAGCACACTCAAGAGGGAAGACCACAAACACGCATGCACATCTGGAGGGACACACACACACAGAGGGAAGAAGGGACCAGCACATACACGGCCAGGGGTAGGAAATGTGCACAGAAAGTGAGAGGGGGCACGCACTGACATGGCGAGGGAGGGACACACGCACTCACACAGCGAGGGGATATACACAAAGAGCAAGGGAGGGGGAGACACACACACAGCGAGGGAGTGACACGCACACGCACACGCACACACACACACAAAGTGAGGGAGGGACACACATGCGCACACACATAAAGGAGGGACAAGCAGACACATGGCAAGGGGAGGGCATGTGCACAGAAATTCAGTGGGGTGCACGCACACACAGCGAGAGAGGACACGCACAGGCACAGTGAGGAAGGGACACGCACGTTCAGCAAGGGGGGACATGCACTCACAGCAAGAGGGGAGATGTGCACACACAGTGAGGGGTATATACACAAAGAGCAATCAAGGAACACACACACACAAGGGACAGACAAATACAGACAGCAAGGGAGTGAGACGTGCACGCACATCCAGGGAGGGACATGCACACACAGCGAGGGAGGGACACACACATACATAGCAAGTGAAGGACATGCGCGCGCACGCGCACACACAGGTACACATACAGCGAGGGACATGCACACACATACACAGCGAGCGAGGGACACACAAACAGTGAGGGAGTGAAATGTACGCACACACACACACACACACACAGTGAGGGAGGGATATACACACACACACACAGGGAAGGGGGAGGGCATGTGCACAGAAATTGAGAGGGGGCACGCACACACAGCAAGAGGGGACACGCACAGACATGGCGAGGGAGGGACACACGCACACACAGCAAGGGGGGACAGGCACTCACACAGCAAGGGGCAATGCAGACACACAATGGTGGGGATATGCACAAAGAACAAGAGAGGGACACACACACACACACACAAGGGACGGACATACACTCACAGAGCGAGGGAGTGACACGGGCACACACAGCAAGAGGTACACACACGCACAAAGCAAGGGAGGGACACTCACACATACAGACAGACACACACAGACAGTGTGGGAGTGACACGCATACACACACACACACGCAGCGAGGGAAGGACACTCACATACACTGTAAAAGGGTCACACATACTCACAGCAAGAGAGGACACGCACACACAGCGAAGGATGGACACGCTCATGCTCAAGCACACAAACACAGAGACACAGCGAGAGAGGGACACGCACATACACAGACAGCGAGGGTGAGACCACACACACACACACGCACACACACACACAAACATACACACAGAGCAAGGGGGTAACTCACAGCAAGGAAGGGACACACACACACACACACACACACACACACACAGAGTGAGGGAGTGTCACACACACAGACAGCGGGGGAGCGACACGCGCATGAGGAAGCACACAAACAGAGACACACACAGCGAGAGAGAGACACGCTCACACACAGCGAGGGGGGAGTCACATGGGAGGGCCAAGTACGCACATGCACACCAAGAGGGACACACACACACACACACACACACAGAGCAAGGGGGGAAACTCACACATACACAGCAAGGGAGGGACACACACACATGCAGACACACCCAGTGAGGGAGGGACACACACACACACACACACACACACACACACACACACAGAGCGAGGGAGGGACATGCTGAGACATGCAGCGAGGGAGGGAGCATGGACACACACAGCAAGGGAGGGACTCGCACACACACAGCAAGGGAGCAACATGCACACACAGCGTGGGAGGGTCACGCAGCGAAGGAGGAACAAGCACACACACCGCGAGCAGGAGGGCCTAAGCACACAAACTGAGAGGGGCACACACACGCAAAGCGAGGGAGGGACACGCACAAATACACACACACACACGGAGGGACACGCACAAACACACACACACACAGATCAAGAGAGGGACATTCACACTTGCACACACACAAGGGACGGACACACACGCAAAGCAGGGGAGGGACACACAGAGCGAGGGAGGGACACGCTGAGACATGCAGCAATGGAAGGGAGCATGGACACACACAGCATGGGAGGGACACGCACACACACAGCAAGGGAGGGACACACAGCGAAGGAGGGACAATCACAGACACCACGAGGGGGAGAGAATGTGCACACAAATTGAGAGGGGGCACACACACGCAAAGTGAGGGAGGGACATGCACAAATACACACACATACACACACACACACACACACACAGTGAGGGAGGGACATGCACAAATACACACACATACACACACACAGCGATGGAGGGACATGCACGTACACAGACACACAGCGAGGGAGGGACACACACACACTGCAAGGACGGACACACACACACACACACACATACACACACACACAAAGCGAAGGAGAGACGTGCACAAACAGCGAGGGAGGGACAAACACATAGATGTCAAGGGGAGGGCATGTACCCAGAAATTGAGAGGGGGCACACACATGCAAAGCGAGGGAGGGACATGCACACATACACACACACAGAGCAAGGGAGGAACATTCTCTCTCTCTCTCTCTCACAGACACACACACACAGACACAGCGAGGGGTGACATGCACACACAGCGAGGGAGGGACATGTGCGCGCGCGCGCGCACACACACACACACACACACACACACACACTCAGTCAAAACGAGGGAGGGACACGCAAACACAGCGAGGGAAGGACATGCACACACAGCACGGGGAGAACATACACAAATACGCACAGCGTAGGAGGGAAACGCTCATACACAGCAAGGGAGGGACACACACGCGCACACACACACACACACACAGGGAAAGAGGGACAAGCACACACAGCGAGGGGGAGAGCATGTGTACAGGAATTGAGAGGGGACACACACATACAACGAGCGGGGACACGCACAGACACAGCGAGGGAGGGACACGCACACACACAGCGAGGTGAGAAGCGCACACACAGTGAGGGGGATACACACAAAGTGCAATGGAGGGACACATACACAAGGGACGTACCCACACACAGAGCGAGGGAATGACACGTGCACACACAAAGCGAGGGAGGGACATGCACATCCAGTGCAAGTGGGACATGCACATACAGTGCAAGAGGGACACACACACACAGCAAGAGACACACACACACAGAGCAAGGGAGGGACATGCGCATGCGCAAGCACACAAATAGAAACACACACAGCGAGACACACACACACACACACACACACACACACAGCGAGAGGGGGACACGTGCACACACAGCCAGGGAGGGACATGCACACACAACGAGGCAGAGTCACACACAAACAGCAAGAGAGGGAGACGCACATACACAGTGAGGTGGAGACACATGCACACGCAGCGAGGGAGGGACACACATACACACACACACAGCAAGTAGGGGAAACTCACACATACACAGCGAGGGAGGGACACACCCACACACAAACAGCGAGGGTGGGACACATGCACGCACGCACAGGGAGGGAGGGACGGACACACACACACACACACACACAGATACAGTGAGGGTGACACGCGCACGCGCACACACACACAGCGAGGGAGAGACACGCAGCGAAGGGGGATACACACAAACACACATTGTGAGGGTGTGACACACACACACACCAAGCGAGTGAGAGACAGACAGACAGACAGAGACAGAGACACACACACACAGCATGAGAGGGACACACAGACCCACAGTGAGGAATGACACGCACACACAGCAAGAGGGTCACACACACACATAAAGCGAGGGAGGGACACGCACACAAAGAACTGTTAAGGGGATACACGCAGACTCAGAGGGGCAGGGGCAGGGACACACACACACGCACACACACAGCGAGGGAGGGACACACACATGCACTGCAAGAGGGACACACATACTCACAGCAAGAGGGGGACACGCACACACAGCGAGGGAGGGACACACACATGCACTGCAAGAGGGACACACATACTCACAGCAAGAGGGGGACACGCACACACAGTGAGGGAGGGACACGCGCATGCGCAAGCACAAAATTACAGACACACAGCGAGAGAGGGACACACAAATACACGGCAAGGGAGGGACACACACACACACAGACAGCAAGGGTGGGACCACACAGAGAGAGAGAGAGCGAGGGAGAGACACACACACATACACGCAGAGTGAGGGAGGGCCACGCACACACACGCACAGCAAGAGGGACACGCACACATACACACAGTTAAGGGGATACACGCAGACACACAGTGAGGGAGTGACACTCACATACACATCAAGAGGGACACATACTCACAGCAGGAGGGGGACACGCGCACACAAACACAGCAAGGGAGAGAAGGACATGCACACACAGCGTGGAAGGAACACGCACACACAGCAAGGGGGGACCTGCACTCACACACGCACAGCAAGAGGGACACACACACACACACACACGGTGGGGAACTGACACATACACAGCGAGGGAAATGCACACACAGAGCAAGGGAGGCACACGCACACATATAGACAGCGAGGGTGGGACCGCGCACACACACACACAGCGAGGGAGAGGCACATACACACACACAGCGAGGAGGGACACACACATACACAAAGAGAGGGGGGACACGCACGCACCCAGTGAGGGAGGGTCACGCATACACACAGAGCGAGGGTGAGACATGCACACACACAGCAAGAAAGAGACAAACACACAACGCGAGGGAGTGGCACATACACAAACAGCGAGCGAGGGACACACAGCAAAGGGGCAACACACAAATACATACTGTGACGATGCGACTCATATACACACACAGGAGGAAGGGACACACACACACACACACACACACACACACACACAGAGCGAGTGAGGGACACACGCAGCGAGCGAGAGGCTTGCTGAGACACGCAGCCATGTAGTGACATGCACACACACAGCAAAGGAGGGACATGCACATGCACAGCATGGGAGGGACATGCACAAACACACACAGCAAGGGGAGATGCGCACATACAGTGAGGGGGATATACACAAAGAGAAAGGGACACACACACGCGGGAGGGACACACACACACACACACAGAGCAAGGGAGTGACACGTGCACACACAGTAAGAGAGGGACATGCACACACAGCGAGGGAAGGACATGCACATACACAGCAAGGGAGGGACATGTGCACACACACACACAGCGAAGGAGATACACACACATACACAGCAAGGGAAGGACATGCACACATACACACACAGAGGGAGGGATGGAGACAAACACACACACACACAGCGAGGGGGGACATGCACACTCACAGCGAGGGAGGGAGACGCACACACAGCGAGAGACACATACACACAACACGAGAGAGTGACACACACGCAACCAGGGAGTGAGGGACATGCAGCGAAGGGGAAAACACACACAAAAACATACTGTGAGGGTGTGACACATACACACACGAGGAAGGGACACACACACACAGAGCAAGCGAGACACACACACAGCGAGTGAGGGACTTGCTGAGACACACAGAGAGGGAAGAACATGCACACGCACAGCGAGGGATGGACATGCACACACAGCGAGAGAGAGACACATGCACATAGCGAGGGAGGGACACACACACAGTGAGGGAGGGAAGGACATGCACACACACACAATGCGGGAGGGACGTACACACACAGCGAGGGAATGACATGCACACACACAGCGAAGGAGGGTCATACACAAACACACACAGCGAGGGAGGGACACACACACACACACACACACACACACACTCACACAGCGTGAGAGGGACACACAGATCCACAGTGAGGGAGTGACACACACACACACACACACACACACACAACGAGGGAGGGACACTCACATACACTGCAAGAGGGACACACATACTCACAGCAAGAGGGGGACACGCGCATGCGCAAGCACACAAACACAGGCACACAGCGAGAGAGGGACACACACACACACAGCGAGGGTGGGACACACACACACAGAGAGCGAGTAGAGACACACACACATGCATACACATAGCAAGCGGGCGACACATGCACACACAGCGAGGGAGGGCCACGCACACACACGCACAGCAAGAGGGACACACACACACACACACACAGGGGGAACTGACACATACACAGCGAGGGAGGGACATCCAGACACACAGTGAGGGAGTGACACTCACATACACATCAAGAGGGACACGTACTCACAGCAGGAGGGGGACGCGCGCACACACACACACACAGAGCAAGGGAGAGAAGGACATGCACACACAGCGAGGGAGGGACACGCGCACACACAGCGAGGGAGGGACACGCGCACACACAGCGAGGGAGGGACACGCGCACACACAGCGAGAGAGGGACACGCGCACACACACACAGAGCGAGAGAGACACGCGCACACACACAGAGCGAGAGAGAGACACATACACACAACGCGAGGGAGTGACACACAGACAAACAGTGAGTGAGGAACACGCAGTGAAGTGGGGACACACAAACACATACTGTGATGGTGTGACTCGTACACGCACACACACACACACACAACGAGGAAGGGACACGTGCGCACACACACACACACACACAGAGCGAGAGGCTTGCTGAGACACACAGCAAGGGAGGGCCATTCACACATGAGTGGGGGACATGCACACACACAGTGTGGGAGGGACATGCTCATACACTGAGGGGGACACGCGCACACTGCAAGAGTGAGAGACATGCACACACAGCGAGGGAGGGACACACACACAGCGAGAGACACACGCACACTCACAGCGAGGGAGGGAGGGGCACACACAGCAAGGGAGGGAGGGGCGCACACAGCGAGGGAGGGAGGGGCGCACACAGCGAGGGAGGGAGGGGCGCACACACACACACAAACCCACACACACACACACAGCAAGAGCGACGTGTAGACAGTGAGAGAGGGACACGCACACAAACGCTCACACAGCGAGGGAGGGACACACAGACACACAGTGAGTGAGTGATATGCATACACACACATACAGAGCGAGGGGAGGACACACACACACACAGCGAGGGCGGGACACGCACACACACAGCGAGGGCGGGACACGCACACACACAGCGAGGGCGGGACATGTGCTCAGAAAGCGAGTGGGGACACAGACACACACACACACAAAGTGAGGGAGGGTGCCACACAGACATAAGCACACACAAACACACACACACATAGTGAGGGAGTGAAACGCGCACACACACGGTGAGGAGAGTTACACACACACATAGCGATGGAAGCGGACATACACACACACAAACACAGAACAATGGAGGGACACGTGCACACGCAGTGATGTGTCTCCTCGGACGTGTAATCGTCCAGCTCTCACTCCAGTCTGCTCCCTCACAGGGTCACCTTCACTGTGACTCCCAGGTACAACTAGGCCTCGATCCTCAGAGCTGATTTATGTTCTCCCAGGTGTGAGTCAGCCTCAAGCTCCTGCTCCAAGTTGCTCCCTCCCTCTGTGACTCGGTGCTGATTTCGAGCCTTCTGCTGTGCTTTTTATCCAAATCCAAGTCCCGGTCGGCCTTGACCCTCGCTGCTGATTTATATTCTCCTGCTTTGTGCTGCTCTCTCTCAGGTTCTCTCCCCTTGTGACTCCCAGGTAATTGTAGGCCTCAAGCCTCAGCTGAGATTTATAACATCCCATTCCGCACTGCTCTCTTACAGAATGGCCGTTGTGCCTGGAAGACAGTGGGGAAGAGGAGGATTAGACAGAGCAGAGGGTGTTACAGTGATTGAGGGAGGTGGAGGGGATGAAACAGGTTATCTGGGGAGCTAGGCTGACCTGCAGTAACTAAAGAACGTTACTGGAAGATACAGCGAGAGTTGCAGACACTGAAGAAGGCAAAGGAAATAGAGAGATGGTGGATTGTTCATGACGGAGCTTTGTAGAGTCTAAAGGGCTTCAAGGTTTGTGAGAAGATTTGTAGCACGGGTGCTCATTATTGTGGTTCTGTTCGCTGAGTTGGGAATTTGTGTTGCAGACGTTTCGTCCCCTGTCTAGGTGACATCCTCAGGGAGCCTCCTGTGAAGCGCTTCTGTGATGTTTCCTCCAGTATTTATAGTGGTTTGTATCTGCCGCTTCCAATTGTCAGTTCTAGCTGTCCGCTGTAGTGGCCGGTATATTGGGTCCAGGTCAATGTGCTTATTGATTGAAACTGTGGATGAGTGCCATGCCTCTAGGAATTCCCTGGCTGTTCTCTGTTTGGCTTGTCCTATAATTGTAGTGTAGTCCCAGTTGAACTCACGTTGCTTGTCATCTGCGTGTGTGGCTACGAAGGATAGCTGGTCGTGTCGTTTCGTGGCTAGTTGGTGTTCATGGATGCGGATCGTTAGCTGTCTTCCTGTTTGTCCTATGTCGTGTTTTGTGCAGTCCTTGCATGGGATTTTGTACACTACATTGGTTTTGCTCATGCTGGGTATCGGGTCCTTCGTTCTGGTGAGTTGTTGTCTGAGAGTGGCTGTTGGTTTGTGTGCTGTTATTAGTCCTAGTGGTTGCAGTAGTCTGGCTGTCAGTTCCGAAATGTTCTTGATGTATGATAGTGTGGCTAGTCCTTTGGGTCGTGGCATGTCTTAATTCCATTGTCTTTCCCTGAGGCATCTGTGGATGAAATTGTGTGGAGTTTGACCCCACCCCGCAGCTCACCAACAGGATAAACAACACACTGAGAAACCTCCAAAAAATAAACGGACAGATAACCAGGTTTGACCTACAAAGAATGAAACTGAAAGCAACAACACCCCCAGATTCTATGGACTACCTAAAGTGCACAAACCAGACATCCCACTCAGACCCATGGTATCACTACCAGGGACACAATCACACAAACTGGCTAAAGAACTACAGCAGAAACTGAAACACCTGATCAGCGGATCCAGACACTCTGTACAGTCAACACAGGAATTCTTGGACATCATCAGAAATATACACATAGACAAGGAAGAAACTATGGTCTCATTCAATGTAACGGCACTGTTCACCTCTATCGACAAACCCCTAGCCAGAGAAACAATAGCCAACCTGCTGGACAGACAGAACAGACAACAGGACCGTCAACCCATCAACAAAGACGGCATACTGAAACTACTGGACCTGTGCCTCACAACACACTTCACATTCAACAACCAAATACATGAACAAATCAACAGCACCCCCATGGGCTCACCCATCTCTGGACTCATAGCAGAAGCGGTAATGCAAAGATTAGAACAAACAGTCTTACCGCAAATTCACCCAAACTCTGGGTCAGATATGTGGATGACACCTTTGTAATCATTAAAAAACACAGAAATAGAGAACACACACCAGATCATCAATGCCACACTCACAGGAATCCGATTCACTAGAGAGGAAGAAAAGGACAACCAACTCCCATTCCTAGACGTGATGGTACAGAGAACACCGAACGGAGAATTCACCACAAAGGTTTACAGGAAAGACACACACACAGACCAAGTCCTAAACTACGAAAGCAACCACCCCAAAACACACAAAAGAAGTTGCATCAAGACACTGTTCAAAAGGGCCACAACACACTGCAGTACACCAGAATTGCAAAAAGTGGAAGAAGAACACTGATACAATTTATTCGCCAAAAACAGATACCCCCACAATTTCATTAGGGATTGTCTGTATGGATTGCTAGACGACTGTCCTCTGATATTGATGAGGGCAGTGCAGATGATGTGGTTTATATGGAGTTCATTAAGGTCTTTGACGAAATCCCACACGGAAGGCTGGTCCAAAAGGGAAGAGCCCATGGGATCCAAGGTAAGTTGGTAAATTAACTCCACAATTGGTGGAGGGTTGGTTTTGTGACTGAAAGCCTTTGCCCAGCGGGTGTACCACAGGGATCTGTGCAGGAGCCATTGCTGTTCATTATGGACATTAATCACTCGGATGGGAAAGCAGAAGGTAAGACAAGTAGGTTTGCAGATGACATGTAAGGTGAGGGTGTTGTCCACAGTGAGGGGGATGGACTCAGGCTGCAGTCTGATATCGATCAGATGATAAACTGAGCAGAGTAATGGCAGACAGAGTTTACTTCTGATCACTGTGAGGTAATGCACTGTGGGAAGTCTAATAAATGAATGGTATACATCATGAATGGTAGGTCCTCCTGGAGTACTGAGGAACACAGGGACCTTGGTGGGCAAGTCCCTGGATGTCTGAAGGTGTCAGCACAGGTAGACAGGGTGGGGAATACACCTGAACTGGGAGCAGGAGGGGGACCCACATCCTGGTGGGGAACGTTGCTGGAGCTGCTCGAGAGGATTTAAACTCATCTGGCAGGGCTGTGTGACCCCAAAGAGTCGTAAGGCCAGAAAGAAAGTTGAGGCTGGTACAAAGGTTCAAGAGAGCAATATGAGGAGACAAGGCAGGCAAGAACATAGCAGACAATTAGGGAAAACTGGTGGATTAAACTGCAGCTATTTCAATGCAAAGGGCCAGACAGATAAGGCAGATGAACCCAGAGCATGGATGGGAACATGGGATTGGGATCCCATAGATATTACAGAAACACAGCTGAGGGAGCAACAGGACCAGCAGCTCAATGTTCCGGAGACAGATACTACAGGAAGGAGAGAACTGGAGGGAAAACAGGAGGAGAGCCGGTGGGTTTGATTGGGGGAAATATCCCAGCAGTACCTCGAGGGAGGATTCATGTAGGATCGCCCAGTTAAAAGATTTTAGTGGAACCGAGAAATAACAATTGGTCATGAGTTTTCTACGGT
Organism: Chiloscyllium punctatum; assembly: GCF_047496795.1. Taxonomy (NCBI): domain Eukaryota; kingdom Metazoa; phylum Chordata; class Chondrichthyes; order Orectolobiformes; family Hemiscylliidae; genus Chiloscyllium; species Chiloscyllium punctatum. The sequence continues at coordinate 8,341,699 of NC_092755.1, forward strand.
CGGACTACAGCGATAGGCAATGGGAGATGAAGGAGCAAATATGTCAGGAGATTTCAGATATCTCTTAGAATAATAGGGTTGTAATGATAGGGGATCTTAACCGTTCCAAACCTGGACTGGGATTGCTACTAAGTTAAGCATTTGAATGGAAGGAATTTGTTAAGTGTGTTTCGAAAAATCCCAGTCATTATTTAATGGCCCAACTGGAGAATGGGGCTAAACCTGACCTCCCCTTGGGAAACCAGGCAGGGAACGGGACTGAGGTATTAATAGGGGAGCACTTTGGAAAGTTACCAGAATTGTATTAGTTTGAAAATAGCGATGGAAAAGGACAGGCCTGGTCCACAAGTTAAAGTTATTCAATGGAACAAGATAGTATTAGACATGAATTTTTAAAGTAGATCTGGGGAGACTATTTGCAGATAAAGGGAAGTCTGGCAAGTAGGAATATTTTAAAACCAAGATAAAAGGAGCGTTCAGCGCCAGCGTGTTCCTGTTAGTGTGCAGCTCAATGCTGACTGAATTAGGAAACACTGGCTGAGTTTTGAGGCTGTGGTCAAGGAAAAAGGGGTCACATGTCAGATATAACTGGCTGACTCAAGGGAATCCCTTCAGGAGCATCGGGGCTGTAGAAATACACTTAGGATGGAAATTAGGAATGTAAAAAGGGGACACGAGATAGTTTTGGCAGAGAAAGTTAAGGAGAATCCAAAGAGACTCTACAAGTGTATTAAGAGCAAAAGAAGAGCTCGGGACAAACCCGGTCTCCTTAATGATCAATGAAGGCAACAATGTGTGAAACTACAAGATCCAAAACAAATATTTCACTTTGGAACTTACTGTGGATAAAGACTGGGGTGCTCAGGGAACTAAACAGTGTTTGGCCTGACCACTATTGGAATACTGTGTGCAATTCTGGTCTCAATGCCATCGGAAGGATGTCGTGGAACATGAGAAGGTTCAGAAGAAATGACCAAAGATGTTGCCAGGGTTGGAGGGTTTGTGCTTCAGGGAAAAGCCTGAATAGGCTAGAGCTGTTTTCACTTGAACATGGGAGGCTAAGGAGTTAACTGATAAAAGGTGTTTAAATCATGATGGTCATCGACAGGGTCAATAGACAAGGTCATTTCCCCAGGCGAGGGAAACCTTTCAAAGGAGCCTCAAGGATAACTGGCTCCCGCAGAGTGGATGGAATAAGCTGCCAGAGCAAATAGTGGAGGCTGATAGAAATACATTTAAAAGGCATGTGGATGGGTGTATGAATAGCAAAGGTTTAGAGGGATATTGGCAAAATTGGGGCAAATGCGACTAGAAACGTCATGCAGGTGTTGGTCCGAAGGGTCTGATTCTGTGCTGTACATCTCTATGACTCAATGTCTTGAAATGAGTCCACATTATAGAAAAGGAGGTGCTGGAGGTTTTAAAACACAAAGGTAGATAAATCCCCAGGACCTGATCAAATGGATCTCAGGACATTGTGGGAAGCTGGTGAAGAAATTATAGGGCCCCTAGCAGAGATATTTGTACCATACAGTGCTATGTGTGATAGGCTGATAGACTGGAGCGAGGCATTGTGGACAGTGAAGAAGGTTTTCTGAGATTACAAAAGGATCCTGATGAAAGGTGTGAATGGCTGAAAAACTGTCGATGGAGTTCAATCTGAATAAATGCGAGGTAATGCATTTTGTACAACAAACCCGGGTAGGGCTTCTCCAATTAATGGCAAGACCTTCAGTAGTGTTGTGGAACAGAGGGACCTCAGGGTTCAGCTACATAATTCTTTGAAGTTTGCAACATGGAGAGACAGGATAGTTTAAAAAAAGGTGCTTGCCTCACTTGCTTTCATTGCTCAGTTCTTTGGATATAGGAGTTGGGAAATCACATTGAGATTATACAGGCCATTGGTGAGTCCTCTTCTGGAATACTGTGTCCAGTTCTGGTCGCCCAGTTATAGGAAGGATATTATTAAGCTGGAAAGGGTTGGGAGGAGATTTACTGGGATGTGGCTGGGTACGAAAGGCTTCAGTATAAAGACAGGCTGAATAGGTTGGTATTTTTCACTGAAAACTGAATGTTGACAGATGACCTCATAGAAGTTTATAAAATCATGAGGGGGATAGATAGAGTTAATGGGAGTTGTCTTTTCCCATGGACAGGGGAGTTTCAAGACAAGGCACTACATTTTTAAGTTTAGAGGAGAGACATTTAAAAAAAAAGACTTGAGAGGCACATTGTTTCACAGATGGTGGGTTGTGTGTGAAATGAACTTCCCAAGGAAGGAGTGAACATGGGGACAATTACAATGTTAACAGACATTTGGATTAGTACAGGAATAGGAAAGGTTTGAAGGGATATGATCCAGGAACAGGCAGGTGGGATGAGATCAGTTTTAGAGTATGGTTAGCGTTAACTGAACAGTGCGGTATGACTACAACTATGATTATAATGTTGTGTCATTAATTAAGAAAAACTGCAAGAGAAATCCAGGGAACTACAGACTGATGAGCCAGACATCAGGGCGGGTCAGTTGTTGGAGGTCATTCTGAGAGGTAGGACTTACATGCATTTGGAAAGATAAGGCCTGATTACGGACAGCCAGCATGGCTATGTGCATGGGAAAACATGTCTCACAAACTTGACTGGAGTTTGCTCAAGATGTGACCAAAAAGATAAACGAAGGCAGAGCAACAGACGTTGTTTCTGGCTTCAACAAACCCTTGGTCAGGGTGTAACATGATACATTGGTTAGTAAGGGTAGATCACAAAGGATCAGGGAGAGCTAGCCAACTGGATACAAAATGGGATGACAGTGGGAGACAGAGGGTGGTGGGAGAGGGTTGTTGTTCAGACTGGAGGCCTCTGACCAGCAGTGTGCTGTAAGGATTAGTGCTGGGACCACTGTTGTGCACCACTTACATAAACAATTTGAGTGAAAATCTAGGAGTCCCTGTTAGTATGTTTGTGGATACCAAGATTAGTCAAAGAGTGGGCAGGGAATATAGTTATCGAAGGGGATGTTAATCAACTGGGCCAGTGGGCCAAGGAATGAAAGATGGAGTTTAATTCAGTTGTTGGATTTAGTTCAGACAAACCAAGGAGGACTAACACGGTTAATGGTTGGGCCCTGGACAGTGTTGTAGAAAAGAGAGAGACCAAGGGGTGCAGTTACACACCCTGGCATCACAGGGTGACAGTGTGTTGAAAGCGGCAATTGGCACACTTGTCTTCATTGGTCAGAGCATTGAGTACATGAGTTGGAGATATTGGTAACACTGTCGTCAATATTTTTCCTGGGCAGAGGCAGCCACGGGGTGACGTTATACAAGTTTATGAAACCATGTATGGTCGAAGTAAGGTGAATTGCTAACGGTAGGTGAGTCCAAAGCTAGAGGCATAGACGTGAGGTGTGAGAGCAACGATTTAAAGAGGGAGCTAAGGGGCAACATTTTCCACAGAGGATGGTGCATAGACGGAATGGACTGCCAGAGGAATTGGTAAAAACAAGTACAATTACAACATGGAAAAGACACTCAGGCAGGTACATGGAGAGGAGGTTTGAAGGGATATGAGCTAAACACAGGCAATTCCGACTCATTCCATTTAGGAAACCTCGGCCGAAGAGTCATGAAGCACAGAAACAGACCCGAAGTCTCCAGTTATTGGAGGAGGAGACTATCGAGACAAGGCATGTTGTAGAGACTGAAGCAAGTTACAGCGATACGGATGGTCATCTGGACTGGAGGTTTCAAATATGTGAAATAATTGGTGAGAGGGGAGGAGATGACAGAGATAGGAACTGTTATAGGAGTTAGAATGATTGAAGACACTGGTCCTCAATACAAGCCATAGATACAGTGTTGGAGAGGGAATAGGGAACAGAAAGATCCCAGGCAGCATTACCACCCTCTCGTGGGAGGACCGCTTTCCCCTCAGTTGTTCTGATGCTCCCTAAGAAAGCACAGGCCTTGACTGATAACTGGGAACTCCCGATGCTGTCTCATTACAACAAAACTTGCAGCAGGCGTGGTGATTGAGCCTGGGGTGTGTCTGTACTGTGCTCCCCCTCCAGCACTTTCTCTATGTCATGTCTTGTTAGCTGATGTTTGGATCCCCCTTATTACTTTCTGCTCTGTGCATTGGAATGATCTTACCTGGCAGCAGGATTTATTGAAGACTCCCGACCTCCCTGACTGTGTCTTTCTGGCTGACCATCCATCGTCCCAACCAGCAGTTGGCAAGTCTATTGAGTCAGGAACTCCATGAGTACTTGTAGAAGACACAGAAATAGGCAGAATGGGAAATTAGACTAATGCTTTGAGGGCTACACATGTAGAAAGGCACTGAGCCCACAGAGATCTGGAAAATCCCAGTCTACATTCCTGACCTGTGTTGCCTCATCTCTCTGGAGTGGAGAATTCTGTTGGCTCATGATCTTGAGTAGCTTCAAGAGTGAGAGACGCTGACAGAGGCAGCAATTAGACCCACACAGTGAGGGATACCACATGGAGAGGTACCGAGTCACATCACCAGAGTGCCGGGTCAAACAATTGTGCTGGAAGAAAGAGTTTTGATTCATGTTGCACTGGGATATACAAACTGTGAGCAGGCGAAGTGATGGCCTAGTGGCATTATTGTGTAACAATTTATCCAGAAACTCAGCAAGTGTTCTCTGGACACAGGTTCAAATCCCACCATTGCAAATGATTGAATGTGAAGTAAATGCTTCAAAAACAATGTAATTAAAAACCTGTAAATGAGTATTAAACAATTGCTGATGTTAAGAAAAAGTCATTGGGTGCATTCCTGTCTTTAGTGAAGTAATGTAAGATGGGACTGGGATACCACAGGTATTACAGAAACAACAGCTGAGGGAGGGATAGGACAGGCAGCTCAATGTTCCAGGGGATAGATGCTGCAGGAAGGACAGAAGGGGAGCTGAGAGAGGAGGAGAGCTGCTGGTTCTGACTGGGTGAAACATCCCAGCAGGACTGAGAGAGGATATTCCTGCAGGATCGCCCAGTGAAGCTGTGTTCTGGGAATTAATCAATAACAATGGGTCTTCCCTTTCCTCTGATTGTTTTACAGACCCCGAGAGCCCCGCCCTCCTGCACCTTGACCTTCTCAAGATGGCGGCCCTCGCTCACTCTTCCCTCAAACAAATGGCGGCCGTGACCCTGGGCCGCTTCCCTGATCAGAGACCGCCACCTCCTTACCCGGGCCTGGAGGGTCTTTTTCGAGTTATTTTTAACCTGTATCCAGGACTTGTGAAATCTCTCCGCTCCTTTCTCCCAGCGAGGCTCCCACACACCGGCTTTAAGCGCCGCTCTCTGAAGCTGATCGCAGCCGCTGCCGGAGAAAGCAGCTCCAATGTCGCTCTATGTCCTGATCAATGTAACACTGCGCATGCTCCACATACAAACCAAACCGCGCGTGCGTCTGCGATTATCGGTGAGAATATAGAGAATATTCATATCAGCGCAGGATCATGGGTGAAATTTTAGTCATTAACAATTGCTCTGTCGAGTTATAGTCATCGACATGATTAGTATGCAAATAGATTGTTCGGTCCAACTTAACCATACTAACCAGGTATGTAAATTACCAATCGTTCTGGGAGTTTGAAAATAAGTTTCTTACTCGAGTTGTGTAAACCGATCTGTGAATTATTCACGCCGACCTGTGAATTATTCTCAGCTCGTCCCGCTAAACTTTTGCAAAATCACCCATGTGTTTATCCAAGGATTGTTTAAATCTCCCTAATGTACGTTATCAGATTTACATCTCAACTATTTCGTAAAAATCTCACATTAATTCATGGGAGAGGTTTAATGCTCTACTATGTAGTGAGAATGATCAATCCTGCAAAATAGTTTGCTTTCTGACCAATCCTGAAGCGTTCACTCCCCGAGAATGCTTTGGCCCCGCTCCTCACTCACTCTGGTTAGACGACCGGCTGCTGCTCAGTCCTCCTGTTCCGCCCCTTCCTCCCAATTGCGGAGTTGATTCAAACGCGACTCAGGGACAGGGGAGGTTAGAGTCGATGCCTTGTGATGTGGTGAAAATATCCCGAATCTTGGATCGAGGGGGCTGAGTTCATTTCACAGTTTGTGCAGGTGTGTGTAACAACAACTTGATTAAGAAAAAACAAAGGAAGGCAGGAACAGAGTAAAAACAATAGAACATGCAAACAATGTGGTGGGGCTCTCAATGCTCTGGTGATTTTAGTCTTTACCATGTGTTTCAGGGCCCCAGTGCATTTCAGTACAGACTGTGCCACTCCTCCTTCTGTACAACCAGATACCATGATTGTGGGGCAAAGTGATGTGGTGGGGTACAGATTCTGGATTAGAGGTGCTGGAAGAGCACCGCAGTTCAGGCAGCATCCGAGGAGCAGTAAAACCGACGTTTCGGGCAAAAGCCCTTCATCAGGTATAAAGGCAGAGAGCCTGAAGCGTGGAGGGATAAGCGAGAGGAGGGTGGGGGTGGGGAGAAAGTAGCATAGAGTACAATATGTGAATGGGGGAGGGGATGAAGGTGATAGGTCGGGGGCGGTCGGAGGATGGAGTGGATAGGTGGAAAAGAAGATAGGCAGGTAGGACAAGTCACGGGGGCAGTGCTGAGCTGGAAGTTTGGAACTGGGATGTGGTGAGGGAAGGGGAAATGAGGAAACTGTTGAAGTCCACATTGATGACCTGGGGTTGAAGTGTTGCGAGGCGGAAGATGAGGCATTCTTCCTCCAGGCGTCTGGTGTTGAGGGAGCGGCAGTGAAGGAGGCCCAGGACCTCCATGTCCTCAGCAGAGTGGGAGGAAGAGTTGAAATGTTGGGCCACAGGGCAGTCGGATTGATTGGTGTGGGTGTCCCGGAGATCTTCCCTAATGCGCTCTGCTAGGAGGTGTCCAGTCTCCCCAATGTAGAGGAGACCGCATTAGGAGCAATGGATACAATAAATGATATTAGTGGATGTGCAGAAATAAAACTTTGATGGATGTGGAAGGCTCCTTTAGGGCCTTGGATAGAGGTGAGGGAGGAGGTGTGGGCACAGGTTTTACAGTTCCTGCGGTGGCAGGGGAAAGTGCCAGGATGGGAGGGTGGGATTTTGGGGGCCGTGGACCTGACCAGGTAGTCATGGAGGAAACGGTCTTTGCGGAAGGCAGAGAGGGGTGGGGAGGGAAATATATCCCTGGTGGTGAGGTCTGTTTGGAAGTGGTGGAAATGTCGGCAGATGATTTGGTTTATGCAAAGGTTAGTAGGGTTGAAGGTGAGCACCAGGGGCGTTCTGTCCTTGTTACGGTTGGAGGGGTGGGGTCTGAGTGCAGAGGTGCGGGATGTGGACGAGATGCGTTGGAGGGCATCTTTAATCACGTGGGAAGGGAAATTGCGGTCTCTAAAGAAGGAGGCCACCTGGTGTGTTCTGTGGTGGAACTGATCCTCCTGGGAGCAGATACGGTGGAGGCGGAGGAATTTGGAATATGGGATGGCATTTTTGCAAGAGGTAGGTTGGGAAGAGGTGTAATCCAGGTAGCTGTGGGAGTCGGTGGGTTTGTAAAAAATGTCAGTGTCAAGTCGGTCGTCATTAATGACAATGGAGAGGTCTAGGAAGGGGAGGGTGGTGTCAGAGATGGTCCAGGTAAATTTAAGGTCAGGGTGGAATGTGTTGGTGAAGTTGATGAATTGCTCAGCCTCCTCGCAGGAGAACACGGTGGCGCCAATGCAGTCATCAATGTAGCGGACTGGGGAGTGGTCCCAGTGTAATTACAGAAGATCAACTGTTCTACGTAGCCAACAAAGAGACAGGCATAGCTGGGGCCCATACGTGCTTCCATGGCTACCCCTTCGTTCTGGAAGAAGTGGGAGGATTCGAAGGAGAAATTGTTAAGGGTGAGGACCAGTTCGGCCAAACGAATGAGAGTGTCAGTGGAAGGGTACTGTTAAGAATGTTGGGAGCGGAAAAAATGGAGGGCTTGGAGGCCCTGGTCATGGCGGATGGAGGTGTAGAGGGATTGGATATCTATGGTGAAGATGAGGCATTGGGAGCCGGGTAAACAGAAGTTTTGGAGGAGGTGGAGGGCGTGGGTGGTGTCTCGAATGTATGTGGGGAGTTCCTGGACTGGGGGGATAGGACAGTGTCATGGTAGGTAGAGATGAGTTTAGTGGGGCAGGAGCATGCTGAGACAATGGTTCAGCCAGAGTGGTCAGGCTTGTGAATCTTGGGAAGGAGGTAGAACCGCACAGTGCGGGGTTCCTGGACTGTGAGGTTGGAAGCTGTGGGTGGGAGATGTCCTGAGCTGATGAGGTTCTGTGTGGTCTGGGAGATGATGGTTTGGTGATGGGGGTGGGGTAATGGTCGAGGGGGCAGTAAGAAGAGGTGTCCTCGAGTTGGCGTTTGGCTTCAGTGGTGTCGAGGTCAGTGCGCCAGACTACCACTGCGCCCCCTTTATCTGCTGGCGAAATGGTGAAATTGGGATTGGAGCAGAGGGATTGGAGGGCTGCATGTTGTGAGGGTGAGAGGTTGGAGTGGGGGAGGGGGGTAGACAGGTTAAGGCAGCTAATGCCCCGGCGGCAGTTGGAAATGAAGAGGTCGAGGGCAGGTAATAGTCCCGCACGGGGTGTCCAGGTGGATGCAGTATGTTGGAGGTGGGCGAAGGGGTCCTCGGAAGGTGGGCAGGAGTCCTGATTGTGAATGTAAGCTCGGAGACGGAGGCAACGGAAGAATTGTTCGACGTTACGTTGTGTATTAAATTCATTGGTGCGTGGACAGAGGGGGATGAAGGTGAGGCCTTTGCAGAGAACTGATCGTTCGTCCTCAGTGAGGGGAAGGTCTGGAGGGATGGTGAAAACTCGGCAGGGATGGAAGCTGGGATCTGGTATGGGTGTGGAGCTGGGAGTGGGGGCGGAGCCTGTAACTGGAGTGGGGGGAATGGAGGTGCAGTCATGAGCAGGGTTCCACCCCCATTCCCCCCACGCTGACGTCATCATCCTAGGAAAAATACTTCCATTGTCTACCTTTCTAATCCTCTGATCATCTTGTATGTCTCTATCAAATCCCCTCTAGCCTTATTCTTGCCAATGAGAAGAGTTTCAAGTCTCTCAGCCTTTCCTCACAAGATCTTCTCTCCAGACCAGGCAACGTTCTGGTAAATCTCCTCTGCACCTTTTCCAATGTTTCCAGATCCTTCCAGAAATATGGGCACCAGAACTGAACACAATATTCCGTGTGTGACTGCACTAGTGTTTTGTAGAGTTGCAGTATGGTATTTCAACTTCGGAACTCAATCCTCCACGAATGAAAACTAACATACCGTTTGCCTTCTTAACAGCACTATCAACCTGGGTGGCAACTTTCAGGGATCTATGTACATGGACTCAAAGATCCCTCTGCACACCACACTACCAAGAATTTTTCCATTGACCCAGTATTCAGCCTTCCTGTTATTCTTCTCAAAGTGCATCACCTCACATTTAGTTGCATTGAACTCTATTTGCCACCTCTCAGCCCAATTCTGCAGTTTATCCAAGTCCCCTTGCAACCTGTAACATTCTTCCACACTGTCCACTACTACACTGACTTTAGTGTCGTCTGCAAATTTCCTAATTCACCTATACCTGCAGTGGTTCCAAAACAGATCCTGGTGGCACGTGACTAGTAACTGGAATCCAGGCTGAATATTTTACATCAACCACCACTCGCTGCCTTCTTTCAGAAAGCAAGTTTCTCATCCAAACTGCTAAATCACCCTCAATTCTATGCCTCTGCATTTTCTCCAACAGCCTACCATGTGGAACCTTGTCAAAGGCTTTACTTTTGTCCATGTATACCACGTCAAATGCCCTACCCTCATCTACCTGCTTGGTGACCTTCTTAAAAAACTCAATGAGGTTTGTGAGACATGACCTGCCCTTGACAAAACCAAGTTGACTATATGAAATCAATTTGATGTTTGCCAGATGATTATAAATCTTATCTCTTATAATCCTTTCCTAAACATTGCCTACAACGGAAGTAAGGCTCTCTACTCCCCTTCTTGAACAAGGGCACAACATTTGCAATCTTCCAGTGCTCTCGTACCAAATCTGCAGACAATGACAACTCAAATATCCAAGCCAAAGGCTATGCTACCTTCTCCCGAGCTTCCCAGAGAATCCTCGGATAAATCCCATCCAGCCCAGGGGACTTGTCTATTTTCACTCCTTCCAGCAGTGATAACACCTGTTCATAACTAACCTTGATAATTTCTAGTCTAATATATCATACCTCATTCTCCTCCTCCACAATATTCTCCTTTTCCTGAGTGAAAACAGATAAGAAATGTTCATTTAGCATCTCTCCGATCTCCACAGGGTCAACACTCATCTTCCCATTCAGTCTGTGATTGGCCCTATTCCTACCCTAATCATCTTTTTATTCCTCACATACCTATAGAAAGCTTTAGGGTTCTCTTTTATTCTATGTGTTAAAGACTGCTCGTGTCCTCTCTTCGCTCTTTTTAACTCTCTCTTTAAATCCTTCTTAGCTGATCTGTAATTCTCCATCGCCTCATCTGAACCATCTTGCCTCATCAACACCTAAGCCTCCTTCTTCTTCGTAACAAGAGATGCAGTTTCTGCAGTAAACCAAGGTTCCCTTACCTTATCACTTCCCCCTGCCTGACAGGGACATACCTATCAAGGACACGCAATACCTTAAACCAGCTCCACATTTCCATTGTCTGCACACCCTGCATTTTGCTACCCCATTTTGTGCATCTAATGCTTGCCTAATAGCATTATAATTGCCCTTGCCCCATCAATAACTCTTGACCTGTGGCATGTCCTTATTCCTTTCCATCACTAAACTAAACTTAACTGAATTATGGTCACACTCCATAGTGCTCACCTACAACTCAATCAAACACCTAGTCTGGTTCATTACCAAGGACCAGATCCAATGTGGCCTCCCCTCTTGTCGGCCCTTCAACATACTGTGTCAGGAAACCCTCCTGTACACATTGGATAAAAACCAATTCATCCAACGTATTAGAGTTATAGCATTTCCAGTCAATTTTGGGGAAGTTAAAGTCCCCCATAATGACCACCCTGTTACTTTCACTCCTATCCAGAACAATTTTGCTAATCCTCTCTTCCACCTCCCTGGAACTCTGCGGAGGCCTATAAAAAAAACTCCAAGCAGTGTGACCTTTCCTTTTCTGTTTCTAACCTCAGCCCACACTACCTCAGGAGACTAGTCCTCATCAAAAGTTCTCTCAGCCACCGTTATACTCTCCTCGACTACTGTGACATGCATGGACCCATTGCAGAGCTTCAAACTCCATGAGGCACCCATACCCTCTGACAGACAGACCCAGTCTGGAACCTCCTCTGTCCTTAAGACTTTATGCACTGCCTGTGCTCCTCCATTTCCCCTTTGCACATTCCCTTTCCAACCCACCCCACCTGCATCACTCCACGAATGGTGCTGTCAAGGGCAGAAGTCTGTGGAATACCCTCCCTAACCTTCTCTATCCTCCTTTAAGATGTATTTTAAAATCATTCTCTTTAATCAACGTTTTGATCATCCATGAAGCACCTTAGGAGATTTGCCATTGTAAAAGATTCCATACAATGCAAGTAGTTGTTGTTACTGCTGTACAGTAGGAGAAACAGGAATGATGCATTAAAAATTCCAACAAGTAAGTCACTGACAGGTGTAGTGTGCAGGCCACCAAATAATAACATCACATTGGGATGGGCAATAAACAAAGAAATAACTATTGCCTGTAAAAATGGTATGGCTATTATCATGGGTGATTTTAATCTACATGTAGGTTGATCAAACCAGCTCAGTCAGGGTAGCCTTGAGTTTATCAAGTGTATCCATGATAGTTTTCATGAACAGTATGAAATGGAACTGACAAGGGAGCAATCTATCCAGCATCTGGCCCTGTGCAATGAGACAGGAATAATTAATGACCTCAGAGTTAGGGATCCTCTTGAAAGAAGTGATCACTGTATGGTTGAATTTAGAATACATATGGAGAGTGTGAAGATAAAATCTAATACCTGGGTCCTGTGCTTCAAAACAGGAAACTACAATAGAATGAGGGAGAACCTGGATAAAGTAGACTGGAAACAAAAATGTTATGGTGGGACAGTTGATGAGCAGTGGAAGATTTTCAAAGGCACTTTATAAAGTGCTCAGCAATGATATATTTCAGTGAAAAGGAAGGACTGTAAGAAAAGGCATACTCTGTGATGGGTATCTAAGGAAAGTGATCAAATTTAAAGAGAAGGCATGCAAAGTGGCCAAAACCAGCCTGAAACTAGAACTGGGAAATCTATAAAGGTCAACAGAAAGCCACAGAAGAGCTATAAAGAAAAGTAAGATAGAACATGAGAAAAATAAACTAGCACAGAATACAAAGACAGAAAACAAAATTTTATATTGAATGAGAAAAGCGTGGCTAAAGTAAATGTTGGTCCTTTGGAAAATAAGAAGGAACATTTAATTATGGGATATCACAATGGAGGACACTAATATCTTGCCAACAATTAGCAAAGAGACAAAGATAGGTGAGGATTTGCAAACTCATTATTACGCAACAGCTAGTGTTGGACTGTTGGAGTTAATTGAGCTAATGACAGAAAAGTCTTCTGACCCTGATGGAATGCATCCCAGGGTACTAAAGGAGATGCCAGGAGAAATAGCAAATTCACTGGCAGTAATTTTCCAAAATTCACTGGACTCTGTGGCAGTCCCAGCAGATTGGAAAGCAGCAAAAGTGATGCCACGTTTTTAAAAAAGAGGTGGACAAAAGGTGGGGAATTATACACAAGTCAGCTTATTCTCTGTAGTGGGAAAGATGCTTGGGTCTATTGTCAAGGAAGAAATAGCAGGGAATCTTAATAGAAATTGTCCCATTGGACAACAGAGCATGGGCTCATGTAGGGCAGGTCATGCTTCATAAATCTTTTGGAATTCTATGAAGACATTTCGAGCAAGGTGGACAACAAGGACCCAGTGGATGCGGTGTACCCGGATTTCCAAAAGGCCTTCAACAAGGTGCTGTTCAAGAGGCTGTTGCATAATGTAAAGGTGCATGGTGTTAGGAGTAGAGTATTAGCATGGATAGAAGATTGGTTGACTAACAGAAAGCAGAGTGTGGGATAAATCAGTACTATTCTGGCTGGCAATCAGTGACTAATAGTGTGCCTCAGGGATCAGTGTTGGGACTGCGATTATTTAGAATTGATACAGATGATTTGGAGTTGGGGGCCACATGTAGGGTGTCAAAGTTTGCATATGAGACTAAGATGAGTAGCAGAACAAAGTGTGTGGAGGACTGGGAAACTTTGCAGAGGAACAGAGATACATTGAGTGAGTGGGGAATGGGCTGCCATTTGGAATAGAATGTTCATAAATGTAAAGTCCTACTGTTTGGTTGGAGTAACATTAAAAAAGAGATTATTACTTGAATTTTAAAAAGTTGCATCATTTGCTATGTAGGGGCACCTGAGTAACCTTCTGCATGAAGGTTGGTCACCAGGTACAAAAATTAACTCAGAAAGCAAATGGAATTTTGGCCTTCATTGCTGAAGGGATTGTGTTTAAAAGCAGAGGTTATGTTCCAGTTGTATTGGGTGCTGGTGAGGCCACACCTGGAGTACTGCATGCAGATTTTGTCTCCTTACTTTCTCAAGGATGTACAGGCACTAGAGGGGGTGCAGAGGAGGTTAACTAGGTTGATTCTGGAGTTGAGGGGGTTGTCTTTACAGAGACCGAGTAGATTCGGATTATATTCATTGGAAATCAGAAGAATGGGAAACATATAAAATAATGAATGCAATGGATAAAACAGGAGTAGAGAGAATGTTTCCACTGGCAGGTGAAGCTAGGACAAGAGGGCATCACCATAAGACTAGAGGCAGCAAATTTAGGACTGAATTGAGAAGAACTTCTTGACCTCTGTGGAATTCATTGCCCAGGGAAGGAGTTGATGCTAGTTCATTTTTCTTCTTTTTTTTCTTTTGTGACCAGCACTACCCTTCACATCAAAGGGCAATGCTGTGTGATTAGAATTCCTGTTTATTTTTTTTTCTTACTTTAACCCCCACACTACCGCCTAAGTGCGGTAGTGCTTATTTTTATTCCCCAGCACCCATGGTGTGTGTGTGTGCAGGTGTAAAACACAGTGAAGGACACAAAGTGCACGAATCTTTATTCAAGTAAACGTTTTTCAAGCTAAGGTAGCTTTTTAAGAAAGAATTAATTAATTAATTAAGGGATATGGTGAGAACGTTGGTAAATGGTTCTGCGTCCACAAAATGATCAGCCATGATCTTAATGAATGGCAGAGCAAGCTCAAAGGGCAGGACGGCTTCTCCTGTTCCTAGTTCTTTTGTTGTTATATTTTGCATTCCTCCCGCACTCTTGACTTTCAGGTGCTGGTGTTAGATTAGGATGGACAAAATTAAAATTCACAGAACACCAGGTTATAGTCCAACAGGTTTATTTGGAAGCACTCGCTTTGCAGCTTCTTCATCAGGTGGTTGTGTGATTTTTAACTTTGTGTCTCACTCTTGTAACTGATAAACAGCAACAAAAGCCACGGAGCAGTGCGCATGCTCCAGGCAACAATGGTCCCTTGGTAGTTGATGTCAGCGGAAGACCAATGGAAAGGCAGGGGCACAACTGGAGGACCTGGCGGGGCATTTGGTCCTCCGACCAATCAGAGTAAATGAGGGACGGAACTAGACTATACCACGTGATCATCCTCGCGGTGGGCGCGGATGTGCGGGACGTGTGGATGGAGAGCTGTTGGTAAGGAAAGCAATAAACAGCAGAAAGTGGGAGGGAAATAGTGTTGGTATGGGCTGAGAGGTTTTACAAACATTTGGTGCACATCGGAAAATACAAATTTGAAACTTACAGTCCCGTTTTTGCAGTAAACTGGAAAATAACCTCATTGTGTGATCGCCGCCATCTTTATTCGGGGCAAAGATTCACTGGACACGTGCGCGGCTGCCAGCTTTGTTGGGGGCAAAGTTCAGAGGTGTTTATGTGCAGCCCTCCCTGGTAGAGAGTCATAGGGCAGGATTTACACAGAGCACATTCAAACCCAGAGAAATTGATTTTTTTTCTTGGATTTGTTTCTTCATCCATTTAAATGATTTGGATGTGAATAGAGCCGGTACTGTTCGTAAGTTTGCAGATGACACCAAAATTGGAGGTATTGTGGACAGTGATAAAGGTTGTCTCAGGATACAATGGGATATTGATCAGATGGGCCAATGGGCTGCGGAGTGGCAGATAGGGTTTAATTTAGATAAATGTGAGGTGCTGCATTTTAGAAAAGCAAATCAGAGCAGGACTCACACTGAATTGTAAGGTCTTGGAGAGTCTTGCTGAACAAAGAGACCTTGGAATGCAGCTTCATAGCTCCTTGAAAGTAGAGTCACAGGTAGATAGGACAGTGAAGAAATTGTTTGGGATTCTTCCCTTCGTTGGTCAGAGCATTGAGTAAAGGAGCTGTACAGGACATTGGTTAGGCCACTTTTGGAATATTGTGTGGAATTCTGGTCTTCCTCTTATCAGAAAGAGGCACTGAAACATGGAAGGTTTGAGAATTGATTTTTTTAAGGATATTGCCAGGGTTGGAGGATTTGAGGTGCAGGGAGAGGCATAATAGGCTGGGGCCATTTTCCCTGGAGTGTCATAGGCTGAGGTGTGATGTTGAAGAGGTTTATAAAATCGTGAGGGGCATGGATAGCGTAAATAGACAA
Organism: Chiloscyllium punctatum; assembly: GCF_047496795.1. Lineage (NCBI taxonomy): Eukaryota > Metazoa > Chordata > Chondrichthyes > Orectolobiformes > Hemiscylliidae > Chiloscyllium > Chiloscyllium punctatum. The sequence continues at coordinate 8,357,456 of NC_092755.1, forward strand.
GGTGTTTACCCTGGGGTGGTGGAGCCCAGAACTAGAGGATAAAGATTTAGGGTGAGAGAGGAAAATTCAAAAGGAGCCTAAAGGTCAACCAAAATTGTAACATTTAAAAGGCATTTGAATACGAAGGGTTCAGAGGGATGTCGGTCAAGTGCTGGCAAATGGGAATAGTTTAGGTTAGAATATCTGGTTTGCATAGATGGGTTGGACTGAAGAGTCTGTTTTTGTGCTAGACATCTCTGACTGTGGGATCATAAAAGTGAATACTGCTCTGATTCACCTCTGGGCTCCTTGATGTCCACTTGTTCGTTATCTAGCTTCCTCAGTCTCACATGAGTGTATTTTTGCCATGTTTAGTATTTTACTACTACGTTCACAGACCTTTTCATAAATGGATTGTCCACTGCTGCCCGACTCCTGACCGTATGCTGCTCCATTATCAGATTATTTTTTCCACAATATCTTTGACAGTCAAGAATTCTTTTTTCCAATAGTGAGTGGATTTTCCTTCCATTTCTGACAGTCAAATTCTGCACCATTTTCATTCCCTATAATTCATATTGCACTCCCAGAAACATCATGTGTATTTCTCCTTCCACAGATACCAGTGATTAATGCCAAAGCCCTGTTGCCTGTGGAGAGGGTGATGTTTGACTTCCTTGTACTGCTGCAGTTTGTATGGTGAAGGCGCTCCCACAATCTGGTTGGGTAAGAGACATTACAGATTACTCACTCAGAGACAGTGAAGAGTAGAAGATATCTGTACAAATTAACATGGTGAAGGTGCTCCCACAACGTGGTAAGAGACATTACAGATTATTGACTCAGCGATAGTGAATTTAGAAGATATCTGTACAACTCAACATGTTTTTAATTTCACAAAAATATTGAGAACTTTTGACATAAGGCCACAGCTGGAGAATATTATGTCCAGTGACCAAAACCATTGCCAAATGAGCAATTTTTCAGGAATGCCTTAAAGGAGGAAAGCAGATCTTAGAGGGTGGGAATTCCAGACCAAGTTGCCTTGGAATCTATAGAAACAGTCACACAGCTGAACTCAAAAATAAACACATCATTGGGAGTCTAAACTAAGTTATTGAGATATGAAAGGGTGTGTGGTGCAGGAAGATAGGAATGATTACAGCCAGGAATTAAGTCAAGGGTGTGAAAGTAAATTGTTGTCGCTTATAAATGGGAGCCTTTTGATGGATCAACAGGTTCTGGTACAAGTGAGCACTTGGGCGGTAGAGTTTTCAATATTCTGGAGATTATATGGAGGGTGATTGTGGGATGCTGGCCAGGAGTGGGTTTAGATCATGAAATCTAGAGTTAACAAAATAAATGAATCAGAGTTTCAGTAAATGAGCTGAGACTGTGGTGAGGTCAGGTGATATCACTGAAGTCGAAATAGTGGTCTTGGAGTGGGACTGGGCTATCACCCTCACCTCACCTCTGGAATTCAGCTGTTTGTCAGTTTGTGAATCCAGTCTGTAACAAGATCAGGAACTGAGTGGTCCTGGCAGAACCCAAACTGGGTGTCACAGAAGGTTATTGCTGAGCAGCTGTGTGACAGCACTGTTGATGAGACCTTCCATCACTTCACTGCTGAGTGAATGTCGACTGATGGAGGGAAATTGGCTGGGTTGACTCTGTCCTGCTTTTTTGTGTTGAACATCCTTGAGAAATGTTCCACAATGTCAGTAGGTGCCAGTGCTGGACTTGTCTTGGTGGGCAGCAATTTCTGGAGCACAGCCATCAGTATTATTGCCACAATTTTGGTCGAGCTGACAGTCTTTACACTACTTCTCCATTTCTTGATCTGATTTGAAAGAAGTTTTCAACCAAGTTGATTCACGTCTGTGATGTCAGGGACCAATGTAGTAGGCTCATCCACTTGGCACTGCTGGCTGAAGATTGCTGCAAATGCTGTTGTCTTGTCTGTTGCATGGATGTGTGAGAGCCCTCCATCAGTAAGGGTGGGGATATCTGTGATGCTTCCTGCAGTGAGTTGTTTAATTGTCCATCACCATTCCTGACTAGGTGTGGCAGAACTGTAGAGCTCAGATCTGATCCATTGGTTGTTGGATCACATAGTTCTATTTGGTGTTGTTTGCACTGTTTGGCATGCAGGTTGGGTAGCTTCACCAGGTTGGCACCACATTTTTAGGTATGCCTGGTATTGCTCCTGGCATGCCCTGCGGAACTCTCCATTGAACTAGGGTTGATCCCCTGGCTTAATGTTCATGGTTGCGTGGGGAATATACCAGGCCATGAGATTTCAGATTGGGCTGGAGTACAGTTCTGCTGCTGTTTTAGCCCACAGTGAGACAGGGTCAAGAGGCTGATTGTGTTGTATTTTCCAGTGCATTGGTAGATGTAATGTGGTCCATTCAGTTTCATTCCTTTTGTTGAGACTGTGCAGTGATTAATACAATGAGTGATTTGATGGGCCACTGTCAGGAATGCAACTTTTAAAAAAAGCTGTTGTGATTTACACATGAAAGAAGTGAAACTATCATGGTATTCGAACAGATGAAAGCCTAAACAGACAATCAAGGTATTTTTCAATGGATAATTTCAGTTACATCACACTAAATTTTTGCTATAAATTCTGTGCCTTAGAATTGTGCCCTCCACAATGAAGGAGCGGTGCTAAGAAAGCTAGTGTGCTTCCAGTTAACACTGTTGGACTGTAACTTGGTGTTGTGTGATTATTAACTGAGAATATGACCGCACTACTAACAGGGCTGCATGTAAACAGGCTCAGTCCAGTTAATCAATACATTCGGAAGGATTTCTTCCAAGTTTGATGACGAATATTCGTCAAAACCGTCAACTTCAACCTGCAATGTTGCTCTTAACAAAAACGTCAGGCTGACACAAAGCTCCCCACCCCACTGCAATGTGGTAACTGGGCGTGGCCCAGGAATTGGAACTGGGACATTTGTGGACTGTGATCTCAAAGGAAGCAAGCAAACACAATTCTGACAGATTAGTTCTCAAAGATGAGTAGCAAGTTTGAGACAAGGCCGGTGGTATGCTGCCTTGTACTTAGCTTAATTGCATTTCTTATTTAAAGTCGTGTTTTGCAAAGTATAAAGAACTATGTGTTTGGTTTCCATGGTTGGAGAGTTTTATCCGAGTTGATCACAGTTGCTGCCTCTCGCTCCCCAAGTCAAATCATAGGATCTATAACAAAACAATAAACTGCAGGTGCTGGAGATCTGAATCCCAGAAACAAAGTGCTGGAGAAACTCAGCAGTTCTGAGGGCATCGGTGAAGAGAAAAATAATGTTACATTTCAATTTCAGTGACTCTTCGTCTGAATGGACAAATGGTCATGAGACATAGAGCTTCCAATGTTTTATTCCCCTCAGAGATGCTGCTGGACCTGCAGTTCTCCAGCACTGTGCTTTCTATAGTGAACGTTATTTCCAAAACCGATCAGAAAAATACTAATCTCCAAAAGTGAAAGGTTCATTGCAAACATGAGCATAGTTTCCACACTTGAGTTACACAAGCACGTCTCAGTTTAAAAACAAGATTTAACTCACAATAATATTCCATCTCAAAATTAGCCAAGTTACCCCAGTAATAAAGCTCATCCACCCAATGAGGCACTTCAGCCCAACATCCTGCAGTGTTGCACACAGCCACCTTTACCAAAGAATGATCTCATGTCACAAAATTGAAGGCCAAGAGCATGTCTCTTTAAAGGAGCTGAAGTCAAACTCAATTTTTGGAAGGATTTTTATTAAATCTGATTGAACATTTAAATCTCAGAGCATAATCTTTGCTCTTTTAAACAAAGTGTGTGGGAAACATCCCTCATCTTGCTAAAGGTTCAGTTCAGTCTGATACATAGAGCCAAAGGTCAAGCAAACATCACACTTTCCATTCACTTCTACAAAGGGCTGACATCACATTTCTTCAGGATTTAATGAATTTTATAAATTGTTTGTAAAATCATTTGTCACGTTAAAGAACTGGACAATAAATGTCATTGTATACAATAAGAGTGAAGCCTGTGACAGCAGATTTAGCTTTGGAGGGTAGTGTATGTGCTTTCTAAATTCTGGGAGCACTTTGGGAGACTGCTCCCAGATGGTGATAGTGAGCATATCTGGAATGCACTGTTTAGATTTGGGAATCCTTGGGTAGAGAATCTGTGGTTTCACTAATACTTGGCTTGCGTTGTTGGTGTACAGTAAGCAATTCATAAAGTTACTTATGTATTTTTGTTGACTACCTGAATGGTATTCAAATCTGCCAGGTTGCCTTCAATAGTGTGAATGCATCTATTGTAAATGTTTGGAGTATTCCAGAACTGCCCAGTGCTTGGCAAATTCAGGGGGGACAAAAAATCACATTTCGTAATTTGAAATTAAGAATCCAAGAGGATGTAACCACTGAAGTATTCAATTCAAATAGTTAAATGGAGTGCTCACATTTAAAATACCTGTTATCCATAGGAATGGATGGACTGACAGAATTGGGACCAAATTCCTGGCTGGGGAGTGTGAAATGTGCTTTGATAAAGTCACCTGCATTTACCAACAATAATTTGGCAAGCTCGGAAATTTAAAGAACAACACGAGTTTCATTGCTGCTCCAGTCGCGTCACAAGCTCTGTGAAAAAAAATAACAATGTTCAGGTTTATTGCATACACTCTGAAACACGTGTTTCTTCTACAGATCCTGCAAGTTTCCCCAATGAGCATAGTCCATCCAAATGATGTTGCTAACTTTGGCCAACTCATTTCTTTCCGAGTCTCTATAACCTGAAGACTGACCAGAAGCAATTACTCCACATATGTGGGAACATTACCGACGAGGATTTTTTTCCTTCAGAATTGACTTCCATATATTCAAAGTCCAGAAAAAATAAAAAGCTTGTTACCTTTTATAGAGGAATGATTCAGTGGGAGTAAAACGCTAACCTTTTGCTTCATAATCAAGCTACCTAAATTTAAAAAATGAACACTTCTTAATAGTTCGCTAGATCCTAATGAAATATTTTGTGCGAAACAAATCACATGATACATAGTTATTCAGATAACAAAACAAGTTTGTTCATTGAAGAACCCAGAGGAAAAGGTCATGAAACAATGTGAGTTTGATACACCTCAATCATCATTTTTCGTGCATTCTCTGAATAAATTCTCCTTTTCCTCCTCGAAGTATTCAACTTCTTGAATAATTGAGAGAATGAAGTCACAATTGTACAACACAAAATCAGACCCTTCAGTCCAACTTGCCCATGCTGACCAGATATCCAAAATTAATCTAGTCCCATTTGCCAGCATTTGTTCCATATCCATCTTAAACCCTTTCTACTGATTCAGTTTATTTTACTTTATCAGCACGTGAAATAATGACATTTTTTTTTCTCCCAACATTGGTTAAAGAAATTATAAGTTTATTCATCCAAGTTAATTTTGTAATCTTTCACAAAGAAAAAAGTGAAAACAACATTTGGCTGAGTGCAAAACAAAATACTGCAGCTGCGTGATATCTGGGAACACTGTAAAGGTGAGGCACTGATACTGCACAAGTTTGTCAGCACGGTTTCAATTACTGACAATAATTTAGACTTCACATAGTTAAGGTAAATGTGAGATATCTGAATTTCATGAATTGGTTCTAATTGCACTTTGATCAACAAAAATTATTCTTGGTTTAAACTTCTCAAAAGAGAAAGTGACGACCAAAGAAGCTGGATATCAGAGTCGAAAAGTGTCATGCTGGAAAAGCACAGCAAGTCAGGCAGCATGCGAGAAGCAGGAGAGTTGATGTTTCAGGCATAAGCCCTTCATCAGGAATCACAGGCTTCAGAAAAATAACAGGCATAGACTTATGCCAATACATATGTAGAAGGGTCAGACTAGAGACTAATTTCAGATTTGGTACCATTCAGTGCAACATTTCAGAATGATATTTACATATGTACCTAAAAGAGAAGTTGTCTAAAATTACAAGCTCTAGGATGATTATAGGATTAAACCTGGAAATAAAGCTGGTGACCCAGAATGGCAAAGTGAAGTCCCATCAGTATCGCCTTGGGCAGTGTCAAGTAAGAATTTGAGAGCAGAGTTGCCACTTTGGTGTAACCTGCAGTCTGGCCAAATTGCAGCAAAAATCTGTTCAATTTTATCTGCAAACTATTGAATGCAAAATCCTCCTTGCACAATAATGAGGCAGCATTTTGGGATGTCATTTTTAAAATATATTATTTTCAAAGTTACTCACAATTAAGAGTGATCACTTGGTGCTGTCTGCATAACACAGTACGAAAAGGAATTAATAGAAAAAACATTATAACCCAAATTCAGAGTCAATAATTCATTGATATTGCATGGGTCCAGCATTTATAAGTATTCAATTTTTAAAAATAAATACAGATACATTTACTAAATATATTGGAGTACGGTCAAGTTTCTTACTGAACAGTGACAGGATTGGACAGAGTCCACATGGATTTAAGAGAGGGGAATCATACTTAGCAAATCTACTGAAAGAATCTACAGAGTCAAATATTAAAGTAAGAAATTGCAGGACATTTAGAAATGCTTATCATTAAACATGGTAGACTGGGTTTTGTGAAAGCGAAACTATAATTGACAAATTTGCGACAGTTCATTGAGGAGATAACAAGCAGGGTGATAAAGGGCAATCCAATGATGTTCGTATTTGGATTTTAAAAATGCAAATGATAAGGTGCTACATAAAAGTTAATTGCACAATTTAGGAGCTCATGGTATTGGTGAAATGTATTAGCATGGACTGAGGATTGGTTAACCACGCTGGCTGTTGCTGAGTCCTCACTTGGAGTACTGTATACAGTGTTAGCTGCCATATTTAATAAAGGATAAACTAACATCGGAGACCATTCAAAAAAGATTCACTTAGCTGCTTTGAGGACAAAAGGGTTGACCTATCAAGAATAGATAAGCAGGTGTGATCTTATGGAAACAAGATTCTGAGGAGCTTGACAGGGTAGATGTTGACTAGATCTTCTAGCACCAGTGAAGTCTCATTACATAAGGGAACATTCATTTTAGAAAAAGTAAAGAATTTTTTTCTCTCAGTGAATGGCTAGAATTTTCTCGCCCAAACAATTGTGAAAGTTAAATGTGGGAGGGGAATAGGTGGGTTACTCTTTGGAGGGTTGTTCTGGCTTGTTGGGTTGAAGGGCCTGTTTCCACATAGTAGGGAATCTGTGATTCTGTCTCAAATTATTTTAAAAGAGGGCAGATAGATTTTTGAAATATTGAGCAGTTGAGGGCTATGCAGATCAAGCATAAAAGAGGTGTTGAGGTCTGGGTTGGCCAAGCCATGACCTGATAGAATGGGGGAACAAGCTGAAGGCGATGAATGCCCTACTCCTGCTCCGATTCCTTGAGGCTCCTTTTCATGTTTTTTTGTTTCCAAAGAAGAGCGTGATACAATGTGCTAAAGATCTCAGATGTTGTGAAAATGGGGTGTTTATGTACTGATTCAGATGGCATTGACTCATCAATCACACCTATACAGTCATGAGTAGGAAGGCAATTCCCTCCATGAATAAAGGAAATCTACTGCAGAGCTCACACAAAGGGAATTCTTACCCTCAGTAAACTCTCCAATCACATTACCCAACCTATCAGCTAAAGCAGGCCACACTGTGCAAGCTACAGCCAACAAAGTGACCCGCGGGTGATTGATGTCAGCACCGGACCAATGAAAGGACGGTGGGCGGAGCTGGAGGACCTAGCGGGATGTTGGTCCTCCAACCAATCAAAATGAATGAAGGGCGGAGCTAAACTAAACCATGTGATCACCCTCGCGGACAGAGCAGAGTCGCCGCAATGAATGCTCGAGAAGTTATGGAGAGAAGGATTCGGTGAGGAAAGAAATAAACAGGGAAACGGGAGAAAAACTGTGTTGCTATGAGCGGAGAGGTTTTACAAACAAATTGTGCACGTCGGAAAACACAAATTTGAACGTCCCAGTCCCGTGTTTGCAGTAAATTAGGACTGGCCTCAGCGGCTGCAGGCCTGAGTGAGCGCCGCCATCTTTATTCGGGACAAGGATTCACTGGACACGTGCGGAGCCGCCATCTTTGTAGGGGGCAAGGTGCAGCCAGGCGCATGTGCAGCCTTTCTCTAGTGTAGAGTCATTGGGATCATAGCAGCAAATACTGCTCTGATTCACCTCTGGGCTCCCTCATGACCACTTTGTCAATATCTAGCTTCCTCAGTCTCGAACCATGGGTGTATTTTTGCTCTGTTTACTACTGTATTATTACTTTTATAGACCCTTTGTAAATGAGTTTTTCACTGCGGCCCAGCCCCTGACCATGTACTGCTCTATTATCAGATTACTTTTTTCTTGAATATATTTGACAGTCAAGAATTCTCTTTTCCAACAAGCAAGTGTATTTTCCCTTCCATTTCTGACGATCACATTCTGCACCATTTTCATTCCCTGTAATCCATTTTGCACTCCCTGAAACATCAACTGTGTTTCTCCTTGCACAGATACCAGTGATTAATGCCAAAGCCCTGTTGCTTGTGGAGAGGGTGCTGTTTGACTTTCTTGTACAGCTGCAGTTTGTGTGGTGAAGGTGCTCCTACAATGTGGTTGGGTAAGTGGCATTATAGATTATTCATTCAGCAACACTGATGATTTGAAAATAATGTCCAAATCAACAACCGTTTGTATTTTTATTATCATGCTTATAATTTCTCAAAAATACTATTGAGAACTTTAGACATAAGGCCAGAGATGGCGATATTACCTCAGGTGACCAAAAGCATTGCCAAAAAGCAGGTTCTGAGGGATGTCTTAAAGGTGGAAAGCAGACCTGTGAGGTTTCGGCTGCGAATTTCAGACCAAGCTGCTTCAGCAACTGTAGAAACAGCCACACAGGTGAAGTAATGAATTAACAAATGGTTGGGAGTCTCGAAGAAAATGGGTTGTCGAGGTCTCAGTGTGTGTGGTGCAGGGAGCTAGGGATTATCACAGCCAGGAATTAAATCATGTGTGAGAATTTTAAATTGAGGGATATTGGCCAGGTGCTGGCATGTGAGACTAGATTGGGTTGGGTTATCTGGTCGGCATGGACAGGTTGGACCGAAGGGTCTGTTTCCTTGCTGTACATCTCTATGGCTGTATGTTAATTATAATTAGGAGCCTTTTGATGAATCAACAAGCAGAGATGTAGACTTTCTTGAGATTACAGGGAGATTGAATGTGGGAAGCTGGCCCTGAGTGTGTTTGGAAAATGAAGTCTGGAGATAACACAAGGTGGATGAAAGTATATGAGCTTAGACAAGGGTGGAATCAGCTAGAAATACTAGTCTTGCAGTGGGACTGAGTTATCACACTCGCCTCACTTCACCTCTGGGATTCAGCTGGTTGCCAGATTGTGAATCAGGGCGGTAACACAATCGGGAGCTGACTGGCCCTGGTGGAGCCTAAAATGAGCGTCGCTGAGCTGACTGTTGCTGAGCAGCTGCTGCTTGGTTGCCCTGTCGATGACATCTTCCATCACTTTACTGCTGATCGAGTGTGGACTGATAGAGGGAAATTGCCTGGGTTGGATTGCCCTGTGTTTTTGTGTTGAACATCCCTGGGCAATGTTCCACATTGTCGGTAGATGCCAGTGCTGGAGCGGTACTCGGCTTGGTGGGTGGCAAGTTCTGGAGCACAAGCCATCAGTATTATTGCCGGAATATTGGCAGGGCCCCGTAGCCTTTGCACTACTTAACCATTTCTTGATGTTATTCAAACTCAACTGAACTGCTTTAAAACTCACATCTGTGATGTTGGAAACCACTGGAGAAGGCTGAGATGGATCATCCCACTTTGCACTTCTGGCTGCAGATTGCTGCAAATGCTGTCATCTTATCTGGTGCATGGGTGTGTGAGGCCCCTCCATCAGTAAGGGTGGGGATATCTGTGATGCTTCCTCCAGTGAGTTGTTTAATTGTCCATCACCGTTCACAACTGGGTGTGGCAGAACTGCAGACCTCCGATCTGTTCCATTGGATGTAGGATCACTTAGCTCTGTTGCTTGCTGTTGATGCTGTTTTATATGCAGTTAGTCCTGCTTGGTCGCTTCACCCAGTTGGAACTTCATTTTTCAGTCTGCCTGGTGCTGCTCATGGCATGCCCTCCTTTCCAGTCCATTGTAATGGGTGAGTGCGGGATTTACAAACCCATGAGATTACAGATTGTGCTGGAGTACAGTTCTGCTGCTGTTGATGTCCCACAGTGCCTCAGAGATACCCAGTTTGAGATCCTACATCTCTTCAAAGTCTGTCCCATTTAGAACCGTGATAGTGTCACTCAACACGATGGAGGTTTTTCTCAACTTTAAGGCAAGACTTTGTCTCCAAAAGGAATGTGTGATGGTCGCTCTTACCGATACTGTCATAGACAGATGGATCTGCAGCTGGTCAATTCATAACAACGAGATCAAGTATGTTTTTCCCTCTTGTTGGTTCCCTCACCACCTGCTGCAGACTCAGTTGAGCAGCTATATCCTTTAGGACCTGACCAGCTCAGTCAGTAATTCTGTTGCAGAGCTAGTCTCGATTGTGGACATTGAAATCCTGTACCCAGAGTACATTTGACACCATTTTATTGCCTCAGTGCTTCCTCCAAATGTTATTCAACATGAAAGAGGAGTGATTCATCAGCCAAGGGAGGACGGGACGTGGTAATCAGCAGGAGCCATGAGACGTCCTGGTCTCCGGAGCCAATGCTGTATACTCCCAGGGCAAATCCTCCCTGTCTGTACACCACTGTGCCACCATCTCTGCCTGGTCTGTCCTGCTGGTGGGACAGGACATATCCAGAGATTTCAGGAGAAAGTGAAGACTGCAGATGCTGGAGATCAGAGTCAAGAGTCTGGTGCTGGAAAAGCACAGCAGGTCAGGCTGATGAAGGGCTTAGGCCAGAAACGTCGATTCTCCTGCTCTTCGGATGCTACCTGACTGTTGTGCTTTTCCAGCACCACACTCTCGATATCAAGGAATGGTGATGGTGGAGTCTGGTCATTGTTTGTAAGGGATGATTCCGTGGGTATGACTATGTCAGGCTGTTCCTTGACTAGTCTGTGAGACAGCTCTGCACATTTTGGCACCAAAAACCATATGTTAGTGAGGAGGACGTTGCACCATCGAGGGGGCTAATTCTGTGGTTGTAATTTCTGGTGCCTTGTTAGTTGCCAACTGGTCCATCCAGTTTCATTCCTTTGTTGAGACTTTGCAGTGATTAGTACAGTGAGTAGCTGGCTGGGCCGCTGTCAGGTTGGCAGGACTTTTTTCGCCATTGACAATGGTTTCATGGAGATCAGCAGATTCCTAATACCTTGTTTTTTTTTCTTGAATTCAGATTCCACCATCTGCCAAGATGGGATTCGAACCAGGACTTCAGCTGTTTGTTTTAATATTCTGGGTATAAGCTAAATACATCAGGTTTGTTCATTCATTTTAAATATCACTAACCCTGGTTTTGTTTCTTTGTAAAACACTGTCCATCATCCTGTCTCCTCCATCCTCCCCTCCAACAACGAGTGAGGAACACATGGAGTTTTTCTGTCACTAAGACTGAGATAATCCGATCTGCTGCTTCTCTCCCTCCCACTAGCCCACTGAGCCAAAATGCCTCACGTGGTATTCCTGGTTTTGTCCTAAACCTACATCTTTCTCCAGTGTCTTATCAAGCCTTATCAGAGCTCACCTTGACCCTTTACCCTAATCTCGCTAAACTCACTTCCCAACTCTCTTTCCTCCACTGCCGCCTCATCACTCCCCCCACTCCCCCCTCCTCACCCCGCCAATTCATGGATATTGTTCCTTGTTCTGTCTGTTGGTCTTTTTTTTGGTTATGTCCTTCTCTCCCATTTTGTGAAAAACTTATATTTGACCCCATCTCTATTGCTACTGAAACCCCTGACCCACGTGTGTGTTGCCTTAAACTTGAATCCAAAACAGAACCCTTGATTCCGTGACTCAGAATCTGGTTTCCGTTTACCCTCAGACACATCCTCTCAGTATTTATCCTGTCAAACCCCTTCAGAATCCCATCTGTCTCAATGAGATCACCTCTCTTTCTCCAAAATCCAGTGAGTAGAGTCCCAACCTTTTCAGCCTTTATTTAAAAGATAATCCCTCCAAACTAAGGATCATCTCATTGAATCTTCCCTGAAATGCCTCCAATAAAATGACACATTTCCTTATCTAAATGGACCAAAACTGCTCTCATTACTGCAGATATGGTGGTCTCACCAGCACTTCCACACGTTACTCTCAGGTATATACTCCAAACTCTAATAATGAAAAACTTTGAAACAAAACATTCCATTCCCCTTCCTGATTCCCTGTTGTAACTGTGTGGTAGCTTTCTGTGTTTCCTGAACAATTACCCCTGGTCCCTTTGTGGTGCAGCTTTCTACAGTTTCCACCATTTAAATAGTACTTTGTTCTTTTATTATCTCCTCCAAAATGAGCAACTTCCCATTTTCCCAAGTTACACCCCATCTGGCAACTTGTTGCCCCCTTCTCCTGTGCATCTCTCTCTTTTCATAATCCTCTTAGACCTTTACAGTTATGCATTTTCTTGGAGATATCCCCCCTTCCCATTCTTCCAAACATTTACTGGGAGCACTGGGCAGTGGGAAGCAGACAGAGTTGCTATCTTTTTAGGGATACGCTTTGGAGTGATTGAGAGGATCTTCCTACCCATTGGTCAGGATGGAGACAACTTGCCCATCGTTAGACATTGGCCTTTCACACCCATGTCTTATTGATGAGGCAGAGCGGCAGCACGGAATGAAAGAAAAGAAAGTAATTCTTGTTCCCCATCTCTCAAAGACGCTTGGATCATTTTCTCCAATGTGTCAAAGAACTGCTGTGTTCAGTCACATGAGATCTCAAGTTGGAATCTCCTAGAAACCCACAGATTTCCCTTTGAGTTGACTGCTGATGTCCTCAAGCGTAATATGTACAGTAATCCTGGGCCACGAGGAGGGGATGGTGTGAGGTTCTAACTTGAACTGATAGTGACATATTTTATAAACTTATATTACCGGATATTACAGGTGGACATTCAGATGGTAATCTCAGTAAATATTCTGCTAAACTCTGATTGAATTACTCAGTATATCAGGATCTGTGTGTGTGAGTATTGTGTTCCAGACCAATCCCATTTGCTACTTAAAAATTCTCCTTTGAATCATCGCATTCTCTCAAAAGGTCTCCCCAAACCTTCAATGTGTCATGTAATCCTTTTATGCTGACCTGATGAGTGTAAGGTTTATTATTTGAATGTGTAATTTTTGTATAAGGATGTCTCAGAGAGGGAGAAGAATATTCTTAAAGCGGAGAATAACCGTTTTGAGGGGAGGCTGTTGTTTATTGGTATCAATGACATAGGAATAGAAGAGTTCACATTATTGGATCATTGGAATCTCTTGTGGGGTAGAATTGACCTCCATCAGAAGGATGGATTGTACTGGCACTGGAAGGGAACAGTTGCTAGTGCTATTCAGGAGGCATTAAACCAGTGAAGGAATGTGGGTAAACCCAGAGAGAGAGTGAGGGAAGAGCTCAGTCTGACGCTGGTACAGTTCAGATGTCAAACAGTCAAGGCAGACAAGGACAAGGCACAGAATGGGCAATTACACTGCATTTATTTCAATGCAGGAGGCCCGATAGGTCGGGCAGAGGAGTTCAGGGAATGGTTTTGAACATCTCTCTGGGATATTATACCAATTACAGAGGCATGACTTAATGATGGATAGGACCAGCACCTTAATGTTCCAGTGTATAGATGCTATAGCAAAGATAGAAAGGGGGCAACAGAGCAGGGGGAGAGGTATTTTTGATAAGGGATAACACTACAGCTGGGCTACAAGAGGGTATTCCTGGGAGTACATCCAGGAATGGTTTACACGTGGAACTGAGAAATAAGAAAGGGATGATCTCCTTATTGGGATGGTACAATTGACCCCCTTCCCCAATAGTCAGCTGGGAGTTGAGAAGCACATTTACTAAGAGATCACTTATCTGTAAGAATAGTATGGTTGTGTACAAGACTTGACCTCCTTTGTTATTCATTCACAGGATGAGGGTATCACTGGCTGGGCCCAAAGGACAGTAAAGAGTCAACTACATTGCTGTGGGTCTGGAGTCACATGTAGGCCAGACCAGGGAAGGATGGCAGATTCCTTCCCTGAAGGATATTAGCGAATCTGATGAGGTTTTTTTTCACAATAATCAACAATGGATTCATGGTCTTTAATAGATTCTTAATTCCAAATTTTTATTGAATTCGCATTTCACTGTCTGCCGTGACGGGATCCAAACCCTGGGCCCCAGAACGTTATCTGGGTGACTGGATGATCCATCTAGTGATAATCTCACTAGGCAATTTGGCAGGGTGAGTGACTGAGGTATCCGTGGGGCAGCACATCAGCACCAAAGATCCCATGGTCTTTGCCGAAGATAGAAAGGGCTGGGGAGGGAGATATATCCCTGGTGGTGGGGTCTGATTGTAGGTAGCGGACATAGCAGAGATTAATGGAGATTAGTGGGTGGCAGGTGAGGACCGGGGGATTATATTCTTATTGTGATTGGAGGGGTGGGTGGGAAGGCAGAGTTACAGGAAGTGGAGGATATGCGTTGGAGTGCATTGTTGATCAAGTGGGAGGGAAATGCGGTCCTTGAAAGAGGAAACCTTTCTGGGATGTCCTGGAGTGGAATTGCTTCTCCTGGGAGCAGATGTGGCAGAGGCGGAGGAATTAGGAGTACAGGATCACGTTTTTACAGGAATATACTCGAGGGTAATCAGGAGAGCAAAAAGGGGACTTGGAATATCTCTAGGAAATAGTTTAAGGAGAATCCAAAGAGATTCTACAAATACATTAAGGATAAAATAATAACCAGAGAACGAGAATAGGACCCCTTAAAGATCAACAAGGCCATCTATGGAACAACAGGTGGTGGGAGAAATACCATGCTATTCTATTCTAGAGAGTTTGGAGAAATAAATAGTGATAACTTGAAAAGTGTCTATATTACAGAGGAGGAAGTACTGGATGTCTTAAACAGTAGCAAGGTGGATACATCCCTGGGACCTGATCAGGTGTATCCCAGAAATTTGTGGAAAGCTAGGAAGGTGGTGGCAGTGCCCCTCCCTGAGGTATTTATATCATTGTTTGTGACAGGTGAGGTGCTGGAAGATGGGTTATTATTTTAAAAAGGTGGTAAGGAAAGGCCAGGGAACAAGAGAACAGTCAACCTAACGTCAGTGGTAGGTAAGTTGTTGGAAGTGATTCTGAGGGACAGGATTTACATGTATTTGGAAAGACGAGGATTGATTAGGGATAGTTAACATGGCTTTGTGTGTGGGAAACTCTCTCTCTAATTTAATTGAGTTTTTTTGAAGATGTGACAAAGATGATTGATGAATGCAGACTGTGAACGTTGTCTATATGGACACTGAATGATGTTCCACAACGCAGACTGGTTAGCAAGGTTAGATAACATGAAATGTTGGGAGAACTAGCCATTTGGATACAAAACTGGCTTGAAGGTAGGAGGCAGAGGGTGGTGATGGAGGGTTGCTTTGCGGACTGGAGGCCTGTGAGCAGCATTGTCCTGCAGGAATGGATATTGGGTCCTTAAATACATGACTTGGATATGAATATATGAGATATGGTCAGTGGGTTTACAGAAGACACCAAAATTGGAGGTGTAGTGGACAATGAAGAAGGTTAGTTCCGAATGCAACAGTATCTTGACCAGATGGGCCATTGGAGTGAGGAATGGCAGACTGGGTTCAATTTAGACAAATGTAAGCTATTGGATTTTGGAAAGACAAATCAGGGCAAGACTTGTACACTTAAAGTCCTTGGGAATGTTGCTGAACATAGAGACCATGGAGTGCAGGTTCACTGTTCCTTGAAAGTAGAGTCGCAGGTAGGCAGACTAGTGAAGGTGGTGTTTAGTATGCTTCTATTTATTGGTCAATGCATTGAGTACAGAAGCTGGGACCTCAAATTGTGGTTGGACAGGACATTGATCAAGCCATTTCAGGAATTCTGTTTTAAGTTCGATATTCCCTGTTCTGGAAAGGATGTTGTGAATCTTGAAAGAGTTCAGACAAGATTTACAAAGACTTTGCTAGGGTTGGAGGATTTGGGCGACAGGGAGAGGCTGAATAGGCCAGGGGTTATTTCCCTGGAGAGTCAAAGACTTCATGGAGATTTATAAAATCATGAATGGCATGGATAAGGTGAACAGCCAGGGTCTTTTCCCCGCAGTTAGGTGGGTTCAAAATAAGATCACATGGGCTTAGGTTGAGAGGGCAAAGATTAAAAACGGATCTAAGGGGCAAAGTTTTCCAGCTGTGTGTGGTGTATGTGTGAACTGAGCTGCCAGATGAAGTAGTGGAGTCTGATACAATTACAACATTTGAAAGGCATCCGATTGGGTACATGAATAGGAAGAGTTTCCAATGATCCGGACCAGTAACTGGGAAATGGGGCTCCATTTGTTGAGGATTCCTAGTTGTCATGGACAGATTGGACCAAAGGTCTGTTTCTGTGCTGTACATCTCTATGACACTAATAAATGAAAATAAGATGTGTTCCTCTTTTGTGGAGAGCTAGCAGAAGCACAGATAATTGTCCTTGGAGCTGAGAAGGTGAAGCAGTGATTTTGACCAGGTGCAAATTTGTTTCTAGGATATCTAATCTGTAGAGAGAGGGGAATTGTTAACAATGTCACAATTTTAGTAACTATTTTCAGGTAATTGGCAAATAATGTGAATATGTGAACATTATTTTATTCAATAAGTTCTGCGTATCTGGACAGTCTAAATGGCAGCTGGACACAGACTCAGCAGTTATTCATAAACAGATTTGGAATTTTACTTTTTAAGGGAAGATTTTGGGGGCTATGGGCAAATGGGAAGGGAATTGGGACAGATTTGCAGCATCTCCAGAGGTAGAGGGTACATCCCAAATGGAATGAATAGCCCCAGCCCCTGTGCTCTGTGATACTGCCCCATTGATTGTGAATGTTGAAGCTCATCCCAGGGCAGAGAGAGGGAGGATCCCACCACTCACCTCACAATGGTCCTCGATGATTGATGTCAGCGCAGGCCAATAGGGGGCAGAGAGCAGTACTGGAGGACCAGGTCGGACCAGTTTGTCCTCCAACCAATCTGAGTGAATGAGGACATCCTCAAGGCTGGAACTAAAGAAAGGCACATATCGCAGAGATTGCAGAACTGGAGGACATGAGATAGGGAGCGTTCTGTGGCTGCTGAGGAATTATATAAATAAGGAAGAATTGTGAGGCTGGATGAGGTGACAGTGATCGGGAGAGTTGAGGATGGAGGAATTTAGAGTTAGTGAGGATTAGAGTCATAATGTTATACAGCAAGGAAACAGGCCCTGTGGTCCAACCAGTCCATGCCGACCATAATTCCAAACTGAACTAATTGTACCTGCCTCCGCTTCGTCCACATCCATCCAAATATTTCCTATTTTTGTACTTATCTGAGTGTCTTTTAAATATTGTAATTGTATTCACAGCTACCACTTTCTCTGGAAGTTCATTTCACACGTATAATTTAAAAAAAAACCCTAATGTCTTTTCTCAAATCTTTCTAATTTCTTCTCAAAATGAATGCACCCGAGTTTTGAATCCTCCTCTCCCCCGGCTATTCACCTTATCTACACTCTTTCTGATTTTTTAAGCCTCTAACAAGGTCACCCCTCAACTCGTGCACGCCAGTGAAAAATATTCCCTGCCTATCCAGCCTCTGCTTAAAACACAATCCCTCCATTCATGGCAACATGCTGGTAAATCTCTTCTGAACCTGCTCCAATTTAATAATATCCTTACTATAACAGCACAACCAGAACTGGACAGAGTATTCCCGAAGAGGCCTCCCCAACGTTCTGTACATCCTCAACATAACGTCCCAACTCCTGGACTCAAAGGTCTGAACAATGAAGGTAAGTGTGCTCAGCAAAGCACCTTCTTCACCACCCTGTCTATATGTAACACAAACTTCAAAGACGTGAAGCTCTCAGTCTCTTTGTTCCCATATCACTACTCAAGGCCCTACTTTTATTGAGTGTAAGTCCCACCCTCGTTTGTTTTGTCAGGATGTTATATTTTGCGTTTATTCCAATCCAAAAAATTTTCGACTATAAAGGCTGTAGGAGTATAATTAAAAGGGAAATCAGGAGGCAAAAAAGGGACGTGAGATAGCTTTGGTGCATAGGGTTAAGGATAATCCAAAGGGCTTTTATAAATACATGAGGAACAGAAGGCTAACTAGGGAGAAAATAGAGACCCTCAAAGATCAGCAAGGCAGCCATTGTGTGGAGCTGCAGGCAATGGGCGAGATAGGAAACAAGTATTTTGCATTAGTGTTTACTGTGAAGAAGTACATGGTAGATATAGAATGTGGGGAAATAAATGGTGACATCTTGAAAAATGTCCATATTACAGAGGAGGAGGAGGTGCTCAATGAGTGGCTAAGAAGCTGGTGCAGGGGCAAAGGATTCACGTTTTTTGGATCGTTGTGATCTCCTGGAGTAGAGTTGACCTGCAAAAGAAGGATGGATTGTACCTGAATTGGAAGGCGTCTAATATCTAGGCAGGGAGACTGGCTGGTGATACTCGGGAGGCATTAAACCAGTGAGGGAGTGGGTGTAAACCCAAGAGGATAGTGAGAAAAGAGGTTTGTCTGAGGCTGGTACAGTTCAGAAATCAAATAGTCAAGGCAGGCAAGGGCAAGGCACAGAATGAAGTCGGACTGAGCAGTTGCACTGCATTTACTTCAATAGAAGAGGCCTGACAGGGAAGGCAGATGAGCTCAGGGTATGGTTTTGAACATGGCACTGGGATATTATAGCAATTACAGAGGCATCACTCAGGGATGGATCGGGCTGGCAGCTTAATGTTCCAGTGTATAGATGCTACAGGGAGAATAGAAAGGGGGACAAGAGAGGAGGGGGAGTGGCATTTTTGATTCGGGATAGCATTATGTTTTTGCTTAGGGAAGATATTCCTGGGAGTACGCCCAGTCAAGTTATTTAGGTGGAACTGGGAAATAAGAAAGGGATGATCACCTTATTGGGGTTTTCTGCATGGATTTCGTCCGGGCCCTCTGGTTTCCTCCCATTGTCCAAAAATGTGCAGGTGGGGTGGATTGTCCAGGTTGAATTGCCCATAGTGTTCAGGGATGTGTAGGTTGGCTGGACTTGGGAAATGTAATGTTACAGGGGGAGGTTAGGAGGCTCTCCAGGTCAGTATCAATGTGATGGGCTGAATGACCTGCTTCCACACTGTTGGGAGTCTCTGATATTTCTACTAGTTTTAAAAGAGTTACAGAAAATAATATACCAGATCTAAAAGTTAAGGTTCTGAATTGGACAAAGGCCAATTTTGATGGCACAAGGCAAGAACTTTGATCTGGCCCCTCAAGCCTGCTCTGCCATTCAATAAGATCAGGGCTGATCTTTTCATGGCCTCAGCTCCACATTCCTGTTCTCTCACCATAACCCTTAATTCCTTTCCTGTTCACAAATCTACTTTTTGACCTTAAGATAGTCAAGTTGCTAACCTAAACTGCTGCACTCAGCAGCAAATTCCACAGATTCACAGATTTAGCTGAAGAGGTCCAACCTGAACTCAGTCCTAAATCTGATACCCCCTTATTTTGATGCTCTGCTCCCTAGTTTGACCCGCCCCCAGCGGAAATCACCTCCCTGCTTCTATCTTATCTACACTGTTCATAATTTATTTTTTCCCCATCCAACTTCCCATACTTCTAAATTCCAATGAGTATACTACCAGTTTCCTCAATCCCTCCGCATACACCAACCCTCTGAAATCCTGACTGAAACGAGTGAACCTCCTCTGTACTCCCTCCAGTGCCAGCACATCCTTGCTAATGTAAGGGGACCAAACTTGTACACAGTACTCCAGGTGTGGCCTCCCCAGCACCCTGTACAGCTGCAGCCTAACCATCCTCTAGCAATGAAGGACAATATTCCCTTCACTGCCTTATTTACCTGCGGTACCTGCAAACCAACTTCCTGTGAATCATGCACAAGGACACCCAGCTCCCTCTGTACAGCAGCATGTTGCAAGTTTTCACCATTTCATCATCAGTTTGCTGTTAGTCTGACTAAAATGGATGACTTCACATTTCCCAACCTTGTCCTCCATCTGCCAGATCCTTACCCACTCACTTAGCCAATCTGTATCCCTGTGCAGACTTACATTGGCCTCTGCAGACGTTGCTCTACCACTCATCTGAGTGAAGTCTACCTTTCATGAATCGATGCTGTGTCTGCTCAATGAGATAATTTCTATCCAGATAGCTCCCTATTTCTTCCTTAAGAGATCGGGCATTTTCCCCACCAAAGAAGTTATGGTAACAGGTCCGTTTTAAAATAGTCGCATCACATTTGTAGATTGCCAATCTGTCAGATCTGTCCTAGAGTCCAACAAATTTTAGTGAATTATCACGAGTGCATTTGCTATTTACCCTCAGCCATCTGTTAACGTCCCCTGGGATGCATTCCATCACGGCCAGGCGACCCATCTATCTTTAGGCTGTTATCTTGCTCAGCATTACCTTTTTACTGAGAATGATTGCTTCTCTGTCCTCATCTGCCATTGCGTCCATAGGCCTGCGACAACGAGAGTACACCGACAGTATGATCCTGTTAAGGCATTAATAGGTAGTGTAGGGAATGCTGCCTGTTGTGAGAAATGGAGAGTCTCATCAAGAAAATGAAGGAGGGATACGGCAGGTGCAGACATCTGTGTTTGTGTGAATTCCTGGAGGAGTATAGGGGCAGTCGGAGTATACTGGAGGGAAAACAGGAGAGCAAAAACGGGACATGACAGAGCTTTGGGAAATAGGTTCCCAGAGAATCCAGAGATTCCAGAAATACACTAAGGATAAACGAGTAACCGGGTAGAGAATAGGGACCCTCAAAGATCAAGGAAAAGCTCCTGTTTGTCCTTGATAAGTATATACCTGTCAGGCAGGGAGGAAGCTGTAGAGTGCGGGAGCTGTGGTTTACAAAGGAAATGGAATCTCTCTTCAAAAGGAAAAAAGCGGCTTATGTTAGGATAAGATGTGAAGGCTCAGTTAGGGCGCTTGAGGGTTACAAGGTAGCCAGCAAAGTCCTAAAGAAAGAGCTCAGAAGTGCCAGGAGGAGACATGAGAAATTGTTGGCGGATAGGATCAGGGTAAACCCTAAGGCTTTCTATAGGTATTTAAGGAATAAAAGAATGACGAATAAGATTAGGGCCAATCAAGGATAGTAGTGGGAAGTTGTGTGTAGAGTCAGAGGAGATAGGGGAAGCATGAAATGAATATTTTTCAACAGTATTCCCTTTAGAAAACGACAATGTTTTTGAGATTACTGAGATACAGGCGACTAGACTAGGTGGGATTGAGGCTCATAATGAAGAGGTATCAGATATCCTGCAGAGTGTGAAAATAGATAAAACACATCCGGCCCAGTGAACTTATCCTAGGATCCTCTGGGAAGCCAAGGAGGAGATTGCCGAGCCTTTGGCATTGATCTTTAAATCATCATTGTCTACAGGAATAGTGCCAGAAGACTGCAGTATAGCACATGTGGTTCCCCTGTTCAAGAAGGGGAGTAGAGACAACCCTGGTAATTATAGACCAGTGAGCCTTACTTCAGTTGTTGGTAAAGTGTTGGAAAAGGTTATAAGAGATAGGATCCACAAAAGAATAATTTGATTAGGGATAGTCAGCACGGTTTTGTGAAGTGTAGGTCGTGCCTCACAAACCTTATTGAGTTCTTTGAGAAGGAAACCAAACAGGTAGATGAGAGTAAACTGGTTGATGTGGTGTATGTGGATTTCAGCAAGGCGTTCAATAAGGATCCCCACTATAGACTATTGTACAAAATGCGGAAGGATAGGATTGTGGGAGATAAAGCAGTTTGGATCAGTAATTGGCTTGCTGAAAGCAGACGGTGGTGATTGATGGGAAATGTTCATCCTGGAGTCCAGTTACCAGTAGTGTACCGCAAGGGTCGGCGTTGGGACCACTGCTGTTCGTCATTTTCATAAACGACTGGATGAGGGCGTAGAAGGGTGGGTTCGTAAATTTGCAGACAACACGAAGGTCGGTGGAGTTGTGGGTAGTGACGAAGGATGTTGTATGTCACAGAGACTTAGATAAGCTGCAGAACTGGGCTGAGAGGTGGCAAATGGAGTTTAATGCGGACAAGTGTGAGGTGATTCACTTTGGTCAGAGTAACTGGAATGCAAAGTACTGGGCTAATGGTATGATTCTTGGTAGTGTCAGATGAGCAGAGAGATCTCCATATCCAGGTACACAGATCCTTGAAAGTTGCCACCAGGTTGACGGGGTTGTTTAGAAGGCATACAGTGTTTTAGTTTTTATTAATAGGGGGATCGAGTTCCGGAACCATGAGGTTATGCTACAACTGTACAAGACTCTGCTGAGGCTGCACTTGGAGGATTGTGTACAGTTCTGTTCCCCACATTATAAGGAGGATGTGGAAGCTTTGAAAGGGTGCAGAGGAGATTTACTATGATATTGCCTGGTATGGAGGGAAGGTCTTACGAGGAAAGGCTGAGGGACTTGAGGCTGTTTTCGTTAAGAGAGAAGAAGGTTGATACGTTACTTAATAGAGACATACAAAATAATCGGATGGTTAGATAGCGTTGACAGGGAGAGCCTTTTTCCAAGAATGGTGACGGCGAGCACGAGGAGACATAGCTTTAAATTGAGGGGTGAGAGATATAGGACAGATGTCAGAGGTAATTTCTTTACTCAGAGAGTAGTCAGTGTATGGAATGCTATGCCTGCAACGGTCGTAGATTCACCAACTTTAAGTACATTTAAGTCGTTATTGGACAAGCATATGGACGTACATGGAATAGTGTTGGTTAAATGGGCTTCAGATTGGTATGACAGGTCGGTGCAACATTGAGGGCTGAAGGGCCTGTACTGTGTTTTAATGTTCTATGTTCTATGAGCAATATACTTTAAGGTTCGTTTCTGGGTCCACTGCTTTTCTTCATTTATGTATATGTTTTCTATGTGAATATAGGAGGTATGGTCAGTGACTTTACATAGATACCAAAATTGGAGGTGCAGTGGACAGGGAAGAAGGTTACCTCAGATTACAATGGGACTTCAAACAAATGGGCTAAGGAGTGGCAGATGGAGTTTAATTCAGAAAAATGTGAGGTGCTCCATTTTGGAAAATCAAATCAGGGCAGGACTTATGCACTTAAATTGAAGGTCCTTGGGAGTCGTTGCTGAACAAAGAGATCTTGGAGTGCAGGTTCATAGTTCGTTGAAAGTGGAATCATACATAGGCAGGGTAGTGAAGAAGGCGTTTAGTATCCTTGCCTTTACTGGTTAGTGGATTGAGTACAAGAGTTGTAACGGCATTTTGTGGCTCTTCAGCACATTGATTCAGCTACTTCTGGAATTCTGCTTTCAGTCCTGGTTTCCCCGCTATCGGAATGATATTGTGAAACTTGAAAGTGTTCAGAAAAGATGTGCAAAGATGGTACTAGGGTTGAGGGTTTCAGCTATATAGGGATGGGCTGGGGCTGTTTTCCCTGGAGCATCGGATGCTGAGAGATGACCTCAGTGGTTGATACAATTGTGAGGGACATGGATAGGGTGAACAACCAGGGTCTTATTCCCAGGTTAGGTGAGTCCACATCTATGGGGCACAGGCTTAAGGAGTGAGGAAAACAATTTATAAGGCATCTGAGGGCATTGTTTTCAAGCTGAATGTGGTATGTGTATGGAATGAGCTGCCAGAGAAAGTGTGTGGCTGGAACAATTGCAACATTTAAAAGGCATCTGATTGGGTAAATGATTAGGAAAGGTTTAGAAGGTTGTGGGCCAAGTGCTGTCAAATGGGTCGAGATTAATTTAGAATATCTGGTCGGCATGGACAAGTTGGACCGAATGGTTGGTTTCTGTGCTGTACATCTCAATAACACTGAAACATTAAAATTAAGATAAGTTTCTCGATGTGGAAAGTTAGCAGAAGGTCAGATAATTCTCCTTGGAGCTCTGAAGGTTAAGCAGTGATTTCAACCAGGAGCAGATTTCTTTCCAGGATATTTAATGTAAAGAGACAGAGGGAGAAATTATTAACGTCACAATTTTTAGTAACTACTTTGAAGTAATTGGCAAATAATGCAGGTTAAACATGTGAACATTATTATATTCCGTAAGTTCTAAGCATCTGGATCAGTTTGAACGACAGCTGGATGAAGATTCAGTAAGTATTGTCAAAACAAATTTGCAATTTAGCTTCTTTTTAGGAAGGGTTTGGAGGACTACAGGCAAATGGGAAGTGTGTTGGGACAGACTGGCACCATCTCCAGAGAGCGAGTGGACAGCCCCAATGGGCTGAATAGCCCCCAGTCCCTCTACTCTGTGATACTGCCTCCTTTCACTGAATGTTGAAGATCATGCCAGTGCAGAACCATAGAGATGTACAGCATGAAAACAGCCCCTTTGGTCAAACTAGTCCATGCTGACCAGATATCCTAACCTAACCTAACCTCGTCCCATTTGCCAACACTTGGCACACATCCCACTACACCTTTCCAATCAAATGGTTTAATTGTACTAACCTCCACCACTTCCCCTGACAGAAGACTCCATACACGCACCACCCTGCTGTGAAAAAACTTGACCCTCTGATCCCTTTTAAATCTTTCCCCCCTCACATTAAACCTATGCCCTCTAGTTCTGGAGTCCTCCACCCCAGGGTAAAGACCTTATCTATTTATCCTATCCATGCCCCTCATGATTTGATAAACCAGTATAAGCTCACCCTTCAGCCTCCAATACTCCTGGGCGGAGCGCACAACTTGTGTCACAATCGGGCCCGGGTGGTTGATGGCAGCGTCAGACCAATAGGAGAGTTGGTGTGATCCTCCAGCCAATGGGAGTGAATGAGGGGTGGGTCCAGTGGGCCAACATGTGACCATGAACTGTGCATTTGTACTCAGTGAGTGTGAAGGGAGTGAGAGAGACTGCAGAGACTGGGAGAGAAATTGAGTTTGTATGGACTGGGAGTGTTTATAAACACACGGTTTTAGGCGGCTAGACCTGAATTAGAAATTCCTGGTAAATTAGAACCAAAAGAACTGTGGATGCTGTAAATCTCACACAACAACCAACAGGTACTGGTAAAGCTCTGCAGGTCTGGCAGCATCTGTGAAGAGAAATCAGAGTTAATGTTTGGATCCGCTGACCCTTCCTCAGAACTGATGTTACTGAAAAGAAATGTCAGTTAATATGCAGAAGTTTGGGGTAAAGGTGTAAATGAAAGGTGGTGATAGAGTCCAAAGAAAGAGATGGGAGCAGTTGGACAAAGGAGTGGATAACGATCTGGCTGGGGGAGGGTGAATAACTGTTTATGGAGACTGTTAGTGGCTAACCATAGGTAGTGTATAATGGCAGGCAATATGATAACAAGGACTGGTATGTGGGTTAAGAGGCTAGGGCGCTAGGACATTGGAGAGTTCAGCACCTAAAATTATTGAATTTGATACTGGGGCTAGAGGGGTGCAGGGTCCCCAAGTAGAAGATGAGATATTGTTCTTCCAGCTTGCGTTAAAGTGTGGCGCTGGAAAAGCACAGGCAGCATCTCAGGAGCAAGAGAATCGACGTTTTGAGCATAAGCCTTTCATCAGGAATGCTGGGATTGGAGGGAGAGGGGGGTAGTAAGACGGCTGAGAGATAAATAAGAGGGATGTGTGGGGTTGGTGGGAAGGGAGCTAGGAAGGCAATAGGTAGATGTAGGTGGAGGGTAATGGAGAGAGGGTGATGTGGATAATTGGAAAGGAAGTTGAACAGGTGGGACAGCTCAAGGGGGTGGTGTCGAGTTGGAGGGTTGGATCTGGGATAAGGTAGGGGAGATGAGGGAACCTTGATTCTGTGGTTAAAGGGTCCCAATGTGGAAGATGAGGTTTTCTTCCTTCAGGTGGCTGGGATTTGGTGGTGGAGGCGGCCCAGGACTTGCATGTCCTTGGCGGAGTGGGTGGGGAAGTTGAAGTGGTCGGCCACAGGATGGTGGGGTTGCTTGGTGCATGTGTCCCAGAAATGTTCCCTGAAACATTCCGCAAGTTGATGTCCTGACTCCCCAGTGGAAAGGAGAGGACATCAAAATCAAAGGCCATAATAGGTGAGGTGTTTGAATGTGCTGGCAATTCTCTGCTGGATGTGGAAGGATCCATTATGTGTGAGGGGTAGGTGTGGGCACAGGTTTTATACCTCTTGCATTGGCAAGTGAAGGTGCTGGGAGTGGAGGGTGGATGGATCTGACTAGGAATTCACAGGGAATCGTCTCTGTCGAATGATGAAAGGAATGTAGAGGGAAATATATCTGGTGGGATCTGATTGTAGGTGGTGGAAATGGCGGAGGATGATGCGTTGTATCTGGGTGGAAGGTGAGGACTAGGGGGTGCTATCCTTGTTGCAGTTGGAGAGGTGTGGTTCAATGGCAGAGGTGTGAGAAGTGGTGGAGATACACTGGAGAGTATTGTTGACCACATGGCAGGGGTAATTGCAGTCCTTGAAATACGGGGGCGTTTTGGTATGTTCAGCAGTGTTCTGCCAGCTTGCATCAAGCTTCACTGGAACACTGCAATAAGCATGAGACAGATGTTGACCAGGGAACAGACTCGTGTGTTAAAGTAGCAGGCAGCTGGAAGTTCAGGGTCTTTTTTGTCGCAGAACGGAGATCATCAGCTGCCGTTTCCACCACCTCTACAGAGATGGTGCCAGACACAGGTTCCTGTCCCCTCCATTAACAGCTATGCACCCTCCCAGCCAGATTGTTATCCACTCCTTTGTCTTTCCAAATGTTACTGTCTCTTTTGGGCACTGTCCTCACCTATTATCTACTCTTTATACCCCTACTTCCTGCAGTCCAAAGATATGCAGGTTAGGTGAATTTGGCCCAGCTAAATTTCCCGTAGTATTCAGGGATGTATAGGTTAGGTGCATTAGTCAGGGGAAATGTAGAGTAATAGGGTCGGGGAATTGGTTTGGTTGAGAAACTCTTCAGAGGGTGAGTGTGGACTTGTTGGGCCGAATGGCCTGTTTCCACACTGTAGGGATTCTAATTTTCCCAGCTGCTGTCGGTTCTGAGGAAGGGTCACTGGACCTAGAATGACCCTTGGTGTATGTAGGAGGAGGAAACGGGAAAAGGGAGTTGGATCCAGTTTAGACTGGGAGGGTTTAATTACACTCTGTAGTTAGGCCGGAATTAGAAACTCTTGGTCCCACGTTTACAGCAAATGGGAAAATGGCTGTAGCCCTCAGGCGGTAATAGGTCCTGGGTTAGGCCACCATCTTTATTTGGGGCAAGGTACAGCGAGGCACATGGACATGTCCTCTTCCTGGGTGGGGAAGGGGTGATTGAAAGTGGAGCATTTATACATCAAAAATATACCAAGAGAAATTTTTGTCTTTACGGTTCAGTCTGCACTGACTGTGAGTTTTGTTTTGTGAATTCATTTTATAGGATATTAATTGAGAATAATTGAGACAGGGATCTCAGAAGCAATTTTCTATCGTCAGCAGGGTTATGAGGATCTGAATACCATTGACATTTAACAGTGGAAGGAGAAAGGTGTGTCTGTTCTGTCTGTGGGAAATTATCTGTTTTTTTTCCAAGCAAAAAGCAGAAAGATGTTCAAACTGTGGTTGGATCACCCTTTGGGTTTGTGTTCAATTCTTGGCCTTGCAGCTGTGGAAGGTATTATTGGCGTGAGAGAGAGCGCAGATTTATCCAAATTACTCCTCGTCTCTTTATAGGAACTGTCAGATTTAGACCCAATCACCCACTTCATGGTGTTAACCTGTAAACTCCTCATTTTCAATTCCCTGCAAACTTCTCATTAAAATTCCTTATGGACTCAAATTCCAGCACCATTTCAGGTGGAATGTTCAAGGTTCTGACAATTGTCTGTTCATTCAGAAACTGCTGAGGTCCATGTTGACTCTGGGGTTACAAATGGCTGAATTGAGAGATGAGGTGCTGTCCCTGAGCTCCCATTGAGATGCATTGGAACAGTACAGGAGGCTGAGGGCAGTGTAGGTATGAGCACACAATGACAATGACAGGGCTTTACTGTGGATGCTGCCTGGCTCAATGAGAGTGTTTTGGAGTTGGGTGTAAACAGAGCGAGGGGAAACAGGGAGAAGGTGAACCACAGCTTCAGTTTTAGTTCAGGCCATTCAGAAATTCACATGGCCCCAATGGGAACAGCCAAGTTGTAAGTGAAACCTGCTGAGTTTTTTTAAACAGTTTTTAAAGTATAAAGTGTCAGCTTAAGTAAAGATCGGGGCTTTTGATTATAATGGAAATGTCTGAAGAGAAGGAAGGTTGCTAGTGCATTTAGATTCTCCTAATGGGAGTAAATAACTGAAACTAGAGAGACATTGTGACAGGAGATCTTAGACCAGTGGTGTGCTCCTCTTGCACAATGTGGGAAATAAGGGACACTTCCAGTGTCCGTGACGGCGATGTGTGCAGGAAGTGTGCCCATCTGTAGCTACTGGGAAACTGCTTTTCAGACCTGGAGCTGAGAGTGAACTCACTGTGGAGCAATACTGAGAATGTTATGGACAGCACGTTTAGTGAGTTAGTCACACTGCAGGTGAGGGTTACACAGGCAGAAAGGGAATGGGTGACCATCAGATAAGTAAAAGGCTCAGGAAGGAATGCAGGACTCCTCACTGATCGTTCCGCTTCTCAAACAGATATTGTGCACCGCTTGGGATTCGATAAGGGGGGACCAGGTGGAGTAGACTCTCAGGGGAAATCAGCAACAGCCAGGTTCAGTGCACCACAGATAGCTCCGCTGCACAGAACGGGAGGAAGGAGAATGGCAGAGCTATCGTAACAGGGGATCTAGTAGTCAGGGTCAGAGACAGGCGCGTCTGTGGCCACAGACATGAATCCAGGACAGTGGAATTGAACCCAGGTCCATTTATTGATATATGCACTGACCAATAAAGGTCAGCGTCCCAAATGCAACCTTCAGCACTTGATCACCCTCAAACTCTACTTTCCAGGGTCTGTGCACTTGTTCTGAGCCCTTCAGAGGGATTGAAGGTGATGGGGAGAAAACAGGAACAGGGTTGTGTTGTAGATCTACAAAATAACCATCACCCTCCCCTCTCGGTCTCTCCCCTCTCAGCCTCCCCCCTCTGTCTCCCACCCCCCATCATGCCTCCTCCCCACCACAGGGAAAAGACCTTATGTATTTACCCTATGGAGGCCCAGTCTCTGGATTCATTTAAGAAAGAATTGGATAGAGCTCTTAAAGATAGTGGAGTCAAGGGTTATGGAGATAAGGATGGAACAGGATACTGATTGGGAATGATCAGCCATGATCATATTGAATGGCGGTGCAGGCTCGAAGGGCTGAATGGCCTACTCCTGCATCTATTGTCTATTGTCTATTGTATCCATGCCCCTACTGATTTTATAAACATCTATAAGGTCACCCATCAGCCTCTGACGCTCCAGGGAAAACAATGTATTATGCCTCTCCCTGTAGCTCAAATCCTCCAACCCTGGCAACATGCTTGTAATACTTTGCTAACCCCTTTTCAAGTTTCACAATATTGTTTTGATAGGAAGGAGACCAGAATTGCACACAATATTCCAAGCGTGGCCTAACCAATGTCCTGTACAGCCGCAATACGACTTCCCAACTTCTATACTCAGTCCTCTGACCAATAAAGGAAAGCATACTAAACACCTTCTTCACTATCCTATCTTCCTGCGATTCTGCTTTCAAGGAGCTATGAACCTGCACTCCAAGGTCTCTTTGTTCAGCAGCACTCCCGAGGACCCTACCATTAAGTGTATAAGTCCTGCTAATATTTGCTTTTCCAAAATGCAGCACCTCACATTTATCTAAATTAAACTCCATCTGCCAGTCCTCAGCACATTCAACCATCTGATCAAGATCCCATTGTAATCTGAGTTAATCCTCTTCACTGTCCACTACACCTCCAATTTTGGTGTCATCTTACTAACAATACTTCCTATATTCACATCCAAATAATTTATATAAATTATGAAAATTTGTGGATCCAGCACCTATCCTTTGTGGCACCCCACTGGTCACAGGTCTCCAATCTGAAAAGCAAACTTCCACCACTACCCTCTGTCTTCTACCTTTGAACCAGTTTTGTATTCAAATGGCTAGTTCTCTCTGTATTCCATGAGATCTAACCTTGCTAACCAGTCTCCCATGGGGAACCTTGTTAAATGCCTTACTGAAGTCCATGTAGATCATTTCCACCGCTTTGTCCTCATCAATCCTCTTTATTGTTACTTCAAAACAATTGACACAAGTTCATGAGACGTGATTTCTCACACACAAAGCAGTTATTAATATCCAAGACTTAACTCTGTACATTGGGGTCTGCGTCACCCAGTTATGGGTGTTAATATTCTGGATAAAGTTCACGTACACCAGCTTTGTGTTATTGACTGTGTATTGAGTCTTGTTAATAACACAGATGAGTTCCATTTGAAAGGCAGTCCCTATATCCCTAAACCCCGTCCCATCTGCTCTGTCCCCTCCATCCCTACCGTAGAGAGTAAGTGGGAGGAGCTCATGGAGTTTCCATGTGAGTGAGATTGAGAAAATCTTCCCTTCTTTCCACTAGCCCACCAAGATATGGTGGTAGTGTCCTTACCTCTGGACCAAGAGAATCGGGTTCAGAGTTTGGTAACAGCTGCTTTGAAGAGACTGATTGGAAAACATGTCTCCCAGCTGTCCCAGCCTGAGCGTCTAAACTGAACCATCCTGTAGTTTCTCTCCTGTCAGACTCTCCCATTGCTCAGTTTGTCCAGGACCCCCCTCCTGCTGCTGCACTGCTCCTGTCCCTCACTGACCTGTCCATCCCCCAATGTCCTCCACATTCATTCGTTGTTTACAATCCCATTGTCCCAGTCCTCCAGCCCCGCCCCCTCCACTCTATTGGGCACAGCTGCTGTCAATCACCCAGGCACCTGTGATCTGGAGCATGCTCTGTAGGAGGGGAGACCAGTGCACGGGCGCAGTGCTGGCCAATTGTTGGCGTCTGTGCAGTATGGGTCAGTGCCAGAGAGAGAGTCTGTGGGTGTGTGGGATTAATCTGTCATTGCCAGCTCCCTCCCTTCCTCCCTCTGAGAACAGGACCCAGGAGAATGGTCCCTGCCCCGGTATCGTGACAAGTGGTCGGCGTATCTGTGGGGGGAGCATTTTGCAGAAAGTTATCAGAACTCGGATGAAGATTCAGGAATGTTATGGAAAGGAACAAAGGTGGGCCTGCAATTAAAGTTCTAATTTGATTCATTTTAGTTTAACCAGATATGATTTGTCCAGTGTGTGCAGGATGGTTCTCATCAGAGGGTCGGTGTGGGGAAATAAATAAGAGGTTCCAGATTAGGGAAAAAAAAATCAGTTTGGGTCTGACCAGGAAGGAAACCCTTGAAGGTGTGGGGAGGTTTCACCAACACCCAGGAGGCTCCGAATCAGATTCATTGATTTGATTAGATTAGATTTCCTGCAGTGTGGAAACAGGCCCTTCGGCCCAACCAGTCCACACCGACCCTCGGAAGTGTAGCCCACCCAGACCCATTTCCCTCTGACTAATGCACCTAACACTATGGGCAATTTAGCATGGCTAATTCACCTCACCTACGCATATTTGGATTGTGGGAGGAAACCGGAGCACATGGAGGAAACCCACGCAGACACGGAGAGAATGTGCAAATTCCACACAGACAGTCACCCAAGGCTGGATTCGAACCTGGGAACCCGATACTGTGAGGCAGCAGTGCTAAACACTGCCATTATGCCACCTCGTGAGGCTGATGATGAGGTACAGCTGGGCATTGTTAAAGTACGTGTGAAACCCAACACGATATTTTGAACGATGTCACCTCCTGGAGTATGTAGGTGAGAAACAGGAGGGACAAAGGATAGAAGGACAGCTCTAACTCTTTTATGATAATGGTTATTATCTAGATCCTCACCCTCCTCAGTCTCCTTATCAATTACTGGCATGCTCTTCGTATCCTCCACTGTGAAGACTGACTGCTGTGTCCTCATATTCCTGAACCCTGCTGGATAGCAATAACTGGGCACAGAACTCTGAGAGGTTTTCTTTGAGTCTTTATTGATGAGACATGGCAGTTACCTGGATAGTGTACATGCAGAACACCTCTCGGAAGCATCAGGTAACTCCCCGCCTGTCCGATGTATGGCTCCAATTCTTATACCTTTTTGGTTTGTGGTTTTGAATGGACGCTGTCTCTCAATATTATCTCCATGGCATTGGCAGTTTAAAAAGTTGAGTTCAGCTTAGCACTTTGTGGTTAAACCACATACCTCTCCCCCACACCCCTGTGGCTCAGTCAGGTATCTGACAGGCGGTTCAGTTTCAGTGGGGCTCTCTGCCATGATTCTGATATGGAAGAGCCGGTGTTGGAGCGGGGTGGGCAAAGTTAAAAAACCACACATCACCAAGTTATAGTCCAACATGTTTATTTGGAAGTACAAGCTTTTGGAGTGTGCTGTGATTTTTAACTTGATCAGGATTATCTCTATGGTAACAGTTAAGTGCTTCAACAATTACAGAGGCCATATGTTCCCCACACAATAGGTTCCCCTCTCGCAGTGTAAACTGCTGTTCTGGCCTTGGGGATAGCTACTAATGACTTTTCTCCCCAATCCCATATAGCTTTCTGTTGATTTTTAAAGTTTTTCTAATCTCCTAGTTTCTCCTTGGTCTTTGCCAATTTGTATGTTTTCTATTTCAATTTGATAGACTCCCTTATTTCCTTAGCTACCCGTGTCAGATTATTCCATTTCCTACAGTCCTTCCTTTTTACTGATATATACTTTTGCTGAGCAGTTTGAAAAATTCTTTGATATTCCTCCACTGTCTGTCAACTGTCCCACCTTAAAGTATTTGCTTCCGGTCTACATTAGCCAACTCCTGCCTCATCCTATTGTAGTCTCGTTTGTTTAAGCACAGGATCTTGGGATTGGATTTAATCTTCCCGCTTTCCAACTGTATTCTAAATTCAACCATACTTATCACAAGTCTTTTATCAGATTACGAGGTGAGGCGATGTTACCTGGGTGTTTTGGTTTTCATTGTCAGAGACCTTGGTTTTGTAATAAAGTACAGGATAGATATTCACAACAGAGTATTCTGGACGGTGTGAATGTACTGAACAGTCTAAAACCATAAATCACTGTCTCCCCTCAGTTTACATGATTTGGAGATTTCGGTGTTGGACTGGGGTGTACAAAGTTAAAAATCTCACAACACCAGGTTATCGTCCCTCAGGTTAAATTGGAACCACACTAGATTTCGGAATGTTGCTCCTTCATCATGATCCAATTAAATCTGTTGTTGTGTGATTTGTAACTCACCTCAGTTTAAAATTGTAAAATCATTATCTCCTGCATGCTTCCTTACTATCTAAGTTTGGAATGCTAATCCACCTGACTATCCTGCATTTTCTGAAAATCTCCTTTGGTGAAGTCTTGGATTCAGCTTACCAGTTATTACCGTAAGAGGATAAGCACTGGGCACTGGAGAACCAGCCCCACCATTTAATACCATGATGATTGAACTCACCTCGGTCTCAGCTGGATTTTCCCACCTGCTCTCTCTCACCCTTTAACTCATTGCAAATTCAACATGTGTATCTCTTCATCAAATGTGCTCATTGTCCTGGCATCCACCACATTTTGAACAGGGAATTCCACAGATTCATAGCACATTGAGATAGGTACATTCTTCTTCATGAGAATGGAATAGAATCCCTACAGTGCAGAAACAGGGTAATCGTCCATGGAGTCCACACTAACCCTATGATGAGCATCCCATTCAGACTCACCCATTCCCTGTATTTCCCGTGGTTAATGGCTTAACCTGCACAGGCATGGACACTGGGAATTTCGCATAGGCAATCTACTTAACCCGCACATTTTTGGACTGTAAAATGCAACTGGAGCACCCAGAGGAAACCCACACAGACACGGGGAGAACGTGTAAACTCCACACAGTCACCTAAGGCTGAATCAAATCCAGGTCCCTGACGCTGTGAGTCAGCAACGCTAACCATTGAGCCACTTCTGCTTAAAATCTGCACTTCCTATTAACCTCTCCACACTCCAGTTGGCTGAATCTGTATTCCTTACATCAGAAAATCAGGTTGTGGAAGCAGATGTCTCAGTCAAACCCAGTGACAGTCCATACTTTCTGTGTGTCTGAATGGGGATCCGATACACAACACCCTCCAGTCCACAATTTTCATTGACTTTCCAGAGACAGGGCTCCAGTGGCTTCATGGGGGCTACAACTCCCACAATCCCTGAAACAGGGCCCACACGTGTGTGGGGAAACCTGGCACTGTACATGTACAGAATGTGGGCGGGTTTGGAGCATGTGCTTTGGGTAAATATACTTTGCAGAAAGTTTTTCACACTATGATTGGCTGGAGGATGAATGTATCTGCTCATAGTATTGATCTGTTGGGGATGGGGGTCAAAGTGTCACTACGCCCATGTAGGACCACTCTCCATCCACAATTCATTGTAATGGAAGGAATCAACTAATGGGGAACGAAGAAGGATCTGACCCATTCTCACAGACTGAAGGTTCCTCTTCTGTCCAGGATCTGCCACCTCCCTTTCTGTTTCCTTTTATTTCACTCTGCTGTTACATTATCGACTTGCAGCAACTGAAGCGAAAGGAAGTGAACCCAGAAAGGGTGCAGAGTCTAACCAGGGACAGGAAGTGGTGGCATGGATCTGTTTATCAGCAACTCCATGAGAATGTGGCGGGTGTACATTAGGGGGTAGCAGAGTCAGAATGGTGGGAGAGAGTAAGTGGGCTGGAGGGTTACAGCTTTGGGGGAAGAAAGGGAAAAAGATATTCCAGAGAAACTAGAATTGTCTGTTCTGAATTTCTAATCTGTACATATTCCTTTATACAGGGTGCTAGATGGTGAAGATTTGCAGACTGAAATCTCAAAATCATGTGCAGATCATGATTAAGTTAACCAGCATTTGAAGAAGCAAAGATAGAGAATCACTCAGCCAAAATCCTGCAACACTCTCCTCGCAGCATTGTCGGTCTCTCTGCAGCAAATGGACTGTGAATTTTACAAGACAGCAGCTCCCTACCATCTTCTCAATGGTACCCAGAGATGGGGTATAAATGCTGGCTGAGCCAGTGATGCCCATATCCTGGGAATGGGTTCTATCTCTAGTTGCTGAAACCCGGTTGATGTTACTGCAGGATGTAAATTTTGGTTTTAAAATGTTGTAAAAGTTTTTTGCACAGCAAATAAAATTCAAGAAAATAACGTAAACTGTCTGAATATAACAGTTTTAAAACTTCCAACCTTTGTAAAACAAAATCCTGTCTATTCCCGGACACCATCACTTTTCAGCTACTCGAAAACCAGGGAAATATTCCCTCCGTATCTGAACCTTTGGTTTGATTTAACTGCTTTTCATTTCTCGTTCTGTGAGCTGTGAAGTGTTCTTTTTCCCCATTTCTCCGATCCAGAAATATTATCACAGCAAGCTTCCCACCATCAAAATCATCATTCTGCCATTTTGCTTTTGGTTAACATATAATCACCAGCAATGCAAAAGTGAGGACCACAGAGGCTGGAAACCAGAGCCTAGATTAGAGTGGTGCTGGAAAAGGGCTTTTGCCAAAACATTCATTTTCCAGCTCCTCGGATCCTGCCTCACCTGCTGTGCTTTTCCAGCACCACTCTAATCTAGACATATCGTCAAGAGCAGTAAACCATTCGTGTGACCAATAGAATATCTCCAAACAAAGCCCATTACGGGGCAGGCAAACCATTACAAGTGACAGAGTGAGAAGGGACTAAATCAAAGTAGAGTTGTGCGAAGGGGGCAGCGGTGGAGATAAAGCACTATATCCCCTACGGTGCACACCTCTATCTAAAGGCATAGACAGCATTGATGCACACCACATGCTCCTTCTCCAAGGACACCCTGCTCTGTAGCCTTTATCCTCAATCAGTGAATAAAATCCCTACAGTGTGGAAGGAGAGCATTGGCCCATCAAACGCCACCGACCATCCAAAGAACATCACGCCCAGAGCACTCTATCACTGTAACACTGCATTTCCCATGGCTGATCCACCTAGTCTGCACAATCCTGGATCCTGTGGACAATTTAGCACGACTGATCCACCTAACCTGCACATCTTTGGAATATGGGAGGAAACCAGAGGATCTGGCGGAGACCCACACTATAATGGGGAGAATGTGGGAACTCCACACAGGCCGTTGGACAAAGCTGGACTACAACCTTTTACCTGATGCTGTGAAGCAGCCGTGCTACCGTCACAATTTAAATCAAAACAGATGATCCCTGTTTATTGTCACATTGCTGTTTGTGGAGACTTACTGCCCAGAGGGACATCCTGAGGTTCAGAAAGTGGCAATGTAAGTTCAGTCACCTCCAGCCCAGTTAATGTGATTAACAATAACATCAATACTCCAACTGTGTCATCATGTACAAGGTCCACTCCTGACTCTGATGGAGAGTAACATCAGAATCAGAGTCCTGCAGTCCACATGGAGCAGGGGGATGACCACTTCCCTGTGAGCACTCACTGGGCTCTCAATCGTGTTGAAGGCGCAGCAAATCCCTTGTCACACAGAGAGGTGAACAGCTCCTACCCAGTGTGAACTCGCTGGGGTCTCAGGGGATGGGATGAATCGCTGAATCCATTCTCCCATACTGAGCATCTGAATGAGCTCTCCCCTGTGTGGGCTCACTGGGGTCTCAGTGGGCAGGATGAATAAATGAATCCCCCCTCACAGACTGACCATCTGAATGGCCTCTCCCGCTGTGTGGGCTCATTGGGTATTCCGCAGGTGCTGCATTTGAGTGAGTCTCCCCCCACACTGGGAACAAGTGAATGATCTTTCCCCAGAGTGAGCTCGCTGGTGTTTCAGCAGGTCAGAGGACAGAGTGATTCCTTTCCCACACACTGAGCAGGTGAATGGCCACTCCCCAGTGGGAATGCACTAAAGTCTCCGCAGGTGAGAGATTTGAATGAATCCTTTCTCACACATGGAGCAGGTGAAGGGTCTAAACCAACTGTGCTATCTCTGGTGCCTCAGCAGATTGTAAGATCAAGTAAATCCCTTCCCATACGTGGGGCAGGTGAATGGCCTCTCCACAGTGTGACTGTGTCGGTGAGTGTTCCACTGGAAGGGTTAAATGAATTCCTTATTCTGATTGAGCCCGTCCTCCTGTTTCTCTCAGTTATTATTGACAATCTCACACCAGAACCTGTTCCAGAGTGTGTTCCAGAACAGGCAGAATGGTCAGCTGCAGCTGGTCACCTGACCGGTCACTGGTCCTGAAAGGTTCACTCTCCACAGATGCTGCCAGATCTGCTGAATTTTTCCAGCGATTTCTGTGTTTTTTTTCTGATTTCCCAGTATTTGCAGATGTTTAGTTTTCCAATACTCATCTTGTCTGTTGCAGAGGAGTTTATTGATGAAATTAGAGCGTTTTGAAAATTGTACATTAGGTCACACATCAGCTATGATCATCATGAACGGCAGAGCAAAGTCAAGGGGCTGAATGGCCTCCACCTGTTCCAATGAAAGTTATCCATCTGCAGCTTGTGGTAACATTTCCCCTCACTGCTCCCTTCCCCTCCATGTCGAACACACTGTTACTGACTGAACAAACCTCCTGTGTTTGAGCTAAACCTGCTCATGTTCAGTGGCTCCCTCTACTGCCACCCGGGTTTAACTCTCATCATGGAATGCTGTCTCGTATTACTGCAGTAATGCCCACAAGGACTAATCCTGGAGTCTGTATCCCCTGGGATCAACAATCACCGTTTATTTCCTTCTTCCTATTTCATTCGGGCTATTGAACTCTCGGTTTCAATTCAATCTCCTGTCATGCTCTTCAACGTGTCCATGTGGGTGGACTCGAGGCAGCTGGGATTTAATGAACGGAAGTGGGGATTAGGCAGAAGCACGAGGAGCGGTGACAGCAAAGACAGTTCTCATTGTAATGGCAGAGTTTCTCCATGACCCAGTGAGTGGTGAGGCACCTGAGTTTGTGGGCGGAGACAGATTCAATCAGAGATTTGGTAAGACACTCAGACATTGACCTGTCCATCTGATTGTTAACTCAGACAGATAGAAAGTAAGATGTACATTTAGACAGCACCTTTGATGATCTAGGGCAATGAAACATGCTTCCAAACCAATGATTTCAACCACAAATCTCTGAAAACACAGACACAAAGCTTTCTACTTGTTCCAGGTTGTCTCTGAGCCTCCTCTTTTCTTGAGAAAAGCGTTTTGAGCTGTTCAGCCTTTCCTGGTGATTATAACCGCTATGGTCCTGTAAGATCCGTGACAGAACCTTTATTTTCCTCTTCATTGTGAGTGATGAAAGTAGCAGAAACAGTTCCTGACCTGTGAGGGGTTTTGGTTGGAGTATTTATATTTACAAATCCATTCCCACCCTCTCATACAGTGTGAAATTGATGTAAAACTGAAGGAAATGAGTGAGTGAGCACCCACAGAATCATAAAGGAAGCATATGTATCTGAGTTGAATGAACCTGGCATGGGGAAAACATGACAACAATCACAACTAGTTAGAATCACAGAATCCCGTGGGTGCAGAAAGAGTCTATTCGGCCCATCGAGTCTGCAATGACCTGCTGACCCACCCTACCACAATAACCCCACATTAACCATGGCTAGCCCAACCCACCTAAATTGCACACTGCGACCATGTTAGCATGGCCAATCCAGTAACGTTACACATCTGTGGGAGGGTCACAAATTACATCCAAATGCTAGGAATTGTGGATTAAGGCTCACAAATACTTGACTCTGACACAAATGCTCTGCTTTTCAAAATAAAATGAGGGACCTGCAACCGTAAAAATTTCTGATTATCTCAGGAGGAAGAGAATTCAAAACTCACACCATTGACCCAGGGAGTGCAGTGAAAGTTACGGAGGTCTGGGAACCATCAGAAATGTAACAAGTTGCGAGCAAGGTGGGGATGAGACAAGGACATAAAGACAGTCTGTCACATGGGGGAAGGCAGGAGAGATTAAACAGCAGAAATGGTCGTTCCTCAAGGCCACGGGGAATGGAGTTAGAGCTGGGAAAGAAACAAGGAAATAAGGTGTGCAGCTGCCAAAGTAATATGTTAAAAAACAGATTATAAAAGCATAGAGGGCAGAGTTCAGTCTGAAATTTTTGCTCTCAATGGTGAGTACAAAAAGCTGTAAAGCCTGGGGAGTTCTGTTACAGCCAACACATACCCAGGATTGGCCAAGTGTGCTGTAACTTTCTGATATTTCTGACATTTGTAGTTCAAGTCTGTTGACGCTAGTAACTTTTCAAATTGTACTGGAGTTTAATATTCTGGAGGAGTGTCAAATAAATCCCATTGATCCCATTCTGCAGACCTTAGTCCATTACCCTGCATGTTCCAGCATCTCAGTTACATCCATGTCCTGCCGGTGGGACAGGACATACAGGGGTGGTGACGGTGGTGTCTAGGACATTGTAAGCTATGAGTCTGTGCGTATGACTGTGTCAGCTTGTTGCTTGACTAGTCTGCGTTCCAGCTCACCCAATAAGATGTTAGCAGGGTGAGACAGTACAGTTGGAGCTCCTCTGCTCGCCAGTTCCTTTCCTTTCTGCTTTTTTACAATTTCATTCTCTCTCACTCTCCCCTTTGCAGACTTTGACACAAGTGTCTCAACCTTGAATCATGACAATTTAAAAAAAAAACATGCCTCTACAAGAAAACCAATGGAGGAAAATATATTATTCTTGCATCAACTGCATTTTTAAACAAAAACAATTCTGTTCAATAAACACTGACTCATTATTTCCTTCAATTCAATCAAGCGATCTATTATATTTTGTCCCTCAGTTTACCGATCTTCATAAAAATATAATCAATTTCAGAGGAACATGCTGAAAGTATTGAACCAATTTATCTGTTTAGGTTTTAGCATTAGTTATCAAGTCATTACCATTACAATAATTGCATCATAATTGGTCTGGGTAACAAGTGTACTGAGGTTCACAATTTAATTTATTGACTGTTTGAAAAATGGTACAATATATCCTTTTTTTCAGGATTCGAACAGTAATTGTTAAGGCATTTGCATGACAATAATGATAGTATGTTTTAGTTTAGTCTTGCTAACAACTACAGTGAAGTTTATATTTGAATTTAATCCAATCTTCCTTAGTACCTATACAGTAATATAAAAATCCATTTTATTTCCAATCAACACACCTACAAAAGAATCCATTATTTCTGATGCAATGCGCACTGTTAAAAATATGACTTTTGCTCATTTGAATGATCTGTGTAATCCCAGCCTTATAAATTTAGAGAAACCTAATTACTTTCCCCTGCAATAATTCCTGTTCATTTTTGCAGATAGCACAGTCAAATAGCAAGATGAAATTTATCAATATTCTTTAGTATGGTAATAGAATTTTGAAAATCTATATGTTGTTAATATATAATAATTGTTAATTTCAATCCATAGAATATAGAACAGTACACCACAGTACAGACCCTTTGGCCACGATGTTGTTCCGACCTTTAACTGAACTCTAAGATCAAACTAACCAACATGCCCTTTATTTCCTATCATCCATGTGCCTATTCAAGAGTCGCTTAGATGTCCCTGATGGATCTGAATCTACTACCTCCACTGGCAGTGCATTCCACACACTCACCACTATCTATAAAGAAA
The DNA here is from genome assembly GCF_047496795.1 of Chiloscyllium punctatum. Taxonomy (NCBI): domain Eukaryota; kingdom Metazoa; phylum Chordata; class Chondrichthyes; order Orectolobiformes; family Hemiscylliidae; genus Chiloscyllium; species Chiloscyllium punctatum. The sequence goes on from NC_092755.1 coordinate 8,398,391, forward strand.
CTATCTCTGACATCTCTGCACAAATTCCCCCATTCACCTTAAAATTATGCCACTATGTGGGAAAAAGTCTTTCATTATCCACTCTATCTATGCCTCTCATCATCTTACACAAAACTATCAAGTAAACTCTTTCACTGCAATGACCAAAGCTCCAGCTCTGTCAACATTTATTCATAAGACATGCCTTCCAGTCCAGGCAACATCTTGATAAATCTCATCTGCACCTTCTCTAAAGCTTCCACATCCAATGTGTAATGAGGTGATCAGAACCGACCACAATATTACAAGAGTAGTCTCACCAGGGATCCATAGAGGTGCAGCATAACCTCGTGGCTCTTAAACTCAACCTCCCCACTAATGAAAGCCAACACACTATGCACTGTCTTAATAACCCTATCACCTTAGATGTCAGCGATGAGGGATGTATGGATGTGCACCCCACGATCCCTCTGTTCCTCCACATTGTCAAGAATCCTGCATTTAATCTCAAAATATGCATTCAAATTTGAAATTCCAAAATGATTTTCCCAGGTTGAACTCCATCTGCCACTTCTCAGCCCAGCTCTGCATCCTGTCAATGTCCTCTAGCAACCTACAAAAGCCCTCCACACTATCCACAACTCCACCAACCCTCGTGTCATTGGCAAACCTCCTAACTCACCCTTCCACTTCATCATCCAAGTCATTTGTAAAAATCACAAAGAGCAGAGGTCCCAGAACTGATCCCTTCAGAACACCGTGCTCCAAGCTAAAAACTATCCATTTAATCTCAATCTGTCCTCTATGGGTCAACCAATTTATTATCTAACCAGGCAAGTTTCCCTATATCCCATGCCTCATTACTTTCTAAATGAGCCTACCATGGGGAACATTATCAAACACCTTGCTAAAATCCTTATACACCACATCCACTGCTCTGTCCTCACCAATATGTTTGCCACAACCTCAAATATTTCAATGAGGCTTGTGAGGCATAACCTGCCGCTCACAAAGCCATGCTGACCATCTCTAATCAATCTATGCTTTTCCAAATAATCATAAATCCTGTCTCTCAGAATTCACTCCAAAACTTTGCCCACAACTGATGTAAGACTGACTCATCGATGATTCCCAGGATCATCTCAATTGCCTTCTTGAATCAGGGAATAACGTTTGCCACCCTCCAATCATCTGGTATGACTCCAGTGGACAGTGAGGATGCAAAGATAATTGCCAAAACACAGTAATCACTTGCCTCCCTTCTCATAATAACATATGGCCCAGGGGACTTATCTATCCCCATGATTTTTAAATATTTTCAGCACATTCTCTGTCTTAACATCAACCTGTTCGACCATATCAGCCTGTTTCTCGTTGTCCTCACAAGGAACAAGGTCCCACTCAGTCGTGAATACTGAAGCAAACTACTCATTAAAGACCTCCCCTACCCGTTCAGACTCCTGGCACAAGTTTGCTTCACTATAAGGGGTATAAATGCTGAATTATGTCTCAGCACAGAATTACTGTAAAGATATTGCAGTGTACAATCACTCGACTACTTTGAATATTGAACGATATTTTAACTGAGAAAACACAGTTGAATTGATTTGATTATATTTCACTTCATGCTAACATTTATTGTATTTCGAACCACAATAAGAGTTTCCTTTTTACATATATGAAACTTACTTAAATTAATCACACGTTTATGTGAAGAAAATAGAATTAACATCTGCTTGTTCCTTCCTTTATCAATGACTGTTCATTTTGAATTTGAGGAAGTTGTACATTGTTGAAAGGAAGGGAAATTGTCTTCAGCTGAACATTCACATTGAATGACTGATGCATTTTTAAAATTAAAGTACAATGGTCACGCAGTTTTGTCAATTTGTCTTTCAAAGAATTGTCATGATATTCCTGTTTATTTAAGACGATCATTCATTTATTCTATTGTTATTGTAAAATATTGTTTAATTTCCAGTCCATTACACTCAGAAACTACCTAATTAATTCCCATTCGAATTACTACAATAAACAGCTGATTAGTTTTCATTTGTGTAACCACTTTAAACAAAATATTGCAGTCCTGCCGTCCTGAGTGGGAACATGATGAAAGGAGCCTGTGGAGCTGTGGTAGTGTCTCTATTACTAGACCCGAGGGAAGGTTTCAAATCACACCTTGACCAGAAATATATCAAGAGCTGCTCTGAATGGTGATTAGAGAGTACCTAAGCACAGATTGAACTGCTTTTCAATCCAACATTAAATCTGCTTTTATCTATTATATCAATAATCACAAAATCTGATACTTATTTGTGTCAGGTTACCAAGAAATATGTGTTGGAAAATTCGCTTTAGCCACTTTGCTTTTACAAAAGACTTACATCTGTCCCTGTTTTCTCTAACTGAAAGAAATCTGAAGAGGATTTTCACTTTTACGAAAAAAGGAGAGGTGTTTCCCATATAAATTAATGCTTCTTCGACTAACGCCTTTTCAGTTTATATAAGGTTTCATAATAATGCTTTACTTTCGGATAGTGGTGAGACCTGTATCTAATTCTGTCGCTTATAAATTCCTGGAGAATATTTGAAAATGATGCAGAATTAAAGATTACGATGTCTAAGTAATGAGACTGATCTTTTTTTGTTGCAAAGGGGCAAGTCCAAAAAATTGAAACATTATTCTGTCATGCTATTAAACATTAAACATTATTCTGTCGTGCTATAAATTGAAAATAAAGTTGATATCTTCTTCAGTAAACTAACAAATGCTACCACCTATTACTTGTCAGTCATCTGATTACCTACTTTGTAACTAAATGTTGTGATTCATCTAAATATTACTCTGTCCTTTGATCAAAGTGAATTTGTAATTGTTGATCAGTTTATGAATTGTCAGAAACTTGTTTTTATTTTTCCATTCACCTGTTCATTTTGACCGTAAGAATGAAATGCTTTGGAAATATTGGAGTTTGTTCATTTAAAAATAAGGTTTGCACATCTCTCACATATCTCACTTCTTGTATTATGATTCAAGAATGTTTTCTGGTGGAATTCTAGTAAATATCAAACATTTGTTGGCTTCAAATAAGGTCTTTAAAACCCAGTTATCAGTCTGTTGTTAATGTTTCAGCTGTTACATTGACATTGATTAGGTACTCATTCAGAGAGATCAACTGACAATTATAAACTACTTACAGGATTATTGAATTGAGAAAAAGATACAGACGTGGAAACATTTTTTAGAAGTAATTGCTTTTTTCATTCAAATGTGTAGGCTGTTCAAGAATTCTATATCGCGTTCCATTGGTTTTCTTGTTGAGAATGTAAATTTATAATTCATGTGAATTTTAATGTGTTCTGTATTTTGAAATTTGTATCAGATTTAAGAAGAAAAAGAGGAGCTATTAACATGTAAAGTTCAGTAAATTAAATTGACAGAGGTAACTTTTAGTATTGTCTCTGAATATTTAGTCAAATATTTCTAATGGCAAGAGCGGTGGGCCGGTAAAGCACAGCAGGTCAGGCAGCATTCAAGGAGAAGCAGAATCGACGTTTTGGGCATAAGCCCTTCATCAGGAATCTTTTCGATACTCCTGCTCTTTGAATGTGCCTGCACTTTTCCAACACCACAGCTTTCCTCACTTTCTACAAATATGCTTAATGAACATGAACTGGAAATGTTAGCATTAGTAGTTGAACAAGACCAAATAAACACATTTTTGCAATATTTATAGTGAAAACTTGCTTGAGAACATGCATCAAATCAGATCGAACAACATCTCTTGCCGTTAGAACCCTTGGCCCTTCATAATAAAGAATAACCATGCTTTGCACAACCAGTGTGGTGTATAAAGACTGAACTGAAATACCAGAGGACAATGATTGCATTTATTGAAGGGAATGATAACCAGATCCTTACTGTGATAGTGGGGATTGATCTCAGAAACAATAAAATTTTACTGTGATTATTCCACTGAACAGTAATTAGATGGTCATGAAGATCTTTGTGCGGCTTTATGTGCAGTGTTTTGTTTGAACATTGATTTCAGTAACATTGAGATATTTTACATATTGACAATTGACAGTTAAAGGTAAGTTTTAAATGCAACAGTTTAAAAAAATTGTCAGTTTTGTTTAGCGAAACACAATTCTAAGTTTATACAATCCCTACTGCGTGGAAACAGGCCATTTGGCCCAACAAGTCGACACTGACATTCCAACGAATAATCCACTCAGCACCACTCTGCTCTCTGATTACTGGACATTTACCTCTGACTAATGCATATAACCTACACATCCCTGAACAGAACATGCAGCTTAGCATGGCCAATTTACCTAACCTGCATATCTTTGGATTGTGGGAGAAAACCAGATGGTGGCCCTGTGTATTGTTACAAGACCATTATACCAAGTACCATCCCCAAAGGACTTAAGATGTATCTCTGAGCTGAGGTACTGTCTCTGATTATATACATCCCACAATTTACTAAACTGCATGCATCAGCGTCTATTTCTTGTGGATTATCAGATGCAGGGACCGTTAATAAAACATATGAAATTATATTTGACAAAATCCCAATACTAAAAGAGCTAGCATCATAATTCTAAGCATCCCTAGCATTCTAAAAATTCTGCTAAAGCACAAAAAAACTGAATTCACAATCCTTCAGAAATAATCCCGCACTCGCGTCGCCACTGGATAATCAGTTCCTCAAAGTCTCTTTAGTCTGAGTTTCAGCGGGTCTTCCGTTGATTCGGCTGTCCAGACTTCTTCCTCAACTGGAGATTCCACTGGCCCTTTGATCCGAGTGTAGTGAGTCCAGCCTTTCTCCGCTGTCCTTATTGTCATTTCGGTAATCAAAAGATCCTGATATGGCCCTTCCCAGTCTTGCTGCAATTTAGTCTCTGTCCATGATTTTACTAAGGCCCAATCTCCCGGCCAGATGGGACGAACGGTGAATTCAAGGAGCGGAGTCTGTGCCAATAAACTCTGTTTCCACAGGAGAGACAAAGAGGCGGACAAGCCCAGTATATATTTCTTTAGAACAAGTCTTTAGTTTCGGGTATTGTCAATTCTCCGTTCATTCCCACGTAAGGTAATCCAAATATGATTTCATAGGGGATAGTCCCAAATTTTTCCTTGGGGCTGTTTGTACTCGCAAGAGAGCTATAGGTAAACATTTGGTCCAAGGGAGTCTGGTTTCTATTATCAATTTAGAGAGCTGTCATTTGAGTGTTTGGTTCATTCTCTCAAACCTTCCTGATGATGGTGTGTGCCATGGAGTATGGAACTCCCAGGAAATTCCCAACCCTTTCATTACCCCCTGTAACACTTTAGAGGTAAAATGAGTTCCTTGGTCGGAATCTATATGGTTCACTAGCCCATTTCGGGGAATTATGTGCTCCAATATTGTTTTACACACCACACTCGCAGTGGCAGGAGCTCGGGGGTATACCTCAACCCAACCAGATAGATGATCTACTATGACCAGTATATATTTTAGTCTTCCTACTCTGGGTAGTTCAGGATAATCTTCTTGTATACTCTGGAAGAGTCTCAATCCCGGGTGGCTTCCTCCCGGGGTCTGTTTTCTCAAGACTTTCTTATTTACCTTTCTGCATATGATACATCCCTCACATATGTGTTTAGCAATTGTATATATTCCTTTACATCCATATTCCCTAAGAACTAAAAGACACGTTACTTGTACTCCCCAATGGAGGCCTTGATGTAGGACAGCCATAATTTCTCACATCATCATTTTGTTTAACATTTCCCTTCCATCAGGTAAAATCCAATCCCCGTCTGCTTTTTTTGCAGCCCCAAAATCTTTCAATTCTTTTTCAATTCTTTCAGTAAATATAGGAGCTTCCGGGGATAAGGGACAGTAGGTATTAGGGAATGAATCACCACTCCTTGTGGGTCGAGGCCTGCTTCCTTAGCCACTTCATCGGCTAATCTATTCACCCTAACTTCTGGTTCATTTCCTTTCTGATGACCATTTACATGCACTACCACTATTTCTCGGGGGAGTAATAGGGACTCCAAGACCCGTTTAATCAACTCCTCATGTGCGAATTCCTTCCCCTGGCGAATTCCTTCCCCTATCAGTCCTCTTTCCTGCCATATCTTTCCAAAAGTGCGCACAACACCAAATGCATATTTAGAGTCACTGTATGCTGCTCCCTCTTTATTTTCTAATGCCCTACGGACACTTTCCAATGCATAAAGTTCGCAGGTCTGAGCTGACCATCCATTTGGCAACCTTCCTGCCTCTACCATACTACCTTTCATCCCATCTACAACTGTATACCCATTATGTCTTTTCCCTTCAGTCACCCGGGATGATCCGTCTATAAAGAGTCAGGCTCCTGCATGAAGCGGAACATCTCTCAGGTCCATGCCGACCTTAGTTTGGTATTCTATAATGTCAAGGCAGTCGTGCTCTGGATTCTGAGGAGAATCTCCTTTGCCTTTCAAAAGAAAGGCAGTAGGATTTAAACAATTATGCGTGACCAACACGAGATCATCCTTTTCTACTAATATTGCCTCATATTTCAGAACCCGTGAGTCTGTCAACCATCACCCAGCTTTTTGGTTTAGGGTCGTTCTCACTTGGTGTGGGGTGCTTACTATTAGGGCTCCCCCAAGTGTAAGCTTCCTGCTTTCCCCCACCAACAGTGCAGTGGCAGCCAGGGCCTGCACACACTCAGGCCCATCCCCGGGATACTGGATCCAATAGCTTCGAAAGATATGCTCCTGGCTGTTTCATTCCTCCCCACCTCTGGGTTAATACTCCCAAAGCCGCTCCCTTATCCACGGTTGCAAAGAGATGGAAAGGTTTATCTCGAGAAGGTAAGGCTGACACGGGGGCATGGATCAGATCTCTTTTGAATTCTTAAATAGTTATTTTTCCTCTTCTTCCCAACTCAGACACTTTGGTTCCTCCTCTAATAGTTTGAGATATAAATTATTCGTCTTTTGTGCATAAGAATAAATCCACAATCTGCAATATCCCATTAAACCCAAAAAATTATGATATTCCCATTTATTCCTGGGCAGTGGAATCCCCACTATTCCCTTTAATCATTCCAGGCTTCCCTTTCGCTTCCCTCACGAACTAAATGTCCCAAGTATTTCACTTCTCGCTCCACATATTGCAATTTGTTTTTACATACCTGCGGTCCCTGCTGACCGAGGAAATTCAATTATTTTTCGTGGCTTCTACTACTCTTTCTCTTCTTTTTCCTGTTACTAAGAGGTCGTCTACATACCGCAACAGGGTTTGGGGCTGCTAAATTTCTCCAATATTTGTTCTAACATCTGTCCAAATAAATTCGGGGTTTGCGTAAACCCCTGGGGGACCACGGTCTACCGGTATTGCTGTTTCCGTCCTTTTTTGGGATCTTCCCATTCAAAGGCAAAAAAATTCCTACTTTCCTCGCAAAAGGCATCCTTTAAAGTGTGGTCATGAGGGATCATACTTAATTACGTACAATTCAATATTCTCAAGTCCTGCACCAATCGATAACTTCGATCGGATTTCCGCACTGGTAGAATTAGGATATTATAAGGAGACATACTTAGCTCCAACAGTCCATCTCTAGCTCCTCAATTACTGGCTGCAGTCCTCGTTTACCTTCTATGGAAATGGGATATTGTCGCTCATCAACAACATCCCCTTTCCTTTTTAAACTTATTTCTATGGGACGGATCTGTATTTTTCCACGATTTCCTTCTCTAGCCCATATAATAGAGTCTGCCTCTCTCTCCATATCTTCTGTCAACATTACCATTTTTACAACTAATTCTTTTTCCTGAATGCCAATCTCCGGTCCTAAGAGGGTAATTAAATCTCTCCCTAATTAGTTACTTCCTATATCAGGGATATTCATCAGTTTCCCTGTAACTGTATCCTTAGGTCCTTCGATCATCATAGGTTCAAATACTGGAACAGTAAATCCTTCCCCTTTAACCCCGGAAAGAGTAATCGACTGTGTTAACATTCCCACTTTCTTTGGTTTAAAATTCAGCGACGACCATGCTGCCCCCGTATCTACCAGGAAGACTACCTCTTCCCTATAGGGTCCCATCTTCAAGTTTATCAAGGGTTCCTGGTGGCTCCCCTCGGGCAGGAATCGCTGATGCAGTGATTGTGAGCGCTGGCAATATAGGCATTTGCTTTCGCGCGATGGCATGCGTTGGTCGATTAGTTCAGCTGGTTAGAGCGTGGTGCTAATAACGCCAAGGTCGTGGGTTCAATCCCCACACTGACCATGTAAAATGCTTCTGCGCTGGTTAGAGCTGAGCTGAACGACTGGCGCGGCGAAAGCAAATGCCTATATTGCCGGTGCTCACAACCACAGCGGCTGTGCAGTTTTTGCTTCTAATCGATCGCACGATAGTCTGAAGTATTTCCTTTCGTTGCAAAGCTTTCCAACAAAAAAAAGTATTTACTTTTCCGAACGCACATACTCAAGTTAACCATTTGCTCTGATACCTAAAATTAAGCACAATGTCCGGACGGATGCAATTTCAATCGCAACGCCACCAGCTCAGCTGCAGCTTGTCACGTTGACAAATATCGTCTGGAGAAACGTACCTTCAACGATCGCTCACTGTTCTTCTGGATACTCACAGACCTTTGGAGTCACGGTTATGTGCTGCTTATAAACTGTGACGAACCTTATGCCAAATGCATTTGAATTGTAATCTATCAGTGGGGTTCTTTCTGCTCCCGAATGACGCAGTTGCTTTGGGGTCAGCAACAGCTCAGAAGTCAATTGCACGTTTTGCTCAATGACTCATACTGCTTATGCAAGCTTTGTTTGACAGCATATTTAGCAAATTATCAGGCCTTCCTGCAGCGTTTGTCAGCGACAGGTCAGCTGCTAAAACGATTGCTTCAGACAGCATGCTACACCCTACATTTGAAAATGGAAAAGGTGCAAACGTTTACAGGCTGAACACTCACTCACTATTTCGCCTGGCACGTCAGAGAATGGGAGCTGATCTTATGGAGGTTTTTCAATCATGAGGGGAATGAATCGGGTAAATAGACAAGTTCCTTTCGCTCAGGTGGGGCAGTTCAGAACTAGAGGGTATAAATCTGTTGTGGGAGGGTGAGAATTCGAAAGGCAGTGAGGGGCAACGGCTGCACGCAGAGGGTGGTGCGTTTCTGGAATAAATTGCCAGACGAGGTGGTGATGGATGGTATAATTCCAACACTGTTAAGGAATCTGGACGTGTACTTGAATAGGAAGGGTTTAGAGAGAAATGGGTCAAGTGCATGCAATCGCGGCTGGATCAGTTGAGGATATCTGTTCGGAATGGGCGAGTGCGACCGAAGACTGTGCTTTCAGTGCTGTCCATATCTAATGGCTCTATGATAGTGCGGGTGAAATGATAAAAAAGATAAATAAAAAAAATGAAGTAAAATTGTCTGAAGTTGTTGAATTCAAACAACTTCAGGTAATTTTATTTCAATTATTTTATCTATCTTTTTTAGTTGTGTTTTTTTTTCACTGTTCTGTACCTCTTATTTCTTGACTGTCTCTCTTTCTCTCGCTCCCCACTCTCTCAATACCTTTTTCCTCTCCTCTTCCCGCTTTGCTACCCTTCTCCCCTGTTTTCCATTTTGTCTCTGCTTCACCCATCCCTCACATATTTTGTCACACAGCGCTGGCTTCAGCCTGGGTCATTCACGTCTCTTAATCTCCCTTTAATCTCTCCATGCACTGTCATTATCACTTTTGCACTTGGAGCCTTGACTCACCTTCTCTCAGCTTGGTATAAATAGCTCCATAATACTCCCCCTTTGTTTTTATCTTTATCTTTAATCAGTTCGACTCGAAAAGTCAGCTCTTTTCTCTCCTTGCAGATGGTGCCAGACCTGCTGAGATTTTCCAGCATTTTCTCTTTTGGTTTCAGATTCCAGCATCCGCAGTAATTTGCTTTTATTAATGGCTCTATGATATTGCTGCTGATATGATAACTCCAGTGTCGATGCATGAGAGGTGAGCAAGCGAACGAATTCCCTCTGGAAGTCGTGTGACGAGTATTAACAGAGATCCAGGAAAATAACATGAACGAATCTTTGATTTGAATTGAAGCCTGAACTCTGGTTCTCCTCCGAGACTGTGCCAGGTCTGCCTAATACTGCACATATTTCATGTTTTGCATTTGTTGGTGAAAACAATTGAGACTGGTTGTTTTGCTGCAGACAACATCCACCAGTCATCACGGGTACGGCGATCAAGTCGTGCGTCTATAGGCCTACATTGCCCGTGCTCACGGCGGCTGTGCATTTTCTGCTTCTAATCGATCGCACGATAGTCGGAAGTATTTCCTTTCGTTGCAAAGCTTTTCAAGAAAAAAAAACATTTACTTTTCCGAACGCGCATTCTCGAGTTAACCATTTGCTCTGATATCCAAAATTAAGCACAATGTCCGGACGGATGCAATTTCAATCGCAACGCCACAAGCCCAGCTGCAGCTTGTCACGTTGACAAATATCGTCTGGAGAAACGTACCTTCAACGATCGCTCACTGTTCTTCTGGATACTCACAGACCTTTGGAATCAGGGTTATGTGCTGCTTATAAACTGCTACGAACCTTATGCCAAATTCATTTGAATTATAATCTATCAGTGGGGTTCTTTCTGCTCCCGAACGATGCAGATGCTTTGGTGTCAGCAAGTCAAGGGCTCAACACGCTCCACTTGTGCCACTCAGCTGTCTTAGAAAAGTGCAGTGTAAATCGCTATGATAGTATAAACGGGGACAAGCATTCCCTTGAGCAGGAGCACACTCAACCTCGGAATTTCCTGCGTTTCTATCCCATCATAGAAGGACAGCACGCTCCGCGATTGCATCACTGGAGCCAGAGAGTAACTCTGCGCACTTTTTCCCATCCCCATTTCCGGTTGGATATGAGCGGCTGTGCCGATGTTAAGCTAAAATGCTATTGAATCATACATTTCAACAATATCCTGTACTGTTCCCCGAGTCTTTGATGTTTTGTCGAAATCGATCAATCTCATCTTTCAACATTCTTATTCAAGGGATCTCTACAGCCTCTGAGGGACATCGAACTGAAAGATTCAGTTCATTCTCAGTTCTCACATGTCTGTCACTGTTCGCTGAGTACTGATATTGTACATTTGCTGTTCTTCCGAACATTTCCTCTGCGAGTATACTTATTGCTGCTTGCAAGCATCCTGTTCTGTGGTTACTATGATCCTGGTTGTCGGTATTTTGAATTGTGACCACAGCAACCTCGATTTGAAACCAAATCACGGCACTAAGTGTCCTTTTTGTGATCCACGTTAATAAATTAATTGTTTTACCTTCAAGTTCCACTCTCTCACATCTCTGCGTTTCATATATCAGAATTCAAACACACCCGTTGTCGGAGATTTCTCTCCTTCCCACGAGCATTAAACCTCCTTTCCGCCCCTCCCCCCATTTCTCTGCGGCAATGCCCAATCTATCACTCTCTTTCACATTCATACTGTTCTGTCTGTGCTGCTGCTGCGGTGACTGTTGTTGGGTGAACGTGCCCCAATCCCACCATCGGGACCTTCAAACAAATCGATCCATTTGGATACCGCGGTTGTGAAATCAATCCCTTTGTCACAGCTTTTACTGACCACAGACAATTGTAGCGTCAGGCTCATGGAAAATACCCAGGGCAGTTCTGGTGAAAATACATTTTATGTTAAAGATCAGCTTTTATGGCTTTCTGCGTTGGTCTTGTGATAATTTCATAGGACTGATAATCCAGAGAACGAGGTAATAGTCTGGGTACTCGGGCCTGAATCCCACCATGCCATGATTGTCAAATTTGGATTCAAAAAATATCTGCGAGGAAGAATCTAATGACTACTATAGATCCATTGACAATTGTTGAAAAAAAATCTGCTTCACTGATGTCATTTCAGGGTGGAATCTGCTATCCTTACTTGGTCTGGGCTGCATTTGACTTCAGACTCATAGCAATGTGGTTGAGTCTCAACTGATCTCTGGGCAATTCGAAATGGGTAATAAATTCTGCTTAGCCAGAATCGCCCTCAAACTAATCCAAAAATTTTAAAACAAATGCTCATTAGGATCAAGCAAGAGTGTTGTGTGCAGTTTTGCAAGTCACATTATAGCAGGGATGTGATCACACTGAGAAAATTGCAGGAGTTATTTACCAGGATACTGTTTGGGCTGAAGAGTTTCAGTTGTGAAGAAAGACAGGACAGAGTGGAGTGTTTGTCGCAGTGCAAAGGAGATGTGGATAAGACATGATTGAGGTATGGTATGGACAGGGTTGACTGAACGAGTTTCCTATTGATGGAGGGATCGATCAGTAGGGGCCAGAGATTTAAAGAGAAAGACAGAAAGGTTTGAGAAGATGTGCGAAAAAGCTTTATCAGCCAGTGGGTGATTGGAGTTTGGAATACACTGTCTGCATTTTTCAAAGCGACAGAATCCTTTATAACCTACATAAATGGTCAGATGCGAACTTTTGATACCAAGACCTATAAAGCTGTGGTGTTAGCATTGTGAAATGGGATTTCATTTCATTAGGCAGTTGTTTTTGACAAGTGTGGCCACATTTAGTTGGAGGGCTTCCTTTGAACTTCTTGTCCTCAGTAGTATCATGGTTAATGTCCCCGCCTGTCACAGGGATCAATTTTCTACTGGGGACAATGTAAACATTTTAAAACTGTCGCTCCATTCCCAAATGTAGGTATTGATACCTGCCCTTCCATTGTCGATGGGGCATGTCACAGGAAGGACAGTGCTGCCTGAATAAAGGTGGGGAAGCTGAAAATGTGTTGCTGGAAAAGCGCAGCAGGTCAGGCAGCATCCAAGGAGCAGGAGAATCGCCGTTTCAGGTATAAGCCCTTCTTCAGGAATCCTGATTCCTGAAGACGGGCTTATGCCCGAACCGTCGATTGTCCTGTTCCTTGGATGCTGCCTGACCTGCTGCGCTTTTCCAGCAACACATTTTCAGCTCTGATCTCCAGCATCTGCAGTCCTCACTTTCTCCTTAAAGGTGGGGAAGGACTGCAACTCTCAGGGAGGCAGAATGTCAGTGAACGGCCAAACACGTGACTTCTGCAAACTTCACCTTGTGACTGTGTTGGAATGAAAAGCATTTGACAGACTTGTTCCGGATTGAAGTGTTTACTAGAAGCAGGAAGCTGAGGAAGAAACAACATAAGCACATTCAAATATGAGTGCAGAAACATTTCCCGCAGCACGAATGAAATTGTAAATTTCAGAGTAGCGTTTCGATACTTTGAATTTGAACATAGAACATAGAACATAGAACAATACAGCACAGAACAGGCCCTTCGGCCCACGATGTTGTGCCGAACTTCTATCCTAGATTAAGCACCCATCCATGTACCTATCCAAATGCCGCTTAAAGGTCGCCAATGAATCTGACTCTACCACTCCCACGGGCAGCGCATTCCATGCCCCCACCACTCTCTGGGTGAAGAACCCACCCCTGACATCTCCCCTATACCTTCCACCCTTCACCTTAAATTTATGTCCCCTTGTAACACTCTGTTGTACCCGGGGAAAAAGTTTCTGACTGTCTACTCTATCTATTCCTCTGATCATCTTATAAACCTCTATCAAGTCACCCCTCATCCTTCGCCGTTCCAACGAGAAAAGGCCGAGAACTCTCAACCTATCCTCGTATGACCTACTCTCCATTCCAGGCAACATCCTGGTAAATCTTCTCTGCACCCTCTCCAAAGCTTCCACATCTTTCCTAAAGTGAGGCGACCAGAACTGCACACAGTACTCCAAATGTGGCCTAACCAAAGTCCTGTACAGCTGCAACATCACCTCACGACTCTTGAATTCAATCCCTCTGCTAATGAACGATAATACTCCATAGGCCTTCTTACAAACTCTATCCACCTGAGTGGCAACCTTCAAAGATCTATGTACATAGACCCCAAGATCCCTCTGTTCCTCCACCTGACCAAGAACCCTACCATTAACCCTGTATTCCGCATTCTTATTTGTTCTTCCAAAATGGACAACTTCACACTTGGCAGGGTTGAACTCCATCTGCCACTCCTCAGCCCAGCTCTGCATCATATCTAAGTCCTTCTGCAGCCGACAACAGCCCTCCTCACTGTCCACAACTCCACCTATCTTTGTATCATCTGCAAATTTACTGACCCACCCTTCGACTCCCTCATCTAAGTCATTAATAAAAATTACAAACAGCAGAGGACCCAGAACTGATCCCTGCGGAACTCCACTTGTAACTGGACTCCATGCTGAATATTTACCATCTACCACCACTCTCTGACTTCGACCGGTGAGGGTTCATTTGTTTTGATGAGGCTGTTACCAGGGTAGCAAAACAATAACAAAATGATACAGCATTTGCCCAGTATGATGGAACATTGTCTCAGTAATTCGCATTGCTGTTCAGAGGGAGGGTTAGGTTGATTGGCAAAGTTAAATTGCCCTCTCGTGTCCAGGGAGTGAATTAAGTAAATTAGGTGAATTAGCCATGGGTAACGTGGGAATAAGGTCAGAAGTCACATGACGTCAGATTATACTCCAACTTATTATTTGAAATCATAAGGGGGAGGGATTCCCTTCTCCAGGTGAAATATAAGGAAATAGGGAGGGGAGCTAGGTCTGGGTGAGATGCTCTTCAGAGAGTCAACACCGGCTCGATTGACTGAAATGCTCTTTCTGCACTGTAGGATTCTGTGATTCTATGAATTGATAATGACGGTGTTTACTGGGGTGTAAGGCCATTAGAAAAGATGCTGATGGGGGTGTACTGAGGATGAGATTTTATTCACTTGTCTTCTTGGAAAATTGAGACCAGTTATCCCTGAACCAAGGAAAACTTAATGGGTTTTTTTCAGGTTATGAAATGTTTGAACAGACTAAATAGGTGGAAAATTCCCTCTTTCAAGTAAGTAAACATCTAGATGTCAGACATTCAATACCTTTGATAAAACCTTGGAAGGACAAAGAAATGATGTGAACAGAATCGCTGTCACTCCGAGAATCTGTTTTCAAAATATTTGGAAAGGCACATTTGGTGACATACAAGAAATAAATTTTACAAGGAGAGAGACAGCGTGTGGCTAGGTAAAGGTGCAGAGGTGGGGTGTAGTCGGTCAGAAGTTGCGGGGAAATAATGTCTAATTTGGTTGACTTTAAATGTAAAGTAATTTCTTTAATGTGTGCACCTGAATAAGATTCGCTTCCAAAACTCTACATTTTGAAAGATTTGGCATAATATTCCACCTAAAACATTGTAAATGGAACTGAGTGGATTTTTATTTATTGTGAAGGGAAGATATTACATAATGAATAGGAAGTGACCAATTGCTTGGAGATCGATATCCTGCTTTCATCACATGCGTTAAGGATGTGAGAACAAACACCATGATGTTTGGTCCATTTAATCCTCAGTGAAATCTGCTAAAGCAACGAACAACAAAACTGGGGGGTTTTCCTTTGCACTTTAACCCTCTGTTTTTCTAAGCAGTATTTTCCTTAAGCTGAAATTAAGTCAGAGCAAATTTGAATTCAACATTAATCGTTCCAATGAGATATATCTAATTCACTTCTGATTATTACAATGAACATTGTGAGGTTTCGGCAAAATTAAAATGAAAGGAACAAATCAGCATTTCTTGCGATTTAATCCAGTTCGGGTTCAGCCATATGAGAAAGGCCATTGAGCGACAACAACGCCTTTATTTCACTCTCCATGGCTGCTTCTTCATGTGAGAGAAAAAGTGACTGAAGAAATTGTGATTCAAATGTAGGTGTAAATGTGACGGAAAATTCTTGTCCTGTTTCATTCTGACTCAGTTCTGACTCAGAATGTATTATGACAGCTATTCATTCTGACCAGCATGGCTATTTATTGGAATTTGCAGTTATTATAAGTCTAGTGAAAGCAGTAACACAATTGTGTGGATTCGATTCCGCTCTGGAACTTTCTCATCCATGACTTTCACTACATGTAACCTGATGAGGTCACATGTCACCCCACTACAAAATGTGCAGAGGAGACTGTGAGATTACGGTGCTGGGTTATTATACCGCTGTGCTCCACATTCACGGGTTCGAGTCACACTCTGGTTGCTACCTTTACACACCGCTCTCGTAGTTTTCCTTTGCACCTCACTCTCTGGTATACACTGGATCGAGAATCTTGCCCTTCATTGCACGGAAGATTCACAAATAATTGACACCACATTGAAGTCGAAATGAAGAGTGAGAGCATTCATTCTATTCAATTATAGATGAAATTGGTGTAATGAGAAGGAACGCATTTTTCTTTCCGCCCTACATTCCATCTTGTCTTTCTATGAATTTACATCGAAAGAAAGAGAAAAAATTAACAAGAGATCGGGAGCACAAGTTTATCCAGTGTGGTTGTTCATGAGTATTTTAACCTAACACTTCACACAAAGATCTGATCAGCATTTCAAACAGTCACTCGGAATTGGAACCGCAGAAAACTTCTCCAATGAAACAAACATTTCATTCTTTCACAAATTTCTGCTGTGTGCGAATCATGCAAGGATCCATTATCCAGAGTGATCATTGACTTGCCAACTGTATAAGATCTAGCAACTTCCTTCAGCAATCACAGCTTCTGTACACAGCCACCTGTGCTGGGGCCCAGTGTCATTTGTTGCCCCCAGGTCACAGCATATTTCTTCTTCCTGAGTTTATGAGACTTGTTCCTGATCTGTCTGATCTGTTTAATGAACCGTTTCTGTCACTTCATCCCATCCCCTCACAATTCTGAACTTATGAATAAAATAAGGCGTTAGACGAAATGTTAAACCAAGTGGAAGTATGCTATTCAGCCCAAGGAGTCTGCTCAACCATTCAATGAACTCATGGATGATCTGATTTGGAGATGCCGGTGTTAGACTGGGGTGTACAAAGTTACAAATCACACAACACCAGGTTATAGTCCAACAGGTTTAATTTAAAGCGCACTAGCTTTTGGAGCGAAGCTCCTTCATCAAGTGATAGTCACTCCGGAAGCTAGTGTGCTTCCAATTCAACCTGTTGGACAAGAACCTGGTGTTGTGGGATTTTTAACATAGTTGATCTGATAATCTTGAATTCCTTTCTGCTCACTTAGCTCGACAAAGTTTCATCATCTTTCTGATTAACTATCTGGCACATTTTGAAAATACCCAACCACACAGTCTCAACAGCGGTTACTGGAAAATGTCACAGATTCTTTGACCCCTGAGCAAAGAAATTACTCCTCATTTCTGAATTAAATGGGCAATATCTAATTCTGAGATTATGTCCTCTGCTGTTCTCCTCAGAGAACAGGGCAAGCCACCTGCCCGTATATAACCTGTCAAGGTCCCATGAATATTGAACGTTTATAATTGTTATTATGTGATTATAAAGTTCCCCTCCTCCTCCTTTGTTTCAAGGAGAATAATCCCAGCCTAACCAATCATTGCACGAAGTTCTACTGTATACTGTAGCAACATGTTAGTAAGTCTGTGCTGTCCCTTACATATTATTACGACAGGTGGAGAAATTTCGGCGAGGAAACAGGTTGATATTTCAGGCGCCGACGGGAATTGGAACTTGAAATCAGAAAGCGATTAGAATCGGATTGACCCACAGGACCAAATACAGAGAAGATAACTCTGACAAATGAGAATCTAATCATATTCGATTGACATTCAATGGCTTCAATGTAACTAAATTCCTCCGTGTAATCGTCCTGAGAGCTAGTATTTAGGAAAAATGGAACATGACAGCCCATGTAAAGAAGTTGACGACAAAAACCTGTCCATGGGTCGACTTTGTTTGATTATTAACTCAACCCTTGTCTCCGTGAAGCCTACATCGTCCGCAATGCACAAATTAGATGTTTAGCAGAATTCTTTCCATTTGCCTAGGTGCGTGCAGCTTCAATTACACTGAAGGAACTGGGCACCCTCCACGACAATACAGTTACTTAACTGTATATTGTTGAACACCTGAATATTTATTCCCTTAACTGCTAAGGCACAATTTCAGCAGAGTGCACCACATAGAAGATTCATTGAATAAGTCACCAGGCATTGTTGAAAGAACCTTCAAAGCTCAAATATTGTACTGACTATAAGGACAAGGTTGAAGATGTACTGAACCTTCACCATTTGCAAAATACCCTCGAAGGTACATACCAGCATGACTTGGAGAGGAATTAGTGGTAAATTCATTGAGTGGTGAAGTAGTTTGATGGGCAAAGATTTATACTTCAGCCCTCTATGTTTCATCTTTCAATTTTTAAAAATGTAGATTATTGCATGGACCAGACTTGTGCTCGTTCCTTTAGTTGTTTCCTCAACTGGCGGTTGCTAAAGATCGAATATCATCCACAGTCTGTCGTCAACAACAGAAAATATCCAAAAACATCCCTAACAACTTATCTCCCTGTCCAACATTCTTCAGGGATCTGTGAATGTGCACTCCAAGATCTCTTTGTTCCTGTACACCACTCAGAATCCTCACTGTTATTGTTACAACTCCCCAAGTTCACCACCACTCATTGGTCTGGATTCAATTCCATTCGCCATTTTTCTTTCCCACCTGATGGATACATTCCTGCGGTCCCTGACATTATTCATCATAGTCAACTACACGACTGTGTATCGTTATTAAACTTCTCAATCATGACTCCTCATAAAAAAGTTTGAATTATTGATCTACATCAGGAAACAGTGGTACTTCACTGGGAACAAGCATCCAAACATGGTTCCTTGCTGCATGGGATGAAGAACTGCCATGTTCCAATCTCCAAGGGTTGCTAGCCCAGTATTTCGCCACTACATTTGCAGATGACACAAAGATTGGTGGAGTAGCCAGAAAACATAGGGGACTGACAAATAATGAAGGCGAATATAGATAGACAGAAGAGTTGAGTGGAGAAGTGGCAAATGGAGTTCCGTCCAAGCAAATGTGAGGTGACGATTTGGGGAAGTCTAATTTTAGAGCCACGTTTACAGTAAACGAAGAGCCTTGATGAGAAGAGAGATCTGGGAGTTCGGGTCCTTTGTACCCTGAAGGTGACTGCACAGGTGGATAGAGTGGTCACGCAGGCATATGGCATGCTTGCCTTCACCGGATAGGGCCTTGAGTATAACAGCAGGCAAGTCCTGCTAAAATTGTACAAGAGTTTGTTTCGGCCGCGTTTAGAATACTCTGTACAGTTCTGGTCGCCAAATTACCAAAGTTATGTGGACGTTTAGGAGAGAATGCGGAGAAGGTTAATGCAGATGTTGCCTGGTATGGAAGATGCAAGCTCTGAAGAGAAGTTGAGTAGGTTACGTCTGCTTTCATTAGAAAAGACGAGATTGAGGAGACCTGATTGAGGTCTACAATATCATGAAGGGTACAGACAGGGTGGATAGAGATAAGCTGAGGGATTCAATAATGAGAAGTCATGCGTTCAATGAGAGAGGTGAAACTTTTAAGGGAGATAGACATGGAAAGTATTTTACACAGAGGGTGGTAGGTGCTGGAATGCATTGCCAGCAGAGGTAGTAGAGGCAGGCATGGTAGATTATTTCAAGATGCGCCTGGACAGATGCATGAGTAAGTGAGAAGCAGAGGGATACGGATGCTTTCAAATTGGGCGACATGTTTAGATAGTTGATTTGGACCGGCTCAGGCTCGGCTGTCCAAAGGGCCTGTTCCTGGGCTGCATATTCTCTGTATTTGTTGTTCTTCCTTGTTCACTACACTACCAACTGTGGGTTACAGGTTAAGTAGTGTTACTTCTGCAACCATAATTACTTATGCAAGGTAAATGAACTCACACCAGTGTGTAATTGTTTCAACCAAGAGCTGGGTCAACAAGAATGAAACCTATATGAAGAAAATATATAATTGTTTTCATATTAGCTAAAATGTGCATACAAAATTAAAGGTGTCTGCAAACAATGGTAGATGGTACAGACAAATAGATAAGGTTCTGTGAGGAGGTAGGTTAAGCCAAATATGCTTGTACAAGCAGTAGTTATAAGCATTTGTTTCCCATTTCTGCAAAAACAAAAACCCAACCCCAATTAAAAGGTCGTAAAGTTCAATATGTTTGGGGAAAGGGAGGAAATGTCACAAGTGTGGGAAATAGATCGCAGTGAAGGAGCATATACCTAACAGTTGACCACAGCCAGGATGTGGTGAAAAGGCCAAGTAAAACCTGCACTTTGTTATGCACAAGGCCGGATAAGGCAAGAGAGAAACAATAGTAATGGGCACCGGGTTTGGAGTAGTGAATCCTATGTACTTGCTAAACTCTGCGAGTCTATTTAAGGCACCACGCTTGCAATCGTGTAATAAACATACTGATTGCTTCAGATCTTGTCTCGCACTGAAATTATTGAAGTGAGTGAGCTTAGTTTCTCACAATTAGGGGATCGTCCAGGTTATTCTTCCATCGCCGGGGGGAGTGGCTGGCCCTGGACACTGGGAAGGTGCCTCCCATTCACAATTGAGAAGTGGTTTCTTGTCCCAGTTTTGTCCTCTCCCTTGGGCGACTGGTACGAATCCTACAACAGAGACATCTGAATCAGACAGTGAAAGAAGGTCGATAAAAAATATGGAAAAAGGGGCCAGGCAACTCTGTGCACAGACCAACGTCAGAAAACTGAGTTTTAAGGATGAACTTGGTGGCCGGGAGAAGGGGTTTTTAATCGCTGAGGGACTGGTAAGTAAGTAAGTCGAACTGTCACGGAGTAAAGGAAGAAAAGGTCCCTAGTAAAATTCCTCCTGAAAGTCCGATGGGGAGGATGTTGAGGGAATAGATAAAAAGATAATGATTAAATATTGTTGTTTAGTATGGACCAAATTCATCCAGCTGTCTTCTGGCCAAAGTATGATTCGGATGAGGATTGGGTATGTCAGTATTTTGATTTGTATGTGAATGAAAAACAACCTTTTAGTCAAGAAGAGGCAGACTATGCGTCCTGTTGGAAGGGTAGTTTGGGAATGATGGTAGTAAAGACAAAGGATTCCCCCCGTGCCCCACCTAGTCCCTGGGATCCTTTTGCCTGTTTGCACTCCCGCCCCCACCCCCCCCCCCCCACCCCGTACCATAAAATCATATTGGGTGAAAAAGGGGGAGGAGGAGAGACAGACAGGCAGATAGGGACATGGAACGGATTACCTACAAGAGGAGAACGAAGAGGCGGTGGACGGGGATGTTGTTGTTCCCGACCATCAATCCGCAACAAAAGGAAGGGAAGATAAAGTAGATGTAGAGGACGCCTCTGGAGTATCTAAACAAAAGCCTAAGGGGGAAAATCAAAAACAAAAAAAGGGGGAAGAACATAAAGAGTTATCCCCTTCGGGAGGTACCAATATGGGACAAAGAGATTGGGTTTGTAAGTGGCCCTTCACCAGTGGGGAGGTCAGAACATTTAAAAAAGGAGATGAAGGTCCTGGTTGAGGATCCGGTCGGGCTATCTGAACAAATTGATCAATTCTTGGGGCCCAGTCTGTATACGTGGACTGAGTTAATGTCTATTTTGAATGTACTATTTACTGGGGAAGAAAGGGGACTTATACCAGGAGCAGCCATTAAAATATGGGACAGGGAACTTCCCATTGGGGATGGGGATACTGCACAGGGAGAGACGGAGTTTCCCCTCAGAGACATCCACTGGGAAAATCAAAACCCGGAGCATAGAGAAGAAACAATGAAATTGAAAGACCTGATTCTAAAAGGAATAAGAGAGGCAGTTCCAAAGTCGCAAACTTTTAATAAAGCCTTTGAATTTAAAGAGGAGAAAGATGAGACACCCTCAGCTTTCTTGCAAAGATTAAGAGACTCAATGCGGAAATATTCTGGAATGAACCCTGAGGACCCAGTGGCACAGGGTTTTTTGAAAGTACATTTTGTGACAAAGGCATGGCCAGACACAGAGAAAGATACTGAAGATAGAAGGGAGGAATGAAACACCATTGTTAAGAGAGGCACAGAAAGTGTTTGCAAAGAGAGAGGATGAGAGACAAAAACAGAAGGCAAAAATGATGGTAGCTACGGTTGATGAGGTAGTTAAGAAAAGAATGGAACCAATAGTGAGCAACCGGAGCGGTAGGTAGCAGCATGTAGGACAGAGAGGAAGAGGGATAGGGAGAGGAAAAGGTGGAGCATTTGATAGAGGGTTTGGACGACAGGGGCAGAGATGGAAGTCTCCGCAGGCAGGATGCTGTTATTGCAGAAACTCAGGTGTTTTAAACGGGAGCGTCCTGATCAAAACAGGGAAGAAATGGCAATTCCGCTTATGCATTTTGATGAAGAATAGGGGTGTCAGGGATTCCTGCTCTCGGGGACCCACCAGGAACCCTTGATAAACTTGAAGGCGGGACCCTGTAGGGAAGACGTAGTCTTCCTCGTAGATACGGGGACAGCACAGTCATCGCTGAATTTTAAACCAAAGAAAGTAGGAATGTCAACACGGTCAATTACTGTTTCCGGGGTAAAAGGGGAAGGATTTACTGTTCCAGTATTTGAACCTATGATGATAGAAGGTCCAAAGGATAGAGTCACAGGGGAACTGTTGTATATCCCTGATATAGGAAGTAACTTATTAGGGAGGGATTTAATTATCCTCTTAGGATTGGAGATTGGCATTCAGGAAAAAGAATTAGTTGTACAAATGGCAATGTTGACAGAGGATGTGGAGAGAGAGATAGACCCTATTTTATGGGCTAGAGAAGGGAATCGTGGAAAACTACAGATCCGTCCCATAGAAATAAGTTTAAAAAGGAAAGGGGATGTTGTTTATGAGCGACAATATCACCGTTTCCATAGAGGTAAACGAGGACTACAGCCAGTAATTAAAGTGCTAGGGATGGACTGTTTGAGCCATGTATGTCTCCTTATAATATCCTAATTCTACCAGTGTGAAAATCCGATGGAACCTATCGATTGCTGCAGGATTTGAGAATATTGAATGGAATAGAACAGGTCAGGCATCCAATGGTACCAAATCCCTATACGTTATTAAGTAAGATCCCTCATGACCACAAATGGTTTAATGTGATAGAATTAAAGGATGTCTTTTGGGATTGTACCTTAGCGGAGGAAAGTTGGAATGTTTTTGCCTTTGAATAGGAAGATCCCAAGACAGGATGGAAACAGCAATACTGGTGGAACGTGATCCCCCAGGGGTTTACGGAATCCCCGAATTTATTTGGACAGATGTTAGAACAAATATTGGAGAAATTTAGCAACCCCAAGGGAACTGTTGCAATATGTAGACGACGTCTTAGTAACAGGAAAGCGAAGTGAAAGAGTAGTAGAAGCCACTAAAAAAATTTGAATTTCCTGGGTCAGCATGGACTGCGAGTATCTAAAAGCAAAATACAATATGTGGAGCGAGAAGTGAAATACTTGGGCATTTAGTTCGTGAGGAAAAGCGGAAGATAAGCCCGGAATGGTTAGAGGGAATAGTGGGGATTCCGCTGCCCAGGACTAAATGGGAATTACGTAATTTTTTGGGTTCAATGGGATATTGCAGATTGTGGATTGATTCTTATGCGCAAAAGCCAAATAAATTATATCTCAAACTATTAGAGGAGGAACCAAAGTGCCTGAGTTGGGAAGAAGAGGAAAAGTAACTATTTAAGAATTCAAAAGAGATCTGATCCATGCCCCCGGGTCAGCTTTACCTTCTCTTGATGAACCTTTCCAGCTCATTGCTACCGTAGATAAGGGAGCGGCTTTGGGAGTATTAACCCAGAGGTGGGGAGGAATAAATTAGCCAGTAGCGTATCTTTCGAAGCTATTGGATCCAGTATCCTGGTGGCCTGAGTGTGTGCAGGCCCTGGCTGGAAAGAGGACTGATCAATAGCCGGGGGAAGGAATTAGCACATGAGGAGTTGGTTAAACGGGTCTTGGAGTCCCTATTACTCCCCTGAGAAATTGCGGTAGTGCATGTAAATGGTCATCAGAAAGAAAATGAACCAGAAGTTAGGGGGAATAGATTAGCCGATGAAGTGGCTAAGGAAGCAGACCTGGACCCACAAGGAGTGGTGATTCATTCCCTAATACCTACTGTCCCGATCCTCGGGAAGCTCCTATATTTACTGAAAGAGAGGAAAGATAATTGAACGATTTAGGGGCTGCAAAGACAGCAGACGGGCATTGGATGTACCTGATGGAAGGGAAATGCCAAACAAAATGATGATGGGAGAATTATGGCAGCCATTGGGGAGTACAAACAACGTGTCTTTTAGTTCTGAGGGAATATGGATGGAAAGATCTTTATACAATTGCTACACATATATGTGAGGGATGTATAATATGCACAAAGTTAAATAAGAAAGTCTTGAGAAAACAGAGCCCGAGAGGAAAAGACACGGGATTGAGACGCTTCCAGAGTATGCAAGAAGATTATACTGAACTACGCAGAGTACAAAGAATAAAATATATGCTGGTCATAGTAGATCATCTATCTAGTTCGGTTGAGGAATACCCCCTAGCTACTGCCACTGCAAGTGGGGTGTCTAAAACAATATTAGAGCACATAATTCCACGAGATGGGCAATTGAACTGTATAGGTTCCAACCAAGGAACTCATTTTACCTCTAAAGTGTTACAGGGGATAATGAAAGGGTTGGGAATTTCCTGGGCGTTCCATGCTCCATGGCATCCGCCATCATCAGGAAGGGTTTTGAGAATGAACCAAACACTCAAACGCCAGCTCTCTAAATTGATAATAGAAACCAGACTCTCTTTGACCAAATGTTTACCTATAGCTCTCTTGCGAGTACGAACAGCCCCAAGGAAAGATTTGGGATTATCCCCCTATTTGTATTACCTTATCTGGGTACGAAAGGAGAATTGCCAATTCCCGAAACTAAAGGCTTTTTCTTAAAGAAGTGCATACTGGGCATGACCTCCTATTGTCTTTCCTCAGGAAACACGGTTTATTCGCACAGACTCCGCCCCTTGAAATCACCATTCATCATATCCGTCCGGGAGATTGGGTCTTAGTAAAATCATGGACAGAGACTAAATTGCAGCCGGACTGGGAAGGGCCATATGCCCGAAACGGCAATAAGGACGGCGGAGAAACGCTGGACTCACTACACTTGCAACAAAGTGCCAGGGGAATCTCGAGTCGAGGAAGAAGGCTGGACAGCCGAATCAACGCAAGACCCGCTGAAACTCAGGCTAAAGAGAGTTAGTGTAACTGATTATACAGTGGTGACGTGAGTGCGGGATTATTTCAGTAGGATTGTATATTAAGTCTTTTCGTGCTTCACCACGAGTTTTAAAATACTGGGCATGCTTAGCGGTATGATGCTAACCCTCTTAGTTTTGGAGTGTTGACAAATATCATTTTCATACTTGTTATTAACGGTTCCTGAGTCTGATAATCCACAAGTAATAGAAGCTGATGCATGCAGCTTAGTAAATTGTGGGGATGTTGATAATCAGAGACAGTACCGCAGCTCAGAGATACATCTTAATTCCTATGGGGATGGCCTTGGGGATGGTACTTGGTGTAATGGTCTCGTCACAGAACACTGGCCTTCCGACCCCTACCGACAAGCTCGTGATTGCCCCGATAAAAAGTGTAACCCATTATATCTAACGATAAAGAAAACGACATGGCATGAATCAATCCTGGGGGTGTAGGGGGTGGGGCGCGGGAGGTAGGTGCGGCACCTACAATTAAATGAATCATTTGGGATAGAAATGAAAACAAACGGGAATGATTTCTCGGGCTGTTGTTTTCGAATTAGCGTAGGTCAGGGAAAACGAGCAGAACTACTGGATAATAAGGTACAACCTTTCACCCCTCCCGATGACCTTAAAGTAGTAAAAATTATAGAGATAAAGGACTTAAAACAGACCATTGAAATAGAAACTGGGTACGGGGATGCAAATGCCTGTGTTGAATGGGTAAAGTGTACTGTAAAAAGTCTCAACAAGAGCAATTGCTATGCATGTGCCTCCAGTAGGCCAGTGGCCCAGGTGGTTCCCTTTCCACTCGGGTGGAAGCGAGACAGGAACGACATGAAATGTATGATAGCTCTGTATCAGGATAAGACTGCAAGGAATGATAGGAACTGTACCTCCCTATCTCTGATGTTCGCTCCCTTGGAGAAGAAAGATTCAAAAGCCCTCCTACGTTTTCAGCCGGAGTCGGAAATCACACGCTGTGTGTGTATAGACGAGGTACAAATCGGTCAAGAGATTTGGGGGAGCTGTAATTATGTACAGAAATTAAGTATGTTACCAAAACGGGCAAGGGAGGGAACTACTCAGCACTAAATATTCCCCGAGCGGATCTATGCTGGTACTGTGGAGGCAAAATATTGAGACCCACCCGATCTCTAGATTGGAGAGGGATATTTGCAATTGTACAATTGGCAAATCCATTTACCCTGGCAGTTGCAAAGGAAAAGATAGTAGGGAAAAGGGAAGCAGTAAGAGATCACTGTTAGACACTTCTTTCGATGGCAGGATTTATATCGATTCTGTAGGAGTCTGTCGGGAGGGACCTGATGAGTTCAAGGTTCGTAACCAGATTGCAGAGACTTTGATTGAGCTCTCTTTTGGTGGGTAAAAATTAATAAAAATGTAGATTGGATAAAATACGTTTTCTATATCAACAGCGATTTATAAATAATACAAAATATGTAGTTAAAGGAAAATCAGAACAGCTTGATGCGACAAGTAGAATGGCATGGGAAAACAGAATGGCCATTGACCTGATTTTAGCGGGAAAAGGGTGTGTGTGTGTGTGTGTGTGTGTGTGTGTGTGTGGGTGTGGGTGTGTGTGGGTGTGGGTGGGTGTGTGGGTGGGTGGGTGTCTGTGTGTGTGTGTGTGTGTGGGTGGGTGTGGGTGGGTGTGTGGGTGGGTGGGTGTCTGTGTGTGTGTGTGTGTGTGTGGGTGTGTGGGTGTCTGTGTGTGTGTGTGTGGGTGTGTGGGTGTGTGTGTGTGTGTGTGTGGGTGGGTGGGTGTCTGTGTGTGTGTGTGTGTGTGGGTGGGTGGGTGTCTGTGTGTGTGTGTGTGTGTGTGGGTGGGTGGGTGGGTGTCTGTGTGTGTGTGTGTGTGTGTGTGGGTGGGTGTCTGTGTGTGTGTGTGTGTGTGTGGGTGGGTGGGTGTCTGTGTGTGTGTGTGGGTGGGTGTCTGTGTGTGTGTGTGTGTGTGGGTGGGTGGGTGTCTGTGTGTGTGTGTGTGTGTGTGTGTGTGTGTGTGGGTGGGTGGGTGTCTGTGTGTGTGTGTGTGTGTGTGTGGGTGGGTGTCTGTGTGTGTGTGTGTGTATGTGTGTGTGTGTGTGTGTTTGTGTGTGTAATGTTATGAGGAACCTATTGTACCTTTATTCCTAATAACACTGCGCCTGACGGATCAATTACTCAGGCCTTTAGAGGATTGACTAAGTTAACAGAGGAAGGGGCTGAGAATTCAGGAGTCCACACATCTCTCACGGGATGGCTTGAATCATGGTTTGGAAAATGGAAGGGTGTGGTGCTTTCCATCCTTACTTCGCTGATAGTAGTAGCCGGGGTATTGGTAGCCATTGGCTGCTGTATCATACCCTGTATACGAGGACCCACCAAAAAACTGATTGAGACAGACTTAATGATCAGATGCCCCTAAAAGGGAATCAGGCAGAGGAACTTTAACGATTAAAAACGAGGGGATGAGTGAGACCAAGATGGATAAAATCTCCGGAATGATGCTTGCGAATTTTGAGAGCGATGCTTTAAAAAAAAATGCAGAAGAAAATTAATGGTAGTTAAAGACAAAGGGTGAAATTGTGGGATATAGGTAAAGTAGTGTTGCTTCTGCAATCATAATTATTTACGCAAGGTAAGTGAATTCACACCAGTGTGTAATTGTTTCAACCAAGAGCTGAGTCAACAAGAATGAAAACTAATGTGAAGGAAATATATAATTGTTTTTGCATTAGCTAAAATGTGCATACAAGAATGAAACGTGCCTGCAATCAATGGTAGATGTTACAGACAACGAGATAAGGTGCTGTGAGGATGTAGGTTAAGACAGATTTGCTTGTACAAGCAGTAGTTATAAGCATCTGTTCAACAATTCTGCAAAAACAAAAAACACAAACCTCAAGTAAAAGGTCATAAGGATCAATATGTTTGAGGAAAGAGAGGAAATGTCACATGTGGGGGAAATAGATAGTAATGAGGAGGATATACCTCACAATGGACCACAGTATGATGCGGTCCACTGGCCAAGTAAAACGTGTACTTTGTTGTGCAATAGGCCGAATAAGGCAAGGAATAAACAATAGTAATGGGCACCGGGTTTAGAGTAGTGAATCCTACATAAGATATGTACTTGCTCAACTCTGGGTATCTATTTCAGGCACCGCGCTTGCATGCGGATAATAAACATACTGATTGATTCAGATCTTGTCTCGGACTGGCATTTTTGAAGTGGGTGAGCTTCGTTTCTCACATCTGTGGCACCTCCAACCTTGCTTCCTTATCTCTGAAACATCACCAGCCTTCCTGTCCTCTCTCTGGAACATCTCCAGCCTTGCTTTCCAATCTATGTATCATAGAACCATACTTTACACTCTTGTTGACATCTGTAGATGTTCTTTCCTATCCCAAGAGCCTGTCCAGCCTTGCTTTCCTATCTATGTAACATATCCAGCCCAGTAGTTCAGTCTCTAACATCTCCAGCAGTGCGTTCCTATCACTATAACATTTCCAGCCTTGCTTTACAATCTCTGTAAAATTTACAGCCTTGCTTTCGTATCTCTGTAACGGCGCCAGCTTTGCTTTCCTTTTTCTGCAAAATCTACAGACTTGTTTTCTTATATCTGCAACATCTCCAGCCTTGTTGTCCTATCTCTGTAACATCTCCAGCCTTGGTCTTCTTTCCCTGTAACATCTCCAGCCTTGTTTCCTCTCTCTCTAACATCTGCAGCCTTGTTTTCATACCTATTCAACATCTCCAGCCTTGCATTTCTATCTCTGTATCATCTCCAGCCGTGCATCCCAATCTCTGTAACATCTCCAGCATTGCGTTCCTATCATTATTACATTTCCAGCCTTGTTTTCCTATCTCTGCAAAATTGCCAGCGTTGCTTTCTTATCTCTGTAACATCTCCAGCCTTGATTTCCTATCACTGTAATATCTGCAGCCTTGCTTTAATCTCTCTATTAACATCTCCATCCTAGCTTTCCTGTTTCTGTAACATCTTCAATCTTGCTTTCCTCTCTCTGTAACCTCTCCAACCTTGCTTTCCTATCTCTGCAATATCTCCAGCGTTGCTTTCCTACCTCTGTGATATCTTCAGCCTTCCATTCCTATCTCTGGAACCTGTCCAGCCTTCCTTTCCTGTCTCTGTAACATGGCCAGCCTTGCTTCACCCTCTCTGTAACATCTCCGGCATTTCGTTCCTCTCACTGTAATATTCCAAACCTTCCTTTCCGATTCATCCCAAATTTCCAGCCTTGCTTTTTTATCCTTGCTACATCTCCAATTTTGCTTTCCTTTCTCTGTAACATCTCCAGCCATGCTTTATTTCCTCTGTGACATCTCCAGCCTTGCTTCGCACTCTCTCTAACATCTCCAATCTTGCTTTCTTATCTCTGAAACATCACCAGCCTTCCTGTCCTCTCTCTGGAACATCTCCAGCCTTGCTTTCTAATCTATGTATCATATCGAACCATGCTTTACACTCTCGGTGACATCTGTAGATGTGCTTTCCTATCCCAAGAGCCTGTCCAGCCTTGCTTTCCTATCTCTGTAACATGTCGAGCCTAGTGTTTCTGTCTCTAATATCTTCCGCAGTGCGTTCCTATCACTATATTTCCAGCCTTGCTTTCCAATCTCTGTAAAATTTACAGCCTTGCCTTCCTATCTCTGTAACATCTCCAGCCCTGTATCCCAACCTCATTAATATCTCCAGCATTGCAATCCTATCATTATTACATTTCCAGCCTTGCTTTCCTATCACTGTAATATTGGCATCCCGGCTTTCTTATCTCTGTAACAGCTCCAGCCTTGCTTTCCTGTCACTATAATGTCGATAGCCTTGCTTTTATCTTTATTTTAACATCTCCAGCCTTGCTTTCCTGTTTCTGTAACATCTCCAGCCTTGCATTCCGCTTTCTGTAACATCTCCAAATTTGCTTTACTATCTCTGCAACATCTTCAGCCTTGTTTTCCTACCTCTGTGATAACTTTAGCCTTGCATTCCTTTCTCTAGAACATGTCCAGCCTTCCTTTCCTGTCTCTGTAACATGGCCAGCCTTGCTTCACTCTCTCTGTATCATCTGTGGTATTGCGTTCCTCTCACTACAACATGTCCAGCCTTTCTTTCCTATTCCTATCAAATTTCCAGCATTGCATTCTTATCCTTGCAACTCCAATTTTGCTTCCCTTTCTCTGTAAAAACTCCAGCCTTGCTTTATTTCCTCTGTGACATCTCCAGCCTTGCTTAGCTCTCTCTGTAACATCTCCAATTTTGCTTACTTATCTCTGAAACATCACCATTCTTCCTGTCCTCTCTCTGTTACATCTCCAGCCTTGCCTTCCAATCTATGTATAATATTGAACCATGCTTTCCTATTTCGGTGATATCTGTAGATATGCTTTCCTATCCCTATAGACTGTCAAGCATTGATTTCCTCTCACTTTTACATCTCCACCCTTGTTTTGTTTTCGCTGTAACATATCCAGCCTTCCATTCCTCAGTATGCAGTATTGTCAGCACTGCATTCCTATCAATGGTAATGCCTTGCTTTCCTGTCTCTGTAACGTCTCTAGCATTTCATTCCTAAGTCAATAAACTTTCCAACTTTGCTTTCCAATCTCTGTATTTTTTCCAGAATTGCTTTTCTCTCTCTGTAATATCTCCAGCCTTGCTTTCCTATCTCTGTAACATCAGCAGCTTTTCATCCCAATCTCTGTAACATGTACAGAATTGCATTCCTCTTACTATAACATTTCTAGCCTTGCTTTCCTACCTCTGTAAAATTTCCAGCCTTGCTCTCTTATCATTGTAACATCCCAGCCTTGCTTTCCTCTCTCTGTAACCAGGTAAAAACAATGACAGCAGATGCTGGAACCAGATTCTGGATTAGTGGTGCTGGAAGAGCACAGCAGTTCAGGCAGCATCCAAGTAACTTCGAAATTGACGTTTCGGGCAAAAGCCCTTCATCAGGAATAAAGGCAGTGAGCCTGAAGCGTGGAGAGAAAAGATAGAGGAGAGTGGGGGTGGGGAGAAAGTAGCATAGAGTACAATGGGTGAGTGGGGGAGGGGAGGAAGGTGATAGGTCAGGGAGGAGAAGGTGGAGTGGATAGGTGGAAAAGGAGATAGGCAGGTAGGACAAGTCCGGACAAGTCATGGGAACAGTGCTGACCTGGAAGTTTGGAACTCGGGTGAGGTGGGGGAAGGGAAAATGAGGAAACTGTTGAAGTCCACATTGATGCCCTGGGGTTGAAGTGTTCCGAGGTGGAAGATGAGGCGTTCTTCCTCCAGGTGTGTGGTGTTGAGGGAGCGGGGCTGAAGGAGGCCCAAGACCTCCATGTCCTTGGCAGAGTGGGAGGGGTAGTTGAAATGTTGGGCCACGGGGCAGTGTGGTTGATTGGTGCGGGTGTCCTGGAGATGTTCCCTAAAGCACTCTGCTAGGAGGCGCCCAGTCTCCCCAGTGTAGAGGAGACCGCATCGGGAGCAAAGGATACAATAAATGATATTAGTGGATGTGCAAGTAAAACTTTGATGGATGTGGAAGGCTCCTTTAGGGCCTTGGATAGACGTGAGGGAGGAGGTGTGAGCGCAGAATTTACAGTTCCTGCGGTGGCAGGGGAAAGTCCCAGGATTGGACGGTTGGTTGTAGGGGGACGTGGACCTGACCAGGTAGTCACGGAGGGAACGGTCTTTGCGGAAGGCGGAAAGTGGTGGGGAGGGAAATATATCCCTTCTGGTGGGGTCTGTTTGGAGGTGGCGGAAATGTCGGCGGATGATTTGGTTTATGCGAAGGTTGGTAGGGTGGAAGGTGAGCACCAGGGGGATTCTGTCCTTGTTATGGTTGGAGGAGTGGTGTCTGAGGGTGGAGGTGCGGGGTGTTGACGAGATGCGTTGGAGGGCATCTGTAACCACGTGCGAAGGGAAATTGCGGTCTCTAAAGAAGGAGGCCACCTGGTGTGTTCTGTGGTGGAACTAGTCCTCCTGGGAGCAGATCCGGTGGAGGCGGTGGAATTAGGAATACGGGATGGCATTTTTGCAAGAGGTATCCACCCATGTCCATAACCAGCGCTCTTCAAACGTTCCAGAAGATTCCCCTGGCCTCGGGGCCTATTCCACCATTAGCCATGCGGCTGATGTAGCTACAACCACCACCCTGGTTGATGATGTCACTCCCGCCCCCATCATGGCCACTCCCACAACCACTTCCACCCCTCACAATTCCTCATGCATCACACCTTACATCACTTCTGCCCGTCACATCATTGCTGATGCCACATGCTCAGTGACCTCCGTCACCCCCACTGCCGTCGTCACCAGCACTTCCACCCCCACCAGCGCCACTCACCGGCATTCTGCTGACATGCCCCCTACAAACCCCACTGTCACTATCCCCACCCCCAGAACCGTGAGGGGAACACTACCCCTGCTCATGACTCCACCCCCATCCCCCCCACCATCACACCCATTCCAGTAACAGGTTCCTCCCCCACTCCCAGCTCGACACCCACACCAGATCCCAGCTCCCGGCCCTGCCGAGATTTCACCATCCGCCCAGACCTCTCCCTCACTGAGGACAAACGATCAGTCCTCAGCAAAGGACTCACCTTCATCCCCCTCTGTCCACGCATCAATGAATTTAATACACGCCGTGACATCGAACAATTCTTCCGTCGCCTCCACCTCCGATCTTACTTTCACAATACGGAATCCCGCCCACCTTCGGAGGACCCCTTCACCAACCTCCAACACACTGCATCCACCTGGACAACCCGCGCTGGCCTATTACCTGCTCTCAACCTCTTCATTTCCAACTGTCGCCGGGAAATTTACCGCCTCACCCTGTCTACCTCCCTTCCCCACTCCAACCTCTCACCCTCACAACGCGCAGCCCTCCAATCCCTCTACTCCAATCCCAACCTCACCATCAAGCCAGCGGATAAAGGGGGCGCAGTGGTAGTCTGGTGCACTGACCTCTACACCGCTGAAGCCAAACGTCAACTCGAGGATACCTCTTCCTACTGCCCCCTCGACCATGACCCCACCCCCCCATCAGCAAACCATCATCTCCCAGACCATAGAGAACCTCATCACCTCAGGAGATCTCCCACGCACAGCTTCCAACCTCATAGTTCAGGAACCCCGCACTGCCCGGTTCTACCTCCTTCCCAAGGTCCACAAGCCTGACCACCCTGGCCGACCCATTGTCTCAGCATGCTCCTCCCCCACTGAACTCATCTCTACCTATCTCGACACTGTCCTATTCCCCCTAGTCCAGAAACTCCCCACATATGTTCGAGACACCACCCACGCCCTCCACCTCCTCTAAGACTTCCGTTTCCCCGGCCTCCAACGCCTCATCTTCACCATGGATATCCAATCCCTCTACACCTCCATCCGCCAAGACCAGGGCCTCCAAGCCCTCCGTTTTTTCCTCTTCAGACGTCCCCAACAGTACTCTTCCACCAACAATCTCATTCGTTTGGCCGAACTGGTCCTCACCCTTAACAATTTCTCCTTTGAATCCTCCCACTTCCTCCAGACCAAAGGGGTAGCCATGGGTACACGTATGGGCCCCAGATATGCCTGTCTCTTTGTTGGCTACGTAGAACAGTCGATCTTCCGTAATTACACTGGCACCACTCCCCACCTCTTCCACCGCGACATTGATGACTGCATTGGCGCCACATCGTGCTCCCGCGAGGAGGTTGAGCAATTCATTAACTTAACCAACACATTCCACCCTGACCTTAAATTTACCTGGACCATTTCTGACACCTTCCTCCCCTTCCTGGACCTCTCCATCTCCATTAGTGACGACCGACTTGACACTGACATTTTTTACAAACCCACCGACTCCCATCGCTACCTGGATTACACCTCTTCCCACCCTACCTCTTGCAAAAATGCCATCCCGTATTCATAATTTCTCCGCCTCCGCCATATCTGCTCCCAGGAGGACCAGTTCCACCATAGAACACACCAGATGGCCTCCTTCTTTAGAGACCGTATTTTCCCTTCCCACGTGGTTAAAGATGTCCTCCAACGCATCTTGTCCACATCCCGCATCTCTGCCCTCAGACCCCACCAATCCAACCGTAACAAGGACAGAACGCCCCAGGTGCTCACCTTCCACCCTACCAACCTTCGCATAAATCAAATTATCTGCCGACATTTCCGCCACCTCCAAACAGACCCCACCACCAGGGATATATTTCCCTCCCCACCCCTTTCCGCCTTCCGCAAAGACCGTTCCCTCCATGACTACCTGGTCAGATCCAGGCCCCCCTACAATCCACCCTCCAATCCTGGTACTTTCCTCTGCCACCGCAGGAACTGTAAATTCTGCGCCCACACCTCCTCCCTCACCTCTATCCAAGACCCTAAAGGAGCCTTCCACATCCATCAAAGTTTTACTTGCACATCCACGAATATCATTTATTGTATCCGTTGTTCCGGATGTGGTCTCCTCTACATTGAGGAGACTGGGCGCCTCCTAGCAGAGCGCTTTAGGAAACATCTCCGGGACACCCGCACCAATCAACCACACTGCCCCGTGGCACAACATTTCAACTACCCCTCCCATTTTGCCGAGGACATGGAGGTCCTGGGCTTCCTTCACCGCCGCTCCCTCACCACCACACGCCTGGAGGAAGAACGCCTCATCTTCCACCTCGGAACACTTCAACCCCAGGGCATCAATGTGGACTTCAACAGTTTCCTCATTTCCCCTTCCCCCACCTCACCCGAGTTCCAAACTTCCAGGTCCCCATGACTTGTCCGGACTTGTCCTACCTGCCTATCTCCTTTTCCACCTATCCACTCCACCTTCTCCTCCCTGACCTATCACCTTCCTCCCCTCCCCCACTAACCCATTGTACTCTATGCTTCTTTCTCCCCAACCCACTCTCCTCTCGCTTATCTCTCCACGCTTCAGGCTCACTGCCTTTATTCCTGATGAAGGGCTTTTGCCCAGAAACATCGATTTCGAAGCTACTTGGATGCTGCCTGAACTGCTGTGCTCTTCCAGCATCACTAATCCAGAATCTCTCTGTAACCACTCAAGCCTTGCTTTCCTATATCTGTAAAATGGCCAGAATTGCATTCCACTCACTATAACGTTTTCAGCATTGCTTTCCTATCCCTGTAAAATATACAGCCTTGCTTTTGAATCTCTGTAGTATCTCCTGCCTTGCCTTCCTATCTCTTTAACGTGGCCAGCCTTGCTTTCGTTTCTCAGTAATTTCGCCAGCATTGCATTCCTATCACTATAACATTTCCAGCCTTGACTCTCCATCTCTGTAGAATTTCCAGCCTTGCTTTCTTGTCTCTGTAACATCTCCAGCCTTGCTTTCCACTCTCTGCAAAAATAAACAGTTTGCTGTCTAATCTCAGTAACATTTCCAGCCTCGCTTTCCTGTCCCTGTAACATCTCCAGCCTTGCTTCCCTATCCCTGTACCATCTTCAGACTTGCATCCCTATCTTTGTAACATCTCCAGCAATGCATTGCTATCACGATAACATTTGCAGCGTTGCTTTCCTGTCTCTATAAAATTTCCAGCCTTGCTTCCTTGTCTCTGTAACCTTTCCAGCCTTGCTTTTCTATCACTGTAACAACTCCAGACTTCCTTTCCTATCCCTATCATATTTGCAGAGCTGCTTTTCTGGTTCTGTATCATCTCCAGCTTAACCTTCCACTCTCAGGAACATCTCCAGCCTTGTTTTCTTATTTTTTCTGACATTTCAGCCTTGCCGTCCTCTCGCTGTCTCATGTCCAGCCTTGCTTTCCTATCTCTGCAACATCTCTAGCCTTGCTTTCCTGTCTCTGTGATATCTCCAGCCTTACATTCCTATATCGTGAGCCTGTCCAGCATTGCTTTCTTATCTCTGTAACATGGCCAGGCTTGTTTCCCTATCTCAGCAACATCTCCAGCATTGCTTTTCTATCACGATTACATTTCCATCCTTTCATTCCTAATTCTGTAAAATTTCTAAACATGCTTTCTTAACTTTGCAACATCTCCAATTTAGCTTTCCTTTTTCTGTAACATCTCCAGCCTCGTCTTCCTCTCTCTGTAATACCTCTAGCCTTGCTTACCTCTCTCTGTAACATCTCCAGACTTGCTTTCTTGTCTCTGCAACAACTCCAGCCTTCCAAAAATCACTCTGTAACATCTCCACTCTTGCTTTCTTTTATCTGCAAGGGGTCTAGCCATGCTTTACTCTCTCTGTAACATCTCCAGTCTTGCTTTCTTATCTCTGCAATATATCCAGCCATCCTTTCCTCTGTCTATCACATCACCAGCACTGCGTTCCTATCACTGGAAATGCCTTGCTTTCCTGTCATTGTAACATCTCCAGCCTTGCTTTCCAATTTCTGTACCCGCTACAGCCTTGCTTTCCTCTCGGTGTAACAAATCCAGCCTCGTTTTCCACTCGCTGTAACATCTCCAGCCTTGCATTCCTATCACTATAACATTTCCAGCCTTGCTTTCCTCTCTCTGTAAGATATCAAGCCTTGATTTCTTATATCTGTAACTTCTCCAGTCTTCCTTTCCTATATCTATAACAATGCCAGACTTGCTTTTCTACCCCGTAATAGTTTCAGAATTGCTTTCCTATCTCTGCAACATGACCAGCCTTGTTTACCTATTTCAGCAAAATCACCAGCATTGCGTTCCAATTTGAAAATTTTACAGCCTTGCTTTCTTATTTCTGTAACATCTCCAGCCTCGCTTTCCTTTCTCTGTAACATCTCCAGCCTTGCTTTGGTATCTCTGTAACATATCCAGCCTTCCTTTCCTCAGTCTGTAACATCGTTAGCATTGCATCCCAATCTCTGTAACATCTCTAGAAATGCATTCCTATCAATATAACATTTACAGTCTTGCTTTCCTACCTCTGTAAAATTTCCAACCTTGCTCTCTTATCTTTGGAACATCTCAGCCTTCGTTCCCTCTCTCTGTAACATCCCCAGCCTTGCTTTCCTATCTCTGCAACATTTCCAGCCTTGATTTCCTATTTCAGTGATATCTCCAGCCTTGTATTCCTATGTCTGGAGCCTATGCAGCATTATTTTCTTTTCTCAATAACATGGCCAGCCTTGTTTCCCTATCTCTGCAACATCTCCAGACTTGCATTGCTATTTCTGTAACATCTCCAGCCCTGCTTTCCAAACTCTATAACATCTCCAAACATGCTTTCCTAACTCTGTGACATTTCCAGCCTTGCTTTCATATCTCTGCATCTCATCTCCAGCCGTGCATTCCGATCTCTGTTACATCTCCAGCATTGCATTCCTATCACGATAACATTTCCAGCCTTGCTGTCCTTTTTCTGTAAAATTTCCAGCCTTGCTTTCTTATTACTGTAACATCTCCAACCTTGCTTTCCTATGTTGTAACAACTCCAGCCTTGCTTTACAATCCTGGTAACGTTGGCAGCCTTGATTTTCTGTCACTTTTAACATCTCCAGCCTTGCTTTGCTGTTTCTGTCATATTTCCAGCCTCGCTTTCCTGTCTATGTAACATTTCCACCCTTGCTTTCCTATCTCTGTAACATCTCCAGCCTTGCTTTCTCATCACTGTAGCATCTCCAGCTTTGCTTTCCTCTCTCTGTAACACGTCCAGCCTAGCTTTCCAATCTCTACAACATCTCCAGCCTTGCATTCCACTCTCTGTAGCCACTCCAGCCTTGCTTTCCTATCTCAGTAACATCTCCAGCCTTGGATTCCTATCTCTGTAATATCTCCAGCCTTGCTTTCACATCTCCGTATCATCTCCAGCCATGCATTCCTATCTCTGTTACATCTCCAGCATTTCATTCCTATCACAATAACATTTCCTGCCTTGCTTTCCTTTTTTCTGTAAAATTTCCAGCCTTGCTTTCCAATCTCTTTAACAACTCCAGCCTTGCTTTACTATACTGGTAATATCAGCAGCCTTGCATTTCTGTCTCTTTTAACATCTCCAGCCTTGCTTTGCTGTTTCTGTCATATTTCCAGCCTCGCTTTGCTGTTTCTGTCATATTTCCAGCCTCGCTTTCCTGTCTATGTAACATCTCCAGCCTTGCTTTCCTATCTCTGTAACATCTCCAGCCTTGCTTTCCTATCTCTGTAACATCTCCAGCCTTGCTTTCCTATCTCTGTAACACGTCCCGCCTTGCTTTCCTATCTCTGCAACATCTCCAGCCTTGAATTCCTCTCTCTGTAAAATGTCCAGCCTTGAATTCCTCTCTCTGTAACATCGCCAGCCTTGCTTTCCATTTTGTGTACCCTCCCCAACCTTGCTTTCCTCACTCTGTCATGTTTGCAACCATGCTTTCCTCTCGATGTAACATCTCCAGTTTTGATTTTACTGTCGCTGCAACATCCCCAGCCTTGCTTTCCTATCTCCGTAACATCCCCAGCCTTACATTCTTTTGTGTGTAAGATTTCCAGCATTGCTTTCCCTTCCCTATAACATCCCCAGCTTTTCTTTCCTGTCTCTGCAACAACTTTGGCCGTGCTTTCCACTCTCTGCAACATCCCAAGCCTTGTTTTCTTATTTCACGAAGATCTTCAGCCTTGCTTTCCTATCTCTGTAACATCTCCAGTCTGGCTTTCCACTCTCTGCAACATCCCCAGCCGTGCTTTCCTCTCTCTGTAACATCTGCAGCCTTGTTTTCTTATTTCACTAATCTCTCCAGCCTTGGATTTGTATCTCTGTAACATCGCCAGTCTCGCTTTCCTTTCTGTGTAACATCTCCAGCATGGTTTCCTTACTCTGTAAAATTTCCAGTGTGCATTTTTGTCTGCAACATCTCCAGTCTTGCATTCCTGTCTTTGTAACATCTCCAGCCAAGCTTTCCTACCACTGGAAAATCTCCAGCCTTGCTTTGCAGTCTCTGCAACCACTCAAGCCTTGGTTTCCTCTCTCTGTAATATCGCGAGCCTTACTTTCTCATCTCTGCAACATCTCCAGCTTTCTAGTCCTCTCTCGGAAACATCACCAGACTTGCTTTCCAGAATGGAAAGTAAGCCTGGAGATGTTGCAGATATAGGAAAGCAAGGCTGGCGATGTGAGAGAATAAGTAAACACGGCTGGTAATGTTACATAGATAGGAAAGCAAGGCTGCAAAAGTGATAGCAATGCAATGCTGGAGATATTAGAAAGATAGGGATGCAAGGCTGAAGATGGTACAGTGATAGGAATGCAAGGCTGTAGATGTTAGAAAGATAGGGATGCAAAGCAGAAGATGGTACAGCGATAGGAATGCAAGGCTAGAGATGTTGCAGGGAGAGGAAAGCGAAGCTGGAGATATTGCTGAGAATCGACAGCAATCTGTTAATTTTCTCAGAGGTAGGAATGCAAGGCTGGAGATGCTACAGAGATAAGAAAGCAAGGCAAGGAAAGCAAGGAAATTCGACAGAGTTGGGGAATCATTGTTGGAAATGTTATAGTGATAGGAATGCAATGCTTGAGATGTGACAGAGAAAGGGATGCAAGGCTAGAGATGTTGTAAAAGATAGGAATGAAAGGATGGCTATGTTACAGAGAAAGGAAAGCAAGGCTGGCCACGTTACAGAGATAAGAAAGCAAGGCTAGACAGGCTGTAGAGATAGGAATACAAGGATGAAGATTACACAGAGATAGGAATGCAAGACTGGAGATGTTACAGAGAGAGGAAAACAAGGCTTGAGAGGTTACAGAGATAGGAAAGCAAGGCTGGAGATATTATAGAGATTAGGAAGCAAGGCTGTAAATTTTACAGGGATAGGAAAGCAATGCCTGGAAATGTTATAGTGATAGTAACGCACTGCTGGAGATGTTAGTGATAGAGAAACAAGGCTGGACATGTTACAGAGATGGGAATGCACGGCTGAACAGGCTCGAGAGATAGGAAAGCACATCTAGAGAAGTCAAAGAGACTGAAAATCAATGATAGAGATGATAGAGATATCGGAAAACAAGGTTACAGATGCTACAGAGAGAGATAAACATGACTGCAGATGTAACAGAGAAAGGAAAGCAATATTGGAGACGTTGCAAAGGTAAGAAAGCAAGGCTGGAGATGTTACAGAGATAGGAACGCAAGGCTGAAAATGTTATCGGCATATTATTGCAATGCTGGTGATCTAACAGAGATAGGAAAGGAAGGCTGGTGATGTTGCAAAGACAAAAAAGTAAGGCCGGAAATTCTACAGAAATAAGAAAGAAAGGCTGGAAATATTATAGTGATCGAAACGCAATGCTGGAGATGTTACAGAGATAGGAAAGCAAACCTGGCCATGTTACAGAGATAGGAAAGCTACGCTGGACAGATTGTAGAGATAGCAATACAAGGCTGAAGATGACTCTGAGATAGGAAAGCAAGGCTGGAGATGTTACAGAGATAGGAAAGCAAAGCTGGAGAGTTTACAGTGACTGGAAAACAAGGTTGGAAATGTTACAGAAAAAAAGGCTGCTGATGTTGCAAAGATAAGAAAGCAAGGCTGGAAATTTTACAGAAGTAAGAAAGAAAGGCTGGAAATGTTATCGTGATCAG
This sequence comes from Chiloscyllium punctatum, assembly GCF_047496795.1. NCBI lineage: Eukaryota > Metazoa > Chordata > Chondrichthyes > Orectolobiformes > Hemiscylliidae > Chiloscyllium > Chiloscyllium punctatum. Next base: position 8,439,128 of record NC_092755.1, read on the forward strand.
AACGCAATGCTGTAGATGGTACAGAGATAGGAAAGCAAGGCTGGATAGGTTACAGAGAGAAGAAAGCAAGGCTGAAGAGGTTACAGAGAGAGGAAAGCAAGGTTGAGATGTTACAAAGATAAGAGACCATGGCTGTAAATCTTACAGAGGTAGGAATGCACGGCTGGAGATGTTATAGCGAGAGTAATGGAATTCTGGACATGTTAGAGAGATAGGGGTGCAAGGCTGGTGATGTTACAGAGAGAGGAAAGCTAGGCTGGACCTCTTGCAGGTATAAGAAATCAAGACTGGAGATGTTCCAGAGAGAGGAATGGAAGGCTGGTGATATTGCAGAGAGAGGAAGGCGAGGCTGGAGATGTTACAGCGAAAGGAAAGCAAAATTGGAGATGTTGCAAAGTTAAGAAAGCAGATTAGAAATTTTTCAGAATTAGGAATGAAAGGATGGAAATGTTATAGTGATAGGAACGCAATGCTGGAGATGTTGCTGAGATAGGGTAGCAAGCCTACCCATGTTACAGAGATAGGAAAGCAATGCTGGACAGGCTCTAGAGATTGGAATACAATGCTGGAGATCTCACAGAGAAAGGAAAGCAAGAGTAGAGATGTTGCAGGGATGGGAAAGCAAGGCTGGAGACAAGACAGAGAGGAAGGCAAGGCTGAAGATGTTACAGAAACAGAAAAATAGGGCTGCAGATATGATAGGGATAGCAAAGGAAGTCTGGAGTTGTTGCGGTGTAAGTAAAGCAAGGCAGGAGATGTTACAAAAACAAGGAAGCAAGGCTGGAAATTTTACAGAGACAGGAAAGCAAGGCTGCAAATGTTATCATGATAGCAATGCAATGCTGGAGATGTTACAGAGATAGGAAAGAAAGGCTGGCCACGTTACAGAGATAAGAAAGCAAGGCTGGACAGGCTGTAGAGATAGGAATACAAGGCTGAAGATAACACAGAGATAGGAAAGCAAGGCTTGAGATGTTACAGAGATAGGAAAGCAAGGCTGGAGATAATACAGAGATTAGAAAGCAAGGCGGTAAATTTTACAGGGATACGAAAGCAATGCTGGAAATGTTATAGTGATAGGAACGCACTGCTGGAGATGTTAGAGATAGAGAAACAAGGCTGGACATGTTACAGAGATAGGCAGGCACGGCTTGATAGGGTCTAGGGATAGGAAAGCACGTCTGGAGATGTCACAGAGTTTAGAAATCAATGTTGGAGATGATGCAGATATCGGAAAATAAGGTTAGAGATGTTACAGAGTGATGTCAGCATGGCTGGGGATGATACAGAGAAAGGAAAGCAAGTCTGGAGATGTTACAGAGAAAGGAAAGCAAAATTGGAGACGTTGCAAAGATAAGAAAGCAAGGCTGGAGATGGTACAGAGATAGGAACGCAAGGCTGAAAATGTTATCGGGATAGGAATGCAATGCTGGCGATGTAACCGAGTTACGAAAAGAAGTCTGGTGATGTTGTAAAGATAAGAAAGCAAGGCTGGAAATTTTACAGAAATGAGAAAGAAAGGCTGGAAATGTTGTAGTGATCTGAACGCAATGCTGGAGATGTTACAGAGATAGGAAAGCAAACTGGAAATGATACAGAGATATGAAAGCAAGGCTGGAGATTTCACAGACATAGGAAAGCAAGTTTGGAGATGTTATAGAGTTCGTAAACTAGGCTGGAAATGTTATAGAGAGAGAAAAGCACGACTGGGGATGCTGCAGGGAAAAGGAAAGCAAGGGTGGAGATGTAACAGAGAGGCAAAAACAATGCTGGAGATGTTACACAGATAGAAATGCAAGGCTGGAGGTGTTACAGAGAAAGGAAAGCGAGGCTGGAGATGTTACAGAGATACGAAAGCAAGACTGTACATTTTTCAGTGAGGAACGCAATGCTGGAGATGTTGCTGAGATAGGTAAACAAGGCTGGTCATGTTTCAGAGATAGGAAAGCAATGCTGGACAGGTTCTAGAGATTGGAATACAAGGTTGGAGGTATCTCAGAGATAGGAAAGCAAGGCTGACGATGTTTCAGAGATAGGAAAGCAATGCTGGAGATGTTGCAGAAATAGGAAAGCAGAGAGACGTTACAGAGAGAGGAATGCAAGTCTGAGATGTTAGAGAAAGAAGAAAACAAGGCTGGAGATGTTCCCGAGAGAGGAAAGCTAGGCTGGAGACGTTAAAAAGAGACCGAATAGCAAGGCTGCAAACATTACAGAGATAGGAAAGCAAGTTTGGCGTTGTTAAAGAGATAGGAAAGCAAGGCCGAAGATGTTACAGATATAAGAAACAAAGGCTTGAAATCTTACAGAGAGAGGAAAGCAAGGCTGGAAATGTTTTAGTGATATGAATGCAATGCTGGAGATGTTAGATAGATCGGGATGTAAGTCTAGAAATGTTACAGAGATAGGAATGCCAGGCTGGAGATGCTACAGGGAGTGGAAAACGAGGCTGGATTTGTTACACCGAGAGGAAAGCAAGGCTGCAGCGGGTACAGAAAGTGGAAATCAAGCTGGGAAATGATACCGAAACAGGAAACCCAGGTTGGAGATGTTAAAAGAGACAGAATAACAAGGCTGCAGACATTACAGGGATAGGAAAACAAGTCTGGCGTTGTTAAAGTGATAGGAAAGCAAGGCCGAAGATGTTGCAGATATAAGAAATAAAGACTTGACATCTTACAGAGAGAGGAAAGCAAGGCTGGAAATGTTATAGTGATATAAATGCAATGCTGGAGATGTTAGACAGATAGGGCTATAAGGCTAGAAATATTACAGAGATAGGAATTCAAGGCCGGAGATGCAACAGGGATTGGAAAGCGTGGCTGGATTTGTTACACTGAGAGGAAAGCAAGGCTGCAGCGGGTACAGAAAATGGAAAACAAGGCTGGAGATGTTACAGAGACAGGAAAGCAAGGCATCTCCAGTGATAGGAACGCAGTGCTGGTAAGAAAGGAAGAAAGGAAGGCTGGTTATGTTGCAGATATAAGAAAGCAAGGCTGGAGATGTTACAGAGAGTGGACTGGTAGGCAGGTGATGTTGCAGAGACAAGAAAGCAAGTTTGGAGATGTTACAGAGAGAGGTAAGCAAGGCTGGAGGTGTTACAGAGAGGAAGGCAAGTCTGGAGATGCTACAGAGAAAGGAAAGCAAAATTGGAGATTTTGCAAAGTTAAGAAAGCAAGGTTAGAAATTTTACAGTATTAGGCATGAAAGGATGGAAATGTTATAGTGATAGGAACGCACTGCTGGAGATGTTGCTGAGATAGGGAAGCAAGCGTGGTCATGTTATAGAGATAGTAAAGCAATGCTGGACAGGCTGTAGAGATAGGAATACAAGGCTGGGGATATCACAGAGACAGGAAAGCAAGGCTAGAGATGTTGCAGGGATAGGAAAGCAAGGCTGGAGACGTGACAGAGAGAGAGGAAAGCAAGACTGAAATGTTAATGTTTGAAAAATAAGTAAACAAGGCTGGAGATGTTCCAGAGAGTGGAAGGCTAGTCTGGAGATGTCTCAGAAACAGAAAAGCAGGGCTCCTGATATGACAGGGATAGCAGAGGAAGTCTGGAGTTGTTGCGGTGATAGGAAATCAAGGCTGGAGATGTTACAGAGACAAGGAAGCAAGGCTGGAATTTTTACAGAAACAGGAAAGCAAGGCTGAAAATGTTATAGTGATAGCAATGCAATGCTGGACATGTTACAAAGATGGGGATGCAAGGCTGAAGATGGTAAAGAGATAGGAATGCAAGGCTGGAGATGTTACAGGGATAGGAAAGCGAAGCTGGAGATGTTACAGAGATTACTCAGCAATCTGTTTATTTTTTCAGAGACAGGAAAGCAAGGCTGGAGATGCTATAGAGGTAAGAAAGCAAGGCTGGAAATTCTATAGAGATGGGGAATCAAGGCTGGAAATGTTATAGTGATATGAATGTAATGCTCGAGATGTGACAGAGAAAGGGTTGCAAGGCTGGAGATGTTGCAGAGATAGGAATGGAAGGCTGCCCATGTTACAGACGTAAGAAGGCAAGGCTGGACAGGTTGTAGAGATAGGAATAGAAGGCTGAAGATAACACAGAGATTGGATTGCAAGACTGGAGATATTACAGAGATTAGAAAGCAAGGTGGTAAATTTTACAGGGATAGGAAAGCAATGCCTGGAAATGTTATAGTGATAGGAACGCACTGCTGGAGATGTTAGAGATAGAGAAACAATGCTGGACATGTTACATGATGGGAAAGCACGGCTGACCAGTCTCTAGGCATAGGAAAGCACGTCTAGAGATGTCACAGAGATTAGAAAACAATGATGGAGATGATACAACTATCGTAAGACAAGGTTAGAGATGTTACAGAGAGAGGTAGTCATGGCTGCGAATGTTACAGAGAAAAGAAAGCAATATTGTAGACGTTGCAAAGATAAGAATGCAAGGCTGGAGATGTTACAGAGTTAGGAAAGCAGGCTGAAAATGTTATCGGGATAGTAATTCAATGCTGACGATGCAACAAAGATACGAAAGGAAGGTTGGTGATGTTGCAAAGATAAGAAAGCAAGGCTGGAAATTCTCCAGAAATAAGATAGAAAGGCTGGAAAAGTTATAGTGATCGGAACGCAATGTTGGAGATGCTACAGAGATAGGAAAGCAAAGCTGGCCATGTTACAGAGATAGGAAAGCAAGCCTGGACAGCCTCTGAGATTGGAATACAAGGCTGAAGATAACACAGAGATAGGAAAGCAAGGCTGGAGATGTTATAGAGATAGGAATGCAAGGCTGGAGATGATACACAGAGAGGTAAGCGTGGCTGAAGATGTTACAGACAAACGAAGACTGCTGATGTTGCAAAGATAAGAAAGCAAGGCTGGAAATTTTACAGAAATAAGAAAGAAAGGCTGGAAATGCTATTGTGATCAGAACGCAATGGTGGAGATGTTACAGAGATATGACAGCAAGGCTGGACAGGCTCTTGGGATAGGAAAGAACAGCTACAGATGTCACTGACAGTGTAAAGCATGGTTCGATATAATACATAGATTGCAAAGCAAGGCTTGAGATGTTCCAGAAAGAGGGAAGGAAGGCTGTTGATGTTTCAGAGATAAGAAAACAAAATTGGAGATGTTTCAGAGAGAGCTAAGCAAAGCTGGAGATGTCACAGATATGAGAAACGAAGCTCACCCACTTTAATAATGTCAGTCCGAGACAAGATCTGAAGCAATCAGTATGTTTATTATCCGCTTGCAAGCGCGGTGCCTGAAATAGACACCCAGAGTTTTGCAAGTACCTATCTTATGTAGGATTCACTGCTCTAAACCCGGTGCCCATTACTATTGTTTATCCCTTGCCTTATTCGTCCTTGTGCACAACAAAGTACACGTTTTATTTGGCGATTTGACCGCATCATACTGTGGTCTATTGTGAGGAATATCCTCCTTCACTACTATCTATTTCCCCCACGTGTGACATTTCCTCCCTTTCCCCAACCATATTGATCCTTATGACCTTTTAATTGGGGTTGTTTTTTTGTTTTTTTGCAGAAGTAGGAAACAGATGCTTATAACTACTGCTTGTACAAGCAAATCTGGCTTAACCGACATCCTCAAAGCACCTTATCTCGTTGTCTGTAACATCTACCATTGTTTTCAGACACATAGAACATAGAACATAGAAGAATACAGCGCAGTACAGGCCCTTCGTCCCTCGATGTTGCGCCGATCAAAGCCCACCTAACCTACACAAACCCACTATCCTCCATATACCTATCCAATGCCCGCTTAAATACCCATAAAGAGGGAGAGTCCACCACTGCTACTGGCAGGGCATTCCATGAACTTACGACTCGCTGAGTGAAGAACCTACCCCTAACATCAGTCCTATATCTACCCCCCCTTAATTTAAAGCTATGCCCCCTTGTAATAGCTGACTCCATACGCGGAAAAAGGTTCTCACTGTCAACCCTATCTAACCCCCTAATCATCTTGTACACCCCTATCAAGTCACCCCTAAACCTTCTTTTCTCCAATGAAAACAACCCCAAGTGCCTCAGCCTTTCCTCATAGGACCTTCCTACCATACCAGGCAACATCCTGGTAAACTTCCTCTGCACCCGTTCCAGTGCCTCCACATCCTTCCTATAGTATGGCGACCAAAACTGCACACAATATTCCAGATGCGGCCGCACCAGAGTCTTATACAACTGCAGCATGACCTCAGGACTCCGGAACTCAATTCCTCTACCAATAAAAGTCAGTACGCCATATGCCTTCTTCACTGCACTATTTACCTGGGTGGCAACTTTCAGAGATCTGTGTGCATGGACACCAAGATCCCTCTACTCTTCCACACTACCAAGTATCCGACCATTAGCCCAGTACCCCATCTTTTTGTTACTCTTACCAAAGTTAATCACCTCACACTTAGCTACATTGAACTCCATTTGCCACCTTTCTGCCCAGCTCTGCAGCTTCTCTATATCCCGCTGTAACCTGACACGTTTCATTCTTGTATGCACATTTTAGCTAATACAAAAACAATTATATATTTCCTTCACATTATTTTTCATTCTTGTTGACTCAGCTCTTGGTTGAAACAATTATACACTGGTGTGAGTTCATTTACCTTGCGTAAGTAATTATAATTGCAGAAGCAACACTACTTTGCTTATATCTCACGATTTCCCCCTTTCCCTTTAATTACCATTTATTATCTTCTGCATTTTTCATTTAAGCATCGCCCCCAAAATTCGCAAGCATCATTCCGGAGATTTCATCCATCTTGGTCTCACTCATCCCCTCATTTTTAATCGATAAAGTTCCTCTGCCTGATTCCCTTTTAGGTGCATCTGTTTCATTTAGGATGTCTCAATCAGTCTTTTGGTGAATCTTCGTATACAGGGTATGACACAATAGCCATTGGCTACCAATATCCCGGCTACTACTATCAGCGAAGTAAGGATGGAAACCACCACCCCCTTCCATTTTCCAAACCATGATTCAAGCCATCCCGTGAGAGATGTGTGTACTCCTGAATTCTCAGCCCGTTCCTCTGATTACATAGTTAATCCACTTAAGGCCTGAGTAATTGAACCATCAGGCACAGTGGTATTAGGAATAAAGGTCCAAAAGCTTTCTCCTTACATCACATACACACACACATACCCTTTTCCCGCTAACATCATTTCAATGGGCATTCTGTTTTCCAATACCATCCTACTTGTCGCATCAAGCTTTTCGGATATTCCTTTAACTACATATTTTGTATTATTTATAAATCGCTGTTGAGGATAGAAAATGTAATTTGTCAAATCTACATATTAATTAATTGTTACCCACCAGAAGAGAGCTGACTCAAAGCCTGCTGCAATCTGATTACGAGCCTTGAACTCGTCAGGTACCCCCCAAGGGACTCCTACAGAATCGAGATAAATCTTGTCATCAAAAGAAGTGTCTAACAGTGATCTCTTACTCCTTCCCTTTTTTCCCTACTCGCTTTTCCTTCGCAACTGCCAGGGTAAATGGAATTGCCAATTGTACAATTGCAAATATCCCTCTCCAATCCAGAGATCGGGTGGGTCTCAATGTTTTGCCTCCACAGTACCACCATAGATCCGCTCGGGGAATATTTAGTGCTGAGTAGTTCCCTACCTTGTTCGTTTTGGTGACATTCTTAACCTCTGTACATGCTTTCAGCTCCCACAAATCTCTAGACCGATGCGTACCTCGTCCATGCACACACAACGTGTGATTTCCGACTGTGGCTGAAATCTTAGGGGGGCCTTTGAATCTTTCTTCACCAAGGGAGGGAACATCAGAGATAGGGAGGCACGTTTCCTATCATTCCATGCAGTCTTATCCTAGTACAGGGCTATCATACATTTTATGCCCTTCCTGTCTCACTTCCACCCGAGTGGAAAGGGAACCACCTAGGCCACTGGCCTACCGGAGGCACATGCATAGCAATTGCTCTTGTTCAGACTTTATGCAGTATACTTTACCCATTCAACACAGGCATTTGCATCCCCATACCCAGTTTCTATTTCAATGGTCTGTTTTAAGTCCTTTTCCTGGACAATTCTTACTACTTTAAGGTCATCGGGAGAGGTGAAAGGTTGTAACTTATTATCCAGTAGTTCTGCTTGTTTTCCCTTTCCTACGCTAATTCGAAAACAACAGCTCGAGAAATCATTCCCGTTTGTTTTCATTTCTATCCCAAATGTTACATTCAATTTACCTGATAGGTGCCGCACCCACCCCCTGCGCCCCCTCCAACCACACTTCCCCTGCAGAATTTCTCCATGCCATGTGGTTTTCTTCATCGTTAGGTATATTGGGTTACACTTTTTATCGGGACAATCGAGAGCTAGTCTGAAGGGGGCCCCGAATACTGTGACAAGACTATTATACCAAGTAACATCTCCAAGGCTCTCCCCATAGCAATTAAGATGTATCTCTGAGCTGCAGTACTGTCTCTGATTATCTACATCCCCACAATTTACTAAGCTGCATGCATCAGCGTCTATTGCTTGTGGATTATCAGACTCTGGAACCGTTAATAACGAAAATGATATTTGACAACATTCCAAAACTAACAGGGCTTGCATCATACCTCTAAGCATTCCCAGTATTCTAAAAATCGTGCGGAAACACGAAAAGACTTAATACACAATCCTACAGAAATCATCCCGCGCCAACGTCGCAAATGTATAATCAGTTACTCAAATTCTATTTAGCCTGAGTTTCAGCGGTTATTGCATTGATTTGGCTGTCCAGACGTCTTCTTCGACTGGAGATTCCAATGGCCTTTTGATCCCAGCATTTCTCCGCCGTCCTTATTGCCGTTTCGGTCATCAAAAGAGCCTGATACGGCCCTTCCCAGTTCGGCTGCAATTGAGTCTCTGTCCATGATTTTACTAAGACCCAATCTCCCGGACGGATGGGATGAACGGCAAATTCAAGGGACGGAGTCTGTGCCAATAAAGCGTGTTTCCTGAGGAAAGACAATAGGAGGACAAGCCCAGTATGTACTTCTTTAAGACCAAGTCTTTAGTTTCGTGAATTTGTAATTATCCATTCATTCCCAGATAAGGTAATCCAAATAAGATTTCATATGGGGATAGTCCAAATCTTTCCTTGGGGCTGTTCGTACTCGCAAGAGAGCTATATGTAAACATTTGGTCCAAGGGAGTCTGGTTTCTGTTGTCAATTTAGAGAGCTGGCGTTTGAGTGTTTGGTTCATTCTCAAAACCCTTCCTGATGATGGTGGGTGCCATGGAGCATGGAACGCCCAGGAAATTCCCAACCCTTTCATTATCCCCGTAACACTTTAGAGGTAAAATGAGTTCCTTGGTCGGAATCTATACGGTTCACTAGCCCATACGGGGAATTATGTGCTCTAATATTGTTGTAGACACCCCACTCGCAGCAGCGGTAGCTAGGGGATATACCTCAACCAACAAGAGAGATGATCTACTGTGACCAGCATATATTTCAGTCTTCCTACTCTGGGTAGTTCAGTATAATCTACTTGTATACTCTGGAACGGTCTCAATCCCGGGTCTCTTCCTCCCAGGGTCTGTTTTCACAAGACATTCTTATTTACCTTTGTGCATATTAAACATCCCTCACACATTTGTTTCGCAATTGTATAAAGACCTTTACATCCATATTCCCTAAGAACTAAATCACACATTGCTTGTACTCCCCAAAGGCTGCCTTGATGTAGGACAGCCATAATTTCTCTCATCATCATTTTGTTTAACATTTCCCTTCCATCAGGTAACATCCAATGCCCGTCTGCTGTCTTTGCAGCCCCTAAATTGTTTTTCCTCTCGTTGATTAAATATAGGAGCTTCCCGAGAATCGGGACAGTAGGTATTAGGGAATGAATCACCACTCCTTTTGGGTCCAGGCCTGCTTCCTTAGCCACTTCATCGGCTAATCTATTACCCCTAACTTCCGGTTCATGTCCTTTCTGATGACCATTTACATGCACTACTAGTATTTCTCAGGGTAGTAATAGGGACCCCCAAGACCCGTTTAATCAACTCCTCATGTGCTAATTCCTTCCCCCGGCAATTGTACAATCCTCTGTCCTGCCATATCTTTCCAAAAGTGTGCACAACACAAAATGCATTTTTACAGTTAATGTATACTTCTCCCTCTTTATTTTCTAACGTCCTCAGTGCTCTTCCCAATGCATGAAGTTCGCAGGTCTGAGCTGACCACTCATTCGGCAACCTTCCTGCCTCTACCACACTACCTTCCATCCCGTCTACAACTGCATACCCACTATGTCTTTTCCCTTCAGTCACATGGGAAGATCCGTCTATAAAAAGTCAGGCTCCTGCATGAAGCGAAACATCTCTCAGGTCCATGCAGACCTTAGTTTGGTATTTTATAATGTCAAGGCAGTTGTGCTCTGGATTCTGAGGAGAGTCCCCTTCCCCTTTCCAAAGAAAGGCAGCTGGATTTAAACAATTGTTCGTGACCAACACGAGATCATCCTTTTCTGTTAATATTGCCTCATATTTCAAAACCCGCGAGTCTGTCAAAAATTGCCCAGCTTTTTGATTTAGGGTCGTTCTCACTTGGTGTGGGGTGCTTACTATTAGGTCTCCCCCAAATGTAGGCTTCCTGCTTTCCTCCACCAACAGTGCAGTGGCAGCCACGGCCTGCACACACTCAGGCCACCCCCGGGATACTGGATCCAATAGCTTCGAAAGATATGCTACTGGCTGTTTCATTCTTCCCCACCTCTGGGTTAATACTCCCAGATAAGCTCCTTTATCTACGGTAGCAAAGAGGTGTAAAGGTTTATCTAGAGAAGGTAAGGCTAACACGGGGGCATGGATCAGGTCTCTTACGCATTCCTCAATAGTTCTTTTTCTTCATCTTTCCATATCAGAAACTTTGGTTCCTACTCCAATCGTTTGAGATGTAATTTATTCGTCTTTTGAGCATAAGAATCAATCCACAATCTGCAATATCCCGTTAAACCCAAAATAATACTTAATTCCCTTTTAGTCCTGGGCAGCGGCATCCCCACTATTCCCTCTGACCATTCCGGGCTTATCTTTCACTTTCCCTCACTAACTAAATGTCCCAAGTATTTCACTTCTCGCTCCACATATTGTAGTTTGCTTTTAGATACTCGCAGTCCATGCTGACCCAGGAAACATAATAATTTGTTAGTGGCTTCTACTACTCTTTCTCTTCTTTTTCCTGTTACAAAGAGGTCGTGTACATACTGCAACAGGGTAGTTCCCTTGAAGCTGCTAAATTTCTCCAATATTTGTTCTAACAAATGTCCAAATAAATTCGGGGATTCCGTACACCCCTGGGGGAGCACGATCCACCGGTATTGCTGTTTCCGTCCTGTCTTGGGTTCTTCCCATTCAAATACAAACAAATTCCTACTTTCCTCCACCAAGGTGCAAGCCCAAAAGGCATCCTTTAAATCTATCACACTAAACCATTTGTGGTCATGAGGGATCTTACTTAATAACATAATAGGGATTTGGCACCACTGGGTGCCTGACCTGTTCTATTTGATTCAATGTTCTCAAATCCTCCACCAAACGATAAGTTCCATTGGATTTTCGCACTGGTAGAATTCGGATATTATAAGGAGACATACATGGCTCCAACAGTCCATCTCTTGTCACGCAGTGCCTTGCTGCACTCCTCGTTTACCTTCTATGGAAATGGGATACCGTCGCTCATAGACAACGTTCCCTTTCCTTTTCAAACTTATTTCGAAGGGAGGGATATGTATTTTTCCACGATTCCCTTCTATAGCCCATACAACATTGTCATTTGTACAACTTATTCTTTTTCCTGAATTCAAGTCTCCAGTCCTAAAAGGGTAATTAAATCTCTCCCGAGTAAGTTACTTCCTATATCAGGGATGTACAACAGTTCCTCGGTGACTCAAATCCTAAGGACATTCTATCTTCCTCGGTTCAAATACTGGAACAGCAAATCCTTCCCCTTTTACCCCGGAAACAGTAATTGACCGTGTCGATATTCCTACTTTCTTTGGTTTAAAATTCAGCAATGACCGTGCTGCCCCCGTATCTACTAGGAAGACTACCTCTTCCCTACAGGTCCCACTTTCAAGTTTATCAAGGGTTCCCGGTGGGTCCCCGGGGGCAGGAACCCCTGACACCCCTCTTCTTTATCAAAATTCATTAGCGGAATTGCCCTTTCTTCTCTGTGTAGGGAAGAAAACCCCCTCTAAAAATATCCTATCATTCCGCAATAATAGCATCCTGACTGTGGAGACTTCCGTCTCTGCCCCTGTCGCCCGAACCCACTATCAAACGCCCCCCCGTTGTCCGCTCCCTCTTCCTCTCTGTCCTACATGCTGCCACTCGCCGCTCCGGTTGCTCACTGTTGGTTCCATTCTTTTGTTAACGACCTCAACAACCATAGCTACCATCATTTTTGCTTTCTGTTTTTGTTTCTCCCTCTCTCTCTTTACAAATACTTTCTGTGCCTCTCTTAACAATTCATCCAATGGTTTTTCGCTCCTCCCTTCTATCTTCTGTATCTTTCTCTGTATGTCTGGCCATGTCTTTGCCACAAAATGTACTTTCAAAAGACCCTGTGCCACTGGGTCCTCTGGGTTCATTCCAGAGTATTTCCGCATTAAGTCTCTTAAGCCTTGCACGAAAACTGGGGGAGTCTACACCTTTCTCCTGTCTAACCTCAAAGGCTTTAGTCAAATTCTGCAACTTGGAACTGCTTCTCTTATTACTTTTTGAAACAAGACTTTCAATTCCCTCATTTATTCTTTATGCTCCGGGTTTTGATTTTCCCACTGGGGCTCTCTGAGGAGAAACTTCTCTCTCTGTCCAGCATCCCCATCCGCAATGGGATGGTTCCTGTTCCATGTTTCAATGGCTGCTCCTCGTATAAGTCCCCTTTCTTCCAAAGTAAATAGTATATTCAAAATAGACTTTAACTCAGTCAACGTATACAGACTGGGCCCCAAGAATGATCAATTTGTGCAGACAACCCTACCGGATCCTCAAATGGGATCTTGATCTCCTTCTTAAATGTTCTGACCTCCCCACTGGTGAGGGGGGCACTTTCAAACCCAATCTCTTTGTCCCCTAATCTGATTTTATGGTACGGCGGGGGTTGGGGGTGGAGGGAAACAGCAAAGAAGATCCCAGGGACAGTGTGGGGCAGAGGGGGAATCCTTTGTCTTTACTACCATCATTCCCAAACTGACCTTCCAATAGTCTGCCTCTTCTTGACTAAAAGGTTGTTTCTCATTCATATACAAATCTAAGTACTGACATACCCATCCTCGTCCGAACCATACTTTGACCAGAAGACAGCCAGATGAAGGATTGGTTCTTTGGTCCATACAAAACAACAATATTTAATCATTTTCTTTTTATATTTTTCCCTTGTACTAGTGTAACTTGTCCATTCCCGCAACATCCTCCCCAACTGACTTGCAGGAGGAATATTACCAGCGACTTTTCCCTCCTTTACTCCGTGACAGTTCGACTTTCTCTGCCTATCCCCTGTTTCTCGCCAGTCCCACAGCGATTAAATACCCCTTTTCCCAGCCACCAAGGCAATACTTGAAAGTCAGTTTTCTTACCTTGGTCTGTGCACAGAGTTGCCTGACCCCTTTTTGCCGTATTTTCTAATGACCTTCTTTCACTGTCTGATTCAGATGTCTCTCTTGTGAGATTCGTACCAGTCTCCTAAGGCAGCGGACCAAACCGGGACTCGAGACTGCTCAACTGGGAATGGGACTCTTCTTCCCAGTGTCCAGGGCCAGCCAATCCCAACGGCGATGGAAGAATATCCCGGACGGCCTACAATTGTGAGAAACGAAGTACACTCACTTCAATAATTTCAGTCCGAGAAAAGATCTGAACTAATCATTGTGTTTATTATCCGCTTGCAAGCGTGGTTCCTGAAATAGACACCTAGAGTTTAGCAAGTACATATCTTATATAGGATTCACTACTCCAAACCCGGTGCCCATTGCTCTTGTTTATCTCTTGCCTTATCCAGCCTTGTGCATAAGAAATTAGAAGTTTTACTTGGCCTTTTCACCACATGCTGCTATGGTCCAATGTGAGGTATATCCTCCTTCACTACTATCTATTTCCATCACTTGTGACATTTCCTCCCTTTCCCCAACCATATTGATCCTTATGGCCTTTTAATTGTTTCTTTTTGTTTTTGCAAAAGTGCGTAACAGATGCTTATAACTACTGCTTGTACAAATATATCTGGCTTAATCTACATCCTCACAGCACCTCATCTATTTCTCTGTGACATCTATCATTGTCTACAGGCACGTTTCATTCTTGTATGCACATTTTAACTAATGCAAAAACAATTTTATATTTCCTTCATATAGGTTTCATTCTTGTTGACTCAGCTCATGATTGAAACAATTATACACTGGTGTGAGTTTATTTACCTTGCATAAGTAATTACGATTTCAGAAGTAACACTACTTTGCCTATATCTCACATGGAGAAAATAAAGCAAGGCTGGTGATGTTACTGAGAAAGGAAAGCAAAATTGGAGATGTTGCAAAGATAAGAAAGCAAAGCTGGAAACTTTACAGAAATAAGATATAAAGGCTGGAAATGTTGTAGTGAGAGGAACGCAAAGCCAGAGATGTCACAGAGATAGTAAAGCAACGTTGGCCATGTTACAGAGTCAGGAAAGCAAGGCTTGACAGGCACTTGAGATGGGAATGCAAGGCTGAAGATATCACAGAGGTAGGAAAGCAAGGCTGGAGTGTCCACAGATAGGGGAATGTAAGACTGGAGATGTTACAGAAACAGGAAAACAAGGCTGGAACTTTTAAAAGAGAGATAAAAGCAAGGATGCCGATATTACAGTGATAGGAAAGCAAGGCTGGAGATCTTATAGAGATAGGAAAGCAGGGCTGGAGATGTTACACAGATAGGGTTGCAAGGCTGGAGATGTTACAGAGATAGGAATACAAGACTGGAGCTGTTACATCGAAATGAAAGGAAGGCTGCAGATGTTACAGAGACAGGAAAGCAAGGCTGGAGTGGTTACAGAGACTGGAATTCAAGGTTGGAGATGTTGCAGAGACAGGAAAGCAATCCTGGACATGTTACAGACAAGGAAAGCAAGGCTGGGCACGCTCTGGAGATAGGAAAACACGGCTGGAGATGTCACAGAGACCGGAAAGGAAGACTGGTGATGTTATAGAAATAAGAAACAAGGCTGGAGATTTTATCGAGTGAGGAAGGCAGGACTGGGAATGTTACAGAGACAGGAAAACAATTCAACAAATGTTGCAGAAAAAAAGAAAACAAGGCTGGAGATGTTACAGAGATGCGAAGGTAAGGCTGTGGATGTTATAGAAATATGAAAGCAAGGCTGGAGATGATACAGAAATAGGAATACAAGGCTGGAGGTGTTAGAAATAGTGGAAAGCAAGTCTGCAAATTTTACAGACACAGGAAAGCAACGCTGGATATGTTACAGGGATAGAAAAGCAAGGCTAGAGATGCTACAGAGATAAGAAAGCAAGGTTGGCAATTTCACAGAGATAGGAAAGCAAGGCTGGAAATGTTATACTGATAGAAATTCAATGCTGGAGATGTTAAGGAGATAGGGATGCACAGCTGGAGATGTTACAGAGACATAAAAGCAAGACTGTAGATGTTACAGAGATAGGAAAGCAAGGCTGGAGTGGTTACGAAGAGTGGAATGCAAGGCTGGAGATGTTGCAGAGACAGGAGAGCAATGCTGGGCAGTCTCGAGGGAAACGAAAACACGGCTGGAGATGTCACAGAGATAGGAAAGCAATGTTGGAGATGTTACAGAGATCGGAAAGCAAGGCTGGAGATGTTACAGAGATTAGAAAGGAGGCTCGAAATGTTAAAGAAATAAACAAACGGCTGCAGATGTTACAGAGAGAGGAAAGCACGACTGGGGATGTCACAGAGACAGGAAAGCACTTCAAGAGAAGTTACAGAAATAAGAAAACATGGCTGGAGATGTTACAGAGATAGGAAAGAAAGGCTTGAAATTTTTCAAGGAGAGGAACGCAGGGCTGGAGATGTTACAGAGACTGGAAATCAAAGCCGAAGATGTTGCAGAGATACGGATGCAGGCTGTGGATGATACAGAGACATGAAAGCAAGGCTGGAGATATTTCAGAGTCAGGAAAGCAAGGTTGGAGATGTTACAGAGATAGGAAAGCAAAGCTTGCCATCTTACAGAGATAGAAAAGCAAGGCTGGACATGTTATAGTGATAGGAATGCAAACCTATCGAGGTGACAGAGATAGGGATGCAAGGCTGGAGATGTTACAGAGATAGGAAAGCAAGGCTGGAGATGTTACAGAGATAGGAAAGCAAGGCTGGACAGGCTCTTGAGATAGGAAAGCACGGATGGAGATGTAACTGAGAGGGGAAAACAAGGCTGGAGATGTTACAAAGACAGGAATACAAGGCTGGCGATATTATAGGGAGATGATAGCAAAGCAGAAGTGGGCACAGAGAATGGAAAGCAAGGCTGTAGATGTAACAGACATAGGAAAGAAAGGCTGGGGTTGTCACAGAGCTAGCGAAGAAAGTTGCTGGATATGTTACAGAGAAGGAAAATAAGGCTGGACAGGCGGTAGGGACAGAAAGACAAGGCTGGAGGTGGCACAGAAAGAGGAAAGCAAGTCTGGACATGTTGCAGAGGAAGGAAAGCAAGGCTGGACAGGAACTTGAGATAGGAAAGCACGGCTGGAGACGTAGCCGGGAGGGGAAGCAAGGCTGGAGATGTTACAGAGACAGGAATGTAAGGCTGGCGTTGTGACAGCGAGAGGAAAGCAAAGCTAGAGATGATGAAGGGAAACGAAAGCAAGGCTGGAGTAGGTACCGAGAATGGATAGCAAGGCTGGAGATGTTCCTGACATAGGAAAACAAAGCTGCTAATTTTACAGAGATCGTAAAGCAAGGCTGGAGATGTTACAGAAATAAGAAAACAAGACTGAAGATGTTACAGAGAGAGGATAGCTAGGATGGAGATGTTACAGAGACAGGAAAGGATGACTGGAGATGTTAAAAGAGAAAGAAAAGCAAGACTGCAGGTATTAAAGGGATAGAAGAGAAAGGCTGCAGATGTTACAGAGAGAGGAAAGCAAGGCTGAGATGTTTGAGAAACAGGAAAGGAAAACTGGAGATGTTAAAAGAGAAAGAAAAGCAAGGCTGCAGATATTACAGGAATAGGAAAGCAAGGCTGGCGATTTTACTAAGACTGGAAAGCAAGGCTGGAGATGTTACAGAGATACGAAAGCAAGGCTGGAGATGTTACCAAGATAGGAACGCACGGCTCGAGATGTTAGAGGTAGAGAAACAAGGCTGGTCATATTACAGAGATAGGAAAGCTCGAGGGACAGGAAAGCACGTCTAGAAATGTCACAGAGATAGGACAGCAAGGTTGGAGATGATACACAGATCGGAAAGCAAGTCTGGAGATGTTACAGAGAGAGGGCAGGAAGGCTGGTGATGTTTTAGAGGTAAGAAATTAGGTTTGCAGATGTTACAGAGAGAGATCAGCAAAGCTGGAGATGATACCGTGACCAGGACGCAAGGCTGGAGATGTTACAGAGAAAGCAAAGCGAATTTGGAGATGTTGCAAAGATAAGAAAGTAAGGCTGAAAATTTTCCTGAAACTGGAAAGAAAGGGTGGAAATATTGTAGTGATAGGCGTGCAATGCTGGATATGTTACAGAGATAGGGAGGCAAGCCTGGCCATGTTACAGAGACAAGAAGGCTAGGCTGGACAGTCTATAGAGGTAGGAAATCAAAGCTGGAAATTGTATAGAGGTAGGAAAGCAAGGATGGAAACCTTACAGTGATAGGAACGCAATGATGGCGATGTCAAAGAGTGAGGAAAGAAAGCCTGGAGATGTAACAATAAAAGGAAAGCAAGGTTGGAGATGTTACAGTGAGAGGATAGAGAGGCCAGAGATGCTACAGCGAAAGGAAAGCACGTCTGGAGATGTTACAGAGAGAGGAAAGCAAGGCTGGAAATGTTGTAGTGATAGGAACATAATGCAGGATATAAGGACAAAGAACAAAGATAATTTACAGCCCCGGAACAGGCCCTTCGATCCCCTGAGCCGATCCAAATGTACTGACTAAACCTGTCGGTCAATTCCTAAGCATCTGTGTCTCTCTGCTCCCCACCTACTCAGTGATCTGTCCAGACGCATCTTAAGTGAATCTACCGTGCCTGCCTCGACCACTTCTGCTAGCAACGCGTTCCAAACTCCCACCATCTTCTGTGTGAAGTACCTGCCACCTGTATCTCCCTTAAACTTTCCACCTCTCACTTTGAAAGCATGACTTCTCGCTACTGAATCCTTCAAGCTGGGAAAAAAGCTTATCTCTATCCACCTTGTCTATACCCTGCATGAGTTTGCAAACCTCGATCAGTTCCACCTCAACCTACTTTTTTCTAATGAAAATAAACCGAACCAACTCAACCTCTTTTCATAGCTCGCACCTTCCAAACCAGGCAACATCCTCGTAAACCATGTCTGCACTCTCTCCAAAGCGTTCGCATCCTTTTCGTAATGTGGCGCCCAGAACTGTTCACAATATTCTAAATGCGATCGAACCAATGTCTTGAACAATTTTAACATGACTTGCCATCTCGTATACTCAATATCCAGTCCGATGAAGGCAAGCATAATATATAAATTCTTGACCACACTATCCACTTGTGCAGCAACCTTCAGGATACAATGTACCTGAGCTCCCAGATTTATCTGCCCATCAACCTTTCCCAAGGCTCTTCCAATCATTCTATAATTCTCTTTAGAATTAGACTTGCCTAAATGAATCACCTTACATTTGCCTAGATTGAAAGCTATCTGCCACTTTTCCGATCAAATCTCCTGTCTATGTATATCGTCCTGTATTCTCTGACAGTCCCTTCCGCTTTCTGCCACTCCATCAAACTTTGTGACATTTGCAATCTTGGTGATCACACCAACAGCGCCCTTTGTAGATCATTTATGTATATTACAAACAACAGTGGCCCCAATACTGATCCTTGTGGAACACCACTGGTCACCTTTCCCCGTTTCGAGAAACTCCATTCAGCTACCACTCTCGGTCTCCTGTCGCTCAATCAGTTCTTTATTCATATACTCCAGAGAAAGGGAAGCAAGGTCGGAATTGTTACAGAGATAGACAAGCAAGTCTTGCGATGTACCAGAGATGAGAAATCAAGGCTTAAAATTTTACAGAGATAGGAAAACAAGGCTGCAGATAGAATCATAAAGTCATAGAGATGTAGAGCATAGAAACAGACCCTTCAGTCCAACCTGTCCATGCCGACCAGATATCCCAACCCAATCTAGTCCCACTTGCCAGCACCTGGCCCATATCCCTCCAAAACCTTCCTGCTCATATACCCATCCAAATGCCTCTTAAATGTTGCAATACTTCTTGCAGCCTTCACCACATCATCTGGCAGCTCATTCCATGCTAATTCTATCACCCTCTGCGTGAAAACGTTGACCCTTAGGTCTCTTTTATATCTTTCCCCTCTCACCCTAAACCTATGCCTCTAGTTTTGGACTCCCCGACCCCAGGGAAAATATTTGTTTATTTATCCTATCCATGCACCTCATAATTTTTTAAAAACTCGATAAGGTCACCACTCAGTCTCCAACGCTCCTCAAAAAACAGCCCCAGCCTGTTCAGCCTCTCCCTGTAGCTCAGATCCTCAAACTCTGGCAACACTCTTGCTAAAATTTTCTGAACACTTACAAGTTTCACAACATCGTTCAGATAGGAAGAAGATCAGAATTGCATGCAATATTCCAACAGTGGCCTAACCAATGTCATGGCCACAACATGTCCTCCCAACTCCTGTAGGAGAAATTGAGGACTGCAGATGCTGGAGATCAGAGTTGAAAATATGTTGCTGGAAAAGCGCAGCAGGTCAGGCAGCATCAAAGGAGCAGAAGAATCGACGTTTCGGGCATGAGCACGAAGAAGGGCTCATTCATGAAAAAGGGCTCATGCCCAAAACGTCGATTCTCCTGCTCCTTGGATGCTGCCTGACCTGCTGCGCTTTTCCAGCAACACATTTTCAGCTCCCAACTCCTGTACTCAATACTCTGACTAAGAAGAGAAAGCATAACAAACGTCACTTTCAAGGAGCTATGAACCTGCACTCCAAGGTCTCTTTGTCCAGCAGCACTCCCTAGGACCGTACCATTAAGTGTATAAGTCCTGCTAAGATTTGCTTTACCAAAATTCAGCACCACGAATTTATCTGAATTAAACTACATCTGCCACTTCTTAACCCATTGGCCTATCTGGTCCAGATCCTGTTGTAATCTGAGGTAACCCTCTTCGCTGTCCATTATGACTCCAATTTTGGTGTCATCTGCAAACTTACTAACTGTACCTCTTAGGTTTGAGAAATAAGAAAACAAAACTGGAGATGATCCAGAGATACGAAGGCAAGTCTGTGGATGCTACAGAGTTCGGAAAGCAAGGCTGGAGGTATTACAGAGATAGGAATACAAGGCGTCACAGGTATTAGAGAGCAAGGCTGTAAACTTTACTGAGACAGGGAAGCGAGGCTGTATATGTTACAGAAACAGGAAAGCAAAGCTGGAGACGTTCAAAGAGACAGAAAGGCAAGGCTGCAGATATTACAGGGATAGGAAAGCAAGGCTGGAGATTTTACAGGGATGGGAAAACAAGGCTAGAGATGTTACAGTGATAAGAACGAAAGGCTGACAATTTTACAGAGATAGGAAAGCAAGGCTAGAAGTTTAATAGTGATAGGAATGCAATGCTGGAGAGGTTACAGAGATAGGGACGAAAGACTTGAGATGTTACAGAGATAGTGAAGAAAGGCTGGAGTGGTTACAAAGAGTGGAATGCAAGGCTGGGTATGTTACAGAGATAGGAAAGCAAAACAGGAGATGTTACAGAGATAGGAAAGCACGGCTGGATTTGTTATAGAGAAAGGAAAGAAAGACTGGAAATTTTTCAGGGATAAGAAAGCAAGGCTGGAATTTTTTCAGAGACAGGAAAGCAAGACTGGAGATGTTACAGAGAAAGGAAAGCAAGACTGCAGATGTAACAGAAGGGGAAAGGGAGGCTTTAAATCTTATAGATGAGAGTGGTGGCCGAATAGCACAGCTAGTCAGGCAGCATGAGAGGAGCAGGAAAATGGAGGTTTCGGGAAAAAGCCCTTCATCTGGAATCCTGCTTCTCCTTTCTTTTCCAGCATCACTCCCGTCTTGACTAGAAGCTCACAGTGTCAGTTCAAGCACTGACACGGAAACTTCCTGCTGACCCCACTCTATCAGCCTTCCTGGGTCAGATCAAACACTGGCACAGAAATATGCAGAATCCCCTCCCTCAGCTGATGTATCATTGGTCCTCCACATTGAACAATACTTGGAGGAAGCTGTGAGAGAGTGACAAAGCTGGAGAATATATAATGGGAGGGTCATTTCAAAACCAACAACTAGAGGGGCTCAGCAGCAGGATTGCCGATCGAAACGGTTGGTTCCAAAAGGACATGGCTGCTGGACTGGGATTGTAGTGGGTGGAGAGGGAACGACTGAGAGGGAAACATGCTTGACCTCAACCTCACCAATCGACAGGCTGCAGACACATTGATCGATGATCATTTTAATAACAGTGAATACTGCATACAGTATTGCTGGTGACAAAGGCTCACTTTTACGTTGCGATTTCACTCTGTGTGTGTCACACTCTCACCCTGCTAAACGGAAGAGATTTTGAATCGATCTAGTAACTAAGCACTGGGTTGGGGGAGGTGATTCAGGTCATTACCAACAGCAGCAGAATTGTACTCCAGCACAATTTTCACTGACACTGCCTGGCGTATCCTCCACGTTACATTGACCATAAGGCCAGGGGGAATGAACCCTTATGCAGTGAGGAACACAGGAGGGCCTGCGAAGGTATCTCTGAAAATGAGGTAACATTAACAAACAGGATCACTTACACACCAAAGAGTGTAAGCTGCAAGTGATAGACAGATTGGACAACAAATCAGACCTAATCTCTGCAATCCTGTCGAATGCAGTCTGGGTGAATGCTGGTGAACAATCAAACAACTTACTGGTGGAGGATCCATAAATGTCGCCTTCTCAATAATGAAAGAGCCCAGCACAACAAGAGAAGATAAGGTTGAACCATTCCCAACAATGTACAGAAAGAAGGGTCGATGGGATGATCTACTTTAGTTTCCTCTAGATGTCAGTCTTCAGCTAATTCGGTTCATTTTGTGTAGTATCAACAAATGGCTGGTGGTTTTGGATAATGCGAAGTGTGTGTGCTCTGATTACATTCCATTCAAGCTGTTCCTGCCGGGCTACAGCACTGGCATCTACCCGACAATGAGGGAAACTATCAGTGTATTTCCTGTATACACACAGACGAAACATCAAGCTATCAATAACTGCCGCATTGCTCTATACCTCTGAATACCCACTTGGAGTATACGGACTTGACGAGATTACAAAGAGAGATCAGAGTGAAGTGTGGAGAAGGCAACATAGATCAGAAGATATTAGTATTTGGAGGAGGTTGCAGAGAATATAGAGACATTTACATGCTGTGGTAGGTATCAGAGATCGGAAGGGTTATAGGTTCTGAAGAAGCATACACAGGCAGGGAGGGAGGTGTTGGATAAGTTAACAGTGCTAAGAAGGGGGCACGATCTGGTGAACGTTACAGGGTTAGTGCATAGTTGCAGGTGCTGGATTAGGTTACAGGGATTGGGAGAGGTGTAGGTGCTGGACAATGTTACAGGGATAGGGACGGCCTAGGTCCTAAAGAGTGTTACAGGCATAAGGAGAATGTGTAGGTGCTGGAGAATGTTACAGGAGATGGGAGGTGTATAGGTGCTGGATTAGATTACAGGGATTGGGAGGAGTATTGGCACTGCAGAATGGTACACAGATAGGAAGGGGTTGCAGGTGCTGGAGAATGTTACAGAGATATGGAGGGTGAAGGTGCTGGAGAATGTTTCAGGGACAGGGAGGGGTGTAGGTGCTGGGAATGTTACAGTGATAAGGAGGGATGTCAGGTTGAAGAAGCTTGCGAAGGTTACCTAGATGGGGAGGGCTGAAGAGGCTGGAGAGGGTGACAGACGTATGGATGGTCGAAGGGGCTGGAGAGGATTACAGGCAGAGGGAGTGTTGTAGGGGCTGAGAATGTTACAGAGAAATGAAAAGTTGAAGCGTCTTAAGAAGTACACAGAGATATGGAAGCTTGAAGGGTATGAAGAAGCTTACAGAGATATGGAGGGTTGAAGAGACCTTTGAAGGTTACAGAGATACGGAGAGTTGAAGCGGCTGGAGAAGGTTACAGAGATGTGGACGGTTGAAGAATCTTGAGAAGTTTACAGAGATCGGAAGGGTTGAAGGGGGTGGAGTAGGTTACACAGATACGGAGGGTTGAACGGGCTAGAGAAGGTGACAGAGATGTGGCGGGTTGAACCGGCTGGATAAGGTGACAGAACTGGGAGGTTGAAGGCGACCAGAGAAGGTGACAGACATGGGTAGGTTGAAGGTTGAACGCGTTTCAAAGTTGGGTAGAATTATGAAGTGAACATCGATTACTTTTTTAACAAGAAAAGAATTAAGGGACACGTTGAGAGGGTGGACAAGTGGAGCTGAGTCCATGAAAACATTAGCCATGATCTGATTGAATGGCAGAGCAGACTCGTAGGACCAGATAGCCTACTCCTGCTACGACGTTCTTATGTTCTTACATCCGCATGTAGGTGAGCGGCCTGAATGGACTGAACATGGAGATGTTTCCACGAGTAAGAGAGACTAGGGACACAATTTCAGAGCGAAGGAATGATCCTTTAGAATGCAGATATGGAGGAATTTATTCAGCTAGAGGATGATCAATCTGAGGAACTCACTGCCTCACGGGGCTGTGGAGGTAAGTAATTCTGCATATCTAACTCAGAGATAGATTAGTTCGTGATGACGAAGGGGATCAAGGCGTTCAGGGACTAGAAGAGAGAATGGGGTTGGGAAACAATTCAGGTATAATCGAATGGTGGAGCAGACTCAATGGTCCGAATGGTCTCATTCTTCTCCTATATCTTATGGACTTATTCCATTGGGTTTGAAGTGTGAATTATCAGTTCGGGCATAATGTTCATCATGAATTCCGACACGTTCCTTCTTATTACTGTCAACTCTTGGTTTCAGATCGATTGGAGAAAGCTCCACCACAGAAAAAAAACTTGGGAATCATTGTGTATAAATCTCAGAAACGTGGCATACAGGATCAGCCGGTCATAGAGATGGCAAATGTAATGCTGGCATTGATTCCAAAGAGAATGGAAAATAATAATAGCGAAGGCATGCAACAACGACAGAAGGCAGGAATCAGCTCACACCAGACAACACTTAGTCTCCTATCTAAAGGGAAAATGTTCTTGCACTGGAGGCAGTTCAGACAAGATTCACCAGACTGATCCTCAAAAAGGAGGGATATTGATGAGAAGAGGCTGAGATTACACTGATAGGGTTGGTATTTGGAGCTTACCTACGAGTTTACAGAAATAGGGAGGGTGTAGTGGCTGGGCACGACACAGTTGTCATGTTAGTTGTAGGGACAAGAGTTTACTGAGGTAGAGAGGTTTAAAGGGGCTTGATCAGTTCACAGAGCCGGGGAAAATTGTAGGAATTGGAGGACCAGAGATGCTGAGGACAGTAGGGCGGCAGGATTTCAGACGGTTAGTGAGGGCTGTGAAGGCAGGTTTGCAGCATTCCCATCAGTTACACAGAGATGTGGAGCGCTGTTCTGGAGGAGGATACGGAAATTGAGAAGGTGGCAGATGCTGTAAAATACTACAAAGACAGGGTGTGGTAATATTTGAGGCGATTACAGGGAGACGATGCATTGAAGAGTTGGAAAGAAGAAGAGTTTAAAGGGATAGGAACAGTTTTAGGAGTTAGAAGGATTTAAGGCACTGGAACAGATGTGTTCGCCTGTTTCCTTGCTGTATGATTCTATGACATGAAATTGATAGAGTCTTGGAGAGGGAATACAAAACAGGAAAATCCCAGGCAGCATTATCAGTCTGTCATGAGAGTACTGCCTTCATTTCTGTTGCACTGATCCTCATTAAGACAGCACAGGCCTCGATCAATAAGTGGAAATCCATATGCTGTCTCAGTAAAGCTCAGTACAGCAGAGCTGATCGTCGTCCTCTCACAAGTGGGTGGAGGTTGAGCCTGGGTTCTTACTGCTCTGTTCTCATCCTTCAGCATTGTGTCTACGTCATGTCTTGTGGGTAGATGTTTCGAGCGCTATAAACGTGCTCTGCCCTGTTGAATGTGAGTGATCTTACCTCGCCACAGGATTTATTACAGTCTCCATATCTCCTTGCCTTCTGGCTGACAAACTGTGTTCGATGAGGTGTTGGGCAATACAGGAATTAGAAATTGAGTGTCCGGAACTTCCTGAGTAATGACAGTAGTCAGAGAAATAGACAGAATGGGAAATTAGACTGAGGCAGTGAGGGTTACACATGGAGAACAGCACTGAGTCGAACTGAGATCTGGAAAATCACAGTCTTCATCCCTGGCCTGTGATGCCTTATCTCTTCAAGGTGAAGAATTCTGTTGGCTCAGGATCTGGAGTAGCTGCAAAAAGCTGCAGATAGAGATAGCAATTAGACCACCACAATGAAGGATCCTACATGGAGAGATATTGATTGATATATCCTTTTGCAGGAAGGTAGCAGAATCAAACCACAGTCAGGAAGGAGGGGTTTGATTCATGGTGCACTGGGATCAGCACTCAGGAATGAGGCAGCTATCAGTGGGGTAGGCGATGGCCTCGTCTTACTCTCTTTAGACTGTTCATCCAGAATTTAATGCCAATGTCAGGGATACCCATCTGAAAGCTCAATATCCTTTAAAGATGGAAATCTGTTATAGTCAGTTAGTCTGACCTACATATGACTCCACGTCCTGATCAAGGGGTTGAATCTCAAATGCACTCTCAAATAATCGAGCAAGCTGCTCAGCTCAAGGGCAGCTATGGGTTGGCATGAAATGCTGGCCTGCCATAAATGCTCACATTCCACGTGTGAATTAAAACCTAAATCTGCTGGGGCCACAGTCCTGGCCAGTCATGTCGGTAGGATTATAGCCAGGGCTTTAAACTCACAGAGAGGATTCTGAGACAGTGTTCAGGTAAAATAAGCTTTCCAAATTTAAACACAACATGTCAAGCATCGCAACAGCATGAGGATGTGAATGAAGACAAGCAGAAAGTAATAGGAAGGAAGAGTTTACCTCTCACTGTACATCAGCGAATAGGTTTGTGACAGGAAAGATTTGGAAAATATAAATTATAATGTTTTTTGTGAATGGAAAAATTCTCTGCAATAAGGTAGATGGACTTGTGGTACAGATATGAAAGAGATTTAGACACCAGAGAGATATCGTTACAGAGTGAAGAAAAAATTGAACATTTCAATTCAATGGTACGCAACCTAGCGGGAACTCAGGCAAAATGCGAAAGCAGGAAGGGTAGCCTGAGAGTAGTGGGTAACAAAGGCATGACAGAGATAATATTTAGCCTCAGATTTTGCAATAATATCAGTGTCAATTCTGGCTACTACGTGTCAAAAACACAAGCAGGAGAACAGTTTTTTTTAATGGTACCGTGCAGGATTTAATTTCGCATCGCTGGATTAAACAGGAATCGGTTGGAATTTTAAATAAAGGTAGTATGATAATTTGGGGAGACATCAAACTTTGTATAATCTAGGACAATCACACTGGCAAGAGCGATCCTCGGGGAGGAGTTCAAAGAATATTTTTATCAGGGTTTCTGCAACTAGCTAAGAGCATAACTATGTCAGATCGACCGTTGGGTGATGAAACTGAGTGAAGGAGTGATGTCACACTCAGCGAACCGATGGGAAATTGCAATACAGTGGAAGTCAAAGAGATTGTGAATTTTTAAGTGACCGCTGTGCGCACCCGACGATCAGAAACAATGCCAATCCCCTGAAGTTTGAGAGGAGAACTGACCAAGCTAAACAGGGGAAACAGATCGATATAGCTGGCTGTAAATGAACTGTGGAAAAGAATTGAAGGAACTGTTAAATATTAGCAGTTAAATATTTAAATATTAAACAAAATGACAAAATCTCAGCCGGACATTCCCACCTGTGCTTCTGAAATATTTAGAAGACAAATAACCTAACAATTCTGAAGGAACCATGGAAATATTTCATAAACGGGTTTCAAGGGGTGACCTCTCAGGAGGAGTGTGGTAGTAAGTAGAAACTTTCTCGGGGTTTAATGTGATGAAAGGAGCAAGGAGAGTTAAAGATGCTGAAGGTGGCGAGTGTGTTACAGAGAGTGGTAATGACCAGAACAGTGTCACAAAGCCAGTATGAATTGCTGCATCTGCAAGTATTTGAAGAGGCAGCAATGAAAATACGTATTTATACTTGTTCATTCATGGATTGAAGTGTCTACTGGCTGGACCAGGATTCTTTGTCCACAGAAAATAGCGCAGATGTGGCTCAGAGTCAGCCATATTTCTGTGGGTCTGGAGTGACATGTGAGCCAGACCAGGTAAGAATGTCAGATGCCCTTCCAAAGGGACGTACGTGTACCAGCTTAGATTTTTTTTTCAGATAATGAACAATGCTGTTATGGTGGTTTCACCAATGCCCGTGCAGCCACAACATGACGTCCCAAGTCTTATTCTCAATGTTCATAACAATGTAGGTAAGCATCCAAACACCTGTTTCACCAGACTGTCCACACGTGACACAGCTTTCAAAGAACTGTGTACCTGCCTCCCTCTGTCTCTCTGTTTGATAAAACTACCTAGGGACCTAACATTAACTGGACAAGCTCCCCGTCCTTCCCCAGGTTGCTTTGCCAGAATGCAAAACATGCATTTCTCCACCTGCTATTCCGAAACTCACCGGCCCAGGAGCACTGTTGATCACGTACTCTTAGATAATCATCTTCACTGCCCACATTACCATCAGTTTCAGTTTCACTCAAAAATGTGATCAGCACGACACCTGTATTCTTATCCAAATCATTTATATATATGATGCACAACAGTGGACCCAGCACCGAACCCCATGGCACACTGTTTTTCACAGGCCTGCAGTTTGGGCATCGACCCTCTATGAACATGCCCTGTCTCCTACCGTCAATCCAATTTTGTACCCAGGTGGTGAGTACTTCCTGGTTATGTGTGAACTAGACTTGTTAATCAGTCTGCAATGCAGATCCTTGTCAAAGGTCTTGCTCAAGTACATAATGACTACTGTTCTGCTTTGTCCTATTATTTGGCTACGACCTCAAAAACTCAATCAGGTTTGAGAGACATTTTTCCCACAAAGCCATGCTGACTATCGCAACTCTGACCTTGCCAATCCAAATGTATGAAGATCCAATTTCAGGATCTCCTTCAACAACTTACCCATCCTACTGGTCTGTAGTGGCCGTCGATGATCCAAATATCTTTACGATGAGGCCTATAATTCCTCCCTAGCTTCTCACAAGGTGCTGCAATACATCTGACCATGGCCCGATGTTTTAGCTACCTTTTTGCATTGAATGACATTCAACGCCTCCAGTTCTCCAATGTGAATTCTGTTTAAGACATCACTATTTATTTTCCCAAGTTCCCGAGTTCCCATGTCTTTCTCCACAGTAAACCCTAATGCAAAACATTTGTTTCGGATCTCGCCCATGAAACAGTGATTCCACATAGACAGCCTCATTGACCTTTCAGCTGCCCTATCCTCTCCCTAGCTAACCTTTAGCTCTTGTTGAAACTTGCCAACATGCTTCTGAACCTCCAAATATCCCCATTCCGTCATTCTCTTCTCCACCCTTATCCATTCTAGCATTGGAGGTCACACTAAAATATAAAATCCAACAGATTTAAAAATATTCCCCTGTTATAAAACCATTAATCTCTCATTGTTTCTAAGGGACCAGTTATTGTTCATTGTCATATCCTTTATAATATAATCTGCACGTTCCAAACTTACTGTCAGGCTAACACTGTTTGCTTTCAGACTAACTGCACAAAGAGTTTTGGGAGTCCTTGTGTATCAATGCGAAAAAGGTAGCTTACAGGTTCAGTAGGTAATAGAGAAGATAAACCAAATGCTGAAATTCTGTACAAAGGGAATGGTGTCTAAAAGTAGGAAGGTCTTGCTAAAACTGTGCAAAATACGAGCCAGAGCGCACCGACAATATTCTTAAGAGTGTGAGTGTCCGAAAGAAAGATATTCTTGTATTGGATGGAGCCCAGAGAAGGTTCACTCGTCTGATCTTGGAGATGGAGCGATTTTCTAATGATGAGAGACGGAGTAAGTTCAGTTTGAACCCTTTAGTATTTCGAAGAATGGGCGAGAAATTTTATGCAACATGCAAGATTCAAAGGGGCTTTGCCAAGATAGATGCTGGGAAGTGAGAAAATACAACAGGACAGCCCAGCAATAGGCCCTCAGCCCAACATGGCTGTGCTGACTCTGATGCTATTCTAAACTAATCTCATCTTCTGCACATGGTCCGTGTCCCTTTACTCTCTTCCTGTTCATGTGTCTGTATGACTGCCACTTCGAAACTTTGCAAACATTTCAGCTTTTACCACGTCCTGAGCAGCTTCCACAATCTATGGAAAAAAAACTTGCCTCATCCATTTCATTTAATTTTTTTCACTCGCAAACTTAAACCAAGGCGGCCTAGTATTTGATATTGCCACATTGGAAAAAAGGTTACGACTATCCATACTATCCACGGCAATCCTAATACTATATACCTGCACTAGTTTGCCCCTCAGCCTCCAACATTCTCGCAAAACAATCGACTTGTGTCCAACCTCCTTATATTAAACACATTCTCATCAAGGCAACATTCTGTTCAACCACTATTGCACCCTTTCTAAAGCTCCATATACTTTCTATTGTGTGGCGATGAGAACTATACGCAACATTCCAAACGTGCCCAATCTGATTTTTTATCAAATTACAACACGACATGCCAATGTGTCTACTCAATGCTGCCACACTCCTTCTTAATCAGTACATCCTGTTGTGTTGTTATGTTCAGGGAGCTATGGATTTCCTTTCAAGATCCCTCTGCATATCAATGTTCCCAAGGGTCTGGTCCTTTACAGTGTAATTTTCTCTTGCATTTGACTTAAAAATACGTCACCTTACAATTGTCACGATGAAATTCAATTTTCTGTTTCTACATCCAACATTCCATTTGATCTACACATTGCTGCATCCTTTAAATACTTCCTCACTTCCCACAATTTCACCAAATTTCCATAATTAGTACATGCCTATTCAAATGTCTTCTGCAAAAGTGCTCATCTGACTGCTGAAAAATTCATCTTAGTCACAGATATAAATTCCAATCAGAAATCGCAGTCCTGATCTTTATGAAACATCTCTGGCCATAGAGGTCCAATCAGAAATATACCCCTCCAGGTTCTGCTATCTATTATGACCAACAAAATTTTGTATCCAACTTACCAACGACCATGGATTACATGGATTGTGATTTGATCTTTCGGGCCAAACTACCGTGGCATAAGGTTTAGTAAAGCCCATGTAGGCACTATCCATAGACTTACACTCAATAATTATCTTTGCCACTTTCTTTGCTTTTCCTTGTATGAAGATCTGCAACCAAAGGGCATAAAATCCCAGCAAGGGTACACTTATTCAAGATAGAGGTGAGGAGGAATTTCTTCCCTCAAAGAATATTGAATCTGTGGGAATTTCTTACTGCAGAAGGCTTGTGAGGCTGGGTCATTAAGTATATTTAGAATAACGATGGTCAGAGTTTAATTCATCAGGGAAACAAGGGCTACCTGGAAAATTCAGAAAAGTAGAGTTGGGGATTACCTGATCAGCAATGATCTCTTTGAATAGTGAAATATAATTGTTGGGCCAAAACGTCAAATTCCACTCCCACATCTGAGGGATCTAAATCATGTTTCACCTCGAAAAAAAATGCACAATATTCTGCTTCTCTTTAAACAAAGCTCCTTTTCAATTTGATTATTAGGTATTTCTCAATACACAAAATTTGATAAAAATGGTCCATTCTCTTAATGGCTCATTGACATGGTACCTCGTATACAGTCCAGGATTCCATTACAGCACTGATACTCATCAGTTATTTAGTCAGGATATAATGGACTCAAAACAGTTAAACCAATAGTAAGGCATATAGGACCTTTTAAACAGATAGGGAGGATTGTTGGGATTTGAAGAGGTTACACAGATCGGGAGTGATGTAGGGACTGGAGGAGATTACACTCATAGAGAATGTTATAGAGGCTGAACAATGTTAAGCATTAAGGGATCTGCAATGGCAATGCAGGATTCAGCACAATGGATGATGTGGGCCCGAATGAGGTTACATAGATAGCAATAGCTGTAGAATCTAGAGGAGATTGTAATGACTGGAGGAATTTACTCGAATAAAGAAAGTACTAGCGGTAGGCAGAATTAACAAACATGTAAAGGATTGTAGGGGCTGCAAGACGCTACAGAAATGAGAAGTGTTGTATCAACTTGATGGTGTACACAGGCAGGAATGTCGTGGCAATTGGAGCAGCTCACCATGAAAGGGAGGGACACAGAGACACGAGATGTTATAGAATTGGGGAGTTTTGAAATCACTGCAATCATCAGGGACAGCGAGAGAGTTGTATGGTCTGGTGGAGACTGCACAGCTGGGAGAGATATAGGGACTTGATGAGGTTGTACATGCAAGTACGTTTGTTGGGACTGAAGATGGGAACAGAAATAGGGAGAACTGTGGGGTGTTACGGAGACATGGAGGGTGTTGGTTGGAAGTTCCTATTAGATGGATTTTTATTGGGACTGCAAACCATGTCAGAGATAGGGAGGTTTGAAGGGGTTGGAGCCGTTTACAGAGGCAGTGAGAAATATAGCAATTGGACGATAGAGAGATGGTGGGGCCTGTAGGAGATACTAGCAATTGGAAGGACTGTAGATGCTGGAAGTGTACACAACCAAGGAGGATTGCAAGAATGTGAGGAGTTTACAGAGGTAGGGAAATTGGAGCATTCTCAGTAATTAGTGGTTGGGAGTCCTGTCCAGACTGGGGGAGTTTTCATAATGGAAGAGGCACTGAGAAACAGGAAAAGGTTGCAGAAAATAGAGGAACACAAACATGTCACTCCGATGCTGTGCCAATGAGGGTCATCAGGAAGATATTTGTCCCCATTAACCTGTACAGATCCTCAGGGTGATGGGCCGGGTGGATGCCGAAGGGACTTTTCCTTCCTCTTATGGGAGAGAGACAAACAAGAAGACTCCATTTGACAGAGATAGAGAGGGGAAAAGTCATCTTGTTTTCAGTGGCTCAAACCGACGTCAGGTTTGTTCACACACAGTTAAAAGGAATACAATGAGATAGCAAAGAGCAAGGTCGTTTGGGACTGTAAGAGATATGAGGCGAAGGCCAGGTTGGAAAGCCAAGGGGGAGTGAGAGGAAAGGGCTGTTCAACAGCTGGAATGGTTTACAGGAAGTGGACACTGTCAGGAATGGAGAACTTGACACGCTCACTCATGAGAGGGAGGTAACCATATGGCATAAGGTCAAATATAACAGGAGGATTCCAAGCTCTGACCTGTCATTTACTCAGTGAGCTGCTCTCACCCAGTCTAGTGCCCAAGCCCCACGTGCAAACAGCATGAGATTGTCCAGATCCTGGTGCTCAGGGCCCCGTGCACTCACCCCTTAACCACACGGTTGGTAGTTACACACCTATACATTCTCCAGAAACACTGCATCCTAGCCGACATAAACTGATAAATTCACACTCTACCAACCAAAGACCATCGGCACTCTGTAGATATTCCTCTGAGTGATAGTCTTCCTCGAACAGCAGAATCCACGAAATTCCTCTGCATGTGTCAGAGTCAATGATAAAAGTTTCATTCTCTCAAAAACGAAACTCCCCATTCCTGCACCTCACAAAACTGTCAATTAAAAATAATAAAAAAATAAAGAGCATTCCGACTGAAGGTTTTTGAGGTGAGCTCTGGTAAGTCATGCAGATCTGGAAGTCATATAGAAATACCAGGTTAGTATCAGGCACACAGATAGAATGGGCAAATAGATTCATATCTGAACTCGCATGTCCCAGCCTGGAATCTGTAGCTGTGCTAACCCATTCCAGTAAAGATCTCCAGAATTAGGACAACAAGATCGGCTGAACGATCCGATTCAAAAAAGATCTCTGTTAAAATTGTGATATCCTTCACGTTCCACAACCTATCCCCTGTCTCACCTTGCATGTTCTAAGAATTCTTTTACCTTTAACCTTCAGAGAATCCACGTCCTTTCCAGCATTTGTATCATTCTCCCTTCTTACCTCCATAACATGGTCCGCATTCTGCAACTCTTCCTTCCCCTGCAATATTCTCTAGAAGGGGACTGGAGAGCGTTGGAGAGATAGAGAGAGATATCAGAATCGAAGGATTTTGCAGGTATTAGGAATATTGAAGTGGCAAAAGAGACTTCAATGATGTTGAGGGTTGCTGCTAATAAAGGAGGAAGGAGGAAGGTAGGGACCTGAGGAGGTTACACAGTTCATGAGTGTTTTGGGACTGGAGAAATTCACCAAATAGGGAGGGTTTAAGATTGAAGGATTCTGCAAGAAACCTTAATAGTGTTAAAGTAAGGATTCTTGGCAGTGTGGAGGAACAAGCAGATCTCGGGGTCCACGTCCATCGATCACTCAAGCTTATAGGATTGACTTTCCTTAACAAGAGGATTGTGATTACGAGCTTCGAGGTTATGCTACAGCTCTATAGAGAAATGGTTAGACCACGTTTGGAATATTGTGTTCAGTTCTGGTTGCCACATTGTGAGGAAAATATGAACACTGTCGAGAGGGTGCAGATGACTTTTGCCAGGATGCTGCCTGGACTGGAGGGCATGTCTTATGAAGGAACTGTTGATGATGCCAGGCCTTTTCTCATTGGAGCAAAGAAGGAAGAGTAGTAATTTGATAGGGGTAATGAGAGGCTTAGAGAGAGTAGATAGCCAGAGACCTCTTCCCATGGCAGAAATGGCTGTCTCAAGGGGACATAATTTTAAGGTAATTGAAAGTTTAGCTTAGATGACAGACGTAGCTGCTTTACACAGAGAGCGGTGGGTGTATGGAATGCACTGACAGCGGTAGTAGATTCAAATACATTGGGGGCAGTTAATCAACTCTTCGATCGGCACACGCATGACAATTAAATTAATGGTCTGTAGGTTAGTTTAATCTTACAGTAGGATTAAAGGTCAGCAAAATATCGAGGGCTAGAGGGCCGGTTGCGTGCTGTATTGTTCTATGTTTGAAATAGGGAGAATCACAATGACAGAAAGAGGTTTTGGAAAGCTGGAGAGAATTGGGTCTGAATGAAGACACACGACTAGGATGGCTTGTTCGGATTTTCGGAGGTAACAGAGACAGCAATGGGCTGATCTGGAGCAGACGACCCAGACTGGGAGAGTTGTGGAGACTGGAGGTGGTTTCACTGGAATGGAGGACCACAGAGCCACAGGAGGTTACAGAAATGTGGCGAGCTGTAGGACGCACAGGTGTTCATGGAAATGGGGAGATTGGGAGGGATGGATCATTTTTCAGGGTTAAGGGTTTTGCTAGGACAGGGCTGGTTTACACAGGCAGGGACTGTTTAGGGAATGAAGTAGATTAGAGAGATAATGTGATTTGTATAGACTAGAGGAACAAACAAACATGTGGAGGGTAGTTTGGACTGAACATGTTTATTGACATAGGAAAGCTTATGTTCTGCCAGTTATTTAGATGTAGAGGGTGTGGCCTTGAAGAGTTTTTTTTTCCCAGGAGATAAGTACAGCAATTTTGGTTGGACACAATTTCACAGATAAGGGAGATTAGTAACCTCCTCCAGTTTGGTCAAAGTGAGTAGGTTTGTAGGGGAGGGTGACGTTTACACAGATAGGTGTGTAAGAGCTGGAAAAGGTTATGGAGA
Source organism: Chiloscyllium punctatum (assembly GCF_047496795.1). Lineage (NCBI taxonomy): Eukaryota > Metazoa > Chordata > Chondrichthyes > Orectolobiformes > Hemiscylliidae > Chiloscyllium > Chiloscyllium punctatum. The sequence goes on from NC_092755.1 coordinate 8,474,221, forward strand.
TGAGAAGAGAGATGGAGAGACTGGAGGAGATTACGTTGACGGTGGGGTGCTAGTGACGGGAGGATGTTACACAGATAGTGAGTCTTTTCAGAACTGGATCAAGTGAGTCACAGGTATTTGAGTGAGGTCGACAGATCACGAGTGTTACTGAGACCTGAGTGGATTGTAGGGACTCCACATATTGATCGTGTCTATGAATGGAAGAAGTTACATAGATATGAATAGCTTAAAGCTTTCTTTTTTCCTGAACAGAGCCTCAACGTCCTCCATCAGCCAGGAATTCCTCAACCTGCTAGCTTTTCCCTGCACCCTAACAGGGACGTATTGGCCCTTGATTCCTCATATTACACCTTTAAAAGACTTCTATTTGCCAGTAGTTCAATTTCTTTCAAAATGATTCAGCCAACCGATGGCAGCTTATAATGGGGAGTTGCTGGTATTTGACTGGAGTAGGCAAAGTTAAAAATTAAAGGACACCAGGTTACAGTTCAACAGATTTATTTGGAGGCACGAGCTTTTGGGGCACGCTTCTTCATCAGGTGGTTGTGGGGCACAAGGGAACCGTAAAGGCAACATGTCCAGTGAATACTGATCAATCGATATCGTGAGTTTGATGAATAAATTAGAGTGCAGTAAAAAACAGTTGAAGCCCTTCACAAGTATAGAGAGTGCAAGGGGACTGTGGAAAATGCAGGGCAAACAATGGCCATGAATTACATTTTACAGATACGATTGCAGAAATGCCACAAGGTATTTTATCAGTATAATTAAAGGAGGAGGATGCCGAGATGAAGAGTGGGGCCTGTTAGAAACAAAAGGGACAATCTGCATGGAGCCGGGGAAGAAGGTGAGATCCTCAATGAATACTTCCTATTTGTATTCACACAGGCGAAAGACATTGTAGTCGGGATTTCAGTCGGGGTGTTGAGGTTCTAGAACATGTTAATATCAATAAGGAGGTGGTATTAAATGTTTTAACAGGCATACAGTTGGAAATATCCCCAGTGCACAATGAAATGTATCCAGAATGCTATGTGACGAAAGGGAGGAATTTTCTGGGGCAAAGGTGGGTATATTTAATACTTTGCTGGCCACAGGTGAAGTGCCAAATTAATTGATGACAGCTAATGTGGTTGTTTTGTTCAAGAAAGGCAGCAGGGATAGGCCAGGTAATTACACAGCCAATAGTCTGACAGCAGTGGGAGGAAAATTAGTATAAACAATTCTGCGGTGCGGGATGAATCAACATTTGGAATGGTAGGGATCGGGTAGAGATAGTCAGCATGAATTTGACAGAGGAAGGTCCTGTCTGATAAATTCAGTTGAGACATCTTTGAAATTACAATTGAAAATATTGACGAGGACAGCGACTCAAGTAAGGCCTTTGACAATGTCCCACTTGGATGGCTGGTCCAAAAGGGAAGAGCCAATGGGATCCAAGTCAAGTTGGTTAATTGGATCCAAAATTGGTGGAGGGATGCTTATGTGTTGAAATTCTTTCACCAATTGCTGTTCATCTGGCATCTATTCAGGAACCATTGCTGTTTATTATATGCATTAATAAATTGGATGCTAACCACAAAATATCATTAGTAGGTTTGCAGATGACATGAAAAGTGAGGGTGTTGTCCACAGTGAGGCGGATGGTGTCAGGATACAGCCTGATTGTTGAGGCTGAGACAGACCTTCAAGGGGATAATTTAAATAGACAAGGCAGGCAAGAACACAGCAGAAAACGAGGAAAACTCATCAATTAAACTGCAATTACTTAGATGTAAAATGCCTGCAATTCAGGCAGATGAAGTCACCACATTGTTGGGAACATGGGACTGGAATATCAAAGGAATTACAGAACTACAGCTGAGGTAGGGACAGCCAAGCAGCTCAATATTCTGGAATAAATCTACTACCTGAAGGAATAGAAGAGAAGATAAGAGAGGTGGTGGAGTGGAGTTTTTGATCAGTGAAAACATCACTGCAGCACTTCGAGGGGATATTCCTGTGGACCATCCAGTGAAGGTATATTAATGAAACGGAGAAATAAGCATGAGTCATTACATTGATATGACTGTACTACAGGCCCGCAACAGTCAGCGGGAAATTGAGCAGCAAATATGTCTTGAGATCTCAGGTATGTGTAAGTATGATAGGATTGTAATGGTCGGGGATTGTAACTTTCCAAACCTCCACTGGCACTGCCAGTTTGTTCAGAGCTTGGATGGGTTGGATTTGTTCAGCGTATTCAAGTAACAAGGTAGGGAAAGGGTCTGAGGTGTTAGTGGGGAAAATAGCTATGGAAAGGGACTGGTGTGCTCCACAAGTGAAAGATCATAATTGGCCTTGCTTCAATCCAGAAGGTATTAGACAAGACATTCAAACATTGATTCATGGATTCGTAAAGGACGTCTGGCAGGTGGGATCCTTTCAACAGAGAGATAAAATGAGAGTTCAGGGCCATCATATTCTGTTAGTGAGAAGGACAATGCTGACACAAGTCCGAAACACTGAATGAATAGTGATGTCGAGGCTCCGGCCAAGAGATAAAGGGGCAAATGTCATATATTGCCAGCTGGGTTAAGTGAATCCCTTGAAGAACTTTACTGGTGTAGTAATACACGGGAATCAGGAGGGCCCAAAGGGGACCTGAGAGAGCTTTGGCAGATAAGCCAAAGCAAAATCCAAAGGGATTCTGCATGAATATGAAGAACAGAAATGAACTTGGCACCGAATGTGACCCCTGAAAGACCAATGAGAACGATTATTAATGGGTAAGATCCTAAAAGAAAATTTCATGTCAGAATTTACTGTGGCGAAAAACTGGTGAATGTGGATAGAAACAGTGATGTATTCAAAGCAGTTTACATTGGAGGAGAGGAGGTACTGGATGTTTTAAAACGCATTCAAAATAGACGAACACCTGGGAACTTATCAAGTGTGTTCAAGGACATTGTGTGAAGCTAGGGAATCACTTACCGCCACAGGTGGTGACCTGGAAGCCTGGAGGGTGACTAATGTGCCAGTATTTAAGAAAGGCTGTGAGGGAAAGCGACGTACAGAAACACCAATTAGCTTGATGTCAGTGGTGTGAATGTTGTTGGAAGCGATTCTGAGGTACAGAAGTTGCATGCATTTGGAAAGGCAACGATTGATCAGGGAGAGTCAGGGTCAGCACAACTTTGTGCGTAAAAATAGTGTCTCTCTGACTTGACTGATTTTGTTGAGGTGATGACCAAAAAGATTGATGAAGACAGAGCAGTAAACGTTGCCTATACTGTTTACAGCAAGCCCTTTAACAGGGTGTTGTTGGGTAGAGTGGTTAGTAGTGTGTACAAAATTGACTTGATAACAGGAGACAGAGGTTGGTGAGAGCAGGTTGTGGAGGCCTTTGTCCAGCGGTGTGCCATAAGGAGCAGTGCTATGTCCACTGTTGTGTATCATTTAAACAAATGATTCATTGTTAATCATATTGTGGATAACAGAATTAGTGTTATAGTGAGCAGTGAATGCAGTTATCGAGAGGGACCAGTGGGATAAGCAATGAATAAAGGAGTTGAATTCAGTTGTTGGATTTTGTTAAGACAAACCAGGGAGGACTAACACAGTTAATGGTTGGGCCCTGGGCAGTGTTGTTGAACAGAGAGAGACCAAGGGGTGCAGTTATATTGTTCCTTTGAAGTGGCATCAGAAGCGGACAGGATGGTGAAAGAAGCATTTGGTACACCTGCCCTCACGGGTCAGACATTTGAGTACATGAGTTGGTAAATCATGCTACGGCTGGACAAGACATTGCTGGATCTCAATTCGGAGTACTGTGTCGACTTCTGATCATCCTGCTTTAGGAAGCTTTTTTTCTGAAACTGTAAATGAAGCAAATATTGACAAAGATGTTATTGATACAGGAGGGTTTGACTAACAAGGAGCGGCTGGAAAAACTAGAAAGCAAAACGGGGGGATGAGACAGCTTTGGCAGATAAGGTTAAGGAAATTCCAAAGAGATTCTACGGCATGCATGTACAAACAAGTATCTAGAGAGACAACAGGCCCCTCGACGATCAATGACGCCATCCATGTGTGCAACGACAGGAGATGGGCGAAAGCCTAAATAAATATTTTATGTCAGAACGTCCTGTGGACCAAGACTTGGAAACAAAGGGAAAGAAACAGCGATGTCTTAAAAAAGGGTCCCCATTACGGAAGAGGTGGTGATGCAGGTTTTACAACACAAAGGTAGAGAAAGCCCAAGGTATTGAACAAGTGTATCAAAGAACATTGTGGCAAAGTCGTGGCGGGGACCAGAGCAGAGATATTTATATTGTTGTCTTTCCTATTTGCTTTGGGCATCGATAGCCGAGGAATGTCCTTATAAAGGTTTATAATACCATGAGGGGAACGCGTAAGGTGAACAACCAAAGTCTTTACCCCAGTTTGAGGAGACCATAGCTGGTGGGTATGAATATGAGGTGAGCGAGGAGATTGGTAAAAGGGATTGGAGGAGAACATTTTCCACACAGAGAATGGTGCACGTACTGAATGAGCTGCCAGGGGAATTGGTAGAGAAAACTACTGTGCCAACAGTAAAAGACATTAGGGCAGACACATGGAAAGGAGAAGGTTTAAGGGATATGGGCCAGATGCAGCCAAATGCAACTCGTTCAGTTGAGGAACAGTGGTTGGCACGGAGAAGTTGGATGCGTTGTTTCTGTGCTGTATGACTGTCGTTACTCATTGTAGGAGTGTAGACAGTGAAGCAAGTTACAGCAATAGAGATGGTAATCTGGTTTGCGGTACGTTTCGTGGGGGCGGCACGGTGGCCTAACAGTGATAGGGACCCGGGTTTGATACCAGCCTCGGGTGACTGCCTCTGTAGAGTTTGCACTTTCTCCCTGGGTCTGTGTGGCATTGCTCCGGTTTCCTCCCACAGCCCAAAGATGTTCAGGTTCGATGAATATGTTGCCCAAGATATGTAAGTGATGTGCATTAGTCAGGGGTTCGGCGGAATGTGTCTTGGTGGGTTAGTCTTCCGAGTGTCATGTGGAATAGTTGGGTTGAAGGGCCGGTTTTCACACTGTAAAGATTTTGTTTAAAAAGATGTGGAGGCCCTACGGGAATAAAGGAGGTTACAGGGACAGGAACTGTTAGAGGAAATTAAAAGAAAATGAAGACACTGGTCTGCAAGACATGCCATAGACACAGTGTTGAAGGGGGAATACGGAACAGAAAGAGCCCAGGCAGCATTCCAACCCTTTCGTGGGATGCATGCTTTCCCCTCTGTTCACGAAGACAGAATAGACTTGGATTGATAAGTGTGGCACTCCCTATGGTGTCCCAGTGCCACAATAACTTACAGTAGTGGTGGTGATTTAGCCTCGGGTGGGTTTGTACTGTGCTTCCCCTCCAGCACTGTATCTAAGTCATATCTTGTTAGCTGATGTTTGGAACCCTTTCATTGCTCTCTCCTCTGTTCAACGTGAGCGATCTTAATTCGCTCCAGGATTTATTAAAGGCTCCAGAAAACCCTGCCCTTTGTCTCCCTGGCTGACCAAACATCTTCAATGTGGCGATGGACAAGACACCCAGCAGTTTGGAAGTTTATTCAGTCACGCACTTCCTGAGTACCTGTGGGAGACAGAGAAATAGACAGAATGCCAAATTAGACTGATGTCGTGAGAGTTGCACATGAATAATGGTACTGTGTCCGACAGAGTTCTGGAAAATCCCAGTCCCCATCCCTATCCTGTGCTGCCTTTTCTCTCTGGAGTGGAGAATCCTGCTGGCTCAGGATCTGGAGTAGCTGCAAGAGCGAGAGGCGCTGACAGAGGTGGCAATTAGACCCTCACAGTGAGGGATACCACATGGAGAGATACTGAGTTACAGTACCAGATTTCAGCATGATTTCACAATCAAGCAATTGGGTATGAAGAACGGGTTTTGCTTTTTGGTGCACTGGTATCAGCGCTTGGGAATGAGCAAACAGTGTGCAGGCGAAGTGATGATCTAGTGGTGTGATCGCCAGAGCATGTTTCCAAAACCTCAGCTCATGTAGCATTTTGAATCCATTTCACTAGCGTCTCCTGAATGCCATATCTTGTTATGTTGATCAGAACTCATTATCCAGTTTACCATTCGGAATGTAGAACACAGAACAGTACAGCACAAGACCCTTCAGCCCCTCACATCATGCAAACCTTTTATCCGACTGTATGATCAAACTAATCGATATTTCCTTCATTTTACAATCATCCATGTGCCTATCCAAGAGTGCATTAAATGTCCCACATGTATTTGAATCTCCTACCACCACTGACAGTGCATTGCACGCACCTGGCACGCTCTGCGTAAAGAACCTACCACTAAAAGCTCCCCTAAACCATCGTCCAATCACCTTAACATTGTGCCCCCTCATAATAGCCATTTACGCCATGGGAAAAAAAAATGTCTCTCACTATTCACTCTATCTATGCTTCACATCATCTCCGAATCATCACATCGTCTTGTTCACCTCAACCAAGTCGCCCCTCACCCTTCTTCTCTCCAATCAGAAAAGCCTAGCCTCCTCAACTTTTCTTCACAGCAGCTCTCTAACTCTCCTCTGTACCCCCTCTAAAGCTTCCACATCCGTCCTGTAATGAGAGGACCAGAAATGAACACAGTATCTAAGTGTGGTATAACCAGAACTCGATTGAGTTGCAGCATGACCTCACGGCTTTAAAACTCAATTTCCAAGCTAATGAAAGCCAGCACAACATAGGCTTTCTCAACAACCATGTCAGCTTGCGTGGCAAATTTGAGATATCTATGGATATGGACCCCAAGGTCCCTCTGTTAAGCTACACTACACTGTACTCTGAATTCAAGTTCAACATTCCAAAATGAATCGTTTCACACTTTTCCAATTTGAACTCCATCTGCCAATTCTCAGCCCAGTTCCGCACTCTGTCAATATCCCGTTGCAAACTGGCCACCACTCCACCAACCTTCGTTTCATTTGCAAACTTACTAACCCACTCTTCCACACCCATATCCAAGTCATTTCTAAAAATCGCAAAAAGCAGAGGTCCTGGAACCAGTCTCACTGGGTTGTAATTTCCTGGCTTTTCCCTGCAGCCCTTAAGTGATGGAATATCATTAGCCGCCCTCCAGTCCTCCGGCACCTCACTGTGTCTGTTGATAGCATAAATATTTCTGTTAGGGACACTGCAATCTCTTCCCTAGCTTCCCACAATATTCTAGGATAGACCTAATGAGCTATGGTGGATTGATCTGCCTTTATTTGTTTTAAGATTCCAGCGCTTTCTCTTTTCTGTGGAGAATTCTTCCCAAGACATCATTATCTATTTCCCCAAGTTCCCGAGCTTCCATGTCTTTGTCCACAGTAAATTCTGACGATAACCTTTCTTGTTTTATATGGCACCCACTTCATCTGCTTCCATGCATAGAGGAAATTACTGATAATGAAGGAGTCCTATTCTCGACCAATCTACTCTTTATGCATTATTGAAACATGAATAAAGGCTTCTGAAAATCCAAATAAAACATATGCAGCATACCACCACACCCCTCTTCAGCCTTATCTACTCTGCCATTTATATTCACACCAACAAACAATATCCTACAGGCTCAATAACAAATTCTCGTTTATAAAAAGAAAGTCTTCCTAAGTTTCTAGTTATTGTTTATTGACATATCCTTTGTAACACATTTCAGCTCCCGACTTACTGTCCGGCTAACACTATTTGATTTCAGACTTGCAGAAGAAAGGATTGTGGGAGTTCTTGTTTATCAATCTGATAAAGGTAGCTTTCAGAGTCAGCAGGTAATTACAAAGGGAATGGAGTTCAAGCAGAATGAGGTCTTGCCACAACTATACAAGGTACGAGTCAGACCACACCCAGAATGTTATAAACTCTATGAGTACCATAAGGAAAGATATTGTCGCATTGGAAATAGACCAGAGAAGTTTCATTCGGCTGATCCTGGGAATGGGGGGATTCTTTAAATGAGAAGAGATGGTGTAGATTGAGGTTGAACGCATTGAATTTTAGATAAAATGAGAGAGAAATTGAATGAAGCATCCACGATTCAGGGTAAATGCTGGGAAGTTAGAAAACCGAACTCTACAGCACAGCAATCGGCCCTTTGTCTCACTATGGCTGTACCGACCATGACCATGATTCAACTGATACCATCTGCCTGTACATGATCCATATCCCTCTATTCTCTGCCTGCTCATGTTTCTGTCTAAATGTCACTTCAAAACGTTACTCACATTTCTGCTTCTCTGACCTCTCTCAGAAAATTTCACTGCCTCTGTTAAAAAAAACTTGCCTCACATATCTCGTTTAAAATTTCTCTTTCTCACCTTAAAACGGTACGCTCTAGTATTTGAAGCATACACATTGGAAAACAGATCCTGACTATCCACGATATCTGTGTCCTAATGTTGTATCCCTGTACCTGGTCGCCTCTAACCCTCTGATACTCTCGCAAAGCAATCCAACGTTGTTGAATTTCCTCTTACAACTAACATACACTTAAAAACACCGAACATACGTACAATGCTGATCAGACCCTTTTTTCATCTTCTCCAACACTCCACATCCTTCCTGTTCTGTGGAGATGAGAACTTCACACAGTACCCCAAATGTGCCCAAACAAACATTTTATACAATTATAACATAAAGTGCAAACCACTATACCCATAGTTGTGCCCAGCGAAGGGAAGTGTTCAATTTGCTTTCTTTCCCATTTGGAACACTTCTGTTGCCATTTTCAAGGAATTACTGACTTGCACCAAGATAATTCTGTACATTAATGTTCCTCAGTATCCTATTTTTTCTTGAATTTGTCATCCTAAACTCCATCATCTGACACATGTCCAGATTAAACTCAATTCGTCATTTCTCTGCACATCTTTCCAACTAATCTGTAACCTCCTGCAACCTTGATATCCTTGCACATTCACCCAAACTCCATCAATTTTCATGTCATCTGCAATAATTATCTTTGTCACTGCTTTTTATTTCACGTTTGGGAGAATCTGTAACCAGAGGACATGAAATCCCAGCAAGTGCTCACCCATTTAAGATGGAGACACCCATTTAAGATGGAGAAGAGGAGGATTGTCTTCACTCAGAGGGTAATGACCATGTAGGAATTCCTTATGACAGACGGCTGTCAAGGCAGGGTCATTGAAAATATTTACAGCAGAGATGGTCAGGTTTTAATAAATCAGCAGAACAATAGTTTTGTGGAAAAGGCAGGAATGTAGAGTTGAGGATCATCAGATCAGCCAGGATCGCATTGAAAGGCAGAGCATACACAATGGGCCAAATGCCGTAATTCTACTCCTATGTGTCATGGCCTGAACTCTCGTGGCTTCTTGATATGAATGAGAAAACCATCTCGTATACAATCCAGGATTCTATCCATTACAGCAGTCACACTCAATAGTTATCCAGTCGGCATGGAGACCACTGTCATGCATCGTTACAGTACTGCCCTTGCTGCAAGTACATTCAGTGTCCTGACTGTAACCATATTTAGATTACATTCACTGTCTGGTGCCTATAAAAGAATCTGCCTTTTGGCAAATGTCGGGAGTCATTCCTTAGTTGGGGGAGTGGAAATGAACGGTGGGTAAAGGTTACAGGGATAGGGAGGCTTACAGGGGCTCGAGGACGCTATCATTTAGCAGAGTTACATCTAGTCAAGAATGTCAGTGGACAAAGGAGTTTGGGGACTAGAGGAATTTACAGAAGTAGAGGGAGCTGGATTAAATTCTAAACATAGGGATAGGGATGGATATAGAGAGAGGCAGGCAAACTGAGTGGCACATACAGGGGTGCTTCAGGGAGAAGAGTATTGTACATACTATTGAGATATGGAAGATTGTAGTGACTGAAGATGTTCGCTGATATAAGAAGGCTTCTCGGTTCTGGAGGCTGTTTGGATAGAAAGGCAATGGAGGATGCCACGTTGCTGGTTTGGAGACAGTTCGAATAATGGGAGCGTTGGACAAATTGAGAGAGCTTCCTGTTGTGAGGAGGTTAGGGGGGTGAATTTGAAATAGGTTAGTTTCTAAGAATTAGAGAAGAATAAGATGATTACAGGTGGATTTAGAGACTACATGAGCTAGCATTGAATGTGAACCTTATAGGAACTGGAGAGTCACAAAGATTGGGGTTGCTGCTAAGATCGGGAAATCAGTAGGTATTTCAAGGGATTACCCAACAAAGGAGATTAAAGTGGCTCCATAGAAGCTTAATGGGACTGGATGAACGAAAGAAGGCAGGGACAGTTGTGGTGGCTGCAGATGTTCACGGATTATAGAGAGAGCTGCAGATTAGACAGAGTATGAGCTTCAGATTCTGACCAACATTGTGGGAGCTGGAGTAGCTTGGATCATGCGAAGTTTGCAGATATAGAATGTGCTGAAGGGACTGGAAGAGGTGAATGATGTCGGGAGGGTTGTGAGGCAGTTGGTAGTTCGAGATAGGGAGGGCTGCAGACACTGCAGGGGATCATAGGGATAGGGAGATTTAAGAGCAGGGGAAAGTAACAGAAACATAGAAAGTGCAGTGCCTGAAGAGGGTTAACAAACAGGTTTCAAGACTCAGGACAATGTTGCAAAAATAAGGACAGTTGTAGGGATTGGATGAGCATACAAGATAGGTAGGGCTTTCGACCCTGCAGGATATTACGTTACAGAGATGGGGAGAGTTTCACAACGGAAGGGAGTTAGAAAGATCAGGAAGATTTGAAGTTATTGGAGTCACTTTGACTGTCTAGTTCCTACAGAGATAGGGAGAGTTCTGGAGTCTGGATCAGGTAACATACGTAGGGAGAGTTTTAAGAATAGGAAGGGCTTTTCAAAGAGACTGAGGTATGTCGGGATGGAACGTACAGCAGAGGTGAGCGCAGGCCCCTGACAAGATAGTGGGAATGAAGCCTAGAATGTAGCTGTTCCTTGCCCAGCAGTGTGTCAACATCTTATCTTCCTGATACGAATATTGAAGTCAACTAAATCCTCCCTATGCTGTTTACTGTGATGTTTCTTTCGTGGGTTGCAGGATTTACTGAAGGTTCCAGATTTCCATCTCCATCACTCTCTGGGTGACCAACTGTCTCTGATGTGGTTATGGACGACATAGGAGTTAAGAATTCAGCTGAGTCAGGAACATCCTGATTACCTGCAGGAGACGGAGAAATAGTCAGAATGGGAAAATGGACTGATGCAGTGAGGATGACTCAAGTACAGTAGCACTGAGTCCAACAGAGATCTGGAAAAGCCCAGTCTCCATCCCTGGCGTGTACTGCCTCGTCTCTCTGGAGTAGAGATTTCTGTTGGGTCAGGATGTGGAGTAGCCACAAGTGCGAGAGGCGCAGACAGAGGCAACAAATAGACCCAAGCAATGATGGATACCTCATGGAGAGATATTGAGTGATATCGCCATATTTCACGAAGTTAACAGGTTAATTAATTGAGACAAATAAGATGTTCAAAGGGTTAGATCATTTCTACAGTGAGACCTTATTCCCTCGGATAACGATGCCGAGCTGGAGGGGTAATAGATATAGAACAGATGGCAGAGGTAGTTTCTTTACTCATGGTTGTAGGGGCGTAGAATCGATTGCCTGCAACAGTAGTGGACTCACCAAATTTATGGGCATTTAAGTGGTCATTGGATAAGCATATGGACGAGAATTGAATAGTGTTGATTAGATGGGCTTCAGATTGTTTCAGGTTGGCGCAACATTGATGGCAGAAGGGCCTGAACTGTGCTGTCATATTCTATGTTCTAGACGGCATGAATATGACATGGGAGAGGAAAGACTTAAAAGGGATTGTAGGAGAACATTTTTCACATACTGTATAGTGCATGTATGGAATGAACATCTAGGGGAAGTGGTAGAGAAAAGCACAATAACAACATGTAAAATACATTTGTGCAGGTACATGGAGTGGAGAAAGTTTGAAGGGATATGGGATCAAATTCAGGTGAATGCGAGTTGTTCAGGGACTCTGATCAGCATGGTCTAGTTGGATCGAAGGAACCGTTTATGTGCTTCAGCGAGAGAGAGGGAGAGAGATTTGCTTCGTGCTACATTGGTATAACTGGTCAGGAATGAACAACCTGTGAGCATGCGAGATGATGGCCTCATGGTATCATTGCGTGACCATATATCCAAAACCTCAGCTAATGTTCAGGGGAGACAGGTTTGAAATGGTGGAATTTGAAATCGATTATTTTTAAAAATGCCATCAACAATCCATAAATAAGTACGAAACCATTGCAGATGTACAAAAAAGCCATTTGTACATCAACACACTTGTCCTTCAGAAAAAGACATCTGCCATTCTCTTGTGGTCTGCATGACATGTCAACAGCAAAGTGTTTGCCTTTTAATTGCCCTCTGAGATGGCAGAGCAAGCCATTCATTCAAGTGCAGCTAGGACTGGGCAAGACATCTGGCTAGCCAGAGACACACACAACCCACGAGTAAATAATAATAATACCATTGGACTAGCACTAATGGAACTGTGTTAGTTACGGTGCCTTGGCCAATCATGTCAGTTGGTTTCCGGACAGGGTTTAGGCTGACATGGAGGATGTACGGACAGGGTTAAGGTGAAAGGTGCTTTCCAAATCCAAACAGAAAAGGTGAAGCATTGGAACAGCACAGGGATGGGACTGAAGACAATCAGAAAGAAACAGGAATGGATAGAGTTTAACTAAAACTGTACATCAGGGAATCGGTTTGTGACAGGAAATTGTGGGAAAGGTGAAATTATGTATTTTTTTGGAATGGACAAAGTATCTCAGTAAGGTAACTGGATTTGTGACACAGACGTATATGGAGTTTAGACACCAGAGAGAAATTGTTACAGGACGAAAAAGAGGTGGGACATTAATATGCAACGGGACACAATCCTGCGGCATCTAAGGCAGAATAGGAAAACAGCGTTGGGGTAACGCTGACAGTAATGTGTAACAAAGGCATTACCGAGAAAGCCTTTGACCTCACATCATGAAATAGAGTCAGCCTGAATGTAACTTCTGCTTACGACTTGCCAAGAACACAAGCAGCAGAACAGTTTTCGCCACCTAACAGCATTTCATTGCTCATCACTGCATTAAACAGGCTAAACCGTTTGGTTTCTGACTGACTGTGCAAAGAGTAATGGGAATCCTTGTGGATCAACCTGAAAAAGGTAGCTTATAGGGTCAGCAGGCAATAAAGAATGCAAATCAAATGCCGACATTTATTACAAAGGGAATGGAGTCTAGAAATAGGGAGGTCTTGCTAAAACTATATAAGGTACAAATCAGACCACACGAAGAATATTATGAACAGCATGAGTGCCATAAGGAAAGATATTCCTGCATTGGACGGGAGGCCAGAAAAGTTTGATTCAGCTGATGTTAGTACAGGCGGATTTTAAAAAGAGAAGAGATGGATTGATTGAGCTTGACTTCATTGGTATTTCGAAGAATGAGGAAGACATTGAATGAAACATCCAACATTCTGAGCAGCTTTGCCAGGGTGGATACTGGGAAGTTAGAAAACAGAACGGTACAGCATAGCAACAGACCCTTCAGCCAACCATGGTTGTGCTGTCCATGATGCTATTCTAAAGTAATCTCATTTTCCTGCACACGGTCCATATCCCTCTATTCCTACTTTTCACATCTCTGACTAAATGCCACGTCAAAACCTTGCTCACATTTCCGCTTCTACTAACTCCCTTCATATCTTTCACTCTCTCTGTACGACAACACTTGCTTCGAACATTTCTTTTAAACTTTCCCCAGCTCCGCTTAATCCTATGCACATTTGAATTTGATTTTCCTACATTGGAATATATATTCTGACATCCACATTATTCTTGCCTCTCCTAATTTTATATTTCTGTACCATTTCACGCCTCAGCCTATGATACTCGCAAAACAATCCAAGTTTGCTCAATCTCACCTTATAGCTAACAGACTCTTAAAAGATATAACAAGGGCAGAATGTTTGTAACGTGGTTTTATACCCTTCACAAATACTCCCGATTCTTGCTATCGTGTGGCGATGAGAGTTGCACACAGTATTCCAATGTGGCCAAAGCAAAGTTACACACAGTTACAACATGACATGCAAACGGCCATACTCAAAGTGGTGAGTGATGGAGGCAAGCATACTGTGTACTTTCTTTTCCATCTCAACCACTTGCATTGCCACTTACATGGAGAATTGGACATGCACCAAGATCCCACTGTAAATCCATATCCCTCAGCATCCTGACTTTATTGCAGTTGACCACACAAATGTTTCATCTCACACTGGTCAAATTAAACTCCTTTTGTCATTTCTCCAACAATCTTTCCAGCTGATATATATCCTGCTGCAACCTTTATTTTCTTCCCGCATTGTCCACAACTCCACTAATTTTCTTGTTGTCTGCCGTAATTACCTTTGCCAATTCTTTTGGTTTCCCTTGTGTGGGAATCGTTAACTAGGGGGCATCAAATCCCAGGAATGCCTCACTCATTCAAGATGTAGATGAGATGGAACATATTCACTTGGAGTGGAGCGACTCTGTGAGGTTCCTGACTACAGAGGGCTGTCTGGGCTGGATTATGAAGAATATTGACAGCAGAGATGGTCAGATTTTGATTAATCAGGGAAACAAGTGTGTTGTGGGAAAGACAGTGAAGCAGAATTAGGGGGTCATTGGATCAGCCATGATCTCACTGAATGCCGGAAACTCTCCATGGGTCAAATGTCCTAATTGCACCTCTAATTCTCATGGTCTTCACTTAATCAGACTGAAGGTCAAAAAAAATTATATAGTATTATGATTCTCTTGCTCATAAATCTTCTTGAAAATAAGATTATTTGACATTTCTCATTATCTAACATTTGATCTAGAGTAGGGAATTTTCTTTATGGCTCCTCTCATGGTATTACAAAAAACTATTTGTACACAATCCAGGATTATATTCATTACAGTTCTGATACTCATTAGTTATCCAGCCGGGATGGAGACGACTGTCACACGCATTTCCTGTCCTGCCCTTGCTACAAGTACATTCAGTGCCCTCATTGTAACCATATTTACATTACCATCACTGTTCGATGCCTTTAAAGTAATTCCTGCTAAGGGTTGCTGCCCCTTGCTGTTTCTCAGTTCCATCCAAATAGAATCTAAAGTTTGATTTTCAGATCCATATGGCTGTCTTAACAATGCACTTACCATATCCTTTATTTACAACATTAATGAATCTTGTTTGTCGTTTTGCCTAAGCAGCTGAAATCCCGACAACCCTTCGATATTCACTTCAAAGCCACGCAATTCTGTAGCCACATCTCCATAACGACATGTTGAACATATCTATTCACTTCAGTTAATGCCGTCATTCCAATTGCCTGGACACAATCCCAAAGGTAGTTCAGTGATTGTGGATGTTTCTCTGGATGGATAGAGGTCACAGAGTTAGGGAGGCATTCAGGGGATCGATGAAGTTATAAAGAAACGCATAGTTACAAGCAGTCGACAATGTTGGTGAGAGAAATGGCTTTAGGAAAGACACAGGGAGATCTGAAGGGACTGCAGATGATAAAAAAGGACAGTGAGGCTTCTCAGTGTAGAATGGCGTTAATTTACACAGCTGAGGAGTATTTTATGGAATAGTGCTATTTACAGAATAGAATTGAGGAACTAATAGACATACGGAAGGCCACAGTGAATGAAGACATTTGCTGATATCAGATGAGGAGGTCTGGAGGTTATATCGATGGGGAGGCTGGAGAGTCTGGCTGAGCTTACAGACACACGAACAGCAATAAGGCCTGGAGACAAACAGATAGGGAGCATTGCACAAACTGGAGGAGATACGTGCGGTAGGGAGGGTTGTAGGCCAGGGTGACGTTTACACAGATAGGAGTGTAACAGCAGGAGGAGAATATGGAGATGAGTAGCTGAATGAAGATACTGGACGAGCTTAAATAGACAGTGAGTCTTATAGGAACTGGATCAGGGCAGTAAAAAGGAATTGGACTGGATTCTACAGATTGGGGTGTTGCAGAGACATCATAGGAAAACACACTTAGGGAGGATTACAGGGACTCCATATTTTGAGAGAGTTTAATGACTGGAGTTAGTTGCACAGATAAAAAGTGATGTTGGAGCTGTAGGAGCGTACAGAGATGGGGAAGGTTGGAGGATTTGTTTATGCACAGAGGGATATTTTAGAGACAGTAATATGGAACACAGATGGAGAGTTGTAGAACGAAGAACATTACCACATAGGAAGAGGCCCTTCACTCCTCAAGCCAGTGCTGATCGAGATTCTGTATCTAAACTGGTCGCCTATTTTCTAAGAATGGAGATCCCTTTGCTTTCTGCCCATACATGTATCAGTCTAGATACATCCTTAATGATGCTATTGTTCCCGCCACTACCACCTCCGATGGCAAACTGTTCTAGGCAATCATTACCTTCTGCGTAAAGAACTTCCCACGTATATCTGCTGTAAACGTTTCCCATCTCACTTTGAACTCGTGACCCTAGAAATTGTGTCCCCCACTCTGGGAAAACAAATCTTGTTCTCCACCCGATCTACACCTTTCATGATTTTGTCAGCATCAGTCAGGTCCCCGCCAACCTCTTTCTTTCTAATGAAAATAATCCTAATCAACTTAATCTCAGCTCATAGCTAGCACCCGCCTTTCCAGGCAACGTCCTGGTGAACCTCCTCTGCAACCTCACCAAACATCCACATCTTTTTGGTAATGTGGCCACCAGAACTGTATGCAGTATTCCAAATGTGGCCGAATGGAAGGCATACACCACTGTAACATGACATGACAACTCTTGTACTAATTACCCGGTCCAATTAAGGAAAGCATGCCATATGACTTCTTGACCATTCTATCGACCTGCATTGACACATTCAGGGAACAATGGATCCGAACACCCAGATCTCTCTGCACATCATTTTTCCCAGGACTTTTCCATTTACTGCATAGTTCATTTTCCGATTGCATCTTCCAGAATGCAGCAACTTGCATGTGTCCGGATTGAACTCCATCTGCAACTTCTCTGTCCAAATCGCCAATTTATCTTTATTTGGCTGAATTCTCGGACAGTCCTCTTCACAATCTGCTAATCCTCCAATCTTAGTGTCAACTTAAAACATGTTAATGAGGCAAAGTACACCTCGGGAAAATTCCTTTATGTATTTCACAACGAGTTACACAAAGATTGAGCCTCTGAGATGCGGAGTGTATTGTAGGGAGTGAAGGAACAAACAGAGTTGAGCAGTGTGGTTGTGCCTGACAGGTGGGGAGTGATGTAGCTACCGGATCAGGTATAGACTAGGCCTGACAGTGGTAGAGTGATATCGCTACTGGAGAAGTTACAAATGGGGAGAGATATGGCTGCTGGGAAATTACAGAGTAGGCCCGACAGATGGTGAGTGGCAGAGTTGCTGCAGCACTTACAGAGCAGGACTGATAGATGGGAAGTAACATAGCTGCTGGAGCAGTTAAAGAGTTGGCCTTACAGATCGGGAGTGATATAGTTGCTGGAGCAGGTACACATTCGGCGTGACCAATTGAAAATGATATAGCCGCTGGAGCCTTTACAAAGTAGGAATGACAAATGAGGAGTGATATAGCTGCTGGAGTCGTTACTGAGTTGGCCTGGCAGAGATATAGCTGTTGGAACAGTTACACAGGCGGACTGACAGATGGGGAGTGATATCGGTGCTGCAGCAGTTAAGGAGAAGGCCTGACAGATGGGGAGTGCTCTGCATGAGCAGATACATATAAGTGATGACAGATGGTGAGCTGCATAGATCCTGAAGTAGTTACATAGTCGGCCTGACAGATGGGAAGTGATATCATTGCTGGAGCAGTCACAGAGTAGGCCTCTCTGATGGAGAGTGATGTCACTGCAGGGGCATTTATATACTTTGCCGGAGAGGTGGGGATTGATATTGCTGCTGGAGCATTTACAGAGGGAGCATGACAGATGGAGCAGAGAGTTGGCGAGATAAAGGAGGAGTGATATAGCTGGTGGAGCAGTTACCGAGCAAGGCTCACAGATGATGAGTGATAGAGCTGCCGGACCAGGTAGAGAGTAGTCCTGATAGACGGGGAGTGATATCTCTGCTGGAGCAGTAACAGAGTGGGCCTGACAGAGGGGAGTGATGTGGCTGCTGGAAAAGTTGCAGAGTAGGCCTGACAGATGGGGAGTTATACCGCACCCTACAGAGTAACATGACAAATGGAGACCGATATCGCTGCTGGTGCAGTTAGAGTAGGACTGACAGATAAGAAGTAATACAGGTGCAGGGGCAGTTACAAAGAAGGTCTGACAGATGGGGAGTGATATAGCTGCTGGGGCAGTTACATAGTAGGCCATACTGATGGAGAGTGATATCGCTGCTCGAACAGTTAGCGTAGGAATGACAGATGAGAAGTGATATATCTCCCAGAGCAGTAACAGAGCAGGATCGACATTTGGGGAGTGATATAGCTGCTGCAACAGTTACTGAGTCGACTTTTCAGATTGGAGTGATATTACTGCTGAAGCAATTGAAGAGTAGGCCTTACAGATGGGGAATAATATTGCTGCTGGAGCCGTTACCGGGTAGGCCGGACAGATGGGGCGTGATATAGATGCAGGGGCAGTTACACATTATGCCTGACAGATGGGGAGTGATATAGATGCAGGGGCAGTTACACAGTAGGCCTGACTGATGGGGAGTGATATAGATGCAGGGGCAGTTACACAGTAGGCCTGACTGATGGGGAGTGATATAGATGCAGGGGCAGTTACACAGTAGGCCTGACAGATGGGGAGTGATATAGATGCAGGGGCAGTTACACAGTAGGCCGGACAGATGGGGAGTGATATAGATGCAGGGGCAGTTACACAGTAGGCCGGACAGATGGGGAGTGATATAGATGCAGGGGCAGTTACACAGTCGGCCTGACAGATGGGGAGTGATATAGATGCAGGGGCAGTTACACAGTAGGCCTGACAGATGGGGAGTGATATAGATGCAGGGGCAGTTACACAGTAGGCCTGACAGATGGGGAGTGATATAGATGCAGGGGCAGTTACATAGTAGGCCTGACAGATGGGGAGTGATATCACTGCAGGGCCATTTATATTATTATGCCAGACAGAAGGGGAGTGATATCGCCGGAGGACCAGGTAAAGAAGGTGCCTTCCAGATGCGGCATGATGACGCTGCTGAGAAGTTAAAGAATAGGCCTTACTGATGGGGAGTGATATAGCTGCAGGGGCAGTTCCACAGTACAAATGACAGATAGGGAGTGATATCGTTGCTGGATCAGTTACATACTAGGCCTGACAGATGGGGATTGAGATAGCTGTGGGAGCAGTTACACAAAAGGTCTGACAGATGGGGAGTGACATAGCTGATGGAACAGTTCCAGAGTATGCCAGACAAATGGGGAGTGATATCGGTGCTGGAGCAGTTACAGGGTAGGCCTGACAGATGGCGAGTGATATATTCACTGGAGCAGTTAGAGAGTAGGCCTGACAGATATTTGGAGAGTGATATAGCTGTTGGTCAGTTACAGAGTATATCTTACAGATGAGGAGTGGTAAAGCTATTGAATCAGTTTCAGAGTAGGCCTGACAGATGGGGAGTAATATAACTGAAGGGACCTTTATAAACTAAGCCGGAGAGATGGGGAGTGGTATTGATGCTCGAGCATTTAGAGAGAAGGCCTCACAAATGTGAAGTGATATAGCTGCTGGAGTAGTTATAGAGTAGGCGTGGCAGACGTAGAGTGATATCGCTGCTGGAGCAATTGCAGAGTAGGCCTGACAAATGGGGTTCGATACTGCTGCTGGAGCTGTTACAGAGTCACTGTGACGGATGGGGAATGATATCGCTGCTGGAGTGCGACAGGGTTCGCCTGACAGTTGGTGAATGATATCTCTGCTGGAACAGTTAAGGAGTAGGCATTAGAGATGGGAGTGAGATCGCTGCTGGAGCAATTGCAGATTAGGCCGGACAAATGGGGAGTCATATCGCTGCTGGAGCTGTTACAGAGTCAACGTGACAGATGGAGAGTAATATACCTGCTGCAGTAATTACAGAGTCAGCATGACAAATGTGAAATGTTTGTTTTTTTGGAGCGGTTACAGAGTAGGCGTGACAGAGGAGGAGTGATACAGCTACTGGAGCAGTTACAGAGTAGGCCTGACAGATGGGGAGTGAGATAGGTGCAGGAACAGTTACATAGAAAGTCTGACAGATGGGAAGTGACATAGCTGCTGGAGAAGTTACATAGGAGGACTGACAGATAGGGAGTGAGATCGCTGCAGTTGCATTTATACACTATACCAAAGAGTAGGGGAGTAATATTGCTGCTGGGGCAGTTACAGAGGAGGCCTGACAGAAGGGGAGTGATATAGCTGCTGGAGTAGTTACAGTGTAGGACAGATAAAGGGAGAGTGGCATATCTGGTGTAGCAGTTACAGTGTAGACCTCACATATGGGGAGTCATATACCTGCTGGAGCAATTCCAGAGTAGGCCAAACAGACGGGGATTGATGTAGCTACTGGATCAGTTACAGAGTCGGCCAGACAAATATGGTGTGATGTATGTGCTGGAACAGTTACAGCGTAGGCCTGACTGATGTGTAATGATCTAGCTGGTGGAGCAGGTACGGAGTAGGTATGACAGATGAGGAGTGATGTTGCTGCTGGAGCAGGTGCAGTGCAGTCCTGACAGATGGGGAGTGATGTCGCTGCTGGAGCAGTTCAACAATAGGCCTGACAGATGGGGAGTGATATAGCTGTGGGAGCAGTTATCGAGAAGACGTCAGGTATGTGGTTTGACATAGCTGCTGGAGCAGATTAATAGGCCTGACAAATGGGAAGTGATATAGCTGCTGGAGCATTTCCAGAGTAAGCCTGACAGATTGGGAGTGATGTCGCCACTGGAGCAGTTAGAGAGTAGGCTTGACAGATGTGTACTGATATATTTGCTGGAGCAGTTACAGTGTAGGCCTGACAGATGTGGTTTGATCTCGCCGCTGAGCTGTTGCAGAATAGGTGTGACAGATGTGGCGTGATATATTTGCTAAAGCTGTTACAGAATAGGCCGGACTGATGGGCAGTGATTCAGCTGCGATAGCAGTTACAGAGTTGGAGAAACAAATGGAGAGTAATATAGCTGCTCGAGAAATTACAGAGTAGGCATGACAGAATCAGAGTGATATGGCTGCTGGAGCAAATACAGAGAAGGAGAGACAGATGGGCAGAGCTATTGCTGCGGGCGGAGTTACAGAGTAGGCCTAACAAATGGGGAATCATACACCTGCTGGACCGGTTACACGGTAGGACACACAGATGGTGAATGAAATCGCTGCTGGAGCAGTTAAAAAGTAGGCCTTACAGTTGGGGAATGATATAGCTGCTGAACCAGTTACAGAACAGGCTCCACGGATGGAAGTGATGTCGCTACAGGAGCAATTAAAGGGTGGGCTATACATATGGGGAGCTGCTGGAGCACTTACACAGTAGGTCTGACAGATGGAGAGTGTTATAGCTACTGGAGCAGTTACAGAGTAGACCTGGCCGATGTGGATTGATATAGTTTTTGGAACACTTAGAGTAGGCCTGAGAGATGGGGAGTGATATGGCTTCTTGAGCAGTTGCAGCGTATGCCTGATAGATGGGGAATGATACAGATACTTGAATAGTTACAAAGTAGGCTGGACATTTGGGGAGTGATATAGCTACTGATGCACTTACAGGTAGCAGGTTTTGAGAAGATTTGTAGCTCAGGTTGAGGTTTTTGTTATAGATTTGCTCGCTGAGCTGAAAGGTTAATTTCCGGACGTTTCGTTACCCTACTAGGTAACATCTTCAGTGGACCTCACGCGAAGCAATGCTGAACATTCCTGCTTTTTATTTATATGTTTGTGTTTCTTTATGTTGGTGATGTCATTTCTGGTAGTGATGTTATTTCCTGTGGTGAAGTTACGTCCAGATCCTTTTCTCACGGTCTGGAAGAGGGGGTCTAACTCGATGTGTTTGTTGATAGAGTTCTGGTTGGAATGCATGCTTTTAGGAATTCTCGTGCATGTCTTTATTTGGCTTGTCCTCGGATGGATGTATTGTCCCAGTCGAAGTGGTTTTCTTCTTCATCCGTATGTGAGGATATTAGTGAGAGAGGGTCATGTATTTTTGTGGATAATTGATGTTCATGTATCCTGGTGGCTAGTTTTCTTCCTGTGTGTCCAATGTAGTGTTTGTTACAGTCCTTGCACTGTATTTTTTTCATTTTGCTCATTTTCCGTATAGGGTCTTTCAAGTTCATTAGCTGCTGTTTTTGTGTATTAGTGGGTTTGTGGTCTACCATGATGCCCAGGGGGCTGAGTAGTCTGACAGTATTTTCCGAGATGTCTTTGATGTCGGGGAGAGTGGCTCGGGTTTCTCAATGTGATTTGTCTGCTTGTTTGGGTTTGTTGCTGAGCAATTGGGGAACTTTGTTCATTGGGTGCCCATTCTTTTTGAATCCACGGTATAGGTAATTTTCCACTGCTCTGCGTAGTTCCTGTGCGTTGCAGTGAATGTTGGCTCGTTGAAATAATGTTCTCATGCAGCTTCGTTTGTGGGTGTTAGGATGATAGGCCTGACAGATGGGGAGTGATCTAGTAGCTGGAGTATTTACAGAGTAGGCCTGACAGAGAGGGTGTGATACAGCTGCTGAAGCACTTACAGAGTATGCCTGAGTGATGGGAAGTGAACTAGCTTCTGGAGATGTTACAGAGTAGGCCTGCCAGATAGGGAGCGATATCGCTGCTGGAAAAGTTACACAGTAGGCCTGACTGATGGGGAGTGATATTGCTGCAGTGGCATTTACATACGATGCTGAAGAGAAGCGGAGCGATATTACTGCTGGAGCAGTTGCAATGTAGGACATATAAAGGAGGAGTGAAATATCTGGTAGAGCAGTCAAAGAATAGGCACCACAGATAGCGAGTCATATACCTGTTGGAGCGGGTCCACAGTAGGCCTGACAGATGGGGATTAAAATAGCTGCTGGAGCAGTTACAGTGTAGGCCTGACTGATGTTGAGTGATCTAGCTGCTGGTGCAGGTACAGGGTCGGCCTGACAGATTGGGAGTGATGTCGCTGCCGGAGTAGTTATGGAGTTGACGTCACATATGGGGTGTGACGTAGCTACTTGAACAGTTGTAGAGTAGGCCTGATAGATTGGGAGTGATATCCCTGCTGGAGCAGTTAGAGAGTAGGCTTGACGGATGAGAAGTGATACCGCTGCTGGAGCAGTTACAGAGTAGACCTGATATTTGTGGAGTGATATATTTGCTGGCGCATTTTTAGAGTAGGCCTGCCAGAGAGGGAGTGATATCGCTGCTGGAGCAGTTACAGAGTAGGCCTGACAGATGGGCCGTGAGACAGGTGCGAGAGCAGTTACAAAAAAGATCTGACAGATGGGGAGATACATAGCTGCTGGAGCAATTACATAGTAGGCCTGACAGATGGGGAGTGAGATCGCTACTGGACCGGTTACAGAGTAAGACTGACTGATGGAGAGTGGTATCACTGCAGAGACATTTACATACTATGCCGAAGAGAAGCGGAGTGATATTACTGCTGGAGCAGTTACAATGTAGGACATCTAAAGGAGGAGTGAAATATCTGGTCGAGCAGTCACAGAGTAGGCACCACAGATGGAGAGACATTTACCTGCTAGAGCGGTTCCACAGTAGGCCTGACAGATGGGGATTGATATAGCTGCTAGAGCAGTTCCAGAGGATGCCAGACAAATGGGGAGTGATGCATGTGCTGGAGCAGTTACAGTATAGATGTGACTGATGTAGAGTGATCTAGCTGGTGGAGCAGATACACAGTAGGCCTTACAGATGAGGACTGGTATTGCTGCTGGTGCAGTTGGAGAGTAGGCCTGATAGATGGGGAGTGATATAGCTGTTGGAGCAGGAACAGGGTCGGCCTGACAGGTTGGGAGTGATGTCGCTGCTGGAGTAGTTATGGAGTTGACGTCACATATGGGATGTGACACAGCTGCTTGAACAGTTGAAGAGTAGGCCTGATAGATTGGGAGTGATGTCGCTGCTGGAGCAGATAGAAAGTCGGCCTGACAAATGAGGAATGATACCGTTGCTGGAGCAGTTACAGAGTAGGCCTAACATTTGTGGAGTGATATATTTGCTCGTGCATTTATAGAGTAGGCCTGACAGATAGGGAGTGATTAGCATGCTAAAGCAGTTACAGAGTAGGCCTAACACATGGGGAGCAATTAACATGGTGGAACAGTTACAGAGTAGGCCTGTCAGATGGAGAGTGAGATCGCTGCTGTACAGTTGAATAATAGGCCTGACAGATTGGGAGTGGTCTAGCTGCTGGAGCAGTTAGTGAGAAGGCATGACAAATGGGGAGTTGTAGAGCTGCTGGAGCAGTTACAGAGTAGGCCTGACAGATGTTGAGTGATATCACTGCTTGAGCAATTACAACGTAGGCCTGACAGATGGAAGTGATATAGATGCTGCAGCGATTACAGAGTAGGTCTGACAGATGGGGGCGTGATATAGCTGCTGGAAGAGTTACAGAGTAGGCCTGCTGGATGAGGAGAAATAAAGCTGCTGGACCAGTTGCTGATTCGGCCTGACAGATGGGGAGTGATATAGCTGCTGGAGCAGTTAAAGAATAGGCCTGACAGATGGGCTGAGATGTAGCTGCTGGAGCAGTTACAGTATAGTTGAGGGGTGCGTAGGTTAAGTTACTCTATTTTGCACGAGGATTAAGTCTCGGCACAACATCATGGGCCTAAGGGCCTGTTCTGTGAGGTACATTTCTATGTTCTATGTTCTATGCGGGATTGAGAAATTGGGAATAAAGTATCTTTTGTCGCAGTTAAAGTTGGCCTGACAGATGGGGCATGATGTAGCTGCAGGAGCAGTTACAAAGAAGGTCAAACAGATGGGGAGTGTTATCGCTGCTGGAGCAATTACTGAGTAAGCCTGACAGATGGGGAGTGATACAGCTGCTGAAGCAGTTACGGAGTATGCCTGACTCCGTAACTCCCCATTGTTACTGTCTACTTGTGGAATGTTTCAGAGAACATCTCTGAGAAACCCGCACCAACCAACCAACCCAACCGCCCCGTGGCTGAACACTTTAACTCCCCCTCCCACTCCGACAAGGACATGCAGTTCCTTGAACTCCTCCATCGCCAGACCATGGCAATACGACGTCTGGAGGATGAGCACCTCATCTTCCGCCTAGGAACCCTCCAACCACAAGGGATGAATCAGATTTCTCTAGCTTCCTCATTTCACCTACCCCCACCTTATCTAAGTCCCTACCCTTGGACTCCACACCGCCTTCTTGACCTGTAATCTTCTTCTCGACCTCTCCCCCCCCCCCACCCGGTCTCTGGCCTATCACCCTCACCTTCACCTCCTTCCAACTATCGCTTTCCCCTCCCCCAAGTCGCTCCTCCCTACCTTTTATCGTAGCCTACTTGCCACACCTTCCTCATTCCTGAAGAAGGGTTTATGCCCAAAACGTCGATTCTCCTGCTCCTTGGATGCTGCCTCACCTGCTATTCTTTTCCAGCAACACATTTTTCAGTTGGGAGTGATATAGTGGTTGGACCAGTTACTGATTCGGCCTGACAGATGGAGAGTGTTACACATGCTGGAGCAGTTACAGAATAGGCCTGACAGATGGGGAGTGATGTAGCTCCTTGAACAGTGACAAAGTAAGCCTGACAGATGGAGAGTGGTAGAGATGCTAGAGTAATTACAGAGTAGGCCTGACAATTTGGGAGGAATATAACTGCTGGAGCAATTACAAAGTCAGCCGGAGGATGGGGAGAATAATCGATGTGGGGACAGTTATAGAGTCGGCCTGACAGATGAGGAGTGATATGAAGATGGGGAATGTAAAGAATAGGTCTGACAGATGGCAAGTGACATAGCTGCTGGAGCTATTACAGAGTAGGCTAGACAGATGGGGAGTGATGTATCTGCTGGAGGGAGTTACAGAGTCAGCCTGACAGATGTGTTGTGATATAGCTCCTGGAGCTGTTGGAAGTAGTCCTGGCAGATGGAGAGTTGCATTGCTGCTGGATTAGTTACATAATAAGCCTGACAGATAGGAAGTTATAGAACTGATGGAGCAGTTATAGAGTTGGCCTGACAAGTGGTGAGTGATATTTTTGCTGGAGCAGATACAAAGTCGGCTTGACAGATGGGGAGTGATGTAGCTGCTCGAACAGTTACAGAGGTGGCATGGCAGATGGGAACTGATAAAGCTGCTGGAACAGTTTCAGAGGAGGCCTGACAGACAGGGAATGGCATCGTTAATGGAACAGTTACAGAGTCGGTCTGCTGGATTGGAAGTGATATATTGGCTGGATAGTTACTGATTCGGCCTGATAGATGGGGAGAGTTACTCATGCTGGAGCAGTTACGAGTAGGTCTGGCAGATGGAGAGTGATGTAGCTCCTGGAACAGTTAGAAAAAAGGCCAGATTGATGGGGTGTGAATAGCTATTCCATCAGTTACAGAGTAGGCCTGCTAGAAGGGGAGTGATATAGCTGCCGGAACAGTTACAGATTCGGGCTGACAGATGGGGAGTAAAACAGATGCTGGAGCAGTTAAAGAGTAGACCTGAGAGATGGGGAGTGATAAAGCTGCTGAAACAATAACAGAGTAGGCTTGACAAACGGTGAGCATTGTAGCTGCTGGAGCATGTAAGTAGGGTAGCCGGGACTGATGGAGATACGGAGACAGGGAGTGTTACGCAAATAGGGAAGGTCGGGATTGAAGGCGATACGGAGACATTGAGTGTTACAAAGACAGTGAGAGTAGTATGGATTGAATGAGATACAGAGACCAGGGAGTGTTACCCAGATAATGAGGGCAGTAGGTACTGAAGGAGATACGGAGACAGGGAGTGTTACACAGTTAGGGAAGCGCGAAGAGACTGAAGGAGATACGGACACAGCGAGTGTTACACAGATAGGGAAGGTCGGGACCGAAGGAGATACGGAGACAGGGAGTGTTACACAGATAGGGAGGGTAGCAGGGACTGAAGGAGATACGGAGACAGTGAGTGTACACAGATGGGAGGGTTGTAGGGACTGAAGGAGATACGGAGACAGGGAGTGTTACACAGGTAGGGACGCTAGTAGAGACTGAAGGAGATACGGAGACAGGGAGTGTAACACAGAGAGTGAAGGTCGATACTGAAGTACATACCGAGATAGGGAATGTTACACACATAGGGAGGGTAGCAGGGACTGACAGAGATACAGAGACAGGGAGAGTTACACAGATAGTGAGGGTAGTAGGAACTGAAGGAGATACGGAGACAGGGAGTGTTATACAGATTGGGAAGGTCAAGACTGAAGGAGATTCCGAGACAGGGAGCATGACATAGATAGGGAGGGCAGCAGGGAACGAAGGAGATATAGAGACAGGGAGTGTGACCCAGATCGGAAGGGTAGTAGGGACTGAAGGAGATACGGAGACAGGAAGTGTTACACAGAAAGTGAGGGTAGTAGGAACAGAGTGAGATACGGAGATAGGGAGACAAAAAGGTTTACAAAGATGGGGGTAGCAGGGACTGGAGGAGATCCGGGAACATGAGTTTTACACAGATTGGGAGGCTAGGAGAGACTGATGGAGATTCGGAAACAGGGAATGTTACACAGATAGTGAGTGTATTGGCGACTGGAGGAGATATTCAGACAGAAAGGTTTACACAGATAGGGAGGGTAGTAGGGGACTGAAGGAGATACGGAGACAGGGAGTGTTACCCAGATAGGGAGGCTGTTAGGGACTGAAAGAGATACAGAGACAGGCAGGGTAACAAGATTGGGAAAGTCGGGACTGAAGGACATACGGATTCAGGGGGTTTTACACAGATAGGGAGGTTATTAGGGATTAAAGGAGATACGGAGACAGGGAGTGTTGCACAGATAAGGAGGTTGTGCGGCCTGAAGGAGGTAGAGAGACAGGGAGGGTTACACAGGTAGTGAGGGTAGTAGAGAATGGAGGAAATACGGAGATAGGGAGTCCTACACAGATAGGCAGGCTAGTAGGGCCTGAAGAAGGTACTGAGACAGGGATTGTTACATAATAACATAGAAACAAGGGCAGGTGTAAGCCATTCATCCCTAACATCTTGCCCCACGATTCAATATGATCATGGTTGACCATCTAACTCGGTGCCCTGTTCCTGTTTTCACCCCCATACAAAGATTGTCAGAACTGGGGCAGATAACCTAGTTAGGGAGGGTTGGATTTAGTGGAGGTGATTACATTTTTAGGGAGGATGGTATTGATTGGAGGAGGCCCGTGGATTCTGATCGAGATTAATGACCTGGGGAGGATCATTCAGTCTTGAGAAGATGATGGAAATAGTCCGGGATTTGGACGTTGAAATAAATGACTTAAAAGGGTGGCACAGATATACATGGGTTGGAGAAGGTTACTGTGACAGGGAAAATTATAGGAGGTGCTTTTGGTTATCGAAATAAAATCGTCTTTGTTTCTGGAGGAGGTAATACACAAACGTTTCTAATGACTCTTTAGGTTTGCTTGCACAGGGAGGGGAGTAGAAAGAGGAAGAGTTTACTGAGGGGTGGACTGGGTTGTAGAGATAGAAAAAATGCTCATTGTAATCGTGAGGGTTGTCGAGAGAAAATGATGCAATGCGAGTGTAGTAGGGACAGGATGGTATACAGGGATAGGAAGGAGGTGGAAGAGGTTACTGCGATAGTGAGATTTGTGGTGATGATTGTCGTGATTAGATAAAGGTTGTAATACAGAGGGATGTTGTCTCTGGATGGTTCTT
Source organism: Chiloscyllium punctatum (assembly GCF_047496795.1). Taxonomy (NCBI): domain Eukaryota; kingdom Metazoa; phylum Chordata; class Chondrichthyes; order Orectolobiformes; family Hemiscylliidae; genus Chiloscyllium; species Chiloscyllium punctatum. The sequence goes on from NC_092755.1 coordinate 8,503,116, forward strand.
CAGACTGAAGGATATTTCAGAAAGTGACAGATTGGGTTGGATACAGCAATAAAGAGGACGTTTTAGATACTTGGATGGTTTTAGTGGCTTCAGGTGGTAAAAAACATAGTAAGGCTAGTAGTGATGTGAGTAGGTAGAGTTAAGGATCATTGTGGTGATTGGAGAAGGTCACAGCGATAGACGAGATTGCAGAGACTGGAAGCGGTTGAAGGCATGGGGAGGGTTAAAGTGGCTTCTGACGGCTTTACACAGAGCAGATTACAAAGCCAGGAATGGCTATAGTGACTGCAGGAGTTCATCCAGATAGGGACATCTATAGGGATATTAGATGGTTACAAAGGTGGTCTGGCGCTATAGGACTTATGCAGGAGTGTTTTGGGTCAGGAGAAGTTTACAGTGATATCATGTGCCATAGGGGTGGAAGAAGGTACGCAGATAGGGAGTTTGGTAAGGGCTGGAAGATGTTACAGAAACAAGGTGGACTCTCAGTACTGTGCAAGATGGCAGAAATGAGCATCATGACATTGACAGAAGGTGGAGATGGCTGAGATTGGCCACGTCATCCACATTGGAGCTATATACAGAGGTTGGGATTGTCGTCAGAATTGGACTAGGTTTCAAATATATAGGGGGATTGTAGGCATTGGAGGAGTTTACAGATATAGCAACTGTTTTCAGAGTTAGAAGAATTCAAGGCACTGGCGCAGATGACCACAGGGCTGGACTGATAACTGTAACACTCCCTTTGATGTTTCATGCTGGCTCAGCACAGCAGAGTTGAAAATAATCCTCCCACAAGAGGGTGGGGAATGAGCCCGTGAACTTCATGCTCTATGTTTCCCCTTCAGCACTGTTTCTGTGTCATGTCTTGTGGGCCGATATTTCAAGCCCTTAAAATGCGCTCTATTCTGTTTGCTCTGTTCCGCTGGAGAGCTGGCCACATCACCTTGACTTATACAGGTAACTTCGAAAAACATAAATGCTTTGGCCTAAAGTCTCATCGGTTCATGTACAAACAAAAAGGCCTTTCATCTCTGTCCCATACTCAGCCGTCTTGGAGCCCGGTCTGTTCATGACCCCTCTGGAAAAGAAAACAAGGACACGGTTTCCTTGAGAAAAGGAACAGCTTTTAGGTAAAAAGGACGATCTTTGTGACAATATGGATGCTTTGGAGAGCGTGCACTAAAGGTTCACTAGGATATTGTCTGGTATGGACGGGGTGCAAAGTTCGGTAAATTTGGATTATTTTCATTGGAAATAAGGCAATTGAGGGGGACTTGATTGAGGCCCACAAGATCATGAAAGCCGGAGACAGGGTGGAAGACTCAATTACTCGTGGTTATGACTTCAAAGTGAGAGAAGAAATGTTTCGTGGAGTTATACTTGGGAAGTTCATCACACAGAGGGTGGTGCGTGCCTGTCCCGCATTGCCAGCGGAGGAGGGGGGTGGAATGGGAACGATAGCGTTGTTTAAGATGTATGCAGACAGATACGTGAATGGACAGGGAGCAGATCCTTAGAAAATAGGCGTCAGGTTTAGACAGAGGATCTTGATTGGCCCAGGCTTGGAGGAATAAAGGGACTGTTCCTGTGCTGGAATATTCTTTGTTCTTTGTTCTCACCATCCTGTGCGTGAAAAGATTGTGCCTCAGGTCCATTTAATATCTTTGCCCTCTCACCCTGAACCTATGCCCTCTAGTTCTGGGCTCACCCAAACCCAAGGGAAAGACTTTGTCTGTTCATCCTATCCATGTCTATGATGAAATTATAAACCTCTATAAGGTCACCCTCAGCCTCCGACCCTCCAGAGGGCACACCTCCAGCCTATTCAATCTCTCCCTAAACCTCAAATCCTCCAACCCAGGCAACATCTTTTTTCATCTTTTCTGAACCTTGTCAAGTTTCACAACATCCTTCTGAAAGGAAGGAGATCAGATTTTCATATTCCAAAGTGGCCTAGGCAATGTCCTGTACAGGTGCTACATGACCGCCCAACTCTTATAATCAAAACATGTAGGTTTACTCGATGAGCTGGAAGGTTCGTTTTCAGACGTCATACTAGGTAACATCAATGAGCCTCCAGTGAAGCACTGGTTTTATTGATCTGCTTTCATTTTCTGTGTTTAGGTTTCCTTGGCTTGATGACGTTATTCCCCATGGAGAGTCATTTCCTGTTATTGTTTTCTCTGAGGGTGGTAATTGGGGTTCAAGTCAATGTGTGTGTTGATAGAGTTTTGGTTGGAATACTATGCTTCTCGGAATTATCGTGCGTGTCTCTATTTGCCTTGTCCTTGCATGGATGTGTTCTTCCGGTTATAGTGGTGGACTTCTTCATCCGTAGTGAGGACACTCATGAGATTGGGTCATACATTTCTGTGGTTAGTTGATGTTTGTCAAATGTAGTGGGTTTTTTTTTACGGTTCTTGCAAGTTATTTAGGTTCTGCAGGTTATTTAAATATGGAGGGTGTGGAATGGAACATTTTACCAGAGATAGGAACAGCAGCTTTGGTTGAGACTGTTTTAAAGATAAGGAAACATTGTACAAACTGGAGGAGGTTCCTGCAGAAGGGAGGGTTTTGGGAGAAGGGGTGATGTTTACACAGATAGGGGTATAAGAGCTGGAGAAGATTTATGGAGACGAGAAGATGGATGGAGAGACTGGAGGATATTACATTTCCTATGTTAGTGATAGCAACAGGAGGATGTTACTTCGATAGTGAGCATTGTAAGAACTGGATCAAGAGAGTTACAAACATTTGATTGGGTTCGTCAGATCGACAGTGCTGCAGGGACCTTAGAGGATTACACAGATAGGGGAAATTGTAGGGTCTTCACAGACTGATAGTGATTTAGAGACTGGAAGTGGTTATGTCGATAGGGAGGGTTATAGGTGCTGCCAAAGCTAATAGAGTGTTGAGGGGACGCAGTAGTTTACTGAGAGCAGGAGGTCTCTTGACAGGAGTAGGTTACAGTTAGTGATGATGGTTTGGCTTGAGAAAATTAAAGGTAATTTAGAGTTTTCGCGTCTGGAAGAGATCACGTTGATACGGCAAATTGAAAACATGAAGCATTTTTCCTGGAAAGGATAACACACATTGTGAGGGACGTGGTCATTGAGAATGAAAACGCAGACATAGAGGGTGGTATTGATAAATTGAACTTCAGGGAGAAGGATTGCAGTAGGGTTTAATGAGATAGGGAAAGTTGTATTTCCTGGCTAAATTTACACTGATACAGATATTTTTATGAAGAGTGTAATGGAAGATAGAGAAATTAAGATGATTTAGGATGGGAGGAAGTCACGGAGATATTAAGGAGGCCAGGTTACTGACATAGGCAGGGTTCAAGCAGCTTCAGAACACTACCTAATTAGCACATCTTCGGATTGTGGGTGAAAGCCGTAGCAGCCAAAGGAAACCCACGCAGATTCGGGGAGAATGTGCAAACTCCACACTGACAGCTGCTTGAGATTGGAATCGAAACGGCTCCCTGGTGCTGTGAAGCAGCAGTGCTACCTCTGAACCACCGTGCCACCTCCAAGAGATAAGGATAGTGCAAAACTGAAGTGTCCAAATTTGAGCAAATACACTTACCATTAGATTATCATTATCAATGGATATTATCACGATAGTTAAACAGGATCTGACTAGCGCAAACTAGGAGACACTGCTTGCACCTGAGTCTATATTCAGAAAGTAGGAGTATTTTAAAGTGATGCAGTGCGAATTCAGGGCCAGTGTGTTCCCATAGGAGGGAAAGGCAAATGCAACACTTCCAGCGAATATTGAGCAAGCAATATCATGAGATTGACAAAACAAATGCAGTGCAATAAAACAGGTGAAACACAGAGAAGACAATGGGATTGTGAAAACATGAGGGGAAAACAATGTTCAGGATATATATTTGGAAAATAATATTCAAGAAAAGCCATGAGGTATTTTATCAGTACAGTTAGAGTAAGAGGAATTCCAGCAAAACAGTGGGGCTTGTTAGAAACCAAAGGGACAATCTGTGCATGGAACCAGAAGAAATAGGTGAGGTCTTGAATGAAGACTTCCCATCTATATTCACACACGAGAAAGACATTGTCGCCGGGGACTTCAGTTGTGATGGTGAGGTTCGAGAACTTGTTAAGATCAATAAGGAGGAGGTATTAAATGCTTTCACAGGCATAAAGGTGGAGAACTCCCTACCACCCAATGAAATGCATCCCAGGCTGCTATGGGGGGTGATGCAGGAGATTGCTGGAAATATGCTTCATGCTTTTCTGTACACAGGTGAAGTGCCACGTTACTAGAGGTTGCAAATGTGGTTCGTTCATTCAAGAATGGCAGCAGGGATAGGCCAAGTAATTACAGAGCAGATAGTTTGACATTAACGGGAGGGAAATTGTTTGAAATAGTTCTGATAAAAAGGATGAATCAGCATTTTGGAAAGGCAGAAATCGATTAAGTATAGTCAGCACAGATTTGGTACAGGAAGATCCTGTCTGATTAATCCAAATGAGAGTTTTGAAATGGTGTCTGAAAGTACTGATGAGGTCAGTGCTGATGACGTGGTTTACATGGAGTATATTAACGACTTTGATAAGATCCCACATGGAAGGCTGTTCCAAAAGGGAAGAACCAATGGGATTCATAGACAAAATGGTTTGAAATGTGCATGTCACACTTGCTTTCCTTGCTCAGTACTTTGGATATACGAGTTGGAAGTCACGCTGAGATAATGCAGGGCATTGGTGAACGTTCTTTTGCAATACAGCATCCAGTTCTGGTCGCTCACTTATAGGAAGAATATTATTAAGCTGGATAGCTTTCAGATAAGATTTACCAGGATGATGCTAGGTACGGAATGTCTCAGTTATGAGGAAATGTGGGATTTGTTGTAAATTTTCATTGAAAGCTGAATGCTGAGAGGCGATCTGATAGAAGTGAATAAAATACTGAGGGTATAGATAGAGTTAATATTCGTTTTCCTTTCCTGTGGACATGGCAGTTTCAAGACTAGGGGCTACATTTCTAAGTTGAGAGCACAGACATTGGTGGTGGGGTCCGTTTGGACCATCTCTGACAACTCTCTCCCCTTCCTGGTTCACCTGGACCATCTATACACCTCTCTCTCCCTCCACTTCCTGGACCTCTCCATCTTCATTAAAGAACGACCGACTTGACACTGACATTTTTTACAAACCCACCGACTCCCACAGCTACCTGGATTTCAACTCTGCCCACCCTACCGCCTGCAAACATCCCATCGCATATTCCCATTTCCTCCGCCTTTGCCGTATCTGCTCCCAGGAAGACCAGTTCCATCACATAACGCATCATGGCCTTATTCCTTAGAGACCGCAATTTCCCTTCTCACTTGGTTAAAGTTGCCCTCCAAAACATCTCGTGCATATTCCGCCTCTCCACCTCAGGTCCCACCCCTCCAACCGTAACAAGGACAGAACCCCCCGGTGCTCACCTTCCACCCTCCCAACATCGCATAAATCGCATCATATGACAACATTTCCGCCACCTCCAAACGGACCCCACCACTGTAACTACAAGGGAGTTGCAGTGGGAATGGTCTCTGCAGAATGCAGATATGGAAAGGAAATATGTCGCTGGTGGTGTGGTCTGACAGCAGTTAGTAGAATTGGCAGACGTTACTGCGCTGTATCTGGCGATTACTGAGGTGGAAGGTGAGGCCTGTGGTAAAATTCCTATTGTGGATGAAGTGGTGGGGTAAAGGCGGCCGTGTGGGAATTGGGCGATATGCGTTGGAGGACATTGTTGATCACGTTAGAAGAAAATTGCAATTCTTGAATTCGGAAAACTTTCTGAGATGTTCTGAAGGGGAACTGCTTCTCCTGGGTGAAAATATGGCAGAATCGGAGGGGTTATGTGCACAGGGTCACGTTCTTACGGGAGTATACTCGAGTGTGAATCAGGAGAGCAAAAATTGGGACATAAAATAGCTCGAGGAAATGGTTGAAACAGAATCCATAGAGCTGATGCAAATCCATCGCAGATAAAAGAATAACCATTTAGAGAATAGGACCCCTTAAAGATTAACAAGGCCATCTATGGAACCACAGGAGGTGGTAGAGATATTATGCGAGTATTTCACATATCATTTTTATTACTTGAGAGTGACATGGAAGCTAAAGAGTTTGGAGAACTAAATAGTGATAACTTGATAAATGTTCATATTGCAGAGGTGTTAGTACCAGTTGTTTTAAATCGCATCAAAGTGGATAAATCAATGGGGCCTAATCAGGTGTATCTCAGAATTGTGTAGAAAGCTAGTGAGGTGATTGTTGGGCCCATCAATGAGATATTTATATCAAAGATAGTCACAGGTGATATCCTGGAAGACGGGAGGTGCAATGATTTTAAGAAAGGTGGTTAGTAAAGGCCGCGGAACAATGGAACTGTGAGCTTGATGCCAGTGCAGGCAAGTTGTTGGAAGGGACCCTGAGGAATAGGATTAACATGTGATTGCAAATGCATGAAATGATTAGGGATAGTCAACATGGCTTCGTGCATGGTAGATTGTCTCACTAACTTGGTTGTGTCTTTTGAAGAAATTACCAAGAAGATTGAAGGCAGACTGTGGACGTTGTCAATATGTACTTCGGAAAGATATTCAACGAGGTTCCACAAAGTAGACCGGTTGGCAAGGTTAGATAACATGTAATGCATTGAGAACTAGCCATTCGAAAAGAAGATTGGCTTGAATGTAGAAGACTGAGACTGGTGATGGAGGGTTGCTTTATGGACTGGAGAACTGTGAGCAGCAGTGTGCTGCAGGGACAGATGCTAGGTCTTTTTATGTAAATGACTTGAATGTGAATAGGCTGAGAGAAGGGGAGTCATGGCTCTAGAAGTAAAGGTAGCAATAAAGAGGTGATAATGAGTGTGCAGAGAGAGATTATAGGGAGATTAGGAGCTGAGAATGACCAAGGCTGAAGCCAGTGTTATGTGACAAAATATGTCGTTGATGGGGGGGATGGGTGAAGCAGACGCAAAATGGAAAACAGGGGAGAAGGGGGAAGAGGAGAGGAAAAAAGGTGATGAGAGAGTGGGGAGCGAGGGAAAGAGAGACAATCAAGAAATCAGAGGTACAGAACAGTGAAAAACATATTTCAAAGGCAAATAAAATAAAAGAAATAAAATTACAGAGCAGAATGAAAGCAGAGGGGTCGAGATAGGATAAACATCTGATGACAGATGGGTTTTGATGTGAATATGTGAGGTATGGTCAGTTGGTTTACAAAATAGACCGAAATTGGAGGTATACTGGAATGCGAGGAGTCGCAGGTAGGCAGGGTAGTGAAGGCAGCGTTTGGTACACTTTCTGTCATTGGTCAATGCATTGAATTCAGAGGTTGCGACGTCATATTACGGCTCTATAGGACATTGATTAAAGCTCATCTGGAATTCAGTTTTCAGTTTCAAACTCCCTGCTCGAGCAATGATGTTGCGAAACTTGAAAGGGGTCAGAAAGTATTTTCAAGGACTTTGCTCGAGTTGGACGGTTTGAACTATTGGGAAAGCCTGAATAGTCTTGCTCTATTTTCGCTGTAGATTTAGCGCCTGAGAGGTGACCTTATTAAGGTTTATAATCATGAGTGGCATGGGTCAGCTGAACAGTCTGTGTCTTTTTCCCATGTTAGGTGATCCAAACTAGAGGGCACATGCTTAATGGAGTGGAAAAAGATAAAAAGGGATCTAAGGGGTAACATTTTCACGTCGAGTGTGGTGCGTGCTTGGAATGAACTGCTTGAGGAAGGGGTGGAGGCTAGTACAGTTGTAACATTTAAAACCATCTAATTGTGTACATGAAGAGGAACATTTAGAGGGACGTGAGCCAGCCACCTGGTAAATGGGACTCCATTAGTTTAGGATTTCTGGTTGGCATGCACGAGTTGAACTGTAGGGTCTGTTTCAGTGTTGTACATCTCTGTGACATTAATAAATTATAATTATGATAGATTTCTCTTTTTTGGACAAGTAGTACAACTTTAGATAATTCTCCTTGGAGAGGAGACGATTAAGCAATGATTTTGACAAGGAACAGCTTTTTTTTCAGAGAGATTTAATTGACAGAGAGGCAGAGACAAATTGTTTACGTTGTCATAATTTTCAGTAACTACTATCAGGTAATTGGCAAATAATGCAGGTTGCAAATGTGAATATTATTTTACTCAGTAAGTTCTGAGTATCTGGAACTGTTTGAATGGAGCTGGACACAGATTCAGCAGTTATTCTCAAACAGATTTAGAATTTTACTTTTGAAGGAAACATGTAGAGAGCTATGGACAAATAGGAGAGGGGTTGGGATAGAATGGCAGCATCTCCAGAGGGACAGCCACAATTGGTTCAATAGCCCCCAGCCCCTGTGCTCCGTGATGATGCCCCATTCACTATGATTGGGGATATGCATAGGAAAGTTTTAGAGGGTATGGGCGAACAGCTGGCAAATGGGGCTCCATTGATTTAGTATCCCCAGTTGGCAGGGGCGTTTTGGACAAAAGGGTCTGTTTCTGTGCTGTACATCTCTATTATACTAATAAATTAAAATATGCATCTCTTTTATTGAGAGGTAGCAGAAGATGAGATAATTTCCTTGGAGCTGAAACGTTTAAGCAGTGATTTCAACCAGGAGCAGATTTGTTTCCAGGCCATTTAATTTACAAAGTCAGAGAGAGAAATCATAACGTTGTCACAATTTTTAGGAACTATTAAACTTGGCAAATCATGCAAGGTTGAAAGGTGAAGATTATTTTACTCAGTAAAGTCTGAGCATCGGGAACGGTTCTGCATCTTCTGATTGTTGTTTCTGATTTACAGCATCCACAGTTCATCCACAGATTCAGCAGTCATTCTCAAACAGATTTGGAATGTAATTTTTGAAGGACAGATTTGGACAGCTATGAACAAATGGAAGGGGAGTTGGGACAGATTTGCAGCATCTCCAGAGGGAGAGAGCACAGCCCCAATGGGCTGAATAGCCGCTAGTCCTGTCATCTGTGATACTGCCCCATTCATTGTGAATGATGAAGCTCATCCCAGGGCAGAGAGAGGAAGGATCACACCACTCACGTCACAATGGCGCCCGGCTGATTGACGGCAGCGCCAGACCAATAGGAGGTGAGTTGGTGTGGATAACATGTGATCAAGTGTTGGGCAGGCACAATGTCACTGTGAGGGGGAGCTCAGTGAATGTGAAGGGAGTGGGAGAGACAGCTGACACTGTGTAGAAATGGCGTTAGTGTTAACTGGGAGGGTTTATAAACACATGGTGCAGGTCACTGGACTTTAATTAGAAACTCCAGGTAAATTAGAACCAAATGAACTGTGGATGCTTTAAATCAGAAACAACAATCAGAAGATACTGGAAAAGGTCAGCAGGTCTGGCAGCATCTGTGAAAAGAATTAAGTCTTAACTTTTCGGATCCAGTGAAACGTCCTCAGAACTGATGGTATGAAACTGTCGTTTTCTATGCGGAAGGTATATTATACACAGCGAGAAGAACATTTGGATCAAGGAGTAGATAAAGATCTGGCTGGGAGGGTGAATAGCACTTAATGGAGAATGTCAGTGGCTAACCATAGGTATTGTGTAATGGCGAATTATGTAATGACAAGACCTGGTGTCTGAGTTAGGGGCTTAAGATATGAGGGAGTTCAGGCCAGATAACTAGTGAACTCAGTGTTATGTCCCGAGTGCTGCAGCGTTCCCAAGCGCAAAATGAAGTGTTCTTCCAGCTTATGCTGATCTCCACTGGAAGACTGCAGTACGCCTGAGTCAGATGTTAGTGAGAGAACAGGGTAGGGTGTTAAAGTGGCAGCAACTAGAAGCTAGGGGTTACTTGCAGGCAGAGTACAGGTCATCTGACGTCATTTCTGTCAACTCCAAGATGCCGCCATCAAACATTCCCTCCCATCCCTTGTCCACCTTTTGCAGGGACAGTTCCATGTAAGACACCCTGATCCACTCCTCATTCACTCCAAACAGGACCCACCGCCAATCCAGCACATTCCTCTATAACCGCCCAAGGTATAACACGTGCCTATTGACTGTCTTCTTCCTCAGTATCCAAGAGCCACAACACACCATCCAGTTGTCTGTATTTTTAACACACCACTCTGTTCCCTGGCAAACATCTCTGTTTCAGGCTTGCTGCAGCATTCCAGTGAAGCTCAGCACAAGCTGGAAACGCAGAACCTAATATTCTGCTTGGGGACTGTGCAGCCTTACAGACTCAATATCATGTTGAATAAGGTTAGACCTTTCTCCTAGCCCCTTACCCAACACACCAGGTCTTGATATCACATAGCCTGCCATTGCATACTACATATTGAATATTTGCAGGGCCTAAAACCTTTACACCATTTATCCGTTTGATATTATTATATGCTTGATGTGTATTAGCTACACCTCGGTCACAGGAATGGCTAATGTAGAAAAAAAATCACGGAACAAAAAACGTGATTCCTTGAACCGTCGCGGTAGATCAAATTAAACTCCATTTGCCTCTCTTCAGCCCATTCTCCTAATTGATCAAAATCCCTTTCCAATCATAAATAATCTTTGTTAGGATCCACTTTAACATTTTTTATGTCACGCAAGCGAACCATACTTTGTGTATTCTTATCCCCAAATCATCTATATACATGGCAAATTAAAATGGACACAGCACCGATTGGGGTGGAGCACTGCTGGTCACAGACGTCCAGTCTGAAAAGCAAACCTCCACTATTGCTCTGTCTCCTGCTTTTCAGCTAATTTCCTATCCAGTTGGCAAACTGTCCCTGACTCCCATGTGATCGAACTTTACAAATTCGTTTCCCATGCAGAACTTTTTCAAAAGCTTTTCTAAAAAAAATAAACAATGTCTAATGCCCTGCCGTCATTGATTTCTTGGTGACTAACTTAAAAAACTCAATCAAGTTTGTGAGACACCCTCTTACATAACCATACTGAATATCCCTAATCATTCCTTAGCTCTCCAAATATATGCAAATCCTAATCTTCAGAATCACCTCCAACAGCTTCCACACCTCTGAAGTCAGGCTCAGAGGTCTACAGTTCCCAGGTTTCTCCTTATATCCTTTCTTTAACAAAGGTGCAACATTAGCCACTCTCCAGTCATCAGGCAGCTCACCCGTTGTTGTCAGTTGTACAGGTATTTCTCTATGGTGCTCCCAATGTCCTCCCACCCAAACTGTTCCCGTACTATCACTTTAGTTCCTTTCCATATCTTATGTGCCATGAAAATGTCAGGTGTTGCTCGATTTCTGACAGAAATATTGCATATTGATAAAGAATATTGTCTTGAACTCATTTCACAAACTTTGAACCAATCAAACCTTTCACACTATGGTAGTCTTAATCAATGTTTGAAAAAAAAATGAATCTCCCACTATTACAACATTATTCTGACTTTATATCAGAGATCGCTCTGTCTATTTGTTCCTTGAGTTCTCTTTAAATATTGCAGCGTCTATAGTGATATTCAACTAAGGTGATTTTTTTATTACTTTGAAAACACAATTTCTTTTGAAAAAAAGCTCTCATCCACAATTTAAAAATAGATCTTTTTTGTTTATTCGCCCCGAGAATGTTGGTATCTTCCCAGAAGGCAGTTGAGAGTCAGTCACATTGCTGTGGGTCTGGAGTCATATGTTGGCTAGACCAGGTGAGGTTGATAGTTTCCTTCCCTAAAGGACATTAGTGAACCAAATGATTTCTTTTTTCTTCTAACAATCGACAATCGTTTCATGGTCATCATTAGACTTTTCATTCTAGATTTTATTGAATTCAGATGACACCATCAGCCATGTTGGGATTCTAACCCTAATCCTCAGAACATTATACATACTACTCGTCTGTCAAGAATACCATTCGGCCATTGCCTCCCTTTTTACTAAGGTTGAAAACAAAAAGGTCAGTCATTCTACGTGTACAATTTGAGATTACACACTGAAACGTCAATATCTTGGCCTCTCCAAAAGATCATCTGACAGAAGTCTGTATGGGGGGAGAAAATATTTCACTTTTTTGGATTTTTATTTTATATTTTTGAGATAAAAGAAACAAAAAATGAATCGAAATAAAAATCTTATATCACAGACATATAATCCCTGAAACTGGAGGGGGGATTACAGAGATAGGAGGGATGTGAGACTGGAGGGGCATTACATATATTGAGAGGGCTGTGAGGCTAGAGGGGGATCATTGCCCAAACATTGCAGGTGTACATGGACTGCAGCATTTCAGGAAGGCAGTTTCCACCACCTTTCTCCAAGTCAAATAAAAATGGCCAATAAATACTGGTCTGTGCAGCAAAGGCAACCCTCAGCGAATAAAACGAATAGCAATGAACTCTCTCAGCTGACTGGCTATGAAGCTAGAAACCTCTCTGGAAATGGAGCTGGGAGAAAAGAGACACAAATTGACGTTTCACAACTGCTCTCAGAAAGACCTGGATCTCAGAACTACTTCCAGCCGGGGATCATCTCAGTACCCATCAATCTCTTAAAACATCAATCTTATTCTGTTTTAGTTTGATCCGTTTACAGTAGTGAGTAAAGTGCTGGCTTCTTTTTAATATGTCTTACGGTTTCTTGATTACATTTTTAAAATTTAAAACATAGGCATTAAGTTAGTCTCGGGCAGTATTTTGTAGATCAGTAAGACTGTGTCTTTTTCTGGATTTGTAGATGGTTAACACGGAGAGATGGCCTGTTTCGAGTGACGTGCTGCTCCTGTCGGATGTGTGAGATTAAGGAAAGTTTCAATGATCCTGACGATTATATTTGAAGGAGGTGTGATTGCAAGTCCTATCGGATTTCATGGATTGGTTGTGGAGGGATTAAATGATTTGGAGACACCGGTGTTAGACTGCGGTAGATAAAGTTAAAAATCAGACAACACCAGGATATAGTTCAACAGATTTATTTGGAAGCACTAGCTTTCTTTGCGCTGTTCCTTCATCAGATGATTGTGGAGTGCTTGCAAGCAGTTAGGAATTGACAAGAGCCAGGGGGTGTCATAGGTGGCAGTCTCAGGATGCTAGGATACTGCAGATAGAGTCAGTTAGATGGGTTACCTCTACGAAAGGTACAAGGGCTAGACAGGTAATCTAGCAGTCTCCTGTGCCTGTCCCCACCTCAAAAAAGTATTCTGGTTTGGAAAATGTAGTGGTTAATAGACGTTCAGGGAAATATAGCACGAGCAGCCAAGTTACTGGTGCTGAGACTGGCTCTACTCTAATGTGACCGATATCAGGTTCCAGATATTCAATTGTGATTGTGGACTATCTAACAAGGGGCACAGACTGCCGTTTCTGAAGCTGGTAGTGAGACATGAGAAGGTGCCTCCCTCATGCCAGGATCAAGGATGCCTCAGATTGGGAGCAAAATATATTCAAAGCGGAGAACCATTAGTGGGAGTTCATTGCACAATGGTTCCAATGACAGATGAAAGGGGTCCTGATGAGAGAATAAGGAAGTTATGTAGGAGTTTAAAAAACAGGTTCTCAAGCATACTAATATATAGATTACTCCCGGTGCAACATGCTAGTGAGAGTAGGAATAGCAGGATGGAGAAGATGAATGTGTGGCGAAGGAGCTATTGCAGGGGAGAAGGAATGACATATTTGGATCATTGGAATTTCTTCTGGGGTATATCTGACCTACATAGCAAGGACAGATTGCACCTGCATTGGAAGCGGACTAAAATCCAGGCAGGGAGATTTGCTAGTGCTGCTTAGGAGGCATTAAACCCAAAGAGACAGAGAGAAAAGACTTACATGTGAGGCTGGTACTGTTCAGAGGTCATACAAGCAAGAACAAGCCACAGAATGAGGTGAGACTGACCAGTTACACTGCTTTTATTTCAGTGCAAGAGTCTTGACCAGTCAGGCAGATGAGCGCAGGTAATGGTTTTGAACATGGCACTGTATCGCATGTATCGCAACTACAAAGGCATGACTCAGGGGTGGATAGGACTAGCAGCTCAATGTTCCAAGATATAGATGTTATAGCAAGGATAGAAAGGGAGAACAGATATATATATAAGGGTAGCAGGGGGGGGGGGGGGGGGGGGGGGGGGTGGCGTTTTTGCTTCGTGGTAACATTACGGCTGGGATTCGGGAGGACATTCCTGGGAGCCAATAAAGGTACGTTATCTGATTGGAACGGAGAAATAAAAAAAGTGATGATCTCCTTATTGGGATTGTGCGATCGACACCACGCCCCCCTCCCCCACCCACCCACCCAACAGTCAGCGGGGAATTGACAAACAAATTTACTGGAAGATCTCAGTTATCTGAAAGAATAATGTGGTTGTAATGATAAGGAGTTTTAACTTTCCAAACTGAGCCTCGGAATCCTGTGAAGGGCTTGGATGGAAAGGTGTTTGTTCAGTGCATACGAGAAAATGTTTGGTTCATATTGTAGGATGTACCTACTAGAGAAGGAACAAAACTTAGCCTTGTTTTTTCATTTGTCACAGGATGAGGACATCACTGGCTGGGTCAGCATTTATTGCCCATCCCTAATTATCCAGAAGGCAGTTAAGAGACTACCACGTTGCTATAGGGCAGGAGTCACATGTAAGCCAGATGAGGTAAAGATGGCAGATTCCTTCCCTGAGCGACATTAGGGAATTACTTATATACATGACTTGGATGTGAATATATGTGGTATGATCAGTAGGTTACAGATTATATCAAAATTGGAGGTGTAGTGGACAGTGATGAAAGTTAGTTCAGATACAACAGGATATTGATCAGATGAGCCAATGGCCTGTGAAATGGAAGACGGAGCTCAATTTAGATAAATGTGGGCTGAGCATTTTGGAATGGCAAATCAGGGTAGGATTTATGCGATCAATGGTAAGGTCCTGGCGAGTTCTGCTGAACAAAACGACCATGGAGTGCAGGTTCATTTTTTCTTGAAAGTAGAGTTGCAGGTAGGCATGGGATTCAAGGCAGCATTTGGTACCCTTATATAAATTGGTCAATACATTGGTCACAGAAGCTGTGACGTCATATTGTGGCTGAAGAGAACATTGATTAAGCCACTTCTGGAATTTTATGTTAAGTTCGAATTTTCCAGTTCTCGGAAGGATGGTGTGAAATGTGAAAGGGATCAGACAAGACATTGCCAGGGTTGGAAGATTTGGGCGACAGAGAAAGACTGAATAACCTGGGTCTATTTTCTCTGGAGAGTCAAAGACTGAAAAGTGACCTAATGGAGATTTATAAATTCATGAGGGGCACGGATAAGGTGAACAGCCGGGGTATTTTCTCCCCAGGTTAGGTGGGTCCAAACAAGAGCAAATGGGTTAAAGTTGAGAGGGCAAAGATTTAAAAGGGATTCAAGGGGCATCGCTTTCAAGCTGAGTGTGGTCTATGTATGGAGTGAGCTGCCAGATCAAGTAGTGGAGGCTGATACAATTACAACATTTGAAAGGCATCCGATTGGGTTTATGAATATGAAGGGGTTCGAGGGATATGAACCAATAGCTGGCAAATGGTACTCCATTTGCTTAGGATTTCTAGTTGGATTGGACGAATTGTGCTGTACTTCTGTATGACACTAATAATTTAAAATAATCTGCATTCCTCTTTAATGTAGAGCCAGCAGAAGCACAGATAATTGTCCTTAGAGCTGAGTAGGTTAAGCAGAGATTTCGACCAGGTGCAGATTTGTTTCCTGGATATTTAATTTGCAGACAGAGAGGAATTGTTAACTCTAACACAATTTTTAGAAAATACTTTCAGATAATTGACAAATAATGCAGGGTTAAAATGTGAAGATTATTTTACTCAGTAAGTTCTGAGCATCTGGAACAGTCTGAATGGCAGCTGGAGACAGATTCAGCAGTTATTCTCAAATAGATTTGGAATTCTCATTTTTAAGGATCGATTTGGAGGGCTATGGGCAAATGACAAGGGAATTGCGACAGATTTTCAGCAACTCCAGACGGAGAGACAACAGCCCCAATGGGTTGTATAGACCCAACTCCTGTGCTCTGTGCTACTGTCCCATTTCAATAACGAAGCTCACCGCAGGGCAGAGAGAAGGACGATCCCACCACTCACCTCACAACGGTGCCCGCCTGATTGACAGCAGCTCACCAACTAAGAGAAGGAGAGTTGGTGTGGCCCTGCAGTCAATGACAGTAAACAGCAGCATTACACGTGACCATGATCTGTCCAGGCGCAGAGCCACTGTGAGGGTGCACTCAGTGAGTGTGAAGGGAGTGGGAAAGACTGCAGAGACTGTGACGGATTCTGCTACACATGAATTACTAACTCCCGGTAAATTAAAACCAAAAGAAATGTGAATGCTGCAATCAGAAACAACAACCAGGAGGTTCTGGAAAAGGTCAGCAGTTCTCGTAACACAAATGAAGAGAAATCAATGATAAAGCTTCAGATCTCAGTGATCCTGATCTGATGTTACCGGAAAAAAAATGGTTTATATGCAGAAGGTAGGGTGGGTGGGGGCGGATATAAGGAATAAATGATAGGCGGGGATAGAGCGATAAGAATGGTTGTGTAAATAATGCATAATGATGTGGCGGGGAGGGTGAATAGCTGTTAATGGAGAATATTAGTGGCTAACCATAGGTAGTGTATAATGGCAGGCTGCGATAAGAAGGTGTGGTGTGTGGGTAGTAGGCTAGGACAAGGGGTTAAACTTGCAGCTCAGTTACTGTCTCCTTGACTTGTCCGACCTGCCTATCTTCTTTTCCACCTATTCACTCCACCCTCTCCTCCTTGACCTATCACCTTCATCTCCTCCCCCACTCACCCATTGTACTCTATGCTACTCTCTCCCCACCCCCACCCTCCTCTAGCTTATCCCTCCATGCTTCAGGCTCACTGCCTTTATTCCTGATGAAGGGCTTTTGCCCGAAACGTTGATTTCGCTGCTCGTTGGATGCTGCCTGAACTGCTGTGCTCTTCCAGCACCACTAATCCAGGACAAGGGGTTGTTAACCTACTATTAGCCACTCACCATCTCCATTGTAAACTGATCCACACCTACATCACTCCAAGATTGGAGCTGCCGAAGACGCAATCTTCTGGGATGTCCTCCCTAACCGCTCTGACCTCCTTTAAGATGAATTTTAAATCGTTCTCTTTAATCAACATTTCCATCATTCATGAAGCACTTTAGGAGATTTGTCAATGTCGAAAGCTCCATACAATGCAAGTTGTTGTTGTTATTTTCTGACAATGGGAGAAACAGGAATGAACCTTCTCTCTTCTATCTGATGAGCAGGAGTAAAGCAGAAGAGCTGTTCATGCAACAGCCAACAATGGTCCACGGGTGATTGATGTCAGCGTGGGACCACGAAGAGGACAGGGCGGTGGATTAGAGCGCCAAACAATCAGAGTGAATGAGTGGCGGGGCTATACTTGACCACATGATCAGCCTCGCGAGCAGCACAGTGTTGTTTTGAACAAGGCATTGGGAATGTGAATGTGCAAAACACGCGAACGGTAAGAAATGAACAGCAGGAAGGGGGGGGGGGGGGAAGGTGTTGGTATGTGCTCAGAAGTTTTACAGCAACTTAGAGCACAACGGAAAACAAAAAATTGAAATTCCCAGGCCTGTGTTTGCCTCAGATGGCAATACGCCCGTGTGAGCGCTGGAATCTTTATTGGATGGTAGTGATCCTCGGCTGTCAAGTTTGTGAGGGGCAAGCTGCAGCAGGAGGGCTGAGCAGCCTTCCCTTACAGGGAGTGATAGTGCAGGATTTACACAGTGTGCCAGAGTCAGAAATTTTTCAAAGGCCAAGAGCGTGATGCTGGAAAGCACAGCAGGTCAGGCAGCAGCCGATCAGTGGGAAGGAAAATGGACTGGAAAGACATGTCAAGAGGGCGGTGCCAAGTTGGAAATTTGTGTCTAAGATGAAGTGGGGGAGGGTAAATGTAGAAACTGCTCAAATCCACATTGATCCCATGTTATTGGAGGGTACCAAGGGCGGAAGATGAGGCATTCTTCCTTCAGGCATCATATGATTTGGATTTGGGTGTGGAGGAGGCCCAGGAGCTAAATGTCCTTGGTGATGTGCGAGGGGATGTTAGAGTCTTCGTACGCAACGCTTTGGCTTGTTTAGTGCTTTACTGTTACTTTCATGGAACTTTTATAAATGAGTCTTACACTGCTGCTCAGCCTCTGAGCATTTACTGCTATCTTAACGGATTTCATTTTCAATAATATCTGTAACGATCAATAATTCGTTTTTTCCAAAATAAGTGGATTTTCCTTCCATTTCTGACTGTCAATTCTGCACCATTTTCATTCACTGTAATTCATTTTGCACTCCCTTAAACATCAGCTGTGTTTCTCCCTCCACAGTTACCAATGATCAATGCCACGGTTGCCTGTGGAGAATGTGTTGTTTGACTTCCCTGCACTGCTGCAGTTCCTGTGGTGAAGGTTTTCCCAAAATTTAGTTCGCTCAGAGATGTTACAGATTATTCACTCAGAAGAGGTGACAACATGTGTGCAAATCAAAACAGTTTGTACTTTTACTATTTTTATAACTTCTGACACAAGAGATATTAGGCCAGGTGATCAAAAACATTGTCAAATAAGCAGGACTTCAGGATTAGCTTCAAGGAGAAAAGCACACCTGAGAGCGTGAGGGTGAGAATTCCAGACCGTGTGGCCTTGGCAACAGTAGAAAGAGCCAGGCAGGTGAAGCTTTGCATAAACAAGGTTGGGAATCTGAAAGAAAATAAGTTGTCTAGATCTCAAATGTTGTGTGGTGCAGGTAGATCGCAATGATCGCAGCCAAGAATTAAATCAAGGATGAGAATTTTAAGTTCTTGTTGCTTATGATTAGGAAACTTTTAATGGATCAACAAGTTTCGGTCCGAGTGAGCACTTGGGCAGCAGAGTTTGAGATAGCCCTGAGGTTACATGTAAGTTGAATGTGAGAGTCTGGCCAGGAGTGTGTCTGGAGATAGCATTGGGATGGATAAGAGATTCACCAAATGAGCTGAGACTGGGGTGGAGTTGGGCGAAGTCACTGATGTAGAAATAGCGGTTTTGGAGTGGGATTAGGTTGTCACCCTCAGCTCATCTCTGGAATTCAACTGTTTGTCAGTTTGTGAATCAAGTCTGCAAAAAGCTCAGGAACTGAATGGCCCTGGCAGAACCTAAACTGGGCATCGCTGACCAGGTTATTGCTGAGCAGCTGCTGCTTGAGAGCACTGTTGGCGACACCTTTCATTACTTTACTACTGATCGAGTGTGGACTGATGGAGGGAGATTGGCTGGGTTGGCTGTTTCCTGTGTTTCTGCATTGACACTACCCAGGCAGCATTCTACATTGTCAGTCGATGCCAGTGCTTGAGCCGAATTCGGGTTTGTGGTTGGAAAGGTCTGGAGCACAAACCATCAGTACAGTAGCGCGAATGTTGGCAGGGCTCATACCCCCTTACACTATTTGTCCATTTCTTGATATTATTTGAACCGAAACGATGGTTTGAGCATCTATGATGGGGACCACTGGAGAAGGCTGAGATGGAAAATTGCTGCAAACGCTGTCGTCTTAGCTTTTGCATGAATGTGTGAGGCCCCTCCATCAGTAAGGGTGGGGATATTCTGTGATGCTTCATCCAATGAGTTTTTTAATTGTCCATCACCATTCATGACTGGGTGTTGCAGAATTGCAGAGCTCAGATTTAATCCATTGGTTGTGGGATCGCTTAGTTCTATTTATTAGATAAAAACAATGACTGCAGATGCTGGAAAGCAAATACTGGATTAGTGGTGCTGGAAGAGCACAGCAGTTCAGGCAGCATCCAACGAGCATTGTGCTGTTTGGCATGCTGGTTTAGTAGCTCTTTTAGGTATGCTACAAGATTACAGTGGTGCTGGAAAAGCACAGCGGGTCAGGCAGCATCTGAGGAGCAGGAAAATCGAAGTTTTTGGCAGGGTCCTTTCATCCTGTTGAAAGGATCCTGCCCAGAACATCGATTTTCTTGCTCCTCCGATGCTGCCTGACCCGTTGTGCTTTTCCAGCACCACTCTAATTTTGTCTCTGGTCTGCATCACCTGCAGTCCTCACTTTCACCTACCTCTTTTAGGTATGCCTGACGGTCCTCCTGGCATACCATCCTGCACTTTGAACTGAACCAGGATTGATCCACTGTCTTGATGGTAATGGGTAAGTGGGGGTATACCAGGCCATGAGATTTCAGGTTGTGTTGGAGTGCAATTCTGCTATTGTTGTACCACAGTGCCACAGAGATGCCCAGTTTTGAGTTCCACCACCTGCTCGAGGTATATCCCATTCAGCAAAGTGATAGTGTCTGTAAACACACTGGAGACTACTCTCCACTTGAATGCAAGGCATTGTCTCCAAAGCACTGTGTGATGGTCGTTCTTACTGATGCTGTTATGGACAGATGTATCTATAGCTGGTCAATTCATAACAATGACATCAAGTATGTTTTTCCCTCGTCATGGTTCTCTCACCGAGGTAAAAACAATAACTGCAGTTGCTGGAAACCATATTCTGTATTAATGGTGCTGGAAGAGCACAGCAGTTCAGGCAGCATCCAAGGAGCAGCGAAATCGACGTTTCGAGCAAAAGCCCTTCATCAGGAATAAAGGCAGTGAGCCTGAAGCGTGGAGAGATAAACGAGAGGAGGGTGGGGGTGGGGAGAGAGTAGCATAGAGTACAATGGGTTACTGGGGGAGGAGATGAAGGTGATAAGTCAGGGAGGGGAGGGTGGAGTGGATAGGTGGAAAAGGAGCTAGGCAGGTAGGACAAGTCCGGACAAGTCATGGGGACCGTGCTGAGCTGGAAGTGCTGAGGTGGGGGAAGGGGAAATGAGGAAACTGTTGAAGTCCACATTGATGCCCTGGGGTTGAAGTGTTCCGAGGCGGAAGATGAGGCGTTCTTCCTCCAGGCGTCTGGTTGTGAGGGAGCGGCGGTGAAGGAGGCCCAGGACCTCCATGTGCTCGGCAGAGTGGGAGGGAGAGTTGAAATTTTGGGCCACAGGGCGGTTTGGTTGATTGGTGCGGGTGTCTCGGAGATGTTCCCTCAAGCACTCTGCTAGGAGGAGCCCAGTCTACCCCATGTAGAGGAGACCACATCGGGAGCAACGGATACCATAAATGATATTAGTCGGTGTGTATGTAAAAATTTGATGGATGTGGAAGGCTCCTTTAGGGCCTTGGATAGAGGTGAGGGAGGAGGTGTGGGCACAGGTTTTACAGTTCCTGCGGTGGCAGGGGAAAGTGCCAGAATGGGAGGATGTGTCGTAGGGGGATGGACCTGACCAGGTAGTCATGGAGGGAACGGTGTTTGCGGAAGGCGGAAAGGGGTGGGGAGGGAAATATATCCCTGGTGATTGGGTATTTTTGGAGGTGGCGGAAATGTCCGCGGATGATTTGGTTTATGCGAAGGTTTGTAGGTTTGGAAACTGAGCACCAGAGGCGTTCTGTCCTTGTTACGGTTGGAGGGGTGGGGTCTGAGGGCGGAGGTGTGGGATGTGGACGAGATGCGTTGGAGGGCATCTTTAACCACGTGGGAAGCGAAATTGTGGTCTCTAAAGAAGGAGGCCATCTGGTGTGTTCTATGGTGAAACTGGTCCTCCTGGGAGCAGATATGGCATTTTTGCAAGAGTTAGGGTGGGAAGAGGTGTAATCCAGGTAGCTGTGGGAGTCGGTGGGTTTGTAAAAAATGTCAGTGTCAAGTCGGTCGTCACTAATGGAGATGGAGAGGTACAGGAAGGGGCGGGAGGTGTCAGAGATGTTCCAGGTCAATTTAAGTTCAGGGTGGAATGTGTTGGTGAAGTTGATGAATTGCTCAACCTCCTCGTGGGAGCACGAGGTGGCGCCAATGCAGTCATCAATGTAGTGGAGGAAGAGGTGGAGAGTGGTGCCGGTGTAATTATGGAAGATCACCTGCTGTACATAGCCAACAAAGAGACAGGCATAGCTGGGGCCCATACATGTGCCCATGGTTACCCCTTTGGTCTGTAGGAAGTGGGACGATTCAAAGGAGAAATTGTTAAGGGTGAGGACCAGTTCGGCCAAACGAATGAGAGTGTCGGTGGAAGGGTACTGTTGGGGACGTCTGGAGAGGAAAAAAACGGAGGGCTTGGAGGCCCTGGTCATGGTGGATGGAGGTGTAGAGGGATTGGATATCCATGGTGAAGATGAGGCGTTGGGGGCCGGGGAAACGGAAGTCTTGGAGGAGGTGGAGGGCATGGGTGGTGTCTCGAAATTATGTGGGGAGTTTCTGGACTAGGGGGGATAGGACAGTGTCGAGGTAGGTAGAGATGAGTTCAGTGGGGCAGGAGCATGCTGAGACAATGGGTCGGCCAGGGTGGTCAGGCTTGTGGTTCTTGGGAAGGAGGTAGAACCGGGCAGTGTGGGGTTCCCGGACTATGAGGTTGGAAGCTGTGGGTGGGAGATCTCCTGAGGTAATGAGGTTCTGTATGTTGCAGCAGTCCCAGTTGAGCAGCTTCGTCCTTTAGAACCCAACCAGCTGAGTCACTATTCCTGTTGCTGCACTCTTCGTGGTGCATATTGAAAACCCATACCCAGAGTACGGTTGGCACCATTTACACCCTCAGTGTTGCTCAACATGAAGGAGTACTGATTCATCAGCCGAGGGAGGACGGTATATGGTAATCAGCAGGAACCATGAGACATCCTGCCGTTTTATGTTAATGCTGTGTATTCCCTGGGCAAGTACTTCCTGTCTGTACACCACTGTGCCACCACCTCTGGGGTCTGTCCTGCTGGTGGGATAGGATATATCTAGGAATGGTGATGGTGGGTTCTCGTTACTGTCAGTTATTTATGATTCCGTGAGTAAGACTATGTCAAGCTGTTCCATGGCTAGTATGTGAGACAGCTGTTAGTGAAGCTGTTACTAGCGCCAGATGTTAGTGAAGAGAAAGTTGCAGGGTCGAGAGGTCTGATTCTGTGGTTGTATTTTCTCGTGTCTTAGTAGATGTCATGTGGTCCATCTAGTTTATATTCTTTGCTGAGACTTTGCAGTGGTGAAGACAATGTGCAGCTTGCTGGGCCACTGCTACATTGGCAATTTTCTTTCCTGGGAGGGCATTGGGGATTTAATCTGCCATTGGCAATTGTTCAATGGAGATCAGTCGGTTCTTAATTTCAGTTGTATTTTTTATTGAATTCAGATTCCACCATCAACCGAGGTGGGATTCGAATCCGAGCTTCAGTTGTACATTTTAATATTCTGAATAGAAGTTAAATACATCAGGTTTGTTCACTCATTTTAAATATCACTAACCCAGGATTTGTTTCTTTGTTAAACACTGTCCATCATCCTGTCTTCTCCATTCCCTCCAACAAGTGAGGAGCACATACAGTTTCTCTGGCACTAATATTGAGACAATCCGATCAGCTGCCTCTGCTGCTTCCATCCCTTCCATTAGCCTACCAAGCCAAACTGCCTCACGTGGTGCTCATCGTTTTAGTCTTAAACTAACAGCTTTGTCTATTTTCTTGTCAAGCTTAATTAGAGCTCATCTTGACCCTTTCCCCTAGCCTCACTAAACTACATACGCTACAACTTTGTCTTCTCCTCCCCCTCATCAGTCTCCCTCACCACATCACAGATACTGGTATTTGTTCTGTCTGTCTGTCTTTTCGAGTTGTGTCCTTTTCACCCATTCCGCTTAACCTAATATTTGACCTCACTGTCGTTGGAAACTCTTGATCCATCTCCAGTCTCCCTTTCCTTTCTGAATTCGTTTATTTGGTGTCCCTCCAGGATCTATCCTTTGTCCCTCCTGTTTCTCACCTACATACTCCAGGAGGTGACATCGTTCAAAATATCGTGTTGGGTTTCACACGTACATTAACAATGCCCAGCTGTACCTCATCATCATCCTCACGAGGTGGCATAATGGCACTGTGTTTAGCACTGCTGCCTCACAGCATCGGGTTCCCAGGTTCGAATCCAGCCTTGGGTGACTGTCAATGTGGAATTTGTACATTCTCCTCGTGTCTGCGTGGGCTTCCTTTGGGTGTTCCGGTTTCCTCCCACAGTCCAAAAATGTGCAGGTCAGGTGAATTGGTCATGTTAAATTGCCCGTAGTGTTAGGTACATTAGTCAGATGGAAATCGGTCTGGTTGCGTTAATCATCGGTGGGTCGGTGTGCACTGGTTGGGAGGAAGGGCCTGTTTTCACACTGTATGTAATCTAATCTATTCGAACTCTCTCCATTGCTGCACTGTTACAGTTATCAAATTGCTTATCACGCTTTTTCTATCCGATTCACTGGAAGTTCTTCCAATGAAACGTTGCAATGTTTGAACCCAATGCATTCAGTTGCTATTACAAATTAATTTGCCTAACAGCTGAGTCCCTCCCTCTGACTGGGATCTCTCTGAGGCAGAACTACACTCTGCACAATATTGCTCGCAATTCTGACCCCAAGGTAAGCTTCTGATCAGACATCGACACAATCACAAACACCAGGAATTACAATCTCTTAAATGTTGTTTATCTCCTCCTCACCCCAGCTCCATTGCTACGGAAACCCCCTCCCTGTGTCTGCGTTGCCGTAAGCCTGATGAATCCGAAACAGAACCACTGATTCCGTGAATGATGCAGAATCTGGTTCAGGACACCCCCATGTTTGGAAACATCATCTGAGTATTTACCCTGTCAAACTATTTAAGAATCACATATGTTTCAATCGGATCACCTCTCATTCTCCCAAAATCCAGGGAGAAGATTCCCAATTTCAACAGCCATTGCTTAAATGATAATCCCTCCAAATCAAGGATTATCCCAGTCTGTGAAATGCCTCCAATGAAGTGATACATTTCATTAAATAAACGGACCAAAACTTCTTACATTACTCCAGATGCGGTCTCATTCGCACTTCAGGCAGTTGCCCTAAGTATTTACTCCGAACACTTACACTGCAAAGCCCTTGAAATAAGGAACAACATTCATATTCCCCTTCTTGATGACCTGTTGTAACTGCGTGCTAGCTTTCTGTGTTTTCTGCACAATTACCTGTAGCTTTCTACAGTTTACACCATTTAAATGATACGCTGTTCTTTTATTATCTCCCAAAAATGAACAACTTCACAATTTCCAAAGTTATATTCCATTTTCGAACTTGTTGCTCACTTCTCCTGTGAATATCTCTCTGTATTATAATCCTCTTGTAACATTAATGTTATGCTTTTTCTCGGCGATTTCGCACCTCATTCTTCTAAACATTTCCTGGGAGCTCTGGGCAGTGAGCAGCATGCTCAGTTATTATCCTTTTCGGGATACTCTATGGAATGACTGCAAGGGATTGCTGACCATTCTTCAGAATGGCGATAACCTGCCCATCAAGATGCATTCGCCTTTCACACCCAATGTCTTATTCGTGAGGTGTAGCGGCAGCTCGGAAGGATTGAAATTAAGCAAATCCTGCTCACCTGCATCTCACCAACTCTTGGAATATTCTGTCCCATGTGTCAAAAATCTGTTCTGTTCAGTCACATGACGTCCCAAGGTGCAAACTCATAGAAAGCCACATAGATTTTCCCCTGTATTGACTGCTGATGTCCACAAGGGGTAATGTCTCCAGTCATCCTGCGGCAGGAGGAAGGGTTGGTTTGAGATTCCAATCTTAACTGACAGTGACGGGTTTTATAAACTTGTATTACAGGATATTACAGGTGGACATTCAGATGGTAATCTCAGTAATTGCAACGCCAAACTCTAACAGAATTACTCAATTCATCAGGACCTGGATATTTGCATTGTATGTGAGTATTGTTTTCCAGTTCGTTCTCATTTGCTGCATAAAAGTTTTCCTTTGAATCGAACCATTCTCGAAATAGATCTCCCCGAAATCTTCAATATCTGTCCTGTAATCCTTTTATGATGAGCTGATGAGTGTTAAGTTTATCAACTTGGTGTATATCTTTTGTAAACGCCGATATCACAGCTCCCCTCAATTTCCATTGCTCCAAGGATTACAATTTCAGTTTATCCAAACCCCTGATTGCCCAATGTCTGTTTGCTCTCTATAGGGTCACAACAGGTTGTGTTGGACGATTCTCCACTTGTCTGCATCAGTGCAGCTCCCAACAATATGAAAGAAAGTGAACATCCTCCATGACAAAGCACTGTGCCTGAAGAGTGTCCTATCCACCACCTTCAGCATTTCGCCTCTCCATCCGCGAGGCACTGTGGCATCACTGTGTAAAAGGTAAAGACAGCAATGCCTTAGCAGACCTTAATGCTACTCTCTCATTAGGGAGAGATGACTGGTGCTATTTCAGTCTGAAGATTATACCAGGCCAGGCAAGGGGAGAGGTTGAGAAGGAGAGTCCATCTCTTGTAGATGGATATACTTGATATTTATCATCAACACTCATGTCTCTGCAACTAAAATTCCCAATTCTTTGAACCATCTTGGTAAATTTCCTATGCACTCTCTCTGGGATCCTGCCAAATTTACCAATGTGTGAGTGATCTCTGGATGGACAGACCCAGCTGATCCGTATTCTTGTGGGTAATGCCATCATAGAGCAACAATTGCACAAAACATCACTGTCTGTAAGGGTGGGAGACACAGGAATCCCGAAAACATTTAATATGTATTTACGTGTACACTGGCGATGCCATGACAGATAACACTTTGGACCAACGACTGGAAAAATATATTTGAATAGGTTGGTAGTAGTTTTCTTTGTCACAGATACAATCGGCCACACAATCCTTTTCTGTCTTGTAGACCACTGAGATGATTTACAGAGGAATATGACAAGTCACATTTGAAATCAGGTCAGAGAGGTGATATTAGATAAGATGAAAAATGATTGTTTGACGATTTTGGGAGGAAACTGAGACGGAGTGGTTCAGGAGGAAATTCTGGAGCCGGGAGAGAGGGTACAGGCATCTGATAGTGCCGTTGTCACATGCGAAGTAAAAAGAGGGCATTCTTAAGGTTGGAATTGCACATATAGTAGCGCTTGGAGAGACTCGAAGAGATTCGAGATCGGGAGAATAATGAGGCTGGAAGAGATTAGAGTCCGGGAGGACTGTGAGGTTCGAGAAAATCACAGCGATAGAAATGGTTGTGACAGCAGAGCTAGAGTGGGTTTTGAGCTTGCAGAGAATTAGAGATAAGGAGGAGCTCTGAGGCTGGATGAAGTGACTGTGATAGATTTGTGAAGAAAGAGGAATTCACAGATAGTGAGAGTTAGTCTTAGAGACATACAGAACCAAAACAGACCCGGTCATCCAACCAATCCACATAAACAATCACTACAAACTGAACTATTCCCACGTCCCTCCACTTTGTCCAAACCCATGCAAACAACGTCGCTGCCCAAAGGTCGTTCTCAAAGAATCCCATTCCCCTACTCGATATCCACCCATGACTAATTCACCTAACCTACACATCCCTGGAAGAAACCCACGCAGACAAAGGAAGATTGTGGAAATCACACAGAGACAGGTGCCTACATCTGGAATCGAACCTGGGCCCCTGGCGCTGTGGCAGCAATGCTAACCACTGAGCCACTGTGCAACCCTACAATTGGAACTATATTCACAACTACCACTTCCTCTGGAAGCTCATTTCACACAGGAACGACTGTCTACACAAAAAATATAAAATCCCGAACGTCTTCTTAAAGCCATTCGCCTCTCACCTTAAAAAGTATTTACCCAGTCTTGAATCGCGCATCCTCTTGGATGAGGTGACAGTGATAGAGTTGTGAAGATAGAGGAATTCACAGATAGCGAGAGTTAGTCATAAAGATATACAGCACAAAAACAGACCCGGTAATCAAACCAATCCATGGAAAGGAAACCGGCTATTGAGATTATCCGTCCCCCTCTTGACTTTATAGACCTCTAATACGATCACTCCTCAGACTCCTTCACTCCAGTGAAAGTAGTTCCAATCTATCCAGCCTCTGCTTTTAATTCAAATCATCCATTCCCATCAACATCCTGGTAAATCTCTTCTGAACTAGCTCCAATTTAATAATATCCTCCCGATAACAGCGCAACCAGAATTGGACACAGAATTTCAGAAGAAGTCTCACCAACATTCTGTATAAACGCAGCAAAACGATTCCTCTTCTCAAAGATCACAAAAATGGAGGTATGTGTTTCAACACCTTTCTAACCACTCTGTCTACATGTGACGCAAATTTAAAAGACCTGCACCCCCTGGTGTCTTTGTTCTCTATCACTAATCAAGGCTTGACTGCCCTCGTTTGATTTATCAGGACGTAAACGTTTGCATGTATTAAAATCCAAAATCCAAAAGATCCTGAGATTACAAAGACAGTAGAAGCAACATAAGAGGGAAGTCAAGACGGCAAAAAGGGGACATGAGATACCTTTGTCAAATAGGTAAGAATAATCCAAAGGAATTTCTTTTATATAAATGCCTTAAGAACAAAACGGTAACTAGAGACAGAACTGGATCCCTCAAAGAGCAGTGAGGCAGCCTATATGTGGAGCCACAGGAGATGGAGGAGATACTAACCGAATACTTGGCATCAGTGTTTACTGTGGAGAAGGAGATGGAAGATATGGATTTGGAGAAATAGATGGTGACAATTTGAAAATATCCAACATATAGAGGAGGAGATGTCCGGTTTGTTGTAATGCATAAAGTTTGGTAAATTCCCAGGGCATGATCAGGTGTACCGTTGAATTCTGTGGGAAGCTGGGAATGTGATTGCTGGGCCCCTTGCTGAGATATTCGCCTCATTAATAGCCAAAGGTGAGATGCCGGAAGACTAGTAGTTGGTTAAGAAAGGTAGTAAGGACAAGCCATGGAACTATCGAACGGTGAGCCAGATGTAGATGCAGTGCACGTTGTTGGAGCGAATCCTGAGGGAGAGGATTTACAGTATTTGGAACGGGAATGACTGATTAGTGATAGCATGGCTTCATGTGTGGGAAATCATGTCTCACAAACTTAAGGTTTTTTGGAGAAGTAACAAAGAGGATTGATGACGGCCGATTTGTGGACATGATCTATATGGACTTCAGTAAGACGATTGACAAGGTTCCCGATAGGAGACTGGTTAGCATGGTTAGATCTCATTGAATACAGGGAGATTTAGCGATTTGAATACAGAAATGGATCAAAGTTAGAAGACAGAGGATGGTGGTGGAGGGTTGCATTTCAGATTGGAGTTCTGAGACGAGTAAAGTGCCACAAGGATCGATGCTGGGTCCACTAATTTTCATCGTACTTATAAATGATTTGGATGTGAACATAGGAGGTATACTTAGTAAGTGTGCAGAGGAAACCAAAATTGGAGGTGTAGTGGACAGTGGTTACTTCGGATTACAATTAATTGGATGGACCAATGGGCTGAACAGTGGCAGATGATGTTCCATTTAGGTAAATGAGAGGCGCTGCATTTTAGAAAAGCAATCTTAGCTGGACTGATACATAGAACATAGAACAACACAGCGCAGTACAGGCCCTTCGGCCCTCGATGTTGCGCAGACCTGTCATACCAATCTGATGCCCATCTAACCTACAATATTCCATGAACGTCCATATGCTTGTCCAATGATGACTTCAATGTACTTAAAATTGGCTAATCTACTACCGTTGTAGGCAAAGAATTTCATACCCTTACTTCTCTCTGCGTGATGAAGCTACCTCTGACATCTGTCCTGTATCTATCATCCCTCGATTTAAAGATATGCCCCCTCATGCTCGCCGTCACCATATTTGAAAAAAAAAACTCTGTCCACCCTTTCTCAGCCTCTGATTATCTTATATTTATATTTAATAGAAAATTCCTAGGTGTTGTTGCTGAGCACATAGACCTTGCAGTGCAGGGTCATATTTCTTTTATAGTGGAATCGCAGGTCGATGGAATATCGAAGAAGCTGTTTGGTCTGCTTCCCTTTATTGGTCAGAGCATTGAGGAGAGTCGTTGGAAGGTCATGTTGCATTTGTACGTTACAATAGTTAGGATACGTTTGGAAAATTGTGTGCAATTCTGATCTCGGCCTAATGGAAGGATGTTGTGAAACTTGAAAGGGTTCAAAAAAGAATTACAAGGATATTGGCATGGTTAGAGGGTTTCAGCTGTAGGAAGAGGCCGAATAGGCTGGGACGTTTTTCCCTGGAGCATAGAGGGGTATAAAATCATGAGGGGCTTTTTCCTGGTGTAGAGTAGTTCAGAAATAGAGGGTGTAGGTTTGGCTGAGAGGGGAAAGATATAAACGAAAATTAAGGAACAACGTTTTGACGCAGAGGATGGTGGGTGTATGGAATGAGCTGCCGAAGAAGTGGTGGAGGCTCGTACACTTAGTACATTTTAAAGGCACCTGGATACTTATATGAAACAGTTTAAAATGATATGGCCCAGGTGCTGGCAAAAGGGACGAGATTAGGTGAGGATATATGCTCGGCATGGACAAAATTGACAGAAGATTCCATTACGTGCTGTTCACCTCTGTGACTCACAGCTCAGTGGGTTTCAGTCTTTTAAAAGATAAAGCTTCGTCTATTTTATTTTTGTAAAGCTATAACATTCAATGCAGTGAGAGTTTATTTCTTTAAATACACAACTTATGATATTTTGATTAAATTTCTAAAATATAAAATATTAGTTCTAATATATTCTAGAGGAATATTTTGTGAAGCAGAAAGACTGCCTTTTTCTGGGTCTGTGGAATGTTAGGGTGCAGAGACGGCCATTCATAGAGTGATGTGTCCTTTCTGTCGGACTTGGGAGATTAGGGAGAGTTTTAGTGATCCTGATGATTGTCTGCAGGAAGTGAGCGTGCAAATCATATAGGATTTCATGAATCAGAGGGAGCAGTCATGTAATGTTATGAAGAATTTACAGGAATCGGGGATTTCATAGGTGGCAATTTCAGAAAGGTAGGAAAACTTCGCATCCAGTCAGTTAGATGGGTAAAATCTCTGAAGCGTAGGAGCAGAGGGCAGTTAGTGCAGGATTCCCTGATGGCTATCTCTATCTCAAACATGTATACTGTTTGAGAAAACGTCGGGGTCACAGACTCTCAGGAGAATGTAGCACTGAAAGCCAAGTTACTGGTACTGAGACTGACCCGAGTGCAATAAGAGGTATATAAGGTTCCAGGTAATCAATGGTGATAGGGGACTGTCTAGTCAGGAGCGTTGACTGTCGTTTATTTAGCTCAGAGTGAAACATCAGAATGGGGTGGTGCCTTAGAACCAGAGTGAAGTATGTCTCACAGAGGGTGCAGAATATTCTGAAAAGGGAAGAATAACCCATAGGAGATCATTGTACATTGATACCAATGAGACAGGAAGGAAAACAGGATGAAGTCCTGATGAGAAAATATAGCAAAATAGCCTGGAAGGCAAAAAGTAGTTCCATGTGAGTAATAATATCTGGATTGCTCCCAGTGCCACATACTAGTGAGAATAGGAATATCAGGATAGAGAAGATGAACGTGTGGCGAAGGATCTTATGCAAGGGAGAAGGTTCCCTGATTTTGTATCACTGGAATCTCTGCAGTGGTAGGATTGACCTGCACAAGAAGGACGGATTGTATCTGAATTGGAATGCAAGATTTGCTGATGCTACTCGGGAGGCATTAAACCAGTGAGGAAGTGGGGTTAAATCCAAAGACATATTTAGACAAGAGAGAAGTGTGAGGCTGATACTGTCCAGAAATCAAACAGTCAAGGCAGGCAAGGGTAGGTCATAGAATGAGGTACGACTGACCAGTTATAATGCATTTATTTCAATGCAAGAGGCCTGACAGGGAAGGCGAATGAGCTCATGGTATGGTTTTAATTATGGAACTGCGATATCATGGGCATAACAGAGACGTGGCTCAGGGATGGATAGGACTGGCAGCGTAATGTTACAGGGTATAGATGTAAGAGGAAGGATAGAAAGGGGGAAATCAGAGACGAAGCTGAGTGGCGTTTTTGATTAGGGATAGCATTGTGGTTGTGCTTAGGAAGGATATTCATGACAGTACGTCCAGTGACGTCATTTGGATGGAACTAGGTAATAAGAAAGTGCTGATCACTTTAAAACGTAGAACATAGAAAGGTACAGCACAGAACAGACCCTTAGGCCCACGATGATGTGCCGACACCTAATCCTAATGTAAAATATAGTAACCTAACCTACGCATCCCTCAGCTCACAGCTACTAATATGAGCTTGAATGTCCCCAATGACATTGCTTCCACCACCTTAGCTGGCAACGCATTGCATGCATTTACAACTCTCTGCGTAAAGAACTTACATCTGATGTCTCCTTTACACTTTCCTCCTAATATCATCAAACAATGACTTCTCGTATCTGTCAATCCTGCCCTGCATAAAAGTCTTTGGCTATTGACTCGATCTATTGTTCTCATTATTTTGTACACCTCGATTAGGTCTCCTCTCTTCGTCCATCTCTCAAGAGATAAAAGTCTGAGCTTATTAAACTTTCTTCATAAGGCAAGCCCTCAAGTACAGGCAGCATCCTGGTAATCCTTCTTTGCACCCTCTCCATAGCCTCTGTGTCTTTCTTACATTAGAGCGACAAGAACTGGACACAATCTACCAAGTGTGGTCTCACTAGGGACTGCAGCAAAACCTCGTGGCTCTTCAACTCAATACCCATGTTAATGAAAGCCAAAACGCCATATGCTTTCTTAACAATCCCATCCACTTGGATGGCAACTTTGAGGGATCTCTGTACTTTCACACCCAGATCCCTCTGTTCCACCACATTGCCAAGAATTCTGTCTTCAATCCTATATTCAGCATTCGAACTAGACATTCCAAAATGTATCATTTCGCATTTATTCAGGTTGAACTCCATCTGCATTTCTCAGCCCTGCTCTGCATCCTGTCTATGTCGCGCTGCAGCCTGCAGTATCCCTCTATACTATCGGCGACACCTCCAACCTTTATGTCATCTGCAAATTTACTAATCAACCCCTCAACTTCTTCATCCAAGTCATTTATAAAAACTACAAAGAGCTGAGGCACAAGAACAGAGCCCTGCGGGACCCTACTCAACACTGACCTCCAGGCGGAATACTTTCCATCTACAACCACTCTCTTCCTTCTGTCCACCAGCTAATTCTGAATCCAAATAGCGAAATCTTCCTGTATCCCATACTTCCTTACTTTTTTGAATGAGCCTACCATGGAGAACCCTGTCAAATGCCTTGCTGAAATGCATTTACAGTGCATCGACTGCTCGACCTATGACGATCCGTCTTGTTACCTCCTCTAAGAACATAATAATATTTGTGAGGCATGACTTGCCCCTCACAAAGCTACGCTGACTGCCTTTAATCTCACTATGCTTTGCCAAATAGTCATAAATCCTATCCCTCAGAATTATTTGCATAACCACAGACGTGTGACTGACCGGTCTGATTGCCAAGGATTTACCTATTACCCTTCTTGCAAAGTGGAACAACATTTGCTTCCTTCCCATCTTCCAGTACGACTCCCATGGAGAGTGAGGAGGCACAAATCCTTGCCAGCAGCTTAGCAACTGCCTTTCTCGCTTCCCGGAGGAGCCTTGGATAAATATGGTCTGGCCCTGGGGAGTTATCAATCTTAATGTTTTCAAAGATTTCTAGCACATCATTTTCATCAAAATTGATCTGGTCAAGACTGTATCCCAGCTCCTCTAAGTTTTCATTTGCAACAAATTATCTTTCATTGGTGAAAACCGAAGCAAACAAAATCTCTTTTTGGGCTTCCCCTGTCTGCTCAGGCTCCACACATAAGTTTCCACCACTATCCCTGATCAACCCTACCTTCTCTCTTATCATTCTGTTATTCCTCATGTAGGAGTGAAACGCCTTTGGATCCTCCCTAATTCTTCTTGCCAAGCCGTTTTCGTGCCCCCTCCTGCTTCTCCTCAGTCCATATTTGAGCTCCTTTCAAGCAAGCCTGTAATCTCTAAACTTGTGCTAGATCCTTGCTTCCTCCAACTTACGTAAGCTGCCTTCTTCCTTTTGATGAGAAGCTCATCTGTTCTCGTCATCCAAGGTTCCTTCATCTTACCATTTCTTACTTTTCTCAGAGGAACTGATTTGTGCATCACTCGCAAAAACGGCTCCTTAAATAGTCTCCACATGTCTGCTGTGTCCTTTCTGTGAAAACATTGCTCCCAGTCTATACTTCCCAACTCCTGCCTGATAGGGTCATAAATTCCTTTTCCCCAATTAAATACATTTCCTCGGTAATTGCACCTTTCACTCTCTCAGGCTATGCTAAATGTAAGGCAGTTGCGATCACTTTCACCAAACTGCTCTTCCACCGCGAGATCTGACACCGGTCCTGGCTCGTTGCCAATCACCAAATTCAAAATGGCCTCTCCCCTCGTCGGACTGTCTACACACTGAGTAAGGAAACCCTCCTGAACACACCTGACAAAAAGGCTCCATACGATCCATCTGCACTGAGGAGTTTCCACTTGATATTGGGAAAGTTGAAATCACCCATAACAACAATCCTGCTATTTTGCATTTTTCCAGAATCTACCCACCTATGAGATCTTCAGTCTCTCTCCTGCTATCAGGTGGTCTCGAGAAAACTCCAATGCAGTGGCTGTTCCCTCTTTTTTTTTTAACCGTGCACTAAACCCTGAAACATCAAGCAAACATCCCTGCCCCTGTGAAACCCACGTCTCCGTTATGGCCACAGCATTGTAGCCCCAAGTCAAGATCCATGCTCTAAGTTCATCACTCTCATGCCAGACACTCATTACAATAAACCGACACACTTTAAGCGATCCCTTTGTTTCATTGAGTAATAGACCTTCCGATAGATTCAATATATCCTGTCACTGTCCGGTCTGCAACTGACCCCCTCTTAGACATGTGGCTCCGATTCCCACGCCCCTGCCAATCTAGTTTCAACCCTCCCGAATCGGAAGAGCAAATCTCCCACCCAGGACATTTGTTTCCATCCAATTCAGATGCAACCCTTCCTCCATGTACAGGTCCCACCTTCCCCAGAAGTTATCCCAATGATCTATGTATCTGTAGTCCTCCCTCCTGCACCAACCGTGCAGCCACGCGTTTAGCTGCATTTGCGGATTGTTCTTCATCTCACTATCTCGTGGTACCGGTAGCAAACCTGAGATCCCTATTCTACTCGTCGTGCTCTTCAGCTTCCAACCTAATTCTCTGGAGTCACGTTTAAGATTCTCATTCCCTTTCCTTGCTATATCATTTTTGCCAAAATGTACCACGATTTCTAGCTGCTCACCCTCCCCCTTCAGACTCTTGTAAACTCGATCGGCGACATTCCTGACCCTGGCACCAGGAAGGTAACATACCTTCCGGGAGTCCCGTTCCTGACCACAAATTCTACTGTCAATCCGTCTAACTATTAAGTCCCATACCAGTAGAATTTTCCTATTGCTCCCACCCCCCTTCCCTTCTGATCAAAGTGCCATGCTCAGTGCCAGAGACCTGATAACTATGGCTTTTTCCTGGTAGGCTGTCCCCACCAGCAGTATCCAAAACGATATACTTTATTGGCTGACTCGTGGTTCCTGCCGACCAGCGGGATGTGCTGAGTCGTCTCCTCATCTTCCTGTGTATTAGCAGACAAACAGGAGGGTGTAAGAAAACCAGTAGCTTGGCGGCTTCAGGAGGTGGAGAAGTCAACATTTTGGGTCTAACCGTTCTTCCTGACTGAGGGTGAGAGTTGGGGGATCTGCAGGTAAAGAGAGAAGGAGATGTTTGTGGTGGGAAGAACAACAGGTTGCTGAAGTAGGGATAGGTGGACACAAGCGTTAGATGCAATATGGTTGGTCGATGAGAGAGAATCCGGTTGGT
This sequence comes from Chiloscyllium punctatum, assembly GCF_047496795.1. Classification (NCBI taxonomy): domain Eukaryota; kingdom Metazoa; phylum Chordata; class Chondrichthyes; order Orectolobiformes; family Hemiscylliidae; genus Chiloscyllium; species Chiloscyllium punctatum. The sequence continues at coordinate 8,538,958 of NC_092755.1, forward strand.
CAATGAAACGAAGGGTCGTTAGGCGGAATGGAAGGGAGGAGGTGGACTTGAAATGGTGTAGGTTCATGCCTGGGAAGGCTATTTCAAATTGCAGAACTCATTGTTGTGTCCTTCGAGCTGTAGGCTGCCCAGGCGGACGATAAATTGTTGTTCCTCCAATTTGCCGTCTGACTCCCCGTGGCAACAGTGGAGCCCAAGGATGGTAATGTCAGAACGGGATTGGGAAGGGGCTTTGAATTGGGTCGTGAGAAGATCATATCAGGAGCGCCGGATGCAGTAAAGTAGGATAGAACAAGAGGCAAGTGAAATTCTGTCTCACCTGGATCGACACAGAGAGCTCTGTAGGGAGGTGAGGGGAGTGGTGTGCTGACAGGTGATGCATCTATTCCAGTTGCAGGGGATGTTTCGGGTGGGGGGAACTGGAGGAGTAGGTGGGAAGTGTGGCACAAATATTAGCGAAGCGAACAGCCCATGTGGAATATGTGCCAGGTGGTAAGATCCAACCTAATGCACTGTATCTGGTGCTCAGGATGTGGTCTTCTCTACATCGGGGAGACCAAACGTAAACGAAGGGAATGTTTTGCTGCACATCTCAGCTGGGCTTATCAGCGCTGACCTGACCTCCCAGTCACTGTCTATTTCAATTCTCCCTCCCAATCCCTTTTCAACACTGCGTTCCTTGGCCTCCTCCATTGCCACAACGAACCAAACCGCAAATTGAAGGAACAACACTATATCTTCCTCCGGGCAATCCTACAGCCTGGAGGAATCGACAGTGAGTTCTCCAACTTCAAATAGTCTCCCTTCCAATCCCCCGACTACTTTCCCAGCCCGTTCCATTACTTCCATTAGTCTGATCAAACCTTTTTCCAGCCACCAACCGGATTCACTCCTCCCGTCGACAAGCCTGATTGTACCCTGTACCTGTGTTCAGCCATCCACACCTCAGCACACTGCCTCCTCCTCCCTCACCCGCCTCTTTATCTGGAGCTCCCTTACTCCCACCCCCCCACTCTTGAAGATTGGCGTTGACTTCTTCACCTCCTGCTGCTATCTGGCTTGTTTTGTTCTTCCAGTCTCCTGCCTGTTTCCTTTGGATTTAACATTTGCAGTTTAAAAAAAGTCTTCTTGCATATTAGGCAGGAAATAGTGAATGGGTTGTGCCTCTTCTTATCCAATAGTTTCGATGGGCTGTAGGGCTTTCTCACATTCCTGTGAAACCAGCTTGAGATGCTGCATGCGCTTCTCTTTATTTTCTGTGGAAGTGTGCAGGGTCAAACGGTACTGTTACATGCATATTTGCTACACGTTAACAGCACACGTTTGAATCTTTTCCGGGTTTTGACACTTTAGCACCTGTGTCGTGATAAATTCTTCTGAACATTGTGTGATAGTCACTGAACATGCTCATCTCTGATTGTATGATGCAGGAAAAGACATTGACGAAGCAACTGAAGATGTTTGTGCCAAACAAGCTACTCTGAGGATCGCCCACAGCAATATCCAGGGACTGAGAGGATTGACCTCCACCAGCCACATTGTGTTCTGAATTACCCAACCAGTTTACACCTATTTCCCATTCAGTTCATTTTTTTCTTTAGGTCCCTTTACACATTGCTCAGTCAAATCCTGCTGTGATGTTATTGCCAGTCATTCCTACACAATGTTCATATCTTTGTTCATGTCAATACACCAAAGTATATGTGTGGAGAACATTTCCTTCTCTCAGAGGTTAGTAACTGATGGGGTCTCCCTATCCCAGACAGTTACAGGAGCTGTATCACTGAAATGTTTGGTGGGATAGGGTGAAGAGGGTGTCAATGGTTTTTGACGCATCAGAGAGTTGAGGGCGACAATGAACTGGGATGAAACAGAAATCGAGGCCTACAGCAGATCAGCCTTGACGTTACTGAAGAAGAAAGCAGGGTTGAGGGGCGAAAGGGTCTGCTGTTACTCCAGTATACCACATATGCCAGTCTCTGTGGACTCTTTCTGTTCTTGTCTAACAGACTTGAGGAGCTGAATGGACTGATCTTGTTCCTGTGTCCATGAGTAGTGGTGCTGAATGGCCTAATCTGGGTACAGTGTTATAGGTATGAGTTGCTGATTGGCCTGTGAATGTGATTGCATATCAGATTTCAGGGGTGAATGGCCTCATCCTGTTCTGGTGTAACTGAATTCTGTATTGACTAAGTCTCCGACGCTCGGAGAAAGTGAGGACGGCAGATGCTGGAGGTCAGACTCGAAACGTGTGGCACTAGAAAAGCACAGCCTGTCAAGAAGCATCTGAGGAGCAGGAGAATTGTCATTTCAGGTATCCACACTTCATCAGAAATGTCTGAACATTGATTCTCCTGATCCTCGTATGCTATCTAACCTACTGTGCTTTACCAGCACGACACTTTTTGACTTCTACCTTGTCAACCTTCCAGTTTACTTCATCAAATAACTTGAAAAAAATTGTCAGGCATATTCTCCCATGCGCAAAGCCATGCCAGCGATTCCTAAACAAATCCTATCTTCCCAAATGCATATATCTCTTATCCCTCATAACCTTCTCAAGTAGCGTACCTACCACCAATGTTAAGCTTAACAGTCTACGGTTCCCAGGCTGTTTTTTCCTTTTACAGCCCTTCATGAAAAAGGGAATAACATTTGCTACCCTGCACTCACAGCGGACCTCACCTGTGATTAATAGTAATACAAAAATATCAGCCAATGCTACTGCAAATTCTTATCTATCTACTTGCAGTGTGTATCTTGCATTTATCTGATCAAGGCCAGGAGATTTATGTACCTTTATGCATTTCAACACCTCCTCTACTGTGATATGGACTGTCGCCAATTTAGCACCACGGACATCCTCAAGTTCTGAAGTCTTCATGTTTTTCTGCATGTTAAACACAGGGAAGAAATATGCATTGAGGACTTCGCCCATCTCCTGCAGTACTACAAATACATATTCTCCTTGGTCCTTGGGAGGTCCTATTCTCTCTATTTGGAGATGCTGGTGTTGGACTGGGGTGTACAAGATTAAAAATCAAACAAAACCAGGTTATAGTCCAACAGGTTTATTTGGAAGCACACTAGCTTTCGAGCGTCGCTCCTTCACCAGGTGATAGTGGAGGACTCAATCCTGAGAAAAGGAATGTATAGCAAAAAATAACAGTGTGGTGCAACTGAAATTATACATTGAAAAATAACTTGATTGCCCGTTGAGTCTTTCATCTGTTTGAATATCATGATAGTTTCACTTCTTTCATGTGTAAATCTCAAAAAAAAATTAAAATTGCATTGTCAGGCTAGCTGTTACAATGTGTGATAGCTAGACCAGTATGTTGAAGGTGTTCGCCCCCTGTGTTCTGATGCCATGATGTTCAGATTGATTCTAATCTAACAAGTGAGATAACAGAGGATTGCATGAATTCGTGCAGTTTTTGAACAAAGTGCAATGTAACTCTGTAAGTACAATTTCAACCCACAAAATTTATGTGTGCATGTGGGTCTTTGTATGTGTGTGTCTGCTGGGTTGGAGGTTGTGATTGTGAGAGAGAGTGTAGTATATATATGTGTGTGTGTATGTGTGTGTGTGTGTGTATGATAGAGAGAGAGAGAGAGAGAGAGAGAGAGAGAGAGAGACTGTGTGTGTGTCCCGGTTGAGGCCCTCTCTATGGGTATCAAACGTAACTATCAGCATCTGCTCGGCCACTTATTCACTCTACAATCACTACGCACACATACACATACACCCTCTGTCACGCTTACAACCCCCAGCCCTCCCCACCCCACCCCCCCCCCCCCCCCACACACACACACAGACCCACATGCACACATATATTTTATGGGGTGAATTTGTACTTGCAGAGGTACGTTGTAATTTGCTCAAAAATGGCATGAAATCATGTAATCCTCTGTTATCTCACTTTTTACATTTGAATCAATCTAAACATCATGGCATAGACAGAGAACATAGGGGGCTTATACAGTGAACATATTGTTTAGCTATCACCTATTTTTACAGCTAACCTGAGAATCCAAATTTTAAAAAAAGGTTGTGTGATTTAAACATGAAAGAAGTGAAACTATCATGGTATTCAAACAGATGAAAGACACAACAGACAATCAAGGTATTTTTCAATGTATAATTTCTGTTACATCGTACTATAAATTTTTGCTATAAATTCTGTGTCTTAGTATTGAGTCCTCCACTATCACCTGATGAAGGAGTGACGCTTCAAAAACGAGTGTGGTTCCAATAGAACCTGTTGGACGATAACCTGCTGTTGTGTGATTTTTAACCTTCTACTCTCTCTAGGTTTTTTTCTTTAATATACTTAAAGTACCTATGTTGATTACCCAATCTTCTCACCCAATACTACTTTGTAACCCCTTACCACCCTCCTGATTTCCTTCTATAGTAAATTCCAGTATCTCCTGTACATCTCCCCTTTATCTCAACTGCCTGTACTTGAGCCATGCCTTCTTTATTCTGGTCAAAGCCTCAATTCTTCGTGTCACCCATGGTTCTCTAATCTTCCCAACATTGCCGTTCGCCCTCACGGGAACATATAAACCTTGAACTCCCGCTATCTCACTTTTAAATGCCTCCCACTCGCGCGAGTGCCCTTTGCCTGCAAGCAAAGACTTCAATCAACCCCTATTCCTGTCTAATTCCGTCAAAGTTCACGTTGCATGAATTTAAAACTTGAACATGTGGACCAGTTTTGTCCCTCTCAATAATGATTTCAAATTTAACAGAACTACGCTCGTTTGTCCTCCAATCTAGAAATTGGAAATGAGTCTGATTTTATGACAGTGTTGACCTTGCCATAATCCACGCAGATTTGTTGAGTCTTTTCCAGTCTGAGAACTAAGCTTTTTACCGAACTCTGTTCTTTCAGGCTTGGTTCAATGATAACCTCATCGTGCAGACCTCTGCCTCCATCTGGATCGGTCTAGCTTTGAAAGTAATAAGCTGATAGTGGTCTTGTTTTATCAGAGCAATATTCCCGATGTCTACTTCATGTATGGCAGCATTAGTCTTAACCGTCTGACTCTTACATATGTCCTTCTCATGTAGTAACAGATCTTTCAACTGCGTTTTATCCTCATGAGGCAAATATTTGACTAACCTATCCCACTCCTGAAGGACTCCTTCGTTTTTTAATCGATTTTGAGAGACATCAAAAACCACATCATCTGGATTTGATTCCTCGCTGTGCGGAGAAGCAACTCATACCTGTTTCTCCAGTTCGTTTTATCACCTAATTCTCTGGAGGGGACCCTCCAACAACAATCAACAATCACCCGTGTGAAAGGTTCTTCAAATCTGGGAATTGGCAACAAACGTACTGGTCTTTGGCTGTGGCTTACCTAGCATTTGGCATGTATGACACGTATGTAAAAGATAATCACATCCTTATGCATTCCAGGGCAAAAAAAATGTTTTTGTAACTTAACCATAGTCTTTCATGCACGTAGGTGATCTCCTATAGGTAGTGTATGTGTTATCAGTAACACCTCCTGTATGTATCCAACCGGTAACATAATCTGGTGCACTTCGGCCCAATGTCTATTTTACACTGATCTGCTGTTGTCTCCATTACTGTCTTAGCATTTTATCTTTCAGATAATAACTCTCCAGAATATTCTCTGCCAATTTTCTGAAGTACGCATCCTAAAATATAATTTTGATCATCTCGACGTGCTGTTGCAAAGTCCTTAGCCTTTCAGGACTACAAACGTCTGTCTGATCCTCTGCCTGTTCTCGATTTTGCTGCACCGTTATGTCAACAGAATATTCGCTAACTGAACCTTAACTCCTTCGTCTTTTAGCTAGTTTTGAGAAGCTTTGTAGCTCAGATTGAGGTTCTGGATATAGATTAGTTCACTGAGCTGGAACCTTCATTTCTAAATGTTTCCTCACCCTATTAGGTAAAATATTCTTTGGGCCTCTGGGCGAAGCACTGTTGATAATTCCTGCTATATATTTATAAATAGAATAAATTTAAAACATATAAATAGAAAGACGGAATTATAGAAAGTGCTTTACCCATAGTGCCACTGAAAATATTACCGAGTAGGGTGAGGAAACTTCTGAGAATGGATCTTTCAGCTCAGCGAGCAAACCTCATTCAGATCCTTTATCTTTCTCTTCACGTTTCGCTTCGGGCTGTGACTTATGATAGTGGGACCAGTTACTACACAGTCTGGGAAGATACCAGGATATTTCTATTTTAACTCCTCAGTTTCGTACTCTTCTTTGGGCTTCTCCACAGCAAGGGTTTGATTCTCCCACCTTGGATCTGCCAAATCGTTCTAAAGAACGAACTGACTTCCTGGAACTGACACTTTGTCAATGATTCGGACTGTAAATTGTTCAGCCTTGAGTTGACACTCCAACCTAATCTTACATTGGGAGGGCTAAATATCTGTCCATCTATCCCACAAATTGCCACACTCTCGTGCAACAGATCAGAAAGAGTGCAAATTCACTCATCCTTTACTATCAGCTTCAGATCCTTTGTCTCTCAACATCATAACTTCTTGTCATTTCCCCCGTTCTTTAGAGTAAACTTTACCCACGGAGGGGAAATATTTGTATAGATCAGGCACTAACTTCATACGCCGAGCATTGTTGATAATTCCTGCTATCTACTTATAAATAGAATAAATAGAAAAAGTTATAAATATAAAGGAATAATCATCAACAGTGCTTTGCCCGGAGGCCCACTGAGAATGTTACCTACTCGGGTGAGGCTGTGCTCTCTCCTGCACTTCCTCGGCTCTTTTTGGGGTCTCCTTCACTACCTTACTAATGCCACTGTGTTACGTTATTTTTTCCACATCTTTTCTCACAGCGCCTTTCTTTAACGACCCACAATGTGATTTTACGTGTCTGACGTTACCACAGTGGAAAAACCTGAGACCATTCCAACCTCTTAGCCTTATTTTTTTTAATCCTGTGATAAATCCTTACCAGTGTTCTCCACACTTTGTTCGCAGTGAGAGAGCTCCTTTTCTCCCAATGTCTTTCCATCACACGATGAAATGCAGGCCAGGAACTTGCCTTGTGCATTACGATATATTATCTGCTAATTCTGCTGTCGTTTTCATTTCCTGAATTTTCTGTTCCTCCACTGAAATTATTTCGATCTCTGCAAGTGGGATTGTAAACCCCTCCAACGTATAATCGTTCGAACAGCCTCGAAGGTTCTTATGTATTTTTAAAGCACGCACCCATCCATCAAACTGACTATGTTTAATTCCTTCCAACTCAACATAAGTCTGACTTGGTTCCTACTTTATGTTTCTCAATTGCAGTCTATATGATTTTGTTGCCAGTTCAGAACACTTAAAAGAACCTGATTAACCTCTTCGTAATGCCTTGACCGCTCATCTGACAGCGCCACAAAAACCTCACATGTTCGGCCTACAAGTTTATTCTGAACTAACAATACTCATAAATCCTCTGACCGCTCCATATACCTCGCCAATTTTTGAAGTGCAATAAGTAAGGTTTCAACGTCTTTCTCATTGAAATGTGGCAGAGGTTTGACATATTTGTATATATGACGACCATCCTTTAATCTTCAACCGGTTAACTTGACTTTGCTGACTAAGTTGCAACTTCTCAAGTTCGAGTTCTCTGTCTTGTTATTTCTCCCTTTCTTCTCTCTCTGACCAACTAAGAGCCATTTCTCTCCCTGTCTTTTTCCTCTCTCTATCTCTTTTTCTCTATCTCTCTCCCTCTCTTTCTCTTTGTTTATCTTCTAACTCCATTTGCCTCAATTGTAATTTCTGTTTTTTTCTAGCTCTACTGCACGTCTCTCTTTCTCTGACACACATATGTATTTGTGTAACTTACTTACAATTTCAACTTTACTTTGGCTTTAGTTGAACACAAATCTAACTTCTTAGTTAATTCAAAAAATATGTTCTTTTTCTTTGTTTCTAAACTTTCTGGAATAATTTGAGAATCATCTTCAAATTCTTGAACTGCTTTCACAATTTTAAGAGCCATTTCTCTCACTTTTAATTGAAGTAACCACAAGTCAAAAAATTAAACAAATGCTCTCACCTAAATTTTATTGAAAGATCCAGGGCACTAACATGCAAGTGTTCAAATCTGCTGGTATTATTGTCGTTCCTTCAAATCTGTATTAACCAGTTTAAATCTCAAATTAAAGACCACAAGCTGATAAATTCCAGCACCGAGACCCAAGTTAAGACATGGGGTTAGCCCCAAGCATTCCCGCCCCTATCCCCCTGATTTAAACCAGAAACACAGAAATTATTTAATCAGAGTCGTAATCTGTGAAAGTTCGAGAAGCCAAGACCAATCAAAATGTCACTGTTTCAAGTAAAATCTAGCAATACTTGTCAGGTCTAACAGAGAACAATTAATTACTCCATCTAATGCTCTTTTAGGGAAATTATTAACCCTATTGTCCCTGCACGTCTCCCCTCTCACCCTGCATATTTATTCCATTAATTCCTGTTGTCTCTTTGGAGACCTACAGTACAAACCCGATAACGTCACCATCCCGTACTTATTTCTTAGCTCCACCCACAAAGCCTCACTTCGGTTATTCTATCCCTGATCACTGCTGTGATGCTCACCTTAACCAAACATGCAACACCTCCTCCGCTCCTTCCTAGACGTCTGGCCCTCCTTAAGCACCTGTACACTGGTTCATTAAGTTGTCAGTCCTGTCACTCTCTTAGCCATTTTCCTGTAATGGCCATGATATCCCTATCCAATGTATCTGCCCACGCTCTGAGTTTATTGGTCTTACCTATCAGCCGTCTTGCTTTGAAACAGAACCAATTTAATCCAATAGAAATTCCTTGCTCACTGTTGTGTTCCAGCCTGACCTGTATGTCCAAATTACTATTTTTTGATTACTATGTCTCCTTCTTGCCTCGGACTTGCTTCCCAGCTGTTTAGGATCCCACTTCTCCTACCAATTATAGTTTTAACCCTCCTTTGGAGCCTCGGTGTGATGATATGCCCCCCCCCCCTCCAATCCAGGTACAGACCGTACGTCTTGAATAGGTCACCTCTGCCGCAGAAGAGATCCCAGTGATCTAACAATCTGAATCCCTGCACACTACGCTAATTCTTCAGCTACGCATTTATCTGCCATATCCTCCTGTTCATGCCCTCACTAGCACGTGACACTGGAAATAATCTTGTACTATCATTGTCATGGTCATGGTTTTTAACGATTTCCCTCGCTATCTGCAGCAACTCCACAGGACCTCATTGATATTTCTATCTATGTCATCTATACCAAATGTACAATGGCATCTGGCTGCTCACGCCCAACACCCACACCCACACCATCCAAGGACGTTCTGCAGCCACGTGTACCCTGGCACCAGGGAGGCAACACACCATGCTGGATTCCATTTGCGGCCACAACGTTTCCTGCCTGCCCCCCTAACTATAGAGTCTCCTATCTCTAAGCAAACCCCCTTACTTTTACCCTTTCCTGCCTTGCCCCAGAGCCAGTTGTAGTGCAAACCGACCTTGCTACCGCTGCTTTCTCCTGAATAGTCCTCCGCCTAACATTATCTGAAACAAATTTACTTGTTTATGAGGGGAATGGCCACAAGGGATTCCTTCACTCTGCCTTCTCACTTTGCCTTTCAGGGTGGTCACCCAGCTACTCTCTGCCTGGAACACGACAAGTAGCAAGGAACACCTGGTGGATTAAATTACATCTATTTCAATGCAAGAGGGCTGACAGGAAAGGCTTATGAATGCAGGGCATGAATTGGTATGTGGGACTGGGAGACCACAGTCATTACAAAAGGAGGAACGTGGGTGTGATCACCTCACTGAATCTCTTGGCTATGAAGTGCTCAGCATCTCGAATGATCCTGAATGCATCCAGCTCCAGCTCCCGAAAACGTTCTCCCCGGACCTGCAGATGGAAGAACCTCAAATGCATGTAGTCATCAGGGATAGTGGCAGTCTCCCTGAGTTCCTACATTCAGCAGGAGGAACATGCAACTGCTCTAATTGCCGTCTCAACTCCTGTAAGACGGAAGTTTAAAGGTATTTACATGAGCTAACCTGTACTTTTGCCTGAGCTGCCGCTATCTGAAATCTCTTGAACCAAACCCTTACTTCTGACAATGTTACCAAAAAAATTAGCAAAAGCATATCACTCCACTCCTCCACCCGTCCGTTTAGATTTGGTTTGGGAAGGAGGGAGACACTGCAGTGATGTAGTGTTTGGACTTTCAGCACTCTTCAACAACAGGCCCAGGATATTCTTCTGCACACTGCATGTCACTGGTTGGCCTTGGAGGGTGTTTGCCTGATGTCTTCCATACCAATCTGCATCATCACAGTCCTTTGCTTGTCCTTTCTGGCTATTAGTATTGCATTTATGAATTCCTTGAATCCGTTGATTGCATTCCAAACTGTGCCTCACTCCAGATGGAGAGAGGTTGATGTTCCAGTGAACACAAGGCTATTGGAAAGAGAATATCAAAGGCATAGGAGCAATAGCATTCCTACCCCTCACTGAGTCTTATTTTCCTTTCAATAACATTGTATTTATTCTGACAATCCCCTTTTCCACTTCCCTGCAATTTTACCCAGAACCGTTGTTTGAAAAATATGTCTCTCTCAGCCTTGATGATATTTAATGATTCCATAAGTCCATAAGAAATAGGAATAGAAGGAAAGGCATTCGGCCAATCGAGTCCACTCCGCTATTCAATCATTGCTGATGGGAATTTCAAAAGCCACTTACTCGCACTGTCCCAGTATCCCTTAAGCCCTTGTGAGATTAAACATTATATTAGACTCTACCTTGAAGACATTTACTGTCCGCTGTGCTCTGTGGCCATGAAGTCTCCAGGCCCACCACTCTCTGGCTGAAGAAATGTCTCCTAATTTCCGTTTTAAATTGCCCCCCTCTAATTCTAAGGCTGTGCCCACGAGTCCTGGTATTCTCAACTGACGGAATCAATTTCCAGTGTCCACCCTTTCTAAGACATGCATTATCATATAAGCTTCTATCAGATTTCCCCTCTAACGAATACAACTCTCGGCTCTTCAGCCGTTCATCATGTTTCAGGCCTAACATTCCAGGGACCATCCGTGTGAATCTCCACTAGACACGCTCCAGTGCCTGTATGTCCTTCCTGAGGGGGTCCAGAACTGGACACAATATTTGAAATGCTGCCTAACCAGAGTTTTATAAAGTATCAGTCGGAATTCACTGCTTTTACATTCCAACCCTCTCGAAATAAATGACAACATTACATTTGCTTTCTTAACGACGGACTCAACCTGCAAGTCATCCTTCAGAGAATCCTATACAAGCACTGTTAAATATCTTTGTAGCTTGGATTTGGAAATGCCGGTGTTGGACTGGGTCTACAAAGTTAAAACTCACACAGCACCAGGTTATAGTCTAACAGATTTAATTGGAAGCACGCTAGCTTTCGGAGCAATGCTCCTTCATCAGGTGATTGTGGAGGGCTCAATCCTAACACAGAATTGATAGCAAAAATTTACAGTGTGAAGTAACTGAAATCATGCATTGAATAATTGATTGTCTGTTAAGCCTTTTATCTGTTATAATGCAGTCATAGTTTCACTTCTTTCATGTGTAAATCACAAAACCTTTTTAAATAAAAGTTACATTCTCAGGTTAGATATTAAAAATGGTGATAGCTAGACAATATGTTGAAGGTGTTAGCGCCCTGTGTTCTCTATCTATGCCATGATGTTTAGATTGATTCTAGTCTAAAAGGTGAGGTAACGGAGTTTTACATAAATTAATGCAGTTTTTGAGCTCAGAGGTCTACATGAATGTATGCAGTTTTTGAGCAAAGTACAATGCAACCCTGAAAATACAAATGCTCCTCACAAAATATATGTGTGCATGTGGGTCTTTGTCTGTGCGTGTGTGTGTCTGTCTGTCTAGGGTGGGGGTTGTGACTGTGAGAAAGTGTATGTGTGTGTGTAGTGATGAAGAGTGTCTTAAGTCTGTGAGGGGGTGCATGTGTGAGTGTGGTAATGCATGTGTCTGTAAGCGTGTGTGTGGGTGTCTGTGCGCGTCTGTGTGTATGCATGTCCGTGTGTATGTGTGTAAAGGATTGCCTGTGTGTGTGTGACAGTGTGTGTGTAGGAGTATCCGTGTGTGTGTATAGTGTAATGGTGGTCACCTGTAATGTGACATCAACCCAATGTCCCAGTTGAGGCCCTCCCTATGGGGAGCTCCCGTCGAACACCATGGGCCCTCCCCTTACTCAGCAGCCTCCAGTCAGGCACCTTACCAAAGGCGTTTTGGAAGGTTAGTGAGGTAAAATCCACTGGGTCTCTCTGGTCTAAGTTACTTGTTATTTCTTCAAAGAATTCTAATAGATTTATCAGGCACGACTTCCCCTCACTAAATCCATGCTGACTTGTTCTAATTCGCTCCTGTACTTCCAATAATTTTGAAATCTCATCCTTAACGATGGATTCTAGATGTTTTATAGCCAACAGAAACTAGTCTAATCTGTCTATAATGTTCCATCTTTTGTCTTGATCCTTTCTTGAACAAGAGGATTACAACAGAGATTTTCCAACCACCTGGGACTTTCCATGAATCCAGTGATTTTTGAATGATTAAAAACAATGCCTCCACTATTTCTTTAGCCACATCTCACAGAACTCTACGGCGTAGCCCATCCAGCCCAGCAGATTTTTCAGTTTTAGACCTTTCAGCTTATAAGTCCTTTCTCCTTTGCAATGGCCACCATACTGAACACTGCCCCTTGACTCTGCTTGATTGTTGGGATATTACTCATGTCTTCCACTGCGAACACTGACACAAAGTATTAATAAAGTTCTTCAGCTATTCCCTTTTCTCCCATCACTAGACTTCCTGCATCAATTTGGAGAGGCCAATCTCAACTTTTCACTCTCGTTTGTTTCTTATGTATTGAAAGAATGTTTAAATTTAATTTCTAATATTACTGGCCAGCCTACCTTCATATTTATTCCTCTACTTCCTTATTTCTGTCTTTGTTATCCTCTCTTTGCTTTTGTAGCCTTCCCAATCTTCTGATTTCCCAGTGCTCTCGTCCACTTTATAGGCTCGCTCTTTTTCTGTGGTACTTTTCCTGAGTACTTCGTCAGCCATGATTGTCTAATCCCAACCCAGGTAGTCTTTCTTTTCTTTGGGATTCAAACTGAACAGCCTTCAGAATTTTCTCAATTGTTTGCCGACAATAAATGACAGAATTGATAGTCTTTATTTCAATGGCGTATTTCTCACAATCTGAAAATTGAACCTGCATTAGATGTATCTGTCCTATCAAACCCCCTCAGTGACCAGAGGCAAAACGAAAAGGAAAAAAAAAAATCAAGAACCTGTAATCTCCTCGCTCATCTCCCACATCATCCGAAGATACAGCTCATCCAGATCTGCGCAGTTGCCTACTCTTTATCTCGCATAAACTTCCAATTCTTCCTGAGCTTTTGCATCAGTCTGTTCGAGGATCTCACTGTCATTCTCCCTGAATTCAGTCACGGCTTCTCCAAAGCGAAGACAGATATGAATTGCGTGTTTAACATATTTTCTAGCTCCGTGCACATGCTGCTTCCTTGGTCCTTAATACAACCAATTCTTTCACGTGTTATCCTCTTCCCCTTCACAAGCCGATGCAATATCGTTAGATTGTTGCTAATTTTAACCCGTTAATGTTTTATCACATCACCTTTTTGCATTTCTACTCACTTTCTTAAGTTCAGCCCCACACTTTCTGTACTTTTCTTATACCTCCACTGATCTGCTCACATTATACCTGCTTTAAGCTTTCATTTATATCTTTTATTCCATTTTGAAAATTTGTCGACATTCTAGGGTCTCTGTGCTGGTTTTCCAAACGTTCAGCTTCGATGTCACATGTTGGGCCGGCACTGACATCATTTCCATTTAAATCATGTGATCCCATCTCACGCTGTTCTGCTGCAATGTTAAACAGATATAACTGCACTTTCGCCAGCTCCTGTCATTTAAAAAAAAATCTGCCTCCGCAATCCAAAAACATCTTATTTCTCAGCCCTTTTGTTTTGACTTTTCCTGGACAAATTGAAAATATATGAGACATGGTTACTGGTCCTATAATGGTTTCCAAATCCTGCCTAGAATAACTGACTGGCTTCACTCCCCATAATGAGGTCCCAGTATTCCACCATCCCTTTTTTGAGGCTTCTACATTTTAATATAAGAAATTCTCTGCAATAAATTTCAAACCATCTGGCTACTCTGAAAAAAAGATATCACGTCCCCAATAAATGTTGGGATTTCAAATATCTCAGTATAACCATCATATTACTGTTTTACATACCACAATGATTTGTGTTTATATCTGCTCCTGTATTTTCATTCATCTGTCATCGTTTTATTCCTAAACTCCAACCACAAAGTCTCGCTTGAAGATTCTTCCAAGATATCATCCCTCCTTAAATCAGTAACTCACTCCATGATTAATAAACAAATCCACCTCCAGTTTTACCCCCTCTTCTCTCCTGGCTATGGTTCCTGTACAGTAGAATACTGAGTAACCAGTCCTGCTCTCCCTCAGCCACAGTTCTGTGATGGCAAAAATGTCACACCTCCACATCTCAAAGAAAAAAGAACAAAGAAGAACAAAGAAAACTTACAGCCTAGGGACAGGCCCTTCGGTTCTCCAAGCCTGAGCTGATCCAAATGTACTGTCCAAACCTGTCGTCAATTCCTAAGCATCTGTATCCCTCTGCTCCCCACCTACTCATGCATTTGTCCAGACGCATCTTAAATGAATCTTCCGTGCCTGACTCTGCCATCTCTGCTGGCAACGCGTTCCAAACGCCCACCACACTCTGTGTAAATAACTTACCGCTTGAAACCCCCTTAAATTTTTCTACCTCTCAGCTTGAAAGCGTGACTTCTAGTTATTGAAACCTTCACCCTAGGAAAAAGCTTGTCTCTATCCATGCTGTCTTTGTTCTTCATGATTTTGTAAACCTTAATCAGGTCCCCCCTCAATCCCTTTTTTCTAATGAAAATAACCTAACCTACTCAACCTTTCTTCATAGATATACCAGGCAACATCCTCGTAAACCTTCTCTGCACCCTCTCCAAGTCGTCCACATTATTTTGGTAATATGGTGACCAGAACTGTATACAGTATTGAAATGCGTCCGAACCAATGTATTGTACAGTTTTAACATAACGTGCCAGCTCTTATACTCAATATCACGTCCGAAGAAGGCAAGCATACCATATGACTTCTTGATCACTCTATCTGCTTGTGCAGCCACCTTCAGGGTAACAATGGATCAGATCTTCCAGATCTCTCTGTTCATCGACTTTTCCCAAAGCTCTTCCATTTACAGTATAGTTCGCTATCGAACTAGACCTCCCAAAATGCAGCACCTCACATTTGCCCGGATTTGAACTCCATCAGCCACTTCTCTGCTCAAATCTCCAGTTTATCTATATTTTCCTGATTTTTTTTTAAAGTCCCCTGTGGTTTCTGCTACTCCACCAATCTTCGTGTCGTCTGCAAACTTACCAATCAGACCATCAATGTCCTCTTCCAGATCATTTATTTATATCACAAACAACAGTGGCCCCAGCAGTGATCCATGCGGAACACCACTGGTCACGTTTCTCCATTTCGAGAAACTCCTTTCAACTACGAGTCTCTATCTCCTGTTGCTCAACCAGGTCTTTATTCACCTCGGTTGAAGACATTGCGCACCATGTGACTTCACTTTCTTCATTAGTTTACCCTGGGGAAACTTATCAAACTCCTTACCAAAGTCCAAGTATATGACATAGACATCACATCCTTCATCTATGAACTTGGTCACTTCCTCAAAGAATTCTAATAAGTTGGTAAGGCACGAACGCCCCCGCACATAACCATGTTGCCTATCACTGTTGAGATCATTATCTAACAAATAAAAATGGAACCTATCCCTCCGTACCTTCTCCACCAACTTTCCCACCACTAACAGGCACACAGGTCTGTACTTACCTGGAATATCCTGAGAACACTTCTTGAATAGGGGAACAACATTAATAATGCTCCAGTCCTCTGGAACTTCACCTGTGTTTAAAGAGGCGACAAATATCTCTGTCACAGCCCATGCTATTTCCTATCTCACCTCCATCAGCAACCTGGGATTGATCCCATCCAGTCCTGGGGATTTACATAGAACATAGTAAAATACAGCGCAGTACAGGCCCTTCAGCCCTCGATGTTGCGCCGACTGAAGCCTACCTAACCTACACTAGCCCAATAACCTCCATATGCTTATCTAATGCCCGCTTGAATGACCATAAAGAGGGAGAGTCCATCACTGATATTGGCAGGGCATTCCATGAACTCACAACCCGCTGAGTAAAGAATCTACCCCTAACATCTCTCCTATACCAACATCCCCTTAATTTAAAGCTGTGTCCCCTAGTAACAGCTGAGTAGATATGCGGAAAAAGATTCTCACTGTCAACCCTATCTAAACCCCTAGTCATCTTGTACACCTCTATCGAATCTCCCCTAAACCTTCTTTGGTCCAATGAGAACAGCCCCAAGTGCCTCAGCCTTTCCTCATACGATCTTCCTACCATGCCAGGCAACATCCTGGTAAACCTCCTCTGCACCTGTTCCAGTGCCTACACATCCTTCCTATAGTATGGCGACCAAAACTGTACACAATACTCCAGAGAAGGCCGCACCAGAGTCTTATACAACTGCAACATGACCTCAGGACTCCGGAACTCAATTCCTCTACCAATAAAGCCCAGTACGCCATATGCCTTCTTCACAGCACTATTTACCTGGGTGGCAACTTTCAGAGATCTGTGTACATGGACACCAAGATCCATCTGCTCATCGACACTACCAAGTAGCCTACCATTAGCCCAGTAATCCATCTTTTTATTACTCCTACCAAAATTAATGACTTCACACTTAGCGACATTGAACTCCATTTGCCACCTTTCTGCCCAGCTCTGCAACTTATCTATATCCCGCTGTAACCTGTCACATCCTTCTTCGCTGTCCACCACTCCACCGACTTTCGTATCATCCGCAAACTTGCTCACCCAGCCGTCAAGCCCCTCCTCCAGGTCATTTATAAAAATGACAAACAGCAATGGTCCCAAAACAGATCCTTGCGGAACACCGCTAGTAACTGCACTCCAAGATGAACCTTTACCATCAGCTACTACCCTCTGTCTCCATCCAGCCAGCCAATTCCTAATCCAAACCTCTAATGCACCCCCAATGCCATACCTCCGTAATTTTTGCAGTAGCCTACCATGTGGTACCTTATCGAACGCTTTGCTAAAATCCATATACACCACATCTACTGCTTTACCCTCGTCCACTTCCTTGGTCACCTTCTCGAAGAACTCAATAAGGTTTGTGAGGCACGATCTGCCCTTCACAAAACCATGCTGACTATCCTTGATCACATTATTCCTATCCAGATGTTCATAAATCTTATCCCTTACAATTCTCTCTAAGACTTTGCCCACAACAGAAGTGAGACTCACTGGCCTATAGTTACTAGGCCTGTCCCTACTCCCCTTCTTGAACAAGGGGACCACATTCGCTATCCTCCAGTCTTCTGGCACTATTCCTGTAGACAACGACGACATAAAAATCAAGACCAATGGCTCCGCTATCTCCTCCCTAGCTTCCCAGAGGATACTAGGATAAATGCCATCAGGCCCAGGGGACTTATCTATTTTCACCCTTTCCAGTATTCCCTGGACCTCTTCCCTACATACCTCAAAGCCATCCATTCTAATCACTTGTGACTCAATATTCACATCAGCAACAATGTCCTGTTCCTGAGTGAATACTGACATAAAGTATTGTTTCAGTGACTCTCCAATCTCCTCTGCCTCCACGCACAACTTCCCACTACTATCCTTGACTTGACCGATACCTACCCTAGTCATCCTTTTATTCCTGACATATTTGTCCACCTTATTATCATTTAGCGTACCCAACACATCCTTTCTCCTTATGTCCCTCATGATATCAGTACTTTACAGGATTTGTAATGTTGCCTTCTTCAAGAACCCTCCCAGGCACTGCATTCTGGCTACATACCATCCTCTTTGTTGAAAGCAGATTCCACAAATACTTTCACAATGTCTTGTTTTTCACTTTAATCCTGTGTCCCCTAGTTTTCAACTCATTTACTAAGGGGAACAGCTACTGTCTGTTCACTCTATCCGTACCTCTCACGATCTCTGTCAGGTTCATTCTTCAACCTTCTCTGTTCAAAAAGCAAATCTAGCCTATCTTCATGGTTGAGTACTCTCTATCTTGTTTTTTCTTCCAAAGTGCAGCATTCACATATTCCAGCGTTAAGTTCTTTGTGGGTCATTGATCTGTCCATCTGAACAATCTGTTTCTACAATCCTGTAACCTAACACGGCCCTCCTCACTGTGAATGACCCGGCTAAGCATTGTGTCATCCAGGCCATTGTTTATAATCCTACAACACCCCCTCCATCGAGCACATTCTAACCATCAACATTTATGAATATCAGAAACAAAACTTGATTTTCTTCCTGTTCTACACAAGCTGTTAGAGAGGAAGAAGTCATAATTGCATTTTCCCTTATTTTTCTCCCTTCCTGAATTTGTAGCGTGTTGCCGTTGATGTCTTTTTTGAGGGAGCCACAAATAGTATTTTGCACATGGAGCAGAATTCGGCCTTTATACTCTGCTCTGCGTTGGCACAGTGGTAAGCACTGCTGCCTCACAGCACCAGAGACAAGGGTTCAATTCACCATCACAGGCTACTGTCTGTGTGGAATTTGCACATTCTCCTCACATCTGCTTGGGTTTCCTCCGGGTGCTCCGGTTTCCCCCCACAGTCCAAAAATGTACAGGTTAGGTAAATTGGCCATGCTAAATTGCCCGTTTTGTTAGGTGACGGGATAAAATGTTGGGGAATGAGTCTTGGTGGGTTGCTCTTCGGATGGTCGTTATGCACTTGTTGGGATGAACAGCCTGTTTCCACACTGGAAGTAATCTAATCTAATGTATTGTGCATAAGACTAGTACATCATTACTTTTCGACAAGCTTTTGGCCCTGTGCATTGTAACATTTCCGTTTTATGCGCACCTGCATCTTATTCTTTATGTCATTCACTGCAATAGTCAGATCTGAAGATCGTTTTTCATCGACAGGCTGGACGCAGACTCTTTCGTTAAGTTTGCTTGAAAGAGCTAGAGCGATGAGAATAAAGGTTGCATGAAATTCTACAGTTAAACACTCTGTAGAAGATCAATTTTCTCGTTCTCATCCCTAGGTTGAGTTGGAAGCAAATTCATAGAAGAAGCAACCACGGTTCTGAATATTGTTTTAAAAAGTGATGTCATGTTGAAATAATGCATTTAGGAGAAAAGAAAATGTTGTGTGCACTTGACTGACATACAGAAATGCAGAGTGAATGCACAATATGAACAAGAATCTACAGTTAATTTTAAAAGTAGGAGAAATCTTTTCTTAGGTTTCAAAGGAAACAAGACCCCAGATTTCATGAACAGTGCTGTTTGATTGTCCATCAATCTCACTTTTCCAAATCCAGGCTTTTCTTTGCCACTGATGTTTTTACAGCCACACTTCCTCTTCGCCTTCCTACACTTTCCTTTAACATTTACTTCCCTTGCATCGCGCCTTTAGCTGCTACAGACGCTTCCACTGACCATTTCCCTGAACACTTCCTGCACTGTATGTCATTCCACTTCCCCTATTACTCCCACTTTCCCTGACTATCACTTTCGCTTTTTGCTCTCAACTAGCTGCTGAAAGTTTCTGATTTCTGTGCTACTGCAGGTCTTCAGTGAATGATGAGTTTGGAATTATCAATTTCCAACAGCTACAGACAATAATATGTTTCCGACTACTGCTGCACCGTTAACCGAAGATTTTGGTCAATACTGATACAAAGTGGAGCTTCGTTCTGTCCCTCTTTCACAAAGCTTAACCAAAGAGTCTTATTACTAATAGAACAGAAATCTTCAGACAGAAGTAAAAGTCCGTGCCCAATTTACTTTTGAAAATTTGGATGACATTATTGAATAAAACAGTTCTCTCATCTTTTGCTCTTTATTCTTTCAATGGATCTTCCAGTGTAATTTGAGGTGAGATAAGAGCAAACTCCCTTTCCATCGAAGCAGGACTTGACGGATGGTAGCATCAAGGACCCTGACCACATTATGACAAATCCGAATTAGAGAACATTCTGCACTAGTACGGATTAAAGTGAGAAAACAAAAAAAAAATTAGCAAGTTATCTTCCAAGTTACATGTCATTCTGTCTCGGGACTAATTTGTTGTTAATTCACTATCAGTTGTTACAAACATGTTGAAATGTCCCTAAAAACAAGTTGAAATGTGTGTATGTGCATCACTTGGAGAGAAGAGACTCATTCAGACAGCTCTCTGTCACCTTCTGCAGAATGATTGGTTTGTCAAATACAATCTTCCAATGCTAGTGCGTTCAAAACTCATGGATGAATATGTCCTGTATAAATATGCCAAGGTATTTTATGTTTCATAAAGTTTGAGAACTTGCTAGATGAGTGCGACCCTGTGACATCAGGAAAAGACATGACATTGAGGTAATGCGGATCGGGGTTTTTACTTCAATCGATTACTCTCAGACGGTTGATAATGCGACATCAAGGCCATTGATTTTAACATTTTCATGGCGAATTATGAGAGTCCATGACGTTATCGATTTTGAGAAATTTGTCAAACACAATTTTTAAAAAAATTTTACATTCAAATACATAACCAAATGCTAGAGAGCTTCCCCATCTCCTTTCAGGTCATATATATATCCAGTCCAAAACAAAAAAGACAGTTGAAAGCGCAGGAAAACTTTAACACATCTGTTAGCATCTGAGCAGCGAGAAACAGGATTTATGTTTTGAGATCAATATGAGTTTTTCAGAACGGAGTCACATCAGACACAATATGCCAATTCTGCTTCACTCTTCGATCCTGACTCATCTGATGCATTTCGCCACCATTTTCTGTTTGCATTTCAGATTTCCATGTTCCCCAGTATTCCTTGTCACAGTAACGAAGTTGGGAGCATGGCACGGTGGCACGGTGGATCAAGGGTTAGCGCTGCTGTCTTATAGCATTATGTGCCTTGGTAAAATTGTATCCTTAGTCCAGTACATGCATTGAGCTTTCACATTCTTCCCTTGATTGTAAGTGCTTCCTTTAGCTGCTCCTGATTCCTCCCACCGTCCAAACATGTAAAGTTTAATGGAATTGACCATGTTAAATTGCTCATCTACAGCTACTTGAGTTGGATCTGGGAGGAACAGGGGGATAGGGGAGGTGGCAGGATAGCCATAGGAGATACATGGATAGGGTAGCAGGTGGTTCTGGGTGCAGTGCTCTTCAGAGGTCAGTGTAGGCTCGATGGGCCGAATATCTTACTATTACAATTTAGGATTCCACGTGAAAATTACAACAAAGGCGGCAGTTACTGAGACCATCATCTCTGCATCAGCTCGGAATAAGTTATTTCTTGACTTTGTTTTTCTGTATTCTCACATGGCCCTGCGCATTGTGTTCTCTGTGTCTGTGTTTTTAATTCCGAATATCCTATGCATATATTCTTAAACTTATCGATCTGTATATCCAGTGATTAAAGTTTATACATAACATACTCTTCTCTCCTTTTAAACTTATCCTGTTTCGTTCAGATTGCGTTACATCCTATCTGGCAGAAAGAGAGAAGATGACTGGGGCGATATCACCACAGTCACTGTTCGCATTTCTTTCTGTCTCCTAGTAAATGGTATATCCACTCTGTCCCTCACACATGAATCCATGGTTTTTAATGCCAAGTTTGACTTTGGTCTGAAGTCAAGAAAAGTCAATTATAGTTTTACAACGTGTAATATAGCAATATGATGCTAACAATTATTTCTTTTAAAAAAGTATCGTGACCAGCACTGTGTGTTGACATTACAACGTGGCCTTCTGAGGGCAGTGAGAGGAACGTCCAGACAAATACAAGCTCCTTCTGAAATGCCAGGGCAACTCTGCCATTTGACAATCTTTTGGTTGGCATTTGTCACAGCGGAGGAGAGAACAGCACAGTAACAACAACTTGAATGTGTGATTTTCAGGGAGGCAAGCGGTTACAGCATTGTATATGGACAACATTCTGAACGATAGGAGATTAGCTCAATAGCTACTGATATTGACATCCAATCTAGTCCAGTTGTTAATGTGACCTCTAAGTTCTGTAGTTAATGAGTTAACTGGGACTGTTTGTTCAGAGACTGTGATTGATGTTAGCCTCCATGGATCCGAACTGTGTCACTGGAGGGTTTCTCTCTCCTATTAGTACGGGGCTTCATTCAATGTCTTATGCCATTGTAGCAAGAGATACATCAACTCCGTCATGAATAGAGTTCAACAGCTCCAGAGACAGGGCAAGGAGAGATAATAATCTGAGAAGATTCGACTGGAATGCTCCATCAATCGATCAGAATCTGAGAACAATGGACTGGAATGTTGAATCAATGGATCCGAATCTGAGAACAATGGACTGGAATGTTACAATTACGCACAGGCGTTTCGCCGAAGGTCTTTACTGGTTCCCCAGATATAAGTCAGATTTACTAAGACTGATACTATGTGTACTCTTGATGATTCAGGCAGGTTATTATCCAGTCCTCGCTATTATTGGTGTTCCTGGTAAGTCCCTCTAATTCTGCTCATTTATTAATTACAGAAACCATGTTGATTTTTTTCTGTTTTGTATATCTCATAAATATACAAACTATTGTATTTAGTTTCATTATAACCTCCATTCATTATCTGCATAATTCAGAACATTTCCTCACAAATATCTGAGAACAAGACAGCAAGCACCGTTTTTGTCTTGAACTAAGTTATATATTGAATTATCTTCCATCACCAAACCTGTCCACTACCTGTTTCAAAATACCCCGAATCTCCAACTCTGCGTCAGTGTGGTTGCTGAATAAACCATTATCTAAGCCAAGGTGAACATCAGACTTTACAGTTCCGGTTCTCTTCTGGTCACTGATCCAGTTCCACATATTTCAATCACAAACTTGTGCGTGTCTTCAAATTTGCTTCATAATGGGGACAATGTATCAGAGTAGGAAAGTCGCTGGATGGATAAATCAGAACCACAGGTCATTTCACGAAAGACACTGTTTTAAGTCCTACCACAGAAGGTAGCAGAACTTAAATTCAAATAATAAGAACCGAAGTTAAAAAAAAACAAATTGCACGAACTGTGACCATAAAATCAGCAGTATTTTGTCCAACAACATATCCGTTTTACTGATATCCTTTGGTAATGAAATATGACATTGTTACCGAGTTTGGATTAAGAGTGACTTCATACCCATAACAATGTGCTTGGTTCTATACTGCCTTGTGGAACGATCACAGTCAACAGAAATTAGTGATGGTCATCAAATGCTGCCCTTGCTGAAATCCCGTAAAGTAACAAAATAGAGGGTAAACCAAACAAAGAAAGATGCAGGAGATCTGAAACAGAAAGAAGCAGAGTGCTGGGGAAACGGACAGGTTTGGCAGACTCTGTTGACAGATAAACGGAGTTTTGAGTACACTGATCACGGGTCAGGTCTGAAATTATTTGGGAAATAGTGTAATGTGTGTTGGTGGAGTGATCTAATATATGAAGAAATAGAGAGAAAGAAAAAGGAATCAGCAAAGGAATTGTTGATAATTATCTGGGATGGAATTAAAATATGAGATTAATATCACTGATTTCTCACCTTTTCCCATATTCCTGAGTATCATGCCCAGGTCAGGCTATGGCCCGGTATAAAGTGAGTTATGTTCCTTCTGTTTCGATTCCTTGAGTGTGGTCATCTTCTTTTATTCACTAATGGTGCATCAGTGTTATTTCTGAGTCAGTATATGTTTCCCTTTCACAGTTGCCCTTGATAAGGTGTTGGTGAGCTGCTTTCTTGAACCACTGCAGGATGCCAGTGCTTAGCCAGAAATGCAAACTAATGAGAGGATGGCATTTCTAACATGAGCGGGTGTCCCATGTACATGAAGATTTTACTTGTTCCTTTTATTGGAAATTCAGAGGAAGTTCACTGGATGGTAATCTTGGATTTGTGTTGTCAGTTGCTCTGATTGTTCAGGGTGATCTGAGGGTCTTGTATCCCCACAATGAACAAGGTGTAGGTACTGAAATTACAAATTGTCTGGGTCTGCAGAGACCGCACAGGGAGGGCCAAGGCACTCCACTCTCATTTTAGCTATTTCCCAATGTTGTGTCCTATCCAGGTCCAAAGTGGAGGTCACCGAGCATTATAACGTCATTCAGCACAACCTGTAGTTCCATACCAGATAGAAGACTGTAGTGACAATACCCAACAAATGTTTTGATTCTAGAACAATCCGAACATGTGGGGGTGATGTATCCAATATGCAACAGTGTCATCCTCTCACGTGTTTGCTACGTGACAGAGGCCATCTCTGTTCGAGGTAAAATGTTGTTTGTATCTCCACAGAGGAAGCAACAGAAAACCTTTTGGAAATGGGTTGTAGGTTTGCTCGCTGAGCTGTAGGTTTGGTATCGAGACGTTTCATTACCTGGCTAGGTAACATCATCATTGGCGACCGCCAAGTGAAGCAAAGCTATTGTTTCCTGCTTTCTCTTTACATGTTTGTCCTGGATGGGGTACCTGTGGTTTGTGGTGATGTCATTTCCTGTTCGTTTTCTGAGGAGTTGATAGATGGTATTTAGATCTATGCATTTGTTTATGGCGTTGTGGTTGGAGTGCCAGGCCTCTAGGAATTCTCTGGCATGTCTTTGCTGAGCCTGTCCCAGGATAGATGTGTTGTCTCTGTCGAAATAGCGTTTTGTTTGATCCGTGTGTAGGGCTAAGAGGGAGAGAGCGTCGTGTCTTTTTGTGGCTCGCCGGTGTTCGTGTATCCTGGTGGCTAACTTTCTTCCTGTTTGTCCTACGTAGTGTTTGTGGCAGTTTTTGCATGGAATTTTGTAGAGGATGTTGGTTTTGTCCATGGGTTGCACTGAGTCTTTTAAGTTTGTTAGCTTTTGTTTGAAAGCGTTGGTGCGTTTTTGTTCTATCAGGATTCTGAGAGGTCTTAGTAGTCTGGCTGTCATTTCTGAGACTTCTTTGATGTATGGTAAGGTGGTTAGGGTTTCTGGCTGTGTTACGTCTGCTTGTCGTGGTTTGTTCCTGAGGAATCTGCGGACTGTATTTTTTGAGTATCCGTTCTTTTTGAATACATTGTATAGGTGGTTCTCCTCTGTTTTCCGAAGTTTGTCTGTGCTGCCGGGTGTGGTGGCTCATTGGAATAGTGTTCTGATCCAGCTTTGTTTGTGTGTGTTGGCATGGTTGCTGGTGTAGTTAAGTAGTTGTTCAGTGTTTATCGGTTTTCTGTACACACAGGTTTGTAGTTCTCCGTTGTCCTTTCGTTTGACTGTGACGTCGAAGAATGCGAGTTTGCTGTCAGTTTCTTCATCCTGAGTGAACTTTATGCCTGTGAGGGTGTTGATGATGCTGCATGTCTCTTCTATCGTGTTTCCTTTTGTGATGTCAAAGTGTCATCTACGTAGCGGATCCAGATTTTTGGTTTGATGGTTGGTAGGGCTGTTTGTTCTAGTCTTTTGGAAATTTTAGAGAACAGTGTGACTGGCGAAAGTGAGGAATTTCAAAAAACTAGAGATATGAAAGTTTATGTCTTGGAAAAGTTCATGGTAATGAAGGTAGGTAAGCTGCTGGACCAGATGAGTGATGAAATTAGAGGGCGACAGAGATAGTGTTGGAGAGTTGAGCTCGATAGATAACACTTTTTGGACCTGGTAGAGACCCTCTTATCTAATATTTTCGTAGGCTGATTAGCTTCAATCTTGAGGGTGCTCAATGATCTCCTTCTGCACTGTCAATTCCTTAATTCTATGAGGGAGGAAAAAGTTCATCAAAACACTTTAGATGATGGAAAAGCGTCGGGCAGACCGCAAAGTAACCTGTCTGAACGCAAAGTGGAAAAACAGAAAAACAACAGATCGATAATTTGACGTCGGGTATGAGGAAAATATTCGCATTTTTTTGTAATGAACGATATCCAGACCCTTGGGGAATAATGATATGATTTAGCAGTCAGTCAAGATTCATGACCAGGAAATTATTTTTGCTAAAAATACTGGAGTTTATAGAGGATGTTGGTTGTGTCATCGATGAATGAGAAGCAGTGGGAGTGGTGCATTTTAATCTGAGAAGATACTTTCACATGGTTGCGCACAGGTGAGTGAAGAAAGTAACACTGTAGGGTAAGGGGGAATATACTAAATGCATTTAGAATTGAATGATGGAGAGAATGCTGAGACCAGGGCCCTGTTCTGTTCTGAAGGCTACTACTCATTGGTATTGCATGCATGAGTCGTTGAAACGCCACTATTCAAAACTCAAATAAATGATTTGAACAACAAATAATGTGACCATCGTATACAGTCCTTTTGATTTTGTATTTCTTCGAAGGTGAAAAGTAGGGAAGCGTTTTTCTCGAAACGGACCTTGATGCCCTTGGTTATAAGTCACTAACAGAATTCATGCAGACCATCCATGAATCAGTTCAGTGAATTGTATGCTATCTTTCATTACAAAATGAATCGAGGTAGGAGTAAAGACACCTTCGTACAGCTGTACAGAGTTCTTGAAACAGTATTTGAAGTATTCTGGATAGAGGTTCTCTCCTTTATAAGCAAAAGTCTCCACATCACAGAGACAGTGCAAAGGATTTTCACCAGACTAATCCATGGGTTGATGGTACTATCAGGAGAATGTGAAGGAAGTAAGTGTTCAATTTGTAGCACTCTGACAGAATAAGAGATGATGGTATTAAATGTTGAAGATTATGGAGTAACAGTCATTATGTCGAGTGAAAGACATTGATAGCAGAAGACATTGCATTTTCGCGATAATGCCTTGCCTGATGGTTTAAGTATCTCTGTGGGGCCCCCATATTAGGCGAGACAGAGCTCCAGGCTCTGAATACATTCTCACTATCTCAATGTGCAGTTGGCTTGTGACCCTTCACTGAACATCATGTTGTTCATAAATCTGTCAGCTGGCAAAATGCCTTATTGCTGAAAGAGGTAGCAAGTCCCACCAGCTTCTGACCTCCAAACAGAGCACTGGCCTGTCTTATTGGAGATGGAAATTGCCTACTTGAAGACTCTGCACATAACACTAACTCACCATCAGCAAACCACTATAAAGTACCACGTGTGTACCAGTAACACTGGAGCCAGGAGGAACAACGTGGAGCAGTCTGTCCCTCTAGTCCTTGCTTCGTGGTTTGTCATGTTGGGGCGTTAATATCATCCTCCTCAAAGTTTGGGAGAAGATTTGTAGCTCGGGTGCTCGTTGTTGTGGTTCTGTTCGTCGAGCTGGAAATGTGTCTTCCAAACGTTTCGTCCCCTGTCTAGGCGACATCCTCAGTGCTTGGGAGCCTCCTGTGAAGCGCTTCTGTGATGTTTCCTCCGGCATTTATAGTGGCCTGTCTCTGCCGCTTCCGGTTGTCAGTTCCAGCTGTCCGTTGTCGTGGCCGGTATATTGGGTCCAGGTCGATGTGTTTGTTGATAGAGTCTGTGGATGAGTGCCATGCCTCTCGGAATTCCCTGGCTGTTTTCTGTTTGGCTTACCATATAATGGTAATGTTGTCCCAGTCGAATTCATGTTGCTTGTCATCTGCGTGTGTGGCTATCCTTAGTAGCCACACACGCAGATGACAAGCAACATGAATTCGACTGGGACAACATTACTATTATAGGGCAAGCCAAACAGAGAACAGCCAGGGAATTCGTAGAGGCATGGCACTCATCCACAGACTCTATCAACAAACACATCGACCTGGACCCAATATACCGGCCACGACAGCGGACAGCTGGAACTGACAACCCGAAGCGGCAATGACAGGCCACTATAAATGCCGGAGGAAAGATCACAGAAGCGCTTCACAGGAGGCTCCCAAGCACTGAGGATGTCGCCTAGACAGGGGATGAAACGTTTGCAAGACAAATTCCCAGCTCGGCGAACAGAACCACAACAATATCATTCTCCCATTTGAGGGTCCTGAAAGACTGGAGCCTCCTGATGTAATTGAAGAAGCTTAAGGACATGATTTGGCTACCGCTGGTTCCTATTTAACAGCTCAACATTTTGACTAGTTTCTTTCTCTTCCTCTTTAAATAGCAGGAGGGAGAGAATGGGCTATCACTCTTAGCTAATATTTTGGGAGGCTGATTAGCTTCAATCTTGAGGTGCTCAATGATCTCCTTAATTTTTCTGGGGAGATATGCACTATCTAGCAGTACTATTACATGTATTTTATTCACACTTTAACAGCACAAGCCTGAAAGTTGTCCAATTTTGCCGCACATGAACATACACTACTTCAGGAGATGAGGGGGCCACATAGTTGTGAACATTGTGTAATCTTCAGTGGCCATCCGCACTTCTGATCTTATGATGGGCGTAACATATTGATGAAGCAGCTGAAGATGTTTATGTTGAGTAATCTATCCTGAGGATCGCCTGCAGAAATGTCCCATGACTGAGATGATAGATGTCCACGAACCTCAAACATTTCCTTCGTGCTCTAAATCACTCCAACCAGTGGGGAGATTATTCCTGGTTGCCATTAAGTTCAATTTTCTTCAGGTTTCTTGATACCAACCTCAGTTAACTCTTGCTTGATATAAGAACCTGACACTCTTCCCTTGTGTGCATATATTTTATTCATGTCTATAGGTCACGGTGTACGTGCAGTGAGTGCTTCGTTTTTACAGAGGGTAGTGACGGACGGGACATCTCCTCTCCAGAGAGTTAGGGGAGATCGATCACTAAGAATTTTGGAAGATAGGTATTGATAGATGTTTGACATGTCAGGCAGTTCAGGAGTTGGGGCCGAACGTTGATCAGCCATGGTCTGATTGAAGGGAAAGTTAGGCTTTAGGGGCTTTGTGACCTACACCTGCTTCTCATGTTCTTTTATTCTGTTATTCGTGGTTTCACTGTTTTTATTTTCCCAGAAGTCCTGTGAAGGAATTTTGCAGTCAGAGAGACCGAACAATTTTACGAGTAATGTCTGGGTGCGGCATCAGGCATGTATTCATAGTGAATCTGGGTGTACAACATGGCTAATAAATGGAGACAAGGGAACTTCTGCAAGAAGAAACGAAACGAGGGGAATGTTTCACTGTAACATCTGCTCTTCCCTCAAGAACGTTTTCCAATCCATATCAAACTATGCTTTACTGTGAGCAGGGGCTGAATTTTTTCCGCTTTTTTTTCTGGGCATCAGTTACAAGGAGAAAGTGGTCTTCAACTGCTCCTGTCTAGCAATTTTGAGGAGCTGACTGAAATGAGGTGACGTCGAACTGAGGAGCAGGAGTTGTTCTATGTTCCACCTGTCACAAAGATTGTGGCTGATCAGATTGTGGCTCCACTTTCCCATCTGTGGTTCATTATATCATCGAGTCACTTTTCCGAAAAATATTTAACTAACTCACAGCTTTGAATAAATGTACACACACAAGTACGATAAACTTGTGGAGAAGAGAATTCCCATCAAACGGCCTTTTGAGAATTTCTCCTGATTCCTCTTCCTACTGTAGTTGGAGAGTCACTGTTTCTTTTTCTAATCCCACTTCTCCATAAATCCCAACAAATTCGATATGTGAACAAATGTGTCTGGTAGCAGTTGATATCGGTCTCAGACTGGGTCAGGTTCATTGTTACTAGCAAGTCATGCAGATTGTTAAATTTTTAAAAAAATAAGTTATAAAACAAAGTTACTCGAGCTACGATGGAAAGAGAAATGAGAAACAGTTTGGATATCAATAATATGTCCATCAATATTTATTTTTCTGAGACTCAGAAATGTGCACAATATTAGTTCAGAAGAGCTTCCTCCAAATAATAATAAATTCCAAGACAAAAAGAAAATTGCGATTGTCTCAGTTGTTATTCTACCTCAGAAGTTATTCTGTTCACACAAGCTGCTAGCATTGGGGTGCCTTCCTGGAACAGTTTGATTTAGCTGAATTTCCTTTGCTGCAGGCAGTAGAGATACTCCATTGAATCCTCAACAGGGATCCGACATAAGTGAAAAAGTTGTCTGATGGGATATCGGCTCTCATATGTTGCTGTTACGTGAAAATCAACCTGAACCAAGTACAGTCTCGTTGAAAGTTCCCCTCACTGCATGACTCCATCATTGGTCTCTTCTCAATTTAGGAGTGATTGATAGTTTAAAATAAAAATACATGTTTACATGTGCCTGCATGAATTCATTCACAATAAATGCATGTCTTCAAAGTACCTGTCATAAAATTAATGTATTGTTTTCTTAAAATTGAGTCCTTAGTTTCATTTTCTCATCCATCGGCTTTGCTTCTCATGCACTCTCCTCAGGTTAGATGGTTCAATACGAATATCTTCCACTTTCATACCTGAATAGCCCTAGACTTGTGTAGGCCACGAGGGATGTAGATACGGTTAACAGCTAAAGTTATTTTCAGAGGCTATAAACTCGAGGGCATAAATTAAGGTGATAGGAGCAAGATTTTCATGCAGAGGGTAGTGTGCATATGGAAAGAGCTGCCAGAGGAAGTGGTAGCGTTGGATACTTTTGCAAAGTTTATGAGGCATCTGGATGGATATATGAATCCGAAGGGTTTAGACTGTTATGTGCCTAATGCGGCAAATGGAATTACATCAGATTGAAGTATCTGGTCTGTGCAGATGAGCTGGACTGAATGGACTATTTACTAGCTGTACGACTCTATGCATCCATCAGGCCTTCATTTTAGTAACGAGTAAAGTGCAACATCTTTGAAAAGCTTCTAAATCAATTGCATATTTTTCGAACAGTGTAGGGGTTCAGAACTACACACAATGCATCAGTATATAATCTAAGCATTACCATATACAAATGCAATAAAACATCCCCATGATTATTCCTGATTGCCTTTGTATGAAACTGCATCATTGCATATACTTTCTTAATCACTTCCTAAATCTCCTGACGAAGTTGAAGTGATTCTTGTCCTGCAACATACAAATCCCTGAATCCACAGAATATTACGGTTTCTTTTTCTCCGTTTAAGCATTTTAATATAGTTTTGTACGTCCATCACAGCACGAATCGTCGTTATACCTTTACTTCCGAAGGTTTTCTCACTAACCTCCGCTGTCTTCTTTTGCCCATTGCAGAGTCTCCATATCCAATTAAATGACTATCTTAGTGAATGAACTAATTGAGCTCTAATCCAATAAATCCCCTCATCTACCTCATTGGTATAGATTATAAATAGTTGATAGCCTCACACTGATTCCTGAGGCACTCCACTACGTCACCATTTCACATCACGAAAATAAACATTTATCGTGAATATTTCTTCCCTTAGAGTCCACCAGGGCTCACCTGTTGCAGGGCAGCTGAGTAGAAACTTTGGTTCCCCCACCCCGCCCCACCATACTGTGTAATACAATTAAAGGGCCGAATTATTTCAATCTACTCCTGTGTAAATCCGTCGAGGGTAGAATGGATGAAGGGACCTTCACCTACCACTTCAACAGCCATGATAAGTGCACATGGGTTAGGAGAAGCAGTTATCCCTTCAGTCCGTCGAGCCTGTTGCATCATTCAGAATGGTCTTTGTTGATGTGAATGTGGCTGAACATCCCATTTGTGCTTGTCTTCTTGTTCATCAAAGCCCTCTGGAATCCAACCTTGAATATTTTCAGTCACCCAGTCCTCACAGCATATTGAAAATGAGAACACCACAGATTGCACAATCCTAAAGAGAAAGCAGTATCTCTATCCCAGTCTGAAATGGGAATGCCTTATTCTCAAAGATTTTTCCCTTTCAAACCATACACTGCCCTTTTGAAACACAACAATTAGGAACAGATATAGACCATTCAGCCCCTTAAATCTGACCACACTCCCATTAATGCTCTTCACACAAAAATTTCCAAATTTAGCCTCCACTTAATTAACAGAAAGACAATTCTGGACACCATAAATTTGTATGCGAATGAGAAACTGGAGCAGAATTAGACTATTCGATTCATCATTGCTGAAATGTTTCTCCAAGTTATTCACCTGCCTTCTCCGACTGATCATTGATTGCCTATTAATTGTTGTGTACTCTTAGTCTTACCAGATCATAGGGTCTGCTCTTTTATTAGCAAGAAACGACTGATGGTGATTTAACCTGAGCGCCACCAGACTGCAGGTGAGGGAAACGGAGGTGAAGGAGGATCCTTCATGTGGAACTCAAAACGGAAATGGGAATTGATCCCATACTCTTGGCGTCATTCTGCTCTTAAAACAACCATTCAGTCAACTGAACTAAATTAATTCTCTGCCTGTTGGAATTTTATATATATATATATATATATATATATATATATATATATATATATATATATATAGAGAGAGACATATTTCTATTTATATTTATATATACATACATATACCCTGTGTGTTTGTGGGTTCGTAATAGGAGTGGGGGGTTCATATGTTTGTGTGTCTGCGCCCATATTTGTGTGTATCTCTTTGTGCATGTGTTCTGTGTATTCGAGTCAGTGTCTCTGCTTGTGTGTACTTCTGTCTGCATCTCTGCAATCTTGTTTTCCGAGTAATTCCATTAAAATTGGAATTAAAGTCTCCCACCTGTCTCTCTGTCTGTCCTTTTTTTAATATATTCATACGACAGTACACTCTGCTGGCGACCCCACACGATTGCATCAGTGGCAGTTTTTTCTTCGAGAAGACACCAAGTGATGTGAATCTCGAACGTTGAATAGTTGTTTGGTTTTCCAAACAGTATATTTGGAAGCAGAGAGCAGTTTTGCCGATAGTAAGCGATGTTGTTCCTGCGATATTCTGACCACTATTGAGCCTTTTTTCAGACTTTTCAATTCTTTCTCGTACAATGTTTAAGCATTAGAAAACATTGCAAGTTACTGAGTGTGCACTAAATTATCTCATCCCCTGAAAAAATGGTTCAGTCGGACGTGCACAGATCTATTCTGACAGACCCACGTCTATTTGCAATTCTTCCGTATGTGCGTGTGTTTGTGCACGCGCACGTGCTGTCAGGTTGGATGTTGCTGTGACCTGCAATCCTCCCTGTCTGCATCCCAGACTGAATCATTGAGGCATATCACCCTCTGCCCCTGCCGCTGTGTGCGACGCTGAATCTCTTTTAGCATCACTGAGACTGCCAGACCTGCATCCACACACAGACTCACGCAGAGACAAATACACATATAAATGTACCTACACTTAAACACATTGACACAGATGCACAAACAGTAATACAGAAACACAGGCATACACAATAATGCCTTGACATTTATACCGACGTCGGGAATCTGTAAGTATATCTTTTGATCTTTGGTTAGTTTCTCACTATTTCATTCGCTGTGCCGGTTTCTCAGCATTAGTATTACTCAGATGTTTGAGTTTGTCAGTCTGTCTGTTGTTTTGCGTGGAGCACGATGTAGTACAATTTCCATGCTTGCAGATATGTGACAGATGAGGATCAAAGTAGAGCAGTGGAATGTGGTGCACTTTGGTAGGAATGACTTTGAAAGACAACATAAAACAAGCTGTATCTTTTTCGACGGGGTCCAAGAGCACAGGGTCCTGGGTTTATATGAGCTCAGATTATTGGAGATGCCAGGACAGTTAGGGAGAGCAGTAAATACCACAGATTTGTTTCAGTTTCTGAGCTGTTTACAGTAGGGTGCACAAGAGAGTTACACCGTGCTTCCTTCCTGGGAGGTGTTGGGGACGATGTGTTATGAGCAAACCCTCGTACCCACTGAGACAGTGGGGATTCCATTTGTATGAACTAGACACACAAGGTAGATGGCATCAGGGCCACACCTTCTGAGGTATGCCGTGGGTAAATGGAACTGCCAGTGGGTTTAAAGTGAGAATTCTCCCTCAATGAACATTGCTTCTGACTCACTTGTAGGGCGTGGATATCTCCGAATCTCCACACGAGGCATCCTAGTCCTCTCCGAGTTGTACCAGGGTCCCCTCCACATGGTGGCAGGAAGGAGGTGAGGACACAGATATCTGACACTCCTACACTTGGCTTTGCACTTTCCGTCTTATTCCATGCTTTTTATCCTGGTATGGGAGATAGGAAAGGAGTGAGTGAGGGTGGGAGTGGGTGGCCGTGCTGTTTGTGTTGGCATATGAATTGGCATAATGTCGGTACGTAGTCAATCCGCAGTGTTGAATCCATTATTAATGTGGGAGGATAGCAGAAGGTTGTTGGGGGATTGAAGAGAAAAAGAGAAAAAGAGAGAGAGATAGGAAAGATGCTGTATGCAATGGAGAGTGGTGGAGAATGAGTTGTTCACGGGGCAGGTGCTATAACAGATATACAGTGAGCATGAGGGAACAGAGCGAATACGGTGAAGGTCGTTGATGCTTGTCTTGTATTGCTGGGCATTTCTTCAGACTGCAGGTGCTGCACTAGGCTGGGTGGAAAGCTCAGACCATGCTTGGTGGGTCTGGTGGTGTGGCCCCCTCTGGGAAGAGAATGGTCCTCTTCTATACTAGCCCATCCACCACGATTTCTGTGTCCCCGTCGACAAAACTTTGTGTAATTTCCGCTTATCTGGAATGCTCACGGTAAACTGTGCAGGATAGCTCCCAACTGAGAAACCTCCATTGTCTTTTTAAGGATAACGCTCGTGCCAGGGATTGCGGGATATCCAGGAGCATCCAGGAGATGGTGAGAATCACCAGCCATTATGGGTGGGAGAATTGAACTGTCATTGAATGAGAAGGACACCATGGAGTGGGGTATGTAGTTACTAAAATGAGTTCGAAAGGAAACAAGCGAGGCCTCCTGCAGACAATTCCCTGTCACACTCAATGAAAATGTGACTGAGACAAAATATTGCTAGATTCAGCCCAAAGAAACTTAGACTTTGCTGAGCCCATTCCCCGTTTCAAAACTGCAGCTGCTTGTCCAGTACTCGCTATCACAGAGAAGTAATTAAACGTGACTTACCTTTGGGGAGGCACTATTTGTGGCAAGTCATCATAAATTTATTAGTTTTAAAATAGAGGTGGAAACGGACGAACTAGATCTAAATGGTAAAGTTCGAAATTGGAGGAAGGTCAAACTTGATGATATGAGGCACGAACGTTGAATATACGATTGGACCTTATAGTGGCAGGTAAGTGGCCAGCTGGGAAGAGGGACGCCTACAAAAACGAGCTGTCAAGAGTTCCGAGTCAGTATGCTCCTGTTAGTGTGAATGGTACAGGTGAGAGGTGTGAGAAATACCGGATGACTCGAGAAGTTCCTGGATAAGTGGGAATCATATGTCAGATATAGACAGCAGGAATCCAGTTTTTTTCAATGTTCAGTCATGGGATGAAGGTGTTATTGGGTAGGCAGAATTTATTGGCCATCTCCAATTTCCCATAGGGCAGTTCAGAGTTAAACAAATTGCTGTGTGTCTGGAGTCACATGTAGACCAGACCAGGTAAGTATCGCAGTTTGCTTCCTTAAAGGACATTCGTGTATCTGATGGATTTTCCAAACAATTGAAAATAGTTTAATCATCGTCATTCGACTCTTAATTCCAGATTTAAAGTGAATCGCCACAGGAGTCTAAAGGCAGTTGGAATGCACCTCAGAAGGAAATCAGGAGGGCAAACAGGGTACATGAGATAGCTATTGCAAGTAAAGTTAAGGAAAATCCAAAGGCATTCTAGAAATGCGTTAAAGAGAAAATAGCAACTAGGGATATCAACAACGTTACCGATGTGCAGAACTGCAAGAAATGACGGAGGTATTAAAAAAACACTTTGTATCATATTGACTGTGAAGGAGGATATTGAAGCTAGAGAATTCCGAAATAATCAATGACATCTTGGAAAGTGTCTGGATTACAGAGGAGTTCTTAAAACGTATAAAGTTGGAAAAAATCTCCAGGACCTGATCAGATGTACCCTAGAAGTCGAGAAAAGATAGGGAACACAATGCTGGGCCCCATGCTGACATATATGGATCATGGATAGCCACAGGTCAGGTGTTTGAAGAATCGAGTTCGGCTAACGTGGTGTCACTACTAAAAGAATCTAAGAAGTGTGATAAGGAAAACCGGTGAGCCTGACGCCAGTGGTCGACAAGCTGTTGGGAGAGGATTATGAGGCACAGGATTTGCATCGATTTTGGAAGGCATGGACTGATTAGGAATAGTCAACGTAGATTTTAACATGGGAAATGCTGTCTTGCTAACTTGACTGAGATTTCTGAACAAGTGACTAAGATGCTTCATTGAGGCAGAGAAATGTACATTGTTGAAATGGACCTCAGTAAGAGATTTCACAACTTTCCACATGGTAGACCGGTTAACAAGATTAGTATGGAATACAGGCAGAACTAGCTATTTAATTAGAAAATTGACTTGAAAGTAGGAGTTGATGGTTGTGGTGTAGAGTTGTTTTTGAACTGCTAGGCCGTGACCAGAGGTGTGCCACAAGGATTGGTGCTGGTTCCACTAGTTTTCATTACTAATATGAATATATTGGATGTGAGCAAAGGAGGACCAGTTGGTAAGGTTGAAGATATCACCAAAATTTATGGTGTAGTGGATAGGGAAGAAGGTTACCTCAGAATACAATGGAATTTTGATTACATAGGCCAATAGGCTGAGGAGTGGCAGATGGTGTTTACTATAGACAAATGTGAAGTGCTATATTTGGAGAGGCAAATCATTGCAAGACGTATACACTCAATGAGCAGGTCCTGCGTCGATAAACAAAGAGACATGGGAGTGCAGGTTCATGGCTCCTTGAAAATGCTGTCACAGTTAGACAGGATTGTGAAAAGGCTTTGGTATGTTTGTCGTTATTGGTCAGGGCTTTGACTGTCGGAATCGGGACTGTAGTCAAGACAGTAGTTCCATCACTTTTCAAATACTGCATTCAATTCTAGCTCTCCTCCTGTTGGAAGGAACTGTGAAATTTGAAGAGATTAGAAAATATTTACAAGAATGTTGCTGGGACTTGAGCTTTAGAGAGTGGTTGATTAGTTTGGGGCTACGTTGCCTGGACCGTAAGGGGCATGGGCATGGTGAATATCAAATGTCTTTTCCCCAAAACTAGAGGGTTACAATCTAAGGTGAGAGGAGAAAACAATTAAAAGGAACCTAAGGAGCAACATTTTCATGCAGTGGGTGGTGTATGTTTGGAATGAACTGCCACAGGACGTGGTGGAGGCGGGTAAAATTACAACAATTAAAACACATTTGGATAGGTATATGACAACAAACGGTTTAGACCGATATAGGCAAAATGCTGTCAAGTGTCACTAGATTGTTTTAGTATATCTGTTCAGCAGGGATCAGTTGGATAGAAGGGTTTATTTCAATGTTATACATCTCCGTGACTCTCTGACTCTGAGCTCACACCAAAATTCTGTTTATGCATCATTACTGGAAATACTGCAAAATTCTGTTGAAATGTCTTATTCTCAGCATACTGAAACCTGTGAACACATCCTTCGACAATGCTCTCTCCCAGTGTCTCTCCCGCTGTCTACTTTCCAAACCCTCACATTTGTTGTTAATCAAACTGACATTCAGTTTTAAAGTGAATAACTGTCCTGCAGCATTCCGTGGCCTTTAGTGATGCTTACCCTCGTGATTCCACTATTAAGAAGCTGAGGAAAAGTTTATTTTTTAAAAGCATAGCTTGCGGTTTCTTTGCTCTACACGGTGCTTCATGTTAGACAGTGGGATTTCAGCAGCTTTCAGAAACGTCTTTGTAACTTGTGCTGAGCCTATTTACTGAAAGCCCGTATAAACCACTAATTGCTGATCATTTGCTCAGTTGCATGAGGAATCCGTTCAACTGTGTTTGATTCAGACTAGGATTCTAACTTGTCATTCAGTGACATCTAATTTAATTCGGTTATTGAAAATTTACTAGAAATGCTGGGGATTGTTTCCGTGGAAGTTGTGTTTTAAGTGCTGTGTCCATTCAAGAAACTTAGAGCATTTGGTTACCCACTCTGGAGAAGTTATAAAGTGATGAAGTTGAAAGCATGAAATTGAAAGAATACCTTTTAGGCCTTCATGTGGCTGACTGCAGGCACAAAGTGTCCTGAACAATTTGAAAATGAAACATTTTGGCTGTTGTGTCAGAAACCTTGTTGCCTTGTTGTTTTCACAGCAATTCGAATTCAACCAACCTGTTTACATTATGCCCCAATAATGCCCCAATACTCTAAAAGGTAATCGAATTTGAATTTTACTGTTTTGACAGTATTAAACCAATGAGACGATCCAGTGTTTTGGGGTATAAACGCCAACATTACCGACAGTTATCAATAAAAAGAGCACCTGCTGTCATTGAACGACTGCAACTCTCTCGAAAAGGAACCATTTTACCCATATATAAAAAACAATCTGTAGCAGAAGGCCATAGACGACCCGGGACCTGCAGAGGAGGATCAACACTGCTAGCTGGTTTTGAAAATTATAGGGTGTAAATTTAATAGGGACTATATTGGATCAGTATATTGTTACAGAATAGAAGTTAGCTAAATATTTAATACAAAGGATGCTCGGAGTTGGAATATTTTGTTATTTAATGATCACTTTTGGAGTTAAAGAATAGCATTTTAAGTTTCTTTCGTTAAACAGTGATATTTGGGGTCGTTCTCTGTCACCCATGCTTTGACAGATTATGAGGCAAGATGAGCTTTGCTGTCTGCGTGCTTTAATTAGCAGAAGCTTTTACCGCCGTGTTGCATCAACGGAATGGATGACAGTTCCTGAGGGAGAGACCATAAATCTTTCAATCATTTTAATTCTTGTATGTGTGAATAGTGCCAAATCAGTGCAGGGTTGTATATTTCCCAACCTGTTTATAAAAACAAGACAGATAAAACAACAGACCAGCTGTATAAAATGTCTGATGGGGCCATGTCTAGAGGCCACAAAGCAACGTAAAAATGTTTCTTGTTCGCTGACTTTTTGCAATGCTGCTCCATGTTATAATGACCAGTTATTAAGGCCTTTCAGAACATTGAAACATCTTTCAGAGCACCGAGACTGCTTCTCAGGAACGGGGAGAAACTAATCTGACACCATGTGCCTGTAACAGAGGGATAGAAGGAGGTTATTCAGCCCACACGGGCCTTATACCACTGAAAGAGGTGGAGAGCTGAAATTTGGCACATTTTGCAAAATGAATTGGTTAAAATCGTAGAGAAGTGGTGCTGCAGCTGTACGAGGTGTTAATGAAAGGACACCTGGAGTAAATAGTGCTGTATGTTTTTCCGTAACTGAGAAGGGTGAGAGCTCCAGCAAATGCTGTTGACTGGCTGTTCATCATCCATGGGCTGCTGCGTCATTTAATGCCGCCGGCCTGCTATACACGATTAGGAGAAGACCATTCAGCCGATTGAGCCTGTTACAGAGGGATAGGATAAGGCCATTCTATCCAGACCGAGTAAATGTTCCCTTTTATTATGATATAATAATTCTGTAAGGAAGGGGTTAACTGAACCCATTTGTTCAGTCATGATTTGAAGACGCTGGTGTTGGACTGGGGTGTACAAAGTTAAAAATCACCAAGTTATAGTCCATCAGAATTTATGGCAAAAGTTTACAGTGTGATGTAATTGAAATTATATATTGAAAAAGATCCAGATTATTTCTTTCATATATAAATCGCAAAAAAAATTAAAAAGAAACATTCTCTGTTTATCGGTGCTTCGTATCTCTATGTTGATTACCCAAACCTTTGCCAATTGTTCACATTTAAAATGATTTCCTCCATGTGTATTCTATCTCATAAAACGGTTTTCATATCGATGACCAAAAACACACCCACACAAATGCACATAATGTATTGCCTTATACTGGTGCAAATGAGATACAGAACCATACATTTATGGGAGTTCATTTACTGTCACTCGATGGATTGCATATCCCACCCCCCACCCCCATGCAACGCAACGCATTTCTCAAATGCAAGCATATGAGTGATATATGGCAATAGTTTGCAATGTTCCCCATGCTTGGCAGATAGCCCAATATATGTGGTACTGCAGTAGAACGGTCTGCACAGCTCTCCATTCTGGCTGGTACCTTGCCCCGTTAATGGTGTCTGATGCGGTTCTATGAGGCAAATTCAGAATTTGATGTGACAAACCATTTCTACTGATCTGACAATGTCTTTATTGAATTTTCTCATCCTTGTGATTGGGCCAACCATTGTCTCACTTTACCAGTTAGTTCTATTCTTCTGTC
The DNA here is from genome assembly GCF_047496795.1 of Chiloscyllium punctatum. NCBI lineage: Eukaryota > Metazoa > Chordata > Chondrichthyes > Orectolobiformes > Hemiscylliidae > Chiloscyllium > Chiloscyllium punctatum. The sequence goes on from NC_092755.1 coordinate 8,579,386, forward strand.
TCCTTGTCCATAAGTTCACAACATGTCAGCCATTAATTAATCACTTGTCTTTCTGTGTCTTTCCCTGACATTGGCTTTTGACTCCCCATTGTGTCGAGTGTTGAACATCAGAAAAAATGAAATGGTGTGTGTGGGTCGTTGTTCACTTCCCAGTGTGTCCCATATGGTGCTCCATGTTGGACATAGGGCATTCAGCAGCTTTGATTTATGTCTTTGTATCTTGGTCTGTGCCTGTCCACGGACCGCTTGTTTATCCCTCTCAGCTGATTGTGCTGTCAGTAACACGAGGAAATCCCTCGAGTATTATTCTAAAGCGTCAAGCATCTATCTTGCAGCTTAGGGACTTCTGGGTATTTCCTGTTATTGAAAAGTTAGTGCAGGTGCTGGGGATGTTATGTTGGAGGTTGTACTGTGAGCAGCCTCAGACATTCAGAGAGACAAGCAGAATCTATAAGGGGAGACATGACGCTCTGTCTTCCCTTCTTGTGGATCATTTCACGGAACATCTCTAGGTCACCTGCACCCACCAACCACACCGCCCTGTTGCTGAAAACTTCAATACCCGCTCCCTCTACATCAATGACATACAGGTCCAGCTAACCGTTGCTACTCGACGCCTGGATGAAGAATGCCTCATATTTCGCCTTGGGACCCTACAAACACACGGGATCAATGTGGATTTTAACAGCTTCCTCATTTCTTCTCGCCCTACTTTATTCCAATCCCAAGTCTCCAACTCGACACCGCCCACCAGAACTGTCCATCTCTCCTCCCTCAGACCTATCACCTTCTCCTTCACTTTAAAACACATATCGCCTTCTCAACTACCTTCCCCCCAGCCCCAATCCCGTCCCATTTAACTCTCAGCTTTGTTCCACAAGCCTCATTCCTGCTGAAGGGCTGATGTCTGAAACGTTGATTCTCCTGCTCCTCGGTTGCTGCCTGACCTGCTGTGCACTTCCAGCAACACACTCCCGACAACACAATGATGTTTGTAAATAGAAGGTTGGGAGAAACTTTTTTGTGTTGCAAGTAATAGTTATCCAAAGTTAACATGACTGTCCGATGCAGTATGGAGAAACAATGGATGCAGTGCATTTGAGGTTTTAGGAATATTTTTCATAAAGTCCCAAGCCTAGAGTGCAAAATCAAACCGAGTGGTAATGGGGCTAATACATGAACATAGTTTTAGAATGGGCGAGCTGACAGGAAGCAGTGTATCGGTTTAAAGATATCCTTTTTTTGTATCAGAAGCATGATGGGATACCACAGACAGTGGTACTTCGGCCACAGCTATTGCCAGTACATCGCAAACATTTGATTGAGAGGAGCAAATGCAATATTTCCAAGTCTGCTGATGGCACTAACCGATGTTGGATGGTAGTGGGTGAGGAGGATGTAATAATGCTCCAAGGTGATTGAGACAAGTGAGTGACTGGGCAAATACGTGGCAGATGAAGAGTATTGTGTGTAGATCTGATGTTGTGGTCTTTGGTGGGAAAAATAGAATGGCAAAATACCACTTGAAAAGGCATTGGTGAAAGAATGTTGTTAGAATAAGGTGAATTATGATCATTTTCCTGTTTCCTGCTGCAAACCCCTTCGAGGACCATACAGGACAGTGAGTTCTGAAGCCAGAAGTCAATACTGGGAATGGCATTGGCACGCTGACCAGTGTATATAGACCCACATGGGTAGCTGTAGCACAGAAAAGGATCTGGATCTCTTTTCACTACAGTCAGCGAAAGCAATATTGCAGTAACAGAAAGCAGTTAAGAAGAGAAATGTTGTGTTGCACTTCATTTCCAGGGGATTTGTGTCCAGCCGTGGTGGTAGCTCACTGCAACTGCACAGGGGCTTGATGATACCTTCTCTTGAACATTGTGGAGGATTGAGTGAAGTTTTGGACTACTTAACTAACAAACGACACCAGACATTGAGGGAGAGCAGCGAAGTAGAGCCGGACTGATCTCTGGGATGAAATGATTGTGTAGGAGAAGAGTATGGGACGAATGAGCCTGTATTCCTTGGGGTTTAAGAAAATAAGTGGAGATCTCAGTGACATATATAATTCTTTTACAGGGTGAGACCGCTTGGAAGCAGGGATGATAATTCCACTGACTTGGACGTCTAAAACAAGTGCCCAAAGGATTAGGTACAGACAGGTCACTCTGCATTGAGATGACAATAAATGTCTGCGCTCACAGACTGGTGAACCTGGGGGACTCTCTCGCACATATGGCTGTGGAAGTCAAGGCACTGAATATAAATTAGGATTTCTATACACGAGAGGGAGAGAACAGGTGTATGTTGTGGAGATAGAGCATGAGCTATTATTTTTGGATTATGGTAGAAAACTCAATGAACCAAAGGGATTAATCAAATGTCTATTTTTATATTTTTATAATAGTTAATACTATTAAGGAATATGCACATTGTGTGGGTAAAGTGTATTGATGGGATATTCTCAAATGTACTAGAATGGGAGGAGGCTCAATGTGTTGAATGACCTACTCCTTTCCCGATGCTTCTGTGTGGTCTGTGGGAAATCTCGGTAAATGTTGTCACAAGCAGCCACGTGTTCGCAAGGAGGGCTCTGAAGGTCTAAAGGACTGTGAATTCGGATGTATTTTTTTCCAATTCTGAGGCTGGTGATGGGTGTTTTATCCGGTTTATCCTTGAAGACCGCAGAGCAATGTGGTACAATTGATGTTCTTGCTTGGCCCTTTCAGAGACTATTGAAGAGTTCAGCATATGTCTGTGTGTCTGACGTCATGTTTAGGCCAGGCTAGGAAAGCAAGTGAGATTTGCGCCCTGAAAGTACATTGGGGAATAAAGTGGTGCTTCCAGTCGATGCTGAATTCAGGGTCACTGTTACTGACACTAGACTTTAGATCTCAGTATTTTATTAATTGTTTTTAACTTCCATCAGCTGTCAGAGTAATCCAATGACATTTCCACAACAGCACCATCTCGACATGGGAACCTATCAGAAACGACACAGAGCAGGTTATTTCTGAGCTGCTTGACAACTCTGTCAAAAAGAACTCCCACCAATGTTACTGTCTTGATGGGACTGAAGCGGTGATATTGGTCAAATTGTAGTTATTCTCCTCGTAGGGGATGGCACACAGCTAAATAATTTTCCACGTTGTCAGGGAGCTGTGAGAGTTGGAGCTGGAATGAAACAGTTTCCCCAGAGACAACATGTAACAGAAGTTTTCCATCCTATTCCAGGAATGGTGTCACGGCCCATTGTCTTTGTTATAGCTATTATGTTCAGCTGTTTCGTCACGTCAGGTGCAGTGAATCAAATTGGTTGAAGACGGAAATCTGTGATTCTGTAGGTATCATGGTGAGGGTGAGGTGAATCATCGACTGAACACTTCTGGCTGATGATAGTTCAAACACTGCATGCGTTCCTTTTATCCCGATGCGCAGGGCTATTCCATTCCTAATAATAGGATATTTGTGGAGGCATCTCCTCCAGTAAGCTGTTTATTTTTCCATCACCATTTACGAATGGATGGAGCAGGACTGAAGAATTTCGATCTGATCTGTTGGTCTTGAAAGCATTTCACCTTCTCTTTCAGATGTTAGTTCTGCTTTTTGGAACGTAACCAGTCCAGTCCAGTAACATTAACAGATTGTGATCAGGTTTCAGTCCACACGTTTCTACCTTGCATGTGCAACACACTCATCGCTGAATCATAGATCGGCTTGTTGGTAATGGTAGACTGAGGGAGTATACCGGGCAAAAGGCTTCAGGTCGTGGTTCAATACCATTTTGCTGCTGCTGCTGTGGCTTGCGGTACTACATCAATGTTAGGAATGTCATATTCAAAGTAAGAGGAGCACGATCTTTGAAGTGAATATTTGTCCTAGAAATGAGCTGAGAGCAGCAAAGCATTGGTGATGAAAGAGATTTATAATGTCATAGGGTCTTAGATTCACACAATATGCAAAAGACCCTACTGCCCAACGCTCACCAGGTTTCTTAACGTGAAATAATCCTATTTGTCTGCATCTGGCATATAGCCATCCAAAATCTTTCCTACTCATGCATCCATTGAATTGTATTTTAAATATTGTAAATGTATTTCCCTGTACTGCCTTCTCTGGCAGCTTATTACATATACATAGCAGTCTGCGCGAAACAACTAACTCTTCGATCTGTTTTATGTCTCTCCCCTCTTACCTTAAACGTGTACCTTTGATTTTGGACACCTCTTCTCTGGGGAAAAGACCTTGGCTATTCACCCTATCCATGTCCATCATTATAATAACACTTTGCAAGTTCACCACTCAGCCGGCCATGCAAAAGGGAAAAAATTCCCAGACTATGAAAGGCACTGATCTCGGGATTACTACCGGTACCACATGCTAGCCAGCCTACAAATGAAAGAATAGGCAGGATGAACACGTGGCTTGGGGGATGGTGTAGGAGGTTCAGGTTTGTTGGACATTTGGGCCGGTTCTGGGGAAAGTGGGACTATTAAAAATTGGATGGTCTACACATGAAACAGACTGGAACTAACGTCCTTAGGGGAGTTTTGCTACTGCTGTTGGGCAGGATTTTAACTAATGTGACAGGGGGCAGTAAACCAGAATTGCAGAGAAGAAGACAACAAGGTGGAAACTAGAGACGATAAGAATCATGAAGTTAACATTAATAAGGGCAAGAGTAGGCAGAGCGCAGATGAACGCAAAGAAATGGTGGCCTCAAGTGCATATACTTTCATGCGAGGAGTATAGTGGGGAAGGCAGATGAATGTAGGGCTTGGATTGGCGCCTGGAATTATGTCGTTATTACAGTCACAGAGACTTGGTTGAAAGGAGGGCCTGATTAGCTACTAAATGTTCCAGAATATAAACGCTTCAGACAGGGCAGGGAGAGACGTAAAACGGTTGGGGAGGAGTTGCATTGCTGGTCAGGGATGATATCACGGCTCTGCAAAAGGTGGGAATTATGGTGGACTTTAGGAGTGAATCATTATGGGTGGAACTGAGAAATAAGAAGGGTGCAGTTACATTGTTGGGGCTGTATTACAGGCCTCCCAACAGTGAGTGTGAGGTAGAAGGACAAATAGGTAAACAGATTATGGAAAGATGTCGAGCCAACAGTGTCGTGGTGATAAGACATTTTAATTTTCCCAACATTGACTGGCAGACAATTAGTGTCTGAGCTCTGGATAGGGTAGAATTTATAAGAAGCGGCTAGGAGGGTTTTCTGGAGCAGTATGTCAATAGTCCAACGAGGGAAGAGGCCATATTGGACCTGGTGTTGGGAAATGATCCAGGCGAAGCGGTAGAAGTTGCGTTGGGTTATTTTTTGGGAACAGTGACCACAATTATGGAGGTTTTAGTATACTCAAAGACAAAGATTAGAGTGGTCCTAAGGGAAGAGTACTAAACTGGGCCAACGCCAATTGTATCAAAATTAGGCAGGAGCTGGGAAATGCAGATTGGGACCAGCTATTTGAAGGGAAGTCCACATTTCATATGTGGGAGGCTTTCATAGATAATGTAAAGATAGTACAGGATAGGCCTGCTCCTGTTCCTTGGATGCTGCCTGACCTGCTGCGCTTTTCCAGCAACACATTTTCATGCCCTGTTGAAAGCAAAGGATCGGAAAGGCAAGATTCGTGAACCGTGGATGACAGGATAATGGTACGAGTAGCCAAGAGGAAAAGGGAAGCGTACATAATGTCCAGGTAGCTAAGAACAGAATGGGCCCTGATGGAATATTGGGAGAGTAGGACCATTCTTAAACGAGGAATTAAGCGGACTAATAAGATTGAAGAATTCATTGGCAGGCGGGCTTTGGAAAAATTCAGATGTAGCAAAGTTGTTGTTATGGGTGATTTCAACATTCTCAAAATCAACTGGAATCTCCTTCGATAAGATTGTTTGGATGGAGCCGTTTTTTGTCAGATTTGTTCAGGAGGGTTTCCTTACTCAGTATGTAGACAGGCCGATGAAGGGAGAGGCTATTTTGTATTCGGTGCTCGGAAATAAGCCAGGACCGGTGTCAGATCTCGCGGTGAGAAAACACGTTGGTGACAGTCATCATAATTGCCTCACATTTATCAAAACCTTGGAGAGTGAAAGCAGCAGTTACATTTAGGGAACACATTTAATTGGGGAAAAGGAAGTAATGACGCTATCAGACAGTAGTTGGGAAGTGCAACATGGCAGCTATTGTTCGACAGAAAGGGCACAGTAGACATGTGAAGACTGTTTAAGGAGAAGTTGTTGCGAGTGATGTAAAAATTTGTTCCTCTGAAGGGGTAAGATTAAGGAACCTTGGATGACGAGAACAGATGAATTTCCCATCCATAGGAAGAAGGCAGATTACGTAGAGGATCACAGGCTTACTAGAAACAAGCTCAGAAATGGACTGATGAGAGTCAGGATTCGGTATGAAAAAGGCATTTAATTCGTACATGAGGAATAAGAGAACGATCACGGAAAAAGTAGGGCTGATCAGGGACAGCGTAGGGAACTTGTGCTTGGAGTCTGAACAGACAGGGGAAGCCCTAAATGAGTCTTTTGCTTCCGTCATCACGAAGGAAAGGGACCTTGTTTCGAATGGGAGCTTTGAGGAACTCGTATACAAGTTTGATTCGATCAAAATCCATGATGCTGATGTGCTGGAAGCTTTGGCAAACATTAAAATTGGCGAGTCTCCAGGGCAAGGCCAAATTTATCCTAAGCGACTCCGGGAAGCGAGAAAGGAGGTTGTTCCACTTTTCAAGGAAGGTAATAGGGAATTCCCTGGAAAATACAGACTAGTTAGTCTTATATCAATGGTCAGCAAAGTTTTGGAAAGCATTCTGAGGGATAGGATTTATGACTATTTTGAAAAGCATAGCGTGACTAAAGGCAGTCAGCATCGCTTTGTGAGGGGCAGGTCATGCCTCGCAGATTTTATTGTGTTCTTTGGGGAAGCGTAAGGCAGCTTTACAAAGGTCGAGCAGTAAATGTGGCAGTTGATAAGGTTCCCCATGATATCCTCACTCATAAATTCAGGAATTATCGGAAACAGGGAGACTTGGCTATCTGGATTCAGAATGGAATGAATGACAGAAGGCAGAGAGTGCATGTTGGTGGAAAGAATTCTGTCTGGAGGTCAGTGTTGAGTGGATCCCCCGGAGCTGTGTTCTTGGGCCTCTGCTCTTTGTACTTTTTATAAATGAGTAGGATGAGGAGCTGGAGGGTTTGGTGAGTAAATTTTGCAGAAGACACAAAGGTTGGAGTTCCGTTTATAGTATCAAGGGATACTGCAGCTCCACCGTGACATAGGCAAAATGTAGTGCTGGGGTGAAAATGACAAATGGACTTCAACCTGGACAATATGAAGTGATACATTTAGGAAGTTCGAACTTGAAAGCTGAATATAGGATTACAGACAGGATTCTTGGCAGTGTGGAGGAACAGAGAGATCTTGGTGTTCAAGTAGATAGATCCCTCATAGTTACTACCCAAGTGGGTAGGAGTGTTAAAGAGCATATGGTGTTTTGGCTTTCATTAACAGGGAGATCGAGGTTAATATCAAGAGGTTTTGTTACAGCTCTACAAGTCACAGGTGAGACCACACATGTTATATTGTGTCCAGTTCTGGTCGCCTTATTGTAGGAAAGGTAGAGAGGCTTTGGAGACGGTGCAAAAAAATGTTTACCAGGATGCTGCCTGGACTGGAGGGCTTGCCTTGTGAAGAGAGGTTAACAAAGCACGGACTTTACCTCTGGAGAGGAGGAAGAGACGTGACCTGATCGAGGTATGCAAGGTAATGAAAGAAATAGATAGAGTCAATAGCCTGAGACTTTTCCCTAGTGCAGGATTGACTGGCACGAGGGCTCGCAGTTTTTAAGATATTAGGAGAAAGGTATAGAGGGGATGTCAGAGGAAGTTTCCTTACGCAGAGAGTTGTGAATGCATGGAATGCGTTGTCAATGGTGATGGTGGAAGCAGAGTAATTAGGGACATTTAAGCGACTGCTGGTCATGCACATGGATAGCAGACAACTGAGGGGTGTGTAGCTTAAGTTATGTGATTTTACATTAGGATTAATGCTCGGTACCACATCGTGGACCAAAAGGCCTACTTTTCTATTTTCAATGTTCCATTAAAAGTGGTCATGAAATAACTTTACTGAGCGCAATTAATGAGAACCCCAAAACCTTTTGTTAGGATATAAGAAGCAAGCGGGTAACTGGAGAAAGGATTGGTCCACTAAAGGATAAGGAAGGAAGGCTGCATTTTAAACCTGAGAAGATGTGTGAAACCCTGAATAATTACTTGGCATTAGTGTTCACTGAGGAGAGGGACATGATGAATGATTAAATTAGAGATAGAAGTTTGATAACTCTGGATCACGTTCACAGAAGTAGGTAAGATGTGTTTGGTAGGCTAGAGTTTATTAAGGTGGACAAATCCACAGGACTGGGTGGGATATATCCAAGGTTGCTGAGGGAGGCAAGAGAGAAAATACCTAGGCGCTGACAGCTATCTTTGTAGCCTCTTTTAAAACAGGTGAGGTGCTGGAGGATTGGAGAATTGCTTGTGTTGCCCTTCTGTACAAAAGGGGGTGTATGAACATTTCGGTTAACTACAGACTAGTGAGCCTGACGTCAGTTGTAGGAAAGTTGCTGCAGAAGGTACTCAGGGGTAAAATCTATTTATATTTGGAACAGAATGGACTTAGCAGTGATAGGCAAAATGGCTTTGTACGGGGGAGATCGTGCCTTCCCAACTTACTCGAATTCTTCCAGTAAGTAACCGCCTTGATAGATGAAGGAAGGGTTGTAGATGTCATATACATAGACTTTGACAAGGCGTTTGATAAGGTTCCCATGGTAAACCAACGGAAAAAGTGAAGTCACATGGTGTGCTGAGTGTTGTAGCTATGTGGATAAGGAACTGGTTGAAAAACAAGAGACTGAGAATAGTAGTTGAAGGGAGTTTCTCGAAATGGAGAAACATGATGCGTGGTGTTCCACAGGGATCAGTGCTGGCGCCAAATATATAAATGTATATAAATGATCTGGAAAAGGGCACTCTTGATATAATCAGCAGCTTTGCAGATGACACGAAGATTGGTAGAGGAGCAGAAAACATCGGACACTGTTAAAGAATACAGAAGAATATAGATATACTGGTGGGTTGGAAGAGACGTGGTGGATGGAGTATAATCCAGGCAAATGTGAGATGATGCATTTTGGGAAGTCTAATTTTAGTGCGAATTATACAGTAAACAGAATAACATTGTGAAAAGTTGATGAGCAGAGAGATTAGGGAGTGCAAGTCCATTGTACCCTGAACGTCGCTCACAGGTGGATGGATTGGTCACGAAGGGATATAGTATGCTTGCCTTCATCGGACGGGGTATTGAGTATAAGAACTGCCAGGTCTGTTAAAATTGTACAAGACATTGGTTCGGCCGCATTTGTAATACTGTGTACATTTCTGGATGCCACCTTACCAAAAAGATGTGGAGGCTTTGGAGAGGGTGCATGCAAGATTTATGAGGATTTTGTCTGCTATGGAAGGTGCTAGCTATGAAGAGCAGTTGAGTAGGTTAGGATTGTTTTCATTTGAAAAAAGGAGATTGAGGCGAGACCTTATTGAGGTCTACAAAAGCATAAAAGGTATAGACAGGGTATATCGAGATAAGTATTTTCCCAGAATGAAGGATTCAGTAATGAGAGGTCACGCTTTCAAGATGAGAGGTGAAAAGTTTAAGGGGGATACTCGCGGCAAATACCATACACAGAGGGTGGTAGGTGTCTGGTACGCGTTGCCACAGAGTTAGTAGAGGCAGGCACGTTAGATTCATTTCAGATGCATCTCAACAGACGGATGAGTACATGAGGAGCAGAGGGATACAAATGCTTAGGAATTGGGCGACAGGTTTACACGGTGGATTTGCATCGGCTCAGGCTTGGAGCGCCAAAGGGCGTCCAGGTCTGTAAATATTCTTTGCTCTCTTTGTTCTATCCAGGCTACCCTTACACCTCAAGACCTCCAGTCTCGTTCTCATCATTGCAAATATTTTGACCCCTTTCTGGTTTTAAACATTCTTCGTATATCAGGGCAATACGAATTGTACACAGTACTACAAATTTGTCCTTACTGTCCTCTTGTACAGCCACAGTATCATGTCCCAATTACTATATTCACTGCTCTGACTGATGAAGGTACTCGTACCTACTGCCTTCCACACCACCCTGTCCGTATGTGTAAGTCCTGCTCTGATTATTCTACAACAAAAGGCAGCACCTCATATTTAATGGCAGGTAGCTCCACCTGCCCATCCTCGTCCTACTGGCGCAGTTAATCATGATCTGATTTTCCTTTTAAATGACCTTCTTCATTGCCATTTTATCAACAATTTGGTGTCATCTACAATGTTACCATCCATCCTTTGTATATTCTCATCCAAATCATTTCTCAAAATAACAAACAACAGTGGCCCCAGCACTGGCCCTGTGGCACACCGCTAGTCACAGCAAATCTCTCCTGGCACCATCTGTCTCCTACTTTAATTTAGAAACTTTTCCTGAACCCATGTGATCTAACCTTATTAACCAGGCTACAATGTGGCATCTTGTTGGATCTCACGAAGGTTTACGTAGAAAAACCTCTGCTTGAACAGGCCTTGGGTGTTTATCTAACGTTGTGCATTTTCTAAATTCTGGCACTTCCTCATCTGTAATGTAGCCGCATTTGAAAACATCACTGCATCGATTTATTTCCCTAATTGCCCGAGCTTCCATGTCTTCCTCCAGAGGAAATGCTGACGCGATATTTTCATGGGGTATCTCGCTCATTGAGCAGGAACTGGCTCTAAGGCATCGGAGTGGGCTGAGGTCGATTCTTTGTGAGTAGTCAGAACCCAGAATAGTCAGAGACAGATAACCTGTGTTGTTGAACCGTTAACTGTGTTTCTGTGCTTCCACTTTTACTAGATTGTCCATAATGACTGACATTTTAAATGTTTTTTCTTTACTGTTCTGCTTTATATCAAGATGCTGTATTTTTTTTTTGGGGGGGGAACTTTGTGCAAAAGCTTGCGTCATATATAGCGACTTGTACAGTATTCCCTGTTCTCATGTGAGTACATGTGACAATAAACCTCATAAACTTAATCCATCTCATATAGGTCCACTCAAAGATGGCTGTCGAAGTTTTTAGGAGCCCTATTCTCTCTCTAGATTTTCTTTTGCCCTTAATACGATAATATAATCTCTTTGAATTCTCCTTAACCTTCACAGCTATCTCATGCCCTGTTTTTGCCCTCCTAACTTCCCTGGTAAGTGTACTCCTACACACATTACGCGCAAGGGATTCCATTGATCCCTGCTGCCAATATGTGACGTATACTTGCTTGTTTCCCCTTGACCAGACACTCAATAACCGCCATTCTCTGATCCCTACTCCTGCTAAAATTGCTCTTCACATGAACAGGACCATGCTGTCCCTGAACTCTCACTATCTCGCTTTGAAAGTCTCCAACTTGCCAGATATCCTTTTAACTGCGAACAACTTCTCCAATCAGCTTTTGAACCTTTCTGCCAAATATTATCACAATTGGCTTTACCCTCATTTAAGATGTTAACTTTTGGCCAGGCTCATCCTTTTCCAGAACTATTGTCAAACTAATGGAATAACAGTCACCCATTTTAACAGCTGAACCACATGTTCTGCCTTAATTCCCAAGTGGAGATAAAGGTGATGTCAAGACCATATCAGCCATTAATTAACTGAATGGCAAGGATCAGATCAGCCATGAACTTACTGAATGGCAAGGCAGTGACTAGGGACCGGTTTGTGTGTGTGTGTGTGTGTGTGTGTGTGTGTGTGTGTGTGTGTGTGTGTGTGTGTGTGTGTGTGTGTGTGTGTGTGTGTGTGTGTGTGTGTGTGAGAGTGTGTGTGTGTGTGTGTGTGTGTGTGTGTGTGTTTGTTTTTTCCCGTGAGCAATTGGGTTTCTGGTGAATCCATTGAAATGAGGAACAAAATGCGTCTCCTCATTCTCTCACTCTCTCTCTTTGGTTCTCCATCTTGTGTTCTAAGTGATGTAATGCCCGCCTCTGCTGTATGCCCCGTGACCCTGCACAAGCAGCAGCTTTGCTTGGAAAAGCCATTAAAGACAGTGAAGCCCTCACAAATTTGAATTGAATTGGCTTCAATGTCACGTACACTTTAATGAATGCAGTGGCAACATTGCAATGGCTTCACTTATGGCGCCGTCTTAGGTACAAGAAATCTAGGTATATATTCTTAAGTATTTGGTCCAAAAATGAAAGAATGAGAACTGAAAGCCTAGAAGAAGAGTAAAAGGGGAAAAAAATGAACAAACACGAATTAAGTCCCTGACACACCAGTCTGTGCCAGTAAAGAGTCTCCAGACCGCACCGGGCCCATTCTCCACACTGGGCCGGGCCCCATTTCCAGACTGCACTGGGGCCAGTATCCGGAGTGCATCGCGCCCAGTCTCCAGACTGTTCCAGACCTAGTCTTTTTGCAAATATGTGACCCAGTCTCCAGAATTCCACAGGCCTAGTCGCTAGACAACAATGAGACCAGTCTCCTGGCGGCACCAGTCCAGTCTCCACACCATACCAGGCCCAGTTTCCAGAACGAACCTGGCCTAGTATCCAGTCCTCACTGGGCTCAGTATCCAGACACTACCGAGTCCTCTCTCCAGGTTTCACCAGGCTCAGTAGGCAGACAGTGCAGGGCCCAGTCTCCAGACCGCATCGGGGCAAGTCTCCAGACTGCACCGATCATAGTCTCCTGGCCAAACCGTGCTCAGTCTCCAGGCCACAATGGGACCAGTTCCCAGGCCGCAACGGTCCAAGTCTCCAGACTGTATCAGACCTAGTGAATGGACTACACCGCCCTCGTCTCCATAGTTCCCCAGGTCCAGTAGACACACAGCACCAGGCCCAGTCTCCAGGCGGCCCCTGGCACAGTCTCCACACTATACCAGGCCCAGTCTCCAGACCATACAAGGCCCAGTTTCCACACCATACTAGGCTCAGTCTCCAACCGCATCGGGCCCATTCTCCAGGCCGCACCAAGTTCTACAACAAGATCTGGACAGTATCCAGGCTGACAAGTGGCAAGTAATAGTCACGTCACACAAATGCCAGACCGTGACCATCACCACTAAAATATAATCTAACCTGCCCCTCGGCATTCAATGGTGTTACTGTTACTGAATCCACAGTGGACTGCAGCGGTTCAACAAGGCAGCTCACCACCACCTTCTCAAGCGGCAACCACGGATAGGCAATACATGCTGGCCCAGCCAGTCACACCCAGATTCAGGAAATAAATATCATTTTAAAAATATAACAGAGGAAGGTTTCTGGGATATCACAGAGATCGGTGCTCAGGTCCCGTTTGTTCACAATACCCATTAAATATTTGGTTGCAGGAATCAAATACAATATATCCCAACCTGCTGATAGAACTAAAGGATGTTGGATTGCGAGTGGGTGAGGAGGTTGTAAAAAAGCTTCAAGGAGACTAAGACAAGTGGAGTGAATGGGTCAATACGTGGCAGATGGAGAGCAAGGTGGGTTGAGGTGACAGTGTGCCCTTTGGTGGGAACAAGAGATTGGCAGCTTTTCATTTGAAAAGGGATTGTTTGAAACATGTTGATCTGCAAAGCGACGTATGGGCCTTTTTGTTGTTTCCTTCTGCGCGGCCCTCCAAGGTCCCTGCAGCACAGTGAGGTCTGAAACCACAAGGCAAGACTGGGAATGGCATTCACACGCTGCCCAGTGTACAAAGACCTACCAAGTGGGGAGCTGTAACATTGCAAAGGATCTGGATCTCCCTGTAGACCAGTCACTGAAAGCAATATTGCAGGAGCAGAAAGCAGTTAGGAAGGTAAATGGGTGTTGATCTTCATTTCAGGAGTAAGGGTATCTTACTGCAGCTGTAGAGGGCTTTGGTGAGACCCTATCTCAAACACTGTGCAGTATTCTGCAGATTTGGTCTCAGTACATAATAAAGGACAAACCTGACATTGAGGGAGAGCAGTGAAGGATGACCAGACTGATCTTTGTGATGACAGGCTTGTTGTTGGAGCAGAGTTTGGGGCGACTGGGCCTGTATTCCATGGGGTTTAGGAAAATGGGAGGAGATCTCAGTGAGATATATAAAGCTCTGACAGGGTGAGACGGATTGGAAGCAGGGATAATAATTCCCCTGGCTGTGGTGTCTAAAACAGGGTCCACAGTATTAGGTACAGACAGACCATTCTGCAATGAGATGACAATAAATGTCTGCACTCAGTGACTGGTGAGCCTGGGGAATGCACTCGAAGCTGGAAGCCAAGACACTGAATGTAAATAAGGATTTAGAGACAATAAAGGAATGGTGGGAGAGAAGAAGAACGATATGGAAATAAAGGGCAAGGTATCATTATATTGAATTGGGTAGCAAACTCGACAGACCAAATGGACTACTGCACTTCCTATTTTATAGCTTCCCAAGGTTAGTCACATTAAGGGATGTGTACAGTGTGTGGAAAAAGTGCATTGTGTACATATTTGAACATGAACTGGAATGGGGAAGGCTCAATGTGTTGTATGACCTACTCGATTCCCGATGTTTCTATGTAGTCTGTAAATGTTGTCACAAGCTCTCAGATGTTAGGAAGGAGGTCTCTGCAGGGTCAACAGGACTGTGTTTCTCATTCCCTTTTTCCGATACTGAGGCTGGGGCCGGGTGTTCTGTCCGGTTTTATCCTTTAGACCTCGGAAGAGTTTGATACAACAGAATGTCTTTTTTGGCGGATTCAGGGACCATTGAAGAGTTTATCACATGTCTCTGTGTGTCTGCAGTCACGTTTAGGCCAGACCAGGAAAACACGGGAGATTCACTTTCTGAAAGTACATTTGTGAAGCAAATTGGTGAGTAAAATCGACATTGGCTTGAAGGTCACTATTTACAGACACCAGATTTTGCATCCTAATATTTTATCAATTGTGTTTAACTTCCACCAGCTGCCAGAGCATTAGCCTGGTCTGGATTAGTAATCCAGTGACCTTTCCACAGCAGCACCATCTCTACATGGGGACCTATCTGAAATTGTACTGAGCAGGTTATTTCTGTGCTGCTTGATAAATCTGTCAAAAAGAACTCGCACCAATTTGACTGTCGTGGTGGGTCTGAGGCGGAGGTAACTGGCCAGATTGTAATTATAATCCCCTTAGGAACTGGACATAGCTGAGTAATTTTACACATTACCAGGGAGATGTCAGAGTTGGAGCTGGAATGAAAGAGCTTCCCCAGGGACACGGCTTGTTGTGCAGCACAAGTCTTCAGTCCTATTATAGGAATGGTGTCAGCGACCATTGCCTTTTTCGTACGTACTGTGTTCACCTGTTTCTTCATGTCACGAACATCAAATTGAATTGGTTGAAGACGAGCATCTGTGATTCTGTGGGTATCATGGCGAGGGTGAGGTGGATCATCAACTCAACACTTCTGGCTGAGGGTGGTGCAGATACCACATCCTGGTCTTTTACACTGATGTGCACAGCTGTTCGATTACTGAGGATGGGGATATTTGTGGAGCCCTTTCCTCCGTCATTTGTTTAATCATTCATCAGCATTTTATGTCAGAATGTGACAGGATTGCGGAGCTTCGATCAGATCTGTTGGTCAAGTGTGGTAACTTTAATGGGTTCAAGTCAGGTTTAGGTTCACGTGGTTCTGACCCTGTCATGTTCACCCACAGTCATTACTGAAACATAGATCATATTGATGGTAATGGCAGACTGAGGAAATTATTCGAGGCTAAAAGTTACAGGTTGTGGTTGAATGCTGTTTTGCTTCTCCTGCTGCTGTAGTCTACAGCACTACATAAATACGCAGTTTTGAGCTGCAATATCTGCAATGCAATTCTGCTGTCTGTCCCTTAGTTCACATCGAGACCCATTCACCCATCAGTCATGTACTCAGTGACCTACTCTGGTTTCTGATGTGGTAACACTTCCATTTTCATACTGTCATTCTGCTGAGGGTCTCTTCCCGTGTCATGCTTTGAATCTGACACATTCTACAAAACCAATTAACTGTTTTTAATTTAATTGTTTAATTCATCTGAATCTTTTTCCTTGAGTAATACCATTTTCTGTGTTTAAAGTGAATGTGTTTCCTCTGTTTCTCTCCCTGACCATGATTAAGAGCTCTGCAGTGACAGTGATGCCAGCCTTATGTAGTTTCCGAGCCAATGAATTCTCTGGATTCCCAATCATCTTCACCACATTGTATGTTTCCTCTTTTGGTTTGATGCCTTATTACTCATGGTTGCCTGTCCTCCCATGAGTATTTTTCATCACCTTTGGGAGAATTTCTGATATCCTCCGAAATATCCCCAGAAATTCCTGCCTTTGCTGTTCCATGGTCTGCCCAGCTCGGCTCCCCTTCCAATTAACTCTGGCCAGCTCCTCCCACATGTCATTGTAGTTACATTGTTCAATTATAATCACATTACATCAAGAAGAGACCAATAGATATAAACTGAAAGAAGGAGCTTTGAGAGAGGAGACGCAAAGAATAATTGGTAAATTTCTTAACTAGATACAAAGAGAGAAAGAGCGAGACAACATAGATGAGGAAATGTGAAAAATGAGAAAACTACATCATCGAAAGAAGTAGATGCACATCCCTCAATGTTTTGGCAATTCCTGTGTACTGTGGTCCTTTGTATAGGGCATGGACAACAGAGCAATGTGTTCAAATGCTGGCTCTGATGCCAGAATTTTTATCTCCAATAATTTGACAGACACTCGCTTTGGAAAGTATCCAACAGGCCAATATATTGAATTCTGGTAGAAAGGGGATTAACTGAAATAAGTTGGGACACCAGAAGCAAGAATTTGTAACACATCCTGATAAGAATGAGAGATTGGAGTGGAGAATTCCAGAAAAACATGGAACGTTGAGGGAAGGGGAACATATCATTTTAGATGAGAATCAAATGATGTTTTAATGTTTTATTCATTTTATACATCATATGAATCAGTTTTTGTTAACTGTGTCTCCGTTGTTCATTTAGAATGTGTTGTGCACATATGAAACATGTTACTTATCTGCACACACACATTATTTAAACAGTGTGTATAAAATCATTCTTCCGCCATTGAATTGGTCCTGTTGTTGTGTTACCAGGATACATGAACACCAGCTGGTCACCAAAAGACATGACCCATTATCACTGTGTTCCATACATACAGGCAAAGAAGGGCACCACTTTGATTGGGACAAAGCACACACATACTAAGACACGCAAGGCCGTTCTTAGAGGAATGCCATTCTGACCAGAAGTCTGTCAATAAACACAGCGATTTAGATCCTATCTACCTTCTCTTGTAAAACAAAAGAACTGGAAATGACATCACCCATCTTAAGAACCCAAGACCTATAAATAGAGAGGCGCAACATACCACCAGCACTTCAGCAGAGACTCTCACTGATGATGTTACCTAGTCATAGTGTCGAATCGTCACAAAACAAACCTTCAAGCACAGCGAGCTAACATTCATACACACAAACTGTTATTTTTCTTTTATTAGTGGAACTTGGGAGTTCTTTGTCACTCATGTATTAACAGATTACGAGGTGAGGTGAGCGTTTTAGGTTTGTGGTTTCAAGTAACAGAAGTCCTCGACATAGATGTCTCCACAATTTGGGGCCCTGCCGTATGGGAGTTGGACAGATTTGAACAGATTTCGGGTACAAAATGTCCCAGCAAATTCCAACACGTTGCAATTAGTGACCTAGATCTTCAAATAAAACCTGTCGGAAAATCTGTTTAATTTTGTTTACTGGTGGTTTTTTAAATTAAAAGTGAGGGAAAAGGCTTTTAAAATTACTAAAGAGGTTCCCAAATTTGCCAAGAAAGTTTAGAAAGACAAAAGGAGGACATTTTTTAGAATTAGCAAATAGGTTGGAATTGGGTTTAACCAGGGACAAAAGGAAAGCTGAAATTGTAATGGAGTTGGTAAAGCACTTTGATATATCAGAGAAACAGACAAGTGCAGTCGAGTTAGATAAAACTTAAATTGCAAATATGGCAACTGAAGTTAGAAGATGAAGAAAGAGACGGAAACAGAGAGAGAAAAAAACGTGAAGGAAAGGAAAAAGAAAGAGAGAGAGAATTTGAGATTCAGAAGTTGGGAATTAGACAAGAAAGTTAAATTAACAGGATGGAGATGAAGGGAGAACGTAGGGATGCATACAACTAGGTTAGTTACTTGCCATATTTCGGTGAGAAAAATGTCAAAACTTTTTTTTCATTTGAAAAAAATGACTCGGCAGATGACGTGTCCAGTGAATTTGTAGGTAATGCTCGTTCAGACAAAGCTGGTGGGCACAGCTGGTGAGGTATGTGCAGCGCTGTCAGATGAGGGGTCAAGAGATTATCAAGATGTCAAATTGGCTATTTTGATTGGCTATGAATTGGTACCAGAAGCATATAGACAGAGGTTCATAAAAATAGAGACGGAACTAGGTCAGACTTATGTTAAGTTTGAAAGAATTAACTACAGTCATTTTGATAGATGGGTGCTGGTCTTAAAAATAGATAAGACCTGTGAGGCTCGAAGGGAGATTATTATGCTGGAGAAGTTAAAAGACTCACTTCCAGAAATGGTAAAAATTCATGTGCATGAACAGAAAGTTCAAGAAGCGAGAAGCGCGGCAGAAATAGCAGGTAAATATGCATTGGTGCATGAGATGAAATTTTGCTTCCAGGAGAATTTTCATGCTATGAGGGATAGAAATTGGGAGAAGGGAAGTTCACACATTACAAAGCGAACAGTAGCGCACAATAGTTTACCACAGGTGAAAAAAGAAGCCCAAAGGGGTTGAAAGGAGGTGAAAGGCCTCAGGTGTTCTCAGTATAAGGGAGTGGAACACATAAAATGACAGTGCTGATGGTTTAAGAAGGGCACTGGGAAGAGGTGTTTTGATTGAAGTAAGCTGGGACACACTGTGATGGTCGTTGAAGGAAGGCACTTTGGGGAAAGATGCGGTAGAAGAGGCGAAGCCAGTGGCATTAGTGAAACTGGTAAAGGAGACTCCAAGTAGAGCGAGGAGCTGCAGGAGAGTGCACAGCCTCGGCAGGGGCTGGGTATGGAGTCGGTACCTGATCTCTGAAAGAATTCGCCTCAGCAGATAAAGTTAACTTAGAAAGATGAGGGGGAGAAGGACAAGAAGTTATAATTTTGTGAGATATGGGATCTGCTCAGTCCCTAATAGTTGAGAAGTGAGGCGCTGGAAAAGCACAAATGATCTGGCAGCATCCGAAAAGCAGAACAATCGAATTTCAGGCAGAAACCGATTGTCACGAATGAGGTGGGGGGACATTGGGGCTGAAAGATAAATACGAGGGTAGTAGCTGGGCTGGTGGGAGGGTCACTGGGAAGGCGATAAGAAGATGTAGGTGGGAGTAATAGTGATATGTCGGTTTGGAGGGTGGAGTCGGTAGGTGGGAAGGAAGCTGGCCAGTTAGGGCGGTTCAAGAGGGCAGTGCTAGATTGAATGGTTCAATCTGGCAGAGGTTGGGGGAGGGGAGATTTGGAATTTGGTGAAGTCAACGTTGATGATGGTTCTAGTTTGAGGATTCTAGTTGTCCTACCACCTATCCACAACACACTCCTCTCCGACCTATCACCATCACACCCCACCTGCGTCTACCTATCACCTTCCAAGCTATCTTACACCCAGCTCCACTCCCACTCTCCTATTTATTTCTCAGCACCTTTCCCCCTCCCTTACCCCACCTCCCACTTTCCTGATGAAGAATTTATGCCTGAAACGTCAACTCTTCTGCCCCTCAGATGCTGCCTGGTTGGCTATGCTTTTCCAGCCCCACACTTTTCAACTCTCACCTCCGGCATCTGCAGCCCTCACTTTCTCTAAGCCTCTAATAGTGAGAGATGAAAGTATTTTCAATCTTTCTGACATATTAATCAAGACCGTGACAATTTGTGGAATGGGGTTAGAAATTAAGTATTCCCTTGTGTAACATCAGGATGGAATGCCAAATCAAGGTTGGGGAAGTAACAGTAACAGTGAGTAACAGAGTGTCATTTCCAGGAATATAGTTTATTCTTGTGAACGATTTAACAGGATCCAAGGTGGGAGTGGCACCCCTTGTGTTGGAGAAGGCAAAAGGAAAACTAGGGAATTGGGGAGTTAAAAGAAAAATACCCAGGGTTTTTCCAGACTGTATAGTAACAGGATTCCACTGTCATAAGTTAGAGCAGGAAGGAAAACCGTAATAAAAAGCCAAATGAATTGATGCTCAGTGAACTGACCCCCTGTTTGATGTCACGGTGCAGGAAAAACCTGAACACGCAGAGGATCAGGCAGGGGTGTATAGTCGTGAAAGGCTAATGGACTTACAACAGATACATACTCACATGCACACACACATACACATGCACACACACAGAAAAGGAATCAAAATATATTGTCGAACGTTGTTAACTTAAAGATAGAATGCGAAAATTAAAATGGAGACCACGATAGGTTCGTGCAGAAGGGAAATGGGCCGAAGTGCACCAGATTGTTTTAGAGGTAGCGTACAGTGTTACAGGTAGCACATAAACTAACTGCAGGCGGTCACCTCAGTGTACAGAAGACTCAGGCTAAGGTACAGAGGCATTTCTAGTGGCCTAGAATGCACAAGGACGTGGTTATTTTTTGACGTACATGTCAAACATTCTAAATGGTAGGTAAGTCACAGGCAGTAATAAAACCAGCACCTTTGTTACCAATTCCTGCATTCGAAGAACATTTCACGTAGATTATGATGAGTTGTGTAGCTCCCCTATCTAAAATAAAATGGGAACTAATATTTGCTAACCATAAGGGATGTGTCTACCAGATTTCCAGAGGCAATTCTATTATGGAGCGTTAAGGTAAAAAGGGAGGTGGAGGAGTTGGTAGCTTTCTTTACTCACTGTGGGCTCCGCAGAGAGATTCAGTCAGACCAAGGTCTCATTTTACCGCTCAGCTGTTTAAGGAAGTCATGGATAGCTCAGGCATACAGCAGTTTAAATCAAGGGCATCCCATCCTGAATCCCAGGGAGCCTTGGAATGTTAGCATCAGACGCTGAAAACCATATTAACAGTGTACTGTCAGGATTACCGGAATGATTGGAATGAAGGTGTCTCATTAAATTGTTTGCCAATCGACAAAAAATATTTGCCCAAATAAATCTACTCAGTTTACTTCCTTTGAGTTAATATTTGAAGTTAGAGGTCCTTTCGAATTATTTGAATATAAATTGACAGGACCGAAGTCAGAGATCTCACACTCGGATTATGTATGTGAGGTGGGGGAGAGATTAGATGGAGGAGGTGAGTTCGCTAAACAGCACCTGAAGGGCACAGCATAGAATGAAGCATGTGGCAGATAAAAACTCTGAAATTTTGACGATTTCCTGTGGGGATGATGTATTCGTATTGCCACCAGTGATAGGAATTCCCTTCAAAGCCAGGTTTAGTGACTCAGGAACAGAGTTATGGTCTGATGAACAAATTGCGTAGTTTATCTGTATAATGTAGTGACCTTTAGCAAGTGATTGAAAGCTCACATGTTACAGTTGGCAGAGCATGTTGAACGATTACAAGTAGCAAACTTGGTAATAAACTTAAAGAAAACAGAATTCGCGAAGGCAGAGGTGACGTTCTTGGGACATTACATTGGACATGGAAGGTTGACCCCAAGGAACACAAAGGCGAAGGGCTTTGAGGAATTTACACGACCATCCTCGAAGAAAGGTGCTTCAATTTTTCGAACTGTGTGGATTCTATCGGAAGTTTGTTCCAAACTTCAGCAGCGTATTGGCACCACTGATGGACTTAGTAAAGAAGGAAACAGAGTTGTGGTGGACAGAACAATGCCAGGAGGCATTTCAGAATTTTAAAGCAGTATTAATCACCGCACCAGTTTTAGCTATACCAAATATTTTGAAACCCTTTGAAAATTCTATTTGCTTCTAGGGATTTAGGGGTTGGAGATGTATTGATACAGAAAGGTTATGATGGATTTGAATGGCTAATTGGCTATATGTCGAAAAACGCAATATCCACCAGAAAGAAAAATACAACATTCTCCATTATTGAAAAAGAATGATGACGTTTTGCACTGACCTGACAATATTTTAATGTTTATGTGACAAATAGATTGTCGGAGATGGTTGTGGACAACGACACACCTCTCACGTTTTTTGGAATATTTAAAGACCAGAATATGAGAGTATTTCATTGGAGTCTTATCACACCGACTTTAAACTTACAAAATTTACATGCTGTAGGTCCTAAAATGTGACAGCAGATGTGTTATCGCGGATTTAATGGAAAAAGTTTAGATAAGATTTGACTTATTACAGTTTAAATAGGTGTACAAAATTAATATGAATGACATAATTGAGATTAATACTTTTGTATTTCATAATAATGGGATTAAGAATTAGAGGAAAAGAAAGGAAGCAATCTTTTCATTCTGATGGTTCTTTTTTTTACTGAAGGAGGGAGGTCTTATGAAGCCGAAAGCATGTCAGGTCACTTTAAGACAGAACGGGTTTTGTTGAATAGAAAGTACAGCACAGATGCCAGCTAAAGGTCAGATTGTTCCATATGTCACATTTTCCTAGAAATGGAGACCTGAGTTTTGGTTGCTGTTTTGACAACAATTCAAATCCAACCAAAGATTTTAAATAACGTTCAGGATATCAGAACTTGAATATTATTGTTTGGACATCTGCAAAAGCAATCAAATTATGAGAATTGTTGTATCATGGGGAGTATATAAACCCAGCATTTGAACACTAGAGGGAGAGCCACTGCCATCCAACAGCAGAGCAGCTGCTGTAGAGCAGCAGTGCTAACTGACCATCCCAAACACTCTCTATCAAAGACACATGTTCATGTCAAACCTACTTTCAATAAAAAACATGACCCAGGGAGATCAGCAGCTGGAAGAGTGAACACAGCGGGGAAGATGGAGACTGTGTGGTCTTGAGATTGTAATGTTTAATATGTGGGCTGTTGGAACAGAATATTTTTACAGAGTTGGAGTCAGATAGTAAGTAGCTAAGAAAAGAGGGGCTTGTATTTGTGAATAGTTGTTGTTTAGTGTTCACTATTAAAGTTAAGAAAATAACTTGTTAATTTTTGTTTAAATAGTGGAATGTAGGAGATCTGTGTCAATCATATTTTAACAGATTACAAGGTGAGGCGAACTTTTCTGGGTGATTGGTTTTAATTAACAGAAGCGTTCGACTCCACCTTGTAAATGTCCATCCATGCTAACCCCAATTCTCTGCAGTTGGCCCATATCCTTCCAGTCCTTTCCTATCAACATATTTATCCAAATGCTTTTGAAATGTTGTTAATGTATCTCCTTCAATCACACCTGCAGGCAGCTCATCCACGTACCAGCATCTGTGTAAAGAACTGGCCCCTCAAGTTCCCTTTTATTACTTCCCCTTTAACCTTAAACTGATCCTCTCTCGTCCTCGATTCTCTAAACCTTGGAAAAAGACTGAGAGCATTAACCCCACCATCATGATCTGATTCAGCTCTTATAAGGACTCCCTCAGTTTCCTACATGCAAAAGAAAAGGTCCTAGCTTGTCCAACCTCTCCCTATAACTCAGACCATTGGGTCCTGGCAACGTCTTTGTAAATTTCTTCTGCATTCTTTCTAATTTAATAGCATCCTCCCTATAACAACGTGACAAAACGGAACACAATACTCCAAGTGCGGACTTACCAAAGTCCTGTGTAACTGCAAAATAAATTCCCAACTTCCTACCTGATGAAGGCCAATGTGCCAAAAGCCTTCTTCACTGCCCTGTCTACCTGTGACTCCACTCTCAGAGAACCGTGCACCTGAACTCCAATGTCTCTCTGCCCACTACACCCTTGAAGATCCTCCCATTCACCATGAGACTCCTACCTTGATTTGAGTTCCCAAAATGTAAGACATCACGCATCGATATTAAATTCCATTTGCCATTTCTCGGCCCACTTCTCCACTTGATTAAGGTCCTGCTGCAATTTCTGATAAACTTCCTCACTGACCATGCCCCCACTTACTTTAGTGTCATCTGTAAACTTACTAATCATAACTTGTACATTCTCAACCAATTCATTGATAACAAACAGCAATGGACCCAGCCTCCAGTCTGACAAGCATCCTTCCACTAAACCCTCTGCTTTCTACCATCAAACCAACTGTGTATCCAATTTGCCAGTTCCCCCAGCGTTCCACGTGATGTCCCCTTCCAGAGCAACCTGCCTTGTGGGACCTTATCAAAGGCCTTACTGAAATCCATGGAGACTATGTCTACCGCTCTGTCCTCATCAACCTTCCTGGTCACTTCATCAAAGAACTCTAACAAATTTGGGAAGCATGATCTCCCACTCACAAGTCTATGCTGACTGCTCCGAATCAAACCCTGTGTAAGTAATGGGTGCAGTCAATGGTATGCTGTCCTTCATTGTAAGATGATTCGAGTACATAAGTAAAGCTATCTTCCTGCTGTTGTAGAGCCTTGCCGATAGAGCATTTGGGGCACTCTGTACAGATTTGATCACCTTTGTAAGGAATGATCTCCTTACCACAGACACCGGTGATGGTAACATGAGGATAGAGTAAAGAAGCTGAGTGATAAATCTTAGAGCTGTGAGAGACAAAGAAATGGTGACGCTGAAACAAGAAGAGTGGCAGCGATCACTTATTTCCAAAAGACACATTGATAGGTTGAAAAATTCCATACTTTACTCAGGATTAATTGCTGTGATTTATTGTCACATGTACCTCAGTACAGGGAAACACTTTGTTTATGAGCAGTGGAGGCAGATCATAGTAAGCATGGCCAGACGGATCATAGGGTGGAAATAGACTTGGACAGAGTAAGGCATACAGGTTATACTGAACAGGACAAACATGCGACAAGATCAACATGAACAAAATCAGCATTATTTGAACTTAGAGAGTCCATTCATCAGTCTAACGTGACCTTCCTAATAGTTTATATGCCTAAATTAACTCTCCCCATGTTATTGTGCAGTCGGTGTGTGAACCCTGTACTGAACGTCAGGTTGCTCACAATCCCCAACATCAGCCACAATACCTTCCGTCTGAAACAGGTAGCCATTCCCACCAGCTTCCGCCCTACATAGATAACACCAGGCTGTCTTCGTGGAGATGGAAGGCGCCTTCTTGAGACTTTAGACAAGACATATGGCTTCCCTGCTCACCACTAGCAAGCCATGTTAAAGTTCCACGTGTGTATCATGAGCAACAGAGCCACGAGGAACAACGTGGAACAGTCTGTCTGTGCAGCCTCTGCTCCACTTGTTCATCATGTTGGAGCATCATTTAGAAGACACTTAAGACTGCCGATGCTGGAGATCAGAGTAGAGCATCAATTGCTGGAAAAGCACAGCGGGTCAGGCAGCTTCTGAGAAGCAGGAGAATCGACGTTTCGGGAATAAGACATTCATCAGGAATCAGCATCAATTATCTCATTCTGCCCCTGTGTAAGTGCATTGAGGTAGGAATGGCCTCCTACTGTTCCTGTGTAAGTGACTCAAGGGACTGACTGGCTTCTTCCTCGTCCAATTGGACAGGGCCAAGGGCCTGACTGGGTTACTCCTGGTTCCTGTTTGACAGCTCGATGTACTGACAAGTGTGATGATGCTGTAGCTTTTCGAGGTTATTTTGTCCTGGTTTCTTATAAGAGAGTGATTGAACGATCGTTACCAAGCTGGCTAGTTAAGACACTTGACTAAACAGCGAGGGAGGCCTTGGGTTTATTTTAATGCAGCCTGAATGGGTGTGGCCAGCTTTCGCAGATTAGGATCTCTGGGTTTTGGTTTCTCAGTAACATCAGAAACTATTGGGGTCTCAACAGAGTTGGAAGCTTCAGGGAATGTTTCCTGGCTGCTACTCTCTTTTGGAATTTTCTGTTGATGCTGTCACATTGCATCTGGAACAGACAATTTACATTCCCTTTAAAATAAGAAAACATTAGAGTCTAGGCTATTGCCTTCAAATATTTTCGAGGGGCTCTGGTGTGGTCCATCACACTAGAATCCTTCCCTTCCTGAGTAATAGGCCAGAGGTACTGAGTGGGCTGTCCCTGTTCTAGTCCAATAATATCAATGGGCTGAATGGCTTCCTCATATTCCTGTGAAACCAGCGTGAGGTGCTGTATGAACTCTTGTTTTACTTTGGCAATGTGCAGTGTCAGGCAGTGTTGTTACATGAATGTTACACTTTAACAGCACAAGCCTGAGTGGTGTCTGGGTCTTGCTGCACATGGACACTGACCAGTTCAGGAGCTGAGGGGGGCAAATTGTTCTGAACATTGTGGAATCTTCAGTGACCATCCCCACTTCTGATTTTATGGTGGGGAAGGTGGGGGAGGGGAGACATTGATGAAGCAGCTGAAGCTGTTTGTGAAGGGGAAGCTACCCTGAGGATCTCCCACAGAGGTGACCCAGGATAGAGATGATGAACATCTTCCTTTGTGCCACGTTTGACTCCAAACACTGGAGAGTTTACTCTGATTCCCAGTAAGTTCAGTTTTGTTAAGCTCCTTGATGTCAACAGAAGTCAACCACAGCCTTGATATTGGGGCCAGTCATTTTTACCTGAACTCTTGTGTCAACCTCTTTTGTTCATATCAATAAACCATGATATAGGAGCAGCAAGTGTTTTCTTCAAACAGGTGGTATTGAATGTCAGGACTTCTCTTCTCAAAAGTGTTGGGGAGTGAGATGACTGAAACTATTTGAAGAGGAGGTAGATGGATATTGACCTGTCAGAGAGGTGAGGGCTATGAGCAATTGGGTATGAAAGAGGATTTGAGGCCAAGAGCAGATCAGTAATGATCTTAGTGAAGGGCAAGGCAGGCTTGGGTGTGAACAACATGCCCCTGTTTCTGATGTTCTCCTATTCTGTTATTGGAAAGTTAGTGGGTGTTATTTTCATGAACGCTCTGTTGTTGCATATTGCAGTCAGGGAGACCAGAGGATTCTGTGAGCCATCGCTGGGTGAGGTATGGGGGTTATATTCTCAGTGAACTTGGATCTAAACATGACCAACAAATGGAGCACAAGTTGCAGATAGGGGAAGCTCTGTAAAGAGAGATGAGGGGCCTCTTTCATACCCGTGCCTGGGTTTTCCAATTACATTTCCCAAATCACCTCAAAGCGTGTGGGACATTTTTGAAGGGCTGAATGGTCTCCTCTGTTTCTGTGCACCAGTTTATAGCAGTAAGTAGCATCCAACTGCTCCTGTTTAGCAGGTTTGATGGGCTGAATGGAATACAGAAACATGGGACTGAGGAGCAGGAGTGGGTCATTAGATACTTTAAGCCTTCTCCACCTGGCACTAAGATTGTGGCTGATCAGGTTGGGGTTTCAGCCCCACTTCCCTGTCTATATCCCATTATGCATGACTAACTTCTCTGTCAAATATTTAACTAATACAGCTTTCAATCAATGTGAACATAGAGGCACGATAAACTTCCACTGAAGAGAATTCCCACTTGAAAGGGCCTTTCAGAATTATTCGTCATCCCTTTTATAGAATCAGAGAGTCACGCAGAACGGAAACAGATCCGTAAGTCCGATCTTTTCACTCCGATTAGACATCAAATCTGATCTCGTCCCATTTGCCAGCATTTGACCAATATCCCTCTTCTTTCAGATACTTTTAAAATGTGCGATTGTAACTGCCTTCACCACTTGCTCTGACAGCACTTTCTGTACACACACCACTCTCTGTGTGAAACATATATCTTCAAGTCCATTCTAAATCAATCCCCCTCGCCTTCAACCTATGCTCTCTCGTTCTGGACTCCCCAATCCTGGAGAACAGAACGTGGCTGTTCAGAATATCCATGCTCCTTATAGTTTTGTAAACCTCTATAATGTCACCCTTCAGCCTCTGACACTCCAGGGGGAAACACCTCAACCTAATCAGCCTCTCCCCAAAGCTCAAACCTCCAGTCCTGGAACATCCATGTAATTCATTTCTGCAGAAAACCGAATTGTACGCAGTATTCTTAAAGTAGCCTCACTAACATCCTGTACAGATACAACATACCACCACAACTCCTATACTCAATGCTCTGACTGATTAAGGCAAATGTGCCAAATGTGTTCTGCACCACACTCTCT
Organism: Chiloscyllium punctatum; assembly: GCF_047496795.1. Classification (NCBI taxonomy): domain Eukaryota; kingdom Metazoa; phylum Chordata; class Chondrichthyes; order Orectolobiformes; family Hemiscylliidae; genus Chiloscyllium; species Chiloscyllium punctatum. The sequence goes on from NC_092755.1 coordinate 8,607,624, forward strand.
ACCTGCGACTCCGCTTTCAAGGAACAATGCACCTGCAGCCATATGCCCCGTTGTTTCACAACATGTCCCAGGACCTGACCATGAAGTATATAATGTCTGCCCTGATTTGCCTTCCCAAAATGCAAAGCTTCATATTTATCTAAATTAAACTTCATCTGTTACTCATTGCCTCTTTGTCTCGTCTCATTGCGGTCTTGTTGTACTCTGAGATAATCTCCTACACCACCTTTTTGATGTCATCTGTAAACTTACTAACTATTGCCCCTATATTCACATCTAAATCCTTTACATAAATGATGAAATGCAGTGAACTCAGTACTGATTCTTGCAGCACACTGCTGCTCACAAGCCTCCAGTCTGAAAAATATCCCTCTTCATTCAAGCCATTTGTGACTAGCTTATTCTGTATCTTATGTGACTGAAATTTACTAATCTGTCTACTAATCAGAATGAATTACTAGCTATGAAGAGAGGATGAGTAGGTTAGGTTTATTTTCACTAGATAAATGGAGATTGAGGGGGGACCTGATTGAGGTTTGCAAAAACATGAAGGGTGTAGCCAGGGTGGATAGAGACAAGCTTTTTCCCAGGTTGAAGGATTCAATACTGAGGCATAAAGGCTACACCAGAAAGGGCATGCAATAGGCAACATCAATGTGAGCAGGATCAGCATTATTTGAAGTTAGAGAGTCCAATCCTTAGCTTAATAGTGGCTGGGAAGATGCTGTTCATGAGCTGCTGGTTTGTGTGTTCAAGATTCTGGATTGTCTGCATGATGGAAGAGATTGTAGGAGATCCAGGGTACGATGTGTCTTTGTAAATGCTGTCAGACTTTCCACGGCAGTGAGCTGTGTAAATGGAGACAATGGATAGGACGTTGGTTTCCATGATGGCATGGGCTGTGCACACAACCTTCTGTCATTTCTCTTGCTGTCCTGGGCAGGTCTGTGGCCACACCAGGTCATTATGAACCCAGATAGTTTGATGTCAGTGGTGCATTTGTAGAAATTGGTGAGGGTCCTTGTGGACATGTCAAATGTCCTGAGCTGCCAGAGAAAGAAGAGGTTTTCTTGTGCCATCTCGGCTGTCATATCTACATGAGAGGTCGGTTATCGTCACTCCAAGCAAATTAATGCTTTCCACTCTTTCAATTTCAGTTCCATTGATGCAGATGGGGGCATGTTCTCCTCATTTCTTTCTGAAGTCATTGATCAATTGGTTAGTTCTGCCGACGTTGAATTAGAGGATGGTCGCAGTGCAGCACATCACAAAGTCCTCTATTTCCGTTCTGTATTTTGACTTGCCATCATTACATACCTGTCCTACTATGATGGTGTCTTCAGTGAACATGTAGCTGGCATTCGTTCAAAATTTGGCAATACAGTTGTGGGTGTACAGGAGTATAGTATGGGGCTGAGGACACATCCTTTGGGAGTTCAGTGTTGAATGTTATCATGGAAGAGACACCCTTACCTATTTTCATGATTGTGTACTGTAGGTCAGAAAGCTGAGGATCCAACTTCAGAGGGCGGAGCCAAGACTAAGGTAAGGGAGTTTTGTGATCAGTCTGAAGGGAATAATGGTGTTGAAGGTGAACCTATAGTCAATGAGCAGGAATCTGACGTGGGTGTCCTTGTTGTCCAGATGCTCCAGGGATATGGCACCCGCTATGGACCCATTCCACGGGTAGGAAAATTGTAGGGGATCGAGGCAGGCTGGGAGACTGGAACTGATGTGGACCATGACGAGCTTCTCGAAGAACTTCACTCCCCTCAGTCTCCTGCGCTCTAAAGAGATATGTCCCACCTTAGCCAACCTCTCCCTATGATTCAGACCCTTGAGTCCTGGCAACATCCTTGTAAAGTTCCAGTTTAATACCATCCTTCCTACAGCAAGGTGACCAAAACTGAACACAATGCTGAACTTGGAACTATCTGGAACTGTGAGTTTTACGCTGCTGCCAATTATTATGCTGCTGTGATATTGCTTTATTTTTTGTGTTATTCTGAAATCTTATTATTCATTGAATCCTCTGACGGTAATCCCCTCGGGTGAACGTCCTCCTGACTGCGTGAATTTGAATCAATCTATTTTGTTTGGGCAGATATTTTGATGCCGCTGTATATCAGAGAACAGGAAGAGATGATGGATGATTGTGCAGTGTATGTCCTTTTCTGGACCAGCTTGTCTCTCCAAGCACCTAAAGCTTTTATTGTGGGTCAGAGTACCTCAGAATTGTTACATCACAGAAGGAAGCTATTTAGCGCATTGTAGGTCTATGCACATAGAACATTACAGCTCAGTACCTACAACATCCTTCAGCAGTGCCGACAGATCCACCGACTTTACTGTCAACCATAAATTTACTAACTCATCCTTCTATACACTCATTAAGGTCATTCAAAAGGACAAACAACAGTCACTCTAAAGCAGATCCTTGCAGTATACCACGAGCGACTGAAATCCAGGATGAACATTCCCCATCAACTACCACCTTCTGTCTGCTTTCAGCTAGCCGATTTGTGATCCAAACGCTAAATCGCCCACAATTCCATGTCTCCATATTTTCTGGGAGAAAGTAAAGACTGCAGATGTTTGAGATCAGAGTCGAGATTGTGGCGCTGGAAAAGCACAGCGGGTCAGGCAACATCCGAGGAGCGAGGAGAAAATGAAGACTGCAGATGCTGCAGACCAGAAAACTGATTCCTGATGAAAGGCTAACAACAGAAACATCAACTTGCATGCATCTTGGAAGCTGCCTCATCTGTTCGGATTTTCCAACACCACGCTCTCCATATTTTCTTCAATAGCCTACCATGAGGGACCTTATCAAACGCTTCACTGAAATCCACATACCTCAGTTTACCCTCGTCCACCTGGTTGGTCACCTTCTCAATGAACTCGGTAAGATTTGTGAGGCATGACATACCTTTCACAAAACCTTGTTGACTATTCCTAATCAAATGATTCCTTTCTAGATGATGGTAAATCCTATCTCTTATAATCCTTTCCAACACTTTACTCACAACCAATGTAAGACAGGTATATAATTACCAGATAAAAACAATGACTGCAGATGCTGAAAATCAAATACTGGATTAGTGGTGCTGGAAGAGCACAGCAGTTCAGGCAGCATCCAACGAGCAGTGAAATCAACGTTCCTGATGAAGGGCTTTTGCCCGAAACGTTGATTTCACTACTCGTTGGATGCTGCCTGAACTGCTGTGCTCTTCCAGCACCACTAATCCAGTATATAATTACCAGGGTTGTATCTTCTCCATTTCTTGAACAAAGGGCCACATTTGCTGTCCTCCAGTCTTCTGGCACTATTCCTGTAGACAATGGCGATGTGAAAATCCGAACAGATGGTTGTGTAAACTCCTCCCTAGCTTCTCAGAGAGTCCTAGGATAAATCCCATCTTGCCCAGGGGACATATCTATTTTCACACTCTCCAGAACTGCTAACATCTCCACGTTACGAACTTCAATCCTGTCTAGTCTAATAGCCTGTATCGCAGTATTGGCCTCGACAGCATTTTCTTTTTCCATTGTGAATACTGATTCAAATATTAATTTACAGCCTGTCCTATCTCCTCAGACTCCACACGCAACTTAACACTACTGTCCTTGATTGCCATTAATCTTCATTTGTTCATTCTATTATTTATGACGTACTGATAGAAAGCTTGAGGGTTTTCCACGATCCTACTTGCCAAAGACTTCTCATGCTGTCTCCTGGCTATTCTTAGCTCTTCTTAAAAGTCCTTCCCGGCTGACTTGTAACAGTCAAGTATCCAAACTGAGCCTTCACGTTTCATCTTAACATAAGCCTCCCTCTTCCTCTTGACAAACGATTCAACTGCTTCAGTAAACCACAGCAGCCTCACTCGACCACTTGCTCCTTTCTTGACATGTATAAACTTATCAATGACACACAGTAGCTGTTGTTTGAAAAAGCTCCACACTTAAATTGTACCCTTCCTCTGCAATTCCCTTCCCCATCCTATGCATCCTAAAACCTTTCCTAATCGCATCATAATTGCCTTTCCCCCAGCTATAACTCTTGTCCTGCGGTATGCCCCTGTCCCTTTCCATCGCTAAGGTAAACATAACTGAATTGTGGTCACTATCAGGAAAGTGTTCACCTACCTCCAAATCTAACACCTGGTCTGGTTCATTACTCAGTACCAAATCCAATTTGGCCTCAACCCTTGTTGGCCTATCTACGTACTATGTCAGGAAACCATTCTGCACACATTGGACAAAAGCTGACCCATATAAAGTAAGTGAACTGCAGCACTTCCAGTCAATATTTGGAAAGTTAAATTCTTCCATAACAACTACTCTGTTATTTTCGCTCCTATCCAGTATCATCTTTGTAATCCTTTCCTCTACATTTCTGGAACATTTCAGAGGCCAATAGAGAACTTTCAACAGGGTGACCTCTCCGTTTTTGTTTCTAACCTCTTCCCATATGACCTCACTAGACGAGTCCTTATCAAACATCCTTTCTACCAACGTAATGCTGTCTTTGATTTTCAATGCCACCGCACCCTACCCCACCCCCAACCCCCACCCCCGCCCCACTGTTAGTACCTTCCTTGTTCTTATTGAAGCATCTAAACCCCGGACCCTTCAACGATCAGTCCATTCCCTGCTCTATCCATTTCTCCAAAATGGCCAAAACGTCAAGCTGTACAACTGCACAATTTGGAAACAGGGTGTGATTGGAGGGATGTTAAACGAGGGTGAGTTGGATAGATCAGAAGACAGCATGAGGGGAGATAGACAGGAACGGACAGAAAATGGAAGTTTTATTTAGAAATTCTCACAGACTGCAAGGCCTTTATCTATTGCCATACCGTTTGAGCACTGTGCGGATACTGGCTGTGGTCCCAGAGCATTTATCACCAATAATATCACACAGCTGAGTTGCTGACAGTTAAACAGAGTCCAAAAGGCCAAGTGATTTGTTTTTTCACTACAGTGAGAAGGTGATTTAATTTAAATAGACGGGGTGAACAACAGCAGGAACTGTGAATCGTACTCGATACTGAGATTCTGCGCCAGAGAATCTCAATGAGGGGGATCACTGACACAGGGAAATCAGCATCTCAGCTGTGAGCCAAATAATGATTGATAAAGATTGCACACCACTTCCATGGTTTTGTAATACACATTTCAATTTATGTAGCTCAATATCATGAGTGTATCTTATTTCTTTGTACTTCCCATAGTTTAGTACGGACAGAAAATTATTTTGTCCCCGTATTTTGTGTTCAATAAACAGATTTTACTCCTCATTCCTCACTTTAGATATATCCTTGAATCTGTTCTTCATATGAGTTATAAAGAATAACATTCCAATACTGATGACTGAGGAATATTATTTTCCCTCCCTCTAGTCTGAACTACCATGTCTCACAATTCTCTCTGTTTCCTGTCTCCTCCACAATGCCATAATCACACTGTAATTCAATCCAGGAAATGACATTTCATCACAGTTCACTAACATCGATAACATCAACAGCACAGGCCTCATCTGCCTGTCTCTAATCCTGGAATAACAATCTGAATTGCATTTGTCACGTTCAATTCTCTGTTAACATATCCATGCTACTTGTCTGTTACAACCCCACGTTTCTCAGACGCACATTCACCTCAGATCATAAACTATAAAAATTGTCTCAATGTTTAATTGAAATTATGATGCTTGATCAATAGTTCCAGGATGTATGTTTCCATTTATAATCAGAGACGCATATTTACGTTCTGATAAACTTATGGCATTACTCCTGCATCCAAGACAGATTGAATGGTTACACTCAATTGATCTACCGGCCTCAAGATTTGTTTCATCAGTCACCCTCACATCGCCCATCCAGAAAATGACAGTTTGAATCATTGTTTTGAATATGAATAAAACAATATTGAATTGACAGGTGTTGGCTGGAGCGATTTGTTCAGTGACTGTGATTGATGTCAGTCTCCGTGGATCCGAGATGTGTCACTGGAGGGTTTGCCTCTTATATTAATTAAGGACTCGGTTCAATGCGTTATCCCAGTATGGGCAGGAGAATCAATGACTGGACGAACAGGGATCAGTACCTCGAGAGACAGGGGAGGAGAGATCAGAATCTGAGAACATTAGACTGGGATGTTCCATTAATGGATCAGAATCTGAGAACATTAGACTGGAATATTACAACAGACAGGAGTTTATCCTTGGGTCTTTTCTACCTTTCTCAGCCTTGGATATCATTACCATCACAGATCGAAGATATCCTTTGGAATATACAGAGTGGTTACCATCCCATCCTCGCTATAGTTGGTGTTCCTGGTTAGTCATTCCATCTGACCATTAAGCTGAGTTGAACTGAATTGTTGTTCATATTCAAATTTTAAAATTTGGAAGTCATCATTTTCAGATACAGTCAAAAATTTTATTCCTTACTGATTATAGCTAGCAAATTACTATTCACAGCTTAACTCAACAATAGATGAGGAGAAACCAGACTGTTCCTAATCTCCATGATCTTTTTTCTCCATTCATATTTACATTTCTACATATTCTCCCCACTCACCAATCCTGACCAAGACCACTATCAGGATATTTCAGTCACCTTCTCAGCCTCAATGCAGCTGCTGAATAATCCATCGTTTGTGCCTTTGGTAAATCCAGATATAACCGTTTCAAGTCCCTTCTAACTATGCTTGCGTCACAAAATATTTGCACTTGAGCTAGTTAATTTGTCCTCTCCACAGAATCTGTCAGATGGACAAACAGTGCATGGTGGTCAATTCATTGACTCATAATCAAGCGGCACAGAATAGTAATCTTTTGGTGTCTCCTGAAGGAAATTGATGGAATCCAAATGAAATCATCACCACAAGTTTTCCACAGAAGTATATCTGTTTGCCTCATGTCTTTTAGAGAAGACAATGGGTTATCCTTTCATGTTCAGGTCTCTGTGTGACTGCAACCTCACAGTAATGTGGTTTACTCTTTATTATCCTGTGCAACAGCTGAATCAGCCACCCAGTTCAAGATCAGCATAACATGCTGGCCTGACCAGGGCTGCACACATCCTGTGAGGGAAGAACAAAAGGAAAGATAGCTCCCTTTCTGTGCCTGATTTCCATGTTCTTGCAAGTCATTTCAATTCAGGTAGGTGACCATTCCCTGTTTCAAGAGAATTCTTTCTGATTGAGTCTCCCTCTGAACGTGATATACATCTCCATCGACACCTCTGGTGATGACTGACGCACAGATGTAAGAAACTTCAAAATTCCACATTACTCGCAGTGCAGAGAGAAGGAATAGCTTTTTATACCACAGGAAAAAAGCTGAGACAGCTAAGTGAGGGAAGATAATTATTGTGATCAACCTAGAGTGTTGTTGAGATAATATTTGAAGTATTGTGCATAAGTTTTCTCTCCTTTATAAGGAATAATCCTCTTGGTAGAAAGAGTGCAAATGAGTTTCACCAGAACAATTGTTGGGATGATTGTACCATCGGGAATGCATGAGGATTAATCTGTTGTGCTTTGAAGAATAAGAGGTGATTGCATTGAAACTTAAGGTGATGGACAGTCACTCATTATATTCCAAACAGAACTAATACGGTGATAAATTCCATGTTTTTTTTTAACTTGGTTTACATTATTCTCGATGGCTTAAAAGACTCTGAGAATGTTCCTCTCACTCCACGCCACTTCCCATTTCGATTGAGAGAGAGACAAAACCAGTCTTTAACTAAACTCTTCCAACATTAATACAGTGCATTTGGTGTGTGATCATACATAGAACTTCACGTTATTCACCATCGCAACAGGAGCCACAATACCTTCATTCTAAAACAGTTAACTGTCCACACCAGCTTCTGACCCCCACGGAGAATATGGGTCTGCCTTCTTGGAGATGGAAGATGCCTCCTCGAGGCTTGGCACAAAACATTTGGGTTCCTTCCTCATTGCCAGCAAAACATGTTAAAGAATCATTTGCTCCACAGGCAATAGACCCACGAGGAACATTGTGAGCAGTCGATGAGTGCCGTCTCTGCTCCATTCGTTTTCCAGGTTGGAGCATCAAAAACACCCTCCTATTCCCTGTGTAAGTGTCTCGAGGGGTGAATGGTCTCCTCCTGGTTCAATAGAGCAGGTTTAGGGGTCTTCCTGGACTCTGCCTGTTCCTGTTTAACAGCTTAACGTACTGACCAGACGCCTCCTCTTCCTGTGCAACAGGCAGGAGGATTGAATGGTCTGTCCATCTTCTTGTTCAGTCATTTCGATGGGCTGAATTGTTTCCACATATCCGGGTGTAACCAGCTTGAGGTGCTGAATGAGCTCCTCTTTTAACTGTGGAAATGTGCAGTTGCCTGGCTGTTCTGTTACATGAATGTTACCGACACTTTAACAGTATTTGTGTGACTATGTCTGTCTGTCTTTGTATCAGCCTGTGTGTTTCTATCTGTGTTTGTGTCTATTTGTGTGTGACTGGTTATGTCTACGTGTGTGCATGCTTATGGCCTTGTATGCATTGTGTATGTTAGTATATTGGGGTATTTACCAATACGTCTGTGTATTTCAATGCCTGCATCTCTGTGCAATGGGGTATCTGTTCTTCTGTGAGTGAGAGAGATGAGGTTGGAACTGACAGTAGGTTTGAATTGAGAATTGCTCTTTACTAAACACTGCTCCTTATTAGGTTGGTGGGACATGGATGTTTAAGAGTCTCCACACAAGGCCACCTGGTCCTCTCTGGCTCTCTCCAGGATCCACCCCTCATATCAGGGTAGGGGTATGAGGGAACGGATATCCGGCACTCCACCACATGGCTTGGCCCTTTCTGTCATATTCCAGGCTGTTTCTCCTGGAATGGGAGAAAGGGAAGGAATGAGTGTGGGTGGGAATGAATGATCCTGCTGTTAGTGCTGGACTAGGTGAGGTGTGACATGGTGAGGTGGCCGGAGGGAGTCTGTCCATAGTGTTGTATCCATGTAGTGCAATTAGTGTGCCGGGCTATTGCATCAGGGGCAGAAAATGTGGGGGAGGGAAGGTGCTGAACGCAACAGTGAGTGTGGTCGTGCTTGAGCCTTATTGGAGATAGAGTGTGAGCCTTGGTCAAGGGGAGGTGCTATAAGAGACATACAGTGAGTGTGAGGGAGGAGTGACAATATACAGTGATACTTATCCTGACAGAGTGGAATGGATATTGATGCTTGTCCTGTATTGCTGGACCTGTTTTCAGATCATCTCAGCATCGATGTGAGCCTCCCCGAATGTCTTATCCAAGTCTATCACTAATAACGACACAGGCTCTGTCCCTCAGATTCCACAGAATGAGTCTGGGTGGATCTTACAAATAGCAAGGAGAAACAAACTTGTTGTGTTATATATCTGAACCAAAACTGTCGCGCAAATATTTTGCATCATATGCTGTGGAAATTATATATGCAACTATATGCAAAGGGAAGCGATGACATACTGATATTATCGCTGGGCTCTTAATCCAGAGACCCAGGTAATGTTCTGGGGACATGGTTTAAAATCCTGCCATGGCAGATTGTGGAATTTGAATTCAATAAGTATCTGGAATCGATGGTTTATGATGATCAGGAATCCATTCCTGATTGATGGAAAAACTCATCTGGTTCACTAATGTCCTTTAGGGAAGGAAACGGCTGTTCTTATCTGGTCTGGCCTGCATGTCACTCCAGATCCAAGGCAACGCTGTTGACTCTTAACTGCCGTCTGGCATGGCCAGTAAATGCTGGTTATCCAGCTAAGCCCTCATCCTGTGAATTTGTAACAAATACTCGTGGGTCCTGCAGTAATAATGGATGGTGTCAAGTTGCATCGAAACTGAGTTAACTAAGTGACTGCTAATGTTGTGAAAAATACATTCCTTTAGCGTATATCAGGTAGGTTGAAGAGTATGTTGTGAACCAAACTAGACAGCAGATTATTTCGGATTTGGTGTTGTGTGATACTGATTAAGGATGATCAGCCATGATCATATTGAATGGTGGTGCAGGCTCGAAGGGCAGAATGGCCTACTCCTGCACCTATTGTCTATTGTCTATTGTCTATTGTGTGGTCGGAAGCACTAATTACTAACCTTGCTCTGAAGCAGCTTTGGAGGAATAGTGACATTAATATGTCGTATTTTACACGTCGTCTGCATTCACTGTGCAATGTTTGAACATTCTGGTCAAACATCATGGAAGCCCAGAGGTTAGAGTGTCAAGTTCGCTCCAGTGAATTGGGAAAATACAATGAAACATTCAGTAGGAGAACAATGATTGTTAGACCCATATAGTCTTACAGCACGGAGACTGGCCATTCGGCCCAAACTGGTCCATTCGAACAAAATATCCATTTACACTAACCCCATTTCCCCGCCATTTCCGTGTATCCTTCTAATTCTTTCCTACCTCTGTATTTGTCCAAATGCATTTTAAATTTTGTGAATGTACATGCCTCAACTACTTCTGCTGGCAGCTCATCCCATATGCATACCACCCTGTGTGTAAAAGAAATTGTCCCTCAGGTTCCCTTTTACTCTTTCCCCTCTGACCTTAAATTGATGCCCTCTAGTCCGTGATTGCCCAACCCTGGGGAAAAAAAAGATTGAGTGCATTGACTCTATCCATGCCTCCCATAATCTTATACACTACTATCAGATCCCCCTCAGCCTCATACATTCTAAAGTAAAAAGTCCTAGCTTGTTCAACCTCTCACTATAACTCAGACCATTGAGTCTTGGCAACATCCTTGTAAATTTCTTCTGCACTCTTTCCAGCTTAATAACATCCTTCCTCGAGCAAAGTGAACAAAACTGAACATGACGAGTTTGAAGTATTTCTGTAAATCTCCTGGTCCTGACCATATATATTCAGGAACACTGCAGGAGGACAGGAAAGAAATAGCGGGGGCCTGGTTGGTACTTTTGTATCATCGGGAGCCAATGGGTGAGGTCTTGGTGGAATGGAGGGTAGTGAATGCTGTGCCGTTATTCAAGAAGGGCTACAAATAAATACCTGGGAACTTTCGACCAGTAAACCTAAAATCTGTAGCAGGAAAGTTACTTGAGAAGATTCTGAGAGAGAAGATATGTAGAACTGCAACATAACTCCCTAATTTCGATACACAGTGCTCTAGCTGATGAAGGCCAGTGAGTCAAAAGCCTTTTTCAGTGCCTTGTCTACCTGGGGCTCCACTTACAGAAAACGGTGCACCTGAATTCCAAGGTCACTCTGTTCCACTGCACTCCTTAAGGCTCTGCCATTCACCATGAAACACCTGCCTTGATTTGACTTTCTAAAATGCAAGAACTTACACTTATCTGAATTAAACTCAATTTGTCTTTTCTCGGCCCACTTCCCCACCTGATCAAGGTGCTGCTGTAATTTCTGAGATTTCTGATAACCTTCCTCACTGTCCACGATACCACTTATTTTAGTGTCACCTTGAAACTTACAAATCATGCCTGTACATTCTCATCTAAATCATAGATATGTGTAATATATGAATATATGGTCCCAGCACCGACCCCTGAGGCATTCCACTCATCACAGGCCTCCAGTCCGACAAGCATCCTTTCACGATTACCCTCTTCTTGCTATCATCAATCCAATTTTGGACCTAATTTGCCAGCTCCCCCTCAATTCCATGTGATCTCACCTTCCAGAGCAGCGTACCATGTGGAACCTTATTGAAGGTCTTACTGAAATCCATATAGACTATATATACAACCATGCCCTTGCCACAGTTACTGGTCACTTCATTAAAGCAGTCTAACAAATTTGTGAGCCATAACCCGCATTCGCAAGGCCCTGTCTTTCCAAATGTATGCATATCTTCTCCCTCAGAATCTTCTCAAGTAACTTTCCTGCTACAGATTTTAGGTTTACTGGTCGAAAGTTCCCAGGTATTTATTTGTAGCCCTTCTTGAATAACGGCACAGCATTCACTACCCTCCATTCCACCAAGACCTCACCCATTGGCTCCCGATGATACAAAAGTACCAACCAGGCCCCCGCTATTTCATTCCTGTCCTCCTGCAGTGTTCCTGAATATATATGGTCAGGACCAGGAGAGTTACAGAAATACTTCAAAGTCTGAAAATTATGTCTATTTATTCCAGGTAAAACACCCAAGAGTGAGAAAGTGAGTTAACAATGATTAGCATAATAAATTAAAGATTATATTAATCACAGGAAGTGACTTCAGAAGAATTCCACACATTGTGGAATCCTGAGAATTCTCAGAAATTTACGATCCAGAAAAGCAGGACCATGAAACGGGTAAGGAAATCAAAAAGCGACCATGCATGCAAAAAAAAACAGGAATTCAAAGACTACATAAATCTATGATATATATTTCAAAGGAAAGAGAGAAGTATGGTCAAATGTGGAAATCTGCAATCAGGAGAGACGAGCTTAGCATGGATAACAGGGAAATGGCCAAGCAAATAACCAGTTACTTTGCATCTGTCTTCATGGAAGAAGATCCAGAAAATCACCCAGAAATTCGATGTCATCACATAGGACTTGCGGATCGAAAGACATAAAGTCAATTTATATTAGTAACAAGGCTCTACTTGAACATACAGCTGGATTGAGCATTGCTAACCTTGACAAACCAGATGTACTTCATACCAAAATCTTCAGAAATAAACCACTAATAGAAGTATTAGTTGCACTGTCGATGACTGTGTTTTATTACCCAGTGCATTCTGCATAGTCTGGAACCAAGCACTTTCGATGAACGGTATTTATCCAAGCATCTACAAAGGGAAGAAGAGATAGTGTGGAGAACTGCAGACCGATTAACTTGGCATTTGTGGGAAACTGTTGGAGTCTATTATATAGGATGTGATATTGGTTATTTAGAAATTAACAGCAACATTGGAGAGAATCAGTATGTATTTCTGAAAGGGAAATCATACTTGACAAGCTTTGGAATTGTTTGAAGTTGATTCTTACATCAGAGATAGTGGGGAACAAGGACAATTGGCATATTTTAGATTATCAGAAGGCTTTCTGTAAGAACTCACACAATGAGTTCATAAATGCAATGAATGTGAAGGGTATTTGGAGGAATATATGCAAGTGGTAAGTTAAAGTTTGGATTGCCTTCCTTTAAGGGAGTCAGAATATAGATGTAAAGACATGTTGAAGCAGTTTAACAGCGTGTTGGTGAGTACTGTACCTGAAATATTGAGTACAGTTTTGGTCACCAAATCTGAGAAAGAATATACTGACCACAGATGAAGTTCAATGGACATTCCCCAGATTAATCCCTCAATTGGCGAGATTGCGTGATGAGGAATCTCCGCCTGTGTTCTCTAGAGTTTCAAAGAATGAGAGGTTGGTCACTGTGAAATGTATAAAATTCACAAAACATGTGACAAGTTGGAAGTTAACAGAATGTTTCTCCGGCGGCCAAATATGCAATCAAGGGAAATAATGGCAGGATAAAGGACAGACCATTTAAGACTGCAATAAAGAGGAAATTCTGCACGCGTTGGGGACTAACTAACACAGGGCATGGAAACCTTCTGGCAGGGCAAGATTAGGGAGAATTCCCAGATAATATACAAGTGTGTCCAGCGGAACAGAATAACCAGGGAACAGGCAGGACTCATTAGTGACTTGCCAAATTGCATCCAAATAAAGTTTAGTGGAAGGAGACACGAAGTGGTGGTTGACTGCTTGTGTGACTGGAGGCCAGTGTCCAATGGTATACGACAGGGAACAGTGCTGTGTCCCTTATTATTTGTGATTCGGAGGTGCTGGTTTTGGACTGGGTGGACAATGCTAAAAATCGCATAACACCAGATTATAGTCCACCAGGTTTATTTGGCGGCACTACCTTTCAAAGTTCTGCTTCTTCATCAAAGCGCACAATCACCTGATGAAGAAGGAGCGCTTCGAAAACTAGTGCCTCCGAATAAACCTGTTGCACTCTAACCTGATGTTGTGTGATTTTCAACTTTAATATTTGTGGTACTCATAAATAATGTCGCTGTGAATATGGACGAGGGGTGGAGAGTGTGATTAGTAAGTTTGTATTTGATACACAGATTGGCCGGTTGGTTGGCAGTGAGGAGGAAGGCCTTAAATTACGGGAAGATACAGATAGAATGGTCAGCTCGGAAGATCAATGGCAGATGGAATGTAACCCTGATAAATATGAGGTGATACACTTTGGAAGAAGGAACCATGCAGGGAAGGACTCAATGAATGGCAGCACACTAGTAAGCTCAGAGGGTGCTTCTCCACACATCCCTGAATGTGATGGACAGGTTAATACACAATTTGGGAACGCATAGGGGACTGTAAACATAACCTTGATTCATTGAGGCACAGATTAAAAGAGCTATGCGGAACTTTGGTGATGCCATGATGGAATACTGTGTGTAGTTCTGGGAATCACATTACAGAAAGGATGTGACTGCACTGAAGGGGGTCCAAAGGAGATCCACCAGGATGTTCCCTGGGATGGAGCATATCAGCTGTGGAGAGAGGCTGGATAAGCTTGAGTTGTTTAGTTTGGAGGAGAGGAAGCTGAGGGAGACGTGATTCTGATGGATAGGATTACGAGGAGCATGGACAGTGCGGATGGACAGCAGCTGTTCCTTTTAGTCAAAGGGCCACACTTTTAAAGTGAAGGGTTTGGGGTTTAGTGAGGATTTGAGGATTGCTTTTCACCCAGAGTGTGTTGGGGTCTGAAATGTTTTTCTTGAGAGGCGAGTTGTCATAGTAACCTCAAAACTATTATGTGCACTTGAAATGCCTTAAGATTCACAGCTACGGGTATTGTGTCGGAAAGTGAGACTAATGTAGACAGTCCTGTATTTCTGATAGTACAGTCTTTGCTTCTGCGATTGTATGGCTGTGGAAGGCCAATCACTGAGCATCTTAAAATAGGAATTGATAGGTTTCTGAAGAATGTCTTAACAAAGTTTATAAGACAGATCTTGTGATATTTTCTGAAAATATGTTAATGGCAAAATTAAGCAAAAGAAATGTGCAGCTTTCCTACAATTTGATACCAGATAATTGAGGACCGGGAAATAGCAGAACTATGGAGCAAATACTTCAGTTATGCCTTCACGGAAGAAAACAAAACAAAAAGAAAACTTCCTAGCAATACTAGGGATCTTTAGTCTGGTGAGATAAGGGGAATAGAATGAAATTAGCAACTAAACAGTTTAGAGAAAGTATCGGACTGAAATTAATGGGCATAGACAAAGTCAACAGAGATTTATGAAATAGAAATCATATTTGAGAAAGTGGCTTTTAGCAAACTTATGGAGAAGCTATCACAAAGTTTAAATATATTAAGGGATATGACTATTGTATGGGGAAAACTGCACTGAGGAGATGTTCGGCCATTAACTAGCACAGGGAAAGCTCAATGTGTTGTATGACCTACTCCTGTCACCATGTTTTAGTGCAGTGTGTGGGAAAGCTCTGCAAATACTGTCACAAGCTCTCAACAGTTAGCAAAGAGGTCTCTGCAGGGTCGACAGGATTGTGTTTCCCATTCCCTTTTCTACTAATGAGGCTAGGGCCTGGTGTTCGGTACGGGTTTATCCTTTAAGACCTCAGTGCAGTTTGATATAATTGAGTGTCTTGCTTGGCCGATTCAGAGATCATTGAAGAGTTTAGCATACCTCTCTGTGTCTGGAGTCACTTTTAGGCCAGACCAGGAAAGCACGGGAGATTCACTTCCTGAAAGTACATTGGGGAAGGAAATCGAAGTTTACAACTGATATTGAACACAAGATCACTATTACTGACACCAGATTTTAGATCTTGATATTTTATTAATTGTTTTTAATTTGCACCAGCTGCCAGAGCATTAGCCTGGTCTAGGTTAGTAATCCAGGGACATTTCCAAAACAGCACCATCTCTACATGGGGACCTATCGGAAACCACACTGAGCAGATTATTTCTGTGTTGCTTGGCATCTCTGTCAAGTAGAACTCCCACCAATTTAACTGTCGTGATGGGACTGAAGGACTAGGAAAGAGTCAGATTGCAGTAATCGTACTCTTAGCGGATTGGATACACTTGAGTAATTTTCCACATTGCCAGGGAGATGTCAGAGTTGGAGCTGGAATGAAACAGCTTTCCCGGGGCACGGCTTGTTGTGCAGCACAAGTCTTCAGTCCTATCGCAGGAATGGTGCCAGGGCCTTATCTCCAGTGTCCAGCTGTTTTTTCATGTCACTATTGGTTGAATTGGTTGAAGACTACAATCTGTGATTCTGTGGGCGTCATGGTGAGGGTGAGGTGGATAATCTACTCAACACTTCTGGCTAAGGATGGTGCAGATACTGCACCTTTTACACTGACGTACAGGGCTGTTCCATTATTTAGGGTGCGGATATTTGTGGAGTCCTCTCTTCCAGTAAGTTGTTTAATGGTCCATCGACATTTATGCATACATTTGACAGGCCGACAGAGCTGAGATCTGATTTGTTAGTCTTGGGATCATTTCTCCCTCTGTATCAGATGTTAGTCCTGCTGTTTGGAGTGTAACCAGTCAAGTGTGGTCGCATTAATGGGATATCATCAGGCTTAGGTGCACGTGATTCCGACCCTGGCATGTTCACCCACACTCGTCACTGAACCATGGATCGGCTTGATGGTAATGGTAGACTGATGAAGTATCGTCAGGAAAATGTTACAGATTGTCATTGAAAACAATTCTGCTTCTTCTGTTGCTGTGGTCTACAGCATTCAATGATAACCCAGTTTTAGCTGCAATATTTACAATTCAATTCTACTGACTGTTCCCCATTCACACCGAGACCCATTCACCCACCAGCCCTGTACTCAGTGACCTACTCTGGTTTCTGATGCGGAAATGCTTCCATTTTCATATTCTCATTCTGCTGGAAGTCTATCCTTGGTGCCACGCTTCCAATTTGTTGCATAAACTCAATCAATTTAAGGTACTAATCTGAATCTTCTCCTTTCCATAATGCCATCTTCTGTATTTGAAGTGAACGTGTTTCCCTCTGTTTTTCTCCCAGCCCATGATTCAGAGCTCTGTATTGTTAGTGATGCCAACCTGATGCAATTTCAGAGTCAACGAACTTCTGCACCATGCGTTATTGTTCAGTTCCCAGTGTACGACACTCCCTGTTGGACAGGATGTTTGGGCATCTTTGACATACGTCATTGGAAATTGTTCAAAAACAGAAATTGCTGAAGAAATTGCTAAAGGTGGTGCAGCATCTTCTGGAGTGAATACAGAGTTAAACTTTCAGGTCCAGTTAATCATCTATAAAGCTACCAGTATCTCCAGCATTTTTTGTACTCTCATTTCCAGTATCCATAGTTTCAATCCATAATTGAATTTTTTCCGTGCCTATTCATTTCTGGTGAAACTCAGCAGGTCTGTCAGCATCTGCAGAGACAGAGAAACAGTGTTAGCGTTTCCAGTCCAGTGTGACACTTCTTCAAAACTGAATATAATAGCAAAATAGTCTTTTAATCCCTTGCCAGAAGTGGGGGATGGGTGGCAGGGAAAAGGGGGTGTGGCAAAAGATCAACGGGCTTTCAGCAGTGGTGAATGAGAAGATTCTGTAAAAGGGGTTTAAATTAAGGTGTAAATAGGGGAAAGGGGTTCTCTCTATTGATTGCAAGATAAAGAAGACACAACCACAAACAGTCACAGGGAGGCCAGGAGGGAGAATTTTGACCATATGGTATTATATAGATATGGCCACAGATACATTTTCACTGTAGTGATCATCATCCCCTTTAGACAAAGGAATTCAGATGCTTAACTTCTTATTGGCACTAGTAAGCGTTTCATGTCACCTTAGTATTGTAACATGGAGAAAAACAAATAACAGAATGAAGATTGGGCTGAGTATTGGTTACTTGAGATGTTTAATATCACTTCAAATTTGCAGTGTTTATCTTTAAATGCTTGTTCTTGAAGTTAGTATCAGACAGAGTGTAGAAGGTTGCGGGCTGACATTGTAGAAGCTTATAAAATCATGAGAGGAATGGATAGGGTGAATAGCCAAGATTTTTCCACGGGCTGCGGGGGTTCAAGCATAGAGAGGTGTTAGAGGGAATATTTAAAAGGGACGAAGGGACAACGTTTCTACACAGAGTGTGGTGTGGGTATGGAATGGGCTGCCAGAGGAAGAGTGGTAGATTGCGTGTACAGCTGCAACATTTAACATCATTTGGACAAATATATGACGAGGAAACACTTAGTGGCATATGGGTCAAAGGAAAGCAGATGGGACTAGTATAGTTTGGAAAAGCTGGCCAGCATGGACATTTAGAAAAGCTTCACGCAGAGTCGGTGTGGGTCTGTGAAAGGGAAATTATATTTTGCCTGTAAAATCATGCAAAGTACTTCTGGAGATGCCTGAAAATGCAACAACATTAAATGAATGATGAGTGATACTGCTGAAACATACAAGACACGGCAGGGGCTTGAGAAATTAGATGTTGAGAAGTTGTTTCCATTCCTCGGCAAAGTGTCGGACTCGAGGACATCAATACCGAATAAGGAACATCGATTTCAATCTGAGATGCAAACCGATGTCTTCTCTCCGAAGGTAGTGAATGCCTGGAATTCCCCAATCCAGAGAGGTGTGGACGGATACAAGGAGTCGGCAAGAAAGTGGAGTTGAGCCCTGGAGTAGATCAGCCATGTACTTTTTAAATGACAGGGTTAGCTTGAGGAGCCGATTGACCTACTCCTGTTCCTATTTATTCATTTCACATGCTATGCTCTTGGAAAGTAACGGGCTATTTTCATGGAAATCATGTTGTAAAATGTTGCATTCAAGGAGGACAGAGGATTTGTTGTTTTAACCTTGCGTGGGGGGCATGGGGTTGTATTCCCAGCCAATCTGGGGCTGCAATATGCTCCTCATCTGGAGCAGAACTTACAGAGAGGGGAAGCCAGAAAGCAGGGATTGTAGGGGGGGGGTGGGGCGGCAGTGGCGAGAGCACTCTCTGGCCCAGCCTGCATTTTCCATGTACATTTCCGCAACTGCACCTAACCATCGGAGTGGCCTCGATCTGTTCCTGTGTAGCAGGTCTGAATGGAATACCAGAATACAGGGCTGAGGGACACGAGGGGGCCATTCGGCCCTTTTTCACTACTTCACCAGTCAATACGTTCGTGGCTCATCTCATTGTGGTCCCATTATCCCTGATTCACCTGTCTATAGACATAGCCAGCCTCTGTATAATATAAATATCTGGCCAGACCAATTGCTGGGAAAGAGAATTCCCAGTGGAATGAAATACCACTTTGTGTTTTTTTTCTCACTCCAGTGTGATTGAGGATGGAGGGTGTCACTCTTTCCTTTTCTAGTCCCACTCTTCCACTGCTTACAACAAATTTTAAATGTAACTAGGTTGGTAATTTTGCCGATGATAAAGGTCTCAGACTGGGTGAGGTTCAGTGACAGGAACAAGTCAGGCAGATTTCTTAAGTCAGCCACAAGTAACTAATAGAACTAATGGATGCACATAGTGGATCTGTGGTTAGCACTGCTACCTCCCATCGCCAAGGAACTGCGTTCAATTCCAACCTCTAGCAACCCTCTATTTGAATTTTGAACATTCGCCCCATGTCTGTTTGGGTTTCCTACCAGTGTTCCAGTTTCCTCCCTCAGTCTAAAGATGTGCAGCTTAGAGTGGATTAGCCATGCTAAATTGCCCATAGTGCCCAGTGATGTGTAGGTTAGATAGGTCAGTGATGGGAAATGCAGGATTACATGGATAGAGTACGGGGGCAGATCCGGAGGGGATACTGTTCCGAGGGTCAATGTGGACTTGATGGATGGAATGTCCTGCTTCCACAGTGTAGAAATTCTATAAAAACAACAAGAAGTTTGGACGATACAAACACCCAGTGGGTATCTATCTGATCACTCTCCTCTAGGATTTGTATGTTTCAATAAGATCACCTCTCATTCCAAGAGTAACCTGTTAAAGCCTTCATAATATAAGACCCTCATTCCTGGAATACATGAAGTGAAACATTTCCAACCTGCTTCCAAATTAATTATATCCTTTTGTCAAGTAAGGAGGCAAAAATGATCTCACACACAGTTGAGGTTAACTTTTGTTTTCTCAGTGGTGAGAGTATTTGGAACTCTCTTCCCCGCAGAGCTTTG
This sequence comes from Chiloscyllium punctatum, assembly GCF_047496795.1. Lineage (NCBI taxonomy): Eukaryota > Metazoa > Chordata > Chondrichthyes > Orectolobiformes > Hemiscylliidae > Chiloscyllium > Chiloscyllium punctatum. The sequence goes on from NC_092755.1 coordinate 8,627,803, forward strand.
GAGGAAGAGATATTGAATATTTTTGAGGCACAGACAGAGGTTCATAAGTAACAACAGAGTCAAGCATTATCGAGGAATGGGCAGCAATTTGCAGTGCAGGGGAAAATGTAGACAGTGATACATAATCACACTGCTCCAGATCATCCAGGAATATAATGCAAACCGAAATGATAATATTGATAAAATGATAAGGGGGAATCCAAGATGGCGGCGATCCGGAAGGTTTGCTTTGTTGGGCTCTGCATCACAGCACGGGCAAAGTGGTTCCCTAATGCACTACACCCCAGCAATTTCCTTAAAATTCAACCCTAAAAGAGTGATAGAATCTTTACTGATCCTGGTTTAGTCCCAACAAGTGGTGCAGCCATTAGAAGCATCGAGCATACCTGAGGCTGTAGCTGCAACCCACTCTGCTTGTTCCATGGACCCAGTTACTCACCAGGTCACTGAGTTCACCAAGTTATGCGAAATGATTGAAGGCATGATTAAAGAAAAGTTCAGCCGTGGCTAGAACCACTACCACTCTCAGACGCGCTCCAAAAACATGAGCAGCAACTTGACAGCCTTGGAAACAAAATGGACGATGTCAAGCGCCGAACTGCATGACAGAGTCTGCGATAAACTCCTCACAAGAGAGGATCGTTACCGTTGAAAAACAGGTCCGTATCTTAATTGAATATGATGATGACCTTGAGAACAGGGGCAGGATGAAGAATTGTCGGTGTGCTGGCCCAGACAGCAGGTGGTCAGCCAGTGAGTATTTTTTGAGAACTGGCTGCAGCGATTCCTTCACTTCGAAACTGAAGAGGGTCGGGTGAAGACTGAGACAGTTCATTGGGTTACGGTGCACAGGTCAGGCTCAGACCAGCGCTCTCGCCTTGTCCGCGTGCGGTTACATAGTTATGGGGATAAACAAAGACGAATGGAAGCTTCCAGAACTCAGGGGAAAGATCCAATGTCTTTAATTCACAGGCTCCAGGATTATGTCCTTTCGTAACATTTCAGCGGCGGTGATTCAGAAAAAAATACTTTGATGATATAGAACATAGAACATTACATCACAGTACAGGCCCTTCAGCCCTTGATGTTGCGCCGACCTGTCATACCAATCTGAAACCCATCGAACCTACACTATTCCATGTACGTCCATATGCTTGTCCAATGACGACTTAAATGTACTTAAAGTTGGCGAATCTACTACCGTTGCAGGCAAAGCATTCCATACCCTTACTACTCTCTGAGTAAAGAAACCACCTCTGACATCTGTCCCATATCTATCACCCCTCAATTTAAAGCTATTCCCCCTCATCTTCGCCGTCACCATTCTTAGGCAAAGGCTCACCCTATCTAACCCTCTGATTATCTTATATGTCGCTATAAAGTCACCTCCCAACCTTCTGCTCTCTAATGTAAACAGCCTCAAGTCCCTTAGCCTTTCCTCGTAAAACCTTCCCTCCATGCCAGGCAACATCCTAGTAAATCACCTCGGCACCCTTTCCAAAGCTTCCACATCCTTCTTATAATGCGGTGACCAGAACTGTACACAATACTCCAAGTGCAGCCGCACTAGAGTTTTGTACAGCTATAGCATAGCTTCATGGTTTCTGAACTTGATCCCTCTATTAATCAAAGTTAAAACACTGTATGCCTTCTAAACAACCCTGTCAACCTGAGTGGCAACTTTCAAGCATCTATGTGCCTGGACAATGAGATCTCTCTGCTCATCTACACTACCAAGAGTCTTACCATTAGCCCAGTACTTTGCATTACGGTTACTCTGACCAAAGTGAATCACCTCACACTTGTCCGCATTAAACTCCATTTGCCACCTCTCAGCCCAGCTCTGCAGCTTATCTATGTCTCTCTGTAACTTATAACATCCTTACTCACTATCCACAGCTCCACCGACTTTCGTGCCATCTGCAAATTTACTAATCCACCCTTCTACACACATCCATGTCATTTATGAAAATGATGAACAGCAGTGGACCCAACACCGACCCACTTCTAACTTGACTCCAGGATGAACATTTCTCATCAACCACGACCCTCTGTCTTTATTCAGCAAGCCAATTACTGATCCGAACTGCTATATCTCCCATAATCCCATTTCTTCGCATTTTGTACAATAGCCTACTATGGGGATCCTCGTCGAACGCTTTGCTGAAATCCATACATACCACATTAACCGGTTTACTCTCATCTACCTTGTTTGGTCACCTTCTCAAAGAACTCAATAAGGTTCGTGAGGCACGACCTACTCTTCACGAAACCGTGCTGACGATCCCTAATGAAATTGGTCTTTCCTAGATAATTATAAATCCTATATATTATAATCTTTACCAACACTTTACCAACAACTAAAGTAAGGCTCACTGTTCTATAATTACCAGGTTGTCTCTACTCCCCTTCTTGAACAGGGGAACCACATTTGCTATCCTCCAGTGTTTTGGCACTAGTCCAGTAGACAATGACGATTTGAAGATGAATGCCAAAGACTGGGCAATCTCCTCCCTGGCTTCCCAGAGGATCCTAGGATAAATCCCATCCGGCCCAGTGGACTTACGGACTTTCACACTCTGCAGAATTTCTAATACCTCCTCCTTGTGAACCTTTATCCCAACTAGTCGAATAGCCTGTATCTCAGTCATCTCCTTAACAACATTGTCATTTTCTAGAGTGAATATTGTTGAAAAATATTCATTTAGTGCTTCCCTATCCCCTCTGACTCCACACACAACTTGCCACTACTATCCTTGATTGGCCCTAATCTTACTCTGGTCATTCTTTTATTCCTTAAATACCTATAGAAAGCCTTAGGGTTTATCCTGATTCTATCCGCCTACAACTTCTCATGTCTTCTCCTGGCTCTTCTAAGCTCTCCGTTTAGGTCTTTCCTGGCTACCTTATAACCCTCAAGCGCCCTAACTGAGCCTTTACATCTCATCCTAAAATAAGCCTTCTTCTTCCTCTTGACCAGAGATTCCATTTCCTTCGCAAACTATGGCTCCCGCGCTCTACAGCTTCCTCCCTGCCTGACAGGTACATACCTATCTTTGACACACGGTAGCTTTTCCTTGAATAAGCTCCACATTTCTTATGTGTCTATCCCCTTCAGTGTCCTTCTCCCTCCTATGCTTCCTAAATCGTGCCTAATCGCATCGCAATTGCCTTTCCCCCAGCTGTAACTCTTGCCCAGTGGTATCAACCTATCCCTTGATATCACTAAAGTAAACATAACAGAATTGTGATCGCTATCACCAAAGTGCTCACCTGCTTCCAAGTCTAACACCTATCAAGAGAAGAGTAAGGGAACTCGGGAATCAGTATTCCCTCTGGTACCCAACGATTCTCCTTATTGCATTTAATGGATCCATGAACTCGTCTGACTCTGCAGAGAAAGCAAAAACTTTGTGGAAATTTTAAATTCCCCTATTGATTTTTTTAGTTTTTTGGGTTTTTAATATGTTTAGTTTTGTAAAGTTTTGAGAGCTTGTCAGTTGTAATAATTTTAGACTGTGTGGTTTTTAAGCTCTATAAGACTTTGTTTATTCATGATCAGTAATTCGAGTTCTTCCAATCTCGAGTTCAAATGTTGCTACAGTGTGTTCTGGAAAATGATATGCTTAAATGGTGCACCTGGAACATTAAGGGACGCCATTGCCCAGTCAAGAGGAAAACTTACTTTCTAGTCTAAAAAAGAGAGGGTGGATTTTGTCCTATTGCAGAAGATGCACCTCGATGACAAGGAACATTTGACGTTATAGCAGGGCGGGTTTGAACGGGTTTTTATTTTCGTCTTTAAATACTAGGAGTAGGGAGAAGCCGTACTAGATAAGAACAATCTTTCGTTTAAATTACTAGATTGTATTTGATACTCACAGAAGAATCATAATCCCCCAAGCCTTGAACTATGGTAAATAATCCAATATTTTGAATAGCAATTGGGCCCCCCACCCCCACCCTGGCGCGCACCCTTAAAATCCTGGGAGATGCATTTTCCAAATTCAGTTATCTTGCATCATGGCACATTATCGTAGAAGGAGATTTCAACTGTCTTATGGAACCCACGGTGGACAGAATGTCCGAAGGCCCCGCAATACCCTCGTTATAATGTAACCAATTGGTGGATTTGTGTGCAGAACTAGAGCTGGTGAATGTCTGGAGGCACATCTACCTCACAAGTAGGGCTTTTAATATCTTCTTTAACCCGCAGAAATACCACACCAGGTTTGATGTCTTCCCCATCCCTGCAACAATCTTAGATTCGGAGGCATCCTGCACAATTACCATTTCTGACCATACTTATTACCATTTCTGACCATACTTATCAAGAAAGATTTAGGGAAATAAAACAGATTCGAGACACTGGCAAATGTATCCCTTTATTGTTAATTCTAGTTAGTTCATTAAGTATTTCTGTAATGAATTCAGATCTTTCTTAGCTATTAATTCAGATTCAACCAGTAACCCATCCATACTGTGGGAAATTGCTAAGGCTTATGCCAAGGGAATAATTATCCATTAGGATGCAGCAGAAGGGGGAGCAGGAACGCTAGTTTGAGGCACAGCTGAGGGCAGCCGAGAGGGCATACTGTGATTGTCCCTCAGTGGCTAAGCTGCAGAGGATCACAATGCTTCGGTCTACGGTGAATTCCACGCTCACACAGACAGCCAAGAAGGAACTTACTTTTGCAAAACAAAGGCTGTTTGAACATGGTGATAAGTCAGGCAGGTATTTATTCTATCTTTCCAGGAAAACGAGCGCCCCTCTAAGCCATTACCTCAATTAGGGAAGATATTGGGATCTTTACCTTCAATTCCAAAAAGATTAGTGTCTCCTGTCCAATATTTTTCTCCAAATTATTTCAGACTGAGCATTATGAGGATAGATGGATTAAAATTGATTCACTTTACATTTTTCAGCAATAACCCTGAATAAGTGGTGTGCCTTAATGCACCATTGGCAGTGCAGGAGGGTGTGAAGCAACTTCAGAATACAAAGGTCCACGTTCCTGACAGATTTCCTCGTGAAGTTTATAGATAATTTATAAACCTATTGTCAGGACTGATGTTTAATATGTTCCGTCACTCATACAGTCACGAACCCATCCCTCCATCCTTAAGAGAGGCTCATATCACTATGATGATGAAGAAAGGAAGACCCTGGAGGATTGTGCATCTTACACGCCAATCTCACTTTTAAATGTTGGTTTCAAAAATCCAGTCTGAGACCCGTGCATTTAGGCTGGAAACGTTGCTGCCTTCCGTTACCAAAGAGGACCAAACATGCTTTATAAAGGACCGCAGATCTTCCTACAATGTTAAGAATTTACTCAATATGTCCAAGAGTGTCAACAACAATCTGTCCAGTGATTACTGATCTCTTTAGATGAGAGAAGGCACTTGATTGGGTTGAGTGGCCTTATCTCTTCTGTACATTAGAATGGTTTGGTATACGCATAGTTTTTATCAAGTGGGTGAGGATCCTTTACCGTGATCCTCTGGCTGTGGTTCTCACTAATGGTGTGGCCAACCAGTAATATTAATATTTCTCCAGGCAGCCGACAAGGTTGACACCTTTCACCATTGTTGTTTACGTTGGGGATTGAGCCACTGGAGGAGGCCATCCGTAGGAGGGCCAACATATCTGCCCCAGAGGTGGGATAGAAGTTATGTAAGATTACATTGCATGCAGATGAGGGTCTTATGTTTTTTTGTCAAATCCCGTAATTTCGGTAGGTCATGTGATGCAATGCATTAATTCGCTTGTTGCCTTTCTGGGCGATAAGATTAATTTTACAAAGTTGGAGGCCATGCCTATGGGAGGTCTTAGGGAAATACCTGATACTGAGGGCAAATCCTGTTTTCCTTTTAAATGGTGACTGGGGTGGTTTCCCTATTTCAGTGTATTCATTACATCTGTCTTTGATCATTTATTTAACGTGAACTGTGTCCATTTGTTTCACAAAATTAAACAAGACCTTCAAAGATGGGAGTCATTTCAAATATCCTGGTTAGGTCAGATAGCTGTTATTAAAATGAATGTCTTTCCTCATTTCCTATAACCCTTGTGAATGTTTTCTTTGATGTTTCCCAGACAGATATTTAGGATACTTAATGGCTGGTTTAGCTCTTTTATTTGTCACCATAAGCGATTCCTTATCAAGCTAACAAAATTGCAGCTACCCCACAGATTGTGGGGTGTAGAGTTCCCCGATTAAAAGCAATCAATTAAGCTTTTTTTATCATCCTATGTTCGTGCCAGGGCCGCAGAGGGCTCGGCGTCAATACGGCTAGACCTTGAGCCCTCTCAGACAAAGTGAACCCTTATTAGTCTGTTGTTCTTAGATAAAATGACAACTGTTCGCCGAGCTGGGAATTTGTCTTGGAACCGTTTCGTCCCCTGTCTAGGTGATATCCTCAGTGCTTGGGAGCCTCCTGTGAAGCGCTTCTGTGATGTTTCCTCCGGCATTTATAGGGCCTGTCTCTGCCGCTTCCGGTTGTCAGTTCGAGCTGTCCGCTGCAGTGGCCGGTATATTGGGTCCAGGTCGATGTATTTGTTGCAAAAGTTAGAACAAGCAGTCTTACCGTAAGTACCCTTTATCATTTGTTGGAGAGAGTCCCCTCAGACAAGACTGTGCAGCTTCGTGACGTCTGTGCGAGAGAGTTGGGGGGTTTGGATCTCTTCAGAGACATGGGAGGATATTTGTGAAAATGCTCGAAGGATTTTGATCTGTAATAGGACCTATTCCATGCAGTTGCAAATTATTCATAGGGTCTATCTAACAGCAGATTTTCTCTCAAAATTCAATGTGGGATTATCTTCAGCATGTCCTAAATGCAGAATGACTACAGGCACTCTTACTAATTGCATGTGGTCCTGCTGCAGGCTTTGGATATATTGGACCACTGTGTTCGGTGCAGTAGAGTGGGTCTTGAGGACCGAATTGGAGATAGTTTCTCTTTTCCTGCGCCTGCCCAGAGTATCTTACGCAGATGCACATGGGAAAAAATGTATCCTTACTTTCTGTGCAAGGAAATAATATTCTGTTGTGTTGAATGTCTGAAATTCTCAGGATGTGTTGGGTCTTTGTAAGCTCATCATGGAGAATATCTCTTTGGACTTTCTCACCAGTATGGTGCACCAAAAAACAGATTAATATAAGTCATAGACTGATAGAGATGTACAGCATGGAAACAGACCCTTCGGTCCAACCCGTCCATGCCGACCACATATCCCAATACAATCTAGTCCCACCTGCCAGCACCCGGCCCATAACCCTACAAACCCTTCCGATTCAATATACTCATCCAAATGCCTCTTAAATGTTGCACTTGTACCAGACTCCCCCACTTCACCTGGCAGCTCATTACATAGGTAAAAACAATGACTGCAGATGCTGGAAACCAGATTCTGGATTAGTGGTGCTGGAAGAGCACAGCAGTTCAGGCACCATCCAAGTAGCTTCGATATCGACGTTTCGGGCAAAAGCCCTTCATTAGGAATAAATTATTCCTGTTGAAGGGCTTTTGCCCGAAACATCGATTTCGAAGCTACTTGGATGCTGCCTGAACTGCTGTGCTCTTCCAGCACCACTAATCCAGAAGCTCATTCCATACACGTACCACCCTCTGTGTGAAATAGTTACCCTGTCGGTCTCTTTTATATCTTACTCCTCTCACCTTAAAACTATGCCCTCCACTTCTGGACTCCCTGACCCCAGGGAAAAGACTTTCCCGATATACTCTATCCATGCCCCTTATTCTTTTGAAAACCTCTATAATGTCATCCCTCAGCATTCGAAGCTCCAGCGAAAATAGCCCCAGCCTGTTGAGCCTCTCTCTATAGGTCAAATCCTCCAATCCTTATAAATCTTTTCTGAACCCTTTCAAGTTTCTCAACATTTTTCCAATATGAAGGAGAACAGAATTACACGCAATATTCCAACACTGGCCTAACCAATATCCTGTACAGCTGCAACATGACCTCCCAACTCCTGTACTCAATACTCTGACCAATAAAGGAAAGCATACCAAACGCCTTCTTCACTACCGTATCTACTTGCGACTCCACTTTCAAGGAGCTATGAACCTGCACTCCAAGGTCTCTTTGTTCAGCAAAACTCCCTGGGACCTTACCATTAAGTGTATAAGTCCTGCTATGATTTGCTTTCCAAAATGCAGCACCTCGCATTTATCTGAATTAAACTCCATCTGCCACTTCTCAGCCCATTGGCCCATCTTGTCAAGATCCCGTTGTAATCTGAGGTGACCTCTTCGTTGTTCACTGTACCACCAATTTTGGTGTCATCTGCAAACTTACTAACTGTATCTCATATGCTCGCATCCAAGTCATTTATGTCAATGACAAAAAGTAGTGAATCCAGCACCAATCCTTGTGGCACTCCACTGATCAGAGGCCTCCAGTCTAAAAAACAACTACCGTCCACCACTACCCTCTGTATTCTACCTTTGACCCAGTTCTATATCCAAATGGCTAGTTCTCCCTGTATTCCATGAGACCTAACCTTGCTAATCAGTCTTCCAAGGGGAACCTTGTCGAAACCCTTACTGAAGTCCATATGGATCACATCTATCCCTCTGCCCTCATCAATCCTCTTTGATAATTCCTCAAAAAACTCAATCAAATTTGTGAGACGTGATTGCCCACGCACAAAGCCATGTTGGCTATCCCTAATCAATCCTTGCCTTTCCAAATACATGCACATCCTGTCCCTCAGGATTCCCTCCAACAGCTTGACCACCACCAACGTCAGGCTTATTGGTCTATAGTTCCCTTGCTTGCCCTTACCACCCTTCTTAAACAGTGGCACCACGTTAGCCACCTCCAGTCTTCTGGCACCTCACCGGTGACTATCCACCTCACATATATCTCAGCAAGAGGACCAGCAAACACTTCTCTAGCTTCCCACAGAGTTCTAGGGTACACCTAATCAGGTCCTGGGGATTTATCCACCTTTAACAGTTTTAAGACACCCAGCCCTTCCTCCTCTGTAATATGGACATTTTGCAAGGTGTCACCATCTATTTCCCTACATGTGATATCTTCCATATCCTTTTCCACGGTAAATACTGATGCAAAATACTCGTTTAGTATCTCTACCACACTTCCTGTGTTAGGAAAAGTATCGTGTTGTGTATGATGTCTGAAATACCCCCGCCTCCCCCCCACCCCCAGGGTCTGTTGGCTCGTCGTAAGCTCGTCATAAGAATATCCCTTTGGACGTTTTCACCTGTATGGTGCGCCAGAAAGCAGAGATTCATATAAGATATAGCAACCTTTTTTGGATTATCACGATTAGGCTTCTCTGCCACTCTAAAAATGGCTTTTATATAGCAATGACGATATTGTCTAATGAATCTAATATGAAGAATTGTGAACATATGAATGTGTATCAGTTAATGCTCTCGAAGAACAAGAGCTATCACTTTCTTATTATGATTTGTATTATTTATTTATTATTTATTGTTTATTTTTGTTTTTCTTCTGTCCGTTTATAGACCTTAACTTATTTTGTATGTACATGCACGTGGGTGAAATATTGTTCAGTTATTTGAGTTGTTTTGTTTTTGTTTAAATATAATAATAAAAATCTATTTTTCAGTCAAAAAATTTAAAAAAAATTAAAATGCTAACATTGATAGAATAGAGGCCCAAAGATCTCTCATTAGATAGACCACTCATGGTGGTTTACGCTGAATGTCACCACACCTTGGGTGATGGGGTGAGGTTGATAGAACATCCCCTTCATGGTAACCTCAGTCAGTGCGGGGAATTGAACCTGCGCTGGTGGCCTCCCTCTGCATCACAAACCAACCATCCAGCCAACTGAGTGGGAGACTGTGTAACTGTTACACACAGAATCAGTCACAGACAAAGGGCAAGAGAAACATTCATGACAAGGTAAAAGATATATTTGAGATAATCGTCATGGTAACGGCTGAGGATAAAAAACGTTCTCTGCTAGAAATTGTATTTTACATTGAGACAAGTGTTTGGAAGCTGTCTTTGGCTGAATACAATAAGGTGAGACAAGTGAAATAACCAGAATGACTAATTGTGATTGGATATCGATAACCATAAAATAAGTGCATGTTTTTGATTGGTCTGTGGAAAGCATGCTGACTATTGTATGAATTTATAAAGCAGATGAAATATATTATTAGGAGAGTCTGTCCCCATGGGAAATGACTTCGGAACACATGCAAGAAGATACACTGGGTAAAAGGTTTCTGAGAATCGTCTGCTCGGTAACAGGAAGCTGGGAGTTGCATGACTGAAACTTCCTGTAATGTGGAGCTGAGAAAACCATCATTTCACCTCCAAACGTATTGAATGTTGGAGCATGTTTGAAGTACTGAATGGCCTCATGATGAATTTTAATTGTGTGTGATTTGAAAGACGTAAACCTCTACTCCATCCTCTTACGTGTTACACACGGGGGCACAAACGTTTTCCTCCAACTGGGAATAAGTTGAAACATGATCTGGAAAATTCCATAATTGGCATTCTCCAGAATATTCTATAACTCTGTGGGGGGCATTAGAGATGCTGAGAGAAAGAGAGGGATGGTGCTGTCTGCAGTAGTGAGAGTGGGAGAGCATGAGCCTTGTTCGGGAACCGGTGCTATAACAGACATACAGTGAGTGTGAGAGAGCAGAGAGAATATGGTGACCCTTATCCTAACAGAGTGGGGAAGGTTATTGAAGCTTGTTGTGTTTTGCTGGACATTTACTCAGACCGCAGATACTGCACTGAGCTCAGACCAGGCTCGGTGGATCTGGTGGTGTGATCCATCTGGGAAGAGAATGGTGCCCTTTTGTACTAGCCCATCCACCAGGACCTGCATTGTATGAGAGGGACACCATGGAGTGGGGTGGGTATTTAATGAGATGAGTTTGGTAAGATAGTATCAGGAAAGTAGTTCAGCCTCGTGCAGACAATCCCTCTGTCACACTTAATGAAAATGTCACTGAGACAGTTTTTTGTTAGGTTCAGCCCAGTGAGGCAAAGACTCTGCTGTCCTCACTCCTAGTTACAAAGCTGCAGAACAAATGCTCATCCAAAAGTCTCCATTTCCTGAACTCACAGTAATATCCCTTTCGCTCATCATTCTTCAAAGTACTGACACGTGTTGCATGATACTATCGAAATGTCTTCAAATCAGCATTCTGAAACCTATGAACATATCCTTCAATGACATTTTTGCTCAGTCTCCCCCACTCTGTCTCCACTCCAAAACATACTCATTTATAGTCATATTGCACGAGACTCCCAGTATGACTGGACCATGGCAACCAGAATGTCCATCCAGACTCACCCCATTCCCCTGCCCTTGTTCTGTATCCCTCTAATCCTTATTTATCTGTGTAATTGTCCAAATGCCTTTTCAATGTTGTTATTGTACCCACCTCAATCACTTCCACTGGCAGCTCAGTCTGTATACATACCACACTCTATGTAAAAACGTTGCCCCTCAGGTTCCTTTTTATATACTTTTTTTTTCCTTTCCAAACATTAATGGATATCCTCTAGTCCTCGATTCCCCAACCTTGGGAAAAAAATTGAAGTATTCACCCCATGCACGCCTCTCATAATTTTCTAAGAGTTGCACTTTGATAAGAACCCCCTCGGTTTCCTACGCTGTAAAGAAATAAGTTCTAACCTGTCCAACCTCTGCCTATAACTTAGAGCCTTTCGCCCAGGAAACATCTTTGGAAATTTGTTCTACGCTCTTTCTCGTTCAATAATATCCTTTCTCGAGCAAGATGAACAAAACTGAACACAATACTCCAACTTCAGCCTTACCAACATCCTGTACAACTGCAACCTTACGTCCCAACGTCTATACTCAATGCCCTGATGAAGGCCAGTGTGCCAACAGCCTTTTTCACTGTCCTGTGTATCTGTGACTCAAATTTCAGGCAACCGTGCACCTGATCTCCAGCGTCCTTTTGTTCCACTACACTCCTTAAGGCAGGATCATTCATCACTAAACTCCTACCTGGATTTGACTTTCCAAAATGCAAGACGTCACACTTATCTGTATTAAACTCAAATTGCTATTTCTGAGCCCACTTCCTCAGCTGACCAAGGTACTGCTGCAATTTATGATAATGTTTCTCACTGTAAATGATGCCTCCTAATTTAGAGTCATGTGCAATCTTACTAACCTTGCGTTGTGCACTCTGGTCCAAATCATTGGTATAAGATAACGAACAGCAATGGTCCCAGGATCGACCACTGAGGCACTCCACTAGGTGCAGGCCTCCAGTCCGACAAGCATACCTCCACCATAGCCATTGCTTGATAACGTCAAGCCAATTGTGTCGCCAATTTGCCAGTTTATATTGGAGTCCATGTAATCTAACCTTCCAGAGTGGCCTACCATGTGGAACCTGATCAAAAGACTTACTGAAATCCATATCGACTATGTCCACCAACCTTCCTGGTACCTTCATCAAAAACTCTAACAAAAATTCTAAGGCATGATCTGCCACGCACAAAGCTATGCTGACTGCTACAAGTCAAACTCTGTTTTTCCAAATGCATGCATATCTTATATCTCAGAACCTTCTCAAGCAGTTTACCGAAAACAGATGTGAAGCTTACTGGTATATATTTCCCAGGCTTTTCTTTGCAACCCCCCTTGAAGAAGGGCACTCCATTTGTTACCGCCCAGTCTTCCGGGTCCTTGGCCCCTGAACTGTCTTCTCTCACCACCTGCAGTGCTCTTAGATATATCTGGTCAGGACCAAGAGATTTATCTGACTTTATGAATTCTAATGTGTCCATCAGCACCTCTACTGTGATATGGACTGTACCAAGATATTGCAACTAACCTCCCAAAGGTCACAGGTCTTCATGTCTTTCTTCATGATAAACACAGAGGGGAAATTGAGGACCTCACCCATTTCTTGAGGTTTTACACATGCATGCCCATTTTGGATTTTATGGCGTCCTATTCTCTCTCTGGTTGTTCTTTTTCTTTTCGGTACTGAATTTGGATTCGCACTAATCTGCTCAGCCAAGGCTATCTCATATCCCCTTTTCGCCTTGCTGATTTCCTTCTTCAGTAAACTCCTCTATCTCCTGTGTAACTCCAGGGATTCCCTTGATACGAACTGCCTGCACCTGAGCCACGCCTCATTTTTTTCCTGGTCAGAGCCTCAATATTTCTTGTAATCCAGGGTTCTCTCTTCCAGCCTCACTTTCCCTTCATCCTCACAGGAACATATAGACCTTGAACTCGAGCTATCTCAATTTTGAAGCCCTCCCATTTGCCCGGGATCATTTTACCTCGAAACAAACTACTCCAATTCCCCTGCAATCCACTGTCTAATTCCAACAACATACGCCTTTCCCCAATTTAGAACTTGAATCTGTGGACCAATTTTGTCCCGACCATTACTATTTTAAAACTAATACAGCTCTAGTCACTATTCCCAAAATGCTCGCCCACTTTACCTCCGTCACCTATCCGAACTTATTTCCCAACAGTAGGTCGAGTTTGTCCCTTCCCCAATAGGAACCTCTCAATATTGCTTGTGGAAGCTTTCCCGAACACACTTTACAAATTACGTTCCATCTAAGTTCTTCACCGATCTGGAAGTCCCAGTCTATGTTCGGAAAATGAAAATCACCTATTATGACAACCCTATTGCTCCTGCAAGTCTCGCCGGTGTCCCTGAAAATTTGTTCCTATAATTCCCATTGATTATTTGGAGGCTTACAGTGCAACCATCACCATCCCCCTCTTAATTCTTTGCACCGTTCACAAAACCACGTTGGATATTATCTCAGTTATTTCAACTTTAAATACTAGAGTGATATGCGCCTTAATCAAAACTATTGGTATTTAAATTGTTTCCATTTATATCTCTTCCTCACATTGATTTTCATATTCGCAGCACCCCTTGTCAATGTACAGTACAGATATGGAGCTGTAAATGGATGGGAACTGCACATTCGGTCACTTCCAGCATTGGTTACATTTTTCCCCACACTGGGCAGTGATCAAATACAGTGTTACCAAACAATGCAACAGCCTGGGTTTGTATCTGAATGACCCAGTGCGGACTGCACAGCTCCTCACACTGAACATTTAGTCCAGGATTATAAATCAAGCATTGTTATGGGCTGCATAGAGTTTCACTCTGGACATTGCTGGGTTGCATACAGCTGTACACTAGCCGGATCTACACAGTGCTCCATCCTGAATATGTAATGGATGGGTTGGTTATACGAGTTGGATTGCGAATGTGAGAGTACGAAACATCCGACAATACCTTTATTTTGTGTTTTCATTCTTGTCATTGGACCCCTCAAATCCTGACTTATCCTGTTAGACCCGTCCTTCTGGATGAGTCATGGTGATTGTTGTTACAGCATTTGAGTTCGCAACATGACCAAGAAATGGAGCAGAGGCTGCAGAGAGGGGGGTCTCCGTAAAATGGAATGAGGGAATCACCATCAGATCAGCCGTGGTCTTAGTGAATGGTGGGGCAGGATTGAATGGACCACTAATGCAACCTATTCATATATTTCTGTTTGTTCCAAGCAAACTCCCCTTCTCTCCCAGTGTCCCATACTGGTGGGGTGTGAGTCACCTCCTGCTGTCCTTGCATAACAGGATGCTGGGGCCTCACAACCTCCAGATTTCCCTGTGCCACAGTTTCGAGCTCTGAGTGATTCCCTCCTTTCCGTGTCACAGTTTCAAGCAGTTGAATGACTGCGTCCTGTTATGTGTCCCAATCTTGGGCAGCTGTGTGACTGCCTCCTGATCCAAGGTTTGCGATAGTAGATGTCCCCCTCCTGCTACTGACTGACAGGTTCCAATAGCTCTGTGCTCACCTGCTGCTCCTGTGGAATGGAGTCGAGGGCCTGAATGGCCTCTTCACATTCCTTACAGCTTCTCTTGACTAAAAGCCTTTCCCCAGTTTCTGTAAAACACCATCAAAATCTGAATGATGTATTTTTGTATTTTACTCTCAGTAATTGAAAAAAACAAGCTGACTGTCAGAATTGAGAAGCTGAATAGCCTCTTCCTGTTCCTGTGTCATACACTCAAGGGACAATAGAGTCTCAGAGATGTACAGCACGGAAAAAGACCTTTCAGTCTGATCGCCCATACCGACCAAACATCCTAAATAAATCTCGACCCCCTTTCCAGCACTTGGCCCATCTCCCTCTAAACCCTTCCCATGCATGTATCCATCCAACTGCCTTTTAAATGGTGTAACTGTACCTGCCTCCACCACCTCTTTTGGCTGTTCAATCCATACACACAGCGGTCTCTGTGTGAAAATGTTGTCGCTCATGTTCCTTTTTAAATCTTTCTCCTCTCACCTGAAACCTTTGTCTTCTAATTTTGGACTCGCCTATCCTGGGTAAAAGACGTTGACTATTTATGTTTATCTATGCCCCTCATGATTTTATAAACCCCTCTAAGGTCACCCCTCAGCCTCAACACTTGAAAATAGTCTCAGCCTGTTCAAACTCTCCCAGTAACTCTAACCATCCAACACCTGCAACATTATTTTAAGTCTCTTCTGCACCCGTTCAGGTTTGACAACATCTTTCTGACAGCAGGGAGAACAGAATTGAAGGCAGTATTACAAAAGTGGCCAAACCAATGTCCTGGACAGATGCAACACGTCGTGAAAATGTTTAGATTCAAAGCACGGACCAGAAAGGGAAGATCACCAAGTGCCTTCTTCACTGCGCTGTCTACCTGTGATGGCACTTTCAAGGAACGGAGAACCTGCACCACCAGGTGACACAGTAGCTCAGTGACTAGCATTGCTGCTTCAGAGCGCAGCGATCTGGGTTTAAATCCATCCTTGAATGACTGTTTGTGTGGAGTTTGCACATTCTCCCCGTGTCTGCATGAGTTTCCTCCGGATGTTATGTTTTCCTCCCACAGTATAAAGATATACAGATAAGGGTAGATTGGCCATGCTAAATTGCGTAAAGTACCCAGGGATGTGTAGGCGAGGTGGATTAGTTATGGGAAATGCAGGCTCCGAGTGATAGAGTAGAAGTTTGTCCAGTGGGATACTGCTTAGAGGGTCGCTGTGGCCTTGATGGGCAGAATAGGCTGTTTTCTCACTGTAGGGATTCGATCATTTCTATGGAGTTCTCCTTGATTGACAGCTTTCGACAGGAACCTAACGACATCTCTTGCCTTGATTTGTCTTGCCAAAATGCAACACCTCACATTTATCTAAAATAAACTCCATCTGCCACTCCTCGGCTCACCTAAGCAAAGTCCGATTATAGTCTGAGAGTTCATTCTTCACTGTAGACTACACCACCAAATTTGGTATCATCTACAAATTTACTGACCATACCTCATATACTCAAATGCAAATGATTTGTATATGTGACAAAAGGCAGTGGACCCACTATTGATCTTTTCGGCACACCACTGGTCACAGGTCTCCAGGTTTAATGAACAAATGTCCACTTTCACGCCCTGTTTCCAATATTCAAGAAATTTTGGATCTAAATGGTGAGTTCTCCCTGGATTCCAGACAGTCTAACCTTGTTAACCAGTCTACCATGTAGAACAGTTTGGTTTTCTTACTGAATTCCATAAAGACAACATCCACTGTCCTGCCGTCATCAATCATCTTCATCACTTCCTCAAAAAATTCCACCCAGTCAGTGAGACGTGATCTCCAATGTACAAAGCCCTCTTCAGTCCTTGTCTTTCCAAATGCATATCGATCTTTTTCCTCGAAATCCCCTCCAACAATTAAGTCACCATTGACATCAGGCTCACCAGATCTATGGTTACCTGTTTTTTTCCTTAATTTCTTAAATAATGACACTATGTTAGCAGCCCTCCAGTCTTTTGACACCTCACCTGTGGAAATCAATGTTACAAATATATCAGCAAAATGCTGAGCAATCTCTTTCTTAGCTTCCCACAAATATCTGGGATACAACTGGTCAGTTCCCAGGGATTAGTTCACCTTTATGTGTTTTAAAATGTTCAACACCTCCTTGTAATATAGATACTTTCAAGGTATCATTATATGTTTCTTCATTCTCTCGCTCTTGCAACTTCCTCCACATTAAATACTGAGAAGAAATACTTGTTTAGTATCCCTCCAATCTCCTGTGATTCCACACAGGTAGCCTTACTGATCTTTAAGGGGCCCTATTCTCTCCCTAGTAAATATTTTGCCATTAAATGATTTGCATAATTTCTTCAAAGCCTCGTTAACCGTATTTCTAAAGCCATCTCCTGTCCACATTTTTCTGGCCCGATTTCGCCATTGACTGTACACTTGCTGCCCTTACACACCTCTCGGGATTCACTTGATCTCAGCTCTGTTTACCTGACATATGCCTCCTTCCTTACCTTGACCAGAGCATCAATATATCTAGCCATCCAGCACTCCCTGCACCCACCAGCCTTGCCCCTCTCACTAATGGGAACACGTTGGCTCTGGACTCTCTGAAACCAAGTTTTGATTACCTTGCATTTTCCAACCAACCCTTTACCTGTGAATAGGGTATTCCAATCAGCCTTTCACAGGGCTCGCCTAACACTTTCAAAATTGACCTTGTTCAAAGTTAGGACCTTAATGCTTACATCAGGTCATTCCTATTCCGAAGCTAATTTAAAACTAATATTTATGCGTAACAGACTTGAAGGTTAAATAAACACTTCCTGCCCCTCTGTAACAGGCTCGAGAGGCTGAATAGGCTCCTCCTGTCCCTCTGTAATAGACTGGAAAGCATGAATGGCCTCCTCTTGTCCTTGTGTAACAGACCCGAGACATTAAATGACACAGCAACCCATCGATTACGAGCAGCCATTAAACTGTATCTGATGGAGGTCCATCTCTTCTCAGTTACAGAAGCACAAACAACACAATTTACTCCAGGTGTCCTCTCAGTAGCATCTCTTATAGCTGCAGCGACATATTTCTTCGTTTTGATTGATTCTGTTGGCAAAATGTGCCAATATTTTAGATTTCCACCTTTTCAAGTAACAGCAGACTAATATGGGCTGAATGGCCTTCTCTTATCCATTTGTAAGAGGCCCATAGGGACAGAATTGCTTCGGCCTGTTGCTGAGCAGCAATCTCAACGCTCTGTCTCAAGGTTATGAAAGGATTTGAAAACAGGGCACTTAAAACCAGGAGGAGCCTCACACTGGTCAATAAGTATTATACTTTGGGTTAAGGTATCTAGAAACTTGCCCATCTGACTTTTTTATGCAACTGATCTGTTATTTTATAACTGCCTCATTTCATAAACAGAGTGGAACACATGTAGACCACTGCAGTGTCTTTTAATACTCTCATATACAAGTTTTAAAAAAAATATTCAAAAGATTTAAAGATTTTTGGTCCATCCCTCAGCAACCCTCATCCATTCCTTCCAAACCCGGTAAATGTTCCCTTTTATAGTGATATGAAAAATGATGTGTGGAACTGGTTAACTGAGCCTGTTTGTTTAGTCATGATTTGGAGATGCCGGTGTTGGCCTGGGGTGTACAAAGTTAAAAATCACGCAACACCCGGTTTTTGTCCAACAGGTTTAATTGGAAGCACACTAGCTTTCGGAGCGCTGCTCCTTCATCAGGTAATCGTGGAGGACACACTTCTAAGGCATAGAATTTATGGCAAAATTTTACAGTGTGATGTAGCTGAAATTATCCATTGAAAAATACCTTGATTGTTTGTTGAGTCTTTCATCTGTTCGAATATCATGATAGTTTCATTTCTTTCATGTGTAAATTAAAAAAATTGTTTCTTTTAAAGTTGCATTGACAGGTTAGCAGTAACAACGAGTGTTAGATAGACAATATGTTGAAGGTGTTAGCCCCCTGTGTTCTCTGTCTATACCATAATGTTTAGATTGACTCTAATCTAAAAAGTGAGAGAACAGTGTTTTACATGAATTCATGCAGTTTTTGAGCAAAGTACGATGTAACTCTGCAAGTACAAATTCACCCCACAAAATATATGTGTGCATGTGGGTCTTTGTCTGTTTGTGTGTGTGTGTTTGTCTTGGTTGGGGGTTGTGAGTGTCAGAGGGGGTGTATATGTGTGTGTAGTGATGTAGAGTGTCTTAAGTTTGTGAGGGGGTGCATGTGTGAGTGTGAGAGTGTGTGTGCGTGTCTGGGGTGGGGGGCTTCAGTATCAGTGAGAGAGAGTGTATCTGTGTTTGCATGAGTGTAGAGTGATCTAAGTCTCTGAGTGGATGCCTGTGAGAGTGTGTGTATCTGTAAGGGTGTGTGTGTGTCTGTGTGTATGTCTGTGTATATATGTGTCCATATGTATATGTGTGTATAGGAGTGTGTGTGTGTGTGTGTGTGTGTGTGTAGTGCAATGGTGGTCACCTGCAATGTGACATGAACCCAAGGCTCCAGTTGAGACCCTCCCTATGGGAACCGAAATTTGTAATCAGCCTCTGCTCGGACACTTTTCGCTGCTGCCAGTCCTGAAATCCGCCTTGAAGGATGGTCACTAGAAAGTCCGAGGTTGAATGTCCAGGACCACTGAAGTGTTCCCCAACTGGGAGGGAACAGTCCTGTCTGTTGATTGTTTTGCAGTGCCCATTCATCCGTTGTCGTGGCCTTTGCTAATTTTCCCAGCGTTTGTTCAGTGACTGTGCTTAATGCCAATCTCCATGGATTCTAATTATCCCAGTGAAGGGTTTCCATCTTTTAATGATAAATGGGCGCCGTTCAATGTGTTATTCCATAACATGAGCAGAAGCATCACCGACAGCACTGACAGGGAACAGCAGACCTAGAGAGAGGAGGAGGAGAGATCAGAATCTGAGAACATTAGAGTGGAATGTTCCAAAAATGGATCAGAATCTCAGAACATTAGACTGGAATGTTCCAAAAATGTATCAGAATCTGGGACCATTAGACTGGAATGTTCCAACAATAGACAGGAGGTTATCCATTTATGTTTGGTATCTTTCTGAATCTTGGTTGTCATTATCATTGCGGATCTATTACGCTCTTCTCGTTATTCAATATTTTTATTATCCTTTCCTGGTTATCGTTGGTGTTCCTGGTAAGTGTCAACGTCCAGATTCTTTTGTTCTATAAACCGGTTATGACTGTATTACTGTTCTTTTATATAGTCTACACTTCTTGTCACTATTATTTTTCTGTTGAAACTCTCATTCCAGATATTCACTCTACAGACCACTACTAACTATATCAATGAATGCGTTCAATGACTGTCTCCCTCTCTGAGCTGGTATTGTTACTCTCTATGTCGACCTACTCAGTTCCAGCGGAGACCTACAATTTACTGTATCATTGCCTTTAAATATTATTTAATAGTTAAATATTAAGAGCAGGGAGGTCACTCTCTACTGTTCTGGTTACAAACTCCACTTCCTTCCACTGATTCCAACTCATCCCTGGCCAATATCTTCGACTGAAGCAGACAGGTCACAACTGTGGGTGATCCCTTTGACCATGAGCTGATTCCTGACACCATTCCCTGACCATTTCTAACTTGAAATTCTCACCACTCCAGAATATATCTCACTGGTTTATTCCATCTGCTGTTTGAACCTTGAGCTATGAAATACAGTCTTAATGAAGGTAATAATCTGCTGCTGACACTCCCGGCTTCAAACCTGCCGAAGCAAATCTGATTTGAACTCACACCAAACTCCCATCTATCTGTCATTCATGTGCACGCCCATGTATATTGTTATTGTGTCTGGCAATGCCTTTATTTTAACATTCTCAAATACTTTACCTCATCTGTCCATGAAACTTCCCTCGTTCTCTCTGTTGATTAACAAAAAGCCTGCCAGTTGTTCATAATTAAAATAGTTTCCTCCATGTGCGTTCCTTCTCAAACAATGAGTTTCGCATTCAACCACGCCTATTGCTCGCACAAATGGACTCTCTCTCAGTCTTTGATGAACACACACACAGCAAATCTTCTAATTGTAAACATTGTAGTAATCTGATCCTCCCTCATTACTGACCCTTGGATAGTGCAGCGCTCCCGTCGTGCTGACTCTCTGACAGGGCAGCATTCCCTCGGGACTGACCCTCTGACAGTCCAGCACTCCCGCAGAACTGACCCTCTGACAGTGAGGGTGTGGGGGCCAGGGTGACTGTGACGGAGTGAGTGTGAGGGGGTCAGAGTGACGGTGATGGAGTGAGTGTGAGGGGGTCAGAGTGACGGTGATGGAGTGATTGAGAGAGGGTCATGGTGACGGTGATGGTGTGAGTGTGAGGGGATCAGGGTGACGGTGAAGGAGTGAGTGTGAGTATAGTTTGCATATGATAGTAAAGTTTGCAATACTCTCTATGCTGGTCAGATAGTGCAGTTTACTGAGAAACACACTAGCATGCTCTGCACAGCTCTCCATGCTGGGCTGTCATCTTGTCCCAGTTTATGTTGTTTATGGTTTTTTCTGTCAAGCAGATTCACAATTTGATGTAACAAACCATCAGCTGACCTGACAATGTCTTTATTCAATGTTCTCATTCTTGGAATTTTACTCTTGAAGGTCTCACTTCTCCAGTTAGTCCCACAGCCCTGTCTTTTTCCCCATATTTCCACAACATCTTTTCAGTTAATTAACGATCTCTTTCTTTCTTTAATGTGACTCTTTCTGTCCCTCTGTATCTTTACCTAGCATTTGTTTTTGGCTCCCTAGTGTATCGAGTGCTGGCATTGTGAAGCTCAAAAACAGTGAAATGGGTGTGACAGGCTTCCCGGTATGTCCCATGTGATGGTCCATGGACAGGCGCGTTTCAGAAGTTATGAGACACATTTCTTTTAACTTGGTCTGTACCTGTATTTGTGCCTCTCAGGTGATCTTGCGATCGAGGAAGCCCCTTACGTAAAGGACCAGGCATCTAAAGTGTGTGACACTGCTGTCACTTTTTTTAATATGTTTAATTTCTCTTTTTTTAAATATAAGAGATCTTAAAGGCCAAACTGCCTACTGAAAACTGCTCAAGTAAGTAACTTACGACGCTTTTACGGTTTTTCATAAATAGTAGGAACAACGGCGTATAACTTATCTATAGCTGCTCCTCTCTCTGAAACCTGACTTGATGCTGTTTCCTCCTGGATTGGAGAACTGTATGCAAGAACATATGTCTGAATGTTCCATATTGCCAAGGGATGTGTTTATGGGATGTTGGTATATTGGAACAGTAAATTTGTAGAAGGTACTGTGTCCATTATTCGGTCATGGTTTCCAATAGTTAAATTATTCTAAATTCCTCTTCATTTTGTATGGATTTTCATTAGAGTGTTTGAGTGTGTTGTGTTTTGCTAATGGTGAGTGGTGTGACAAGTAGCATCACATCTGGAACGCCCACTTCACATCTACCTTTAAAATAAGGAGAGTTTGGCATCCAAGCTACCTTCTTAAAATAGTTTGAGGCAGTCTACTTGGTCTATAGCAAAGTGGGGACTCATGTAAGGTTTTCACTCGATAGTAGGAAATTGTGTTCAGAATTACAATCCCTAAAGTGTGCAAATAGGCCATTCGACCCAACAAGTTCACACTGACCCTCTAAGGAGTAACCTACCCAGACCCATTCCTCTACCCTATTATTACACATTTACCCTAACAAAGGCTCCTAACCCACACATCCCTGAAAAGTACAAACAATTTAGCATGACCCATTCACCTGACATGCATATCTTTGGGTTGTGGGAGGAAACCAGATAATCCAGAATAAACTCATGCAGACACTGGAGAGTATGTATCGGGAGGCTATTGGGTTCAAAGGTCGCGTATGGTAGCTGTTATTGTCTATTGTTCCAGATGTTGAATTTGGTTGGTTTAAACAGTGTTTTGTGTATAAAGATTCTTTCAGTCACTAAGAGTTCTCTGGGTGTGGATGAAGTGAAGTTGGGGGTTTTACAAAAGGTAATGAAGGCAAAGCTGTAGCAATTGACAGACAATCTGGAGTTGGGGTTGTGTTTGTCTATGAGAAAATGGCAGTCAACTACAGCTATTGCTCGGCAATTGCGTTTTGTGGAAACGCCATCAGACTCTTTGGAAATGGTGAGAATTCAATTTCAAATGAGGCACTTTGAACATGAGAAGGAATTGAATCAGTTTGAAGTATGATGAAAAATAGAAATAAAAGGAAAGGAAATGAAGAAGAAAGAGAGAAAGGGAGAGAAGAAAAGCAGAGAGTTTCAATTTAAACAGTTAGCAGTTAGAGAGGAAAGTTGACATAGAAGGCAGAGATGAAGGTAGACGGTCGGCGGGATGAGGAGGATAGTCAGGTTGAGCAACCCTATTGTAACCGATTCCCTGATGGGGTTCTGTTTAAATACATCCAGGCATTATCTAAATTTGATGAGAAGGATGGAGAAGCCTTTTGAATTTCATTTGAGAAAGTGGCTAATGCAGTGGCAAGTGATCATGTGGATTTAGTTGATCCAAACAAAGCTGATAGGTATTTGCATCCCTATTGGAGACGGTATCTGGCCCGTATGGGGTGGTAAAGAAAGCCATCTGAAGTGCATATTAGCTTGGGCCAGAAGCCGACAGACAGCATTTCAGGAATCTAAAAAAGGGTCGCTGATTAAACGCACATTCAGTTTGAAAGTATCAAACAAAGTAATTTTGAAAGGTGGTAAGGGTATTAAATCAGAACAAACCAATGACACTCTTAGAGAGATTCTTATTTTGGAGAAGTTCAACAATTCACTTCCTGCAGTCGTGAGAACTCACGTGGAAGAGCAGAGTGTACAATGACAAGATTAGAAGCTGAAATGACTGGTGATGATGATTGAGTTCTGAAATCAAAATATGGTTTCTGTGAGAGATTGAGATGAATGTGCGAGATCTTCTTAAAACATATACCCGTGAGAGTAAGGCTTACTGGCATAGGCCAGGAGTAGCAGGTAAAGAGATTAGAGCATTAAGAGGTACAGAAGTATGTAACTCTTTTATGTTGAGGCATGAGGAGTTATGTTATTCAGAGGGAGTATTGGAGAGATGAGAAGTGCTCTATTATATAACGTGTGGTTGGAGTGTCCAGTGGAAACATCAACAGATTTATTCCACAATGGGGAAGGGGGGCCTTGAGCTTGACGTTGGCGTTACAATATTTCAACATTTAAAATGTGAATAACGTACATGAGACAAATCTTGATCACTGATCGTGACCTGTGAAAGGTTTTGGAGAAGTTTGGGAGAGAAATACCAATCTGTTTCGATTGAGCTTATTATTGCTGCCATTCAGTTTGAAATTATACAGGTGACAGTGTGAGAAAACCTAAGGTTTGACACGTTGTGGAGACTTGGATGAAGAAAGACAAAGGCATTCTGTGGCAGGAGCAAAATGACTGAAATCGAAACTAGTTGTGAACATTTGTATGCTCACAGTCAATGTAATATATATGCATTTCAGTCTACTAATAAAGGAAGATTAGGAAGTCTAAAATGAATCTACCTTTGTCTATTGATGTATGATTTTATTAAAGATGAAATTGTGAGGATACTATCACTGTAAAAAGGTTATTTTCTCTTGGGTTTTTTTTTAAGAGAGATTTTAAAGGTAGAGGTGCAGAACTGCTGTCTGAAAACAGTTTAAGTAAATAAATGGGAAAGCTTTAGGTTTCATTAAAACGGTGACAACAAGGGAAGGGCAGTGGCCAGCTCTCCCAGATCAGGGTTTCTCAATTTGTTTTTTTCTGAAGCATTCAGAAGCTGCTGGGGATCCCCGAAAGGGTTGGAAGTTTCAATACATGATCTCCAGCTGCTTTTCTCTCTGAAATCTCTGTTGATGTTGTTTCCTCCTGGATTGGAAAACTGCTGTAAGGATTTGAATTTGAATATATCTTTGTGCCAAGTGGTGTAAACCAAGAAGGTACGGTATCTAATGTTTGTGTAAGTGTTCCAACATATAAACTATCCCAAAATGTTCTTTTCTTTGATTGTATTTTCACGAAAACATTTTAATAGATTATATTTTGCTCAATTTCGAGTGGTTTGACCAGTAACAACATATCTGGAACGCACACTTCACATCTATATTCAAAATAAGGAAAGGTTTGGGTCTAAGTGGTCTTCTTAAAACATTGTGGGGGATCTTGTCTGGTGCACAACATTTGGACCGAGGGGTTTCTGACTGTCTCCTGTAATTGAATATTTAGTGGAGGTGCTGGGGATGGTTTTCTGGAGGTTGTGCTGTGAGCTGCCTAAGACATTCAGGGAGACCAGAGGATTTGGTGACCCAACTCTGAATGGAGCATGGGGAACTGTAGTCACAGCATCTGGGTGTGTAACATGAACAACAAATGGAGCAGAGGCTGCAGAGAGGGGAAGCTCTGAAACCACGCAGTGAGTGTGTGGGGGGAAAGTGATCTGCTGTACCCACATCGGGTTTTCCAGGAATAGCTTTCCAAGCTTCACTTAACCCAGGAGCAGAGTGTGAGGGGACCCTGACTGAACAAGGAGCTGGTCACAGAGCGGTGTCACCTCCTTCAACACGACCTGAACTACACACCAGGGGGAGGATGGTGCTGCTAGTGGCTGTTAGGGTCACTGTTTCATTCAGCTTCTATGATCCAGAACTTTCCAGGCAGGACTAGGTGACATATCCATCATTTCCCTGTATCTCAACATCAATGTCACCAGTCGGTGAAGGAGGATGTATATGGTGGATTAGGTAAATAGATTCTTTCTCCCACAGCTGGAAGCTACCGGGTGTATCCAGTATAATGGGATTCCCAATGGTGTACATGGCATCTGCAGAGTTCCCATGTCAATGAGGAGAGGTGGAGGAACTGAAGGAGCTCTCTCTCTATTAATGATACAGTGTACTCATGCACAGTACATCATGTTGGTGAATACCCACTGTGCGGGCAGCAGTCACGGCCTCTTCATTCAGAAGCAGTCAGCCATTCCCATCGTCATCCGGTCTCCACGTTGAAAGAAATAAATATATCTTGGATAAAGGCCGTCCCCTTGATGCATGTATCAAAACAGCATCCACACCACCAATAAACCACCTCAAAGTATTCCATGTGTAGGGAGAGCAATGAGGTCACTTGGAGTGTCTGGGAGCTGGCGATCAGGGATGGAGCAAAACCTCCCATGTCTGAACGGATCAAAGTGAACCCCCTAGTACACAGTATCATTAAGTCCTGTAATCCGTCTCCATTTCAGTAACGTACTGCCTTCCATTATTCCTATAAATGGAATGACAGGTTATATCATGTTAAATTCCACCTGCCAAACTATTATCTATTGTCTTTACCTCTCTGAATTTATCTGTAGACTCTCCACCCTCGCTTGATAATTTAATCTCTTGCTTATCACAGCGACATAACAATTATTTAAAGTGGTGTCAATTAGGTTAGACCAGGGAAAACCAGTGGATGTGGTTTATCTAGACTTCCAAAAGGCCTTTGATAAGGTGAGGGCCCATGGTATTTGAGGTGAGCTACTGGTATGGATTGCGGATTGGCTGTCTGACAGAAGGCAGAGAGTTGGGATAAAAGGTTCTTTTTCAGAATGGCAGCCGGTGACAAGCGGTGTCCCGCAGGGTTCAGTGTTGGGGCCGCAGCTGTTCACATTATATTAATGATCTGGACTAAGGGACCGGGGGCATTCTAGCGAAGTTTGCCGATGATACAAAGTTAGGTGGACAGGCAGGTAGTGCTGAGGAAGTGGGGAGGCTGCAGAAGGTTCTAGACAGTTTGGGAGAGTGGTCCAGGAAATGGCTGATGGAATTCAATGTGAGCAAATGCGAGGTCTTGCATTTTGGAAAAACGAATACAAGCATGGACTACTTGCTAAACGGTGAGAAAATTCGTAAAGCCAAAGTACAAAGGCATCTGGGAGTGCTAGTCGAGGATTCTCTATAGGTAAACATGCAGGTTGAGTACGTAATTAAAAATGCAAATGCAATGTTGTCATTTATCTCAAGAAGGTTGGAATATAAAAGCACCGTTGTGCTACTGAGACTTTATAAAGCTCTAGTTAGGCCCCGTTTGGAGTACTGTGTCCAGTTTTGGTCCCCACACCTCAGAAAGGATATACTGGCAGTGGAGCGTGTCTAGCGGAGATTCACACAGATGATCCCTGGAATGGTAGGTCTAACATAAGAGGGATGGCTGAGGATCCTGGGATTGTATTCATTAGAGTGTAGAATGTTAAGGGGAGATCTAATAGAAACTTACAAGATAATACATGGCTTGGAAAGGGTGGACGCTAGGAAGTTGTTTCCATTAGGCGAGGAGACTAGGACCCGTGGGCACAGCCTTAGAATTAGAGGGAGTCAATTCAGAACAGAAATGCAGAGACATTTCTTCATCCAGAGAATAGCGGGCCTGTGGAATTCATTGCCGTAGAGTGCAGTAAAGGCCGGGACGCTAAATGTCTTCAAGGCAGAGATTGATAAATTCTTAATGTCACAAGGAATTAAGGGATATGGGGAGAATGCGGGTAAGTGGAGTTGAAATGCCCACCAGCCATGATTAAATGGCGGAGTGGACTCGATGGGCCGAATAGCCTTACTTCCACCCCTATGTCTTATGGTCTTATGGACATCACCAATCTCAGCATCTGTATAACTGTTCCATCCTCCTGATCATTAATATAGACTGTAAATAGTTGAGAACCCAGCGCTAGTCACTGTGTGACCCTACTGGTTACGTTCGATCTAACTGATTTATCCTGAATGCCTGCTTCCTGTATGATACCCAGTCCTCTCCCATTCCTGGGCAACACAGTCGAAGAGTTGAATAAGAACAGGGAGCATCTGTGAGGAATCCAACCCCTCGATGAGGCTGATGTCAACGCGGCCTCTGTTCCACTTTCCTGCCATCCCTCCAACCTAAAACTCTAGCCTCTTGTTGTAGATTGCGTCACATGAAAAAAATCCACTCCACATCTACACTTTCAATTACTTTTAGCATTTTACAGACCTCAATGAGATCTCCTTTCATTCTTATAAACTCGAGAGTATAAACTGCTCAATTTCTCTTCATAAGACAAACACTTCAAATATGGAATCAATCTCGTGAAGCACTTCTGAATTGCCTCCAATGCAAATACCTCATTCTGCAGGACACCCAAACTGTACTCCAGTTGCAGCCTCGCTAACGCCTTGCATAGCTACACCAACACTCCCTACCTTTCTACACTATCCTTTTATAAATAAACACTAAAATTATGCTTGCATTTCTCATTACTAGCAGTACCCACAGGCAGGTTTTCTGTGATATGCAAGCAGACACCCAGATCCCTCTGCACCTAAGCACTTTGAACTTTCTCTCCATTTCGATAATAATTTGTCTTTCTATTATACTGGCCAACTTGAATAGCCCCATATTTATTCACTTTAATTTTCCTTGCCAAATGTTGGACCATTCACCCAACCTATTCACATGTTTTAACATCTCTTGCATCATCATTCCGAAGTAATTTCCCACCGATGTTAGTGTCATCTGAAAATGTGGCATTGTATTTTCTATCCCGTCAACCGAGTACAGTAATACTATCGATTGCAAATGGTTGAGGCATGAGTACTGAAATAAATGGCGCAAACTTTGGCATTTGCTAAAAGAAAATGACACATTTATTCCATCTGACTCCATTTTGTTGGTTAACCAATCCTCCATCCAAGCCAATAAATTACTCCTAAACACATGTTGTCTGATCTTGCCATTTACTCTTTGGAGAAGCGACATATCCGATGCCTTCAGGAAGACCAGATATGTTCCATCTCCAGGATTACCACTAACCACCTTGTTTGTGACATCTTCAAATAACTCAAGCCAACAATTCAAGGATGATTTAGCCTTCGTAAAACCATGTTGACTCTGACGAATTATGGTTTCAGTTTGCAAATGTCCTGAACAATGGACTCTACAAATTTGTCTTAAATTACAATCGTGTATTGTTACCCTTTAGTCCCTGATGTATAACATTATTACAAGTTCTTCCCTTTCGAAAAAATTCATGTTTTCTTTGAATTCCTGTTTAATGGGCACAAGGCTTTAAGACATCTGCTCCAATTGCTGAGTAAGAGCCAAGTGTGGCTGAATGAACTCATCATCCTGCTGGTGTACAAAATCGATGGACTGACGTCTTTCTGGTGTTCCCATGTTGCCACCTCCAAGGCCAGAAAGACCAACTCCTGTTGATGCTTTCGAGGATTGTAAGATTATGGAATCTTCCTGTTGTTGTGTAACATTTTGAGAGGCTGATGGGTCTTCTCATACTTCTCCATAACAGGTGGATATGCTGAACGGTCTCCTCATGTATCCCAGAGATGGGACTGAGGGGATTGATTGGTCTTCTCTTGTTCTCATACAACAGACACGTGACTAAAGTACCTCTTCCTTCCTCATGAAAGAAGTCGCAGATAGTTTTTATCCTATCCAATTTCCTTGCAATACCCTCGGTGGGTCTGAATGGCCTCCTGTTATCCCAGTGTAACAATCTCCAATCACTGTGTGACCTCTTCCAGTTGCTATGTTAAGGCTTGAGGAGCCTGAATGGACTGATCCTGTTGCTGTTTAACAGGATACTGGTGCAGCATGGCCTACTCTGGGTCCAGTGTTATAGGCTCGAGTGGCTGATTGGCCTCCTGCTGTAAACGTTTGTCAAGCTCCAGGGTGTTCTGTTTTGGTGTTACAGGGTCGAAGGCCTGAATATCCTCCTGTTGTTCCTGTGTAACACACTGGAGAACGAAATGGATTCCTCCACTATCTGTGTAATTCACTTCACTTGTTAACTCCTTCTGTCATCTATGTTCAAATAAGTTCATCTTTGATTTTTGTAAACTCCAATGGCTACTGGGTCAACCTGATCAACTTTTCGTTATAAGCTGGCACCTTCATTGCAGGAATCAGTTGAGGGAACCATCTCTGAGCTGCTTCCAATATCACAACATCCTATCTTCACAGAAGAGGCTAACTCTGTACACACTACTCCAGATATGATCTCCCTGTACAGCAGCAGCAACACTTTACCAGCCTGCTGTAAAGTTCCCACCCAGGTTAGAGCTGTCTCAGCTCTCTGGGGGAATACAGAGCATTGTTGGAAGATCATTGTCCTTCTCTACTCCATTAGCATAACGGGAGATCTGGAGAAATTAACGTTTGAGAAGATCATAAATGATGTGGTGAGATGATCTTTGTCATTAACTTCCCCAGAGCCCATGTCGCTCAGATTCCACAGAATCTAGTAAGGTGAAGCACAAAAACAGCAAGGAGGAGCAAACATTGATGGGAGTTATATATCAAAGTTAAAGCTGCAATAGAAATGCTGGAGCTGTTATAAAACAGGAAATGAGATATACACATTTTTGAGTACTGCAGTAATAATGCACTGCCTAAATTATATCTGAACTGTGTTAACCTAATTGAATCCTAATGCTGGAAAAAATGGATTTCATGAACAGGTGTGAGATGGTTTGCATGAACATTATGTCGAGCACTGATCTCGAGATCAGGTTATTTAGGAATTGATATTGAGTGATCAGAAGAGCAAATTGACAATTTTGCTAGAAAGGACCTTATGGGAACAGTTTCCACAATGTATTGTTTTTCTTTTATGCGGTTTGAGGATACGACAGTTTTTGTTTTATTTGAAGTAACCGTTATAAATCTGAGTCATGCAAGCCATGAAGGTGTGAGGCGAAAGTGGGGACTACAGATGCTGGAGATCAGAATCGAAGAGTGTGGTGCTGGAAAAGCACAGTCAGGCAGCATACTAAGAGCAGATAAATTGATGTTTCGGGCATAAGCCTTTCATCAGGAATGAAGCTTATGGGCCAAGGGAGCTGAGAGATAAATGAGAAGGGGGTGCGGTGGGGGGAAGGTAGCTGGGATTGTGATAGGTAGATGATGGTGGGGTTGAAAGTGATAGGTGACAAAGGGAGACAGAACGCCTCATCTATTGCATCCATTAAACCCAGTGTGGTCTTCTCTACATTGGCGAGGCAGGAGGTCAACTTGTGGATCATTTCAGAGAACATCTCTGGGACAGCCACATTGAACAACTCCATCGCCTTATGGCTGAGCACTTTAACACCCCTTCCCACTCTGCCAAGTACATGAGGATCCTGGGCCTGCTCCATCGCCAAATCCACGCCACCAGAAGCCTGGAGGAAGAAAGCCTCCTCGTCTGCCTTGGGACCCTCGCAAAAGCGAATGCAATGTTGTCAATTATCTCAAAAGGGTTTGAATATAAAAGCACTGTTGTGCTACTGAGACTTAATAAAGCTCTGGTTAGGCCCCATTTGGAGTACTGTGCCCCGTTTTGGTCCCCACATCTCAGGAACGACATATTTGCACTGGAGCATGTCCAGCAGAGATTCACATGGATGATCCCTAGAATGGTAGGTCTCACATCTGAGGAGCAGCTGAGCATCCTGGGATTGTATTCATTGGAGTTTAGAAGATTAAGGGAAGATCTAATAGAAACTTAAAGATAATACATGGCTTGGAGAGGGTGGACGCTAGGAAATTGTTTCTGTTAGGCGAGGAGACTAGGACCCGTGGGCACAGCCTTAGAATTAGAGGGGGTAAATTCTGAACAGAAATGCGTAGACATTACTTCAGTCAGAGAGTGGTGGGCCTGTGGAATTCATTGCTGCGGAGTGCAGTAGAGGCTGGGACGCTAAATGTCTTCAAGGCAGAAATTGATAAATTCTTGATGTCACAAGGAATTAAGGGCTACGGGGAGAATGCGGGTAAGTGGAGTTGAAATGCCCATCAGCCATGATTGAATGGCAGCGTGGACTCGTTGGGCCGAATGGCCTTATTTCCGCTCCAATGTCTTATGGTCTTAACCATAGGGGATCAGAATGGATTTCCCCATTTCCCCTAATCCCACCTTATCCTACTCCAACCTCCCAAGTCAGCACCGTCCTTTTGAATGTTCCTATGTGTCCACCTTCCTTCCGATCAATCTGGTCCACCCTCCTTCCTCTCCGACTATCACTTTCAACCCCACCTTCATCTACCTATTAGATGAAAGGAGGCAGCTTAGAAAAATGCCAAGTGTTGCAGTAAGCCAGTGGATTCAGAGAAATGAAGGACCAGCAAAGGGTGACCAAGAAACTGAGAAGAAAATCAAAAAGAGAAAAAGCGTTCAAACGAAAGAAAAACGTAAAGCGTCTATCAATGAATGAAAAAAAAGGTCAAATGTGGAACAGTTGGTGCGCGTTCAGGATAATTTATTACGGAGAACAGAGAAACCGCAGGGAAAAGAAACTGCTTCTTTGTGTCTATCTTCATGGAAGAATGTACAGAAATTCTCCCAGAAATACCAAGTGACCCTGGGACTTGTGTAAGTAAAGTCTAACGTCATTCTTATCAGTGTTAAGGTCATCTTTGAAAAGAAAGCTGGACTGAGTATTTATAAATCTGACAAACTAGATGTACTTCATACAAGAATTTCAGAGGAAGCAGCAATAGACATGTTGATTGCATCAAGGATTTTCAGTTTATTTTCCGACACATTCCCAAAAGGCATTTAGCCAATCTGGATAAGGAAAAGGTTATAAATATTATCCAATAGTTTAAGAAAGGATGGATTTGGAGAATGGTGAACTACAGACCAGTTATCTTGTCATCCGCAGTCAGGTATCTGTTGGACTCGATTACAAAGAACATGCGACTAGATATTTAGAAGGTAATAACGTAACTGGGCAGTATGAGAATGTACTGATGAAAGGAAAACCAGAAGTGGCAAACATATTTTTGGAATGGTTTGAAGATGATTCTTGTGGACATAAGCAATGATGAACCAATGGATAACGTATAGTTGGATATTCATGAGCTTTTTTTAAAGAAGTCACAGCAAGTTCAGAAGAAAAAATAAACCGAGAGGTATTGGGAAGAACATATGCAAATGGGAAAGTAAAAATGAGGTTTACATTCATGTGAATGTAATTGGAAGATAGAGGATGTCGTGCACCAGTTGCATCGAGTGTTGGTGAGACTAAACGTAGAATATTGTGTCTCGTTCGTAGTCCGAATCTAAGAAAGAATATATTGACCACAGAGGAACTGCAAAAGGTATTATCCAGATTACTCCGTAAAATGGCAAGATTGTCTGATGGGGAACCTCAGCCTGTAATGTCGAGTTTCAAAGCATGAGAGTTGATTGTAGTGAATCTTAGAAACATCAAAAGGACTGAATAACAGAGGGACATTAAGAAGTACAAGTAGGAGAGATAAGGGAGAATCCCACGATATTCTACACGGACAAGTAGAACAGAATAATCAACAAACAGTTAGTGTCCATTCGAATCCAAAGGGGCAATCTGTGTGTCAAGCTGGAGCACACTGATTAATTCTTACATGAGACCTTCACATCTATTTTACTTGGGAGAAGGAGGAGGCAGGTACAGAAATCAAGAAGATGGACGAGGAAGCTCTTGAACAGATTGATGTAAAATATGAACAGGCATTTGAGGTTTTGTTCTGTACACATTTGGACCAATCTCCATGTCTGAATGAGTTGTATCACAGGCGGCTGTTGGGGTCAAAGGAGGAAAGACCCTGACTGAATATTTTAATTAGAATCTGACCATAGGGGAGGTGCTAGAGAACTGGAGAACTGCTCATACGATTCCACTTCACAGTAAGGGTGGGAGAGATAGACCAGGGAACTATAGACGAGCGAGTTAAGGAAACTACCGGATAAAGTAGGGAAGGAGAAAATCGAACTCCTATCAGAGTTGCAAGGTTTGATCAGGGATATTCATCATGACTTTATCAGAAGGAAGTTGCATCTAATGGATTTGATTGAATTAGTTTGAGGATGTCGATTATTTAGTCTTGCAGGAAGGCCTTTGACAAATTTCCACCTGGGAAACTGAAAAATAAAGTAAAATCTCACAATATGATGGGTAACTTGACAAGTTACAACGAAAATTGTCTTAGTGGCAGGAGGCAGAGTGTGGTGGGAGAAGGCTGTTTATGTGACTGGAGACCAGTGTCCCCTGATGTACCACAGAGATCAGTGTTGTGTCCCTTATTGTTTGTGTTATTCATAACAAAATATAGATCTAAATGTGGAGGGGGCTAGGTGGAGAGTGGGGAAGGTGTGATAAGTAAGTGTATGTTTGACATAAAGATTGGCTGGGTGGTTAGCAGTGAGGAGGAAAGCCTTAAGTTAGAGGAAGATGCAGATGGAATGGTCAGATGGGTGGATCAATGGCAGATGGAATGTAACCCTGATAAATATGCGGTGATGCACTTTGGGAGAAGGAACCAGGCAGGGGAGTACTCAATGAATGGCAGCACACTGGGAACCTCAGTGTGTGCTTCTCCACACATCCCTGAATGTAACTGGACAGATTAATGGACTAGTTAAGACGTGGACCTTGGGTGTTGTGTTTCCTAATCAGGGCGTAGATTATAAGAACTTTCAGGGCTTTGATTCAGCCACAAAGGAGTATTGGATGTGGTTCTGGGAGCCACATTCCAGGAAGGATGTGGTTGTACTGGAGAGGGTGCAGAAGTGATTTACCAGGATGTTCCCTGGGATGGAGCACATCAGCCACGGAGAGAGGCTGGATACACTCGGGTTGTTTACTTTGGAGCAGAGAAGGCTGGGGGGGGGGGGATTGATTCAGAAGGATAAGATGATGAGCGACACGGACAGGGTGGATAGACAGCAGATGGGTCAAGAACGAGCGAGCACACTTTTAAAGTGAAACGTTTGAGGTTCAGAGAGGATTTAAATATCTTTTTCATCTCGAGGTCTTTGTGTTCTGGGATTACTTCCTGAGAGGGAAATCATCACAGGCAACCTCACAATCATTAAAACGTACTTGAACGAGCACTTGGAAGTGTCATAACATTCCAGGCTATGGGCCTGCTGTAGGAAAGTGGGACTAATGTCGAGCGTGCTGTATTTCTGTTGGCACAGAGTCTATGCTCCTGTGAGTGGATGATCTGGAAGGTCAATTTATGAGCAGTTTAAGGTGGGAATTGGTGAGTTTCTGAAGATTATATTCACAAGGGTTATAAGAGTGAACTGTAATTATTTGATAAATCATGTCAATGTGAGAAATATGAGAAAACAAGTGCAGTTTCTTTACAGTTTGAAACCAGAGAATGGAGAATGGGAAACAGGGAAATGGTAGAACTATGAAGTCACTACATCAGTTCTGTCTTCACAGAACTTTCAAACAATACAAGGAAAACCAAGTCTGGTGTGGGAAAATTATAGAGTACATGCAACATAGAACAGAGTAAGGAAATGGTTTAGGAGAAATTATTGGGGTTGAAAGTAAAGGTCATAGACAACATTAACATAGATTTATGAATGGGAATTATGTTTGAGGATCAGAATGGGAAACAAATGAAAGAGAAGTAATATATGTTAAACATTTTGATTTTTAGAAAAATTCTGGTACAGCTCCAAGCCTAGTTTGCATAATCAAATCTTAATGGATTGGGGCTAATATATGGGCATGTTTCTCGAATGGGACAGCTGGCAGGAAACAGTGAATAGAAATGAACAGACTCGTTAAGCAACAGCCTGACATTGTTTGTAAGATATGATTCTGTAAGGTATAAGTCCTTCCATATCTAGTCAAGAAATGTTGGGGTCAATTAAACAATTCACTGGAGGAAGAGATTCCACAAATAACCCCTTCCTCCTGATGGAAGAGCCCAGCACTTCAGTGTATAAGATAAGGCTGATTCATTCGCAACAATCCTCAGTCAGAAGTACTAAGTGGATGTTCCATTTCAGACTATGTCCCAGACTCCCCATCATCTTCCCTGGATATCTCCCTTCTC
Source organism: Chiloscyllium punctatum (assembly GCF_047496795.1). Taxonomy (NCBI): domain Eukaryota; kingdom Metazoa; phylum Chordata; class Chondrichthyes; order Orectolobiformes; family Hemiscylliidae; genus Chiloscyllium; species Chiloscyllium punctatum. Next base: position 8,663,593 of record NC_092755.1, read on the forward strand.
ATCAGCAGGACGGATACAGCAGAAGTGGTGGCACATTGGGATACAGTTGGAATGGAATTGCTCTTGGAGTCCTCAACAGTGACTCCGTATCCCATGAAGTCTCATGACATTAGTGTGCACATGGGAAAGGAAACGTCCTGCTGATTACTATGTACTAGCCTCTCTGAACTGATGAATCAGTACTCCTCAATGTTGATCAACACTTGGAGGAAGCACTGAGGGTCGCACGGACGCAAGATCTACTCTGGGTAGCGGAGTTCAATGTCCACCTCCAAGAGCATCTCAGCTACAGCAATACTGATCTAGCTGGCCGGATCCTAAAGGATATAACTGCTAGACTGGTTCTGTGGCAGGTGGTGAAGGAACCAACAAGAGGAAAATACATACTGACCACAGCCTTACTCATCTGCCAGTTGCAGAAGTATCTGTCCATGACAGTATCAGTAAGAGTCGCCACCGCATAGTCATTGAGGAGACAAAGTCACACCTTCACATTGAGAATAGCCTCACCATTTTGGGTGGTACTATCACGGTGCTTAATAGGACAGACTTCGAACCGAACTTGAGGCTCAAGTCTGGGTGTAATAAGGTGCTGTGGTTCATCTATAGGAGCAGAATTGTACACCCACACAACCTAATGACCTGGCATATCCCCCTACCAACAATTACCATCACTCCAGAGGATCAACATTGTTTCAATGGAGTGTGCAGGATTGCAGGAGTAGCACTGGGCATACCTGAAAATGAGATGTCAGCCAGTTGAAGCCACCAAACAGGACAACTTGTGTGCCAAACAGCAGAAGCAGTAAGTGATAGACAGAGCTAAGTCATCCCACAATCAAAGGATCAGATCTAAGCCATGCAGTCCTTCCACACCTTGTCGATAAACACTGGGGACAATTAAACAACTCACTGGATGAAGAAATTCCACAAATAACTCAGTCCTCTATGATGGAAGAGCCCAGCACTTTAGTGTATAATATAAGGCTGATGCATTCGCAACAAACTTAAAGCAGAAGTGCTGAGTGGATGATCCCTTTCAGCCTCCTCCAGTGGTCGTCAGCAATTCAGTTACCAGTAATCAACCAATTTGATTCAGTCCACGCGATATCCAGAAACGATTGGAGATACTGGATACTCCATAGGGTCCACACTCTGACAACATTCTGGCAATAGTGCTGTAAACTTGTGCTCCATAACTTGCCACTCCGCTAGCCAAACTGTTTCAATACAGTTACAATGGCTTTCCCTGATTACGTGAAAATTACCCCAAGTATCTCCTGTATATAAAACGCAGAACAAATCTATTCCGGCCAATTACCACCGCAACAATCTACTCGCGATCATCAGGAATGTGGTGGCAGAACTTAGTGCTTTTAAGCAGCATTTGCTCAGCAATACCCTGGTCAATGACGTCCAGTTTGGGCTCCACCAGGGTCACTCAGCTCCTGACCTCATTACCGTGGTTTAAACATGGACAAAAGAGCTGAATTCCAGAGATGGTGTGAGAGTGATAGCCCTTTAAATCAAGGCTGCCTTCGACCAAATGTGGTATCAAGGGGCTTCAGCAACACTGGAATCAATGGGTATTAGAGGCAAACTCCCTGCTGGTTAGAATCATACCTGACACGTAGGAAGATGGCCATGTTTGATGAAGGTCAGTCAGCTCAGCTCCACGTCCGTAGGAGTCCCTCGAGCAGTGGCCGAAAATATCTTCAGGGCTGCTTTATCAATGATCTTCCCTCCATTTTAAGGTCAGAAGTGAGGATGTTTGCCAATGATTGTACAATATTCTGCAATATTTGTGGCTCCTCAGACACTGAAACAGTCCATGTTCAAATGCGACAAGATCTGGACAGTATCCAGGCTAACAAGTGACAAGTAATATTCAGGCCACACGAATGCCAGACCATGACCATCACCAATAAAATATAATCTAACCTGCCCCTTGACATTCAATGGTGTTACTATCACTGAATCCCCAGTAGCAAAGTCCTGGTGGGTAATCATTGCTCAGACATTCACTGGTCTTGCCACATGAACACAGTAACTATAAGAGCAGGTAAGAAGCTAGGAATACTGCGGCGAGTAACTCACATCCTGACTTCCAAACGTCTGTCCATCATCTACAATGCATAAGTCAGAAGTGTGAAAGAAGACTCCCAAGTTGCCTGGATGAGTGCAGCCCCAACAACACTCGAGAAGCTTTATACCATCCAGGACAAAGCAGCCAGTTTGACTGTCCCTTCATCCACAATGCTCCACCATCAACGCTCAGCAGCAGCAGCAGCAGCAGTGTTTTACTATCTACATGCTGCAATGAAATGATTCACCAAAGATCCTCAGAGACCATATTCCCAACTCACGACCACGTCTATCTGGAAGGACAAGGGCTACAGATGAATGGGAATACCATCATCTTCAGGTTCCCTCAAAGACATTCACCATCCTGACTTGGAAATATATCACCGCTCCTTCACAGTCACTGGGCCAGAATCCTGGGATTCCCTTCCTGATGGCATTGGAGGTCAACCGCAGCAGGTGGACTGCAGCGTTCAACAAGGCAGCTCACCACCACCTTCTCAAGGGCAACTAGGGACAGGCAATAAATGCTGGTCCAGCCAGTCACACCCAGACTTACGAAATAAATAAATATAAATTAACAGAGGAAGGTTGCTGAGGTGTTGCAGGGATTGGTGCTTGGGGTCCAGCTGTTCACAATGCCCTTTAAACATTTGGTTGCTGGAATCAGATACAATATATCCCAGCCTGCTGACAGCACTAACGGATGTGGGATTGTGAGTGGGTGAGGAGGATGCAAAAAAGCACCGAGAAGACTAAGACAAGTGGAGTGAATGGGTAAATACGTGATGGATGGAGAACATTGTGGATAGAGGAGACGGTGTGCCCTTTGGTGGAAACGATAAATTGGCAGCCTACCATTTGAAAGGGATTGGTGGAAACATGTTGATCTACAAAGGGGCGTATGCTCCTTTTTTTTGTTTTCTTCTGCATAAACCTCTGAGGTCCCTGCAGTGCAGTGAGTTCTACAACCAGAAGTCAATACTGGGCATGGAGACTGGCACGCTGACCAGTGTACACAGACCCACCAACTGGGGAGCTGCAACACTGAAAAGGATTTGCATCTCCTTGTACACTCGTCGCTGAAAGTAATATTGCAGAAACAGAAAGCAGTGAGGAAGATAAATGGTGTGTTGACCTTCATTCAGGGGGATGTGAGTCCAAGAGAAAAGATGTCTTACTGCAGCTGTACAGGGCTTTGGTGAGGCATCATCTTGAACATTGTGCAGTATTGTGGGCAGTTTTGGTCTTCTTACCTAATAAAGGACAAACCTGACATTGATGGAGAGCAGTGAAGGATGACCAGACTGATATCTGGGATGACAGGCTTGTGGTGGGAGCAGAGTTTGGGGTGACTGAGCCAGTATTCCATGGTGTTTAGGAAAATGAGTGGAGATCTCAGTGAAATATACAAAACTCTGACAGGGTGAGTCAGATTAGAAGCAGGAATGCTAATTCCCCTGGCTGGGACTTCTAAATCAAGGAGCCACAGTATTAGTTACAGGCAGTCATTCTGCATTGAGATGATAATAAATGTCTGCTCTCACTGACTGGGGAACCTGGGGAATTCGTTCGTACCTGGAAACCGAGACATTGATTACAAATAAGGATTTATAGACAGTAAAGAGATGGTGGGAGAGCAGGAGTACAGTATGGAAATGAAGGGCCAACCAACATTATTTTGATTGGTTAGCAATCTCGATGGACCAAACGTAGTACCGCACTTCCTATTTTATAGCTTCCCAAGGTTACTCACATTAACGGATATGTATATCGTGTGCGGTAAGTGCATTGTGGAGATTTTTTCCATGAACTAGAATGCGGAGGCTCAATTTGTTTTCCATTCCCGATGTTTCTGTGCAGTCTGTGGGAAAGCTCTGTAAATGCTGTCACAAGCTCTCAGATATTAGGAAGGAGGTCTCTGCAGGGTCGACAGGACTGTGTTCCCATTCCCTTTTCTGACGCTGATGCTGAGGCCGGGTGTTCTGTTCGGTTTCATCCTTTCAGACCTTGGAGTATTTTGATAGAAATGAGTGCCCTTGCTTGGCAATTTCAGAGACCATTGAAATGTTTATCACATGTCAGGGTCTTTGGAGTCAGTTTTAGGCCAGCCCAGGAAATCATGGGAGATTCACTTCCGAAAAGTACATTGGAGAAGGAAATTCTGTTTACAATCGATATTGGCTTCAAGGTCACTGTTACTTCCCCAGATTTTAGATCTCTATATTTTATTAATTGTCTTTAACTTCCACCCACTGCCAGAGCATTAGCCTGGTCTGGATTAGTAAGCCAGTAACATTTCCACAACAGCACCATCTCCACATGGGAACCTGTGAAAAACCACACTGAGCAGGTTATTTCTGTGCTGCTTGACAGCTCTGTCCCACCTATTTGACTGTCATGATTGGACTGAGGAGGTGGAAATTGGTCAGATTGTAATTCTTCCCGTGTTAAGGGGCGGGACTTAGCTGAGTAATTTTCCACATTGTCAGGGAGATGTCAGAGTTGGAGCTGGAATGAAACAGCTTCCCCAGGGACACGGCTTGTTGTGCAGCACAAGTCTTCAGTCCTATTGCAGGAATGGAATCAGGAGCCATTGTCTGTGTTGTATCTACTGTGTTCAGCTGTTTCTTCATGACACGTGCAGCGAATCAAATTGGTTGAAGACAGGCATCTGTGAGTTTGTGGGCATCATGATGAGGGTGAGGTGTATCATCGTCTCAACACTTCTGGCAGAAGATGATACAGATAAAACATCCTTCTCTTTTGCACTGATGTGCAGGTCGGTTCCATTATTTAAATTGGGAATGTTTGTGGAGCCCTCCCCTCCAGTCATTTGTTTAATCATCCATCATCATTTATGACTGAATGTGACAGGACTGCAGTGCTTCGTTCAGATCTGTTGGTCAAGTCTGATAGTTTTAATGAGTTATCATCAGGTTAAAGTTCATTTGATTCTGACTCTGACATGTTCACCCACACTCGTCATTGAGCCACAGATGGTGTAGATGGTAATGGCAGACTGAGGTGTTATTCTGGCAAAAAGTTGCAGGTTGTGGTTGAATGCAGGTCTGCTTCTCCTGCTACTGTGGTCTACAGCACGACATGAATACGCAGTTTCGAGCTGCAATACCTGCAATGCAATTCTGCTGCCTGTTCCCCACATCTCACTGAGACCCATTCACCCATCAGCCCTGCACTCAGTGACCTCACCTGGTTTCTGATGTGGAAATACATCCACTTTCATACTCTCATCCTGCTGAGGGTCTCTTTCCCCGGGTCTTGCTTCCAATCTGACACATTCCACAAAAGCATTTAACTGATCTTAATTCAAATGTTTAATTCACCTGAATCTTTTTCCTTGAGAAATACCATCTTCAGTTTTCTGTCAATGTGTTTCCTCTGTTTCTTTCCATGACCATGATTAAGATCTTTGTTGTGTCAGTGATGCCAGCATTATGTAGTTTCAGAGCCAATGAATTCTCTGGATTCCCAATCATCTTCACCACATTGTATGTTTTCTCTTTTGGTTTGATGCCTTATCACTCATGGCTGCCTTGTACGCCCATGAGCATGTATCATCTTCTTGGGGTTGCATTTCTGGTATTATCTTCCGAATTATCCCCAGAACCTCCTCCCATTGCTGCTCCATGGTCTTTCCTGCTCAGCACCCCTTCCAATTAACTCTGGCCAGCTACACACGTATGTCTTTGTAGTTACATTGCTTAATTATAACCACATTACATCTTGAAGAGAGCATTAGATATAAACTAAAAGAAGGAGTTTTGGGAGATGGGTCACGAAGAATAATTGGTGGATTTCTTAACTGGATACAAAGGGAGAACGAGAGAGAGGATATAGACATGGAAATGTGGAAAATGAGAAAACTACATTATCGAAAGAAGTAGATGAACATCCCCCAATGATTTGACAATGCCTGCGTGCTGTGGTCCTTTGTACAGTTTTGGAAAGAACCCAGCAGGCCAACATATTGAAGTCCCGGTTGAAAGGGGATTAGCTGAAATAAGTTGGGACATCAGAATCAAGAATTTGGAGCACACATCCTGGTAAGAATGAGAGATGAGAGTTGGGAATCCCAGAAAATGAGATAACGTTGAGAGGATCAAATCATGTTTTAATGTTTTATCAATTTTATACATCATATGCATCATTTTTCGTTAACTGTGTCTCTGTTGTTCATTTACAATGTGTTGTGCACATGTGAAAAATGTGACTTATCTGCACACACACATTGATTAAACAGTGAAAATAAAATATTTTTTCCACCATTGAAACTGTCCTTTTGTTTTGTTACGAGGAGACATGAACACCAACTAGCCACCAAAAGACATGACGCACTATCACTATGTTCCATACATACATACAAAGACGAGCACCACTTTGACTGGGACAAAGCACACACACATACTAAGACAAGCAAAGACCTTCTTAGAGGAATGGTATTCTAACCAGAAGTCCATCAATAAATGTTTCAATTTAGATCCTGTCAACATTCTCTTGTTAAAATAACCGGAAATGACATCACCCACTTTATGAAACCAAGACCTAGAAATAGAGAGGCGGGACATAGCGCCAGCGCTTCAGCAGATACTTTCACTGATGATGTCACCTAGTCATGGTGACAAAACCTCTGAAAACATGCCTTCAAGTTCAGCGAGCTAACTTGCACACGTATAAAATGTTATTTTTTTGTTTATTAGTGGAATTTAGGAGTTCTCTGTCGCTCACGTTTTGACAGATTATGTTGTGAGATGAGCTTTTCTAGGTGTGTGGTTTTAATTAACAGAAGGGTTCGACATTGATGTCATAACAGTTTGGGGCCTTGCTGTGTGGCACTTGGACCGATCTGAACAGATTTGAGATACGACAGGTCCCAGCAAATTCCAACTCGTTGCAATTAGTGACTTTGATCTTCAAATAAAACCAGTGGGAAAATTCGTTTAATTTTGTTACTTGTGGTTGGTTAAATGAAAAGTGAGGGAAAAATTACTAAAGAGGCTCCCAAATTTTCCAAGGAAGTTTAGAAAGACAGAAGGAGGACATTTTTTAGAATTAGCAAATAGGTTGGAATTCGGTTTAACCAGGGAGAAGAGGGAAGCTGAAATTGTAATGGAGTTGGTTAAGCACTTTGATGTATCAGAGAAATAGGCAACTGCAGTAGAGTTATAAAAACATAAATTGCAAATGTGGCAACTGGAGTTAGAAGATAAAAAAAAGGACGGAAACAGAGAGAGACGAAAGAGAAAGACAGGAAAAAGAAAAAGAGAGGGGATTTGAAATTCAGAAGTTGGGAATTACACAAGAATTTTAAATTAACAGGATGGAGATGAAAGGAGAATGTAGGGATGTATACAATTAGGTTAGTAACTTGCCATATTTCGGTGAGAAAATTGCCAAACCCTTTTTTATTTCATTTGAAAAAATGGCTAGGCAGATGACGTGTCCAGTGAACTTGTGGGTAATGCTAGTTCAGACTAAGCTGGTCGGCACAGCTGGTGAGGTATGTGCAGCGCTGTCAGATGATGGATCAAGAGATTATCAAGATGTTAAATTGGTTATTTTGATTGGTTATGAATTGGTACTAGAAGCATATAGACAGAAGTTCAGAAAAATAGAGACGCAACCAGGTCAGACTTATATTGTGTTTGAAATAATTCACCACAGTCATTTTGACAGGTTTGTGCTGGCCTTAAAAAATGGATAAGACATGTGAGGCTTGAAGGGAGATTAATCTGCTGGAGAAGTTAAAAGACTTACTTCTAGAGATAGTAAGAATTCATGTGAATGAATACAAAGTTCAAGAAGTGAGAAGCGCAGCAGAAATGACAGATAAATATGCATTGTGGCGTGTGATGAAATTTAGCTTCTGGCAGGAATTTCATCCTGTGAGGGATAGAAATTGGGAGAAGGGACGATCACACATTACAAAGCGAACGGTAGCTCACAATATTTTACCACAGGTGAAGAAAGAAGCCCAAGGGGGTTGAAAGGTGGTGAAAGGCCTCAGGTGCTCTCACTATAAGGGAGTGGAACACATACAATTACAGTGCTGGTGATTTAAGAAGGGCACAGTGAAAAAATTGTTTTCACTGCAGGAAGCTGGGACACACCGTGCTGGTCGTTAAAGGAAGACACTTTGGGGAAAGATGCAGTAGAAGAGGCTAAGCCCAGTGGTATGAGTGAAACTGGTAAAGGAGAGCCCAAGTGGAGCCGAGGAGCTGCAGGAAATTGCCTGATCTCTCTAAAGAATTCACCTCTGTAGATAAAGTTTACTCAGAAAGAACAGGGAGAGAAGGACAAGAAGTTATAATTTTGTGATATACGGGATCTGCTCAGTCTCTAATAGTTGAGAAGTGAGGCGCCGGAAAAGCACAACAGATCAGGCAGCATCCAGACAGCAGGACAATCGAATTTCAGGCAGAAACCCATCGTCAGGAACATGGTGGGGGGACAAGGGGGCTGAAAGATAAATATGAGGGTAGTAGCTGAGCTGGTGGGAGGGTCACTGGGAAGTCAATAAGAAGATGTAGGTAGGAGTGATAGCGATATGTCGGAGGGTATGGTGGAGTCGATAGGGGGAAAGGAAGATGGCTAGTTAGGGCAGTCCAAAAGGGCAGTGCTGGATTGAACGGTTGGATCTGGGAGAGGTTGGTGGAGGGGAGATTTGGAATTTGGTGAAGTCAACGTTGATGCTATACAGTTTGAAGGTTCCAGCTGTCCTATCACCGATAGGAGTTCTATCACCCTCCTCTCCGACCTACCTTCATCACACCCCACTTGCATCTACCTATCGCCTTCAAAGCTCCCTTCTACCCAGCTCCACCCCAACCCTCCCATATATTTCTCAACCTCCTTCCCCCTCCCTTACTTCCCATTTTCCTGATGAAGCATTTTTGCCTGAAACGTCAACGCTCCTGCCCCTCGGATGCTGCCGAAGTGCTGTGCTTTTCCAGCCCCACACTTTTCAACTCTCATCTCCAGCATCTGCAGCCCTCACTTTCTCTCATCCTCTAATAGGAAGAGATGAAAGATTTTTTCACACTTTCTGGCATGTTAATCAAGAGCGTGTTAATTTGTGGAATGGGGACAGAAATTAAGCATTCCCTTGTGTAACATCAGGATGGAATGCCAAATCAAGGTTGGGGAAGTAACAGTGACAGCGAGTAACAGAGTGTCAGTTCCAGGAATACAGTTTGTTCTTGGGAACGATTTAGCAGGAGGCGAGGTGGGATAGGCACCCCTTGTGGTGGAGAAGCCAAAGGAAGACTCGGGAATTGAGAGTTAAAAGAAAATTACCTTGGATTTTTTCCAGACTGTGTAGTAACAAGATCCCACTGTCATAAGTTGCAGCAGGAATGAAAAACGAACGAAAAAGACAAATGAATTGATGCTCAGTGAACTGACCCCCTGTTTGATGTAACGGTGGAGGAGAAACCTGAACAGGCAGAGGATCAGGCAGAGGGGTTTAGTCCAGAAAGGCTAATGGACTTACAACAGATATATACACACACATTCACACACACATACACATGCACACACACAGAAAAGGAATCAGAATATATTGTCGAACGTTATTAACTTAAAGATAGAATCATAAAATTAAAATGGAAACTCCGAAAGGTTACTGCAGAAGGGAAATGGGCCGAAGTGCATCAGATTGTGTTAGCAGTAACGTACAGTGTTACGGGTACCTCATAAACAAACTGCAGGCGGTAACCTAGGTGTACAGAAGACAGGCTAAGGTACGGAAGCATTTTTAGTGGCCTGGAATGCACAAGGACGCTGTTAATGTTTGTTTTACGTGACATACATACCAAATGGTAGGTAAGTAACAGGCAGTAATAAAACCAGCACCTTTCGTGCCAATTCCTGCATTCGAAGAACCTTGCACGTGGGTTATGAATAATTGTGTAGCTCCCCTTTCTAAAGTAAAAGTGGAAACCAAAATTTGCTGACCATAATGGATGTGTCTACCAGATTTCCAGAGGCAATTCCATTCTTGGAGTGTTAAGGCAAAAAGGGAGGTGGAGGAGTTGGTAGCTTTCTTTACTCGCTGTGGACTGCCCAGAGAGATTCAGTCAGACCAAGGGTCTCATTTTACCGCTCAGCTGTTTAAGGAAGTCATTGATATCTTAGGCACACAACACTTCAAATCAAAGGCGTCCCATCCTGATTCCCAGGGAGCCTTGGAAAGTTAGCATCAGACACTGAGGACCATGTTAACAGCGTACTGTCAGGATTAACCGAATGGTTGGGATAAAGGTGTCACATTAAATTGTTTGCCATTAGAGATGCCCCAAATAAATCTAATCACTTTACTTCCTTTGATCTAATATTAGTACATGAAGTGAGAGGTCCTTTGAAATTAATTAAGTATAAACTTACAGGACCAAAGTCGGATATCTCACACTTGGATTATGTATGTGAGTTGAAGGAGAGATTGGATGGAGTAGGTGAGTGAGCGAAACAGCACCTAAAGAGGGCAGAGTATAGATTGATGCAGGTGGCACATAGAAATCTCTGAAACTTTGACGATTTCCCGTGGGGATGACGTATCAGTATCGCCACCAGTGGTAGGAAATCCCTTCAAAGCCAGGTTTAGTGGCCCCTTTCAAATTAAAAAAAGTGTGGAGTCAGTTATACTACCTGGTAAAGATACCGGAGATGACAAAAAAATTCATCGAGTATTTCATATGGATGAATAATGAACCAGCCACATTTAAGACTCAAGAACAGAGGTGTGGCCATATGAACAAATTGTGCAGCTTATCTGTATGATGTCGTGATTTTTAGCAAATGATTGAAAGATCACATGTTACCGTTGCCAGGGCATGTTGAACGATTACAAGAAGCAAACTTGGTAATAAACTTAAAGAAAACAGAATTCGTGAAGGCGGAGGTGACGTTCTTGGGACATTACATTGGACATGGAAGGTTGACCCCATGGAACATAAAAACGAAGGGCTTTGAGGAATTTCCACGACCATGCTCGAAGAAAGAAGCGCTTTGGTTTATGGAACTGAGTGGATTCTATTGAATGTTTGTTCAAAACTTCAGCAGCGTCTTGGCACCACTGATGGATTTACTGAAGAAGAACACAGAATTGTGGTGGACAGAACAATGCCAGGAGGCATTTGAGAATTTTAAAGCAGGATTAATCACCACGCCAGTTTTAGCTACACGAAATATTCTGAAACCCTTTGAAAATTGTATTTGATGCTCGGGATGTAGGGTTCGGAGATGTATTGATACATAAAGAGGATGATGGAATTGAATGGCTAATTGGCTACTTTTCGAAAAAACTCAATATCCACCAGAAAAAAAATACAAAATCTCCATTATTGAACAAGAAGGATTATGTTCCACACTGGCCTGACTTCATTTTAATGTTTATATGACAAACAAATTGTAAGAGATGTTTGTGGACAACGACAAATCTCTCGCATTTTTTGGAATATTTAAAGACCAGAATAGGAGACTATTTAATTGGAGTCTTACCTTACCGACTTTAAACTCACAAAATGTACACGCTGTGGCTCCTATAATGTGATAGCAGATGTGTTTTCGGGGATTTAAAGGAATACAGTGTAGATAAGGTTTGACTTATTCCAGTGTTGTAGGGTGTGCAGAATTAATATGAATGATATAAGTGAGATTAATACTTTTGCATTTCATGTAAGTGGGATTAAGAATTAGGCGAAAAGAAATATAGCCATCTTTTCATTCTGCTGGTTCATTTTATTTCCTGAAGCAGGAAGATGTTATGAAGCCAAAAACATGTATGGGCACTTTAAGACAGATCGGGTTTTGTTGAATAGAAATTAAAGCCACAGATACCAGCTAAAGGTCACACAGTTCCACTTATCACCATTAGCTGAGGAATGGATTCCTGAGTTTTGGTTGCTGTTTTGACAGCCATTCAAATGTAACCAAAGAGTTTAAATAACGCTCAGGACACCATATGCCATCAGAATTTGAATATTATTGCTTGGATACCTGGACAGCAATCAAATTATGAGAATTATTATATCATTGGGAGTATACAAACCCAGCATTTTGAACACTGGAGGGAGAGCTACTGCCATCCAACAGCAGAGCAACTGCTGTAGAGCCGGAGTGCTAACTGGCCATCTCAAACACTCTCTATTAAGACACATGTTCATTCAAACCTATTTGCAATAAAAAAAAACGACCCAGGTTGATCATCAGCTGGAAGAGTGAGCACAGCGGGGAAGATAGAGACTGTGTGGTCTTGAGATTGTAATGTTTCATATGTGGGTTGTTGGAACAGCATATTTTTACAGAGTTGGAGTCAGATAGTATGTAGCTAAGAAAAGAGGGGCTTGTATTTGCGAATAGTTGTTGTTTAGTGTTCACTATTAAAGTTAAGAAACTAACTTGATATTTTTTGTTTAAATAGTGGAATGTAGGAGATCTGTGTCACTCATATTTTAACAGATTACGAGGTGAGGCGAGCTTTTCTGAGTGTTTGGTTTTAATTAACAGAGGGGTTCGAGTCCACCTTGTAAATGTCCATCCATGCTAACCCCATTTCCCTGCAGTTGGCCCATATGCTTCCAGTCCTTTCCTATTCACATATTTATCCAAATGTTTTTGAAATTTTGTTAATGTACCACCCTCATCTACATCTGCTGGCAACTCATCCACGTACCAGCCTTCTGTGTAAAGAAGTGGCCCCTCAGGTTCCCTTTTATTTCTTCCCCTTTAACCTTAAACTTATCCCCTCTAATCCACCATTCTCTACACCTTGGAAAAAGACTGAGAGCATTAACCCTATCCATACCCATCGTGATTTTATACAGCTCTATAAGGCCTCCCTCAGTCTCTTACACGCTAAAGAAAAGGTCCTAGCTTGTCCAACCTCTCACTGTAACTCAGACCATTGGGTGCTGGCAATATCCTTGTAAATTTCTTCTGCATCTTTCGATTTTAATAACATCCTCCCCAATAACAAGGTGACAAAACTGAACACAATACTCCAAGTGCGGCCTTACCAAAGTCCTCTGTAACTGCAACATAAGGTCCCAACTTCTATACTCAATATCCTGCCTGATGAAGGCCAATGGACCAAAAGCCTTCTTCACTGCCCTACCAACCTGTGACTCCACTCTTAGAGAACCGTGCACCTGACCACCAAGGTCCCTCTGCCCACTGCACCCCTTAAGACCCTCCCATTCACCATGAAACTCCTACCCTGATTTGAGTTTCCAAAATGCAAGACCTCACGCTTCTATATTAAAATCCATTTGCCATTTCTTGGTCCATTTCCCACCTGATTAAGTTCCTGCTGCAATTTCTGATAAACGTCCTCACTGATCATGCTCCCAATTACTTTAGTGCCATCTGCAAACTTACTAATCATACCTTGTACATTCTCAACCAAATCATAGATAACAAACAGCAATGGACCAAGCCTCCGGTCTGACAAACATCCTTCCACTCAATCCTCTGCTTCCTACCATCAAGCCAACTGTGTTTCCAATTGGCCAGTTCCCACTGCATTCTACGAGATTTAAGCTTCCTGAGCAGCCTGCCATGTGGAACCTTATCAAAGGCCTTACAGAAATCCATAGACTACGTCTATCACTCTGCCCTCATCAAACGTCCTGGTAACTTAATCAAAGGATTCTAAGCAATTTGGGAAGCATGATCTCCCACTCACAAGTCTATACTGACTGCTCTGAATCAAACCCTGTGTAAGTAATGGGTGCAGTCAATGGTATGCTGTCCTTCATTGTAAGATGATTCGAGTACAAAAGTAAAGCCATCTTCCGGCTGTTGTAGAGCCTTGCTGAGAGAGCATTAGGGACACTCTGTGCAGATTTGATGTCCTTTTTAAGGAATGATTCCCTTACCACAGACACCAGTGATAGTAACATGAGGATAGAGTGAATAAGCTGAGTGTTTAATCTGAAGAGCTGTGAGAGACGAAGAAATGATGATGCTGAAACACGAGGAGTGGCAGCGATCTTTTATTTTCAAAAGAGACATTGACAGGGAGAGAAATTCCATACTTTACCCAGAATTGATTGGTTTGATTTATTGTCACGTGTACCTCAGTACAGGGAAACACTTTGTTTATGAGCAGTGGAGGCATAGTAAGCATGGCCAGACAGATCATAGGGTGGAAATAGACTTGGACAGAGTAAGGCATACAGGATACACTGAACAGGACATGTAACTAGACAAGGTCAACATGAACAAGATCAGCATTACTTTAACTTAGAGAGTCCATTCATCAGTCTAACATGACTTTCCTAATAGTTTATTTGCCTAAATTACCTCTCCCCATGTTATTGTGCAGTCGGCGAGTGAACCCTGTCCTGAACGTCAGCTTATTCACAATCCCCAACAGCAGCCACAATACCTTCCATCGGAAACAGGTAGCCATTCCCATCAGCTTCCGCCCTACATAGAGAACACCAGGCTGTCTTCGTGGAGATGGAAGATGCCTTCTTGAGACTTCACACAAGACATATGGCTTCCCTGCCCACCTCTAGAAAACCACGTTAAAGTCCCACATGTGTATCATAAACAACGGAGCCACGAGGAACAACGTGGAGCAGTCTGTCTGTGCAGCCTCTGCCCCACTTGTTCAACATGTTAGAGCATCAATCTGGAGACACTTAAGACTGCTCATGCTTGAGATCAGAGTAGAGCATCAATCGCTGGAAAAGCACAGCGGGTCAAGCAGCATCCGAGGACCAGGAGAATCCACGTTTTGGGCAGAAGACATTCATCAGGAATCAGCAAAAATCACCTCATTCTGCCCCCGTGTAAGTGTATTGAGGTGGGAATGGCCTCCCGCTGTTTCTGTATAAGTGACTCAAGGGAGTGATTGGCTTCAACCTCGTCCGATTGGAGAGGGCCAAGGGCCTGACTGGTTAACCCTGGTTCCTGTTTGACAGCTCATTGTACTGACTAGTGTGACAATGCTGCAGCTTTAAGAGGTTATTTTGTCCTGGTTTATTTTATGAAAGAGATTGAACGATTGTTACCAATCTTGCCAGTTAAGACCACTTGAGTAACAGCTAGGGAGGCCTTTGGTTAATGTTAATGCAGCCTGAATGGGTGTGGCCAGCTCTCACAGATTAGGACCTCTGGATTTTCGTTTCTCAGTAACATCAGAAACTATTGGGGTCTCCACAGAGTTGGAAGCTTCAGTGAATGTCTCCTGGCTGCTACTATCTCTGAAATTTCTCTTGATACTGTTTCTCCATTCTTGGATTGGAGAAATGTTTGTCACAATCTGTGTCTGAATATTTCTTTTTGCCAAGGGCTGTGTTTATCGGATTTCCCTATATTGGAACAGTTTATCAGTAATAGTTCCTAGATCTATTATTCTGTTAAGCTGTCCAATAGAATTACGTTATTCTAAATTCCTCTTTCTTTGGTTTCATTTTCTCTTTCGTGTTTAAGTAGAGGATGTTTTGCTTCACACCGAGTAGTTTGACCAGTCACATTGCATCTGGAACAGACACTTTACATTCCCTTAAAAAATAAGAAAACATTAGAATCTAGGCTACTGCCTTCAAATATTTTCGAGGGGCTCTAGTGAGGTCCATCACACTAGACTCCTTCTCTTCCTGAGTAACAGGCTGGGGGCACTGAGTGGGCTGTCCCTGTTCTTCTCCAACAGTGTCAATGGGCTGAACGACTTCCTCATATTCCTGTGAAACCAGCGTGAGGTGCTGAATGAACTCTTGTTTTACTGTGGCAATGTGCAGTGCCCGCCAGTGCTGTTACATGAATGTTACGGACACTTTAACAGCACAAGTCTCAATGGAGTCTGGATCCTGCTAGTTACGGACAAAGACCAGTTCAGGAGCTGACGGGGGACAAAATGTTCTGAACATTGTGGAATCTTCAGCGACCATCCCCACTTCTGATCTTATGGTGGGGAGAGTGGGGCCGGGGAGACATTGATGAATCAGCTGAAGATGTTTGTGAAGAGGAAGCTACCCTTAGGATCTCGCACATAGGTGTCCCAGGACTGAGATGATGAACAACTTCCTTTGTGCCAGGTTTGACCCCAAACACTGGAGAGGTTACTCTGATTCCCATTAAGTTCAGTTTTGTTAAGCTCCTTGATGTCAACAGAAGGCAACCACTGCCTTGATATCAGAGCCAGTCATTTTTACCTGAACCCTTGTCTCAAAATCTTTTGTTCACATCAATAGGCCTTGATATAGGAACGGCAAGTGTTTTCTTCAAACAGGTAGCATTGAATGTCAGGATCTCTCTCCTCAAGGGTGTTCGGGAAGCTAGATGACTGAAAGTATTTGAAGAGGAGGTAGATGGAAATTTACCTGCCAGAGAATTGAGGGCTATGAAGAATTGGATATGAAAGAGGATTTGAGACGAAGAGCAGATCAGTCATGATCCTAAAGAAGGGCAAGGCAGGCTTGGGGCGT
Organism: Chiloscyllium punctatum; assembly: GCF_047496795.1. Lineage (NCBI taxonomy): Eukaryota > Metazoa > Chordata > Chondrichthyes > Orectolobiformes > Hemiscylliidae > Chiloscyllium > Chiloscyllium punctatum. Next base: position 8,680,131 of record NC_092755.1, read on the forward strand.
GAACAACATGCCCCTGTTTCTGATGTTCTCCCATTCTGTTATTGGAAAGTTAGTGGGTGTTATTTTCATGAATGTTCTGTTATTGAATGTTGCAGACAGGGAGACCAGAGGATTTGTGAGCCATCCCTGAGTGAAGTATGGGAAGGGGGTGGGGGGGGGCGGTGGCGGGGCTGTGTATTCACACTGCATCTGTGTGTACAACATGACCAACAAATGAAGCACAAGTTGCAGAGACGGGAAGCTCTGTGAAGAGAGATGAGGGGCCTCTTTCCTACCCAGCCTGGGTTTTCCAATTACATTTCCCAATTCACTTCAAACCGTGTGGGACAGTACTGAGGGGATGAATGGTCTCTTGTGTTTCTGTGCAACAGGTTATAGGAGTAAGTAGCCTCCAACTGCTCCTGTCTAGCAGGTTTGAGGGGCTGAATGGAACACAGGAACATGGGACTGAGGAGCAGCAGTGGGTCATTAGATACTTTGAGCCTTCGCCACCAGGCACTAAAATTGGAGCTGATCAGGTTGGGGTCTCAGCCCCACTTTCCTGTCTGCGTCCCATTGTGCATGACTCACTTCTCTGTCAAATATTTAACTAACGCAGCTTTCAATTAATGTGAACATCGAGACACGATAACCTTCCACTGAAGAGAATTCCGACTTGAAAAGTCCTTTCAGAATTATTCGTCATCCCTCTTTTTGAATCAGAGACTCATGCAGAATGGAAACAGACCCATTAGTCCAATCTGTTCACTCCGATCAGATATCAAATCTGATTTAGTCCCCTTTGCCAGCATTTGGCCAATATTCCTCCTGTGATTGTACCCGCCTTGACCACTTCCTCTGACTGTACTTTCTGTACACACACCACTCTCTGTGTGAAACATTTACCTTCAGGTCCCTTCTAACTCATTCGCCCTCTCCCCTCCAACCTATGCTGTCTTGTTCTGGACTCCCCTATCCTTGGGAGTAGAACATGGCTGTTCAGAATATCCAGGCCTCTGATGATTTTATAAACCTCTATAATGTTGCCTCTCAACCTCTGACACTCCAGGGGGAAACACCTCAACGTAATCAGCCTCTCCCTATAGCTCAAGCCTCCAGTCCTGGAACATACGTAAGTCATTTCTGCAGAAAACCGAGTTGTACGCAGTATTCTTAAAGTGGCCTCACCAACATCCTGTACAGATACAACATGCCACCACTACTCCTATATTCAATGCTCCGACCGATTAAGGCAAATGTGCCAAATGTGTTCAGCACCACTCTGTCTACCTGCGACTCACTGCTACAGGGAATCATGTACATAAACATCAGAAAGTTAACATGATGGTAGTGCCAGCAGATAGGAGGACCAGTGATACATTGATCATTATTGAGATTAGATTGTGTTGGGAACATGAGCTTACAATGTCAGGAAGTGAAATCAAATCAATGGGTTTAGGGTTGTTCAGATACAAAATAACAGATAGCCTGGAGTGAGTTACAGACTGGAATCTAATCGAGGGGTTCGGGTTGTTAATATACAGAATACCAGATACCCCAGAGTGAGTTACAGCCTGGAATCTAATTGCAGGGTTCAGGGTGGTTTATATACATAATAACAGATAGCCCAGCGTGAGTTACAGCCTGGAATCTAATTGCAGGGTTCAGAGTGGTTTATATACAGAATAACAGATAGCCCAGCGTGAGTTACAGCCTGGAAGCTAATTGCAGGGTTCAGGGTATTTTATATACAGAATAACAGATAACCCAAAGTGAGTTACATCCTGGAATCGAATCGAGGTGTTCAGAGTGGTTTATATACAGAATAACAGATAGCCCAGAGTGAGTTACAGCCTGAAGTCTAATCGAGCGGTTCAGGGTGGTTTATTGACAGAATAACAGATAGTCTGGAATATGTTACAGGTTGGAACCTAATTGAGGGGTTTAGGATGGTTTATGTACAGAATAACAGATGCCATGGAGTGACTAACAGTCTGGAATCTAATCGAGGAGTTCAGGGTGGTTTATATACGGTATAACAGATAGCCCAGAGTGAGTTACAGCCTGGAATCTAATCAAGGAGTTCAGCGTGGTTTATATACAGAATAACAGGTAGCCCGGAGTGAGTTACAGCCTGGAATCCAATCGAGGGATATATTAACCTTTTTATGTGAAATAACTTGTAACTGGGAGTGAGTCACAAAGTGCACTATTCGACAACTGGTTGCAAATCTTGACTCAAATAAACATAATGCAGTCACAAACTACACAACTTTACTGACTCCCAACTTTCCTAGTTTGAGGACTATCCTCCTCTGTTTTCCCCTTTCACTGAAAGTATTAATATACCTTTTATACTGCACTGCCATTCTGGTGAAAGTGCTGCTTATCTCTCACTCTCATTTATCTTCAATCCTGTTGAAAGATACTTAAACCAACGACACACACAGTTCCAGAAAGAGCTTTGTTCAATTGCAGGTACAGTTTTTGAATATATTTGTAGACAACACACAATTTGAACCCACAGAAGGTCAGTGTGGGATTTGAGAAACCCTTCAATTTGGGATAAGGCCTAGCCAGGCAGGAATCTGATCCAACGCTGCAAATCAACAATTCAGTGGCTGAGCTCTTTCAGGTTTTGTATATTATGTTTCTCAGAGATGAGGAGAAACTTCTTCACCCAGAGTGTGGTGGCTGTGTTGAATGCTCTGCCCCAGAGGGCAGTGGAGGCCCAGTCTCTGGATTCATTTAAGAAAGAGTTGGATAGAGCTCTCAAAGATAGTGGAATCAAGGGTTATGGAGATAAGTCAGGAACAAGATACTGACAAGGAATAATCAGCCATGATCATATTGAATGGCGGTGCAGACTCGAAGGGCTGAATGGCCTACTCCTGCACCTATTGTCTATTGTCTATTGTCTATTGAGTGTGTATAAATAAGGAAAAGCAAGAGAGACTGGCAACATCAATGCAGTTTGAAAATATATAAAACATTGAACACGCACACAGAATCACACAGAAACAGACATACACAGACACACAGAATCACACACACAGAGATACAGACACCTTCCAGGAGCTGTCTCCATTTCCTAACTTGCAAGGGATTCATGTTATGATGATGCATTTAAGCAGGACAGTAAACAGCTTTTGAGACTTTCCCCAATGTGACAGAAATTCAGCCCCAATCTGTAACACGACAGAAATGAACCAGCAGCTTTCTGTGTTCTTGCTCCCAATATAACATTTGACCATTTAGTTTAGCTTGTCTTCAGTCTAACATCCAACAAGGATCACTTCACAGATCCAATAACAGATCCCCAGGAGTGAGTTCCAGACTGGAATCTAATTGAGACATTTAAGGTTTACACACAGCAGAAGAGATACCCAGGAGTGAATTACAGACTGGAATCTAATCGATGGGTTCAGGGTGGTTTACATACAGAATAACAGATAACAAGGAGTGAGTCACAAAATCACGGAGTCATACAGTCATAGAGATGTACAGCATGGAAACAGACCCTTTGGTCCAACTCAAACATGCCGACCAGATATCCTAACCTACTCTCGTCTCTTTTTCAAGCGCTTGGCCCATCTCTCTCCAAACCTTCCCATTCATATACCCATTGAGCTGCATTTTAAATGTTGCAATTATACCAGACCCCACTACTTCCTCTGACAGTTCATTCCATTCATGTACCACCCTCTGAGTGAACAAGTTGCCCCTTAGGTCTCTTTCATATTACCTCTCACACTAAACCTAAGCCCTTTAGTTCTTTACTCCCCACCCCAAGGAAAAAACTTTGTCTATTAATCCTATCCATGCCCGTCATGATTTTATAAACGTTGATAAGGTCACCCCTCAGCCTCTGATGCTCCAGGGAAAACAACCCCAGCCTATTCAGCCTCTCCCTGTAGCTCAAATCCTCTAACCCTGGCATCCTCCTTGTAAATATTTTCTGAACTCTTCCAAGTTTCACAACGGGCGGCACGGTGGCACAGTGGTTAGCACTGCTGCCTCACAGCGCCGGAGACCTGGGTTCAATTCCCGCCTCAGGCGACTGACTGTGTGGAGTTTGCACGTTCTCCCCGTGTCTGCGTGGGTTTCCTCCGGGTGCTCCGGTTTCCTCCCACAGTCCAAAGATATGCAGGTCAGGTGAATTGGCAAAGCTAAATTGCCCGTAGTGTTAGGTAAGGGGTAGATGTAGATGTAGGGGTATGGGTGGGTTACGCTTCGGCGGGGCGGTGTGGACTTGTTGGGCCGAAGGGCCTGTTTCCACACTGTAAGTAATCTAATCTAATCTAATCTAATCCTTCCGATAGGAAGGGGATCAGAATTGCATGCCATATTCCAACAGTGGCCGAACCCATGTCCAGTCCAGCTGCAACATGACCTCTCAATGCCTATACTCATAACTCTGACCAATAAAGTAAAGCATACCAAACGCTGCCTTCATTATCTTATCCACCTGCCACTCTACTCTCACGGAGCTGACCATTAAGTGTATAAACCCTGCTCAAATTTGCTTTCCCAAAATGCAGCGCGTCGTGGTTATTGAAGTGGAATAGAATTGAAGGTTTTGGGGTGTTTTTGAAACATGCCAGTCACACATACATGGAAGCGAGTTACACGTTGGAATCTAATTGAGAGGGTTCCGGGTGATTCATATAATCCCGACAGTGGGGAAACAAGCCCTTCAGCCCAACAAGACCACACTGACCCTCAGAAGAATAACCCATCCAGACCCATTTTCCCACATTTTCTCCTGACTAATGCAACTCAACTACACATCCCTGAATACCATGGGCAATTTTAACAGGGTTTGGATTGGATGGTTAATATACAGACTAACAGATACCCAGGAGTGTGATACAGACTGAAATCTAATCGAGGGTTTCTGGGTGGTTTATATACAGACTAACAGGTAGCCCGGAGCGAGTTATCGAGTTACAGAATCATCGAGATGTACAGCATGGAAACAGACTCTTCGGTCCAACTCGTCCATGCCGACCAGATGTCCCAACTCAATCTAGTCCCTCCTGCCAGCACACGGCCCATATCCCTCCAAACCCTTCCTATTCATATACCCATCCAATTTCCTCTTAAATGTTGCAATTGTACCAGCCTCCACCACTTCCTCTGGCAGCTCACTCCATACACGTACCACCTTCTGCGTGAAAAAGTTGTCCCTTAGGTCTCTCTTTCATATCGTTCAGCTCTCAAACTAAACCTATGCCCTCTCGTTCTGGACTCCCTGACCCCAGGGAAACGACTTTGTCTATTTATCCTATCCTATCCATGCCCCACATAATTTTGTAAACCTCTATAAGATCACCCCTCAGCCTCTGACACTCCAGGGAAAACAGCCCCAGACTGGTCAGCCTCTCCCTGTAGCTCAAATCCTCTAACCCTGGCAACCTCCTTGTAAATCTTTTCTGAACCCTTTCAAGTTTCACAACATCTTTCCGATAGGAAAGAGCCCGGAATTGCACGCAATATTCCAAGAGTGACCTAACCAATGTCCTGTATAGCCGCAACATGACCTCCTAACCCCTGTACTCGGTACTCTAACCAATAAAGGAAAGCATACCAAACGCCTTCTTCACTATCATATCTACCCGCGACTCCACTTTTAAGGAACTATGAACCTGCGCTCCAAGGTCTCTTTGTTCAGCAACACACCCTAGGACCTTACCATTAAATGTAGAAGTCCTGCTAAGATTTGCTTTCCTAAAATGCAGCACCTTACATTTATCTGAATTAAACTCCATCTGCCAATTCTCAGCCCATTGGCTCACCTGGTCCAGATCCTGTTGTAATCTGAGGTAACCCTCTTCGCTGTCCACTACACCTGCAATTTTGGTGTCACCTGCAAACTTACTAACTGTACCTCTTATGCTCGCATCCAAATCATTTATATAAATTGCAAAAGGTAGAGGGCCCAACACTGATCCTTGTGGCATTCCACTGGTCACAGGCCTCCAGTCTGAAAAACAACCCTCCACCACCCTCTGTCTTCCACCTTTGAGTCAGTTCTGTATCTAAATGGCTACTTCTCCCTGTATTCCATGAGATCTAACCTGCTAATCAGTCTCCGATGGGGAACCTTGTCGAACGCCTTACTGAAGTACATATTGATCACATCTACCGCTCTGCCCTCATCAATCTTCTTTGTTACTTCTTCAAAAAAACTCAATCAAGTTTGTGAGACATGATTTCCCACGTACAAAGCCATGTTGACTATCCCGATTCAGTCCTTGCCTTTCCAACTTGATGTACATCCTGTCCCTCAGGATTCCCTCCAACAACTTTCCCACCGCCGAGGTCAGGCTCACCGGTATATAGTTCCCTGGCTTGTCTTTACTGCCCTTCTTAAACAGTGGCACCATGTTTGCCAAACTCCAGTCTTCCAGCATCTCACCTGCGACAATCGATGATACAAATATCTTAGCAAGAGGCCCAGCAATCACTTCTCCAGCTTCCCACAGAGTTCTCGGGTATACTTGATCAGGTCCTGGGGATTTATCCACCTTTAACCATTTCAAGACATCCAGCACTTCCTCCTCTGTTTCTCTGGACATTATGCAAGATGTCACCATCGATTTCCCTACTGTCTATATCTTCCATATCCTTTTCCACAGAAAATGCTGATGCAAAATATTCATTTAATATCTCCCCCATTTTCTGTGGCTCCACACAAAGGCCGCGTTACTGATCTTAAAGGGGCCCTATTCTCTCCCTAGTTACCCTTTGTCCTTAATATATTTGTAAAAACACTTCGGAATCTCCTTAATTCTATTTGCCAAAGCTATCTCATGTCCGCGTTTTGCCCTCCTGATTTCCCTCTTAAGTATACTCCAACTTCCTTTCTTCTCTTCTAAGGATTCACTCGATCTATCCTGTCTATACCTGACATATGCTTCCTTCTTTTTCTGAAGGAAACCCTCAATTTCTTTAGTCAGCCAGCATTCCCAATAACTACCAGCCTTCCCTTTCAACCCTGACAGGAGGTTACTGCCTGGAATCTAATTGCAGGGTTCAGGGTGGTTTATATACAGAATAGCAGATAGCCCGAAGTGAGTTATAGCATGGAATCTAATCGTGGGGTTCAGGGTCGTTTACATACAGAATAACAGGCATTCTGGGGTGTGTTACAGCCTGGAATCTAATTGAGGGGTTCAGGCTGGTTTATATGCAGAATAACAGATAACATGCGGTGAGTTACAGCCTGGAATCTAATTGAGAGGTTCAGGCTGGTTTATATGTAGAATAACAGAGACCCCGGACTAAATTACAGCCTGGAATGTAATCGAGGGGTTCAGGGTTGGTTATATACAGATTAACGGATATCCCGGAGTGAGTTACGGCCTGGAATCTAATCGAGGGGTCAAGGATGTTAGTATACAGAATAACAGATAGCCCCGGGTGTTTTACTGCCTGGAATCTAATCAATGCCTGTTCACTTTAAGATAGGATGGGTTTTGCTGAATCGAAAGTACAGCCACAGATGCCAGCTAAAGGTCAGACTGTTTCAAACGTAACAATTAGCTGGGAAATGGAAACCTGAGTTTTGGTTGCTGTTTTGACAGCAATTCAAATGCAATCAAAGACTTTAAATAATGCTCAGAATATCCGAAGCCAATGGAATTTGAATATTATTGTTTGTACACCTGGAAATCAATCAAATTATGAGAATTATTGTATCATGGGAAGTAAATAATCCCAGCATTTTGAAAATAGACGGAGAGCCACTGCCATCCAACAGCAGAGTAACTGCTGTAGAGCAGGAGTGCTAACTGGCCATCTCAAACACTCTCTATCAAAGACACATGTTCATGTAAAACATACTTGCACTAAAAGAAACATGACCCAGGAAGATCAGCAGCTGAAAGCGTGAACACAGCGGGGAAGATAGAGACTGTGTGGTCTTGAGATTGTAACGTTTCATATGTGGGTTGTTGGAACAGAATATGTTTTACAGAGTTGGAGTCAGATAGTAAGTAGCAAAGAAAAGAGGGGCTTGTATTTGCGAATATTTTTTGTTTAGTATTCACTATTAAAGTTAACAAACTAACTTGCTAATTTTTGTTTAAATAGTGGAATGTAGGAGATCTGTGTCACTCATATGTTAACAAATAACGATGTGAGGCGAGCTTTTCTGGGTGTTTAGTTTTAATTAACAAAGGGGTTTGACTCCACCTTGTAAATGTCCATTCACACTAACCCCATTTCCCTGCAGTTGGCCCATATCCTTCTAGTCCTTTCCTATCCACACATTTATCCAAATGCTTTTGAAATGTAGTTAATGTACCCCCCATAGCCACATCTTCTGGCAGCTCATCCACGTACCAGCCATTTATATAAATAAGTGGTCCCTCAACTTCCCTTTTATTCCTTCCCCTTTAACATTAAACTGGTCCCCTCTTGTCCTCAATTCTCTAAACTTTGGAAAAGACTGAGAGCATTCACCCTATCCATATCCCTCATGATCTTATACAGATCTATAAGGTCACCCCTCAGTCTCCTACACTCTAAAGAAAAGGTTCTAGCTTGTCTAACCTCTCCCTATAACTCAGACCATTGGGTCCTGGCAACGTCTTTGTAAATGTCTTCTGCTCTCTTTCTAATTTAATAACATCCTCCCCATAACAAGGTGACAAAACTGAACACAATACTCTAAGTGCGGCCTTACCAAAGTCCTGTGTAACTGCAACATAAATTCCCAACTTCTATACTCAATGTCCTGCCTGACGAAGGCCAGTGTGCCAAAAGCCTTCTTCACTGCCCTACCTACCTGTGACTCCACTCTCAGGGAACCGTGCACCTGAATTCCAAGGTCTCTCTGTCCATTACACCCCTTCAGGCCCTCCCATTCACCATGAAACTCCTACCTTGATTTGAGATTCCAAAATGCAAGACATCACACATCTATATTAAATTCCATTTGCCATTTCTCAGCCCACTCACCCACCTGATTCAGGTCCTGCTGCAATTTCTGATAAACTTCCTCACTGATCATGCTCCCACTTATTTTAGTGTCATCTGCAAACTTACTAATCATACCTTGTACATTCTCAACCAAATCATAGATAACAAAAAGCTATGGACCAAACCTCCACTAATCCCTCTGCTTCCTATCAACAACCCAACTGTGTATCCAATTGGCCAGTTCCCCCAGTATTCTACGTGATGGAACCTTCCAGAGCAGCCTGCCATGTGGAACCTTGTCAAAGGCATTACTGAAATCCAAAGAGACTACGTTTACCGCTCTGCCCTCATCAACATTCTTGGTCACTTCACCAAAGGACTCTAAGAAATTTGGGAAGCATGATCTCACACTCATAAGTCTATGATGACTGGTCCAAATCAAAACCTGTGTAAGTAATGCGTGCAGTCAATGGTATGCTGTCCTTCATTGTAAGATGATTCGAGTACATAAGTAAAGCCATCTTCCTGTTGTTGTAGAGCCTTGCTGAGAGAGCATTTGGGGCACTCAGTACAGATTTGATCTCCTTTGTAAGGAATGATCTCCTTACCACAGACACGGGTGATGGTAACATGAAGATAGAGTAAAGAAGCAGAGTGTTTAATCTGTAGCGCTGTGAGAGACGAAGAAATTGTGATGATGAAACACGAGGAGTGGCACCGATCACTTATTTCCAAAAGAGACATTGACAGGGTGAAAAATGCCATACTTTACCCAGGATTGATTGGTGTGATTTATTGTCACGTGTACATCAGTACAGGGAAACACTTTATTTATGAGCAGTGGAGACAGATCATAGTAAACATGACCAGACAGATCATAGGGTGGAAATAGACTTGGACAGAGTAAGGCATACAGGTTCCACTGAACAGGACATGCAACTGGACAAGATCAACATGAATAATATCATCATTATTTGAACTGAGAGAGTCCATTCATCAGTCTATCGTGACTTTCCTGATAGATTATATGCCTAAATTAACTCTCCCCCTGTTATTGTGCAGTCGGCGTGTGAACCCTGTCCTGAACGTCAGGTTATTCACAATCTCCAACAGCAGCCACAATACCTTCCATCGGAAACAGGTAGCCATTCCCACCAGCTTCCACCCTACATAGAGAACACCAGGCTGTCTTCTTGGAGATGGAAGATGCCTTCTTCAGACTTCGCACAAGACATATGGCTTCCCTGCCCACCTCTAGAAAACCATGTTAAAGTCCCACATGTGTATCATAAGCAACAGAGCCAAGAGGAACAACGTGGAGCAGTCTGTCTGTGCAGCCTCTGCCCCACTTGTTCATCATGTTAGAGCATCAATTAGGAGACACTTAAGACTGCCGATGCTGGAGATCAGAGCAGAACCTCGATTGCTGGAAAAGCACAGCAGGTCAGGCAGCATCCGAGAAGCAGGAGAATCGATGTTTCGGGCATAAGGAATCACCATCAATTGATCAGGAATCACCATCAATTCCCTCATTCTGCGCCCGTGTAAGTGCATTGAGGTGGGAATGGCCTCCTACTGTTCCTGTATAAGTGACTCAAGGGACTGACTGGCTTCTTCCTCGTCCAATTGGACAGGGCCAAGGCACTGACTGAGTTACTCCTGGTTCCTGTTTAACAGCTAGATGTGCTGACAAGTGTAATGATGCTGCAGATTTAAGAGGTTATTTTTATCCTGGTTTCTTTTAAGAGAGAGATTGAACTATCGTTACCAAGCTGGCTAGTTAAGACCACTTGAGTAGACAGCTAGGGAGGCCTTAGGTTTTTTTTTAATGAAGCCTGAATGAGTGTGGCCAGCTCTCACAGATTAGGATCTCTGGGTTTTGGTTTCTCAGTAACATCAAAACCTATAATGGTCTCCACAGAGTTGGAAGCCTCAGGGAATGTCTCCTGGCTGCTACTCTCTCTGAATTTTCTCTTGATGCTGTTTTCAATTCCTGAATTTTCCTTTTTGCTAAGGGCTGTGTTTCTGGGAATTTCTTATGTTGGACTAGTTCCTTAGTAATAGCTCCTAGATCTATTCTTCTGTTTAGTTGCCCAATACAATTACGTTATTCTAAATTCCTCTTTCTTTGGTTTTATTTTATCTTCCATGTTTAAATAAATGGTGTTTTCTTCACACCGAGTATTTTGACCAGTCACATTGCATCTGGGACAGACACTATATTTCCTTTAAAATAAGAAAACATTAGAGTCTAGGTTACCGCCTTCAAATATTTTGGAGGGGCTCTGGTGTGGACCATCACACTAGACTCCTTCTCTTCCTGAGTGATAGGCTGGAGGCATTGAATGGGCTGTCCTTGTTCTTCTCCAAAAGTTTCAATGGACTAAATGGCCTCCTCATTTTCCTGTGAAAACAGCGTGAGGTGCTGAATGAACTCTTGTTTAACTGTGGCAATGTGCAGTGTCAGGAAGTGCTGTTACATGAATGTTATGGACATTTTAACAGCACATGCCTCAATGGAGTCTGGGTCTTGTTGCACATGGACACAAACCAGTTCAGGAGCTGACGGGGGACAAAATGTTCTGAACATTGTGGAATCTTCAGTGACCATTCCCACTTCTGATCTTATGGTGGGGAGAGTGGGGCCGGGGAGACATTGATGAAGCAGCTGAAGATGTTTGTGAAGAGGAAGCTACCCTGAGGATCTCGTACAGTGGTGACCCAGGACTGAGAGGATGAACATCTTCCTTTGTGTCATGTTTGACCCCAAACACGAGAGAGTTTACTCTGATTCCCATTAAGTCCAGTTTTGTTAAGCTCCTTGATGTCAATAAAAGTCAACCACTGCCTTGATATCAGGGCCAGTCATTTTTATCTGAACCCTTGAGTCAACCTCTTTTGTTCATATCAATAGGCCATGGTATAGGAACAACACGTGTTTTCTTCAAACAAATGGTATTGAATGTCAGAGTTTCTCTTCTCAAGAATGTTAAGGAGCAAGACGACTGAAAGTATTTGAAGAGGAGGTAGATGGATATTGACCTGTCAGAGAGTTGATGGCGATGACGAATTGGGTATTGAAGAGGATTTCATACCAAGAGCAGATCAGCCATGATCTTAGTGAAGGGAAAGGCAGGCTTGGGGAGTGAATGACCTGCCCCTGTTTCTGATGTTCTCCCATTCTGTTATTGGAAAGTTAGTGAGTGTTATTTTCTTGGATGTTCTGTTATTAAATGTTGCAGTCAGGGAGACCAGAGGATTTTGTGAGCCATCTCTGGGTGAGGTATGGGGGCTGTATTCTCAGTGAATTTGGGTCTACAACATGAACAACAAATGAAGCACAAGTTGAAGAGAGGAGAAGCTCTGTAAAAAGAGATGAGAGGCCTCTTTCTTACCCAGCCTGGGGTTCCCAATTACATTTCCCAAATCATGTCAAACCGTGTGGGGCAGTCTTGAAGGGACGAATGGTCTCCTCTGTTTCTGTGCACCAGGTTATAGGAGTAAGTAGCCTCCAACTGCTCCTGTCTAGTAGGTTTGAGGGGCTGAATGGAACACAGGAACATGGGACTGAGGAGCAGGAGTGGGTCATTAGATGCGTTGAGCCTTCTGCATCAGGCAGTAAGATTGTGGCTGATCAGGTTGTGGACTCAGCCTCACTTTCCTGTCTCCATCCCATTATCCATGACTCACTTCTCTGTCAAATATTTACCTAATGCAGCTTTCAATCAACATGAACATCAAGGCACGATAAACTTCCAGCGAAGAGAATTATGACTTGAAAGGTCCTTTCAGAATTTTTTGTCATCCCTCTTATCGACTCAGAGAGTCATGCAGAACGGAATCAAATCTGATCTCGTCCCATTGGCCAGCATTTGGTCAATATCCCTCCTCTCAGATACTTTTTAAATGTGCGATTGTAACCGCCTTCAGCACTTCCTCTGACAGCACTTTCTGTACATACACCACTCTCTGTGTGAAACATTTATCTTCAGGTCCCTTCTAAATCAATCCTCCTCACCTTCAACCTATGCCCTCTTGTTTTGGAACCCCCTATCCTGGTGGAGCAGAGTGTGGCTGTTCAGAATATCCATGCCCCTGATGGTTTTATAAACCTCTATAATGTCACCCCTCAAACTCTGACACTCCAGGAGATAGCACCTCAAACTAATCAACCTCTCCCTAAAGCTCAAACCTCCAGTCCTGGAACATCCGTCTAAGGTATTTCTGCAGAAAACCGAATTGTACGCAGTATTCTTAAAGTGGCCGCACCAACATCCAGTAGAGATACAACATACCACCACAACTCCTGTACTCAATGCACTGACTGATTAAGGCAAATGTGCTAAATGTGTTCAGCACCACTCTGTCTACCTGCGATTCAACATTCAAGGAACAATATACCTGCAGCCCTATGTACCTTTTTTCCTCAACACTCCCCAGGATCTCACCATTAAGTGTAAAATTTCTGCCGTGATTTACCTTCCCAAACTGCAAAACCTCGTCTTTATCGAAATCAAACTTCATCTGTCCATCCTTGCCCCTTTGTCCCATCTAATCGCGGTCTTGTTGTACTCTGAGATAATCTACTGCACCACCTTTCTGATGTCATCTGTAAACTTACTAACTATGGCTCCAATATTCACATCCAAATCTTTTACATAAATGATGAAATGCAGTGAACTCAGTACTGATTCTTACAGCACACTGCTGCTCACAAGCCTCCAGTCTGAAAAATTACCCCTCTTCCTTCAAGCCAATTGTGACGAGCTTCTTCTGTTTCCCATGTGACTGAAACTTACTAATCTGTCTACCAATCAAAATGAAATACTAGTAGGTTAGGTTTATTTTCACTAGCAAAAAGGAGATTGAGGGGAGACCTGATTGAGGTTTACAAAATCATGAAGAGTGTAGCTAGGGTGGATAGAGACAAGCTTTTTCCCAGGGTGAAGGATTCTTCAATAACGAGAGGTCGTGCATTCAAGGTGAGAGGTGGAATATTTAAGGGGGATACACGCAGTAAGTACTTCACACAGAGGGTGGTGGGCGTTTGGAACGCGTTGCCAGCAGAGGTGGTAGAGGTAGGCACAGTAGATTCATTTAAGATACGTCTGGACAGATGCATGAGTAGGTGGGGAGCAGAGGGATACAGACTTCGACAGTACATTTGGATCGGTTCAGGCTTGGAGGGCTAAGGGCCTGTTCCTGGGCTGTAAATTTTCTTTGGTCTTTGTTCTTTAAATGAACACCTTGCTGAAGTCCATATCGACAATGTCTACCAAACTGCCTTCATCAATCTTCTTTGTCACCTCTTCAAAACACTCAATCAATTAATGAGAAATGATTTCCCATGCAGAAAGACACGTTGTCTACTCTGAACAGCCCTTGACTTCCCAAATGTATGCAAATGCTATCCCTCAGAATCCCCTCCAACAACTTACCCACCACTGACATCAGGCTCACCCGTCTATAGTTCCCTGGCATTTTGGGTCACTGTTACCTTTTCTAGTCCCACTCCTCCACTGCTCACAAAAAATGTTAAATGTAAAAAAGGTCGGTGATATGTCCGATGATATTTGTCTCAGACCGGGTCAGGGTCAGTTTTAGGAATAAGTCAGGCTAGTTTCTTTAATCTGCTAAAACAACACGATTATGATCCAGAGCAATGTTACTCAAACTATGATGGAAAGATGAATGGCAATCTGTTTGGGTTTCGCAAATATATAATCAATATTTCCCTTTCTAAACACACACACACACACACACACACACACACACACACACACACACACACACACACACACACACACAATCTCTGCAATTTTAACTTGAAAGAATTTGTCCAGATATTATTGGAACACGTGACAAAGGAAAAATTGCAAGATTGGCCAAAACGTTATTCTGCTTCTGAAGATATTGTCCTTACACAGCTGCTAGCAATGGGATTTCATCCTCGGAGAGTTGGATTTGGCTGAATTCCCTTTGCTTTAGGCAGTGAGGAGATTCCAGTGAATTGTGGTCAGGGATCACCCAAAGGTTAGCACTGATGCCTCACAGCACCAGGGACTTGAGTTCAATTCCAGCCTTGGGTGACTGTCTATGTGGAGTTTGCACATTCTCCCCTGTCTGTGTAAGCTTCTAATGGGTGATCCAGTTTCCTACCACAAACTATGTAGGTTAGATGGATTGGTCATGCTAAATTGTCTGTAGTGTTCAGGGAATTCTAGGTTATGTGCATTAGTCAGGGGTAAATATAGGGAAATGGGTTGGGATTCCATAAAAATACGAATGGTAACGATGACTTTAGAGTTTTTTTTTAGCTCGCACATATCACTGTGATGAGGAACAATGAAGGAGAGAGAGAGTGTAATCGGCCATCCTTCTCGGGCAGATTACATTTTCTCCCTCTCTGAGTTGAATCACACAGTATAGTTATCCTCTCCCAAACTGGACCATGTGAGGTCTCCTTGTACATTGTCCAAACTATGTCTCCATCACATTCCCTGTTCCATGTAGGTGCATCATTGCTGCTGTCATACACAGAGCAATACCCTGAGCTGAAAATGGCCTTGGTCGATTTGAAGATATGTTTATATGTCCCTGCGTCATTAAAAAATAAAAAATGTTTAATTTATTGAGAATACCTGTGTTAAAATGAATGCATTTTTTCAAGAAATACAGAAATTGATGGAAAATCTCGGCAAGTCTGTCAGCATCCAGATGTCTTTTACATGTTGTAGTTGTACCAGCCTCCACCACTTCCTCTGGCAGCTCATTCCATACGCACACCACCCTCTGTGTGAAAAGGTGCCATTTCGGCCTCATCAAAACCTTTCCCCTCTTACTTTCCACCAATGCCCTCTTGTTGTGGACGCCCCTAACCTGGGGAAAACAACCCTGACGACTCACCCTATCTCTGACCATTCTGATTTTATAAACCTTTACTGCTGCGAAATGTGACTTCAATGAACACGAATGGCTGCACTTTCAGTCATCCCGGGCCTAAATTGTGAAATGCAATACTGACACCTCTTCCTTCTCCATCAGGTCACAATTATAAATCCATTTTAATCAGTTTGTTCAGATCTATCCTGAGACACTTCTGTGGGCTTTACACCTTGACCTTTGTGCCCAGAAGAGGTCTCACCAATATCCTGTACAACCTCAACATTGACGTCCCCATTCCGATACTCAAAGGTCTGACCAATGAAGACAAGTGTGTTAAACACTTTCTTAACCCCACTATCTATATGAGATGCAAATTTTAAAGAATTAAACCTGACGGCCCTAGGTTTTCTGTACTACAGCACTGCCAAAGGCCCTGCTTTTAATTGTTTAGGTCCTGTTCTTGTTTGATTTAGCAAATCCAATGCCTCGCATTAATGCAAATTAAACTCCATCTGCCACCCCTCAGCCCAATGTGTGATATTACTGCCACCTGACCCTAGCCTCACTCAGCAATACCCATAAAGCTGTAACATTATTCTCCTGTGTGTTTGTTCATCAGACTGTCCTGACATGCTGGGACATACCTCTGCAACAGGCAGGACTTGAATCCAGGCATTCTAGTACAGAGCTAGGAACACTACCACACAAGTTCAGGAATTGGAATCAAATCCAGAGCACTGGCTCAGAGACAGGGACACTACCCAATACAACTACCATACCCAGATGGGTCATATTTTAGTGCCCATTTTCAGCTCGGTGTGGATGATTATAATCAGGTTGCCATTACTGAATTACAAAAAACACTTTGTATTATTAAACAAATGCAAGATATTTGTCTCAACTGTAGGATTTTGAGTGTACTTGCTATGCTATCGAAATTAACTATGATCATCTTTAATTGCTATTATCTGAAGTCTGCAATATTAAGGAAAGATATCCTGCAGCCACACTCTGCCCAATGAAGGGTCTCAAATAGATATTTATTACTGAACACCAGAGACGAGGAAGAGCTTAATTTCTGGTCCCAAAACACCGATCACTCTTACCCACCTCTAACGTGCGACTGCCCTCTTCCTAAAACCATGAAGTGACACCAGGCCGCTGATTATTGTCCAGCCTCTCCTCCCCACTGACTGTATCTGCAATCTGTTCCTCCTCCCCCTAACCACACAAGGCAAACCAAGCTCAGGTTCTTTGTGAAATTCAAGGCCGGAGTGTGCAGGCATTCTGGAGAGGGGGATGGGCATTTTAAAATTGAAGGGGGAGGGGGAGGTGGCGGTAATATCACACACTGGGCTGAGGGTTGGCAGATGGAGTTTAGTTTGGATTAATGCGAGGCATTGGATTTGGTAAATCAAACAACAGCAGGACCTATACAATTAAAAGCAGGGCCTTTGGCAATGTTGTAGAACAGAAACCTAGGCCGTCAGATTTAATTCTTTAAAATTTGCATCTCATATCGATAGCGTGGTTAAGAAGGTGTTTAGCACACTTGTCTTCATTGGTCAGACCTTTGAGTATCGGAATTGTGACGTCATGATGAGGTTGTACAGGACATTGGTGAGACCTCTTCTGGAATACTGTGTCCAGTCTGGTCATCCTGCCCGCCCATTCCATAGGCACACCTCCCTCTGGGTGAAACAGCTGCCCCTTAGGTCACATTTAAATGTTTCTCCTCTCACTTTAAGCCTATGCCCTCTAGTTTTGGTCTCCCCGTACCCTAAGAAAATACCTTGACTATTCACTTTGATATTACTGACGTTGATATTATTAAGCTGGAGAGAGTTCAGAAGAGATTAACCTGGATGCTGCTGGGAAAGAAGGGATTGAGCTAGGCTGGGATTTTTTTTAACTGAAGAATATGAGATTAAGTGGTAACTTTACAGAGGTTTATAAAATAATGGGGGGTACAGAGAAGCTGAAGGGAGGGTATATGCCTTTTCCTTAGAGTTGGGGATTCAAAACTGAGGGATAATTTAAGGTGCGAGGAAAAAGATTTACAAAAGTCACGAGAGGTAAATAGATTAGACAGAAGCTGGCTTGGGTGTGGAATGAACTTCCAGAGGAAGTGGTGAAAGCAGGGACAGTTACAACATTTAAAGGACATTTAGATCAGAACATGGATAAGACGTTAGTTTGGATGGTGCTGTGAGCAGCAGTCCTTTCCCTCCCGCTCTCTGAATGAATCCATGTTGGTTTTCACCCTCTGCCAATGTCTGTGCAGTGGCGTTTGGAGGCCAGTAGAGAGTGGCATTGTATCACTTTAAGCACCACGGAGACTGCCAGACCTGCCTCACACACAGACACACAGACACACACAGCAATTGTTAGGACACAACATTGAGCTCATCTGGTAATATAAACTAAACATAAAGAAATGCTCAATTGGCCTTGTAAACTGTTAAAATATGAGTGACAGAGAACTCCCAAATTTCACTGTTTAAATAAAAACATCAATTTATTATTTTAACTCTGAAACTGAACATTTTGCATCAACTATTCCCAACTGTGAGAGCCCCTTTCTCTTAACTGTTTATTACCCTACTCCAACTCTACAGCAATGTACTGTTTCAAAAAGACACTTATTAAAATTACATAAACGTAATTTCAAAACCACACAGCAGCTGTTGTTTCATCTGACCTCGCACCAAAATCCTTTTTTCCCATCTTTCCTGGGAAGACAGGCTCATGTTACAGGATGCTAACGAAGAGTCTACATTTCAGCATTCTGAAACCTGGGAAACACATCCTTCCATCATACTGTATCTCAGTCTCCCCCTCTCTGTCTATTTCCAAAACCCCTCCCATGTCATGATATTTAAACTGATTCACCCGCCACCTCTCTGTGGCAGTGACATTCACAAGCACAGCACTCCTTGTCATGGCAACAATGGAGTTATGGAGCTGTAAATGGATGGAAGCTGCACATCCTGTCACTTCCAGCCCGGGCTGGACGTTTCGCCACACTGGGCAGGGATCTAACACAATGTTACTGAGCAATGCACTGGGGTGGTGTACAGAGCTCTACATGCTGGGAGGGTAACTGCTCCTGGTTTACAGATCAATGTACTGGGGTGGGGTACACAGTCCTACATGCTGGGAGGGTAACAGCTCCTGGGTTACACATCAATGCACTGGGGTGGGGTACACAGTCCTACATTCTGGGAGTTAACTGCTCCTGGGTTACAGATCAATGAAATGGTGTGGTGTACACAGTCCTACATGCTGGGAGGGTAACTGCTCCTGGGTTACAAATCAATGCACTGGGGTGGGGACACAGTCCTACATGCTGGGAGGGTAACTGCTCCTGGTTTACAGATCAATGCACTGGGGTGGTGTACACAGTCCTACATGCTGGGAGGGTAACTGCTCCTGGGTTACAGATCAATGTACTGGGGTGGTGTACACAGCCCTACATGCTGGGAGGGTAACTGCTCCTGAGTTACAGATTAAGTCACGGGTGATCACTGCACATGCTGCTGTGCTGGTCATACTTTCTGCGGTTTATAGAGAATGCAATGATGTGGTCAGTGCAGCTCCCCATTCCGGATGGATATGTAGCCTTTGCACAGTACATCATGTTGGTGGGGTGGATAGGGGGGAAAGGTGATGGTAAAAACAATGACTGCAGATGCTGAAAACCAAATACTGGATTAGTGGTGCTGGAAGAGAACAGCAGTTCAGGCAGCATCCAACGAGCAGCGAAATCGACGTTTCGGGCAAAAGCGGACAGGTCAAGGAGTTCCCCGGAACGTTCTGTCCCCGACATTCTATAACTGACATTCCCCGGAACGTTCTGTCCCCAACATTCTATAACTGCCATTGCCCGGAACGTTCTGTCCCTGACATTCTATAACTGCCATTCCCTGGAACGTTCTGTCCCCGAAATTCTATAACTGACATTCCCCGCAACCTTCTCTCCCTGACATTGTTTGTGAACGGCCGGACGTCAGTGAATTGAACAAACGATAAGATCCCGAGGGAAGAGATCCCATTCCAGGGTGAAAGAGACACTGTTCTGAAGGGCCCTCAGGCAGTTAAAGGGGTGAATACGTTTTCCCTGTGTTTACATTTCTCCACGACACAGAATCGACCACCATTTAGACCAAAATACAGAAATTCCCAAACTCCGTTTGTCTTCAGGAAACTGGGAGAGAATCCTTCAGAACAGCAATGCTTCCACCCTCCGTATTAGGAACTGGGAAGGAGTGACTTGTGTCTGCTCTCGAGTGATCGAGAGAGTTGGAATGTTCTAGAAACAATCTGTCCTTATGGATGTGTCTTTGTTTTGGGGGGAGAAGGGTTTTTTTGTGGTTTATGTCACATTTTTGTCAGTAACTCAGAGCTTCCCATTTGTTATTCCAGCTCCAATTATTTTAATAAATCCCTGAATACAGGGACACATTTGAAAATCTCACTGGGTCCCCGATCAAACGGATCCCTTTGCCTCCAGGCTGATGGATAATGGGTTTGTTTTCCTTCCTCACAGTTAACGTAGTGACAATCTACGTCCTGTTTTATAAAGATTGTGGATTGTCTCCATGTGTCAGACGTTACCTGGGGGCCATGGCAGCGGCGGATCTCCTGGTCATTATCCTCGACCTGATCCTGAGACACATTCCCATTGTTTATCGGGAACCGTTTTATTTTTTGTACTCCGTCCCCGTGTGTAATATCCACGCCGTCCTGCTTTATGCAGCCACTGACTGCTCTGTCTGGTTCACCGTCACTTTCACCTTTGATCGGTTTGTGGCCATTTGTTGCCCGAAGCTGAAAAGTAAATATTGAAGTGAGAAAACAGCGGCTGTGGTTCTGGGAGCAGTGACTGTGCTGAGCTGTTTAAAGAACATTTACTGGTATTTTATTCTCACGGCTCGGTATCGGCTGGATAACGAACCCTGGTTTTGTGAGATAACATTCGCTGTTCAATCCTCCAGTGTCTGGGTCACAATCGAGTTCCTCCACCACATTCTAACCCCGTGTGTCCCATTTCTCCTGATTCTGCTGCTCAATGTTCTCACCGTCAGACACATTTTAGTGACCAGCAGAGCCCGCAGGAGACTCCGCGCTCACACCAATGGGGACTCTCAGTCTGACACTGAAATGAGAAACCGAAAAAAATCCATCATTTTACTGTTTGTGATCTCGGCCAATTTCATCCTGTTATGGTCATCATTCATGCTCTATTCTATACGGTACCGGATGACTGATATTGCGTATTCCCCTCTGTATCTCGATTGGTTTGTGCAGGAATTAGGCTTCATGCTGCAGCTCCTCAGTTGCTGCACAAACACCGCAATTTATGCCGTGACCCAGACTAAGTTCAGGCAGCAGCTGAAGAATGTGCTGAAATATCCCTTCACCCAAATCCATCGATCCATCAAATTCCCTCATTAATCAATCCATCCGGGATTTTCTCATTTCAGTTCAGTGTTTCAGCGATGGAGCAGCCTGTCGCTATGGTAACAGACTGAGGGTAGTGCTGGTTTGTCCATCCTTATCCCACAGGGGGGTTACAGGGAAACATTTCAATGTTTCTCACAACTCAGGGGCCAGTGAGAAAAGGCACCATCCCACTGACTGTATCCATCACTTCCATTTGTAAACAATAAAAATGGTGATTAAAGTGTGCCGAGCAGCAGAGTGACCGATGTTGTTGTGTGTCTTTGTGTTGGAGAAGCTGAGATGGAGAGAGACAGACTCAGCCCCAAGTCCTGGTCCTCAGGGAAGGGGAGGGCACAGCGCCCTGAGCTTAGGAGCTGGGTTTAACTGCCTCTGCCCCCTCCCACTCTAACCTGGCCTCCCCATTTCCTCTCCCCTACTCTTTCTCATCACTTCTCTCCCTCTCTCTCTCTTTCTGCACAGTCTCTTTCTCACCTCCTCTCCCTTTCATTCTCTCGTCCCCTCTCAGACACCCCTCAACCCCGATTTATTCACCTGAATTCAGTATTGTTTCTCCCTCACCCTCCCCCTCTCCCTCTCACACCACCAACATGAGATTCTCCACCTGCCTCCAGTCTTCCCTCTCCCCCTCACCCTTACTCTCTCTCTCCTGCCGTCTCTGTCTCCCTCCCGCAATTCCGTCTCGACCCTATTTTCCCCTCCTCCCATTTCCCACATCTGTCTATCATCTCACTCCACCCCCCACACGCAGACTCACGACCAACCCCCAGTCTCTGGGTTAGAGGGAGATGGAAGGACCAGGGAGACAGAGTGTGTCAGAGAGAGGGAGGGACAGAAGGAAGAGACATTCAGTCAGAGAGAAACGGAGGGAGGTGGGGAGAGAGAGACACCGAGGGCGAAGGATCGAGAGTGAGAGAACGGGGAGAGAGAGTGAAGGAGCAGAGAGAGCTGGGGGAAAGAGAGAGGTAGGGTGAAGTAGGGAGAGAGAGAGAGAGACAGGGGAGAAGATAATGAGAGACAGAGGCAAGAGAGAGAGAGAGAGAGAGGTGCGAGGGAGGGAACGAGAGAGAAAAGGGGCAAGTCTTAGAGAGAGAGGGAAAAGTGGTTGAGAGAGATGGGGAGGCGAGAGAAAGAGAGAAGAGGAGAGATGGAAGAGAGAGAGAAAATGAGTGCTGAGAGAATGAGAGAGAGGCAGGGGTGAGAGATAGAGGGAGGGGCAAAAAAGCGGGAGGTCGAGAGAGATAGAGGCGGCAAGAGAGAGGGTCGAGAAAGGGGGGTCTCGAGAGATAGAGTGGAGGGGATCAACAGAGAGAGGGGCAAGGAAGCAGGCTGGAGAGTGAGTGAGAGAGAGTTTGTGAGGGCGAGAGACACTGGGCAAGAGAGAGTTAGAGTGGGTGAGAGAATGATGAGGTGAGTGAGAGAGAAAAACGGGATGAGAGAGACAGAGAGGTGAGAGAGAGGGAGTGAGAGAGGGGAGGGCAAGACAGAGAGAAGGAGGGGCAAGGAGAGAGGGGAGTGAGCGAAAGAAGAATCTTGAGAGGGAGGCATTAAGAGATCAAGAAATAGAGATGGGTAAGAGAGATTGAGGGCGAGAGAGGGAGAGGGAGCAAGAGAGACAGAAGGAGCAAGAGAGAGAGAAACGGGGTTTGAGAGAGATGGAGGCAAAAGAGAGATAGAGGGGGTAAGACAGGGTGCGCGGGAGAGAGAAAGGGGTCGTGAGAGAGAGCACAAGGGCAAGAAAGAGAACGAGGGCAAGAAAGAGAGTGAGGGCGAGAGAGAGAGAGAGAGAGAGAGAGAGAGGACAAGAGAGAGAGTGTTTTGTTGGGAGAGAGCGAGGGCGAGAGAGACGAGAGAGAGAGAGGAAGGTCAAGAAGGAGAGAGGTCTCCGTGAGAGGGGGTTTGACAGAGAGGGGGTGGGAGAGAGAAAGGGTGACAGCGAGAGTGCAGGGGCAAGACAGGGAGAGACAGAAAGAGAGAGAAGAGAGAAAGCCAGAGTGAGAGAGAGGGAGAAAAGAAACGGGAGAGAGAGAATAAGGCGACTGAAGAGAGTCAGCGAGAGCAAGGTAAAGAGAGAGAGAGTTAGGGGAGAGATAAAGAGACAGGGCGAGTGAGAGAACGATGGAGCGATGGTGAGAGAGAGGAAAGAGAGAGGATGGGTGAGAAGGAGAGAAGTCTGCGAGAGGGTTTTCGAGAGTGAGAGAGAAGGGACGAGGGGAGCAGCGGAAGAGAGAGGGTGAGAGCGAGGGACCGAAAGAGTGGGGCAAGAGAGAGGAGCTGAGAGAGGGAGATAGTGAGAGAGAGACATGCGAGGAGAGAGAGAGAGAAGGGCAGACAGACGGCGAGCAGTAGAGAGAGAGAGGGTGAGACAGAGAATGAGAGAGAGAGATTGAGAGAGAGGCTGAGCGAGAGAAAGAGAGGAGCTGAGCAATACGGAGGCGGGGGGGAAGAGAGGTAGGGGATGGTGGCAGGTGAAAGCGAGACAGGGGGCGATAACGAGACAGAGAAGGGGAGAGAGAGAGAGAGAGAGAGATGAGGCGATCGTGACTTGAGAGAGAGAGAGAGAGAGAGAGTGAGCAAGGGGGGAGATGGGTCTAGAGAGAGAGAAAGTGAGAGAGAAATAGAGAGAGAGTGACAGAGAGAGAAAGAGATAGAGAGAGACAGACAGAGGGACGAGATGGTGGGTAGAGAGCGAGAGAGTGAGAGTGGGCGGAAAGAGAGAATGTGCAGGGAGAGTGAATGAGCAGGGAGAGATAGAGTGAGGGGGAGAGAGAGGGGCGCAAGGGAGACTGGGGCAGAGAGAGAGGTGGGCAAGAGAGAGGTGGATGATAGAGATACTGGGCGAGAGAGAGGAGGCGAGAGAGAGAGGGGGACGAGAGAGAGCGGGGGCAAGGAATGGCGAAAGAGACAGGGAAGAAAGAGAGGGGGCAATAGAGAGAATGGGAAAAGAGAGGGGCTCGAAAGAGGGGGGGCGAAAGAGAGGGGGAGTGAAAGAGAGAGTGTGCGAAAGGAGGGGCAAAAGAAGGTGTGGCGAAAGAGAGGGGGGCGAAAGGAAGGGCAAAAGAGGGGGATGAAAGAGGGGGACAAAAGGGGGGCGAAAGTGCGGGGCGAGTGAGAGAGAGAGTGAGGACGAGAGAGAGAGGGAGTTGAGAGAGAGGGAGAAACGGGGTGGAGAGAGAGAGAGGGGGAGCGAGGGGGGTCGAGAGAGAGAGGGCAAGAGCGAGTGGGGGCGAGAGAGGTGGGTGAGAGAGAGGTGGGCGAGAGAGTGAGGGGGAGAGCGAGAGGGGGAGAGAGGGGTGGAGAGAGGGGAGAGGGAGTGTGAGAGAGGGGGTTGAGGCAGGGGGCAATGTTGGATGAGGTTGGGGAGGGGGCGGTGTTGGTCGGGTTTGGGGAGGGCGTGGGATTGGATTGGGTTGGGTAGGGTGTGGTGTTGGACGGGGTTGGGGGAAGGAGGCAGTGTTGGATTGGGTTGGGGAAGGAGACGGTGTTGGACGGGTTTGGGGAGGGGGCAATGTTTGATGGGGTTGGGGGAAGGGGGTGGTGTTGGACGGGGTTGGGGGATGGAGTGGTGTTGGCCGGGGACGTGGGAGGGGGCGGTGTTGGATGGTGTTGTAGGAGAGGACGGTGTTGGATGTGTTTGGGTTAGGGGGCTGTGTTGGACAGGGTTGTGGGAGGGGGCAGTGTAGGACGGGGTAGGGGAGGTGGCGGTGTTAGACGTTATTGGAGAGTGGATTCGTGGCAGGGTAGCAGTGTTGGATGGGAGCAGCGGACATGGGTTTGGGTGTGGGGTGTAGTGCTGAGTGCGGGAGGCGGGACTCATGTTGGACGGCAGTGAGGGTCAGGCTGTGGTATGTGTGGACGGTGGTGAAAGTCAGGCTGGGGCAGTGTGTGGACGGCGGTGAGGGTCAGGCTGGGGGCGGTATGTGGATGGCAGTGAGGTTCAGGCTGGAGGTTGTGTGTGAACACCAGTGAGGATCAGGCTGGGGGTGGTGTGTGGACGGCAGTGAGTCAAGCTGGGGGTGCTGTGTGGACGGTGGTGAGGGTCAGAATGGGGGAGGTGTGTGGATGGCAGTGAGGGTCAGGCAGGTGGCGGTGTTTCATGCTGGTGAGAGTCAGGCTGGGTGCAGGTTTGGATGGTGGTAGGGGTCAGGCTGGGGGCAATGTGTGGGGGGGCAGTGAGGTCCATGCTGTGGGTGGTGTTGGATGGCATTGAAGGTCAGGGTGGGGGCGTTGTGTGTACGGTGGTGAGGGTCAGCTTGGAGTTGTGTTGTGCGGTGGTGGGGGTCAGGATGGAGGCGGCGAATGGGCATCAGTCGTGGTCAGGCTGGGAGCGGTGTGTGGACAGCGGTGAGGGTCAGGCTGGGGCGGTGTGTCGGCGGCCATGAGGTTCAGGCTGGGGGCAGGTGTGGGCGGCAGTGAGGGTTAGGGTTGGGGCGGTGTTGGATGGGAGTGAGGGTCAGACTGGGGCAGTGTGTGGGCGGCGGTGAGCGTCAGACTTGTGGCGGTGTTGTGCGGTGGTGAGGGTCAGGATGGAGGTGGTGAGTGTTCATTGGTGAGAGAGTCAGGCTGAGAGTGGGTTGTGGTTGGCAGTGAGGGTTAGGGTTGGGGCGGTGTTGGACAGCAGTGAGGGTCAGGCGGGGGGCTGCGTGTGGGCGATGGTGAGGATCTGGCTTTAGGTGGTCTGTGGTCGGCGGTTAGGGTCAGATTGGGGGCGGTGTGTGGACAGCGGCGAGCTTCAGGCTGGGGGCACATGTTGGACTGTGGTGGGGGTAAGGCTGTGGGCGCTGTGTGTTTGGAGGGGACGGTCAGGCTGGGGTCAGTGTGTGAATGACGGTGGGGGTCAGGCTGGGGGTGGTCTGTGAACAACGGTGAGGGTCAGGCAGGGGGCAGTATTGGATGGCGGTGAGGGTCACTTTTGTGGCAGTGTTGGATGGCAGTGGGTGTCAGGCAGGGAGCGGTTGGTGGACAGCAGTGGGCGTCAGGCTGTGGCAGTTGGTGAGTGGTGGTGGGGGTCAGGCTGGGTGCAATGTGTTTGATGTCGATGATGGTCAGGCTGGGGTTGTGTGTGGAAGGTGGAGATGGTCAGGCTTGGTTCATTGGTGGACAGCGGTGAGGGGGTCAGGCTGGGACGGTATTGGGCAGCAGTGAGGGTCAGGCTTGTGGCAGTGTAGGACGGCAGTGGGTTTCAGGCCGGGGCGTTTGGTGGATGGTGGTGGGGGTGAGGCTGGGGGTGGTTGGTGGACATCCGTGAGGGTCAGGCTGTGGGCAGTGCGTTTGATGTCGATGACGGTCAGGCTGAGGTGGTGTGTGTGGACGGTGTAAATGGTCAGGGTGGCGTCATTGGTGGACGGCGGTGAGGGTCAGACTCGGGGCAATGTGTTTGACTTCAATGAGGTTAAGTCTGGGGACAGTGTTTGGGTGATGGTGAGGGTCAGGCTGAGGGCAGTGTGTGGGCAGTGATGTGAATCAGGCTGGGGGCAGTGGTTGGACGATGGTGAGGGTCAGGCTGGTGACAGTGTGTTTGACGTCGATGACGGTTAGGCTGGGGTCATTGTTGGATGTCGGTGAGGGTCAGGCTGGAGGCAGTGTGTTCGACATTAATGAGGGTCAGTCTGGGGTGGTGTGTAGGCGATGGTGAGGATCAGACCGACGGTGGTGCGTAGATGGCAGTGAGGGTCAGGCCAGGTGCGATGCTGGATGGCGGTGAGAGTCAGGCTGGTGGCAGTGTGCAGATGACAGTGAGTGTCCGTCTGGGGAGGGCATGTGAATGGCGATGAGGGTCAGGCTTTGGTCATTGTTGGACGGCAGAGAACGTCTAGCCGTGGGCGTTGTGTGGGTGGCAGTGAGGGTCAGGATGGGGGAGGTGTGTTGTCGGCAGTGAGGGTCAGGCTGTGGGTGGCATGTTTGACGTCGATGATGGTTAGGGTGGAGGTGATGTGTGGATGGCGGTGAGGGACAGGCTGGGGGTGGTGTGTGTGCAGCGATGAAGGTCAGACTATGGCGGTATTGGATGATGGTGAAGGCCAGGCTTGTGGCAGTGTTGGACAGCGGTGGGATTCAGGCCAGGGCAGTTGGTGGACGGTGGTGGGGGTCAGGCTGGGGGCGGTTGGTGGACGGCAGTGAGGGTCAGGCTGTGGGTGGTGTGTTTGACGTCGATGACGGTTAAGGTGGAGGTGGTGTGTGGATGGCGGTGAGGGACAGGCTGGGGGGCGGTGTGAGGGCGATGGTATGGGTCAGGCTGGAGATGGTGTGTGGGTGGCAGTGAGGGTCAGGCTGGGTGCGGTGTGTGGACGGCAGTGAGGGTCAGTCTGGGTACGGTGTGTGGATGGCAGTGAGGGTCATTCTGGGTGCGGTGTGTTGACGGCGGTGAGGGACATTGTGGGGGTGGTGTGTGGGCGGTGGTGAGAGTTCGGCTGGGGGGTTTGTGTGGGCGGTGGTGAGGGTCAGGCTGGGGGTGGTGTGCAGATGGTGGTGAGTGCCAGGCTAGGGGTGGTTGTGGATGGAGGTGAGGGTCAAGCTTGATGTGGTTTGCAGATGCTGGTGAGGGTCAGGCTGGGGCAGTGTGTGGACGGCAGTGAGGGTCAGTCTGGGTACGGAGTGTGGACAGGAGTGAGGATCTGTCTGGGTATGGTGTGTGGATGGCATTGAGGGTCAGTCTGGGTGCGGTGTGTGGACGGCAGTGAGGGTCAGTCTGGGTGCGGTGTGTGGATGGCAGTGAGGGTCAGTCTGGGTGCGGTGTGTGGACGGTAGTGAGGGTCAGTCTGGGTGCGGTGTGCGGATGGCAGTGAGGGTCATTCTGAGTGCAGTGTGTGGACGGCAGTGAGGGTCAGTGTGGGTGAGGTGTGTGGATGGCAGTGAGGGTCAGTCTGGGTGCGGTGTGTGGACGGCAGTGAGGGTCAGTCTGGGTGCGGTGTGCGGATGGCAGTGAGGGTCAGTCTGGGTGCGGTGTGTGGACGGCAGCGAGGGTCAGTTTGGGTGCGGTGTGTGGATGGCAGTGAGGGTCAGTCTGGGTGCGGTGTGTGGACGGCAGTGAGGGACAGTCTGGGTGCGGTGTGTGGACGGTAGAGAGGTTCAGTCTGGGTACGGTGTGCAGATGGCAGTGAGGGTCATTCTGGGTGCGGTGTGTGGACGGCGGTGAGGGACATTGTGGGGGTGGTGTGTGGGCGGTGGTGAGAATTCGGCTGGGCGGTTTGTGTGGACGGCAGTAAGCGTCAGTCTGGGTGTGGTGTGTGGACGGTAGTGAGGGTCAGTCTGGGTACAGTGTGCGGATGGCAGTGAGGGTCATTCTGGGTGCGGTGTGTGGATGGCAGTGAGGATCAGTCTGGGTGCGGTGTGTGAATGGCAGTGAGGGTCAGTCTGGGTGCGGTGTGTGGACAGCAGTGAGGGCCAGTCTGGGTGCGGTGTGTGGATGGCAGTGAAGGTCAGTCTGGGTGCGGTGTGTGGATGGCAGTGAGGATCAGTCTGTGTGCGGTGTGTGAATGGCAGTGAGGGTCAGTCTGGGTGTGGTGTGTGCACGGCAGTGAGGGTCAGTCTGGGTTCGGTGTGTGGATGGCAATGAGGGACAGTCTGGGTGCGGTGTGCGGATGGCAGTGAGGGTCAATCTGGGTGCAGTGTATGGAATGGCAGTGAGGGTCAGTGTGGTTATGGTGTGTGGACGGCAGTGAGGGTCAGTCTGTATGCAGTGTGTGGACGGCAGTGAGGGTCAGTCTGGGTGCAGTGTGTGGACAGCAGTGAGGGTCAGTCTGGGAAAGGTGTGTGGATGGCAGTGAGGGTCAGTCTGGGTGCAGTGTGTGGACAGCAGTGAGGGTCAGTCTGGGATAGGTGGGTGGACGGCAGTAAGGGTCAGTCTGGGTGCGGTGTGTGGACGGCAGTGAGGGTCAGTCTGGGAGCAGTTTGTGGACCGCAGTGAGAGTCAGTCTGGTTGAGGTGTGTGGATGGCAGTGAGGGTCAGTCTGGGTGCGATATGTGGACGGCAGTGAGGGCCAGTCTGGGTTCGGTGTGTGGACGGCAGTGAGTGTCAGTCTGGGTGCGGTGTGTGGATGGCAGTGAGGGTCAGTCTGGGTGCGGTGTGCGGATGGCAGTGAGGGTCATTCTGAGTGCAGTGTGTGGACGGCAGTGAGGCTCAGTGTGGGTGAGGTGTGTGGATGGCAGTGAGGGTCAGTCTGGGTGCGGTGTGTGGACGGCAGTGAGGGTCAGTCTGGGTGCGGTGTGTGGATGGCAGTGAGGGTCAGTCTGGGTGCGGTGTGTGGACGGCAGTGAGGGTCAGTCTGGGTGCGGTGTGTGGATGGCAGTGAGGGTCAGTCTGGGTGCGGTGTGTGGACGGCAGTGAGGGACAGTCTGGTTGTGGTGTGTGGACGGTAGTGAGGTTCAGTCTGGGTGCAGTGTGTGGAAAGCAGTGAGGGTCAGTCTGGGATAGGTGTGTGGACGGCAGTGAGGGACAGTCTGGGTGCAGTGTGTGGACAGCAGTAAGGGTCAGTCTGGGATAGGTGTGTGGACGGCAGTGAGAGTCAGTCGGGGTGCGGTGTGTGGACGGCAGTGAGGGTCAGTCTGGGTGCGGTGTGTGGACGGCAGTGAGCGTCAGTCTGGGAGCGGTTTGTGGACGGCAGTGAGGGTCAGTCTGGTTGAGGTGTGTGGATGGCAGTAAGGGTCAGTCTTGGAGCGGTTTGTGGACGGCAGTGACGGTCAGTCTGGTTGAGGTGTGTGGATGGCAGTAAGGGTCAGTCTGGGTGCGATATGTGGACGGCAGTGAGGGTCAGTCTGGTTGAGGTGTGTGGATGGCAGTGAGGGTCAGGCTGGGTGCGGTGTGTGGACGGCAGTGAGGGTCTCTCTGGGTGCGGTGTGTGGATGGCAGTGAGGGTCAGTCTGGGTGCGAAGTGTGGATGGCAGTGAGGGTCAGGCTGGGTGCGATGTGTAGATGGCAGTGAGGGTCAGGCTGGGGGCGGTGTGTGGACTGCAGTGAGGGTCAGGCTGGGTGCGGTTTGTGGACGGCAGTGTGGGTCAGTCTGGGTGAGGTGTGTGGATGGCAGTGAGGGTCAGTCTGGGTGCGGTGTGTGGACGTCGATGATTGTCAGGCTGTGGGCGGTGTGTGGACGGTGTTGAGGGTCAGGCTGCGGGGGGTCTGTGGACAGTGGTGAGGGTCAGGCAGGGGGCCGTATTGGACGGTGGTGACAGTTAGTTTTGTGGCTGTGTTCGATGGCAGTGGGTGTTAGGCAGGGCACAGTTGGTGGACAGTGATGAGGGTCAGGCTGGGGCTGTATTGGGCAGCGGTTAGGGTCAAGCTGCCGGTGGTGTGTGTGCATGGTGATGAGGGTCAGGCTGGGTTGGTGTGTGGATAGTAGTGAGGGTCAGGCTGTCAGCGGTGACTGTATGGTGGCGAGGGTCAGGCTGGGTGCAGTGTGTGGGCGGTGGTGAGGGTCAGGCTGGGGCAGCGCAGGATGGCGATGAGCTTCAGGCTGTGGGCGGCGTGTGGGCGGCAGTGAGCATCAGGCTGGGGGCGGTGTTTGGATGGCTGTGAGGGTCAGGCTGGCGGCGATGTGTAGATGGCATTGAGTTCAGGCTGGCGGCGATGTGTGGATGGTGGTGAAGTTCAGGGTGGGTGCGGTGTGTGGATAGCGTTGAGAGTCAGGCTGGGGGCGGTGTCTGGACGGTGGTGAGGATCATTCTGGGGCCTGTGTGTGGGCGACAGTGAAGGTCATGCTGGGGGCGGTATGTAGACGGCAGTGAGCATCAGGCTGGGGGCGTTGTGTGGACTGCGGTGAGGGTCAGGCTGGGGGTGGTGTGTGAACAGATGATAGGATAAGGCTAGGGCCAGTGTGTGGACGACAGTGAGGGTCAGGCTTGTGGCAGTGTTGGACAGTGGTGTGGGTCAAGCTGGGGGTGGTGTGTGGTCGGTGGTGGTGGTCAGGCTGGGGTCATTGTTGGATGGTAGTGAGGGTCAGGCTGGAGACGGTGTGTGGACGCTGGTGAGGGTCAGGCGCAGGGCAGTGTGTGGACGGTGGAGAGTGTCAGGCTGGGTGCGTTGTGTCAACACCGGTGAACATCAGTCTGGGTGTGGTGTGTGGTCAGCGTTGGGGTTCAGGCTGGGGGCAGTGTACAGGTGGCAGTGAGTGTCAGGCTGGGTACGTTGTGTGGATGGCAGTGAGGGTCAGGCTGGGGGCGGCGGGTGACTGGCGGTGAGGGACAGGCTTGGGATGGTGTTGGACAGTGGTGAGGGACAGGCTGGGGACTGTGTGTGGATGGAGGTGAGGGTCAGGCTGGGGGTGGAGTGTGAACGGCTGTGAGGATAAGGCTAGGGCCGGTGTGTGGGCGGCAATGAGGGTCAGGTTGGGGCGTTATTGGATAGTGGTGAGGGTCAGGCTGGTGCGTTATTGGATGGCAGTGAGGATCAGGAGGTGGGTGGTTGGTTGACGACGGTGAGGGTCAGGCTGGGGCAGTTGGTTGACAGCGGTGGGGGTCAGGCTGGAGACGGTGTGTGGATGGCGGTGAGGGTCAGGTTGGAGACAGTGTGTGGGCAGTGCTGAGGGTCAGCCTTGGGGTGGTGTGTGGATGGCGGTGACGGTCAGGCTAGTGGTGGTCTGTGGACGGTACTGAGGGTCATTGTGGGGGCTGTGTGTGGGTGGTGGTGAGGGTCAGGGTGGGGTGGTGTGTGGACGGTGGAGAGTGTCATTCTGGGAGCGGTGTGTAGACAGCGGTGAGGGTAAATCTGGGTGCGGTGTGTGGACGGCTGTGGGGTATAGGGTGCGGGCGGTGTGTTGGTGACGGTGAGGGACAGGCTGGTGACTGTGTGGGTGGCGGTGAGGGTCAGACTGGGGGTGGTGTATGGATGGTGGTGAGGGTCAGGCTGTGGGTGGTGTGTGGATGGTGCTGAGCGAGAGGCTGCTGATGGTGTTGGACTGAGGTGAGGGACAGGCTGGTGGCGGTGTGTTGACGGCAGTGAGGGTCAGGCTGGGGCAGTGCTGGACGGCGGTGAGAGTCAGCCTGGTGACGGTGTGTGGACAGCAATGAGGGTCAGGCTGGGGGTGGTGTGCAGATGGCATTGAGGGACAGGCTGGGTGCAGCGTGTGGACGGCAGTGAGGGTCAGGTTGGGGGCGGTGTGTGGACGGTGGTGAGGGTCATGCTGGGGGCAGCGTGTCGATGGCAGTGAGGGTCAGGTTGGGGGCGGTGTGTGGACGGTGGTGAGGGTCAGGCTGGGGGCAGCGTGTCGATGGCAGTGAGGGTCAGGTTGGGTGCAGTGTGTGGACTGCAGTGAGGGTCAGGATGGGGGCAGCGTGTCAATGGCAGTGAGGGTCAGGCTGGGTGCAGTGTGTGGACAGCAGTGAGGGTCAGGCTGGGTGCAGTGTGTGGACGGCAGTGAGGGTCAGGCTGGGTGCAGTGTGTGGACGGCAGTGAGGGTCAGGCTGGGTGCGGTGTGTGGACAGCGGTGAGGGTCAGGTTTGGGTCAGTGTTCTACGGCCATGAGCATCAGGCTCGGGGCGGAGTGTAGGCAGTGGTGAGGGTCTGGCTCGGGGTGTTGTGTGTTCTTGGTGAGGGTCATGCTGTGCGTGGTGTGTGGACAGAAGTGAGGATAAAGCTAGGTGGCTGTGAGGGTCAGGCTTGTGGCAGTGTTGGACGGCGGTGGTGTCAGGCTGGGGGCGATTGGTGGTCAGCGGTGAGGGGCAGGCTGGGGTCGGCATATACGCGCTAATGAAGGTCAGGCTGGGGGTGGTGTGTAGATGGTGTTGAGGGTCAGGCTTGGGGTGGTGTGTGAACAACGTTAAGTGTCAGGCTGGGGGCAGTGTCTAGACGGTGGTGAGGGTCATTCTGGGGGCAGTATGTGGGCGACGGTGAGGGTCAGACTGGGGGCGGTAGGTTGACAGCAGTGAGCTTCAGGCTGGGGGCGTTGTGTGGACTGTGGTGAGGGTCAGGCTGGGGATGGTGTGTGGGTGTCTGTGAGGTTCAGGCTGGGGGTGGTGTTGGGTGGCGGTGGGTGTCAGTCTGGGTGGGGTGTGTGGACAGTGGTGGGGTTCAGGCTGGGGGTGGTGCGTGGGCAGCAGTGAGTTTCAGGCTGGGGGCGGTGTTGGGTGGCATTGGGTGTCAGCCAGGGGGTGGTGTGTGTTTGAAGGGGACGGTCAGGCTGTGGTCAATGCGTGAATGACAGTGTGAGGGTCAGGCTGTGGGCGGTGTGTGGGCGGTGTGTGGACAGTAGTGAGGGAAAGGCTGGTGCCGGTGTTGGACGGTAGTGAGGGACAGACTGGTGGCAGTGTGTTGACGGCAGTGAGGGTCAGGCTGGAGCAGTGCTGGATGGCAGTGAGATTCAGCCTGGGGACGGTGTGTGGACAGCAGTGTGGGTCAGGCTGGGGCGATGTGCGGATGGCACGGAGGGACAGGCTTGGGGCAGTGTTTGGACGGCGGTGAGGAAAAGGCTGGAGGCGGCGTGTGGACGGCGGTGAGGGTCAGGCTTGGGTCAGTGTTGGACGGCGGTGAGCGTCAGGCTGGGGGCGGCGTGTGGGCGGTGGTGAGGGTCTGGCTTGGGGAATTGTGTGTTCTCCGTGAGGGTCATGCTGTGGGTGGTGTGTGGGGCCACAGCATGAGGATAATGCTGGAGCGGTTTGTGGACGGCCGTGATCGTCAGGCTTGTGGCAGTGTTGGACGATGGTGGTGTCAGGCTGGGGGCGGTTGGTGGACAGTGGTGAGGGTCAGGCTGGGGTCGGCGTGTACACGGCAGTGAAGGTCAGGCTGGGGATGGTGTGTAGGTGGCGTTGAGGGTCAAGCTGGAGGCGGTGTGTAAACGGCATTGAGTGTCAGGCTGGGAACGGTGTCTGGATGGTGTTGAGGATCATTCTAGGGGCGGTATGTGGGCGGCGGTGAGGGTCACGCTGAGGGAGGTATGTAGTTGGCGGTGAGCGTCAGGCTGGGGGCGTTGTGTGGACTGCAGTGAGGGTCAGGCTGGGGGTGCTGTGTGGGTGGCTGTGAGGTTCAGGCTAGGGGCAGTGTTGAGTGGCGGTGGGTGTCAGGCAGGTGTTGCTGTGTGTTCGGACGGGAGAATCAGGCTGGTGTCGGCGTGTGAATGATGGTGGGGGTCAGGCTGCGGGTGGTGAGTGGATGGTTGTGAGGGTCAGGCTGTGGGTGGTGTGTGTACGATGGTGCAGGTCAGGCTGAGGGCGGAATGTGGACGGTAGTCAGGTTCAGGCTGGGGGCGGTGTGTGGATGGCAGTGAGGGTCAGGCTGCGGGCGGTGTGTGTATGATGGTTCCGGTCAGGCTAGGTGTGGCGTGTGGATGGTGGTGAAGTTCAGGCTGGGGGCAGTGTGTGGAAGGCGGTGAGGGTCAGGCTGGGAGTGGTGGGTTGATGGCGTGGAGTGTTAGGCTACGGGCGGTGTGTGGACAGCGGTGGGGATCAGGTTTGGCGCAGAGAGTGGACAGTGGCAGTAGTCAGGCTGGCGGTGGTGTGTGGATGGTGGTGAGGTTCAACCTGGGGCGGTGTTGGACAGCGGTGAGGGTCAATTTGGGGTGGGTGTGTGGGAGGTGGTTAGGGTCAGGCTGGGGGTGGTGTGTTCGGCGTCAATGTGGGTCAGCCTGGGGATGGTGTGTACGCGATGTTGATGGTCCAGCTGGGGTCAGTGTGTGGGCAGTGATGAGAGTCAGGCTGGTGGCGGTGCAGGATGGCAGTGAGGGACAGGCTGGTGGCTGTGTGTGGATGGCGGTGAGGGTCAGGCTGGGGTGGTGCGGGATGGCAGTGAGAGTCAGGGTGAGGACAGTTTGTGGATGGCTGTGAGGGTCAGGCTGGGAGCGGTGTGCGGATGGCAGTGAGGGTCAGGCTGGGAGCGGTGTGTAGATGTCGGTGAGTGTCAGGCTGTGTGTGGTGTGTGGACGGTTGTGAGGGTCAGGCAGGCGCTGGTGTGTGGCCGGCCATGACACACTGTGACACTCTCTGACAGACTGTGACACACAATGACACATCCTGACGCTCTCTGATACACAGTGTGAGACTCTCTGTGACACACTGTGACACACTCTGACAGACTGTGACACACTATGACACTCTCTTAGACACACTGTCACACTCTCTAACTCTCTCTGAAACACACTGTGACACTCTCTGACAGACTGTGATACACTGTGACACTCTCTGACACTCTCTTAGACACACGGTGACACTCTCTGACTCTTTCTGACACTCTCTGAGACACACTGTGACACTCTCTGACAGACTGTGACACTCTCTGACACATGGTGACATATTCTGAGATACTGTGATGCTCCTACTGACACTGTGACACGTTCCATCTCTCTCTGATTCCCTGAGACACACTTTGACACTCTCTGACGCATTGCAACACTGACTGACTGTGTCACTCCCAGACACACGATGACATTCTCTGAGACATTGTGACACATTCTGACTCTCTCTGACTCTCTGGGACACACTGTGACACTCTCTGAGATGCACTGTGACACTCTCTAACACACTGTGACACACTGTGACACTCTCTGTCTCTCTCTGACACTCTGAGACACACTGTGACACACTGTGACTCTCTCTGACTCTCTCTCTGACACTCTCCAAAATGCAATGTGGCACACTCTGACAGACGGTGACAGACTTTGACACTCCCTGACACACTGTAACACTCTCTGACTGGCTGTGACACACTCTGACACATGGTGAAATTCTCTGTGACACTGTGACACTCTGAGACACACTGTGATACTCTCTGTCTCTCTCTGACACTGAGATACGCTGTGAAAACTCTGTGCCTCTATCTGACACTCTTTGAAATGCACTGTGACACTCTGTGACTCTATCTGTCACTTTCTGAAACACAATGTGGCACTCTCTGACAGACTGTGACAGACTGTGACACTCCCTGACACACAGGAAAACTCTCTGGCCGACTGTGACACACTCTGACACATGGTGAAATTCTCTGTGACACTGTGACACTCTCTAAGACACACTGTGACACTCTCTGAGAGACACTGAGACACTTTCTGTCTCTCTCTGACTCTCTGAGACACACTGTGACCCTCTTTGTCTGTCTCTCACACTCTCGGAGACACACTGTGTCACTCTCTGACACTCTCTGAGAAATACTGTGACACTCTCTGACAGTCTGTGACAGACTGACCATTTATGAGACACACGATGACACTCCCTGGCCGACTGTGACACTCTCTGACACACGGTGACATTTTCTGCTACACTGTGACACTCTCTGAGACACACTGTGACACTCACTGACTCTCTCTGAGGCACAGTATGACATACTGTGGCACTCTCTGACTTACGCCGACGCTCTCTGAGACACACTGTGACACTCTCTGACACTCTCTGAGACACACTGTGATACAGTCTGACTCTCTATGACACACTCTGAGGCACAGTATGACACACTGTGACACTCTCTGACATTCTCTGAGACACATTGTGACACTTTCTCACAGACTGTGACACTCTCTGAGCCAAATGCTGACACTCTCCGACATTCTCTGAGACACAGTATGACACACTGTGACACTTTCTGACTCTCTCTGACACACTCTGAAATACAATGTAACATTCTCTGACAGACTGTCACAATGTGACACTCTCTGAGACAAACTGTGACTCTTTCTGACTCTCTGAGATACACTGTCATCCTCTCTTAGACACACTGTGACACACTGTGACATTCTCTGACACTCTCTGAGGCACACTGTGACAATCTGACAGACAGTGTCACACTGAGACACTCTCAAAGACAGATTGTGACACATTCTGTCTCGCTCTCTATGACTCTATGAGACACACTGTGTCACACACTGAGACATACTGTGACACTCTCTGACTCTCTGAGGCACACTGTGACACTCCCTTACAGACTGCGATACACTGTAACACACTGTGACACTCTCTGACAGACTGTGACACACTGAAAAACTCTCTGAGAGCCTGTGACAGACTGTGACACTCTTTGAGACACACTGTGACACTGTCTGACACTCTCCAACGCACTGTGACACTCTCTGAGACACACTGTGACATATTGTAACATTTTCTAGCACATCTGAAACACTCTGTGACACTCTCTGACAGACGGTGACACATTGTGACACTCTCTGAGAATGGCCGTGACACTTTCTGACTCTGTCTGACACTAGGACACACTGTGACACTTTGTGACAGACTGTGTCACACGGAGACACTCTCAAAAACAGATTGTGACTCTTTCTGTCTCTCTCTCACACTCTCTGAGACACACTGTGTCTCTCTCTGACTCTCTCTGAGAAACACTGTGACACTGTCTGAGAGACTGTGACAATTTATGAGACACACGAGGGCACTCCCTGACCAAGTCTGACACTCTCTGACACACGGTGACATTTTCTGCTACACTGCGACACTCTCTGAGACACACTGTGACACTTTCCGTCTCTCTCTGACTCCCTGAGACACACTGTGACACTCACTGACTCTCTCTGAGGCATAGTATGACATACTGTGACATTCTCTGACTTACGCTGACGCTCTCTGAGACACACTATGACATTCTCTGACATTCTCTGTGACACACTGTGACACTTTCTCACAGACTGTGACCCTCTCTGAGCCAAATGCAGACACTCTCTGACATTCTCTGAGACACAGTATGACACACTGTGATACTTTCTGACTCTCTCTGACACACTCTGAAATACAACGTAACATTCTCTGACAGACTGTCACAATGTGACACTCTCTGAGACAAACTGTGACTCTTTCTGACTCTCTCTGACTCTCTGAGACACACTGTCATCCTCTCTTAGACACACTGTGACACACTGTGACATTCTATGACACTCTCTGAGGCACACTGTGACACACTCTGACAGACAGTGTCACACTGAGACACTCTCAAAGACAGATTGTGACACTTTCTGACTCGCTCGCTCTGACTCTATGAGACACACTGTGACACTCAGTGAGACATACTGTGACACTTTCTGACTCACTTAGACACACTGTGACACTCCCTGAAAGACTGTGATACACTAAAAAAGTCTCTGAGAGACTGTGACAGACTGTGACACTCTTTGAGACACACTGTGACATACTGTGACACTTTCTAGCACATCTAAAACACTCTGTGACACTCTCTGATAGACGGTGTCACACTGACAATCTCTGAGACCGACTGTGACACTTTCTGACCCTCTCTGACTCTCTGAGACACACTGTGACACTCTCTGATAGACTGTGTCACACTGAGACACTCTCAAAGACAGATTGTGACAATTTCTGTCTCTCTCTCTGACTCTCTGAGACACACTGTGACATTCACTGAGACACAATGTGACACTCTCTGACTCTCACTGAAACTCTCACACACACTGTGACACTCTCTGACTCTCTCTGAAACTCTCTTAGACACACTGTGAAACATTCTGACTCTCTCTGACATTCTCTCAGACACACTGTAACACTCTCTGACTCTCTCTGACACTTTGTGATGCACTGTGACACTCTCTGATCCTATCTGACAATCTCTGAGACACACTGTGACACTCTCTGACTCTCTCTGAAGCTCTCTGTGGCACTCTCTGACACTGTCTGAGACACACTGTGTCATTCTATAACACTCTGTGACTCTATCTGCGACACTGGAACACACTATGTCACTCTCTGTTCCTCTCTGAGACACACTGTGACATACTCTGACAGACTGCGACACTCTCTGGGACACACTGAGACACTCTCTGATACATTGTGACACTCTGAGAGACGGTGACATTTTCTTAGACACTGTGACACTCTCTGAGACACACTGTGAGACTTGCTGTCTCTCTCTGACTCTCTGAGACACTCAGTCACTCTCTAGGACACACTGTGACAATTTTTGACTCTCTCTCACACTCTCTGAGAGACACTGTGTCACTCTCTGACTCTCTCTGAGACACAACGTGACTCTCTCTGACACACTGAGATACACTGTGACATGCTCTGACCCTCTCTGAGAAACACTGTGATACTCTCTGACAGACTCTGACAGACTGTGACAATTTCTGAGACACAGTTTGTCTCAGAGCGTGTCACATTGTGACAGTCTGTTAGAGAATGCTACATTGTATTTCAGAGTGTATCAGAGAGAGTCAGAAAGTGTCACAGTGTGTCATGTTGTGTCTCAGAGAGTGTCAGCATTTCGCTCAGAAAGGGTTACAGTCTGTGAGAAAGTGTCACAGTGTGTCTCAGAGAGTGTCACAGTGTCTCAGAAAATGTCACCATCTGTCAGAGAGTGTCTCAGTGTGTCCCAGAGAGTGTCGCAGTCTGTCAGAGTGTGTCACAGTGTGTCTCAGAGAGGGACAGAGAGAGACATAGTGTGTTCCAGTGTGACAGATGAAGTCACAGAGTGTCACAGTCTGTCTCACAGAGAGTCAGAGAGTGTCACAGTGTGTCTCAGACAGTGTCAGAGAGTGCCACAGAGAGTTTCCGAGAGAGTCAGAGAGTGTCACAGTGTGTCTAAGGGAGTCAGAGAGAGACAGAAAGTGTCAACGTGTGCCAGAGAGTGTCACAGTAGTTCAGAGAGAATCACAGTGTTTCTCAGAGAGTGTCAGAGCACGTCACAGTGTATCTCAGTGTGTCAGAGACAGGAACATTGTGTCTCAGAGAGAGTCAGAGAGTGACACAGTGTGTCTCAGAGAGTGTGAGAGAGAGTCAAAAATTGTCACAGTGTATCCCAGAGAGTGACCGAGTGTCTCAGAGAGTCAGAGAGAGACAGCAAGTCTCACAGTGTGTTTCAGAGAGTGTCACAGTGTCTCAGAAAATGTCACCGTCTCACAGAGAGTGTCACAATGCATCAGAGAGTGTCTCAGTGTGTCCCAGAGAGTGTCGCAGTCTGTCAGAGTATGTCACAGTCTGTCCGCGAGTGTCACATTGTGTTTCAGAGAGAGTCAGAGAGTGTCACAGTGTGTCTCAGACAGTGTCAGAGAGAGTCAGAGAGTGTCACAGTGAGTCTAAGAAAGGATGACAGTGTGTCTCAGAGAGTCATAGAGAGTCAGAAAGTGTCACAGTCTGTCTCAGAGTGTGTCAGATAGGATCAGAGAGTGTCACAGTGTGTTCGAGAAAATGCCAGAGTGTCACAGTGTGTCTCGGCATATGTCAGAGTGTGTCACAGAGAGTTTCAGAGAGAGTCAGAGAGTGTCACAGTGTGTCTCAGAGATTCAGGGAGAGTCAGAAAGGGTCACAGTCAGTCAGCGAGAGTCACAGTGTGTTTCAGAGAGAGTCAGAGAGTGTCTCAGTGTATATCAGAGAGTGTCAGATAGGATCAGAGAGTGTCAAAGTGCGTCTCAAAGTGTTTACAGAAAGTCAGAGAGTGTCACGGTATGTCTGAGTGTTTCAGAGTGAGTCAGAGAGTGTCACAGTGTGTCTGAGAGTTTCGGAGAGAGTCAGAGAGTGTCAGATTGTGTCGCAGTGAGTGTCACAGTGTGTCTCAGATAGTCAGAGAGAGAGAGACAGAAATGTTCACAATCTGTCTTGAGAGTGTCTCAGTGTGACACAGTCTGTCCGAGATTGTCACAGTGTGCCTCAGAGAGTGTCAGAGTGCGTCTAAGAGAGGATGACAGTGTGTTTCAGATAGTCAGAGAGAGTCAGAAAGTGTCACAGTTTGTCTCAGAGAGTGTCACATTGTGACAGTCTGTCAGAGTATGTTACATTGTATTTCAGAGTGTGTCAGAACGTGTCACAGTGTGTCATACTGTGTCTCAGAGAGTGTCAGAGAGTGTCAGCATTTGGCTCAGAGAGTGTCACTGTCTGTGAGAGAGTGTTTCAGAGAGTGTCAGAAGGAGTGTCAGCATTTCTCTCAGAAATGGTGACAGTCTGTGAGAGAGTGTCACAGAGTCTCAGCGACTGTCAGAGAGTGTCATAGTGTGTCACAGTCCCTCAAAGAGTGTCACAATGTGTCTGAGAGAGTGTCAGAGAGTGTCACATTGTGTCTCAGAGAGTGTCGTAGTGTTTCTCAGAGAGTATCACAGTGTGTGAGAGAGGTTCAGAAAGAGTCAGAGTGTGTCACATTGTGTCTCAGTGAGTGTCACAGTGTGTCTCAGCGAGTCAGAGATAAACAGAAAGTGTCACAATCTGTATTTGAGAGTATCTCAGTGTGACACAGTCTGTCAGAGAGTGTCACAGTGTTTGTCTCAGATTTTCAGAGAGAGTCAGAAAGCGTCACAGTTTGTATCAGAGAGTGTATCATTGTGACATTTTGTCAGAGAATGTTTCATGTTTCAGAGAGAGTCAGAGAGTGTCACAGTGTGTCTCAGAGAGTGTCAGATAGGATCAGAGAGTGTCAAAGTGCGTCTAAAAGTTTCAGAGAAAGTCAGGGAGTGTCACGCTGTGTCTGAGAGTGTCGGAGAGAGTCAGAGGGGGTCATAGTGTGTCTGAGAGTTTTGGAGAGAGTCCGAGATTGTCAGATTGTGTCTCAGTGAGTGTCACAGTGTGTCTCAGAGAGTCAGAGAGAGAGAGAGAGACAGAAAGGGTCGCAATCTGTCTTGAGAGTGTCTCAGTGAGGGACAGTCTGTCAGAGTGTCACAGTGTGCCTCAGAGAGTGTCGCAGTGCGTCTAAGAGAGGATGACAGTGTGTTTCAGAGAGTCAGTGAGAGTCACAAAGTGTCACAGTTTGTCTCAGAGAGTGTCACATTATGACAAACTGTCAGAGAATGTTCCATTGTATTTCAGAGTGTGTCACAGAGAGTCAGAACGTGTCACAGTGTGTCATGCATTGTCTCAGAGAGTGTCAGAGAGTGTCAGCATTTGGCTCAGAGCGGTCACAGTCTGTGAAAGAGTGTCACAGTGTGTCTCAGAGAGTGTCGGAGTGAGTCAGAGAGTGTCACAGTATGTCATACTATACCTCAGAGAGTGCAAGAGAGAGTCAGACTGCATCACAGTGTGTCGCAGAGAGTGTCAGTGATTATCACAGTGTGTAACAGAGAGAGTTAGAGAATGTCAGTGAGTCTCACAGTCTGTCTCAGAGAGTGTCAGAACGGGTCAGAGAGTGTCACAGTGTGTCTCAGAGAGAGACAGAAAATGTCACAGTGTCACTCAGAGAGTGTCACAGTCTGTCACCGTCTCTCAGAGAGTGTCACAGTGTTTCTCAGAGAGAGCCAGAGAGTGACACATTGCGTCTCAAATCGTCACAGAGTGTCAGAGAGTGTCCCAGTGTGTCTCACCGACTGTCAGATTGTGTCACAGTGTGTTACAGTCCCTCAGAGAGTGTCACAATGTGTGTCAGAGAGTGTCGCAGTGTGTTTGAGAGAGTGTCAAAGAGAGTCATAGTGTATCTCAGACAGGCAGAGAGTGTTATAGTGTTTCTCAGAGAGTGTCACAGTGTGAGAGGTTCAGAGAGAGTCAGAGAGTGTCACATTCTGTCTCAGTGAGTGTCACCGTGTGTCTCAGAGAGTCAGAGAGTCAGAAAGTGTCACAGTTTGTCTCAGAGAGTGTCAGATAGGATCAGAGTGTCACAGTGTGTTTGAGAAAGTGCCAGAGTGTCACAGTGTGTCTCAGCGTATGTCAGAGTGTGTCACAGAGAGTTTCAGAGAGATTCAGAGAGTGACACAGTGTGTCTCAGCGTGTGTCAGAGAGTGCCACAGAGAGTTTCAGAGAGAGTCGGTGAATGTCACAGTGTGTCTCAGAGATTCAGGGAGAGTCAGAAAGTGTCACGGTCTGTCAGCGAGTGTCACAGTGTGTTTCAGAGAGTGTCAGAGAGTGTCTCAGTGTGTCTCCCAGAGTGTCAGATAGGATCAGAGAGTGTCAAATGTGTGTCTCTTTGTGTCAGAGACAGTCTGAGAGAGTCACAGTGTGTCTGAGAGTTTCGGAGAGAGTCACAGAGTGTCAGATTGTGTCTCAGTGTGTGTCACATTGTGTCTCAGATAGTCAGAGAGAGAGAGACAAAAAGGGTCACAATCTGTCTTGAGAGTGTCTCAGTGTGACACAGCCTGTCAGGGAGTGTCACAGTGTGCCTCAGAAAGTGTCACAGTGCGTCTAAGAGAGGATGACAGTGTGTTTCAGAGAGTCAGAGAGAGGCAGAAAGTGTTACAGTTTGTCTCAGAGAGTGTCAGATAGGATCAGAGAGTGTCACAGTGTGTTTAAGAAAATGCCAGAGTGTCACAGTGTGAGTCAGCGTGTGTCAGAAAGAGCCACAGAGAGTTTCAGAGTGATTCAGAGAGAGTCACAGTGTGTCTCAGAAATTCAGGCAGTGTCAGAAATTGTCACAGTCTGTCCGCGAGTGTCACATTGTGTTTCAGAGAGAGTCAGAGAGTGTCACAGTGTGTCTCAGACAGTGTCAGAGAGAGTCAGAGAGTGTCACAGTGAGTCTAAGAAAGGATGACAGTGTGTCTCAGAGAGTCATAGAGAGTCAGAAAGTGTCACAGTCTGTCTCAGAGTGTGTCAGATAGGATCAGAGAGTGTCAAAGTGTGTTCGAGAAAATGCCAGAGTGTCACAGTGTGTCTCGGCATATGTCAGAGTGTATCACAGAGAGTTTCAGAGAGAGTCAGAGAGTGTCACAGTGTGTCTCAGAGATTCAGGGAGAGTCAGAAAGGGTCACAGTCAGTCAGCGAGAGACACAGTGTGTTTCAGAGAGAGTCAGAGAGTGTCAGATAGGATCAGAGAGTGTCAAAGTGCGTCTCAAAGTGTTTACAGAAAGTCAGATAGTGTCACGGTATGTCTGAGTGTTTCAGAGAGAGTCAGAGAGTGTCACAATGTGTCTGAGAGTTTCGGAGAGAGTCAGAGAGTGTCAGATTGTGTCTCTGTGAGTGTCACAGTGTGTCTCAGAGAGTCAGAGAGAGAGAGACAGAAATGGTCATAATCTGATTTGACAGTGTCTCAGTGTGACACAGTCTGTCAGAGAGTGTCACAGTGTGCCTCAGAGAGTCTCACAGTGTGCCTCAGAGAGTGTCAGAGTGCGTCTAAGAGAGGATGACAGTGTGTTTCAGATAGTCAGAGAGAGTCAGAAAGTGTCACAGTTTGTCT
Organism: Chiloscyllium punctatum; assembly: GCF_047496795.1. NCBI lineage: Eukaryota > Metazoa > Chordata > Chondrichthyes > Orectolobiformes > Hemiscylliidae > Chiloscyllium > Chiloscyllium punctatum. Next base: position 8,724,337 of record NC_092755.1, read on the forward strand.
CAGAGAGTGTCACATTGTGACAGTCTGCCAGAGTATGTTACATTGTATTTCAGAGTGTGTCAGAACGTGTCACAGTGTGTCATACTGTGTCTCAGAGAGTGTCAGAGAGTGTCAGCATTTGGCTCAGAGAGGATCACCGTCTGTGAGAGAGTGTCTCAGAGAGTGTCAGAAGGAGTGTCAGCATTTGGCTCAGAAATGGTGACAGTCTGTGAGAGAGTGTCACAGTGTGTCTTAGAGAGTGTCAGAGTGATTTAGAGAGTGTCACAGTATGTCATACTGTACCTCAGAGAGTGCCAGAGAGAGTCAGACTGTATCGCAGTGTGTCTCAGAGAGTTTCAGAGATTGTCACAGTGTGTAACAGAGAGAGTTAGAGAATGTCAGTGAGTCTCACAGTCTGTCTCAGAGAGTGTCAGAACGGGTCATAGAGTGTCGCAGTGTGTTTGAGAGAGTGTCACAGTTTGTGGCAGTCTGTCAGAGAGTATCACAGTGTGTCTCTGTGAGTGTAACAGTGTGTCTCAGAGAGTCAGAAAGTGACACAGTCTGTCTTTGAGGGTGTCACAGTCTGTCACAGTCTATCAGAGAGTGTCACAGTGTGTTTCAGAGAGAGTCAGAGAGTGTGACAGTGCATCTCAAATAGTCACAGCGAGTGAGCGAGTGTCCCAGTATCTCAGCGACTGTCAGAGAGTGTCATAGTGTGTCACAGTCCCTCAAAAAGTGTCACAATGTGTCTCAGAGAGTGACGCAGTGTGTTTGTGAGTGTGTCAGAGAGTGTCATAGTGTATCTCAGAGAGTCAGAGAGTGTCACAGTGTGTTTGCGAGAGTGTCAGAGAGTGTCACGTTGTGTCTCAGAGAGTGTCGTAGTGTTTCTCAGAGAGTGTCACAGTGTGTGAGAGACGTTCAGAGAGAGTCAGAGTGTGTCACATTGTGTCTCAGTGAGTGTCACATTGTGTCTCAGAGAATCAGAGATAGACAGAAAGTGTCACAATCTGTCTTTGAGAGTGTCTCAGTGTGATACAGTCTGTCATGAGAGTGTCACAGTGTTTGTCTCAGAGAGTCAGAGAGAGTCAAAAAGCGTCGCAGTTTGTATCAGAGAGTGTAACATTGTGACATTTTGTCAGAGAATGTTACATGTTTCAGAGAGAGTCAGAGAGTGTCACAGTGCGTCTCAGAGAGTGTCAGATAGGATCAGAGAGTGTCGAAGTGCGTCTCAAAGTGTCAGAGAAAGTCAGAGAGTGTCACGCTGTGTCTGAGAGTGCCAGAGAGAGTCAGAGAGGGTCACAGTGTGTCTGAGAGTTTTGGAGAGAGTCAGAGATTGTCAGATTGTGTCGCAGTGAGTGTCACAGTGTGTCTCATAGAGTCAGAGAGAGAGAGAGACAGAAAGGGTCACAATCTGTCTTGAGAGTGTCTCAGGGAGGGACATGCTGCCAGAGTGTCGCAGTGTGCCTCAGAGAGTGTCAGAGTGCGTCTAAGAGAGGATGACAGTGTGTTTCAGAGAGTCAGAGAGAGTCAGAAAGTGTCACAGTTTGTATCAGAGAGTGTAACATTGTGACATTCCGTCAGAGAATGTTACATTGTATTTCAGAGTGTGTCAGAGAGAGTCAGAAAGTGTCACAGTTTGTCTCAGAGAGTGTCACATTATGACAGACTGTCAGAGAATGTTACATTGTATTTCAGAGTGTGTCACAGAGAGTCAGAACGTGTCACAGTGTGTCATACATTGTCTCAGAGAGTGTCAGAGTGTCAGCATTTGGCTCAGAGAGGGACACAGTCTGTGAAAGAGAGTCACAGTGTGTCTCAGAGAGTGTCAGAGTGTGTCAGAGAGTGTCACAGTATGTCATACTATACCTCAGAGAGTGCCAGAGAGAGTCAGACTGTATCACAGTGTGTCTCAGAGAGTGCCAGTGATTGTCACAGTGTGTAACAGAGAGAGTTAGAGTATGTCAGTGGGTCTCACAGTCTGTCTCAGAGAGTGTCAGAACGGGTCAGAGAGTGTCACAGTGTGTCTCAGAGAGAGTCAGAGAAAGACAGAAAGTGTCACAGTGTCTCTCAGAGAGTGTCACAGTCTGTTACTGTCTGTCAGAGAGTGTCACAGTGTTTCTCAGAGAGATTCAGAGAGTGTCACAGTGCGTCTCAAATCGTCAAGAGAGTCAGAGAGTGTCCCAGTGTGTCTCACCGACTGTCAGATTGTGTCACAGTGTGTCACAGTCCCCCAGAGAGTGTCACAATGTGTGTCAGAGAGTGTCGCAGTGTGTTTGAGAGAGTGTCAGAGAGAGTCATAGTGTAGCTCAGAGAGTCAGAGAGTGTCATAGTGTTTCTCAGAGAGTGTCACAGTGTGAGAGGTTCAGAGAGAGTCAGAGAGAGTCACATTGTGTCTCAGTGAGTGTCACCGTGTCTCTCAGAGAGTCAGAGAGTCAGAAATTGTCACAGTCTGTCAGCGAGTGTCACATTGTGTTTCGGAGAGAGTCAGAGAGTGTCACAGTGTGTCTCAGAGAGTGTCAGATTGTATCAGAGAGTGTCAAAGTGCGTCTCAAAGTGTCAGAGAAAGTCAGAGAGTGTCACGGTGTATCTGAGAATGTCAAAGAGAGTCAGAGAGTGTCACAGTGTGTATGAGAGTTTTGTAGAGAGTCAGAGAGTGTAAGATTGTGTCTCATTGAGTGTCACAGTGTGTCTCAGAGAGTCAGAGAGGGAGAGAGACAGAAAGAGTCACAATCTGTCTTGAGAGTGTCTCAGTGTGACACGGTCTATCAGAGAGTGTCATAGTGTGCCTCAGAGAGTGTCACAGTGCGTCTAAGAGAGGATGACAGTGTGTTTCAGAGAGTCAGAGACAGTCAGAAAGTGTCACAGTGAGTCATACTGTGTCTCAGAGAGTGTCAGAGAGTGTCAGCATTTGGCTCAGAGAGGGTCACAGTCTGTGAGAGAGTGTCACAGTGTGTCTCAGAGAGTGTCCGAGTGAATTAGAGAGTGTCACAGTATGACATACTAAACCTCAGAGAGTGCCAGAAAGAGAGTCAGACTGTATCGCAGTGTGTCTCAGAGAGTTTCAGAGATTGTCACAGTGTGTAACAGAGAGAGTTAGAGAATGTCAGTGAGTCTCACAGTCTGTCTCAGAGAGTGTCAGAACGGGTCAGAGAGTGTCAGAGTGTGTCTCAGAGAGAGTCAGAGAGAGACAGAAAGTGATACAGTGTCTCTCAGAGAGTGTCACAGTTTGTCACAGTCTGTCACAGAGTGTTACAGTGTGTCTCTGTGAGTGTCATAGTGTGTCTCAGAGATTCGGAAAGTGACACAGTCTGTCTTTGAGGGTGTCACAGTCTGTCAGAGAGTGTCACAGTGTGTTTCAGAGAGAGTCAGAGAGTGTCACAGTGCGTTCAAATAATCACTGAGAGTCAGAGAGTGTCCCACTGTGTCTCAGCGACTGTCAGAGTGTGTGACAGTGTGTCACAGTCCCTCAGAGAGTGTCACAATGTGTCTCAGAGAGTGTCGCAGTGTGTTTGAGAGAGTGTCCGAGAGTGTCATTTTGTATCTCAGAGAGTCGGAGAGTGACACAGTACTTTTGAGAGATTGTCAGAGAGTGTCACAGTGTGTCTCAGAAATTCAGGGTGACTCAGAATGTGTCACAGTCTGACAGCGAGTGCCACATTGTCTTTCAGAGAGAGTCAGAGAGTGTCCCAGTGTGTCTCAGACAGTGCCAGATAGGATCAGAGAATGTCAGAGTGCATCTCAAAGTATCAGACAGAGTCAGAGAGTGTTACAGTGCGTCTGAGAGAGGCTGACAGTGTGTCTCAGAGAGTCAGAGAGAGTCAGAATGTGTCACAATCTGTCAGCGAGTGCTACAGTGTGTTTCAGAGAGTCAGCGAGTACAATTCTCTAACAGACTGTCACAATGTGACACTCTCTGAGACAAACTGTGACTCTTTCTGACTCTCTCTGACTCTCTGAGACACACTGTCATCCTCTCTTAGATACACTGCGACACACTGTGACACGCTCTGACAGACTGTGTCACACTGAGACTCTCTCAAAGACAGACTGTGACACTTTCTGACTCTCTCTCTGACTCTCTGAGACACAATGTGACACTCTCGGACTCTCTCTGAAACTCTCTTAGACACACTGTGACACTCCCTGACTCCCTCTGACACTCTCTCAGACACACTGTAACACTCTCTGACTCTGTCTGATACTTTGAGATGCACTGTGACATTCTCTGATACTGTCTGGCACTCTCTGAGACACACTGGGACACTCTCTGAGACACACTGGGAAACTCTCTGATTCTCTCTGAAACACACTGTTACATTCTCTGACCCGTTCTGACACTCTCTGAGACAGACTGTGAGACTCACTGACATTCTCGAGTTCTCTCTGTTACACACTATGACAATCTCTGACACTCTCTGAGACACACTGTGATACAGTCTGACTCTCTGGCACTCTCTGAGGTACAGTATTACATATTGTGACACTCTGACTCAATCTGACACTCTGAGGCACACTGTGACACTATCACACAGACTGTGACCCTGTCTGAGCCAAATGCTTACTCTCTGACACTCTCGGAGACACAGTATGACACACTGTGACACGTTCTGACACACTCTGAAATACAATGTAACATTCTCTGACAGACTGTCACATGGTGACACTCTCTGAGACAAACTGTGACACTTTCTGACTCTCTCTGACTCTCTGAAACACACTGTCATCCTCTCTTAGACGCACTGTGACACTCTCTGCGGCACACTGTAACACTCAGACAGACTGTGTCACACTGAGACTCTCTCAAGAGAGATTGTGATCCTTTCTGTCTCTCTCTGACTCTCTGAGACACACTGTGACACTCACTGAGACACAATGTGACACTCTCTGACTCTCTCTGAAACTCTCACACACACTGTGACACTCTCTGAGACACACTATGACACTCTCTGACACTCGCTGAGACACAATGTGACACTCTCTAACACTCCCAAACACACTGAGACACTCTGAGACACATTGTGACAATCTCTGAGGGAATGTGACACACTGTAACACTCTCTGAGAGTCGCTGAGAAACTGGGACATTCTGTCACTCTCTGTGACTATTTGAGACGCACTGTGACACTCTCTGACTCTCTCTGAAACACACTGTGGCACTCTCTGACAGACTGTGACAGACTGTGACACCCTCAAAGACAGACTGTGTCACTTTCTGACTCTCTGAGACACACTGTGACACTCACAGAGACACACTGTGATACTCTCTGACAGACTGTCACAAACCGTGACACTCTCTCAAACACACTGCGTCACTCTCTGAGACACATTGTGACACTCCCTGAGGGAATGTGACACACTGTAACACTCTCTGAGAGTCGCTGAGAAACTGGGACATTCTGTCACTCTCTGTGACTATTTGAGACGCACTGTGACACTCTCTGACTCTCTCTGAAACACACTGTGACACTCTCTGACAGACTGTGACAGATTGTGACACCCTCAAAGACAGACTGTGTCACTTTCTAACTCTCTGAGACACACTGTGACACTCACAGAGACACACTGTGAAACTCTCTAACAGACTGTGACAAACTGTGACACTCTCTGAGAGACGCTGTGAAACTTTCTGTCTCTCTCTGACTCTCTCTGAGACACACTGTGACACTCTCTGACCGGTTCTGACACTCTCTGAGAGAGACTGTGAGACTCACTGACATTCTCGAACTCTCTCTGTTATACACTGTGACAATCTCTGACACTTTCTGAGACACACTGTGACACTCTCTCACAGACTGTGACCCTCTCTGAGCCAAATTCTGACACTTTCTCAGACACAATATGACACACTGTGACACGTTCTGACACACTCTGAAATACAATGTAACATTCTCTGACAGACTGTCACAATGTGACACTCTCTGAGACAAACTGTGACACTTTCTGACTCTCTCTGACTCTCTGAAACACACTGTCATCCTCTCGTAGACGCACTGTGACACTCTTACAGACTGTGTCACACTGAGACACTCTCAAGACAGATTGTGACCCTTTCTGTCTCTCTCTCTCTCTGACTCTATGAGACACACTGTGACACTCACTGAGACACAATCTGACACTCTCTGACGCGCTCCGAAACTCTCAGATACACTGTGACTCTCTCTGACTCTCTCTGACACACTCAGACAGACCGTGACACTCTCTGACTTTCTCTGACACTTTGAGACGCACTTTGACACTCTCTGATCCTATCTGACAATCTCTGAGACACACTGTGACACTTTCTGACTCTCTCTGAAACGCTCCGTGGCACTTTCTGACACACGCTGTGACACACTGTGACATTCTCTGAAACTCTCTGAAACTCTCTGTGACACACTCTGACATATGCTGAGACACACTGTGAACTCTGCCACTTTCTCAAACGCACTGTGACACTCTCTGATCCTATCTGACACTCTATGAGACAGACTGTGACATTTTTCTGACTCTCTCTGACTCTCTGAAACACACTGTCATCGTCTCTTAGACGCACTGTGACACTCTCTGAGGCATACTGTATCACTCTGACAGACTGTGTCACACTGAGACACTCTGAAAACAGAATGTGACACTTTCCGACTCTTTTCCTGACACTCTCTGACAGACTGTGATACACTGAAACACACTGTGACACTCTCTGACCCTCTAAGGAGCACTGTGACACTCTCTGAAGTACTGTGATACACTGAAACACTCTCTGAGAGACTGTGACACTCTGTGAGACACACTGTGACACTCATTGTCTCTGACACTCTCTGACTCACTCTGACACTCTCTGAAACACACTGTGAAACAGTCTGACTTTCTATGACAATCTCTCAGAAACAGTATGACACACTGTGACACTTACTGTCTCTCTCTGACACACTCTGAAATACAATGTAACATTCTCTGACAGACTGTGTCCCTCTCTGAGCCAAATGCTGACACTCTCTGACACTCTCTGAGACACAGTATGACACACTGTGACACGTTCTGACTCTCTCTGACAAACTCTGAAATACAATGTAACATTCTCAGACAGATTGTCACAATGTGGCACTCTCTGAGACAAACTGTGACATTTTCTGACTCTCTCTGACTCTCTAAGACACACTGTCATCCTTTCTTAGACACGGTGTGACACTCTCTGACTCTCTCTGAGACAGACTGTGACACATAGTGACACCCAGTGACTCTATCTGCCACACTGGAACACACTATGACACTCTCTGTCCCTCTCTGATACGCACTGTGTCATACTTTCTGACAGACTGCGAGACTCTGGGGCACACTGAGATACTCACTGACACACTGTGACACTCTCTGACAGATGGTGACATTTTCTGAGACACTGTGACACTCTCTGAGACACACTGTGAGACTTGCTGTCTCTCTCTGACTCTTAGACTCTCAGTCACTCTCTGAGACACACTGTAAAATTTTTTGACTCTCTCTCACACTCTCTGAGACACACTGTGTCACTCTCTGACTCTCTCTGAGATACAATGTGACTCTCTCTGACACACTGAGATACACTGTGATGCTCTTTGACACTCTCTGAGAAATACTGTGACACTCTCTGAAAGATTCTGACAGACTGTGACAATATCTGAGAGACACGATGACACTCTCTAACCTACTGTGACACTCTCTGACACACGGTGACAATTTCTGCGACACTGCTACACTCTCTGAGACACACTGTGACACTTTCCATCTCTCTCTGACTCTCTGAGACACACTGACACTCTCTGAGATAGACTGTGATAATCTGTGACTCTCTCTGAGACACACTGTGACACTCACTGACTCACTCTGACACTCTCTGAGACACAGTGTGACATTCACTGACTCACTCTGACACTCTCTGAGACACAGTATGACACTCTCTGACACTCTCTGAGACACACTGTGATACAGTCTGACTCTCTATGGCACTCTCTGAGGCATAGTATGACATACTGTGACACTCTCTGACTCATTCTGACACTCTCTGAGACACACTGTGAAACTCTCTCACTGACTGTGACCCTCTCTGAGCCACAGTATGACACACTGTGACACTTTCTGACTCTCTCTGACAAAGTCTGAAATACAATGTAACATTCTCTGACAGACTGTCACAATGTGACACTCTCTGAGACAAAATGTGACACTTTCTGACTCTCTCTGACTCTCTGAGACACACTGTGACACACTGTGACACTCTCTGAGGCGCACGGTGACACTCTCTGACAGACTGTGTCACACTGAGACACTCTCAAAGACAGATTGTGACACTTTCTGTCTCTGTCTCTGAGACACACTGTGACACTCACTGAGACACAATGTGACACTCTCTGACTTTCTCTGAAACTCTCACATACACTGTGACACTCTCTGCCCCTATCTGACGCTCTGGGACACACTGTGACACTCTCTGACTCTGTCTAAAACTCACTGTGACACTCGCTGACAGATTGTGACAGTTTCTGACTCTCCCTGAATCTCTGAGACACACTATGACACTCTCTGACTCTCTCTGAAACACACTGTGACACTCGCTGACAGATTGTGACACTTTCTGACTCTCCCTGAATCTCTGAGACACACTGTGACACTCTCAGACTCTCTCTGAAACTCTCTGTAACACTCTCTGACACATGCTGAGACACACTGTGACACACTCTGGCTCTTTATCCAACACACTGTGACACTCTCTGATCCTATCTGTCACTCTCTGAGACACACTGTGACACTTTCTGGCTCTCTCTGACACTTTGAGAGACACTGTGACAGTCTCTGAGACACACTGTGACACGCTCTGACAGACTGCGATTCACTGAAACACACTGTGACACTCTCTGACAGACTGCGACACACTTAAACACTCTCTGAGAGACTGTGACCGACTGTGACACTCTCTAAGACACACTGTGGCACTCTCTGACATTCTCTGAATCATACTGTGACACTCTCTGACAGACGCTAACACACTGACACTCTCTGAGACACACTGTGACACTCACCGAGACACAGTGTGACACTGTCTGACTCTCTGAGGCACACTGTGACACTCCCTGTCAGACTGTGACACACTGAAAAACTATCTGACTCTCTCTGCACTCTGAGACACACTGTGACACTCTCTGACTGTCTCTGAAACACACTGTTACACTCTAAGAGAATGTGACACCCTGTGCCACTCTCTGAGACACACTGTGACACTCTCTGATTCTCTCTGAGACACACTGAGGCACAGTATGACATACTGTGACACTCTCTGAGACACACTGTGAGACTCTGACTCTCTCTGAAACCCACTGCGACACTCTCTGAGAGACTGTGACACATTGTGACACACTCTGAGACTCTCTGAGACACACTGGGACTCTATATGACAATTTTAGACTCACTGTGACCCTTTCTGACAGACTGCGACACACTGTGACACACTCTGACACACACTGTGACACTCACTGACATTCTTTGAAACACACTGTGACACTCTCTGACAAAGTGTGACACACTCTGACACTATCTGCGACACACTGGGACCCTCTCTGACAATTTGAGATGCATTGTTATACTGTCTGAAACTCTCTGAAAAGCACTGTGACACTCTCTGACAGACTGTGACACACTCTGACACTCTCTGACAGATAGTGACACTTTCAGACTTTCTCTGAATCTCTGACACACACTGTGATGCTGTCTGTCACTCTCTGAGACACAATATGACACTCTCAGACAGACTGTGACGCACTGAGACACTCTCTGAGACACACTGTGACACTCTCTGATCTTATTTGACACTCTCTGAGACACACTGTGACACGCTCTGAAACTCTCTGAAAAACACTGTGACACTCTCTGACAGACTGTGACACACTGTGACATTCACTGACTCTCTCTGACACTTTGAGACACCCTGTGACACTCTTTGATCCTATCTGACACTCTCGGAGACACACTGAGATACAGTCTGACTCTATCTGACACTCTCTGAGGCACAGTATGACGTACTGTGACACTCTCTGACTCACTCTGACATCTCTAAGACACACTGTGACACTCTCTCACAGACTGTGACCATCTCTGAGCCAAATGCTGACACTCTCTAACACTCTCTGTGACACAGTATGACACACTGTGACACTCTCCGACCGACTGTGACACATTGAAACACGCTCTGACTCTCTGACACTCTCTTCGACACACTGTGACACTCTCTGACTCTCGCTCACACTTTCAGACGCACTAAGATCCTATCTGAAACTCTCTGAGACACACGGTGACACACTCTGACACTCTATAAAACACACAGTGACACCCTCTGACATTCTTTGAAACACACTGTGACAATCTCTGACAGACTGTGACAAACTCTGACACACTCTGCGACACAGCGGGCCGCTCTCTGACAATTTGACACACACTGTGACACTCTCTGATCCTATCCAATACACTCAGAGACACACTCTGACACGCTCTGAAAAGCACTGTGACATTCTGCGACACTCTCTGACTCTCGCTGACACTTTGAGACGCACTATGACACTTTCTGATCCTATCTGACAATCTCTGAGATACACTGTGACACTCACTGAGACACAATGTGACACTCTCTGACTTTCTCTGAAACTCTCACACACACTGTGACACTCTCTGATCCTATCTGACGCTCTGGGACACACTGTGACACTCTCTGACTCTGTCTGAAATTCACTGTGACACTCGCTGACAGATTGTGACAGTTTCTGACTCTCCCTGAATCTCTGAGACACACTGTGACACTCTCTGACTCTCTCTGAAACACACTGTGACACTCGCTGACAGATTGTGACACTTTCTGACTCTCCCTGAATCTCTGAGACACACTGTGACACTCTCTAAAACTCTCTGAAAAGCACTGTGACACTCTCTGACAGACTGTGACACACTGTGACACTCTCTGAGACGCACTGTGACACTCCCTGATCTTATCTGACACTCTCTGAGACACACTGTGACACTCTCTGACAGACTGTGGCACACTGTGACATTCTCCGACACTCTCCGACACTTTGAGATGCGCTGTGACGCTCTATGATCCTGTCTGACACTCTCGGAGACACACTGGGATACAGTCTGACTATCTGAGACACACTGGGACACTCTCTGAGATTTTGGGATGCGCTGTGACACTCTCTGACAGAACGTGACACACTGCAACACACTGTGACACTCTCTGACATTCTTTGAAACACACCGTGACAATCTCTGACAGACTGTGACACACTCTGACACACTCTGTGACACAGCGGGACACTCTCTGACAATTTGACACGTACTGTGACACTCTCTGATCTTATCCAACACACTCTGAGACACACTTTGACAATCTCTGACACTCTCTGAAAAGCACTGTGACACTCTCCGACACTGGTAGACACACTGTGACACTCGCTGACCCTCGCCTACACTTTGAGACGCACTATGACACTCTCTAATCCTATCTGACACACTCTGACACACACTGTGACACTCGCTGAAATTCTTTGAAACGCACTGTGACAGTCTCTGACAAACTGTGACACACTCTGACACTCTCTGACCGATAGTGACACATTCAGCCTCTCTCTGAATCTCTGACACACACTGTGATACTGTTTGACACTCTCTGAGACACAATGTGACACACTCTGACAGACTGACACACTGAGACACTCTCTGAGATGCACTGTGACACTCTTTGAAGACTGTGAGACACTGCGACATTCTCTGACATTCTCTTGACACTTTAGGACACACTGTGACGCTCTCCGATCCTATCTGACACTCTCGGAGACACACTGGGATACAGTCTGACTCTATCTGAAATACAGTATTACACTCTCCGAGAAACTGTGACAAACTGTGACACTCTCTGAGACACACTGGGACCATCTCTGAGACCTTGAGATGAACTGTGACACACTCTGACAGAAAGTGACACACTGTGACACACTGTGACACTCTATAAGACACACTGTGACACTTTCTGACATTCTTTGAAACTCACCGTGACAATCTCTGACAGAATGTGACACACTCTGACACACTCTGAGACACAGCGGGAAACTCTCTGACAATTTGACACGCACTGTGACACTCTCTATCCCTATCCAACACACTCTGAGACACACTGTGACACTCACTGACATTCTCTGTAAAGCACTGTGACACTCTCTGACAGAATGTGACACATTGTGACACTCTCTGACAGATAGCGACACATTCAGACTCTCTCTGAAACTCTGACACACTGTGATACTGTCTGACACTCTCTGAGATACAATGAACACACTCTGACAGACTGACACACTGAGACACTCTCTGAGACGCACTGTGACACTCTCCGATCTTATCTGACACACACTGTGACACTCTCAGACAGACTGTGGCACACTGTGACATTCTCTGACATTCTCTGACACTGTGAGAAACACTGTGACACTCTCTGATCCTGTCTGACACTCTCGAAGAATCACTGGCATACAGTCTGAATCTATCTGACACTCTCTGAGGCACAGTATGACGTACTGTGAACTCTCTGACTCACTCTGACATCTCTGAGACACACTGTGACACTCTCTCACAGATTGTGACCATCTCTGACCCAAATGCTGACACACTCTGAGACACAGTATGACAAACTCTGACATTCTCTGACTCTCCCTGAGGCACATTGGACACTCTCTGACAGACTGACAGACTGAAATACGCTCTGACTCTCTCTGACACTCTCTTAGACACACTGTGACACGCTCTGACTCTCTCTGACACTTTGAGACGCACTATGACACGCTCTGATCCTATCTGACACTCTCTGAGACACATTGTGACATTCTCTGAGTGTCTCGGATACACACTGGGACACTCTCTGACAATTTGAGACGCACTGTGACACTCTCTGACAGACTGTGACACACTCTGACACACACTGTGACATTCGCTGACATTCTTTGATACACACTGTGACACTCTCTGACAAACTGTGACACACTCTGACACTTTCTAAGACACACTGGGACCATCTCTGACAGTTTCAGACGCACTGTAACACTCTCTGATCCTATCCAACACTGTCTGAGACACACTGTGACACTCTCAAAAACTCTCTGAAAAGCACTGTGACACTCTGACAGACTGTGAATCACTGTGACACTCTTTCGCAGATAGTGACACTTTTAGATTCTCTCAGAATCTCTCACACATGCTGTCATACTGTCTGTAACTCACTGAGACACAATGTGACACTCTCTGACAGACTGTGACACACTGTGACACTCTCTCACAGATAGTGACACTTTCAGATTCTCTCAGAATCTCTGACACAAACTGTGATACTGTCTGTCACTCTCTGAGACACAATGTGACACTCTCAGACAGACTGTGACACACTGAGACACTGTCTGAGACGCACTGAGACACTCTCTGATCTTATCTGGCACGCACTGTGACACTCCCAGACAGACTGCGACACACGTTGAAGCTCTCTGACACTCTCCGGCACTTTGAGACGCACTGTGACACTCCCTGATCCTATCTGACGCTTTCGGAGACACACTGGGATACAGTCTGACTCTATCTGACACTATGTGAGGCACAGTATGACGTACTTTGACTCTCTGACTCACTCTGACATCTCTGTGACACTCTCTCACAGATAGTGACACTTTCAGATTCTTTCAGAATCTCTGACACATGCTGTGATACTGTCTCTCACTCTCTGAGACTCATTGTGACACTCTCTGACAGACTGTGACACACTGAGACACTCTCTGTGACGCACTGTGACACTCTCTGATCTTATCTGACTCTCTCTGACACACACTGTGACACTCTCTGACAGACTGTGACACACTGTGACACTCTCTGAGACACACTGTGGCACTCTATGACAGACTGTGACACACTGAGACACTCTCTGTTACGCACTGTTACACTCTCTGATCTTATCTGACTCTCTCTGACACACACTGTGACACTCTCTGACAGACTGTGACACACTGTAACACACTCTCACAGATAGTGACACTTTCAGATTCTCTCAGAATCTCTGAATCATGCTGTCATACTGTCTGTCACTCTCTGTGACAAACTGTGACATTCTCTGAGACTCTCTGAGACTCTCTGAGACCCTCTTTGAGATTTTGAGATGCACTGTGACACTCTCTGACAGACTGTGACACTCTCTGACAGACTGTGACACACTGAGACACTCTCTGTGACGCACTGTGACACTCTCTGATCTTATCTGACTCTCTCTGACACACACTGTGACACTCTCTGACAGACTGTGACACACTGTGACACTCTCTGAGACACACTGTGGCACTCTATGACAGACTGTGACACACTGAGACACTCTCTGTTACGCACTGTTACACTCTCTGATCTTATCTGACTCTCTCTGACACACACTGTGACACTCTCTGACAGACTGTGACACACTGTAACACACTCTCACAGATAGTGACACTTTCAGATTCTCTCAGAATCTCTGAATCATGCTGTCATACTGTCTGTCACTCTCTGTGACAAACTGTGACATTCTCTGAGACTCTCTGAGACTCTCTGAGACCCTCTTTGAGATTTTGAGATGCACTGTGACACTCTCTGACAGACTGTGACACTCTCTGACAGACTGTGACACTCTCTGACTCTCTCTGAAACACACTGTGACACTCTCTGAGAGTCTCGGAGATACACTGGGACCCTCTCTGACAATTTGAGACGCACTGTAACAGTCTCTGACAGACTGTGACACAATCTGACACACACTGTGACATTCGCTGACATTTTTTGATACACACTGTGACACTGTCTGACAAACAGTGACACACTCTGACAATCTCTAAGACACACTGGGACCCTCTCTGACAATTTCAGACTCACTGTAACACTCTCTGATCCTATCTGACACTCTCTGAGACACACTATGACACTCTCTAAAACTCTCAGAAAAGCACTGTGACACTCTCTGACAGACGGTGACACACTGTGACACTCTCTCACAGATAGTGACTCTTTGAGATTCTCTCAGAATCTCTGACACATGCTGTCATACTGTCTGTCACTCTCTGTGAGAAACTGAGACATTCTCTGAGACTCTCTGAGACACACTGGGACATTCTTTGAGATTTTGAGATGCACTGTGACACTCTCTGACAGAAGGTGACACACTGTGACACACTCTGACACTCTATAAGACACACTGTGACACTCTCTGAAATTCTTTGTAACACACGGTGACAATCTCTGACAGATTGTAACACAGTCTGACACACTCTGTGACACAGCGGGAACTTCTCTGACAATTTGACACGCACTGGGACACTCTCTGATCCTATCCAACTCTCTCTGAGACACACTTTGACACTCTCTGACTCTCGCTGACACTTTGAGACGCTCTATGACACTCTCTGATCCTATCTGACACTCTCTGAGACACACTGTTACACTCTCTGATTCTCTCTGAAACACACTGTGACACTCTCTGAGAGACTCGGATACACATTGGGACCCTCTCTGACAATTTGAAACGCACTGTGGCACTCTCTGACAGACTGTGACACACTCTGACACACAATGTGACATTCGCTGACATTCTTTGATACACACTGTGACACTCTCTGACAAACTGTGACACACTGTGACACTCTCTAAGACACACTGGGACCCTCTCTGACAATTTCAGACGCACTGTAACCCTCTATGATCCTATCCGACACTCTCTGAGACACACTGTAACGCTCTCTAAAACTCTCTGAAAAGCACTGTGACACTCTCTGACAAACTGTGACACACTGTGACACTCTCTCACAGATTGTGACACTTTCAGATTCTCTCAGAATCTCTGACACATGCTGTGATACTGTCTCTCACTCTCTGAGACACAATGTGACACTCTCAGACAGACTGTGACACACTGAGACACTCTCTGACACACACTGTGACACTCTCAGACAGACCGTGACACACTATGACACTTTCTGACACTCTCCGACACATTGAGACGCACTGTGAGACTCTCTGATCCTATCGGACGCTTTCGGAGACACACTGGGATACAGTCTGACTCTATCAGACACTCTTTGAGGCACAGTATGACGTACTTTGACACTCTGACCCATTCTGACATCTCTGTGACACACTGTGACACTCTCTCACAGATAGTGACACTTTCATATTCTCTCAGAATCTCTGACACATGCTGTGATACTGTCTCTCACTCTCTAAGACTCATTGTGACACTCTCTGGCAGACGGTGACACACTGTGACATTCTCTGACACTCTCTGACAGTTTGAGACGCACTGTGACACTCTCTGATCCTATCTGACACTCTCTCAGACACACTGTAACACTCTCTGACTCTCTGACATTTTGGGATTCACTGTGACACTCTCTGAGACACATTGTGACACTCGCTGACATTCTTTGAAACACACTGTGACAATCTCTGACAGACTGTGACACACTCTGACACTATCTGCGACACACTGGGACCCACTCTGACAATTTGAGACGCGCTGTGACACTCTCTGACAGACTGTGACACACTCTGACACACACTGTAACACTCTCTGACATTCTTTGAAACACACTGTGATACTCTCTGACTGAGTGTGACACACTCCGACACACTCTGCGACACACTGTGACACTCTTTGACTGTCTCTGAAACACACTGCGACACTCTCTGAGTGACTGAGATACACTGTGACACTCTCTGAGACACACTGGGACCCTATCTGATAAATTGAGACGATCTGTGACACTCTCTGACAGATTGCGACACACTGTAACACACTCTGACACACACTGTGACACTTGCTGACAATCGTTGAAACACACTCTGACAATCTCTGACAAACTGTGACACACTCTGACACACTGTGTGACACAGTGGGATGCTCTCTCATAATTTGACACCCACTGTGACATCTCTGATCCTATCCAACACACGCTGATACACACTGTGACACTCTCTGAGACTCTCTGAGACAGACTGGGACCCTCTTTGAGATTGGGAGATGCACTATGACACTCTCTGACAGAAAGTGACACACTGTGACACACACTGACACACACTGTGACACTCGCTGACATTCTTTGAAACACACTGTGTCAATCTCTGACAGACTGTGACACACTCTGACACTATCTGCCACACACCGGGAACCTCTCTGACAATTTGAGACGCATTGTGGCACTCTCTGACAGACTGTGACACACTCTGACACACTGGGACCCTCTCTGACACACTGGGACCCTCTCTGACAATTTGAGATGCACTGTACGCTCTCTGATCCTATCCGACAGTCTCTGATACATACTGTGACACTCTCAGAAAACTCTCTGAAAAGCACTGTGTCACTCTCTGACAGACTGTGACACACTGTGACACTCTCTGATCCTATCTGACACTGTCTCAGACACATTGTAACACTCGCTGACTCTCTCTGACATTTTGAGATGCACTGTGACACTCTCTGATCCTATCTGACAGTCTCAGAGACACACTGTGACACTATCTGAGAAACTATGACAAACTGTGACACTCTCTGAGACACACTGGGACCTTCTCTGAGATTTTGAGATGCACTGTGACACTCTCTTCCAGAAAGTGACACACTGGGACACACTCTGACACTCTATAAGTCACACTGTGACACTCTGACAAACACAGTGACACTCTCTGACATTCTTTGAAACACACTGTGATACTCTCTAACTGACTGTGACGCATTCCGACACACTCTGTGGCACACTGGGACCCTCTCTGACAATTTGACACGCACTGTGACACTCTCTGACAGACTCTGACACACACAGTGACACTCTCTGACATTCTTTGAAACACACTGTGACAATCTCTGACCGACTGTGACACACTCTGACACTATCTGCGACACACCGGGACCCTCTCTGACAATTTGAGATGCACTGTAACACTCTCTGATCCTATCCGACACTCTCTGAGACACACTGTGACACTCTCAGAAAACTCTCTGAAAAGCACTGTGACACTCTCTGACACTTTGAGACGCACTGAGACACTCTCTGATCCTATCTGAAACTCTCTCAGACACACCGTGACACTCTCTGACTCACTCTGACATCTCTGAGACACACTGTGACACTCTCTGGCATTCTTTGAAACACACTGTGGTACTCTGTGACTGACTGTGACACACTCCGACACACTCTGCGACACACTGTGACACTCTTTGACTGTCTCTGAAACACACTGCGACACTCTTTGAGGGACTGTGATACACTGTGACACACACTGTGACACACTGTGACCCTATCTGACAATTTGAGACGATCTGTGACATTCTCTGACAGACTGTGACACACTCTGACACACAATGTGACACTCGCTGACAGACTGTGACACACTCTGACACACACTGTGACACTCGCTGACAATCTTTGAAACACACTCTGACAATCTCTGACAAACTGTGACACACTCTGACACTCTCTGCGACACAGCGGGATGCTCTCTCACAATTTGACACGCACTGTGTCACTCTCTGATCCGATCCAACACACGCTGAGACACACTGTGACACTCTCTGATACTCTCTGAGACACACTTGGACCCTCTTTGAGATTTTGAGATGCACTGTGACACTCCCTGACATTCTTTGAAACACAATGTGACACTCTGTGACAGACTGTGACACTCTGACTCTCTCTGAGACTCTCTTAGACAAACTGAGACACTCTCTGAGATGCACTGTGACACTGTCTGATCTTATCTGACACTCTCTGAGACTCACTGTGATACTCGCTGACTCTCTCTGAAACACACTGTGACATTCTCTGAGACACACTGTGACATTCGCTGACTTTCTCTAAAACACAATGTTACATTCTCTGACAGACTGTGACACACTGTGGCACTCTCAGACACAGACTGTAGCACTTTTTGAGACTCCCTGTCTCTCTGACACACACTGTGACACTCTCTGATCCTATCGCACTCTCTCTGAGACACACTGTGACACTCTCTGACAGACTGTGACACACTGTGACACTCTCTGACACTTTCGTAGACACACTGCGACACTTTTGGACTCTCTCTCTGACTCTCTGAGACACACTGTGATACTTTCTTAGACCGTTTGTGACACTTTTAGACTCTCTCTGACACTCTCTGAGGCACACTGTGACACTCTATGACCGACTGTGACACACTGAGACAGTCTTAAAGACAGACTGTGACACACTCTCTGACTCAATTTAAAATATACTGTAAACTTCTCTGACAGACTGTGACACACTGTGACACTCTCAGAGACAGACTGTGACACGTTCCGACTCTCTCTGACTCTCTGAGACACGCTGTGACTCTCTCTTAGACACACTGTGACTGTCTCTGACACTCTCTTAAAAACACTGTGACACTCTCTGACTCTCTCTGGGCCAGACTGAGACACTCTCTGAAACACACTGTGACACTGTCTCACCGACTGTGAAACTCTCTGACATACTCTGCGGCACACTGTGACACACTCTGACAGAGTGTGACATACTGTGACACTCTTTGAATCTCTCTGAGACCAACTGTGACACCCTCTGACTCTCCCTGACATCCTCTGAGGCACAGCACGACATCTGTGACCCTCTCTGACAAATTGTGACAAACTTTGACACACTCTGACTCTCTGACTCACTCCGAAATATACTGTAACTTTCTCTGACAGACTGTGACACACTGTGACACTCTCAGAGACAGACTGTGACACGTTCCGACTCTTTGACTCTCTGAGACATACTGTGACTCTCTCAGAGACACGCTGAGACTGTCTCTTAGACACACTGTGACTCTCTCTGTGGCACACTGTGACACTCTCAAAGACAGACTGTGACTCTCTCTGACTCTCTGAGACACACTGTGACACTCACTGAGACTCACTGAGACTCACTGTGACACTCTCTGACAGACTGTGACACTATGACTCTCTCTGAGACTCTCTTAGACGCGCTGTGACACTCTCTGACTCTCTCCGGCACTCACCTAGACACACTGTTACACTCGCTGACTCTCTCTGACACTCATCTAGACACACTGTTACACTCGCTGACTCTCTCTGACAATCACCTAGACACACTGTGACACTCGCTGACTCTCTCCGACACTTTGAGACGCACTGTGACACTCTCTGATCCTATCTGACACTCTCTGAAACACATTGTGACACTCTCTGACTCTCTCTGAAAGACACTGTGACACTCTCTAACAGACTGTTGCACTCTCTGACACACTCTGAGGCACACTGTGACTTGCTCTGACAGACTGTGACACACCGTGTCACACTCTGACACTTTCTGAGACACACTGTTACACTTTCTGACTCTTTCTGACTCTCTGAGACACACTGTGACACTCTCCGAGACACACAGTGACACTCTCTGACCCTCTCTGAGACCGACTGTGTGTCTCTCTCTTTCAGTTTCTCTGACACTCTCTGAGGCACAGCACGACACATAGTGACACTCTCTGACTTTCTCTGACACACTCTTAGGCACACTGTGATAATCTCTGACTCTCTCTGACCCTCTCTGAGACACACTGTGACTCTTTCTGAGTCAATCTGTCACTCTCTGAAAGACACTATGACACTCTCACAGACTGTGACCCTCTCTGAGACAAATGCTGACCCTCTCAGACACTCTCTGAGACAAAGTACGACTCACTGTGACACTCTCTGATTCTCTCTGACAAACTCTGAAATACATGTAACCTTTTCTGACGGACTGTGACACTGTGTGACACTCTCTGAGACACATAATGACACTCTCTGAGACACACTGTGACACTCTCTGACAGAATGTGACAGTCTCTGACGCAGGGTGACATATTCTGAGACACTGTGACACTCTCTGATACACACTGTGACACTTTCAGTATCTCTCTGACTCCCTGAGACACACTGTGACACTCTCTGACAGACTGTGACACTCTCTGACACAGGGTGACATATTCTGAGACACTGTGACACTCTCTGATACACACCGTGACACGTTCAGTATCTCTCTGACTCCCTGAGACACACTGTGATACTCGCTGACAGATTGTGACACTCTCTGACCGACTGTGACACTCTCTGACCCACGGTGACATTCTCTGAGAAATTGTGACACTCTCTGAGACACACTGTGACACATTCTGACGCTCCCTGACGCTCTCTTAGACACAGTGTGACACTCCCTGACTCTCTCTGACACTCTGAGACCCACTGTGACCCTCTCTGACACTCTCTAAGACACGCTGTGACACTCTCTGAAACACACAGTGACAACCTCTGACCCTGTCTGAGACAGACTGTGAAACTCTCTCACTCTCTCTGACACTCTCTGATGCACAGCACGATACATTGTGACACTCTCTGTCAGATTGTGATAAACTGTGACACTTTCTGACTTTCTCTGGCACTCTCTTAGACACACTGTGACACTCTCTGACTCATTCTGACCCACTCTGAGACACATTATGACACTCTCTGACAGATTGTGACCCTCTCTGAGACAAACGCTGACCCTCTCTGACACTCTCTTAGACAGTGTACGACTCACTGTGACACTCTCTGACTCTCTCTGACACACTCTAAAAAGCACTGTAACCTTCTCTGACAGACTGTGACACACTGTGACACCCTCTGAGACACACTGTGACACTCTCTGAAACACACTGTGAAACTCTCTGACTCTCTCTGACACACTCTAAAAAGCACTGTAACCTTCTCTGACAGACTGTGACATACTGTGACACTCTCTGAAACACACTGTGACACTCTCTGACGATCTCTGACACTCACTGAGACACACTATGACACTCTCTGACAGATTATGACACACTGTGACATTTATGACTTTCTCTGACTCTCTCTGAGGCACACGGTGCCAATCTCTGACAGACTGTGACACACTCTGACCCTCTCTGAGATAGACTGTGACACTTTCTGGTGCTCTCTGAGACTCTCTTAGACATGCGGTAACATTATTTGACTCTTTCTGACTCTCTGAAACACACTGTGACACTCTTTGACAGACCGTGACAGACTGTGACCCTCTCTGTGACACACTGTGGCACTCTCTGAGACACACTGTGACACTACCTGACCCTTCCTCCAAGACTTCCGTTTCCCCGGCCCCCAACGCCTTATCTTCACCATGGATATCCAATCCCTCTACACCTCCATTCGCCATGACCAGGGCCTCCAAGCCCTCCGTTCTTTTCTCTCCAGACGTCCCCAACAGTACCCTTCCACTGACACTCTCATTCGTTTGGCCGAACTGGTCCTCACCCTTAACAATTTCTACTTTGAATCCTCCCACTTCCTCCCGACCAAAGGCGAAGCCATGGGCACACGTATGGGCCCCAGCTATGCCTGTCTCTTTGTTGGCTATGTAGAACTGTTGATCTTCCGTAATTACACCGGCACCACTCCCCACCTCTTCCTCCGCTACATTGATGACTTCATTGGCGCCACCTCGTGCTCCCGCGAGGAGGTTGAGCAATTCATCAACTTCACCAACACATTCCACCCTGACCTTAAATTTACCTGGACTACCTCTGACACCTCGCTCCCTTTCCTGGAACTCTTCATCTCCATTAGTGACGACCGACTTGACACTGACATTTTTTACAAACCCACCGACTCCCATCGCTACCTGGATTACACCTCTTCCCACCCTATCTCTTGCAAAAATGCCATCCCGTATTCCCAATTTCTCTGCCTCCGCCGTATCTGCTCCCAGGAGGACCAGTTCCACCATAGGACACACCAAATGGCCTCCTTCTTTGGAGATCGCAATTTCCCTTCCCACGTGGTTAAAGATGCCCTCCAACGCATCTCGTCCACATTCCGCACCTCTGCCCTCAGACCCCAACCCTCCAATCGTAACAAGGACAGAACGCCCCTGGTGCTCACCTTCCACCCTACAAACCTTTGCATCAACCAAATCATCCGC
Organism: Chiloscyllium punctatum; assembly: GCF_047496795.1. Taxonomy (NCBI): domain Eukaryota; kingdom Metazoa; phylum Chordata; class Chondrichthyes; order Orectolobiformes; family Hemiscylliidae; genus Chiloscyllium; species Chiloscyllium punctatum. The sequence goes on from NC_092755.1 coordinate 8,747,334, forward strand.
CGACATTTCCGCCACCTCCAAAAAGACCCCACCACTAGGGATATATTTCCCTCCCCACCCCTTTCCACCTTCCGCAAAGACCGTTCCCTCCGTGACTACCTGGTCAGGTCCACACCCCCCTATGACCCACCCTCCCATTCTGGCACTTTCCCCTGCCACCGCAGGAACTGTAAAACCTGTGCCCACACCTCCTCCCTCACCTCTATCCAAGGCCCTAAAGGAGCCTTCCACATCCTTCAAAACTTCACCTGCACATCCACCAATGTCATTTATTGTATCCGTTGCTCCCGATGTGGTCTCCTCTACATTGGGGAGACTGGGCGCCTCCTAGCAGAGCGCTTTAGGGAACATCTCTGAGACACCCGCACCAATCAACCAAACCGCCCAGTGGCCCAACATTTCAACTCCCCCTCCCACTCTGCCGAGGATATGGAGGTCCTGGGCCTCCCTCACCGCCGCTCCCTCACCACCAGATGCCTGGAGGAAGAACGCCTCATCTTCCGCCTCGGAACACTTCAACCCCAGGGCATCAATGTGGACTTCAACAGCTCCCTCATTTCCCCTTCCCCCACCTCATCCTAGTTTCAAACTTCCAGCTCAGTAACTGTCTCCTTGACTTGTCCGGACTTGTCCGACCTGCCTATCTTCTTTTCCACCTATCCACTCCACCCTCTCCTCCTTGACCTATCACCTTCATCTCCTCCCCCACTCACCCATTGTACTCTATGCTACTCTCTCCCCACCCCCACCCTTCTCTAGCTTGTCTCTCCACGCTTCAGGCTGACTGCCTTTATTCCTGATGAAGGGCTTTTGCCCGAAACGTCGATTTCGCTGCTCGTTGGATGCTGCCTGAACTGCTGTGCTCTTCCAGCACCACTAATCCAGTATCCGACTGTGACACTGTCTGACACTCTGACACTCTCTGAGACAAACTGAACCACACTATGACACTCACTGAGACACACTATGACACTCTCTGACAGACTATGAAACACTGTGACATTCCCTGACTTGCTCGGACTCTCTCTGACACACTCTGTGACACACTGTGACGGACTGTGACACCCTATGACACTCTCTGAGACACACTGTGACACTCTCTGACTATCTCTGACACTCTGAGACACAGTGTGACATTCTGTGACACTCTCTGACCTTCGCTGAGACACACTGTAACACTCTCTGAATCGCTCTGTCACTCACTGAGACACATTATGACACTCTCTTACACTCTCTGAGACACACTGTGATACTCTCTGACACACTGTTACACTCTCTGACACACGGTGACATTTTCTGAGACCCTTTGACACTGACTGAGACACACTAAGGCATTTTCTGTCTCTCTCTGACTCACTCAGACACACTGTGACACTCTCTGACCCGCTCTGACACTCTCTGAGACATACTCTGACACTCTCTCATTCTCTCTGAGACACACTGTGACTCTCTCTGAACAACATTGTGATACACTATGACACTCTGATCCTATCGACACTCTCTGAGACATATTGTGTCACCCTCTTACTCTCTCAGAAACACACTTTGATACTCTCTGACAGACTGTGATACACTGTGACAATCTCTGACAGGCTGTGACACACTGTGACACTCTCTGACACTCTCTGAAACACACTTTGTCAGTCTCTGACAGACTGTGACACACTGTGATATTCTCTGACAATCTCTGAGGCACACTGTGACACTCTCTGACTCATTCTGTCTCTCTCTGAGACACACTATAACACTCTCTCACACACTGTGACCCTCTCTGACTCTCTCGGAGACACAGTACGACCCACTGTGACACTCTCCAACTCTCCCTGACACACTCTGAAATACACTGCAATCTTTTCTGACAGACTGAAACAGACTGTGAGAATCTCTGAAACACACTGTGACCCTTAAAGACTATCTATGACACACTGAGGGACACACTATGACACTCTCTGACAGATTATGTCCAACTGTGACATTCTCTGACTATCTGTCTCTCTCTGAGACACTCGGTCACTCTCTGAGAAACATTGTGACTTTTTTGACTCTCTCTCACACTCTCTGAGACATACTGTGACACTCTCTAACTCTCCCTGAGACAGTCTGTGACTCTTTCTGACACTCTGAGACACATTGTGAGACTCTCACTCTCTGAGAAACACTGTGCCACTCTCTGACAGACTGTGAAACTATCGGTGACACACTATGACACTCTCTGACAGACTGTGACACTCTGTGATACACGATGACATTTTTTGACACACTGTGACCATCCCTGAGACACACTGTGACACTCTCTGACCCGCTCTGACACTCTATGAGTCAGACTGTGACACAATCTGACTCTCTCTGACACTCTCTGAGACACACTATGACCTTCTCTGACAGACTATGTCACACTGTGACATTCTCTGACTTTTTCTGACCCTCTATGAGACAGACTGTGACACTTTCGGACGCTCTATGACACTCTCTTAGACACTATGTAACACTTTCAGACTCTCTCTGACTCTCTGATACACACTGTGACACTCGCAGACCCTCTCTGAAACACACTGTTATTCTCTTTGACCGACTGTGACACTCTCTGAGACAAACTTGAGACTCTCTGATACACTGTGACACTCTCTGAGACACACTTGAGACTCTCTGACACACTGTGACACTCTCTGAGAGACGGTGACACCGTCTGACACTCTTTGAGACACAGTGTAACGCTCTCTGACAGATTATGAAACACTGTGACATTGTCTGACTTTCTCTGACTCTCTCTGAGGCACATTGTGACACTCTCTGACAGACTGTGACACACTGTGACACTCTGACTATCTCTGACACTCTGAGACACACTGTGACACTCTCTGACTCTCTCTGACATACTGAGACACACTGTGACTCTCGGTGACTCTCTCTGACACTCTGAAACACACTGTGACAATCTCTGTCCCTCTCTGAGACACATTGTAACACTCTGAATCGCTCTGACACTCACTGACACATACTATGACACTCTCTGACACACTCCGAGACACACTGTGATACTCTCTGACTCTCTCTGACATGCTGAGACACACTGTGACTCTCTCTGACACTCTGGAACACACTGTGACACTCTCTGTCCCTCTCTGAGGCACATTGTAACACTCTCTGAATCGCTCTGACACTCACTGACACACACTATGACACTCTCTGACACACTCTGAGACACACTGTGATACTCTCTGACTCTCTCTGACACTCTGAGACACACTGTGACCCTCTGTGTCTCTCTCTGACACTCTAGAACTCACTGTGACACTCTCTGCCCCTCTCTGACACACTCTGAGACACACTGTGATACTCCCTGACACACTGTGACACTCTCTGATACACGGTGACATTTTCTGAGATAATGTGACACTCCCGGAGAAACACTGTGACACTCTCTGACCCGCTCGGACTCTCTCTGAGACAGACTGTGACACTCTCTGACATTCTCTGAGACACACTGTGATGCAGTCTGACTCTCTGACACTCTCTGAGGCACAGTATGACATACTGTGACCCTCTATGACTCACTCTGACACTCACTGAGACACACTGTGACACTCTCTCACAGACTGTGACCTTCTCTGAGTCAAATGCTTACCCTCACTGACACTCTCTGAGACACTGTATGACAATTGTGACACTTTCTGACCTTCTCTGACACTCTCTGAAATACACTGTATCATTCTCTGACAGACTGTTTCACACTGTGACATTCTCTGAGACAAACTGTGACACTTTCTGACTCTCTCTGACTCTCTCAGACACACTGTGACACTCTCCGAGACACACCTGACTCCCTCGGACACTCTCTTAGACACACTGTGACACTCTGACAGACTGTGCCACACTGTGACAGTCTCTGACTCTCTGAGACACACTTTAAAACTCTCTGACCCTCTCTGAGACACACTGTAACACTCTAATGACACTCTCTGACAGACTGTGAAACAAGGTGACACATTCTGACCATCTCTGAGACACATGGTGACACTCTTTTATTCTCTCTGATACTCTCTGAGACACACTGTGATACTCACTGATTCTATCTGACACTCACTGAGACACACTATGACACTCACTGACTCTCTCTGACACTCACTGAGACACACTGTGACACTCTCTGACAGACTATGACAATCTCTGTGACACTTTCTGTCTCTCTCTGACTCTCTGAGACACACTATGACACTCTCTCTGAGACACTCGGTCACTCTCTCAGACACACCGTGACACACTGTGACATCTTTTGACTCTCTCTCACACTGTCTGAGACACAATGTAACACTCTCAGACAATCTCTCAGACACACTGTGACACTCTCTGGCTCTCTCTGAGAAACTCGGTCACTCTCTCACAAACACTGTGACACAATATGACATCTTTTGACTCTCTCTCACACTGTCTGAGACACATTGTGACACTCTCAGACAATCTCTGAGACACACTGTGGCACTCTCCGAGCCAGACAGTGACACTCTCTGACAGATTGTGACAAACTGTCACACTCTCTGACTCTCTCCGACACTCTCTTAGACAAACTGTGACACGCTTTGTCTCTCTCTGACATTCTCTGAAACTCAGTGTGACAGTCTATGACTCTCCCTGACACCCTATGAGATACACTATGACACTTTCTGACTCTTTCTGTCACTCCCTGAGACACACTGTAACACTTTCTGACAGACTGCGACTCTCTCTGGGACAAACGCTGACCCTCTCTGACAGTCTCTGAGACACAGTACGACTCAATGTGACACTCACTGACTTTCTCTGACACACTTTGAAATACACTGTAACCTTCTCTGACAGACCGTGACACTCCCTGAGACACACTGTGACACTTTCTGACTCACTCTGCCACTATGAGGCACTCTCTGACGCTCTCAGAGACACATTGTGAAATGCACTGCCCTCTCTGACTCTGTCTGAGACACTCTATGACACTCATTGACTCTCTCTGACACTCTGAGACACACTGTGTCAGTCTGTGACTTTCTGACACTCTGAGACACACTATGACACTGTTTGACTCGCTTCGACACTCTCTGAGACACACTGTGACACTCTTAGAAACACAAAGTGACACTCTCTGACACACGGTGACGTTCTCTGAGACACTGTGACACTCTCGGTCAATCTCTGAGACACACTGTAACACTCTCTGACAGACTGTGACATTCTCTGAGATAAACACTGACACTCTCTGACACTCTCTGAGACACAGTATGACACGCTGTGACACTCTCTGACTCTCTCTGTCACACTCTGTAACCTTCTTTGACAGACTGTGACATACTGTGAAACTCTCTGAGACACATTGTTGCACTCTCTGACTCTCTCTGACACACTCTGAGACAATCTATGACACACCTTGACAGGTTGTGAAACACTGTGACACTCTCTGACCTTCTTTGAGACAGGCTGTGACACTCTCTGACACTCTCTGACGCACTCTGAAAACACTGTGATACTCTCTGACAGACTGTGACAAATTGTGACACTCTGTCTTTCTCTGACACTTTCTGAGGCAGACTGTGACACTCTTTGACAGTCTGTGACAAACTGTGGCACAAGCTGACAGTCTCTGAGACCGACTGTGACACTCTCTGTCACTCTCTGAAACACACTGTGACATTCTCTGACACACTGTGACATTCTCTGAGACACACGGTGACACTTTCTGACTCTATCTGACACTCTTGGAGACACACTGACTCTCTCTGACAGACTATGACACAATTAGACACTCTCAGAAAATGTCCGAGACACACTGTGATACTCTCTGGCAGACTGTGACACTATCTGACTCTCACTGACACTCTCTGAGACACACTGTGAGACTCACTGACTCTCTGACACTCTCTGACCAACTGTGAGACACTGTGCCAATCTCTGATACACTGTGACATTCTCTGAGACACACTGTGACACTCTCTGAAACACACTGTGGCTCACTCTGACACTCTCTGAAAAGTTCTGTGACACTCTCTGACAGACTGTGACACACTGTGACACGTATTTGACTGTCTCTGACTCTCTCTGACATTATCTGAAACACACTGTGGTACTCTCTGACAGGCTGTGACACACTGTGACATGTTTTGACTCTCTCTGACATTCTCTGACTCTGTCTGACACTCTCTGACTCTCTCTGACACTCTCTGAAACGTACTGTGACACTCTCTGGAACACACTGTGCCACTCTTCGACTCTCTCTGTCACTCTCTGAGAAACACTGTGACATTCTCTGACAGACTGTGACACACTGTGATACTGTTTGACTCTGCATGCAGCACTCTCTGACTCACTCTAAGACACATTATGACACTCGCTGACACACTGTGACACTCTCTGACTCTCTCTCTCTCTGACATACTATGACAATCCCTGACGCACTGTGATACCCACTGAGACGCTGTGACACTTTCTGATACTCTGTGAGACAAACTGTGACACTCTCTGACACACTGTGACACTCTCTGAATCTATCTGACACACTGTATCCCTCTCTAAGACACTGTAATAATCTCTGACGCTCTCTGAGACATACTGTAACACTCTCTAACAGACTGTGACACACTGTGACACTCCCTGTCTCTCTCTGATACTCCCTGAGACACACTGTGTCACTCTCTGGGACACACTGTTACACTGTCTGACCCTCTTTGGCACTCTCTGTAACACACTGTGACACTCTCTGACACACCGTGATGTCCTCTGAGATGCAGTGACACTCTCTATGACGCACTGTGACACATTCTAGCTCTCTCTCTGACCCTCAGAAACACACTGTGACACTCTCTGAGACACATGGTGACACTCCCTGCCTCCCTCTCTCTGAGACACTCGGTCACTCTCTGAGACAGAGTGTGACACACTGTGACATCTTCTGACTCCCTCTCACACTCTCTGAGACACAATGTGACTCTCCCTGACAGATTGTGACACACTGTGACACTTTCTGTCACACTGTGACATCTCTGAGACACTGTGAAACACTCTGAGGCACACAGTCACACTTTCTGAATCTCTCTGAAACTCTGACTGACTGTAACACTCTGTGTGACACACTGTGACACACTCTCTGTGATTCACTGTGACACTCTCTGCCCGACTGTAATGCTATCTGACACACGGTGACATTCTCTGAGACACTGTGACACTCTCTGAGACACACTGTGACATTTTCTGTCTCTCTCTGACACTCTCTGAGACAGACTGTGACACTCTCTGACACTGAAGCACAATGTGACACTCTCTGACTTCTTCTGTCAATCTCTGAGACACACTGTAACACTCTCTCACGGACTGTGACCCTCTCTGAGACAAATGCTGACCCTCTCTGACACTCTCTGAGACACAGTATGACACACGTTGACACTTTCTGACTCTCTCTGATACACTCTTAAATACACTGCAACCTTCTCTGACAGACTGTGACACACTGTGACACTTTCTGACTCTCTCTGATGCTCTGTGACACACTGCGACACTTTCTGACAGTCTATGACACACTGTGACATTCGCTGACTTTCTCTGACACTCTCTAAGGCACACTGTAACAATCCCTGACAGACTGTGACACACTGTGACAGTCTCAGATTCTCTGAGACACACTGTAAAACTCTCTGACCCTCTCTGAGACACACTGTAACACTCTATGACACTCTCTGACAGACTGTGAAACAATTTGACACCCTCTGACCATCTCTGAGACACACGGTGACACTCTGTGACTCTCTCTGACACTCTCTGAGACACACAGTGATACTCTCTGACAGACTATGACAATGTCTGTGACACTTTCTGTCTCTCTTTGACTCTGAGACACACTGTGACACTCGCTGCCTCTCTCTGAGACACTCGGTCACTCTCTCAGACACACTGTGACACACTATGTCATCTTTTGACTCTCCCTCACACTGTCTGTGACACATTGTAACACTCTCAGACAATCTCTGAGACACACTGTGACACACTCTGAGGCACACTGTGACACTCTCTGACAGATTGTGACAAACGGTCACACTCTCTGACTCTCTCCGACACTCTCTTAGACAAACTGTGACACGCTTTGTCTCTCTCTGACATTCTCTGAAACTCAGTGTGACAGTCGCTGACTCTCTCTGACTCTCCCTGACACCCTATGAGACACACTTTCTGACTCTTTCTGTCACTCCCTGAGACACACTGTAACACTCTCTGACAGACTGCGACTCTCTCTGGGACAAACGTTGACCCACTCTGACAGTCTCTGAGACACAGTACGACTCAATGTGACACTCACTGACTTTCTCTGAAACACTTTGAAATACACTGTAACCTTCTCTGATAGACTGTGACACTCCCTGAGCCACAATGTGATACTTTCTGACTCACTCTGCCACTATGAGGCACTCTCTGACGCTCTCAGAGACACATTGTGAAATGCACTGCCCTCTCTGACTGTCTGAGGCACACTGTGTCACTCTGTGACTCTCTCTGACAATCTGAGACACACTATGACTGTTTGACTCGCTTCGACACTCTCTGAGACATACTGTGACACCCTCTGAGACACACTGTGACACTCTCTGACACACGGTGACGATGTCTGAGACACTGAGATACTCTCTGAGACACACTGTGATAAATTCTGACTCTCTCTCTCTCTCTGACCCTCAGAGACACACTGTGACACTCACTCCCTGACTCTGAGACACATGGTCACTGTCTGAGACACAGCGTGACACACTGTCACATTTTCTGACTCTCTCTCACACTCTCTGAGACACACTGTAACTCTCTCTGACAGATTGTGCCACACTCTGACACTCTCTGACTCACTCTGAGACACACTGTGACACTTTCTGACCTATTGTGACATTTTCTGAGACACTGAGACACTCTCTGAGACACACTGTGACACTTTCCGCCTCTCCCTGAATCTATCTGACACACTATGACAATCTCTGACAAACTGTGGCACTCTCTAAGACACTGTGATACTTTTTGACACTCTCAGAGACATACTGTATACCTCTCTAAGGCACTGTGATAATCTCTGACGCTCTCTGAGACATACTGTGACACTCTCTAAAAGAGTGTGACACTCCCTGACTCTCTCTGATACTCCCTGAGACACACTGTGACACACTCTGGGACACACTGTAACACTGTCTGACCCTCTTTGGCACTCTCTGTAACACACTGTGACACTCTCTGACACACCGTGATGTTTTGTGAGATGCTGTGACACTCTCTGAGACGCACTGTGACACATTTTGTCTCTCTCTCTCTCTCTTACCCTCAAAAACACACTGTGACACTCTCTGAGACACACTGTGACACTCCCTGCCTCTCTCTCTCTGAGACACTCGGTCACTCTCTGAGACAGAGTGTGACACACTGTGACATCTTCTGACTCTCTCTCACACTCTCTGAGACACACTGTAAATCTCTCTGACGTATTGTGTCACACTGTGACACTTTCTGACACACTGTGACATTCTCTGAGACACTGTGAAACTCTCTGAGTCACACTGTGACACTTTCTGACTCTCTCTGACACTCTGACACAGACTGAGACACTCTCTGGCTCTCTCGGGCACTCTCTGAGATATAGTATGACACACTGTGACTCTCTCAGACTCTCTCTAACACACTCTGAAACACACTATGACACACTGCGACACTCTCTGACACACGGTGACATTCTCAGAGACACTGTGTCACTCTCTGACCCTCTCTGACCCTCTCTTAGACAAATGTTGACCCTCTCTGACACTCTCTGAGACACACTGTAACACTCTCTGACAGACTGTGACATTCTCTGAGACAAACACTGACACTCTCTGAGACGCAGTATGACACACTGTGAGACTCTCTGACTCTCTCTTACACGCTCTGAAATAAACTGTAACCTTCTCTGAAAGACTGTGACACACTGTGAAACTCTCTGAGACACACTGTGACACTTTCTGACTTTCTCTGATTCTCTGAAATACACTGTGACACTCTCTGAGACACGATGTAACACTCTTTGACAGGTTGTGACACACTGTGTCACACTCTGACCCTCTCTGTGACCGATTGTGACACTCTCTGACACTCTCTGAAACACACTGTGACACTTTCTGACTCTGTCTGACACTCTCTGGGACAAACTGACTCTCTCTGACAGACTGTGACACACTGAGACACTCTCTGAAAATCTCCGAGACACACTGTGACACTCTCTGGCAGACTGTGACACTATCTGACTCTCACTGACACTCTCTGAGACACACTGTGTCACTGTGACACTCTCTGAGACACACACTGTGACACTTTCTGACTCTCCCTGACAGTCTGATACAGACTGAGACACTCTCTGACTCTCTCGGACACTGTCTGAGATATAGTATGACACACTATGACATTCTCAGACTCTCTCTGACACACTCTGAAAAACATTGTGACACACTACGACACTCTCTGAACCACGGTGACATTTTCAGAGACACTGTGTCACTCTCTGACCCTCTCTGAAACTCTCTGAGTCACACTATGACACTCTCTGAATCTCTCTGACTCTCTCTGAGACATACTATGACACTCTTTGACAGGTTGTGACACACTGTGACACACTCTGACCCGCTTTGAGATAGACTGTGACACTCTCTGACACTCTCTGACACACTCTGTAACACACTGTGACACTCTCTAACAGACTGATAAACTGTGATACTCTCTGTCTTTCTCTGACACTCTCTGAGACAGACTGTGACACTTTTTGACAGGCTGTGACACACTGTGACACACTCTGACCCTCTCTGAGACCGACTGTGACACTCTCTGACACTCTCTGAAACACACTGTGACGCTCTCTGACAGACTGTGACACACTGTGACACTTTCTGACTCTCTCTCTGACTCTCTAAGACACACTGACTCTCTCTGACAGACGGTGACACACTGAGACATTCTCTGAAAATCTCCGAGACACACTGTGATACTCTCTGGCAGACTGTGACTCACTGAGACGCTCTCTGAAAATTCCTTGAAACACACTGTGATACTCTCTGGCAGCCTGTGACACTATCTGATGCTCACTGACACTATCTGAGACACACTGTGACACTCTCTGACACTCTGGGACACACTGTGTCACTCTCTGACACTCTCTGAGAAACGCTATGACACTCGCTGACACACTGTGACATTTTCTGACACTCTGTGAGATAAACCGTGGCACTCTCTGACACACTGTGACACTCTCTGAATCTATCTGACACACTATGACAATCTCTGACACACTGCGACACTCTCTAAGACACTGTGACACTTTCTGACACTCTCAGAGCCATCCTGTATCCCTCTCTAAGACACTGTAATAATCTCTGACACTCTCTGAGACATACTGTGACACTCTCTAACAGACTGTGACACACTGTGACACTCCCTGACTCTATCTGATACTCCCTGAGACATACTGTGATACTCTCTGGGATACACTGATACACTGTCTGACCATCTTTGGCACTCTCTGTAACACACTGTGACACTCTCTGACACACGGTGACGTTCTCTGAGATGCTGTGACACTCTCTATGACGCACTGTGACACATTCTGCCTCTCTCTCTCTGAGCCTCAGAAACACACTGTGACACTCTCTGAGACACAATGTGACACTCACTGCATCTCTCTATGAGACACTCGGTCACTCTCTGAGACAGAGAGTGACACACTGTGACAATTTCTGACTCACTCACACTCTCTGAGACACACTGTGACTCTCTGACAGATTGTGACACACTGTGACACTTTCTGACTCTCTCTGACACTCTGATACAGACTGGGAGACTCACCGGCTCTCTCGGACACTCTCTGAGATATAGTATGACACACTGTGACTCTCTCAGACTCTCTCTAAAACATTGTGAAACACACTGTTCCACACTGCGACACTCTCTGACACACGGTTTCATTGTCAGAGACACTGTGTCACTATCTGACCATCTCTGCCATTCTCTGACCCTCTCTTAGTCAAATGCTGACCCTCTCTGACACTCTCTGATACACACCTTAACACTCTCTGACAGACTGTGACATTCTCTGAGACAAATACTGACACTCTCTGAGACGCAATATGACACACTGTGACACTCTCTGACTCTCTCTGACACACTCTGAAATACACTGTAACCTTCTCTGAAAGACTGTGACAGACTGTGAAACTCTCTGAGACACACTGTGACACTTCTGACTTTCTCTGTTTCTCTGAAATACACTGTGACACTCTCTGAGACTCACTGTAACACGCTCCGACTCTCTCGGACACACTCTGAGACATACTTTGACACTCTTTGACAGGTTGAGACACACTGTGTCACACTCTGACCCTCTCTGAGACCGGCTGTGACACTCTCTGACACTCTCTGAAACACACTGTGACACATTCTGACAGACAGTGACACACTGTGAAACACTCTGAGACACACAGTGACAGTTCCCGACTCTATCTGACACTCTCTGAGACAAACTGACTCTGACAGGCTGTGACACACTGAGACACTCTCTGAAAATCTCCGAGATACACTGTGACACTCTCTGGCAGACTGTGACACTATCTGACTCTCACTGACACTATCTGAGACACACTGTGACACTGTCGGACTCTCTCTGACACTCTGTGACTGACTGTGAGACACTGTGACAATCTCTGATACACTGTGACACTCTCTGAGACACACTGTGACACTCTCTGAAACACACTGTGGCTATGTCTGACACTCTCTGACAAGTACTGTGACACTCTCTGACAGATTGTGACACACTGTGACACGTTTTGACTCTCTCTGACTCTGACACTCTCTGAAACACACTGTGACACTCTCTGAATCTATCTGACAGACTCTGACAATCTCTGACACACTGTGACACTCTCTAAGACACTGTGACACTTTCTGACACTCCCAGAGACATACTGTATCCCTCTCTAAGACACTGTGATAATCTCTGACGCTCTCTGAGACATACTGTGATACTCTCTAACAGACTGTGACACACTGTGACACTCCCTGACTCTCTCTGATACTCCCTGAGACACACTGCGACACTCTCTGGGACACACTGTTATACTGTCTGACCCTCTTTGGCACTCTCTGTAACACACTGTGACACTCTCTGACACACCGTGATGTCCTCTGAGATGCAGTGATACTCTCTATGACGCACTGTGACATATTCTATCTCTCTCTCTGACCCTCAGAAACACACTGTGACACTCTCTGAGACACACGGTGACACTCCCTGCCTCCCTCTCTCTGAGACACTCGGTCACTCTCTGAGACAGAGTGTGACACACTGTGACATCTCCTGACTCTCTCTCACACTCTCTGAGACACAATGTGACTTTCTCTGACAGTTTGTGACACACTGTGACACTTTCTGACACACTGTGACATTCTCTGAGACATTGTGAAACTCTCTGAGACACACTGTGACACTTTCTGACTCTCTCTGACACTCTGATATAGACTGAGACACTCTCTGGCTCTCTCGGGCACTCTCTGAGATATAGTATGACACACTGTGACTCTCTCAGACTCTCTCTAACACACTCTGAAACACACTATGACACACTGCGACACTCTGACACACGGTGACATTCTCAGAGACACTGTGTCACTCTCTGACCCTCTCTGACCCTCTCTTAGACAAATGTTGACCCTCTCTGACACTCTCTGAGACACACTGTAACACTCTCTGACAGACTGTGACATTCTCTGAGACAAACACTGACACTCTCTGAGACGCAGTATGACACACTGTGAGACTCTCTGACTCTCTCTGACACACTCTGAAATAAACAGTAACCTTCTCCGAAAGACTGTGACACGCTGTGAAACTCTCTGAGACACACTGCGACACTTTCTGACTTTCTCTGATTCTCTGAAACACACTGTGACACTCTCACTGACACACTCTGAGACATACTTTGACACTCCTTGACAGGTTGTGACACACTGTGTCACACTCTGACCCTCTCTGAGACCGACTGTGACACCCTGACACTCTCTGAAACACACTGTGACACTTTCTGACAGACTGTGACACACTGTGACACTCTCTGAAAATCTCCGAGACAAACTGTGACACTCTCTGGCAGACTGTGACACTATCTGACTCTCACTGACACTGTCTTGAGACACCCTGTGACACTCTCTGACTCTCTCTGACACTCTCTGAGACATACTATGACACTCTTTGACACGTTGTGACACACTGCGACACACTCTGACCCGCTTTGAGATAGACTGTGACACTTTCTGACTCACTCTGTAACACACTGTGACATCTCTCTGACAGACTGTGACAAACTGTGACACTCTCTGTCTTTCTCTGACACTCTCTGAGGCACACTGTAACACTCTCTGAAACTCTCTGAAACACACTGTGACACTCTCTGACAGACTGTGACACTGTGACACTCTCTGACACACACTGTAACACTCTCTGACTCTCTGTGAGACACACTATGACACTCTTTGACAGGTTGTTACACACTGTATCATATTCTGACCCGCTTTGAGATTTACTGTGACACTCTCTGACACGCTCTGACGCACTCTGTAACACACTGTGACACTCTCTGACAGACTGTGACAAACTCTGACACTCTCTGTCTTTCCCTGACCCTCTCTGAGACCGACTGTGACACTCTCTAACAGACTGTGACACACAGTGACACTCTCTGAGACACACGGTGACACTTTTTGACTCTATCTGACTCCCTGAGACACGCTGTGATTCTCTCTGAGACACATAGTGACACTCTCTGACCCTCTCTGAGACAGACTGTGACACTCTCTGACTCTCTCTGACCCTCTCTGAGGCACAACACAACACACTGTGACACTCCGTGACAAATTGTGACAAACTGTGACACTTTCTGACACTCTCTGAGGCACGCTGTAACACTCTCTGACTGACGTTTACACACTGTGACACTCTCTGACTCGTTCTGACACTCCCAGAGACATACTGTGACACTCTCTGACTCTCTCTGACACTCTCTGAGACGCACTGAGTCTCTCTGACAAACTGTGACACACTGAGACACTCTCTGAAAATCTCCGAGACACACTGTGACACTTTCTGGCAGACTGTGACACTATCTGACTCTCACTGACAGTGTCTGAGACACACTGTGACACTCTCTGACTCTCTCTGATACTCTCTGAGACAAACTGACTCTCTCTGAAAGACTGTGACACACTGGGACACTCTCTGAAAATCTCCGAGACACACTGTGACTCTTTCTGGCAGACTGTGACACTATCTGATTCTCACTGACACTCTCTGAGACACACTGTGACACTCTCTGACTCTCTCTGATACTCTCTGAGACAAACTGACTCTCTCTGACAGAATGTGACACACTGAGACACTCTCTGAAAATCTCCGAGACACACTGTGACACTCTCTGGCAGACTGTGACACTATCTGACTCTCACTGACACTGTCTGCGACACGCTGTGACACTCTCTGACTCTCTCTGACACTCTCTGACCGACTGTGAGACACTGTGACAAACTCTGATTCACTATGACATTCTATGAGACACACTGTGACACTCTCTGAAACACATTGCTGCTCTCTCTGACACTCTCTGAAACATACTGTGACAATCTCTGACACGTTTTGACTGTCTCTGACTCTCTGACACTCTGTGAAACACACTGTGGCACTCTCTGACTTTCTGACACTCTCCGAAACGTACTGTGACACTCTCTGACAGACTGTGACACGTTTTGACTCTCTCTGATACTCTCTACCTCTCTCTGACATTCTCTGAAACGTACTGTGACACTCTCTGACAGACTGTGACACACTGTGACACGTTTTGATTCTCTCTGACACTCTCTGACACTCTCTGAAACACACTGTGCCACTCTCCGACACTCTCTGTCACTCTCTGAGAAACACTGTGACATTCTCTGACAGACTGTGACACTGTTTGACTCTGTATGAAGCACTCTCTGACTCTCTCTGAGACACACTATGACACTCTCTGACACACTGTGACACTCTCTGACTCTCTCTCTCTCTGACACACTGCAACAATCCCTGACACACTGTGACACCCACTGAGACGCTGTGACACTTTCTGACAATCTGTGAGACACAGTGTGACACTCTCTGACACACTGTGACATTCTCTGAATCTATCTGACACACTATGACAATCTCTGACACACTGTGACACTCTCTAAGACACTGTGGCACTTTCTGACACTCTCAGAGACATCCTGTATCCCTCTCTAAGACACTGTGATAATCTCTGACGCTCTCTGAGACATACTGCGATACTCTTTAACAGACTGTGACACACTGTGACACTCCCTGACTCTCTGACACTCCCTGAAACACACTGTGACACCTTCTGAGACACACTGTTACACTGTCTGACCCTCTTTGACACTCTCTGTAGCACACTGTGACACTCTCTGACTCTCTCTGAGTCCCACTGTGACACTCTCTGGCATTGTCGGGACACACTGTGCCACTCTCTGATACACTTTGACGCGCTCTGACTGTCTTTGAGAAATACTGTGATATTCCCTGACACACTGCGACACTCTCTGACACACTATGACATTCCCTGCCTCTCTCTGATACACTGTGACACTCTCTGAGACACAATGGGACACACTGAGACCCTCTCAAAGACACACCCTGAGACACACTATGACACTCTGACACACTGTGGCTCTCTCTGAGACACATTGTGACACCCTCTGACTCTCTGAAAACACTGTGACAGTAATAGAAAACTATCCATTTAATGTGAAATTAATTATCCATTTACTGTAAAGTTTAAAGAGAATGCTTTGTTTAAATCAATGCTGTGCTGAGCTTTGTAAACGATGCTTTAGAACATAGAACATAGAACAATACAGCACAGAACAGGCCCTTCGGCCCACGATGTTGTGCCGAACTTCTATCCTAGATTAAGCACCCATCCATGTACCTATCCAAATGCCGCTTAAAGGTCGCCAATGAATCTGACTCTACCACTCCCTCGGGCAGCGCATTCCATGCCCCCACCACTCTCTGGGTAAAGAACCCACCCCTGACATCTCCCCTATACCTTCCACCCTTCACCTTAAATTTATGTCCCCTTGTAACACTCTGTTGTACCCGGGGAAAAAGTTTCTGACTGTCTACTCTATCTATTCCTCTGATCATCTTATAAACCTCTATCAAGTCACCCCTCATCCTTCGCCGTTCCAACGAGAAAAGGCCGAGAACTCTCAACCTATCCTCGTACGACCTACTCTCCATTCCAGGCAACATCCTGGTAAATCTTCTCTGCACCCTCTCCAAAGCTTCCACATCTTTCCTAAAGTGAGGCGACCAGAACTGCACACAGTACTCCAAATGTGGCCTAACCAAAGTCCTGTACAGCTGCAACATCACCTCACGACTCTTGAATTCAATCCCTCTGCTAATGAACGATAATACTCCATAGGCCTTCTTACAAACTCTATCCACCTGAGTGGCAACCTTCAAAAATCTATGTACATAGACCCCAAGATCCCTCTGTTCCTCCACCTGACCAAGAACCCTACCATTAACCCTGTATTCCGCATTCTTATTTGTTCTTCCAAAATGGACAACCTCACACTTGGCAGGGTTGAACTCCATCTGCCACTCCTCAGCCCAGCTCTGCATCCTATCTAAGTCCCTCTGCAGCCGACAACAGCCCTCCTCACTGTCCACAACTCCACCTATCTTTGTATCATCTGCAAATTTACTGACACACCCTTCGACTCCCTCCTCTAAGTCATTAATAAAAATTACAAACAGCAGAGGACCCAGAACTGATCCCTGCGGAACTCCACTTGTAACTGGACTCCATGCTGAATATTTACCATCTACCACCACTCTCTGACTTCTACCGGTTAGCCAGTTTTCTATCCAATTGGCCAAATTTCCCTCTATCCCATGCCTCCTGACTTTCCGCATAAGCCGACCATGGGGAACCTTATCAAATGCCTTACTAAAATCCATGTACACTACATCCACTGCTCTACCCTCATCCACATGCTTGGTCACCTCCTCGAAGAATTCAATAAGACTTGTAAGGCAAGACCTACCCTTCACAAATCCGTGCTGGCTGTCCCTAATCAAGCAGTGTCTTTCCAGATACTCGTAAATCCTATCCCTCAGTACCCTTTCCATTACTTTGCCTGCCACAGAAGTAAGACTAACTGGCCTGTAATTCCCGGGGTTATCCCTATTCCCTTTTTTGAACAGGGGCACAACATTCGCTACTCTCCAGTCCCCTGGTACCACCCCAGTTGCCAGTGAAGACGAGAAGATCATTGCCAACGGTACTGCAATTTCCTCTCTTGCTTCCCACATAATCCTAGGATATATCCCGTCAGGCCCGGGGGACTTGTCTATCCTCAAGTTGTTCAAAATGTCCAACACATCTTCCTTCCTAACAGGTATCTCTTCTCGCTTATCAGTCCGTTTCACACTCTCCTCTTCAACAATACGGTCCCTCTCGTTCGTAAATACTGAAGAGAAGTACTTGTTCAAGACCTCTCCTATCTCTTCCGACTCAATACACAGTCTCCCACCACTGTCCTTGATCGGACCTACCCTCGTTCTCGTCATTCTCAGGTTTCTCACATATGCATAGAATGCCTTGGGGTTATCCTTGATCCTATCCGCCAGGGATTTTTCATGCCCTCTCTTAGCTCTCCTAATCCCTTTCTTCAGGTCCCTTCTGGCTATCCTGTATCCCTCCACTGCTCTGTCTGAACCTTGTTTCCTCAACCTTATGTAAGCCTCCTTCTTCCTCTTTACTAGACATTCAACCTCCCTCGTCAACCAAGGCTCCCTCACACGACCATTTCTTCCCTTCCTGATCGGTACATACATATCAAGGACACGTCGTATCTGCTCCTTGAAAAAGTCCCACATTTCCACCACATCCTTCCCTAACAGCCTATGCTCCCAACGTATGCTCCTCAAATTCTGTCTTACAGCATCGTAATTTCCCTTCCCCCAATTGTAAAATCTACCTTGTTGTGCGCACCTATCTCTCTCCATAACCAAGGTGAAAGTCACAGAATTGTGGTCGCCATCACCAAAATGTTCACCCACCAACAAGCCCACCACTTGTCCCGGTTCGTTACCGAGTACCAAATCCAATATGGCCTCCCCTCTGGTTGGACAATCTACATACTGCGTTAGAAAAGCTTCCTGGACACACTGCACAAACACCGCCCCATCCAATCTACTTGATCTAAAGAGCTTCCAATCAATATTTGGGAAGTTCAAGTCGCCCATGACTACGACCCTGTGGCTTCTGCACCTTTCCAAAATCTGTTTCCCAATCTGTTTCTCCACATCTCTGCTGCTATTGGGGGGCCTATAATAAACACCCAACAAGGTGACTGCACCTTTCCTATTTCTGACTTCAGCCCATACTACCTCCAGAGGCAGATCCCCCTCAAACTTCCTTTCTGCAGCCGTTATACCATTTCTAATTAGCAATGCCACCCCCCCTCCTTTTTTACCACCCTCCCTAATCTTACTGAAACATCTGTAACCAGGAACCTCCAACAGCCATTCCTGTCCCTCATCTATCCATGTTTCCGTGATGGCCACAACATCGTAGTCCCAGGTACCGATCCACACCTTAAGTTCACCCACCTTATTTCTGATACTCCTTGCATTGAAGTATACGCACTTGAGCCCATCTCTGTGTCCGCAAGTAGTCCCTGTCAGTGCTACCTTCTCCACAGCCTCCCTACAGTCTTGGACATCCTGACACACAGCTAGCTTACTTGCTGGACTACAAGTCCGGATCCCATCCCCCTGCCAAATTAGTTTAAACCCCCCCGAAGAGTGCTAGCAAACCTACCCCCCAGGATATTGGTGCCCTTCTGGTTCAGGTGCAACCCGTCCTGTTTATACAGGTCCCACCTTCCCCAGAATGCAGTCCAATTGTCCAAATATCTGAAGCCCTCCCTCCTACACCATCCTTGCAGCCACGTGTTCAACTGCACTATCTCCCTATTCTTTGCCTCTCTGTCACGTGGCACCGGCAACAACCCAGAGATGACGACTCTGTCTGTCCTAGCTTTTAGCTTCCAGCCTAACTCCTTGAGCTCTTGAATGACCTCCCCACCCCTCTTCCTACCTATGTCGTTGGTGCCAATGTGTACCACGACTTCTGGCTGCACACCCTCCCCCTTAAGGATTCTGAAGACACGGTCCGAGACGTCTCGGACCCTAGCACCCGGGAGGCAACAAACCAGCCGAGAGTCTCGCCCATGTCCACAGAACCGCCTGTCCGTCCCTCTAACTAGAGAGTCCCCTATAACTAGCGCTCTCCTCTTCTCCCCCTTTCCCTTCTGAATCTCAGAGCCACAGACCCCTTCACTGCAGCTTACACCTGCAAGGCTGTCCCCCCCAACAGTTTCCAAAGCTGCATACTTATTTTTTAGGGGAACGACCACAGGGGAACCCTGCACTGCCTGTTTCTTCCCCTTCCCACCTCTAACTGTTACCCAGCTACCTCTGTTCTCTGGCGTAACTATGTCCCTGTAGCTTCTATCGATCACCCTCTCAGCCTCTTGAATAATCCTCAGCTCATCCAGCTCCAGTTCCAGTTCCCTAACTCGTTCGGTGAGGATCAGGATCTGACTGCATTTCCTGCACACGAAGTCGGCAGGAGTATCGGTGGTCACCCCTACCTCAAACATCCTGCAGGAGGAACATTCCACCGCCTGCGCTGCCATGACTGTACACTGTCTCCAAAAACAAGAACACTGAGTCAATAACCTGTGGACTTTAAAGTTAGGTTAGAGGAGGAGGGTGGGAGGGAGGCCCTACGGAAGTAGGACCTGGGGTCTAGAACACACCCACTCAAATACTAATCACTTACCTTCCCGCCCAGCTATGCGCTCCAACCTCACTTCCGCTGCCCGCTACAGGTAAGTAATTTTGAAACAAACTGTCTTACCTTAGCTGTAGTCTCCCGGGTTCGTTTTTCCTCGGCCGCTGCTCCCACTCAAATGACCGTTGGTGATGAAGGGTTGCAGTTAGCTTATCTCTGTTTGATTTCTGTAAGCATTCATCTCGACATTGCGATAGTCGAACTCAGCGAAAGCTATATAACTGTTATGTCTAGCACCGGGGATGAGAGGATAACAACTTGAGTTTCCCAGTCTCTGCCTTTGAGAGTGTGGTAAGGAACTCTATAAGGCAGGTGTCTGTGTAAATGTTTGGGTACTTATTGCATTGAGGCATCTGACCTAGTGTAATGGGTCATTCTTGTAAAATTTTTAATAAAGACCTTTGCTTTGCTCTTGCTAATTATTGAGTCAAGTCAATTTAATTTCCATGACAGTAAACTTGGGGGCTCGTGCCGGCACCCCGCGACTGGATGAGATTCTGAAGATTCCCAGGGAGCGCAGGTGAGAGCGCCTTGAAGGTCTTTCACTTCATCTCGAGCGCTGAATTGACCCTTTTGCGTGAGAGGACTGGGAATCTGTAGATTGCCCTAGCGTCGGGGTTTCAAATCAATTAAGGTTGGGTAATAGTTGTGATTTATATAATCCTACATAGAGAGTCATTCTTAGAGAATAAATACAGCAAGAAAAGGGTTCAGTGAACTCTCACGTGGCATTAGAGTAAAACCCCAGGGGAAGAGGATTGCTGTCTGAAGCGTGTTTAGGAAACAGCAAGGTAAAGGCTGGTTTTACACTTGGAACCACCACTGGCTGAGTTGGACACGGCGAAGACGTACCAGGTACGTGGTTTCTTGGTTTACGAAAACCAAGGCCTTGAGGCGGACGCGCCCAATGTGAGATGGGAACTCCGGACGTAAAAGCAAGTCAAAAGGGAAAAGATAACTGTACCACGAGAGAGAGAGAGAGAGAGAGAGAGCTGAACACTTTTGATGTTGCACTAAAAATGGGTTCTGGCAAGAGCGAACAAAGGGAGAGTCCACACAAAATTTGGAATGGCCAACCAAAAATACAATACATGCTAAATAAGTACCACCCAGAATGTGTAAAGCAGTTAGAATTGTCGATTAAGGAATGTGGTTTTCCGGAGGGAGGAAGTTTTAGTAAAAGACAGCTGGAAATATTAAGGTTGAGGTAGGAGGAGAGAGAGAAGGAGAAATGGGACGGAAAGATCGAACCTATGAATTGGAGAACTTCTTGTATGTGGAAGTCTGAGGCTGATATCAGAGAAAGGAAAGCTCAAGGAAAGGATAGATCAAATACACGTACAAACACCAGTGCATATGTGGGAAACAACCTAACGAAGCTGTACAGTGCCTTTAATCTGTTTCAGACCCTGACCTTGATGACTGCCCTCTGAGACCTGCCGCACCCCTTCCCCCCCCCCCCCCCCCCCCACCACCACCACGAGATCCGCCTGGTGAAAGTTCCACGTCAGCGGCCACCGCCTCAGAGCCTGCTAGATCACCGATAGCACACCATACCCGCAACAGACCGAAGCAAGAAGGCCAAAAGAAGGACGACCACTCCAAGGTGTAAAGGCATCCAAGGCCTGTCCATGATCACGCCCCGACGGATGTTGAGTCACTCGGTGAGGGTACTGGCATACGGTCATCTAACCAGGTCGTTCTGCAAGACCCAATGGTTGAAGTTGCAGGTCCAGTACAGCGCCCAGTGTTGGCCCACCAGCCATGGACCATGAAGGATCTGAAAAGTGCCTTTGGGCAGTTGCCTGACCCACACGAGGTTGGAGCTAATAAGAAGTGACAAAGTTCTGTACTGAGTTCCGTCCCACGTCACAAGAGATTAGACGTCTCCTGGGATGAAAACTAGGTGCCAATGTCACCAAACACAAGTATACATGGCCAGCTGCAAACGTCCATGCCAGAGCAGCCAACCCACAAGTAGAAGAGAAGGGAGACTTTAATGTTTTGTTGCAGCGCTGGCAACCGCCTGTAGGGACGCATTCCCAGTGCGAATGGACATGACCAAAACAGCAATGTGTAAACAATGGGAATGTGAGAGAGTGTCCCAGTATCTCACTGAAGTCCATAACACCCATAGTGCACTGAGAGGACATGAGGACATAACGACTGCGGAAATCACACTGTATGAGGCACACCTGAGGAACAGCTTCATCAATGGAAAGAAGGAAGAAATAGTGAAAAAGGTAAAAGACACATGTATTACCTGGGACACGGGAAAGCTGAATTTGATAGAACAACATGCAATACATGCTGAAATATTGCTTACCCAAGAGAAGGATAAGCGGAAACTAAAGATGGAACAGCAAACACATAAAGCTCATCTTACTCTGATGCAAATGGTCACCCAGCTGTTGGAGGGAGGTGCTGCAGGAAGAGACAGAGGCAGACGGAGAGGTCGCGGAAGAGGAGGAGGTCACAAAAGAGGCACTGATAGAGGGAGATCTGGTGGGTGCTTTATTTGCAGAGCAATGGACCACTGGGTGAGACGGTGCCCCACACAGACAGCCTCACTCGGCCCTGGAGGTGGGACATGAGGGTGACTAACAGGGGAAGGCTGAGGTGGAGGTGGGCAGCCCACTAGGTACAGGTAAGCCTCTTTCCTTTATGCTTGGCAACGAAGACTCGCTTTTGCTAATCTCTTCTACTAACCTTTCGCGCACTGAGACATATATCACCTCAATGTTCAGCACTGAGATTGCAAAGTGTGGACAGCATGTCCTATATCACAATGATGCTTATTAATCGATGCCCACCTCTATGTTATATGTTGAAGTACATCAATTACGTTTTTGGTAGATACAGGGGCAACATACTCAGTCCTTACATTAAGCCAGTTTAGACAATCGACACAAATAAAGATGAGTGAAAGGTTCCTGAACACAATGGCTGCATCAGGAGTCATGGTGCGGGAGAGATTTTCTGCACCTCTACGACGCAAAACTAGGATAAGGGAAACATTCCAATTCTCCTTCTTGTTATCGGAATTTCGTCCTTTAAATTTGATGGGCCGGAATCTCATACGGAGACTGGGCTTGTATTTGGTCAGTACTCCGACGAGCTTGCAGATAATTCAAAGAAACGATTTACCCAGTGCAGGCTGTAAAATATGACCTACGACCCCTGATGTATGTCTATGAGTGGCTATTAATCCAGACAGCGAGAAGTTCAGTGAGCAATTCACTCGCCCTGGAAGCAAGTAACTATGTTAATACTACTAACACCTATTTTCTTGCTGGAGACATGCTACACTGCACAGCACACATACACCATGATGGTCCTGACGAACCAACTGAGAAGGATTGGTTCAGGAGATTGGTGAAACCAGATCAGTTGTTATTGTGTGAATTTTATTGGAGTGATCACAGATGTGCAGTCAGTGTGAACTTATCTAAAGTATCAGTGACGGCAAGTCGACCCTATTTTGTTGATGTGGAAGGTTCTGCTCTCACGTGTCACTGGTGAAGGTGTCCAGTGACAGGTGGTAGGATTTAGGAGCATGGGTGCTAAAGGCACAAAGAATGAAAGGTTGGGTCTTCAGGGACGATGTGGGTATCTGATTAAATGCAGATATGCGGACATATAAGATGAAACGAAATTGGTTAACCCAGGCAGATAGGACAGTCCAGGTAAGGCCCGCTAGCCCTGAGAAGCCTAGGGGGATAGCCTGGCGTTTCCCTAAGATAGAAGTCTCAAACCCAAGATTAAAAATGGTCCCTACTGAGTTGTGGACCAAGGGCAAACATGATGTGGGACTCATATGGGGCTGTGAGCCTATAAGGATAACCCTGAAGTCTGAGTATGGTCCTTGCAGAGTACAATACCTGTTAAAATCCGAAGCCATAGAAGGAATTACTGCAGTCTTTGAATCCCTCCCAAAGGCTGGAGTGATAATCCCCTGTGAAAACTCACCGGTGAGAACCCCATTTATCCGTTCAAAAAGACAATCATTCCCGGTGAACCGGAGGAATGGAGATTTGTTCAAGACCTGCAGGCTGTCAATGACGCTGTTGTTCCTCGTGCCCCAAATGTTCCCAATCCCTATACTATATTGGCTCAAATTCCACCGGACAGCAAATGGTTCCCTGTTGTGGATTTAGCAAATGCCTTCTTTAGTGTACTGGTACACCCAGATAGTCAATTCTGGTTCGCTTTTTCATTCAAAAGGAAATCATATACCTTCACGCGAGGTTACTGTGAGTCTCCCACCATATATAATGGGGCTTTACGCAGGAGTCTGGAGACTCTTGTTCAAACCCCGGGGTCAGTGCTGCTGCAGGATGTAGATGATTGCTTGATAGTGGCACCAACAAAGGAACAATGTGGAAGGAGACCCTTCCGTTGCTCTGCCATCTAGTGCGGGAAGGGCACAAAGCCAATATCGCAAAGCTACAATTTATGCAACAACATGTGACGTTCTTACGTCACCTAATATCTGAATAAGGGAAGGCTATTGGTCAAGACAGAGTTCAAGCAATCCAGCAAATTCCAAAGCCTGACACGAAGAGACAATTGCTCTCCTTTTTGGGTATGTGCTCCTACTGTAGGATGTTTTTCACACATTACGCAACCCTTGAGGCTCCCCTAAGTGACATAGCCTATGGAAAAGGGTTGCAGAACCAGAGTCCATTACACTGGACCCCAGAGGCGAAGAGTGCCTTTGCTGAAATAAAAAGGGGCGCTCCAAACTACACCTACACTGGGAATTCTGAACCCAAACCAGCCTTTTGTACAAACTGTAGATGATTAACGTGCCTGAATGACATCTGTGCTGTTCCAGGATCATTGGGGAAGATTGAGGCCGGGAGCATATTTTTCAGCTAAACTTGACCCTGTAGCGACAGGATTGTCTCAATGCCTGTGAGCTGTGGCCAAGGCTGAAAAGGCTGTTGGAGCATCCAGGGATATAGTCGGCTGCGGTGAATTAACCCTTCTGGTCCCACATGCAGTATCCTGACTGCTTTCCGAGCAAACGACCGCACACATGTCAGCAGCATGTTGGCTCCAATACAATACTGTGTTATTGGAGACGCCTAACATTACAATAAAGCGATGTAACGCCCTTAATCCTGCTAGCCTTCTCCCAACAGAAGGAGACAGAGACCCACACGATTGTGTTGCTGGAACGAATGAAATTTGCTGCCCCAGACCAGATTTGCATGATTCACCATGTCAGAATCCAGATATGGAGTTTTTTGTGGTTGGGTCAGCATTCAGGAGCAAGGGGACAGGCCAGAATTGTGTTGGGTATGATGCAGTGACTATCTACGAGGTCATCAAAGTGGGATCACTCCCTTTTCATCTGTCAGTGCCAGCTGCGGAGCTGATTGCCTTGACTGAGGCCTGTAAGTTGGCTGAGGGAAGGAGAGTGAATATTTACACCGATAGCAGATATGCATTCGGAGTTGTACTATATTTTGGAACCCTGTGGGTTCTTGGCCTCCACCGGAAAGCCCATCACACACCGCGACCTAATTTCCGACCTCCTGGAAGCGGTCCTATTGCCTAAATCAATCGCTGTGTGTAAGTGTGAAGCTCACACAAAAAATAATGATCTTATTTCCCAAGGCAATGCAAGGGCAGACTCAGCAGCAAGAACGGCAGCCCAGCAGCCACCAGCTGAGCAGATTGACATGTTTATGATAAAAATTTGTACCCCAACAGCAGATGTATGGGAGTTACAGTCAAAGGCCCCACCAGAGAAAAATCGTGAGTGGACGAAAGCAAGACGCAGTGTGGAGGAAGGAGTATGGTGTGGTCCCAATGGGAAACCCTGTCTACCACCATCATATTTCCGTTATATGCCAAACTGACACAGGGTAAGGACCATGTGTCCAAAGGGTGGGCGTACGACACTATTTTGGCACACTGGTACACTAAGGGATTTACTCATTAATCCCAGAAATATTGTTTTATCGGTGTCACTAATAATATGGGAAGGGGAATACAGATAAGTCATGCAGCACACCCCCAACCCCAAAAACCCTTTAGTACATTTACAGATGGATTTCATTGAACTAACGCCCAGCGAAGGGAAAAGGTATTGTCTGGTAATAGTTGATATGTTTTCCAAATGGGTGGAAGCGTTCCCCACGTCAAACCAGGATGCCAGTGCAGTAGCCAAGCCTTTGCTGACTGAGATAATTCCGAGATGGGGCATCCCTGAAAGGATCAATAGTGACAATGGGACACCATTTGCAAATAATGCCTCACAGCAGATGAGTGATTATTTGGTAAAATATATGAGACAACCCTGTGCCTACCACCCAGTGAGTAGTGGGGCAGTGGAAAGTGAAAATGCTACCCTAAAAAATAAATTGACAAAATGTTGTGAGGAATTAGGGGTGACATGGACAAAGGCACTTCCGATTGTGCTAGTGTATATGAGATTGAGGAGGAGAGGAAGAGTTAATCCTAGCCCGTTTGAGATTTTGTTTGGTAGACCGCCCAACACAGGAATGGGCCCAAGACCTAAGGTAACACAGATAACCGGCCACTGTGAGGATGAGATGTTGTGTTACTGTATAAAACTCTCTGCACTTTTGTCTCAAATACAGAATCAAGTGAAAGCAGAACTACCCCAACCAGCAGGAGGGAAGCTGTATGATCTAGAACCTGGAAACTGGATAGTGGTGAAAGACATCAGGAGGAACAACTGGAAGGCAAAGAGGTGGCTTGGACAATTTCAAGTGCTCCTCACAACACAGGCAGCAGTTAAGATCGCAGAATGCCAAGTGGATACACACCAGCCTTTACAAGCATGTAGCTGAGCCCGAGGAGATATCGGACAGCACCAGAACCAATTAAGTGCAAGTCGTGATTAGAAGCCTCATACGATTATGGGGCTGCCGCCGCTCCCACATGGGCTGTGTACAGGGCACACCAGAGCAAGTGAAGATGCCACCAAAAAGCAGTGTTTCGGGTAGGTGGTGTCTGAGGAAAGGCCTGGCGTTTCCTAAACATTTTTTGATGTATAGCTATTACGGGTCTGTATTTCTTTGTAGTTGTTGCTGTAGTTGGGCTTGTTGTCATAAAATGACAAAAAGGGGGAAGATGAAATGGGAAATTATCCATTTACTGTGAAATTAATTATCCATTTGCTGTGAAATTTAAAGAGAATGCTTTTCTTTAATTCAATGCTGTACTGATCTTTGTAAACAATGCTTTGCTGAAGGGTTGCCATCAGCTTAACTCTGTGTGAATTCTGTAAACCTTCGACTTGACCTTGCGATAGTCAAACTCCGTGAAGGCTGAAGAACCATTATGTCTGAAAGACCAGGGAATTGTCCTTGAGAGTATGATAAGGAACACTATATTGCAAGCATCTGTCCAATGTTTCAGTGCTCTTCGCATTAAGGCATCTAGCGTAGCGTAGTGAGTCAATCCTGCAGGATTCAAAATAAAGACCTTTCTTTGCTCCTGCTAATAGTTGAGTAGATTTAATTTCCACGACAATGACCCTTGATTGTATTTTAGTTGAGAAAATCTACAGGACCATCTTCATTGATCTGCTCTGATACTAGCTTAATAAACTGACCTCTCTTGTCTATGTATGTGTTTTCCATTTGCGTCTCTATTCTAGTTGCTTTGTGTAAATCCAATGTTTCTGAGGAACAGATTATTCTCCCCAAATGGTAGACTCTAGAAGTCTCCTCAATATTTTAATTATATTACATTGGCTATTCTTTATTACAGTGTTTGTCACTTCTTTTATGTAAAGAGATGATAATTGAAAACTCTTCAGTCCTCTGACCATAATTCCATATCTATGGAGCATTAAATAGTTAAGATCAACCACTTTGCTGTTGTGTCCATTCCTCAGAAACACTCAGACGTCCCATCCAGACTGAGCAAATGTATTAATTTACCATGGTATAGAACAAATTGGTTTGAATGGGGTTAAGTGAACCTGCTCGTTCAGTGATTGTAGTTAATGTCAGTCTCCATGCATCAAATTATTTCACGAAAAGGTTTACTTCCTATTAATAAGGGGGTCTTACAATATTATCACATAGTGTCAGTAGGAACTTCACTTGTAGCACTAACCTCGATCAACAGTTCAAGAGTGAGGGAGAGCAGAGATCAAACTCTGAGAACAATGAACGAGAGTGTTCCAACAACGGACCAGAATATGGGAACAATAGACTGGACTGTTCCAAAACTGTCCAGGGGTTTACATTTGGGTCTTCACAATCTTCCTCAAGATTGGGTGGACCTTAAAAGTGCTTTGGCTGATTCAAGCTGATTGCTATCCTCTCCTTACTATTATTCCTGGTAAGTCTTTCTATCTGACTATGAATCAGTAATCTTTGTTGAACTAACTTACTGTCCTTATAATTTAAATACTGAAAAAAAGGAAGCTGTTGCCATGACTTCTGTTCACAAACTCTATTCCTAACCAAGCAATTTTCATGCCAATATCTGAAGTGGAATCAAACTGCAGATAACTTCAACATGTACTTCGGCTCTAAGCTGATATCTATTTCCATATTCTCTCCAGAACCAATCCTGTTCACTACCAACTCCGCAATATCTCAGGTCTACCATTTTGTCTCAGTCTAGCTGCTGAATAAATCATCATCTGCACCTTAGTTATATCCA
Source organism: Chiloscyllium punctatum (assembly GCF_047496795.1). NCBI lineage: Eukaryota > Metazoa > Chordata > Chondrichthyes > Orectolobiformes > Hemiscylliidae > Chiloscyllium > Chiloscyllium punctatum. The sequence goes on from NC_092755.1 coordinate 8,776,964, forward strand.
GATTCAACTGTTCCTATTCTCTTCCTGCCACAACTAATTTTACCAGAAATGGTTCTGTTGAACGAGCTGGGAATTTGTGTTGCAGACGTTTCGTCCCCTGTGTCGGTGACATCCTCAGCGCTTGGGAGCCTCCTGTGAGTGATGTTTCCTCCGGCATTTGTAGCGGTTTGTATCTGCCGCTTCCGGTTGTCAGTTCCAGCTGTCCGCTGCAATGGCTGGTATATTGGGTCCAGGTCAATGTGCTTATTGATTGAATCTGTGGATGAGTGTCATTCCTTTCGGAATTCCCTGGCTGTTCTCTGTTTGGCTTGACCTATAATAGTAGTTATACTGACAACCGGAAGCGGCAGATTCAAACCACTACAAATGGCTGAGGAAAGATCACAGAAGCGCTTCACAGGAGGCTCCCAAGCACTGAGGATGTCACCTAGACAGGGGACGAAACGTCTGCAACACAAATTCCCAGCTCGGCGAACAGAACCACAACAACGAACACCCGAGCTACAAATCTTCTCACAAACTTTGACCAGAAATGTTTCGTGTTCTCCCTGAAAGGTGCTGACTTCAGGAGAGTCAGTGGGATTGTGATAATATCACTACACTTGCAATCAGAGCCCCAGGCTATTACTGTGGATAGTCAGAGCCTTTTTCCCAGTATACTAATCTCAATTACAAGGGGACATAGTTTTAAGGTAAGAAGGGAAAATTTAAAGGAGATGTGAGACAGCTTTTTTACACCGATGGTGATAAGTACCTGAAATGTACTTCTGAAAGATAATGATGGAGGTGGATACTTTGAATAGGTAGGGAATCAAGGGATATGGACCATGAAAAGATAAAAGGTTATTCATTTGGAAAGGCATCAAGTGTGAGCACAGTCTTGGTTGGCTGAAGGGCCTGTTCCTGTGCTGTACTGTTCTTTATTCATTATTCTCTGTTTCCTCTATAGTTTAGATTAGATTAGATTACTTACCGTGTCGAAACAGGTCCTTCGGCCCAACAAGTCCACACCGAACCATTTCCCTACATTTACCCCTTCACCTGTTTGAGGTTTGGTAGTTCTTTAAAGACGAGCAACAACTGCCAATTTCCAAGCACCGTCCGACAACTCATCCGCTTTATCCTCTATTACAATGTCAACCTTTGACAACAGGTTCTTCATCCAGACACACGGTTCAACCACGGGGACCAAATTTGCACCCCAATATGCCAACATCTTTAGGCACATGTCTGAACAAGATTTCTTCTCTACGCAGGTCCTCCAACCAACACTGTACACCAGGTACATCAACGACATTTTCTTCCTCTGGACCCATGGCGAGGAGTCACTGATAAAACTACACAGTGATATCAACAAGTTTTATCCCACTATCAAACTCAAAATGGACTACTCTCTACTGTCTCATTTTGGACAAATGTATCTCCATCAAGGATGGGCACCTCACTCTACCGCAAACCCACAGATAACCTCACAATGCTACACTTCTCCAGCTTCCACCCAAAACATATTAAAACAGCCAGCCCCTATGGACAAGCCCTACGCATACACAGAATCTGTTCAGATGAGGAGGAGTTGTTTAAAAGAGTTGCATCACCTCCTTGGTACACTGTGCAGTACGCTCTAAGTGCTGAATGCAAGTTCCTATGCAACTCTTTAGAGGGGCTGAATGGTTTATTGCTGTGCCTCAGTAATAGCCTTGAGTAATTCTGTCAGAGACGTGTTGTGTGACATTACACGGGAGGTAGGATCACCTGTTGGCTATTCGGTCTCTGATACACCATTCAGACAGATCAGAGCTGATCTGACTGTGGCTGAACCCCCTGTCCATCCCTGTACCCAATAAACATGGGCTTCCTTGACCATCAAGGAGCTACTGAGCTCAGCCTTGAATATCTTCACTGCTCCCTGCAGATGAGAATTGTCACAGCTAGCACATCCCTCAGGACAAAGGAGCATCCTCACCTCAATCTGAAATGGGAGCACCCTTACATTTAAAGTGATTGTCCTTGGACCAACTCACCTCCTATTTGTGACATGATGCACAACAAATCAGAACAGACGTAGACCATTCAACCCCCTCAAAACTGACCCATATAAGCACTGGCTGTCTAGTTGATCAAATATCTATCAAATTCAGCCTTCACTGCTCTCTGGGCAACACATTATCAGATACATCCTTATCTCAGTCTGAAATGGAAGAGGCCACATTTTCAAACATTATCCAGTTCCCCTAGTTCGACACACCCACACGTGGGGATCCATCCTCTCAGCATCCACCCTGTCAATTCCCCTCAGGGTCAGTTATATCTCAATATGATCATGCCTATTTCTGCTGAACTTCAAAGGTTATCCATCCAAACTGCGCAACATTTCCACATGGGATGAACTGGCCATCCCAGGAATCAATTGAGTGAGCTGTGTCCATACATCTTCTCGTGTAATTAAATTCTTTCTGAGGTAAAGAGATTTAAAAAAGCCCCATACAGTCCTCCAGCTGTGATCTCAGTAAAACTCGGAACAGCTGCAGCAACGCTTCCTTCATGGTTGACTACTTGCAAGAAACATTAAAATTGAGACAAGAGCTGGAGGACACTTGATTTTTTTAAAGTCTTAAATAAGGCAACTTTGATTGGTTACAGAGATGAAGAGATTTTTCTCCTATTCTCAGAGTGCTGTGAGGCATAGAATTACAGAATAGAATCCTTACAGTGCACAAGATGCCATGTTGCCCCTCATGTCTGCACTGACCTCAGGCCCAACACCCCCATCCGATCCCTGCATTTCCCAGAGCTAATCCAAATAACTTGCACAATCCTGGTCACTCTTGGGCAAATGTACCATGACCAATCATCTAACCTGCACCTTTTTGGGCTGGACTACAGAGTAGAAACCCATGCAGACACAGGGAGAATGTGCATACTACACAAAGACTGTTGACCCAGACTGGAATCAAGCCCATGTCCCTGGCGCTGTGAGGCAGCAGTACTAACCATTAAGGTACTGTAAACTTACCACCAAATTAATGTATAATTTGTTTGCTTGCCTTCCTTACAGTTAATGTAGTGATGATCTTCATGCTGCTTGATGAAGAATGTGGATTGTCTCGATGTGATACCCATTAATTGGTGGCCATGGTAGTGGCAGGTCGACTGGTCGTTATCCTCAAACTGATCCTGAGACACATTCTGATTGTTTATTGAAACACCACCGTTTCCTCTAGGGCGTCCCCATGTGTAATACCTATGCTGTAATGCTTTATATTGGGGCGGACGGTCTTGTCTGGTTTGCCATCACTTTTGATTGATCTGTGGCCATTCGTTGCCAAAAGTTGAACTTAAATATTGCAGTTAGAAAACTGTTCTGGGAAAAGCGACTGTGCTGAGCTGTTTAAAGAACATCTTCTGGTATTTCATTCTCCCAGCTCAGTATTGGCTGGATAACACCCCCTGGCTTTGTAATGTAACAATCGGTGTTTATTACTCTTGAGTCTGGGTAGTAATTGAGTCCCTCCACCACATTCTAACCCCGACTTTCCAATTTCCCCTGATTCTGCTGCTCAATGTTTTCATCATCAGACACATGTTAATGACAAGCAGAGCCTACAGGAGACCAGTGGAGAGTCTCACAGGGACGCCGAAATGCAAAGCTGAAGGAATTCCATCTTGTTACTGTTGGTGTTAACAATGTATTCGATATGGAGGCAAATGTTTGTGATAAGCTATTGGTCCACGTATCAACATGAATTGTGCTGGAATTGGGATTCATGATGCAGTTTCTCAGTTGCTGCATGGTATTTTTGCCTTTACCCTGGCAAAGTTCAGGCAGCAACTGAAGAAGGTGCTGAAATATCCCTTCACTCTAATCAATGAGTGAATCAATCAAATTCATTTGGTGTGTACTTATTGGGCCGAACGGCCTGTTTCCGCACTGTAGGGATTCTATGAGGACATAGATGTGGCAGTGTTGGACTGGCCAAAGTTAAAAATCACACAACACCTGGTTATAGTCCAACTGGTTTATTTGGAAGTATACTAGCTTTCGAGAGCTTCATTGGGTAGTTAGTGGGGCAAGATCATGGAACACAGAATTTACTATAAATTCGGTGTCCTGTGATCTTGCCCCACTAGCTACCTGATGGAGGAGCAGCGTCCAGTCAGTCCAGGTTTTTCTCATTTTAATTCAAATTCACAGCAATGAAGCAGCCTATCACAATGATAACAGACTGATGACAGGTGACTGAGGTGTCAGTGGGGGAACACTTTGGGGCCAGTGACCAAAGTTTGATTAATTTTAAAGTAGCAATGGTTTTGTGTGTGGGAAATCGTGTCACACGAACTCGACTGATTTTTTTGAAGTAACAAAGAGGATTGATGAGGGCAGAGCGGTGAACGGGATCTGTATGGACTTCCGTAAGGTGTTTAACAAGGTTTCCCATGGGATACTGGTTAGCAAGCTTAGATCATATGGAATACAGGGAAAAATAGCCATTTGAATTGGCTCGAAGGCAAGAGGTGGTGGTGTAAGTTTTTTTTTCAGTCTGGACGCCTATGCCCACTGATGTGCTACAAGGATCGGTGTTGTATCCGCTGCTTTTCATCATTTATATAAATGATTTGGATGCAAACGGAGGAGGTATAGTTAGTAAGTTTGCAGGGAGCAACAAAATTGGAGGTGCAGTGGACAGTGAAGAAGGTTACCTCAGAGTACAATGGGATCTTGATCAGACGGGCCAATGGGCCGAGCAGTGGCAGTTGGAGTTTAATTTAGATAAATACGAAGTTGTGCATTTTGGAAAAGCAAATCAGAGCACGTCATATCCACTTAATGGTAAGGGTGTGTTGCTGAACAAAGAGACCTTGGAGTGCAAGTTCATAGTTCTTTGTTAGTAGAGTTGCAGGCAGATAGGATAGTGAATAAGGCATTTGGCATGCTTTCCTTTATTGGTCAGATGATTGAGTATCGGAATTAGGAGGTCATGTTGTGGCTGTACAGGACATTGGTTAGGCCATGTGAAATTCTGGTCTCCTTCCAAACGAAGAACGTGGTGAATCTTGAAAGGGTTAAGAAAATATTTACAAAGATATTGCCAGGGTGGAGGATTTGAGCTATAGTGAGAGGCTGAAATAGGCTGGGGCTGTTTTCACTGGAGCATCGGAGGCTTCTCAAGTTTCATAAAATCACGAGGGGCATGGATCGGACAAAGTCTTTTCCCTGGGGTGAGAGAGTCCCAAATTGGAGGGCATAGGCTTAGAGTAAGATGGAAAGATATAAAATGGACCTAAGGGGACAACTTTTTCACATAGAGGATGGTGTGTGTATGGAATGAGCTGCCAGAGGAAGTAGTGGAGATTGGTACAATTACAGCATTTAAATGGCCTCTGGACGGGTATATGAATAGTAAGGTTTAGACGGATACAGGCCAGGTGTTGGCAAAAGAGACTGCATTAGGTTAGGATATCTGGTTGGCATGAATGAGGTGGACCAAAGGGCTTGTTTCCATGCTGTACATCTCTATGACTAAGCGCAGTATATCAGAGCATTCAGGGCTCCCTTAGTGACAACAAGGGAGTGTTTGCACTGTGGTGATATTTGCACTCTAAATCTACACATCTGTACATGACAAACACCTCAACGTACAGAGACCAGGAGGGCAATCTGTCAAGACATGAATTCTCTAACCAGAGACTGTGAGAACGAGAACATTTCTGGGATCCCTACCCAACACTGCATTCACCCCCTCACTGACTGATCCCTAACCAACACTGCAATCTCCCCTCTCTTACTGATCCCTACCCAACACTGCCATATCCCCCCGACTGATCCTTACCCAGCACTGCAATCTCCCCTCGCTGACTGATCGCTACCCAACACTGCAATAACCCACCTGACGGATCCTTACCCAGCACTGCAATCTCCCCTCCCTTACTGATCCCTACCCAACACTGCCATGTCCCCCCGACTGATCCTTACCCAGCACTGCAATCTCCACTCGCTGACTGATCGCTACCCAACACTGCAATAACCCCCCTGACTGATCCTTACCCAGCACTGCAATCTCCCCTCCCTTACTGATCCCTACCCAACACTGCAATATCCCCCTCCCTGACTGATCCTTCCCCAGCACTGCAATCTCCCCTCCCTTACTGATCCCTACCCAACACTGCAATCTCCCCCTCCCAAGGAAAAAAGAATAACTAGAGTGAAAATAGGACCCTTCAAGGACCAAAGTGGACTTGTTTGTGCAGAATTGCAGGAGTTATTTCCCCTCTGTGTTGACCTTGGAGAAGGACATGAAAGCTTGGGAACTTGGGGAAGTTAGTGATGATCTCTTGGTGTCAGTCCATATCACAGGAGAGGATGTGTTGAATGTATTAGAATGTATGAAGGTGGATAAATCTCCTGGACCTGACCAAACATATCCAACTGCACCTCAAGAGGCGAGGGAAGTACTTGTGGAGTCCCTGCTGATCTTTTTGCCTCACCGTTAGCCACGGGTGAAGTCCCAGAAGACTGGAGGACAGTATATGTTGCGCCCTTATTCAAGAATGGCTGCAAAGATAACCAGAGACTGTGAGAACGAGAACAATTCTGGGATCCCTACCCAACACTGCATTCACCCCCTCACTGACTGATCCCTAACCAACACTGCAATCTCCCCTCTCTTACTGATCCCTACCCAACACTGCCATATCCCCCCGACTGATCCTTACCCAGCACTGCAATCTCCCCTCGCTGACTGATCGCTACCCAACACTGCAATAACCCACCTGACTGATCCTTACCCAGCAGTGCAATCTCCCCTCCCTTACTGATCCCTACCCAACACTGCCATATCCCCCCGACTGATCCTTACCCAGCACTGCAATCTCCCCTCGCTGACTGATCGCTACCCAACACTGCAATAACCCCCCTGACTGATCCTTACCCAGCACTGCAATCTCCCCTCCCTTACTGATCCCTACCCAACACTGCAATATCCCCCCTGACTGATACTTACCCAGCATTGCAAACTCCCCCTCCCTGACTGATCCCTACCCAACACTGCAATCTCCCCCTCCCAAGGAAAAAAGAATAACTAGAGTGAAAATAGGACACTTCAAGGACCAAAGTGGACTTGTTTGTGCAGAATTGCAGGAGTTATTTCCCCTCTGTGTTGACCTTGGAGAAGGACATGAAAGCTTGGGAACTTGGGGAAGTTAGTGATGATCTCTTGGTGTTAGTCCATATCACAGGAGAGGATGTGTTGAATGTATTAGAATGTATGAAGGTGGATAAATCTCCTGGACCTGACCAAACATATCCAACTGCACCTCAAGAGGCGAGGGAAGTACTTGTGGAGTCCCTGCTGATCTTTTTGCCTCACCGTTAGCCACGGGTGAGGTCCCAGAAGACTGGAGGACAGTATATGTTGCGCCCTTATTCAAGAATGGCTGCAAAGATAAACCTGGGAACTATAGATCAGTAAACCTAACATCCGTGGTAAGTTACTTGAGAAGATGCTGAGAGATTAGATAGACATGCATTTGGAAATATAACATTTGATTGGGAGTAGTCAGCAAAGCCTTGTGCATGGGAGACCATGCCTCACAAATTTGTTAGCGTTCTTTATTGAAATGATCAGGAAGTTTGACGAGGGCAGGCCAGTACATGTAGACTCGACAGATTTCAGGAAGGCCTTTCATAAGGTTCCTTGCTCTGGAAGGTTAGATCGCATGGAATCCAGGGGGTGTTGACAAGCTGAGTACACAATTGGCTTGATGGTAGGAAGCAGAGGGTAACAGTCAGACTGGAGGCCTGTGACTCGTGGTGTGCCTCAGCGGTCATAGAATCCCTCCTCTGTGGAAACAGGCCCTTTGGCCCAACAAGACCACTGGCCCTCTGAAGATTATTTCACTCAAACCCATTCCCCTACTTTATTACTCTACATTTACCCCTGACTAACGCAACTTACTTACACATCCATGAACATTCTCGGCAATTGAGCATGGCCAATTTACTTGACCTGCAGATCTTTGGACTGTGGGAGGAAACTGGTGCATCCAGACGAAACCCACGCAAACATGGGGAGAACGTACAAACTCAGTTGGTCTGGCATGGTGGCTCAGTGGTTGGCACTGCTGCCTCACAGCGCCAGGGACCGGGGTTCGACCCCAGCCTCGGGTCACTGTGTGGAATTTGCACATTCTCCCTGTGTCTGTGTGGGTTTCCTTTGGGTGCTCCGGTTTCCTCCCCATTCCAAAAATGTGCAGGTCAGATGAATTGGCCGGGCTAAATTGCCCATATTGCTAGGTGCATTCGTTAAGGGTAAATGTTGGGGAGGGAGAATGGATCTGGGTGGGTTACTTTTCAGCAGGTTGGTGTGGTTTGTTAGGCCAAATGGCCTGTTTCCATACTGAAGGAAATCTAACCCGAACAGGATCTAAACCACATAGACCATCCTGTGAGGTTGCAATTGAACCCAGATCCACGGTGCTGTAAGGCAGCAGTGCTAACCACTGATCCATTGTGCCACTGAGCTTTTCAGTGCTAGGCCCATGGCTGTTTGTTATCTATATCAATAATTTGGATGAGGATGTTTAAGGCATGATTAGAAAGTTTTCAGAGTACACTAAAATAAATGAGGAAGGTTCTCAGCAATTGCAACATGGCCTTGATCAACTGGGGAATTGGGCTGAGAAATGGCAAATGGAGTTTATTACAGACAAGGGCGAGATCTAGCATTTTGGAAAGTCACATCAAGACAGGGGTTTCATGGTGAATGGTAGGGCTTGAAGGAGTGTAGTGGAACAGAGGGACCTTGGATTCCAGGAGCACGGTTCTCCGAACTCAGGGAGACAGGGCAGTGAAGAAGGCTTTTGGCACACTGGGCCCTTCATCAGTCAGGGCATGGAATATCGACGTTGGGAAGTTCTGTTGTAGTTGTGCAGGATGTTGGTGAGGCCGCACTTGGAGTATTGTGTTCAGTTTTACCCACCTTCCTATCGGAAGGATGTTATTAAACTGGAAAAAGAGCAGAAGAAACTTACAAGGATGTTGCCAGAACTCAACTAGAGTTATAGGGAGAGGTTGGACAAGCAAGGACATTTTCTTTCATTTGTAGGAGACTGAGGGGGTGTCCTTATAGAGGTGTATAAGGTCATGGGAGGCATGGATAGAGTGAATACACGCAGCCTTTATCCAAGGCTTGGGGAATCAAGGATGAAAGGGCATCAGTATAAGGTGAAAGGGGAAGATTAAAAGGGAACCTGAAGGACAACACTTTTATCCAGAGGGTGTTACACATACGGAATGAACTACCAGTGCAAGTGGTCGGGAGGATACATTTAATAACATTTAAAAGGCACTTGGACAAATACATGGAGAGGAACGTATTGGAAGGATATGGGTCAAGTGCAGGGAAACGGGGTTCGTGTGGATGGACCAGTTTGGGCCAAAGAGCCTGTCTCCATGCTGTAGAACTCTATGACTCTATGAACATACCCAGGTGTCCCACAATACGCAAGGGTTGGAATATAAAAGCTGAGATGTACTACTAAGAATTTATAAAGCTCTGGTTAGGCCCCATTTGGAGTACTGTGTTCAGTTTTGTTCCCCACACCTCAGGAAGGACATACTGGCACTGGAACATGTCCAGCGGAGGTTCACACGGATGATCCCTGGAATGACAGGTCTAGCATATGAGGAACGGCTGAGGATACTAGGATTGTATTCGTTGGAGTTTAGAAGATTAAGGGGAGACTTAATAGAGACGTACAAAATAATACATGGCTTGGAAAAGGTGGATGCTAGGAAATTGTTTCCGTTAGACGAGGAGACTAGGGCCCGTGGACACAGCCTTAGAATTAGAGGGGGTCATTTCAGAACAGAAATACGGAGACATTTCTTCAGCCAGAGAGTGGTGGGCCTGTGGAATTCATTGCCACGGAGTGCAGTGGAAGCCGGGATGCTAAATGTCTTCAAGGCCGAGATTGATAGATTCTTATTGTCTCGGGGAATTAAGGGCAACGGGGAGAACGCTGGTAAGTGGAGCTGAAATGCGCATCAGCCATGATTGAATGGCGGAGTGGACTCGATGGGCCGAATGGCCTTACTTCCACTCCTATGTCTTATGGTCTTATGGTCTAATACAGAAGCGGCCAAAGCAACACGAACACGAGCCGGTACAAATGTGAAACAGTCCTGCAGAATTTCACAGGAAGCCAGCCTGGCCGTGCAGTGAAGGATTCCTGGTACAGGAGCTGTAGTGAGATGCCAAAAGAGAACTGGGGAAGGAAGCTGGAAAGCTTACTCCACTGCCGATAGCCTGGAGGACCCCCAGCTGGGATAAAGCTGCTGGGATCCGGTAACCCCAGGGAACACTACAGGCTGTGACCGAGCTAGGCCTCCTACACAATGAGCAGGACAGAACGTTACAGGAAAATCTCACCCACATGGGACTATTCCAGTTACAATTGGGAAGAATCCAATCCAGTGAAAGGAGGGTCTCTGGGGATGGGGGAGCAGCCTCAGGTTACATTGACAATCTGGACTGACAGTGTATGAGCTCCAAACAGCTGCATGGGTCATGTATGCCTGCAACACTGAGCAACACAAATCAGGCCCTAGTAGGAGCTGTCAGGAGCAAATACAATCCCTAGGGAACTAGGGATCCTCCCAGAATGGGATAGTGTGTGCCTTTGGGGGTCTACCTCCCCAGGGAGATAATGACAGACTCCACACTAACACATCCACACCCGGTCAGAGATAGGGACTCCCACTGCCTGTCTCCCAGGTAACTGCACCTTTTGCCCCCAGCCCTGAGCCACAGCCGAACTCAGATTTCATGAATCATGTGGTTACCCAGTGTAAAGCAGTTTATGGTCTCACTCCGGTCATAACAGCCATTCCAGGCACTCAGCTGGTGGGCAGCACCAAAAAGATCCCGTCTCTGTCACAGATACATGTTTGGATGAGATTCACTGACAGTCTGTCATATGCAGAGTGGACGCTGAGGAGCAAACCAAATGAATCGCCATGTGTCTTAGTCCAGCAGACCATTCAGCCCTCCCTGAGGGCCAACAGCTAGGGATGGGCATCCATGATGATATGAAGGCAGCGATCCTCACTGCTCGAGGGCAGGATAAGGCATATCCTGCAGAGGCGCTACATAACTGCAGAACAACAACCAGGGGAATGCCCCTCACCTCCCCCCGTCAGCTTCACCCGGGTCCAATTTGTCTGGATTTTTGTGGATATGAAACTGGGCCCGACCCGTTGTCTCCCATGTCTCAGAAAGGAGGAGGACACCTGGGATTCGACCACTCAATCGCGCCCGTAATGAGGCTTGGGCTCTCTGCTAATTAATTCTGAATACGAAATAGACTTTAGGGATTTCCACATTGTGTTACAGGAGCTCAGGGATCAGAAGCGATTGGTCGGGTTTCCCCAAGAATGGGTGCATGGTAGTAGGAAACCAAGCACCCTGCCTGGACGAGGGGTCATTTTCGGACAGTAATATCCCAGGAAGCCCACCAGGGAGAATTCCTCAGAAACAAAATTAAAAACGGGCTGTGACCAGGAGGGAAGGCTCCTCCCCCAGCTTGTCCCACACATACCAGGCTCTCACAATGTACTAGTCATTAAACTCACAGGGAATTCCTTGTTCACGAACATTTATCACAAACTGACACTAATCATAATGAATGTATCAGGGATACAGTAATCAGAGTGGTGTCCTTCCCCATTAAAATAATCATGTTCCCAACTGACCCACAGGATAATGGGACAAAGGACAGGGATATTTGAGGGAAAACACAGAACCCAGAAAAATAATTAACAGACAAAAGAAAAGGGAACTACTTGATGATTTAGCCACAGTTTACGAGTCCACTCCCAGGGCAGGAGTGTTACCAGTCAGTACGCTGACTTGGCTAATTTGGAGAATAAACTCAGGATCCTGACCCAACAACTCTCTAATGAGCCTGAGAAAGACTGAATACAGAAAACCCAGAGGAGATCATGGGACAACTCGTGGAGAATCATGCTAACCATCACTTAGTGACCGAACTGGAGGGTCACGCCAACACAATTAACCAGATCATCCATGGCCCAATCAGAGATTATGGTGAGCAGTAAAACCACACTCTGTGCAGTAACGGGATGATGGAACAGCTGAGGGAGGAGCTCAGGCAGGCCAGTCAAGGGAAAGTCCCATCCCGGGTTAGTGACAAACAGCATAAATATTTGTTCCAGGAGAACACCCACACCAACGTCTCTCACTGTCAGTGACAGCAGCTCACCAAAGGCTGGGGTAATAACAGCTGTAAGGACACTCTAGGTGGGACACCTAGGCTTGACATGAGGGATTCCACTTAACCCAAGTGACCAAAGTTAGGATGAAGTCCAAATTATCGGAGTTGTATAAAAAAAAGGTATTTTGATGGGCTCCCACTTATTACTTTGCCAGGGACCATACGCACCTAAATGGGAAGGAACAGGTCATACCATGACCCATTCCCATAGCCTGTTATCCAAGAATTTGGCTCCTCTTACATCGGTTGTGGTCCTAACCGCACTCACCTTGATATATCTCGGGATACTGGTGGTTCGGATTGCAGGCTGCAACAGATGGGTACGATCATGGTGAATAATGCCTGGACACACCCCCAGGGGCTGGAGGGTAGATGGAACTCCCCGGGTGATCACCTTAGTTTCATTCATTTGCAGTGTTTGAGTGTTCCTGGCTGGGCCAGTATTGATTGCCTACTCATAGTTGCCATTACGACAGATTGGCCATGTTAAATTGCTCATTGTGTCAAGGGATAGTCAGGCGAGCTGGAATAGTCCTAGGAAATGCGGGTTTTCAGCGATATAATCGAGGGAGTGGGTCTGACTTGGATTCTCTTCAGAGGGTCATTGTGGACTCAGTGGGCTGAACGGCCTGATTCTGTTCTGTCAAGATTTTATGATATCACTTATCAGCTATAAGACCATCGGTTTGACCAATGTACACAATGGCTTTTGCACAGACAGCTGGCTACTCTGACAACAAGCATAACCAGCTTTTAAAATTAGGTTTGTAATTTATTGCATAAGCTTCTTTTCTTTCCATTCAAGTGGATGATTTGGGGGAAATGTCACAAACTCCTGGCTAAAACACAGATAGACAGCCAAGGTTTTTTGGCCAAGGAAATCTCCCAAATCACAAAACCAACACACCAGGCACAGCGCAAACACAGCATAATGTAAAAGGCAACAGTTATTCTGGACAGACGTATCTACCAAACAAACGAGGGCCCAGACAGGAAGGCACCGGGTCCTGCTACACAAAGAAACTAACAGCAACAAACCATCCAAATGATTGGCAATGCTTCAAACTATTAACGGATTCTCCTAATTGGCCAGAACGATAGAAACTTCCTGAAAACCATCCAGAAATGAACAAAAACAGGGTTCATCTGCAGACTGATTGTCTGAATCTCTGGAGTCCTTCTGAGGAGACCAGCATGGCAAGAGACAGAGACTATCTGACTATCCAGAGAGAGAGGAAGAGAGAAAAGAGTTTGGCAGACCCAGAAGCAGAACCAGAAAGAGAGAGAGAGAGAGAGAGAGAGAGAGACAGGCTGAAGCAAAACCCAGGAGCATGGGAGAGAGGGAAGGTGAAAAACCATCGAGAGAGAGTTGAAACCAACTGGAATAACGAGTGTCACCCCTTCAGTCTGTCCATGTTTTAACTCCTGTTTGTCTCAGTCTGACTTCCCAATCTCTCCCTCTCTCTGTCCTCTTTCCCTCTGCCCTTCTGTCTCTCTCTCTCTTTCTGTCTTTCTCTCACTCTCTCCCTTTCCCTGTCTCTCTCTGCCCATCTTTCTCCTATCCCCCTTCTCCATCCCCACTCTCTCGATCTGTCTCTCTCTTTTTCTCACCTTCCCTTTCTGTTATTCACTATTTCAGACCTGAAAGATCTCACGCAATTTTGAACCGCCTCAAAAATACAATGCCCCTATTTTCACTCTCCTCCCAAATATCCCCTACCCCAAATATCATCCCTCCCAAATAACTGCCCCACCAAATATTTCGCTGCCCCCAACATTGCTGCGAACCGCATTCCCTGGGGCAGTGGGAGTTGAGTGGAAAAGTGTGGAGCTGGAAAAGCCCAGCAGGTCAGGCCTGAACCATCGACTCTCCTGGCTGACCTGCTGTGCTTCCCCAGCTCCACACTTTGTAACTCTGACTTTCCAGCATCTGCAGTCCTCACTTTCTCACACAGGTAAATGTGTCTGGGTGGACAGACTGGCCTGTGGCTGTTTTCATGCACAGCAATTTCCCAGTGCCAGAATTACAGGTTTGCATCACCGATGGAGTCTTTTCTGCCCATTCTCCCCCCTCCCCCATTAAATGATACTGGTCCTGTTCAGGATCCTCAGGATTGGCCCCTGATTGGCCACACTGGCTATCCTTTCTGTGGAGACCTCTTCTCTGTCCTGTCTCAGACTTTGCATCTCATGCTATCCCTCCCTCAATTTCTCTCTCTCTCTCTGACAACAGACCCTCCTTTCTCCACCAACCCCAAAACTCCATCAAACACTCCTCCTGTCTCTGGCTGTCCCACTCCCTCCCTGTCTCCCACTTTCCCCCTTCCCATGTAGACCCACAGCTCCTGGGCTGGAGGACATGGTGCAGAGACTAACACAGCAAGATCCCACTCTGCAACCATTCTCTAGCCACACACACTGTCCTTCTCCTTCCATATGTGTCCTTCTTCTTCTCCCTGTCTCTCTCACTCTGTCCTTCTCTCACTCTCTCCGTCTCCCTGTCTCTCATTGCCCACCTCTCTCTCTCCTCACTTTCTCCATCCCCACTCTCTTCATGTCTCTTTCTCTCTTTTTGTAACCCTCCCCTTCTCTTTTGCTTGATTTCAGACTCAATGAGGAAAGTAATTTATGTCCCTTACACTCACCCCCTCCCCACAGTGGGGGTAAAACCCGGAAGAGACTAGGAAAAGGTTGATCCCCCTGCATTAACTGTACTGCATCCAGTGACAAAGAGACAAACTCTTCTCAATGTACCTTCCCCAGTCACTGGGACAGAGCAGAGAGGTCCAGGGAGAAAGAGGAAGAGAAACTACAAGAGATAAAGAGAGATGAACAGACAACAGTGAAAGGGAGGGAGAGAACAAGAGAAAGGCAGGCAGACAGAGGGAGGGAGAGAAAGTGAGAAAAACTGAAAGAGAGCAGGAGAGAGGCAGAGAGAGAAAGGGGGGAGAGAGAGAGAGAGAGAGAGAGTAAAACCCCATGAAGAGAAATACAATGTCAGACAGATACAAGGTGAAAAAGGGAAGGCGAAGACATGGAGAGAAGGCCAGATAGACAGCAAGAGAGAAAAACCAGGGAGAGATATAGGACAGAGAGAGAGAGGAGTTGCAACAGCAGAGAGATAGAGCTGAGAGAGTTTGGCGGTGATGGGGGGTCTACTGCGATGCAGCGAGAATGATGTACAGACAAGAATAGCAAGATCTCACAGAGCTGAGAGAAAGTTGCAGAGAGAGATGAGCAAGGTGTTGATTTTGTAAAAGATTGAATGATTCAGCATTCCTGAAAAACATGGTGTGGTGACAAAGTGGCAGAGTGTTGGAGGAAGGGAATCTACAGGGAAATGTCAACAGGGCAGAGATCTGAAGAATGTTGAGAGATAGGAATTGAAGGAAAGATGTGGGAGAGAGAACTGGGAACACAGAAATAGACATGAGAGGTCTCATGGGAGTGGGAAGAAGTGAGATCGGTGGGATCAGACTGTGCAGCTGCATTAGCATTTTGTGCCTTTGTCTCTCCTTAGTATAGAGCTCGCCCCTTGTGGTAAAATTCCCAGAAAGAGCCTGAATGCGCGTGCGTGTCTGTGTGTGCGTGTGCGCCTGTATGTGTACGTGTGTGTGTGTTCACTCTCTCTGGTTCCAGTTCCTGTCTGATGATTCCTTATAGCAGAATACTTTGATTCTCTGTCTTTGTACTGTCTGGGTTTCAGCTCTCAAATCAGATGCTAAATCATTCACGATCCTATTGAATAGTACAGCAGGCTCGAGAGGCTGAATGGTCACCTCCTGTTCCTATTTCGGATGGTCTTATGATCTTAACACTATCTCCCAGCTCTTGGTCCCCACACTGGAGGTTATGACTCCACAAGGCCCTGATCTGTAGAGTGCTGCACTCTTCCGTGAGTCTCGGAGGGAACCAGCCTGATTTGGATTGGAGTTGCAGCCTCTCAGTGAGAAGTGAAATCTCCTCGAGATTCCCCTCAGTCTCTCACTGTAAGGTGGAGCAGGCCAGACTCGGGGAAGCAAACAGCAGGCCAGGTCTGCCATGTCCTCCAGCTCCATTTCAGAAGGCCACATGGGAGGGGCTTGTTTCCTTCATCAGCTTCCCGTGCTCTCCCTTCTGGGTTAGAGTGGGGGCCGAATGGCCTTGCTCCTGGCTCTTATTGAGGTGCAGACTGGCTATGATTGGGTTATACAGAACATGCCCCTGGAGTGAAGTCAGTTAGCTCAGTTGGCTGGACAGTTGGTTTGTAATGCAGAGTAAATCCAATAGCGTGTGTTCAATTCCCGCACTAGCTGGGGTTACCCTGAAGGACTCTCCTTCCCAACCTCTCCCCTCAGCTGGGACATAGTGACCCTCTGATTAAAACACCACCAGACACCACTCTGTAATGAGGAGCTGTCCCATGCTCTGGTAAGACTATGGTGACATTACATTGGTTTGTACCTGGAGCACTGTGTGCAGGACTAGTCACTGCATTACCAGAGAGATGTTAGTGTGTGGGGAAGGTTTACTGGATGAATTCCCACTAGAATGAACAGCACTCTCTTTCCCCCAGTTAATTCACTCTTGCAGCCCTTGTGTCTTTGGAGACACGAGGACCATTTCACCTGAAACAGCAGCTGGATTTATATTCATGAGCACCCAATAAGATTGGCTAGTTTACATGCACACACACACACACTCACACACACATACACAAAGGACCCCGCCGCACACAGGCTCTCTCACATACACAGGCACACGCAACCCTCAAACACAAACACAGACACACTCTCACATACACAAGCACACACGATATCTCTCACATACATACACACACAGACATACCCTCCCTCAAATACACACACGAACACACTCTCTCACACATACACGCAGACACACTCTCTCATACACAGACACACTCTTTCACACAGACACACTTTCTCTCTCACACACACAGACACACACTCTCTCTCACACAGACACACTCTGTGTCACACACACATACACAAACTCTCATTTACACACACACTCTCTCACACACACACACACACTCATTCTCTCACACACCCACTCACTCTCACGCACACAAACACTCTCTCACACACACACACTCTCTGACTCTCACACATACAGACATTCTCTCTCACACACATACACACAGACCGACACACAGACACACGATCCCTCAAACACACACAGATACACTCTCTCTCTCACACACACACATAAACACACAGTTAGTCTCTCTCACACACACATACACACGCAGACACACGCACAGTCAAACACACACAGACACACTCTCACACACACACATAAACGCACAGTTACTCTCTCTCACACACACATACACACGCAGACACACGCTCCCTCAAACACACATAGACACACTCTCTGTCACACACACACATGGGCACACATTCTCTCTCTCACACACACACTGACACACACTCTCACACACACACGTAAACACACAGTTACACTCTCTCTCACACACACATACACACGCAGACACATGCTCCCTCAAATATGCATAGACACACTCTCTCTCACACACACACGGACACCCACACTCTCTCTCACACACACTGACACACACACTCTCTCTCACACACAGACACACTCACTCTCTCACACACATGCACACAGACACACACTCTCTCACACACACATACACACTATTTTTCACATAAGACACAGTCATACACACACAGACACACAGACACATGCACACATAGACACACAGACACACACACATAGACACACAGACACATTCTCTCTCACACACATACACACTCTCTCATACACATCCTCACTCACACACATGCACACAGAGACACACACACCCTCAAACACACACACAGCCACACACTTTCACATGAACATGCACTTTCTCTCTCACGCACACATATACAGACACACAGAGATACACAAGCATCCACTCTTTCACACACGCAAACACGGGCAGTCTCTCTCTCTCTCTCTCTCTGTCTCTCTCTCTCTCTCGCACACACATACACAAACACACACACACACACACACACACACCTGTAAAGGCATGGTTGAGGTATTGCTGGAGGAATGATTTCTCCGAGGACTGAACCCTGATCTCACATGATGACTGCTCCAGGGAGACAAACAGCAGCTGCAGAGACTTGTTGGATCTTCCTGTGCACCACCTCTTGCATCGACAGCGTTAGTCTGTTTGGGTGCCTGCTTTTCTAAAACGTCTCCAAGCAACAAGTGACAATAGATTGAAAAAAGTTTTCCCCAAACCATGTTTCAAACACATGCTGCTGGTATTTTTCACTGATTGTTTAAAATGATCTGAATCTTTTGAAATGGGGAGTGGCTTCCATTTCAAGTTATGACACCAGAGTGTCTCGGGGACCCTGAGGAAATGATCTGGAAATTGCATCTGTTCCTTTCTATCCTCTGCACTCTGTACCACCAGATAGTTCTCCCTCAGTACCTCAGATAGTTCTCCCTGAATACCCCAGATAGTTCTCCCTCAATACGTCAGATAGTTCTCCCCCAGTACCTCAAATAGTGCTCCCTCAATACCTCAGATAGTGCTCCCTCAGTACCTCAGAAAGTGATCCCTCAGTACTTCAGACAATGCTCCCTCAGTACCTCAGATAATGCTCCCTCAATACCACAGATAGTGCTCCCTCAATACCTCAGAAAGTGCTCCCTCAGTACGTCAGACAGTGCTCCCTCAATACCTCAGATAGTTCTCCCTCAGTACTTCAGATAGTACTCCCTTAACACCTCAGAAGGTGCTCCCTCAATAGCTTCAGGCACCTCACCCGTTGCCACTGATCGGTCCATCTGACAAGGCCATCTCCATCCTTCTGTAATCTAAGGCTATCATCCTCAGTATTTATCACCCAACCAATCTTCATATCATTCATGAACCCAATGATTAACCCTCCACCATTCAAATCTAAATCTTTTCTATCAACCACATCAGCAAGACCCCAACAGTGAGACATGAACAGACAGAAATTTCTAACTGGGCCATCACTGTCTGCTTCCTGCCACTCAGCATTCTGCGCCAAATTCCTTGGATCTTGAGTTTTTATGTTCACTATCAGTTTCCAATATGGATCCTGATAAAAGCCTTACTGACCTCCAAGCAGATGACAGGAAAGTATTGCCATTATTTACACACCTGGTCACCTCCTTAAAAAGTGCAATCCCATTGGTCAGACCTGACTCCTCCTTAACACAACCATTCTGACTGTTCGTCATGAACTCCAGTCTCTTTAAATGCTGATTAATTCTATCTCCCAAAATTACTTCCAACAGACATCCCACCCACGATATTAGCCTGACTGGCCTGTAGCTGCCTGGTATATCTCATGTTCTTTCTTGAATAACAAGACCACATGGTCAGTCCGACGACACCTCTCCTGTGGCCAGAGGGGATTTGAAAATGTTTGCAAGTATACCTGCTACTTCCTCCATCACCTCATTCGGTAAACTGAGATACATTTCCACCGTCTTTGGAGATTTATCGGGTTTTAAGAAGGCCAGACCACTCAGAACCATCCCTCTCTATATATATATGCTAATTCATTTAATTGTATCACAGAGCATCTTCACGATTTCATATCAACCCTGTCCCAATGAGCATTGACAAAATGCATCCATTCACTGTGGTCTCTGGGTCCATGCACAAATTCTCACTGTGTTTCTCTCATTATCAATTCACCCTTAATGTCACTGTCAGGTACATTCAGAATTCTCTTTCCTCTCTTAGCACTCCTCGCTCCCAGGCAATTAGCCTGCAATACGATTTGGAGGAGTGTGGGATGTCATTCTGGATGTGGAGTAGCATTGGGAAGCTCAGAAATAAGGAACACACGACTGTGCTGAGTGTGGGGCAGTGGGATTCATTTGGGATGAGCACATGGAAGCTGAGGAATAAACCTCAGCCCTGCAGCATGAAAATATCCCTTTGAGCTGACAGGTCAGTCACACGAAACAAAAACTCCAACACTGTGAAAAAAGGGTGGTACCTCTTCAGGTTCAATATCCAATGAAAGATGGTCTGTTTGAACACAGTCTCTGGAATCTGGACATGGGAATCATTGCTGAGCAGGGTATGAAGGACGCAGAGGCAGAAATATACTGAACAATTTCAGATATTCCTCTTCGACCACAAGACATGGGAGCAAAACTTAGGCCATTCAGACCATCTGATAGTATGGCACACACTCAGTACTGACTCTCTTACAATGCAGGTATCCCCCAGACTGACGCTTTGACAGTGCAGCACTCCCTCAGTATTGACCCTCTGACAGTGCTGCACTCCCTCAGTAATGACCCTCTGACAGTGCTGCACTCCCTCAGTAATAACCCTCTGACAGTGCTGCACTCCCTCAGTAATGACCCTCTGACAGTGCAGCCCTCCCTCAGACTGACCCCTGACAGTGCAGCACTCCCTCAGTAGTGACCCCCTGACAGTGCAGCACTCACTCAGTAATGACCCCCTGACAGTGCAGCACTCCCTCAGTAATGAACATTTGACAGTGCAGCCCTCCCTCAGACTGACCCCTGACAGTGCAGCACTCGCTCAGTAGTGACCCCCTGACAGTGCAGCACTCACTCAGTAATGACCCCCTGACAGTGCAGCACTCCCTCAGTAATGAACATTTGACAGTGCAGCACTCCCTTAGTAATGACCCTCTGACATTGCAGCACTCCCTAAGTACTGACCCTCTGACATTGCAGCGCTCCCTCAGTAATGACCCTCTGACATTGCAGCACTCCCTCAGTACTGACCCCTCTGACAGTGTAACACTCCCTCAGTACTGACCCCTCTGACAGTATGGCACACCCTCAGTACTGACTCTCTGACATTACAACACTCCCTCAGTACTGACCGTCTAACATTGCAGTGCTTCCTCCGTCCTGACCTTCAGACAATGCTGCACTCCTGGCATACTGATCCACTAACAGTGCAGCACTCCCTCACTACTGAACCCTCTGACAGTGCAGCATTCCCTCAGTACTGACCCTCTGACAGTGCAGCACTCCCTCAGTACTGACCCTCTGACATTGCAGAGCTCCCTCAGTACTGACCCGTTTTCAGCGCAGCACTCCCTCAGTGCAGACCTTATGACAGCGCTGCACTCCCTTAGTGCCGACCCTCTGGCAGTGTAGCACTCCCTCAGTACTGACCTTCTGACACTGTGGCACTCCCTCAGTCCTGACTCTATGACATTACAAAACTCCGGCAGTACTGACCCTCTGGCAATGCAGCAGCCCCTCAGTATTGACTGACCAACAGTGCAGCACTCACTCAATACTGACCCTCTGACAGTGTGGCACTATCTCAGTACTGACCCTCTGGCAGTGTAGAACTCCCTCAGTCCTGACCCTCTGATAGTGCACGACTCCCTCAGTACTGACTCTCTCACAGTGCAGAACTCGCTCAGTACTGAATCTCTCACAGTGTAGCACTGCCTCAATGCTCTCACTCTGACAGTGTGGCACTCTCTCAGAAAGACCCTCTGACAGTGCAGCATTCCCTCAGGACTGACCCCTCTGACAGCGCAGCACTTCCTCAGTACTGACACTCTGACAGTGCAGCACTCCCTCAATACTGATCATCTGGCAGTGCAGCACTCCCGAAATACTGTCACTCTGACATTGCAGCACTCCCTCAGTGCTGACCCTCTGTCATTGCAGAACTCCTTCAGTGCAGACCCTCTGACAGTGCAGCATTCCCTCAGTACTGACCCTCTGACATTGCAGCACTCTCTCAATACTGACCCCGCTGACAGTGCAGCACTCCCTCAATACTGAAACTCTGACAGTGGGGCACTCCCTCAAATCTGTCATTCTGACAGTGTGGCACTACCTCAGTACTGACCCTCTGACAGTGCAGCAATCCCACAGTACTGATACTCTGACAGTGCAGAACTCCTTCAGTACTAACCTTCTGACAGTGCAGCACTCCCTCTGTCCTGACCCTCTGACAGTATGGCACTCCCAAAGTACTGACCCTCTCACAGTGTAGCATTCCCTCATTACTGACATTCTGACAGTGCAGCATTCCCTCAATACTGATCTTCTGACAGTGCAGCACACCCTCAATACTGTCACTCTGACACTGTGGCACTCCCACAGTGCTGACTCTCTGAGAGTGCAGCACTCCCTCAGTGCTGACTCTCTGACAGTGCAGCACTCCCTTAGTACTGACCCTTTGACAGTGCAGCACTCCCTCAGTGCTGACCCGCTGTAATTGCAGAACTCCCTCATTGCTGACCCGCTGACAGTGCAGCACTCCCTCAATACTGTCACTCTGACAGTGTGGCACTCCCTCGGTACTGACACTCTGACAGTGAGGCACTCCCTCCATACTGACCCTCTGACAGTGCAGCACTCCATCAGTACTGACAATCTGACAGTGAGTCACTCCCTCCGTACTGACCCTCTAACATGCAGCACTCCCTTAGTACTGACCCTCTGACAGTGCAGCAATCCCTCAGTACTGATACTCTGACAGTGCAGAACTCATTCAGTACTGATACTCTGACAGTGCAGAACTCCTTCAGTACTAACATTCTGACATTGTAGCACTCCCTCTGTACTGACCCTATGACAGTGTGGCACTCCCAAAATACTGACCCTCTCACAGTGTAGCATTCCCTCATTACTGACCCCCCGACAGTGCAGCATTCCCTCAGTACTGAACCTTGGCAGTGTCGCACTCCCTCACTTCTGACCCACTGGTAGTGTAACACTCCCTCAGTAATGAACCTCTGACAGTGTAGCACTCCCTCAGTACTGATTCTCTGACATTACAACACTCCCTCAATGCTGTTGCTCTGACACTGCAGCACCTCTCAGTACTGACCTCTGACAGTGCAGCACTCCCTCAGTCCTAAACCTTTGACAGTGTAGCACCCCTGAGTACAGATATTCTGGTAATGCAACAGGCCCTCAATACAGACTGACCAACAGTGAGGTGATCCCTCAGTACTGACCCTCTGACAGTGTGGCACTATCTCAGTACTGACCCTCTGGCAGTGTAGCACTCCCTCAGTCCTGACCCTCTGACTGTGTGGCACTCCCGCAGTACTGACCATCTGACAGCGCAGCACTCCCTCAGTACTGACCCTCTGACACTGCAGCACTCTCTCAGTACTGACCCTCTGGCAATGTAACAGCCCACCAATATTGACTGTCCAACAGTGCAGCACTCCCTCAGTACTGACCCGCTGACACTGCAGCATTCCCTCAGCACTAACCATCTGGCAGTGTAGCACTCCCTCAGTACTGACCCTCTAACAGTGTGGCACTCCCTCAGTCCTGACTGTCTGACAGTGCAGCACTCTCTCAGTACTGACACTCTGACAGTGTAGCAGACCCTCAGTCCTGACTCTCTGACATTACAACACACCCTCAATACTGACGCTCTGACACTGCAGCACTCTCTCAGTACTGACCCTCTGGCAATGCAACAGCCCCTCAATATTGACTGTCCAACAGTGCAGCACTCCCTCAGTATTGACCCTCTGACAGTGCAGCATTCCCTCAGCACTGACCATCTGACAGTGCAGCACTCCCTCAGTACTGACCCTCTAACAGTGTGGCACTCCCTCAATACTGACGCTCTGACACTGCAGCACTCTCTCAGTACTGACCCTCTGGCAATGCAGCAGGCCCTCAGTATTGACTGTGCAACAGGGCACGACTCCCTCAGGACTGACCCTCTGAAAGTGCAGCATTCCCTCAGTACTAAACCTTTGACAGTGTAGCGCTCCTCAGTAAAGATATTCTGGCAATGCAACAGACCCTCAATACTGACTGACCAACAGTGAGGTGATCCCTCAGTACTGACCCTCTGACAGTGTCGCACTCCCTCAGTAATGACACTCTGACAGTGTGGCACTCCCAAAGTACTGACCCCCTCACAGTGCAGCATTCCCTCATTACTAACCCTCTGACAGTGCAGCACTCCCTCAGTACTGACATTCTGACAGTGAGTCACTCCCTCCGTACTGACCCTCTAACAGTGCAGCACTCCCTTAGTACTGACCCTCTGACAGTGCAGCAATCCCTCAGTACTGATACTCTGACAGTGCAGAACGCATTCAGTACTGATACTCTGACAGTGCAGAACTCCTTCAGTACTAACATTCTGACATTGTAGCACTCCCTCTGTACTGACCCTATGACAGTGTGGCACTCCCAAAATACTGACCCTCTCACAGTGTAGCATTCCCTCATTACTGATCCCCCGACAGTGCAGCATTCCCTCAGTACTGAACCTCTGGCAGTTTCGCACTCCCTCACTTCTGACCCACTGGCAGTGTAACACTCCCTCAGTAATGAACCTCTGACAGTGTAGCACTCCCTCAGTACTGATTCTCTGACATTACAACACTCCCTCAATACTGTTGCTCTGACACTGCAGCACTCTCTCAGTACTGACCTCTGACAGTGCACCACTCCCTCAGTCCTAAACCTTGGACAGTGTAGCACCCCTGAGTACAGATACTCTGGTAATGCAACAGGCCCTCAATACAGTCTGACCAACAATGAAGTGATCCCTCAATACTGACCCTCTGACACTGTGGCACTATCTCAGTACTGACACTCTGGCAATGCAACAGCCCCTCAATATTGACTGTCCAACATTGCAGCACTCCCTCAGTACAGACCCTCTGACAGTGCAGCATTCCCTCAGTACTGACCCTCTGACAGTGCAGTATTCCCTCATTAGTAAACCTTTGACAGTGTAGCTCTCCTCAGTACAGATATTCTGGCAATGCAACAGACCCTCAATAATGACTGACCAACAGTGAGGGGATCCCTTAGCACTGACCCTCTGATAGGGCAGCACTCCCTCAGCAGTGACCCTCTGACAGGGCAGTTCTCCATCAGTACTGACTCTCTCATAGTGCAGCACTCCCTCAGTACTGACCCTCTGACAGTGCAGCACTCCCTCAGCACTGACCCTCTGATAGGGCAGCACTCCATCAGTACGGACTCTCTCATAGTGCAGCACTCCCTCAGTACTGACCCTCTGACAGTGTGGCACTCCCTCAGTATTGACTGTCCAACAGTGCAGCACTCCCTCAGGACTGACCCTCTGAAAGTGCAGCATTCCCTCAGTACTGACCCTCTGACAGTGCAGCACTCTCTCAGTACTGACCCTCTGACAGTGCAGCACTCCCTCAGAACTGACCCTCTCTCACTGCAGCCCTCCCTCAGTACTAAACCTTTGACAGTGTAGCGCTCCTCAGTACAGATATTCTGGTAATGCAACAGACCCTCAATACTGACTGGCCAACAGTGAGGTGATCCCTCAGCACTGACCCTCTGACAGGGCAGCACTCTCTCAGTACTGACACTTTGACAGTGCAGCACTCCCTCAGTACTGACACCCTGACAGTGTGGCACTCCCAAAATACTGACCCTCTCACAGTGCAGCATTCCCTCATTACTGACCCTCTGACAGAGTGGCACTCCCTCATTACTGACCCACTGGCAGTGTATCACTCCCTCACTTCTGACCCACTGGCAGTGTAGCATTCCCTCAGTACTGATTCTCTGTCAATTCAACACTCCCTCAATGCTGTTGCTCTGACACTGCAGCACTCTCTGAGTACTGACCTCTGACAGTGCAGCACTCCCTCAGTCCTAAACCTTGGACAGTGTAGCACCTCTGAGTACAGATATTCTGGTAATGCAACAGGCCCTCAATACAGACTGACCAACAGTGAGGTGATCCCTCAGTACTGACCCTCTGACAGTGCAGCATTCCCTCAGGACTGACCCCTCTGACAGCGCAGCACTCCCTCAGTACTGATTCTCTGACAGTGCAGCACTCCCTCAATACTGTCACTGACACTGTGGAACTCCCACAGTGCTGACTCTCTGACAGTGCAGCAATCCCTCAGTGCTGACCCTCTAACAGTGCAGCACTCCCTCAATTCTGACCCCTCTGACAGCGCGGCACTCCCTCAATTCTGTCACTCTGACACTGTGGCACTCCCACAGTGCTGACTCTCTGACAGTGCAGCACGCCCACAATACTGATCCTCTGACAGTGCAGCACTCCCTCAATACTCTCACTCTGACACTGTGGCACTCCCACAGTGCTGATTCTATGATAGTGCAGCACTCCCTCAGTACTGACCCTCTGACATTGCAGCACTCCCTCAGTGCTGACCTTCTGACATTGCAGCATTGCCACATTATGAACCGCTGACAGTGCAGTACTCCCTCTGTACTGACCCTTTGGCAGTGTAGCACTCCCTCAGCACTGACCCGCTGACAGTGTGACTCTCCCTCAGTGCTGACACTCTGATAGTGTGACACTCCGTATATACTGACCCTCTGACAGTGCAGCACTCCCTCAGTACTGACCCTCTGACAGTGCAGCACTCCCTCAGTACTGACACTCTGACAGAGCAGCACTCCCTCAGGACTGACCCTCTAACAGTGCAGTGGTCCTTCAGTACTGACCGTCTGACAGTGTGGCACTCCCTCTATACTGATCCTCTGACAGTGCAGCACGCCCTCAGTACTGACCCTTTGGCAGTGTATCACTCACTCAGTAGTGACCCTCTGACAGTGCAGCTCTCCCTCATTCCTGACCCTCTGACATTTCAGCGCATCCTCCGTTGCAATGCTGCACTCCCTCAGTACTGACTGCCCGACAGTGCGGTGACCCCTCAGGAAAGACCCTCTGACATTTCAGCGCTTCCTCCATCCCGATCATCTGACAATGCTGCACTCCCTCAATACTGACTCTCTGGCAATGAAGCAGGCCCTCAGTACTGACTGTCCAACAGTGCGGTGATCTCTCATGACCGATTCATGACAGTGTGAACCTGACTCCGTACTGTCCCACTGACAGTGCAGCACTCTCTCAGTACTGACCCTCTGACACTGCAGTGCTCCCTCATTCCTGACCCTCTGACATTTCACCGCATTCTCCGTCCCTACCCTCTGACAATGCTGCACTCCCTCAGTATTGACTGTCCGACAGTACGGTGATCCCTCAGGACTGAAACTCTGACATTTCAGCGCTTCCTCCATCCCGATCCTCTGACAATAATGCACTCCCTCAATACTGACTCTCTGGCAATGAAGCAGGGCCTTAGTACTGACTGTCCAACAGTGCGGTGATCTCTCATGACCGATTCATGACAGTGTGAACCTGACTCCGTACTGACCCTCTGATAGTGCAGCCGTCCCTCAGTCCAGCTTTCCTGATAGTGCAGCATCCACTCAGTACTGACCCTCTGACAGTGTGACACTCCCGAAGTACTGACCATCTGACAGTACAGTACTCCCTAAGTACTGACACTCTGACAGTGTGTCACTCCCGCAGTACTGACCATCTGACAGTGCAGTACTCCCTCAGTACTGACCCTTTGGCAGTGCAGCACTCCCTCAGTGCTGACCCTTTGGTAGTGTGACACTCCCTCAATACTGACACTCCGACATTGCAGCACTCCCTCTGTACTGACCCAACTGACAGTATGGCACTCCCTCAGTACTGACACTGAGAGTGCAGCACTCCCTCAGTACTGATCCTCTGACATTGCAGCACTCACTCAGAACTGAACCCTCTGACAGTGTGACACTCCCTCAGTGCTGACCCTCTGACAGAGTGACACTCCCTCAGTGCTGATCCTCTGACAGTGCAGCACTCCCTCACCGCTGATCCATCTTACAGCGTGGCACTCCCTCAGTACTGACCCAATGACAGTGCAGCACTCCCTCAGTACTGACACTCCGGCAGTGTGGCACTCCCTCAGTACTGACCCCCTAACAGTGTGACACACCCTCAGTACTGACCCTCTGACATTGCAGCAATCCCCCATTATGAACCGCTGACAATGCAGTACTCCCTCAGTACTGACCCTCGAAAAACGCAGCACTCCCTCAGTACTGATCCTCTGACATTGCAGCACTCAGTCACAACTGAACCCTCTGACAGTGTGACACTCCCTCACTGCTGACCCTATGACAGTGTGACACTCCCTCAGTGCTGATCCTCTGAGAGTGCAGCACTCCCTCAGCGCTGACCCATCTTACAGTGTGGCACTCCCTCAGTAGTGACCCTTTGGCAGTGTAGCACTCACTCAGCACTGACCCACTGACAGTGTGACACTCCCTCAGTACTGACGTTCTGACTTTGCAGAAATCCCTCAGTACTGAACCCTCTGATAGTGCAGCACTCCCTCAGGACTGACCCTCTGACAGTACAGTGGTCCCTCAGTACTGACCCTCTGACAGTGCAGCACTCCCTCAGTAGTGACCCTCGGACAGTGCAGCACTCCCTCAGTACTGACACTCCGTCAGTGTGGCATTTCCTCAGTACTGTCCCCCTGGCAGTGTGACACACCCTCAGTACTGACCCTCTGACATTGCTGCAATCCCTCATTATGAACCGCTGACAGTGCAGTACTCCCTCAGTACTGACCCTTTGGCAGTGTAGCACTCACTCAGCACTGACCCACTGACAGTGTGACACTCCCTCAGTACTGACCTTCTGCCCTTGCAGAAATCCCTCAGTACTGAACCCTCTGACATTGCAGCACTCACTCAGAACTGAACCCTCTGACAGTGTGACACTCCCTCAGTGCTGACCCTATGACAGTGTGACACTCCCTCAGTACTGACCCCTCTGACATTGCAGCAATCACTCATTATGAACCGCTGACAATGCAGTACTCCCTCAGTACTGACCATCGAACAATGCAGCACTCCCTCAGTGCTGATCCTCTGACAGTGCAGCACTCCCTCAGCGCTGACCCATCTTACAGTGTGGCACTCCCTCAGTAGTGACCCTCTGACAGTGCAGCACTCCCTCAGTACTGACACTCCGTCAGTGCGGCACTTCCTCAGTACTGTTCCCCTGGCAGTGTGACACACCCAGAGTACCGACCCTCTGACATTGCAGAAATCCCTCATTATGAACCACTGACAGTGCAGTACTCCCTCTGTACTGACCCTTTGGCAGTGTAGCACTCACTCAGCACTGACCCACTGACAGTGTGACACTCCCTCAGTACTGACATTCTGACCTTGCAAAAATCCCTCAGAACTGACCCCTCTGATCGTGCAGCACTCCCTCAGGACTGACCCTCTGACAGTGCAGTGGTCCCTCAGTACTGACACTCTGACAGTGCAGCACTCCCTCAGTGCTGACACTCTGACAGTACCGCACCCTCTCAGTACTGACCATCTGGCTGTGCAGCAATACCTCAGTGCTGACCCTCTGACAGTGGAGCACTCCCTCAGCACTGTCCGTCTGACATTGCAGCACTCCCTCAGGAAAGACCCTCTGACATTTCAGCGCATCCTCCGTCCCTACCCTCTGACAATGCTGCACTCCCTCAGCACTGACCGTCTGACATTGCAGCACTCCCTCAGGACTGACCCTCTGACAGTGCACAACTCCGTCATTACTAACCATTTGACAGTGCAGCACTCCGTCTGTACTGACCCTCTGACACTGCAGCGCTCCCTCACTCCTGACCCTCTGACATTTCAACGCATCCTCCGTCCCTACCCTCTGACAATGCTGCACTCCCTCAGTACTGACTGTCCGAAAGTGTGGTGATCCCTCAGGACTGACCCTCTGACATTTCAGCGCTTCCTCCAACCCGATCCTCTGACAATGCTGCACTCCCTCAATACTGACTCTCTGGCAATGAAGCAGGCCCTCAGTACTGACTGTCCAACAGTGCGGTGATCTCTCATGACCGATTCATGACAGTGTGAACCTGACTCCGTACTGACCCTCTGATAGTGCAGCAGTCCCTCAGTCCAGCTTTCCTGACAGTGCAGCATCCACCCAGTACAGACCCTCTGACAGTGTGACACTCCCGCAGTACTGACCATCTGACAGAGCAGTACTCCATCAGTACTGAACCTCTGACAGTGCAGCACTCCCTCAGTACTGACCCTTTGGCAGTGCAGCACTCCCTCAGTGCTGACCCTTTGGTAGTGTGACACTCCCTCAATAATGACACTCCGACATTGCAGCACTCCCTCTGTACTGAACCATCTGACAGTCTGGCACTCCCTCAGTACTGACACTGAGAGTGCAGCACTCCCTCAGTACTGACCCTCGAACAATGCAGCACTCCCTCAGTACTGATCCTCTGACATTGCAGCACTCACTCAGAACTGAACCCTCTGACAGTGTGACACTTCCTCCGTGCTGATCCTCTGACAGTGCAGCACTCCCGCAGCGCTGACCCATCTTACAGTGTGGCACTCCCTCAGTACTGACCCTCTGGCAGTGTTGCACTCCCCCAGCAATCACGCTCTGACAGTGTGACTCTCCTTCAGTACAGATACTCTGACCGTGTGGCACTCTCTCAGTACTGACCCTCTGACATTGCAGCACTCGTTCAGTGCTGACCCTCTGACAGAGCAGCACTCCCTCAGTACTGACCCTCTGACAATGCAGCACTCCCTCTTTATTGACCCTCTGACAGTGTGGCTCTCCCTCAGTACTGACCCTGTGACATTGCAGCATTCCATCAGTACAGACCCTTTGGCAGTGAAACACTCCTTCAGGACTTTCCCTTTGGTGTTGCAGCCCTCCCTCAGTACTGACCCTCTGGCAGTGCAGCACTCTCTCAGTACTGACCCTCTGACAGTGCAGCACTCTCTCAGTACTGATCCTCTGACAGTGCAGCACTCTCTCAGTACTGATCCTCTGACATTCCAGCACTCCTTCAGTGCTGACCCTCTAACATTGCAGCACTCCCTCAATGCTGACTCTCTGACAGTGCAGCACTCCCTCAGCACTTACTATTTGGCAGTGTAGCACTCCCTCAGCACTCACGCTCTGACAGTGTGAGTCTCCCTCAGGACCGATCCTCCTACAGTGTGGCTCTTCCTCAGTACTGACCCTGTGACATTGCAGCACTCCCTCAGTACAGACCCTTTGGCAGTGCAACACTCCTTCAGGACTTACACTTGGGTGTTGCAGCCATCCCTCGGTACTGACCCTCTGGCAGTTCTGCTCTCCCTCAGTACTGACCATCTAACAGTGCAGCACTCCCTTGGTACTGAACCTCTGGCAATGCTGCACTCCCTCAGTACCGACCGTCTAACAGTGCAGCACTCCCTCAGTACTGACCCCCTGACAGTGCAGCACTCTCTCAGTACAGATCCTCTGACAGTGTGGCACTCCCTCAGTACTGACCATCAGACATTGTGGCACTCCCGCAGTTCTGACACTCTGACAGAGCAGCACTCCCTCGGGACTGACCTTCTGACAGTGCAGCATTCCCTCAGTACTGACCCTCTGACAGTGCAGCACTCCCTCAGTACTGACCCTCTGACAGTGTAGCACTCTCTCAGCACTTACACTTGGGCCGTGAAGAACTCAGTCAGTACTGACCCTCTCACAGTGTAGCACTCCCTCAGTACTGACCATCTGACAGTGCAGCACTCCCGCAGTACTGACTCTTTGCCAGAGTAGCACTCCCTCAGCACTCACGCTCTGACAGTGCGACACTCCCTCAGTACTAACCCTCTGACAGTGTGGCACTCCCGCTGTACTGACCATCTGACAGTGCACTACTCCCTTGGTATTGACCCTCTGACAGTGTGACTCTCCCTCTTTACTGACACTCTGACAGTGTGACACTCCCTCAGTACGGACCCACTGACAGTGCAGCACTCCCACAGTACTGACCCTTTGGCAGTGTAACACTCACTCAGCACTGACTGGCAGTGTAGCACTCCCTCACGTTGACCGTCTGACAGTGTGGCACTCCCTCAGTACTGACACTCTGATAGTGCAGCACTCCCTCAGTACTGACACTCTGACAGTGCAGCAATCCCTCAGTACTGACCCTTTGGCAGTGCAGAACTCCCGTGGTACTGACCGTTTGGCAGTGGCGCACTCCCTCAGTACTAACCCACTGACAGTGCAGCTCTCCCTCAGTACTGACTCTCTGACAGTGCCACACTCCCTCAGTACTGACCCTCTGACAGTGCAGCACTCCCTCAGTACTGACACTCTGACTGAGTGGCACTCCATCAGTACTGATCCTCTGACAGTGTGGCATACCCTCAGTACTGACCCCTCTGACAGTGTGGCACTCCCTCAGTCATGACCCTTCTGACAGAGCAACACTATCTCTGTACTGCCTCTCTGACAATGTGCACTCTCTCAGTACTGAACATCTGACAGTGCAGCACTCCCACAGTACTGAACCTCTTACAGTGCAGCACTCCCTCAGTGCTGAACCTCTGACAGTGCAGCACTCCCTCAGTACTGAACCTCTGACAGTGCAGCTCTCTCTCAGTAATTACCCTCTGACATTTCAGCTCTTCCTGCGTCCCGACCCTCTGCCAATGCTGATCTCCCTCTATACTGACCCTCTGGCAATGCAGGAATCCATCAGTACTGACCCTCTGACAGTGCAGCTCTCCCTCCGTACTGACCCTCTGACAGTGCATCACTCCCTCAGTACTGAACCTTGGGCAGTGTATCACTGCCTCAGAGCTGAGCCTCTGACAGTGTAACACTCCCTCAGAACTGATGGTCTGAGAGTGTGGCACCCCCTCAGTAATAACCCCTCTGACAGTACAGCACTCCTTCAGTACTCACCCTTTGGTATTGCAGCACTCCCTCAGTACTGACCCTCTGACAGTGCAGCACTCCCTCAGTCATGACCCTCTAACAGTGCAGCACTCTCTCAGTACTGACCATCTGACAGTGCAGCACTCCCTCAGTACTCACCCTCTGACATTGCAGCACTCCCTCCGTGCTGACCCTCTAACAGTGCAGCACTCCCTCAGTATTGACCCACTGGCAGTGTGACAATCCCGCAGTACTGACCCTCTGACAGTGCAGCACTCCCTCAGTACTGACCCTCCAACAGTGCAGCACTCCTTCAGTACTGACCTTCTGACAGTGCAGCAATCCCTCAGTACAGATCCTCTGACAGTGCAGCACTCCCTCAGTACAGATCATCTGACAGTGCAGCACTCCCTCAGTACTCACCCTCTGACATTGCAGCACTCCCTCAGTGCTGACCCTCTGACAGTGCAGCACTCCCTCAGTATTGACCCTCTGGCAGTGTGACAATCCCGCAGTACTGACCTTCTGACAGTGCAGCACTCCCTCAGTACTGACTCTTTGGCAGTGTTGCACTCCCTCAGTACTAACCGTACAACAGTGCAACACTCCCTCAGTACAGATCCTCTGACTTTGCAGCACTCCCTCAATGCTGACCCTCTGACGTTGCAGCACTCCCTCAGTGCTGACCCTCTGACAGTGCAGCACTCCCTCAATATTGACCACCTGGCAGTGTGACAATCCCACAGTACTGACCCTCTGACAGTGCAGCACTCCCTCAGTACTGACCCTCTGACAGTGTGACAGTCCCGCAGTACTGACCCTCTGACAGTGCAGCAATCCCTCAGTATTGACGCTTTGGCAGTGTAGCACTCACTCAGCACTGACACTTTGGCAGTGCAGAACTCCATCAGTACTGACTCTCTGACAGTGCAGTACCCCGTCAGTACTGACCATCACACAGTGTAGCACTCCCTCAGTACTGACCCTCTGAAAGTGCAGCACTCTCTCAGTACTGACCCTTTGGCAGTGCAGAACTCCCTCAGTACTGACCCTCTGACAGTGCAGCACTCTCTCAGTACTGACTCTTTGGCAGTGTTGCACTCCCCCAGCAATCACGCTCTGACAGTGTGATTCTCCTTCAGTACAGATACTCTGACCGTGTGGCACTCTCTCAGTACTGACCCTCTGACATTGCAGGACTCCCTCAGTGCTGACCCTCTGACAGAGCAGCACTCCCTCAGTACTGACCCTTTGATAGTTCAGCAATCCCTCAGTACTGACGCTCTGACAGTGCAGCAATCCCTCAGTACTGACTCTCTTACAGTGCAATATTCCCGCAGTACTGACCCTCTGACAGTGCAGCAATCCCTCAGTATTGACGCTTTGGCAGTGTAGCACTCACTCAGCACTGACACTTTGGCAGTGCAGAACTCCATCAGTACTGACTCTCTGACAGTGCAGTACCCCGTCAGTACTGACCATCACACAGTGTAGCACTCCCTCAGTACTGACCCTCTGAAAGTGCAGCACTCTCTCAGTACTGACCCTTTGGCAGTGTAGGACTCACTCAGCACTGACACTTTGGCAGTGCAGAACTCCCTCAGTACTGACCCTCTGACAGTGCAGCACTCTCTCAGTACTGACTCTTTGGCAGTGTTGCACTCCCTCAGTACTAACCGTACAACAGTGCAACACTCCCTCAGTACAGATCCTCTGACTTTGCAGCACTCCCTCAATGCTGACCCTCTGACGTTGCAGCACTCCCTCAGTGCTGACCCTCTGACAGTGCAGCACTCCCTCAATATTGACCACCTGGCAGTGTGACAATCCCACAGTACTGACCCTCTGACAGTGCAGCACTCCCTCAGTACTGACCCTCTGACAGTGTGACAGTCCCGCAGTACTGACCCTCTGACAGTGCAGCAATCCCTCAGTATTGACGCTTTGGCAGTGTAGCACTCACTCAGCACTGACACTTTGGCAGTGCAGAACTCCATCAGTACTGACTCTCTGACAGTGCAGCACTCCCACAGTACTGACCCTTTGGCAGTGTAACACTCACTCAGCACTGACTGGCAGTGTAGCACTCCCTCACGTTGACCGTCTGACAGTGTGGCACTCCCTCAGTACTGACACTCTGATAGTGCAGCACTCCCTCAGTACTGACACTCTGACAGTGCAGCAATCCCTCAGTACTGACCCTTTGGCAGTGCAGAACTCCCGTGGTACTGACCGTTTGGCAGTGGCGCACTCCCTCAGTACTAACCCACTGACAGTGCAGCTCTCCCTCAGTACTGACTCTCTGACAGTGCCACACTCCCTCAGTACTGACCCTCTGACAGTGCAGCACTCCCTCAGTACTGACACTCTGACTGAGTGGCACTCCATCAGTACTGATCCTCTGACAGTGTGGCATACCCTCAGTACTGACCCCTCTGACAGTGTGGCACTCCCTCAGTCATGACCCTTCTGACAGAGCAACACTATCTCTGTACTGCCTCTCTGACAATGTGCACTCTCTCAGTACTGAACCTCTGACAGTGCAGCACTCCCACAGTACTGAACCTCTTACAGTGCAGCACTCCCTCAGTGCTGAACCTCTGACAGTGCAGCACTCCCTCAGTACTGAACCTCTGACAGTGCAGCTCTCTCTCAGTAATTACCCTCTGACATTTCAGCTCTTCCTGCGTCCCGACCCTCTGCCAATGCTGATCTCCCTCTATACTGACCCTCTGGCAATGCAGGAATCCATCAGTACTGACCCTCTGACAGTGCAGCTCTCCCTCCGTACTGACCCTCTGACAGTGCATCACTCCCTCAGTACTGAACCTTGGGCAGTGTATCACTGCCTCAGAGCTGAGCCTCTGACAGTGTAACACTCCCTCAGAACTGATGGTCTGAGAGTGTGGCACCCCCTCAGTAATAACCCCTCTGACAGTACAGCACTCCTTCAGTACTCACCCTTTGGTATTGCAGCACTCCCTCAGTACTGACCCTCTGACAGTGCAGCACTCCCTCAGTCATGACCCTCTAACAGTGCAGCACTCTCTCAGTACTGACCATCTGACAGTGCAGCACTCCCTCAGTACTCACCCTCTGACATTGCAGCACTCCCTCCGTGCTGACCCTCTAACAGTGCAGCACTCCCTCAGTATTGACCCACTGGCAGTGTGACAATCCCGCAGTACTGACCCTCTGACAGTGCAGCACTCCCTCAGTACTGACCCTCCAACAGTGCAGCACTCCTTCAGTACTGACCTTCTGACAGTGCAGCAATCCCTCAGTACAGATCCTCTGACAGTGCAGCACTCCCTCAGTACAGATCATCTGACAGTGCAGCACTCCCTCAGTACTCACCCTCTGACATTGCAGCACTCCCTCAGTGCTGACCCTCTGACAGTGCAGCACTCCCTCAGTATTGACCCTCTGGCAGTGTGACAATCCCGCAGTACTGACCTTCTGACAGTGCAGCACTCCCTCAGTACTGACTCTTTGGCAGTGTTGCACTCCCTCAGTACTAACCGTACAACAGTGCAACACTCCCTCAGTACAGATCCTCTGACTTTGCAGCACTCCCTCAATGCTGACCCTCTGACGTTGCAGCACTCCCTCAGTGCTGACCCTCTGACAGTGCAGCACTCCCTCAATATTGACCACCTGGCAGTGTGACAATCCCACAGTACTGACCCTCTGACAGTGCAGCACTCCCTCAGTACTGACCCTCTGACAGTGTGACAGTCCCGCAGTACTGACCCTCTGACAGTGCAGCAATCCCTCAGTATTGACGCTTTGGCAGTGTAGCACTCACTCAGCACTGACACTTTGGCAGTGCAGAACTCCATCAGTACTGACTCTCTGACAGTGCAGTACCCCGTCAGTACTGACCATCACACAGTGTAGCACTCCCTCAGTACTGACCCTCTGAAAGTGCAGCACTCTCTCAGTACTGACCCTTTGGCAGTGCAGA
The DNA here is from genome assembly GCF_047496795.1 of Chiloscyllium punctatum. Lineage (NCBI taxonomy): Eukaryota > Metazoa > Chordata > Chondrichthyes > Orectolobiformes > Hemiscylliidae > Chiloscyllium > Chiloscyllium punctatum. Next base: position 8,813,794 of record NC_092755.1, read on the forward strand.
ACTCCCTCAGTACTGACCCTCTGACAGTGCAGCACTCTCTCTGTACTGACTCTTTGGCAGTGTTGCACTCCCCCAGCAATCACGCTCTGACAGTGTGATTCTCCTTCAGTACAGATACTCTGACCGTGTGGCACTCTCTCAGTACTGACCCTCTGACATTGCAGGACTCCCTCAGTGCTGACCCTCTGACAGAGCAGCACTCCCTCAGTACTGACCCTTTGATAGTTCAGCAATCCCTCAGTACTGACGCTCTGACAGTGCAGCAATCCCTCAGTACTGACTCTCTTACAGTGCAATATTCCCGCAGTACTGACCCTCTGACAGTGCAGCAATCCCTCAGTATTGACGCTTTGGCAGTGTAGCACTCACTCAGCACTGACACTTTGGCAGTGCAGAACTCCATCAGTACTGACTCTCTGACAGTGCAGTACCCCGTCAGTACTGACCATCACACAGTGTAGCACTCCCTCAGTACTGACCCTCTGAAAGTGCAGCACTCTCTCAGTACTGACCCTTTGGCAGTGTAGGACTCACTCAGCACTGACACTTTGGCAGTGCAGAACTCCCTCAGTACTGACCCTCTGACAGTGCAGCACTCTCTCAGTACTGACTCTTTGGCAGTGTTGCACTCCCTCAGTACTAACCGTACAACAGTGCAACACTCCCTCAGTACAGATCCTCTGACTTTGCAGCACTCCCTCAATGCTGACCCTCTGACGTTGCAGCACTCCCTCAGTGCTGACCCTCTGACAGTGCAGCACTCCCTCAATATTGACCACCTGGCAGTGTGACAATCCCACAGTACTGACCCTCTGACAGTGCAGCACTCCCTCAGTACTGACCCTCTGACAGTGTGACAGTCCCGCAGTACTGACCCTCTGACAGTGCAGCAATCCCTCAGTATTGACGCTTTGGCAGTGTAGCACTCACTCAGCACTGACACTTTGGCAGTGCAGAACTCCATCAGTACTGACTCTCTGACAGTGCAGTACCCCGTCAGTACTGACCATCACACAGTGTAGCACTCCCTCAGTACTGACCCTCTGAAAGTGCAGCACTCTCTCAGTACTGACCCTTTGGCAGTGCAGAACTCCCTCAGTACTGACCCTCTGACAGTGCAGCACTCTCTCAGTACTGACTCTTTGGCAGTGTTGCACTCCCCCAGCAATCACGCTCTGACAGTGTGATTCTCCTTCAGTACAGATACTCTGACCGTGTGGCACTCTCTCAGTACTGACCCTCTGACATTGCAGGACTCCCTCAGTGCTGACCCTCTGACAGAGCAGCACTCCCTCAGTACTGACCCTTTGATAGTTCAGCAATCCCTCAGTACTGACGCTCTGACAGTGCAGCAATCCCTCAGTACTGACTCTCTTACAGTGCAATATTCCCGCAGTACTGACCCTCTGACAGTGCAGCAATCCCTCAGTATTGACGCTTTGGCAGTGTAGCACTCACTCAGCACTGACACTTTGGCAGTGCAGAACTCCATCAGTACTGACTCTCTGACAGTGCAGTACCCCGTCAGTACTGACCATCACACAGTGTAGCACTCCCTCAGTACTGACCCTCTGAAAGTGCAGCACTCTCTCAGTACTGACCCTTTGGCAGTGTAGGACTCACTCAGCACTGACACTTTGGCAGTGCAGAACTCCCTCAGTACTGACCCTCTGACAGTGCAGCACTCTCTCAGTACTGACTCTTTGGCAGTGTTGCACTCCCCCAGCAATCACGCTCTGACAGTGTGACTCTCCTTCAGTACAGATACTCTGACCGTGTGGCAATCTCTCAGTACTGACCCTCTGACATTGAAGGACTCCCTCAGTGCTGACTCTCTGACAGAGCAGCACTCCCTCAGTACTGACCCTTTGATAGTTCAGCAATCCCTCAGTACTGACGCTCTGACAGTGCAGCAATCCCTCAGTACTGACTCTCTCACTTTGCAATATTCCCTCAGTACTGACCCTCTGACAATGCAGCACTCCCTCTTTATTGACCCTCTGACAGTGTGGCTCTCCCTCAGTACTGACCCTGTGACATTGCAGCACTACCTCAGTACAGACCCTTTGGCAGTGCAACACTCCTTCAGGACTTACCCTTTGATGTTGCAGCACTCCCTCGGTACTGATCCTCTGGCAGTGCTGCACTCCCTCAGTACTAACCCACTGACAGTGCAGCACTCCCTCAGTAATGACTGCTTTTACAGTGTAGCAATCCCTTAGTACTGACCCTCTGACAGTGCAGCACTCCCTCAGTACTGACCTTTTGAGAGTGTAGCATTCCCTCAGCACGGACTCTTTGGCAGGGTAGAACTCCCTGAGCTCTGAGATTCTGACAGGGTAACACTACCTCAGTAATGATCCTCTGACAGTGTGGCACTACCTCAGTACTGACCCCTCTGACAGTGCAACACTCCTTCAGTACTGACACTCTGACTGGGCAGCACTCCCTCAGTACTGACCCTCTGACAGTGCTGCACTCCCTCAGTACTGAGCCCTCCGACAGTGCAGCACTCCCTTAGTCCTGACCCTTTGACAGTGTGGCACTCCCTCGGTACTGACCCTCTGACAGTGCCGCACTCCCTCAGTACTGACACTCTCACAGTGCAGCACTCCCTCAGTACTGACCCTCTGACGGTGCAGCAATCGCTCAGTACTGACCATCTGACATTGCAGCACTGCTTCAGTGCTGACCCTCTGACATTGCAGCACTCCCTCAGTCATGACCCTCTGACGTTGCAGCACTCCCTCAGTACTGAACATCTGACAGTGCAGCACTCCCTCAGTACTGACCCTCTGACAGTGTGTCAATCCCTCAGTACTGACCCAGTGACATTGCAGCACTCCCTCAGTATTGACCCTCTGGCAGTGTGACAATTCCGCAGTACTGACCCTCTGACAGTGCCGCCCTCCCTCAGTATTGATGCTTTGGCAGTGTAGCACTCCCTCAGCATTCAGGGTCTGACAGTGCGAATCTCCCTCAATACTGATCCTCCTACAGTGTGGCACTCCCTCAGTACTGACCCTCAGACAGTGAAGCACTCCCTCTGATTGTGTGGCACTCCTGCAGTACTGACCCTCTAGCAGTGCACTATTTCCTCAGTATTGACCCTCTGACAGTGTGACTCTCCCTCAGTACTGTCTCTCTGACAGTGCAGCACTCCCTAAGTACTGACTCGTTGGCCGTGTAGCACTCACTCAGCACTGACACTTTGGCAGTGCAGAACTCCCTCAGTACTGACCCTCTGACAGTGCAGCACTCTCTCAGTACTGACTCTTTGGAAGTGTTGCACTCCCCCAGCAATCAGGCTCTGACAGTGTGACTCTCCTTCAGTACAGATACTCTGACCGTGTGGCACCCTCTCAGTACTGACCCTCTAACAGTGCAGCACTCCCTCACTATTGACCCTCTGACAGTGTGACAATCCCGCAGTACTGACCCTCTGACAGTGCAGCACTCCCTCAGTACTGACCCTCCAACAGTGCAGCACTCCCTCAGTACTGACCTTCTGACAGTGCAGCAATCCCTCAGTACAGATCCTCTGACAGTGCAGCACTCCCTCAGTACAAATCATCTGATATTGCAGCACTCCCTCAGAGCTGACCCTCTGACAGTGCAGCACTCCCTCAGTATTGACCCTCTGGCAGTGTGACAATCCCGCAGTACTGACCTTCTGACAGTGCAGCACTCCCTCAGTACTGACTCTTTGGCAGTGTTGCACTCCCTCAGTACTAACCGTATAACAGTGCAACACTCCCTCAGTACAGAACCTCTGACAGTGCAGCACTCCCTCAGTACTGACCCTCTGACTTTGCAGCACTCCCTCAATGCTGACCCTCTGACCTTGCAGAACTCCCTCAGTACTGACCCTCTGACAGTGCAGCACTCTCTCAGTACTGACTCTTTGGCAGTGTTGCACTCCCCCAGCAATCACGCTCTGACAGTGTGACTCTCCTTCAGTACAGATACTCTGACCGTGTGGCACTCTCTCAGTACTGACCCTCTGACATTGCAGGACTCCCTCAGTGCTGACCCTCTGACAGAGCAGCACTCCCTCAGTACTGACCCTTTGATAGTTCAGCAATCCCTCAGTACTGACGCTCTGACAGTGCAGCAATCCCTCAGTACTGACTCTCTCACTTTGCAATATTCCCTCAGTACTGACCCTCTGACAATGCAGCACTCCCTCTTTATTGACCCTCTGACAGTGTGGCTCTCCCTCAGTACTGACCCTGTGACATTGCAGCACTACCTCAGTACAGACCCTTTGGCAGTGCAACACTCCTTCAGGACTTACCCTTTGATGTTGCAGCACTCCCTCGGTACTGATCCTCTGGCAGTGCTGCACGCCCTCAGTACTGACCCTCTGACGGAGCAGCAATCGCTCAATACTGACCATCTGACATTGCAGCACTCCTTCAGTGCTGACCCTCTAACAGTGCAGCACTCCCTCAGTACTGACCCTCTGACGGTGCAGCAATCGCTCAATACTGACCATCTGACATTGCAGCACTCCTTCAGTGCTGACCTTCTGACATTGCAGCACTCCCTCAGTCATGACCCTCTGACGTTGCAGCACTCCCTCAGTACTGACCATCTGACAGTGCAGCACTCCCTCAGTATTGACCCTCTGGCAGTGTGACAATTCCGCAGTACTGACCCTCTGACAGTGCCGCCCTCCCTCAGTATTGATGCTTTGGCAGTGTAGCACTCCCTCAGCATTCAGGGTCTGACAGTGCGAGTCTCCCTCAATACTGATCCTCCTACAGTGTGGCACTCCCTCAGTACTGACCCTCAGACAGTGAAGCACTCCCTCTGATTGTGTGGCACTCCTGCAGTACTGACCCTCTGGCAGTGCACTATTTCCTCAGTATTGACCCTCTGACAGTGTGACTCTCCCTCAGTACTGTCTCTCTGACAGTGCAGCACTCCCTAAGTACTGACTCGTTGGCCGTGTAGCACTCACTCAGCACTGGCACTTTGGCAGTGCAGAACTGCATCAGTACTGACCGTCTGACAGTGCAGCACTCTCTCAGTACTGACTCTTTGGAAGTGTTGCACTCCCCCAGCAATCACGCTCTGACAGTGTGACTCTCCTTCAGTACAGATACTCTGACCGTGTGGCACCCTCTCAGTACTGACCCTCTAACAGTGCAGCACTCCCTTACTATTGACCCTCTGACAGTGTGACAATCCTGCAGTACTGATCATCTGACATTGCAGCACTCCCTCAACACTTACTATTTGGCAGTGTAGCAGTCCCTCAGCACTCACGCTGAGTCTCCCTCAGGACTGATCCTCTGACAGTGTGGCACTCCCTCAGTACTGACACCTCTGACAGTGCAGCACACCCTCAGTACAGATCCTCAGACAGTGTGGCACTCCCTCAGTACTGACCATGGGACATTGTGGCATTCCCGCAGTTCTGACCGTCTGACAGAGCAGCACTCCCTCGGGACTGACCTTCTGACAGTGCAGCAATCCCTCAGTACTGACCCTCTGACAGTGCAGGCCTCCCTCAGTACTGACCCTCTGACAGTGCAGCACTCCCTCAGTACTGATCCTCTGACAGTGTAGCACTCACTCAGCACTGACACTTGGGCAGTGCAGAACTCAGTCAGTACTGACCCTCTCACAGTGTAGCACTCCCTCAGTACTGACCGTCTGACAGTGCGACACTCCCTCAGTACTGACCCTCTGACAGTGTGGCACTCCCGCTGTACTGACCATCTGACAGTGCACTACTCCCTCGGTATTGACCCTGTGACAATATGACTCTCCCTCATTACTGACACTCTGACAGTGTGACACTCCCTCAGTACGGACCCACTGACAGTGCAGCACTTCCAGGGTACTGACCCTTTGGCAGTGTAACAATCACTCAGCACTGACTGTTTGGCAGTGTAGCACTCCCTCACGCTGATCCTCTGACAGTGTGGCACTCCCTCAATACTGACACTCTGGCAGTGCAGCACTCCCTCAGTACTAACCCTCTGGCAGTGTGGCACTCCCTCAGTAATAACCCACTGACAGTGCAGCACTCCCTCAGTAATGACTGCTTTGACAGTGTAGCAATCCCTTAGTACTGACCCTCTGACAGTGCAGCACTCCCTCAGTACTGACCTTTTGAGAGTGTAGCACTCCCTCAGCACGGACTCTTTGGCAGGGTAGACCTCCCTCAGCTCTGAGATTCTGACAGGGTAGCACTACCTCAGTAATGATCCTCTGACAGTGTGGCACTACCTCAGTACTGACCCCTCTGACAGTGCAACACTCCTTCAGTACTGACACTCTGACTGGGCAGCACTCCCTCAGTACTGACCCTCTGACAGTGCTGCACTCCCTCAGTACTGAGCCCTCCGACAGTGCAGCACTCCCTCAGTCCTGACACTTTGACAGTGTGGCACTCCCTCGGTACTGACCCTCTGACAGTGCCGCACTCCCTCAGTACTGACACTCTCACAGTGCAGCACTCCCTCATTACCGACCCGCTGACAGTGTGACACTCCCCAAGTACTGTCACTCTGACAGTGCAGCATTCCCTCAGGACTGACCCTCTGACTGTGCAGCACTCCCTCAGTACTGACCCTTTGGGAGTGTATCACTCCCTCAGCACGGACTCTTTGACAGGGTAGGCCTCCCTCAGCTCTGAGATTCTGGCAGTGCAGCACTCCCTCAGTACTAACCCTCTGACAGTGTGGCACTCCCTCAGTACTAACCCACTGACAGTGCAGCACTCCCTCAGTAATGACTGCTTTGACAGTGTAGCAATCCCTTAGTACTGACCCTCTGACAGTGCAGCACTCCCTCAGTACTGACCTTTTGAGAGTGTAGCACTCCCTCAGCACGGACTCTTTGGCAGGGTAGACCTCCCTCAGCTCTGAGATTCTGACAGGGTAACACTACCTCAGTAATGATCCGCTGACAGTGTGGCACTACCTCAGTACTGACCCCTCTGACAGTGCAACACTCCTTCAGTACTGACACTCTGACTGGGCAGCACTCCCTCAGTACTGACCCTCTGACAGTGCTGCACTCCCTCAGTACTGAGCCCTCCGACAGTGCAGCACTCCCTTAGTCCTGACCCTTTGACAGTGTGGCACTCCCTCGGTACTGACCCTCTGACAGTGCCGCACTCCCTCAGTACTGACACTCTCACAGTGCAGCACTCCCTCATTACCGACCCGCTGACAGTGTGACACTCCCCAAGTACTGTCACTCTGACAGTGCAGCATTCCCTCAGGACTGACCCTCTGACTGTGCAGCACTCACTCAGTACTGACCCTTTGGGAGTGTATCACTCCCTCAGCACGGACTCTTTGACAGGGTAGACCTCCCTCAGCTCTGAGATTCTGACAGGGTAGCACTACCTCAGTAATGATCATCTGACAGTGTGGCACTACCTCAGTACTGACCCCTCTGACAGTGCAGCACTCCCTCAGTACTGACCCGCTGACAGTTCTGCACTCCCTCAGTACTGACCCTTTGGCAGTGTAGCACTCCCTCAAGCGGACCCTCTGACAGTGTGGCATTCCCTCAGTACTGACACTCTGGCAGTGCAGCACTCCCTCAGTACTAACCCTCTGACAGTGTGGCACTCCCTCAGTATTAACCCACTGACAGTGCAGCACTCCCTCAGTACTGACTCTCTGACATTGCAGCACTCTCTCAGGACTGACCCTCTCACAGTTCAGCTCTCTCAGGATTTACCCTCTGACATTTCAGCGCTTCCTGCGTCCCGACCCTCTGACAATGCTGATCTCCCTCTATACTGACTCTCTGGCTTTGAAGGAATCCCTCAGTACTGATACTCTGGCTGTGCAGCACTCCCGCAGTAATGACACTCTGACAGTGCAGCACTCCCTCAGTACTGACCATCTGACAGTGCAGCACTCCCTCAGTACGGACACTCTGACAGTGCAACAATCCCTCAGTACTGACCCTTTGGCATTGCAGAACTCCCGCGGTACTGACCATTTGGCAGTTGCGCACTCCCTCAGTACTAACCCACTGACAGTGAAGCACTCCCTCAGTACTGACAGTCTGACAGTGTGGCACCCCCTCAGTCCTGACCCTCAGGCAGTGTGGCACTCCCGCAGTACTGACCCTCTGACATTGCAGCACCCCCTCAGTAATGACTGCTTTGACAGTGTAGCAATACCTCAGTACTGACCCTCTGACAGTGCAGCACTCCCTCAGTACTGACACTCTGACTGAGTGGCACTCCATCAGTACTGATCCTCTGACAGTGTGGCACTACCTCAATACTGACCCCTCTGACAGTGCAGCACTCTCTCAGTACTGACCATCTGACAGTGCAGCACTCCCTCAGTACGGACACTCTGACAGTGCAACAATCCCTCAGTACTGACCCTTTGGCAGTGCAGCACTCCCTCAGCACTGACTCTCTGACAGTGCAGCACTCCCTCACTCTTGACCCTCAGGCAGTGTGGCACTCCCGCAGTACTGACCCTCTGACATTGCAGCACCCCCTCAGTAATGACTGCTTTGACAGTGTAGCAATCCCTCAGTACTGACCCTCTGACAGTCCAGCACTCCCTCAGTACTGACTCTCTGACAGTGCAGCACTCTCTCAGTACTGACACTCTGACTGAGTGGCACTCCATCAGTACTGATCCTCTGACAGTGTGGCACTACCTCAGTACTGACCCTCTGACAGTGCCGCACTCCCTCAGTAATGACAGTCTGACAATGTGGCACTCCCTCAGTCCTGACCCTCTGGCAGTGTGGCACTCCCTCAGTACTGACCCTCTGACATTGCAGCACCCCCTCAGTAATGACTGCTTTGACAGTGTAGCAATCCCTCAGTACTGACCCTCTGACAGTCAAGCACTCCCTCAGTACTGATCCTTTTGTAGTGTAGCACTCTCTCAGCACGGACTCTTTGGCAGGGTAGATATCCCTCAGCTCTGAGATTCTGACAGGGTAGCACTACCTCAGTAATGATCCTCTGACAGTGTGGCACTACCTCATTACTGACCCTCTGACATCGCAGCACCCCTTCAATACTGACCACTTTGGCAGTGTAGCACTCCCTCAGTACTGAAACTCTGAGAGTGCAGCACTGCCTCTGTCCTGACCCTCTGACAGTGCAGTACTACCTCAGTACTGACCCCTCTGACATTGCCGCACTCCTTAATACTGACACTGTGACAGTGCAGCACTCCCTCAGTACTGACAGTCTGACAGTGTGGCACTCCCTCAGTACTGACCCTCTGACATTGCAGCACCCCCTCAGTAATGACTGATTTGACAGTGTAGCAATCCCTCAGTACTGACCCTCTGACAGTGCAGCACTCCCTCAGTACTGACAGTCTGACAGTGTGGCACTCCCTCAGTACTGACCCTCTGACATTGCAGCACCCCCTCAGTAATGACTGATTTGACAGTGTAGCAATCCCTCAGTACTGACCCTCTGACAGTGCAGCACTCCCTCAGTACTGACCCTTTGAGAATGTAGCACTCACTCAGCACGGGCTCTTTGGCAGGGTAGACCTCCCTCAGCTCTGAGATTCTGACAGGGTAGCACTACCTCAGTAATGATCCTCTAACAGTGTGGTACTTCCTCAGTATTGACCCCTCTGACAGTGCAGCACGCCCTCAGGACTGACAGTCTGACAGTGCGGCACTCCCTCAGTCCTGACACTCTGACAGTGCAGCGCTCCCTCAGTACTGACCCTCTGACAGTGCTGCACTCCCTCAGTACTGACCCGTCCGACAGTGCAGCACTCCCTCAGTCCTGACCATTTGACAGTGTGGCACTACCTCAGTACTGACCCCTCTGACATTGCCGCACTCCTTAGTACTGACACTGTGACAGTGCAGCACTCCCTCAGTTCTGACAGTCTGACAGTGCGGCACTCCCTCAGTACTGACCCTCTGACATCGCAGCACCCCTTCGATACTGACCACTTTGGCAGTGTAGCACTCCCTCAGTACTGAAACTCTGAGAGTGCAGCACTCCCTCTGTACGTACTCTTTGGCTGTGTATAGCTCCCTCAGCTCGCAGACTCTTGACAGTGTGTCACTCCCTCAGTACTTACCCCTCTGACAGTGCCGCACTCCCTCAGTACTGACACTCTGACAGTGCAGTACTCCCTCAGTACTGTCCCACTGAGAGTGTGGCACTCCCCCAGTACTGTCACTCTGACAGTGCAGCATTCCCTCAGGACTGACCTTCTGACAGTGTAGCACTCCCTCAGTACTGAACCTTTGGGAGTGTAGCACTCCCTCAGCACGGACTATTTGGCAGGGTAGACCTCACTCAGCTCTGAGATTCTGACAGTGTGGCACTACCTCGGTAACGATCCTCTGACAGTGTGGCACACCCTCAGTACTGACGCCTCTGACAGTGCCGCAAAACCTCAGTACTGACTCTCTGATAGTGCAGCGCTCACTCAGTACTGACCCTCTGACAGTGCAGAACTCCGTTAGTACTGACCCTCTGACAGTGCGGCAGTCCCTCAGTACTGACCCTTTGGCAGTGCAGCACTCCCTCTGCACTGACCCTCTAACAGTGCGGCACTCCCTCAGTATTGACCCATCTGACAGTACAGCACTCCCTCAGTACTGACCCCTCTGACAGTGGAGCACTACCTCAGTACTGACCCCTCTGACAGTGCAGCACCCCCTCAGTAATGACCCTCTGACAGTGCGGCACTCCCTCAGTACTGACCCTCTGACTGTGCAGCACTCCCTCTGCACTGACCCTCTAACAGTGCGGCACTCCCTCAGTATTGACCCCTCTGACAGTACAGCACTCCCTCAGTACTGACCCTCTGACAGTGGAGCACTCCCTTAGTACTGACCACTGACAGTGCAGCACCCCCTCAGTACTGACCCTCTGACAGTGGAGCACTCCCTCAGTACTGACCACTGACAGTGCAGCACCCCCTCAGTATTGACCCTCTGACAGTGCAGCACTCCCTCAGTACTAACCCTCTGACAGTGCAGCACCCCCTCAGTACTGACCCTCTGACAGTGCGGTGCTCCCTCAGTACTGACCCTCTGACAGTGCAGCACTCCCTCAGTACTGACTCTCTGACAGTGCCGCACTCCCTCAGTATTGACCCTCTGACAGTGCAGCACTCCCTCACTCTTGACCCTCAGGCAGTGTGGCACTCCCGCAGTACTGACCCTCTGACATTGCAGCACCCCCTTAGTAATGACTGCTTTGACAGTGTAGCAATCCCTCAGTACTGACCCTCTGACAGTCCAGCACTCCCTCAGTACTGACTCTCTGACAGTGCAGCACTCTCTCAGTACTGACACTCTGACTGAGTGGCACTCCATCAGTACTGATCCTCTGACAGTGTGGCACTACCTCAGTACTGACCCTCTGACAGTGCCGCACTCCCTCAGTCATGACAGTCTGACAGTGTGGCACTCCCTCAGTCCTGACCCTCTGGCAGTGTGGCACTCCCTCAGTACTGACCCTCTGACATTGCAGCACCCCCTCAGTAATGACTGCTTTGACAGTGTAGCAATCCCTCAGTACGATCCTCTGACAGTCCAGCACTCCCTCAGTACTGATCCTTTTGGAGTGTAGCACTCTCTCAGCACGGACTCTTTGGCAGGGTAGATATCCCTCAGCTCTGAGATTCTGACAGGGTAGCACTACCTCAGTAATGATCCTCTGACAGTGTGGCACTACCTCATTACTGACCCCTCTGACAGTGCAGCACTCCCTGAGGACTGACAGTCTGAGAGTGCGGCACTCCCTTAGTACTGACCCTCTGACATCGCAGCACCCCTTCAATACTGACCACTTTGGCAGTGTAGCACTCCCTCAGTACTGAAACTCTGAGAGTGCAGCACTGCCTCTGTCATGACCCTCTGACAGTGCAGTACTACCTCAGTACTGACCCCTCTGACATTGCCGCACTCCTTAATACTGACACTGTGACAGTGCAGCACTCCCTCAGTACTGACAGTCTGACAGTGTGGCACTCCCTCAGTACTGACCCTCTGACATTGCAGCACCCCCTCAGTAATGACTGATTTGACAGTGTAGCAATCCCTCAGTACTGACCCTCTGACAGTGCAGCACTCCCTCAGTACTGACCCTTTGAGAATGTAGCACTCACTCAGCACGGGCTCTTTGGCAGGGTAGACCTCCCTCAGCTCTGAGATTCTGACAGGGTAGCACTACCTCAGTAATGATCCTCTAACAGTGTGGTACTTCCTCAGTATTGACCCCTCTGACAGTGCAGCACGCCTTCAGGACTGACAGTCTGACAGTGCGGCACTCCCTCAGTCCTGACACTCTGACAGTGCAGCGCTCCCTCAGTACTGACCCTCTGACAGTGCTGCACTCCCTCAGTACTGACCCGTCCGACAGTGCAGCACTCCCTCAGTCCTGACCATTTGACAGTGTGGCACTACCTCAGTACTGACCCCTCTGACATTGCCGCACTCCTTAGTACTGACACTGTGACAGTGCAGCACTCCCTCAGTTCTGACAGTCTGACAGTGCGGCACTCCCTCAGTACTGACCCTCTAACATCGCAGCACCCCCTCGGTACTGACCACTTTGGCAGTGTAGCACTCCCTCAGTACTGAAACTCTGAGAGTGCAGCACTCCCTCTGTACGGACTCTTTGGCTGTGTATAGCTCCCTCAGCTCGCAGACTCTTGACAGTGTGCCACTCCCTCAGTACTTACCCCTCTGACAGTGCCGCACTCCCTCAGTACTGACACTCTGACAGTGCAGTACTCCCTCAGTACTGTCCCACTGAGAGTGTGGCACTCCCCCAGTACTGTCACTCTGACAGTGCAGCATTCCCTCAGGACTGACCCTCTGACTGTGCAGCACTCCCTCAGTACTCTGCCTCTGACATTGCAGCACTCCCTCAATACTGTCCCTCTGACAGTGTGGCACTCCCTCAGAACTGACCTTCTGACAGTGTAGCACTCCCTCAGTACTGAACCTTTGGGAGTGTAGCACTCCCTCAGCGCGGACTATTTGGCAGGGTAGACCTCACTCAGCTCTGAGATTCTGACAGTGTGGCACTACCTCGGTAACGATCCTCTGACAGTGTGGCACACCCTCAATACTGACGCCTCTGACAGTGCCGCAAAACCTCAGTACTGACTCTCTGATAGTGCAGCTCTCACTCAGTACTGACCCTCTGACAGTGCAGAACTCCGTTAGTACTGACCCTCTGACAGTGCGGCAGTCCCTAAGTACTGACCCTTTGGCAGTGCAGCACTCCCTCTGCACTGACCCTCTAACAGTGCGGCACTCCCTCAGTATTGACCCCTCTGACAGTACAGCACTCCCTCAGTACTGACCCCTCTGACAGTGGAGCACTCCCTCAGTACTGACCACTGACAGTGCAGCACCCCCTCAGTACTGACCCTCTGACAGTGCGGCACTCCCTCAGTACTGACCCTCTGACAGTGCAGCACTCCCTCAGTACTGACTCTCTGACAGTGCCGCACTCCCTCAGTATTGACCCTCTGACAGTGCAGCACTCCCTCAGTACTGACCCTCTGACAGTGCAGCACCCCCTCAGTACTGACCCTCTGACAGTGCGGTGCTCCCTCAGTACTGACCCTCTGACAGTGCAGCACTCCCTCAGTACTGACTCTCTGACAGTGCCGCACTCCCTCAGTATTGACCCTCTGACAGTGCAGCACTCCCTCAGTACTGATACTCTAACTGAGTGGCACTCCATCAGTACTGATCCTCTGACAGTGTGGCACTACCTCAGTACTGACCCCTCTGACAGTGCAGCTCCCCCTCAGTACTGACGCTCTGACATTGCAGCACCCCTTCAATACTGACCACTCTGGCAGTGTAGCACTCGCTCAGTACTGACCCTTTGACTGTGTGGCACTACCTCAGTACTGACCCCTCTGACAGTGCCGCACTCACTCAGTACTGACACTCTGACAGTGCAGCACTCCCTCAGTACTGACAGTCTGACAGTGTGGCACTCCCTCAGTCCTGACCCTCTGGCAGTGTGGCACTCCCTCAGTACTGACCCTCTGACATTGCAGCACCCCCTCAGTAATGACTACTTTGACAGGGTAGCAATCCCTCTGTACTGACCCTCTGAGAGTGTGGCACTCACTCTCTACGGACCCTCTGACAGTGCAGCACTACCTCAGTACTCACCCTTTGGGAGTGTAGCACTCCCTCAGCACGGACTCTTTGGCTGTGCAAACCTCCCTCAGCTAGGAGACTCTTGACAATGTGGCACTACCTCAGTAATGATCCTATGACAGTGTGTTACTCCCTCAGTACTGACCCCTCTGACAGTGCCGCACTCCCTCAGTACTGACACTCTGACAGTGCAGTACTCCCTCAGTACTGTCCCACTGAGAGCGTGGCACTCCCTCAGTACTGACCCTCTGACTGTGGAGCACTCCCTCAGTATTGACCATCTGACAGTATGGAACTCCCTCTGTAAGGACACTATGACAGTGCAGATCTCCCATAGTAAGGACCCTCTGAGAATGTGGCACTCCCTAAGTACTGACCCTTTGACAGTGTGGCACTCCCTCTGTACTGACCCTCTGACAGTGCCGCACTCCCTCAGTACTGACCCTCTGACAGTGCAACACTCCCTCAGTACTGACTCTCTGACAGTGCAGCACTCCCTCAGTACTGACCCTCTGACAGTGCAGCACTCCCTCAGTACTGACTCTCTGACAGTGCAGCACTCCCTCAGTACTCAGCCTCTGACATTGCAGCATTCCCTCAATACTGTCCCTCTGACAATGTTGCAATCCCTCAATACTGTCCCTCTGACAGTGTGGCACTCCCTCAGAACTGACGTTCTGACAGTGCAGCACTCCCTCAGTAGTGACCCTTTGGGAGTGTAGCACTCCCTCAGCACGGACTCTTTGTCAGGGTAGACCTCACTCAGCTCTGAGATTCTGACAGTGTGGCACTACCTCGGAAATGATCCTCTGACAGTGTAGCACACCCTCAGTACTGACCCCTCTGACAGTGCCGCACAACCTCAGTACTGACTCTCTGATAGTGCAGCGCTCACTCAGTACTGACCCTCTGACAGTGCAGAACTCCGTCAGTACTGACCCTCTGACAGTGCAGCACTCCCTCAGTGCTGACCCTTTTGCAGTGCAGAACTCCGTCAGTACTGACCCTCTGACAGTGCGGCACTCCCTCAGTATTGACCCCTCTGACATTGCAGCACTCCCTCAGTACTGACCCCTCTGACAGTGCAGCACTACCTCAGTACTGACCCCTCTGACAGTGCAGCACCCCCTCAGTACTGACCCTCTGACAGTGCGGTGCTCCCTCAGTACTGACCCTCTGACAGTGCAGCACTCCCTCTGCACTGACCCTCTAACAGTGCGGCACTCCCTCAGTATTGACCCCTCTGACAGTACAGCACTCCCTCAGTACTGACCCTCTGACAGTGGAGCACTCCCTTAGTACTGACCACTGACAGTGCAGCACCCCCTCAGTACTGACCCTCTGACAGTGGAGCACTCCCTCAGTACTGACCACTGACAGTGCAGCACCCCCTCAGTATTGACCCTCTGACAGTGCAGCACTCCCTCAGTACTAACCCTCTGACAGTGCAGCACCCCCTCAGTACTGACCCTCTGACAGTGCGGTGCTCCCTCAGTACTGACCCTCTGACAGTGCAGCACTCCCTCAGTACTGACTCTCTGACAGTGCCGCACTCCCTCAGTATTGACCCTCTGACAGTGCAGCACTCCCTCACTCTTGACCCTCAGGCAGTGTGGCACTCCCGCAGTACTGACCCTCTGACATTGCAGCACCCCCTTAGTAATGACTGCTTTGACAGTGTAGCAATCCCTCAGTACTGACCCTCTGACAGTCCAGCACTCCCTCAGTACTGACTCTCTGACAGTGCAGCACTCTCTCAGTACTGACACTCTGACTGAGTGGCACTCCATCAGTACTGATCCTCTGACAGTGTGGCACTACCTCAGTACTGACCCTCTGACAGTGCCGCACTCCCTCAGTAATGACAGTCTGACAGTGTGGCACTCCCTCAGTCCTGACCCTCTGGCAGTGTGGCACTCCCTCAGTACTGACCCTCTGACATTGCAGCACCCCCTCAGTAATGACTGCTTTGACAGTGTAGCAATCCCTCAGTACGATCCTCTGACAGTCCAGCACTCCCTCAGTACTGATCCTTTTGGAGTGTAGCACTCTCTCAGCACGGACTCTTTGGCAGGGTAGATATCCCTCAGCTCTGAGATTCTGACAGGGTAGCACTACCTCAGTAATGATCCTCTGACAGTGTGGCACTACCTCATTACTGACCCCTCTGACAGTGCAGCACTCCCTGAGGACTGACAGTCTGAGAGTGCGGCACTCCCTCAGTACTGACCCTCTGACATCGCAGCACCCCTTCAATACTGACCACTTTGGCAGTGTAGCACTCCCTCAGTACTGAAACTCTGAGAGTGCAGCACTGCCTCTGTCCTGACCCTCTGACAGTGCAGTACTACCTCAGTACTGACCCCTCTGACATTGCCGCACTCCTTAATACTGACACTGTGACAGTGCAGCACTCCCTCAGTACTGACAGTCTGACAGTGTGGCACTCCCTCAGTACTGACCCTCTGACATTGCAGCACCCCCTCAGTAATGACTGATTTGACAGTGTAGCAATCCCTCAGTACTGACCCTCTGACAGTGCAGCACTCCCTCAGTACTGACCCTTTGAGAATGTAGCACTCACTCAGCACGGGCTCTTTGGCAGGGTAGACCTCCCTCAGCTCTGAGATTCTGACAGGGTAGCACTACCTCAGTAATGATCCTCTAACAGTGTGGTACTTCCTCAGTATTGACCCCTCTGACAGTGCAGCACGCCTTCAGGACTGACAGTCTGACAGTGCGGCACTCCCTCAGTCCTGACACTCTGACAGTGCAGCGCTCCCTCAGTACTGACCCTCTGACAGTGCTGCACTCCCTCAGTACTGACCCGTCCGACAGTGCAGCACTCCCTCAGTCCTGACCATTTGACAGTGTGGCACTACCTCAGTACTGACCCCTCTGACATTGCCGCACTCCTTAGTACTGACACTGTGACAGTGCAGCACTCCCTCAGTTCTGACAGTCTGACAGTGCGGCACTCCCTCAGTACTGACCCTCTAACATCGCAGCACCCCCTCGGTACTGACCACTTTGGCAGTGTAGCACTCCCTCAGTACTGAAACTCTGAGAGTGCAGCACTCCCTCTGTACGGACTCTTTGGCTGTGTATAGCTCCCTCAGCTCGCAGACTCTTGACAGTGTGCCACTCCCTCAGTACTTACCCCTCTGACAGTGCCGCACTCCCTCAGTACTGACACTCTGACAGTGCAGTACTCCCTCAGTACTGTCCCACTGAGAGTGTGGCACTCCCCCAGTACTGTCACTCTGACAGTGCAGCATTCCCTCAGGACTGACCCTCTGACTGTGCAGCACTCCCTCAGTACTCTGCCTCTGACATTGCAGCACTCCCTCAATACTGTCCCTCTGACAGTGTGGCACTCCCTCAGAACTGACCTTCTGACAGTGTAGCACTCCCTCAGTACTGAACCTTTGGGAGTGTAGCACTCCCTCAGCGCGGACTATTTGGCAGGGTAGACCTCACTCAGCTCTGAGATTCTGACAGTGTGGCACTACCTCGGTAACGATCCTCTGACAGTGTGGCACACCCTCAATACTGACGCCTCTGACAGTGCCGCAAAACCTCAGTACTGACTCTCTGATAGTGCAGCTCTCACTCAGTACTGACCCTCTGACAGTGCAGAACTCCGTTAGTACTGACCCTCTGACAGTGCGGCAGTCCCTAAGTACTGACCCTTTGGCAGTGCAGCACTCCCTCTGCACTGACCCTCTAACAGTGCGGCACTCCCTCAGTATTGACCCCTCTGACAGTACAGCACTCCCTCAGTACTGACCCCTCTGACAGTGGAGCACTCCCTCAGTACTGACCACTGACAGTGCAGCACCCCCTCAGTACTGACCCTCTGACAGTGCGGCACTCCCTCAGTACTGACCCTCTGACAGTGCAGCACTCCCTCAGTACTGACTCTCTGACAGTGCCGCACTCCCTCAGTATTGACCCTCTGACAGTGCAGCACTCCCTCAGTACTGACCCTCTGACAGTGCAGCACCCCCTCAGTACTGACCCTCTGACAGTGCGGTGCTCCCTCAGTACTGACCCTCTGACAGTGCAGCACTCCCTCAGTACTGACTCTCTGACAGTGCCGCACTCCCTCAGTATTGACCCTCTGACAGTGCAGCACTCCCTCAGTACTGATACTCTAACTGAGTGGCACTCCATCAGTACTGATCCTCTGACAGTGTGGCACTACCTCAGTACTGACCCCTCTGACAGTGCAGCTCCCCCTCAGTACTGACGCTCTGACATTGCAGCACCCCTTCAATACTGACCACTCTGGCAGTGTAGCACTCGCTCAGTACTGACCCTTTGACTGTGTGGCACTACCTCAGTACTGACCCCTCTGACAGTGCCGCACTCACTCAGTACTGACACTCTGACAGTGCAGCACTCCCTCAGTACTGACAGTCTGACAGTGTGGCACTCCCTCAGTCCTGACCCTCTGGCAGTGTGGCACTCCCTCAGTACTGACCCTCTGACATTGCAGCACCCCCTCAGTAATGACTACTTTGACAGGGTAGCAATCCCTCTGTACTGACCCTCTGAGAGTGTGGCACTCACTCTCTACGGACCCTCTGACAGTGCAGCACTACCTCAGTACTCACCCTTTGGGAGTGTAGCACTCCCTCAGCACGGACTCTTTGGCTGTGCAAACCTCCCTCAGCTAGGAGACTCTTGACAATGTGGCACTACCTCAGTAATGATCCTATGACAGTGTGTTACTCCCTCAGTACTGACCCCTCTGACAGTGCCGCACTCCCTCAGTACTGACACTCTGACAGTGCAGTACTCCCTCAGTACTGTCCCACTGAGAGCGTGGCACTCCCTCAGTACTGACCCTCTGACTGTGGAGCACTCCCTCAGTATTGACCATCTGACAGTGTGGAACTCCCTCTGTAAGGACACTATGACAGTGCAGATCTCCCATAGTAAGGACCCTCTGAGAATGTGGCACTCCCTAAGTACTGACCCTTTGACAGTGTGGCACTCCCTCTGTACTGACCCTCTGACAGTGCCGCACTCCCTCAGTACTGACCCTCTGACAGTGCAACACTCCCTCAGTACTGACTCTCTGACAGTGCAGCACTCCCTCAGTACTGACCCTCTGACAGTGCAGCACTCCCTCAGTACTGACTCTCTGACAGTGCAGCACTCCCTCAGTACTCAGCCTCTGACATTGCAGCATTCCCTCAATACTGTCCCTCTGACAATGTTGCAATCCCTCAATACTGTCCCTCTGACAGTGTGGCACTCCCTCAGAACTGACGTTCTGACAGTGCAGCACTCCCTCAGTAGTGACCCTTTGGGAGTGTAGCACTCCCTCAGCACGGACTCTTTGTCAGGGTAGACCTCACTCAGCTCTGAGATTCTGACAGTGTGGCACTACCTCGGAAATGATCCTCTGACAGTGTAGCACACCCTCAGTACTGACCCCTCTGACAGTGCCGCACAACCTCAGTACTGACTCTCTGATAGTGCAGCGCTCACTCAGTACTGACCCTCTGACAGTGCAGAACTCCGTCAGTACTGACCCTCTGACAGTGCAGCACTCCCTCAGTGCTGACCCTTTTGCAGTGCAGAACTCCGTCAGTACTGACCCTCTGACAGTGCGGCACTCCCTCAGTATTGACCCCTCTGACATTGCAGCACTCCCTCAGTACTGACCCCTCTGACAGTGCAGCACTACCTCAGTACTGACCCCTCTGACAGTGCAGCACTCCCTC
This sequence comes from Chiloscyllium punctatum, assembly GCF_047496795.1. Lineage (NCBI taxonomy): Eukaryota > Metazoa > Chordata > Chondrichthyes > Orectolobiformes > Hemiscylliidae > Chiloscyllium > Chiloscyllium punctatum. Next base: position 8,833,662 of record NC_092755.1, read on the forward strand.
AGTTCTGACCCCTCTGACAGTGCGGCACTCCCTCATGCCTGACCCTCTGACTGTGCAGCATTCCCTCAGTACTGACCCTCTGACAGTGCAGCACTCCCTCGGTACTGACCCTCTTTATTTCTTGGGAAATATGGAGACATAGGGTTTGCAGATTCTGAGGAAGCCTGAGAGAGACACACGAACCAAGCCCCATCTGGAACTCTCTGCAATAGACTATTCAGACGTACAGAGTCACAGAGATGCACAACATGGAACCAGTCCCTCCTGTCCAACCCGTCCATACCAACCAGATATTCTCAACTCATTTCATTCCATTTGCTAGCACTTGGCTGATATCCCTCTAAACCCTTTCCTATTCACATACTCATCCTGATGTCTTTTAAATGTCGCAATTATACCAGCCCCCATCACTTCCACTGGCAGCTACCTGCATGCCCTTGAATAAGTGCTCAAACATTCATACAGTCGATACAAACTCTAATAGACACCAACCTACGAAAGGCCATCATTGTCATTTTCAACCCACCCTTAGCTTCTTCATTACGCAGATTTGAACAGAGGTAAAGAAACAGAGTTAGTGACCATCCACCGTGACTCTGCAATAAAACTTATTTTCAAATGTGGCTTGCATGTAATTCCCACACCCTGTAATAGTTGCCTGGAAGGTGGGGGTGGAGTGTCCTCTCCTGCTGCAGTCCTTGGGTGTCCCACAGTGATGTTAGGGAGGGAGCTCCAGTATTTTGACCTGAACCATGTAAAGAGCTCTCTTACTGGAGTGCCGTTTTAAAGTTGGGAAGTTATTATAGACCACGAGGACCCGAGAACTGCTGTCTTGTCAGGGAGAGAGGCCTGGTGGGTGACACACCTCAGGGGGCGGGACACGCTTAGCTTCTTCAGCAATTTCTGTATTGATGTTTCAGGTCTCCAGCGCGTCCGGACAGATTGATTTTAGTGTTGAATTCTCAAGCTTGCTCTGTTGATGGGATTGAATCCCTCTGCCATAAAGGAGGGTCAGTTAGCACAGCTAACAGGTTCGTGATGTCAACATTGCTGGCTCAATCTCTATCATGTCTGAAATGACCATGAAGGCCCCAGCTTCTCAACCTCGCCCCTCACCTGAGGTGTGTGACCCACCAGGCCTCTCTCCCTGACAAGACAGCAGTTCTTGGGTCCTCCTGGTCTATAATAACTTCCCAACTTTAAAACGGCATTCCAATAAGAGAGCTCTTTACATGGTTCAGATCAAACTCCCGGAGCTCCCTCCCTAACATCACTGTGGGACACCCAAGGACTGCAGCAGGAGAGTACAGCTCACCCCCAACTTCCAGGCAACTATTACAGGGTGTGGGAATCACATGCAAGCCACATTTGAAAATATGTTTTATAACAGGGTCACGGTGGATGGTCACTAACTCTGTTTCTTTACCTCTGTTCAAATCAGCGTAATGAAGAAGCTAAGGGTCGGTTGAAAATGACAGAGGGTCAGTATGAGGGAGCACCATACTGTCAGAGGGTCAGTACAGAGAGAGTGCTACACTGTCAGAGGGTGAGTACAGAGAGAGTGCTACACTGTCAGAGGGTCAGTACAGAGAGAGTGCTACACTGTCAGAGGGTCAGTTCAGAGAGAGTGCTACACTGTCAGAGGGTCAGTACAGAGAGAGTGCCACACTGTCAGATGGTCAGTACAGAGAGAGTGCTACACTGTCAGATGGTCAGTACAGAGAGAGTGCCACACTGTCAGAGGGTCAATACAGAGAGAGTGCTACACTGTTAATGGGTCAGTACTGAGGGAGTGTTACATTGTCAATGTGTCAGTACTGAGGCAGTGCTGTACTGTCAGAGGTTTTGTCCTGAGATTGGGCCAACTGTCGGAGGGTCAGTATAGGGCCACGTCCACACTGTCAAAGAGTCAGTACTGAGGGAGTGCATCACTATCAGAGGATCAGTATGGACGGAGTGCAGCATTTTCAGAGGATCAGTATGGAGGGAGTGCAGAATTGTCAGAGGGTCAGTAGGAGGGAGTGAAGCATTGTCAGAGGGTCAGTGTGGAGGGAGTGCAGCATTGTCAGAGGGTCAGTGTGGAGGGACTGCTGCATTGTCAGAGGATCAGTGTGGAGGGAGTGCTGCACTGTCAGAGGATCAGTGTGGAGGGAGTGTAGCATTGACAGAGAGTCAGGACGGAGGTATTGCTGTTCAGTGAGAGAGTCAGTAATGATGAAGTGCGCGCTCTCTGTCGGTCAGTAGTAATGGATGGCCATGCTGTCAGAGAGTCGCACTGTGAGAGGGTTACTACTGAGGGAGCGCTGCACTGTGAAAGGGTTAGAAGTGAGGGATCACCGCACTCTGAGGGGATTAGTACTGAGGGATCACCGCGATGTGGGGGGGTCAGTACTGAGGGAGCACCACACTATGTGTCGGACAGTCAGTACTGAGTGATTGCTGCATTTCCAGAGGGTCAGTACTGAGAGAGTGATGCACACTCAAAGGGTCATTACTGAGGGAGCGCTACACGGTCAGTGTGTCAGTACTGAGGGAGTGTTGTTTCAGAGGGTCAGTACTGAGGGAGTTCTGCTCTGTCGGAGGGTCAGTAACGAGGGAATGCCACACTGTAGAAATGTCAGTGCTGAGGGAATGCTATTGTGTCAGAATGTCATTTCTGAGGGTGTGCTGCAGTGTCAAAGGAGCAGTGCTGAGGGAGAGCTGCACTGTCAGAGGGTCGGTACTGAGGGGTTGCAGCACTGTCAGAGTGTCAGTACTGAGGGATTGCAGCAACATCAGGGGCCAAGGGGCTGTTGCAGTGTCAGAGGGTCAGTTCTGAGGGAGTATTGAATGATCAGAGGATGCGCTGCACTGTCTTATAATCAGGTGTGCCACACTGTGGGAGGGTCAGTATAAGTGCAATGCCTCACTGTCAGATGGTCAGTACAGAGGGAGTGCTGCAGTGTCATAGGAAGAGTACTGAGGGAGAGTCGCACTGTAAGAGGGCCAATACCAAGGCCAATACCAATACCAATACAGAGGGTCTGTACGTAGACAGTGCTGCACTGTCAGAGGGTCTTTACTGTGGGAGAGCTGCATTGTCAGAGGGTCTGTACTGAGGGAGCACTGCACTGTCAGAGGTTCAGTACTGAGGGAGTGCTGCACTGTCAGAGGGTCAGTACTGAGGGAGTGCTGCACTGTAAGAGGGTCTGTACTGAGGGAGTACTGCACTGTGAGAGGGTCAGTACTGAGAGAACGCTGCACTGCCAGAGGGTCAGTACTGAGAGAGCGCTGCACTGTCAGAGGGTCAGTACTGAGGGAGTGCTGCACTGTCAGAGGGTCTGTAGTGAGGGATTACTGCACTGTCAGAGGGTCAGTACTGAGAGAACGCTGCACTGTAAGAGGGTCTGTACTGAGGGAGTACTGCACTGTGAGAGGGTCAGTACTGAGAGAACGCTGCACTGCCAGAGGGTCAGTACTGAGAGAGCGCTGCACTGTCAGAGGGTCAGTACGGAGGGAGTGCTGCAATGTCAGAGGGTCAGTACTGAGAGAGCGCTGCACTGTCAGAGGGTCAGTACTGAGGGAGTGCTGCAATGTCAGAGGGTCAGTACTGAGAGAGCGCTGCACTGTCAGATGGTCAGTACTGAGGGAGTGCTGCAATGTCAGAGGGTCAGTACTGAGGGAGTGCTGCACTGTCAGAGGGTCAGTACGGAGGGAGTGCTGCACTTTAGAAATGTTAATACAAAGAGAGTGCTGCAGAGTCAGAGGGTCAGTATTGAGGGAATGCTGTGGCGTTAGCGGCTCACTTCTGAGGGAATGCTGCAGTGTGAAAGGATCAGTGCTGAGGGAGTGCTGCACTATCGGAGTATCAGTACAGAGAGATCGCTGCACTATCAGGGATGCAGGACCAAGGGAGTGCTGCACTGCCACATTGTCAGCATGGAGGGAGTGCTGCACCGTCAGATGGTCAGTACTGTCTCTCTCTCTCTGTCCCTCACTCTCTGTCCCCCCCTCTCTCTGTCCCCCTCTCTCTTTCGCCCTCTCTCTGTCCCTCTCTCTCTGTCCCCCTCTCTCTGTGGGCCTCTCTCTCCCCCTCGCTCACCCCCACTCTGTACACCTCTCTCTGTCCCCCTCTCTCTGAGCCCCTCTCTCTGATCCCCTCTATCTCCCCCCTCTCTTTGTCGCCCGCTCTCTGTCCCCCTCTCTCTCTGTCCCCATCTCTCTCTGACTCCCTCTCTCTGACCCGCTCTCTGTCCCCCTCTCTCTTTCGCCCTCTCTCTGTCCCCCACTCTCTGTCCCCCTCTCTCTCTGCCCCCTCACTCTCTGTTCCCCCTCTCTCTGTCCCCCTCTCTGCCCCTCTCTCTGTTGCCTTCTCTCTGCCCACTCTCTCTCTACCACTCTGTACCCCTCTCTCTGTCCCCCATTCTCTGTGCCCCCTCCGTCTGATACCCCCTATCTCCCGCCTCTCTGACCCCGTCTACCTCCCCCATTTCCGTCCCCCTCTCTCTGACCCCCTCTATCTCCCTCACTCTCTGTGTCCCTCTCTCTCTCCCACCCGCCTCTCTCTGTCCCCCCTCTCTGTCCCACTCTCTCTCTGTTCCCCCACTCTCTGTCCTCCTCTCTTTGTCCTCCTCTCTTGGTCCCCCTCTATCTCTGTCCCCCTCTCTCTCTGCCCACTCTCTCTTTCCCCCTCTCTCTGTCCCCCCTCTCTCTCTGCCCCCCACTCTGTCCCCCCGCTCTTCCCCCTCTCTCTCTGTCCCCCTCTCTCTCTGTCCCCCCTCTCTGTCTTCCCCCTCTCTTCCCCACGCTCTCTCTGTCCCCCTCTCTCTCTGTCCACCTACTCTGTCCACCTCTCTCTCTGACCCCCTCTCTCTCTGTCCCTCCTCTTTGTCCCCCGTTCTCAGACTCCGTCTCTCTGACGCACTCTCTCTCCACCAGTCTGTACCCCTCTCTCTGCCCCCCCTCTCTCTCTGTCTCCCCCTCTCTCTGTGCACCTCTCTCTCTGTCCCCCTCTCTTTCTGTCCCCCCTCTCTCTGTGCACCTCTCTCTCTGTCCCCTCTCTCTGTCCCCCTCTCTCTGTCCCCCTCTCTCGCTATCCCCTCTCTTTCTGTCGCCGTCTCTCTGTCCCCTTCTCTCTCCCACCCGCCTCTCTCTGCCCCTCTCTGTCCCACCCGCCTCTCTCTGTCCCTCCCTCTCTCTGTCCCCCTCTCTCTGTCACCCTCTCTCTGCCCCCTCTCTGTCACCTCTCTCTGTGTCCCCGTCTCTCTGTCCCACTCTCTCTGTTCCCCTCTCTCTGTCCTCCTCTCCCTCTGACCCCCTCTCTCTCCCCCACACTGTACCCCTCTCTTTCTCCCCCCTCTCTCTGACCCCCTCTCTCTCTGACACCCTTTCTCTCTCTGACACCCTCTCTCTGTCCCCACTCCCTCTGTCCCCCTCTCTCTGTTACCCACTTTCTGCACCCTCTCTGTTCCCTCTCTCTCTGTCCCCGTCTCTCTGTCCCCCATCTCTCTGTCCATCTCACTCTGTCCCCGTGCTCTCTCTGTCCCCATCTCTTACTGTCCCCCCTCTGTCTCTCCTGTCTCCGTCCACTCCCTCTCCGTCCCTCCCGCCCCCTCTGTCCCCCTCTCTCTCCATCCCCCCACTCACTGTCCCCCTCTCTTTGTCCCCTCTCTCTGATCCCCTCTCTCTGACACCCTCTCTGTCACCTCTCTCTGTGTCCCCGTCTGTCTGTCCAACTCTCTCTGTCCCCCTCTTTATGACCCCCTCTCTCTCCCCCACTCTCTTTGCCCCTCTCTCTGTCCCCATTCTCCCTGTCCCCCTCTCTCTGTCCCCCCTCTCTCTGCCCCCTCTCTCTGTCCCCCGCTCTCTGTAGGCCACTCTCTCGCCCTCTCTCTCCCCCACTCTTTACCCCTCTCTCTGTCCCCCACACGCTGTCCCCCTCCCTCTGACCCCCTCTATCTCCCCATCTCTCTCTGTCCCCCTCTCTATGACCCCCGCTCTCTGATCCCCTCTATCTCGCCCGCGCTCTGTCCCCCCCTATCTGTCCGCTCTCTCTGTCCCCCTCTTTCTGTCCCCCTCTCTTTGTCGCCCTTTCTCTGTCCCCCTCTCTCTCTCTGACCGCCTCTCACTGAAGCCCTCTATCGCCCCCGCTATCTGTCCCCCCTCTCTGTCACCCTCTCTCTGTCCCCCACTCTCCGTCACCCTCTCTCTTTCCTCCACTCTCTGTCCCCCTCTCTGTTCCCCTCTCCCTCTGCCCCCCTCTCTGTCCCCATCTCCCTCTGTCCCCCTCTATCTCTGCCCCCTCTCTCTGTCCCCCTCTCCCTGACCCTCTCTCTCCCCCACTCTGTACCCCTCTCTCTGTCCCCCCTCCCTCTGTCCACCTCTCTCTGTTTCCCTCTTTCTGCCCCCTCTCCGTCCCCTCTCTCTCTCTGTCCCCGTCTCTCTGTCCTCCCTCTCTCGGTCCCGCTCACTCTGTCCCCGTGCTCTCTCTGTCCCCATCTCTTACTGTGACCCCTCTGTCCCTCCTCTCTCTGTCCCCATCTCTCTCTGTCCCCCTCTATCTCTGCCCACCACTCTCTGTCCCTCTCTCCCTGACCCCCTCTCTCTCCCCCACTCTGTACCCCTCTCTCTGTCCCCCCTCCCTCTGTCCCCCTCTCTCTGTTTTTCTCTTTCTGCCCCCTCTCTGTCCACTCTCTCTCTGTACCCGTCTCTCTGTCCCCCCTCTCTCTGTCCCCCTCACTCTGTCCCCGTGCTCTCTCTGTCCCCATCTCTTACTGTGCCCCCTCTGTCCCTCCTCTCTCTGTCCTCTCCCTCTCCGTCCCTCCCACCCCCCCTCTGTCCCCCACTCTCTCCATCCCCCCCACTTACTGTCCCCCCTCTTTATGACCCCCTCTATCTCCCCCACTCTCTGTGCCTCTCTCTCTCTGTCCCCACTCTCCCTGTCCCCTCTCCCTGTCCCCCCTTTCTCTGCCCCCTCTCTCTGTAGGCCTCTCTCTCTCCCTCTCTCTCCCCCACTCTGTACCCCTCTCTCTGTCCCCCACTCTCTGTCCCCTCCCTCTGACCCCCTCTATCTCCCCATCCCTCTCTGTCCCCCTCTCTCTGACACCCCTCTCTGATCCCCTCTATCTCCCCCGCGCTCTGTCCCTCTCTCTTTGTCCCCCTCTCTCTGTCACCCTTTCTCTGTCCCCCTCTCTCTGTCCCCCTCTCTCTGACCGCCTCTCACTGAAGTCCTCTATCGCCCCCGCTCTCTGTTCCCCACTCTCTGTCACCCTCTCTCTGACCCCCTCTCTGTCCCCCTCTCTCTCTGTCCCCCTCTCTCTGACCCCGTCTTTCTGACACTCTCTCTGTCACCTCTCTCTGTGTCCCCGTCTCTCTGTCCAACTCTCTCTGTTCCCTCTCTCTCTCTATCCCCCACTCTCTGTCCCCACTCCCTCTGACCCCGCCTCTCTGTCCCCCTCTTTCTGTCCCCCTCTCTTTGTCGCCCTCTCTCTGTCCCCCTCTCTTCTCTGACCGCCTCTCACTGAAGCCCTCTATCGCCCCCGCTATCTGTCCCCCCTCTCTGTCACCCTCTTTCTGTCCCCCACTCTCCGTCACCCTCTCTCTTTCCTCCACTCTCTGTCCCCCTCTCTGTCCCCCTCTCCCTCTGCCCCCCTCTCTGTCCCCATCTCCCTCTGTCCCCCTCTATCTCTGCCCCCTCTCTCTGTCCCCCTCTCCCTGACCATCTCTCTCCCCCACTCTGTACCCCTCTCTCTGTCCCCCCTCCCTCTGTCCACCTCTCTCTGTTTCCCTCTTTCTGCCCCCTCTCCGTCCCCTCTCTCTCTCTGTCCCCGTCTCTCTGTCCTCCCTCTCTCGGTCCCGCTCACTCTGTCCCCGTGCTCTCTCTGTCCCCATCTCTTACTGTGACCCCTCTGTCCCTCCTCTCTCTGTCCCCATCTCTCTCTGTCCCCCTCTATCTCTGCCCACCACTCTCTGTCCCTCTCTCCCTGACCCCCTCTCTCTCCCCCACTCTGTACCCCTCTCTCTGTCCCCCCTCCCTCTGTCCCCCTCTCTCTGTTTTTCTCTTTCTGCCCCCTCTCTGTCCACTCTCTCTCAGTACCCGTCTCTCTGTCCCCCCTCTCTCTGTCCCCCTCACTCTGTCCCCGTGCTCTCTCTGTCCCCATCTCTTACTGTGCCCCCTCTGTCCCTCCTCTCTCTGTCCTCTCCCTCTCCGTCCCTCCCACCCCCCCTCTGTCCCCCACTCTCTCCATCCCCCCCACTTACTGTCCCCCCTCTTTATGACCCCCTCTATCTCCCCCACTCTCTGTGCCTCTCTCTCTCTGTCCCCACTCTCCCTGTCCCCTCTCCCTGTCCCCCCTTTCTCTGCCCCCTCTCTCTGTAGGCCTCTCTCTCTCCCTCTCTCTCCCCCACTCTGTACCCCTCTCTCTGTCCCTCACTCTCTGTCCCCTCCCTCTGACCCCCTCTATCTCCCCATCCCTCTCTGTCCCCCTCTCTCTGACACCCCTCTCTGATCCCCTCTATCTCCCCCGCGCTCTGTCCCTCTCTCTTTGTCCCCCTCTCTCTGTCACCCTTTCTCTGTCCCCCTCTCTCTGTCCCCCTCTCTCTGACCGCCTCTCACTGAAGTCCTCTATCGCCCCCGCTCTCTGTTCCCCACTCTCTGTCACCCTCTCTCTGACCCCCTCTCTGTCCCCCTCTCTCTCTGTCCCCCTCTCTCTGACCCCGTCTTTCTGACACCCTCTCTGTCACCTCTCTCTGTGTCCCCGTCTCTCTGTCCAACTCTCTCTGTTCCCTCTCTCTCTCTATCCCCCACTCTCTGTCCCCACTCCCTCTGACCCCGCCTCTCTGTCCCTTCTCTCTCTGTCCTCCTCTTTATGACCAAATCTATCTCCCCCACTCTCTGTGCCTCTCTCTCTCTGTCCCCACTCTCCCTGTCCTCTCTCTCTGTCCCCCCTTTCTCTGCCCCCTCTCTCTGTAGGCCTCTCTCTCTCCCTCTCTCTCCCCCACTCTGTACCCCTCTCTCTGTCCCCCACTCTCTGTCCCCTCCCTCTGACCCCCTCTATCTCCCCATCCCTCTCTGTCCCCCTCTCTCTGACCCCCCCTCTCTGATCCCCTCTATCTCCCCCGCGCTCTGTCCCTCTCTCTTTGTCCCCCTCTCTCTGTCACCCTTTCTCTGTCCCCCTCTCTCTGTCCACCTCTCTCTGACCGCCTCTCACTGAAGTCCTCTATCGCCCCCGCTCTCTGTCCCCCACTCTCTGTCACCCTCTCTCTGACCCCCTCTCTGTCCCCCTCTCTCTCTGTCCCCCTCTCTCTGCCCCCCTCTCCCTGACCCCGTCTCTCTCCCCCACTCTGTACCCCTCTCTCTGTCCCCCACTCTCTGATCTCCCTCTCTCTGACCCCCTCTATACCCCCTGTCTCTGACCCCCTCTCTCTGACCCGGTCTATCTACCCCCACTCTCTGTCCCCTCTCTGTCTGTTCCCCTCTCTCTGTTCCCCCCTCTCTGACCCCCTCTATCTCCCCGTCTCTCCGTCCCGCCCCGCTCTCTGTGCCCCCTCTCTCTCTGTCCCCCCTCTCTCTGTTCCCCCTCTCTCTGTCAACCCTCTTTGTCCCCCCCCCACTGTTCCCCCTCTGTCTGTCCCCCCGTCCCTCTCTCTGTCCTCCCCTCTCTTTCGTTCCCTCTCTCTCTGTTCCCCCCCGTCCCCCCTCTCTCTGACCCACTCTCTCTGTCCACCCCTCGCTCTGCCCCCCTCTCTCCCCTCTCTCTGCCCCCTCTCTCTGTACCCCCTCTCTCTGTCCCCCCTCCATCTGTTCGCCCTCTCTCTATCCCCTCTCTCTCTTCCCCCCGCTCTCTGTTCCCCCTCTCTCTGTCCCCTCTCTCTCTGTCGCCCTCTCTCTACCCCCTCTCTCTGTCCCCGTCTCTCTGTACCCCCTCTCTCTGCCCTCTCTCTGTCCCTATCTCTCTGTCCCCCCCTCTCTCTGTCCCCCTCTCTCTTTTCCCCATCTCTCTGCCCCCCTCTCTCCCCCGCTCTCTTCCCCCCTCTCTCTGTTGCCCTCTCTGTCACCGTCTCTCTGTCCCCCCTCCCTCTGTCCCCTCTCTCTGCCCCTCCTCTCTCTGTCCCCCCTCTCTGTCCCCCCTCCTTCTGTCCCTCTCTCTCTGTCCCTCTCTCTCTGTCCCGATCTCTCTGTCCCCCCATCTCTCTGACCCCCTATCTCTTCCCCCACTGCCCCCTCTCTCTCTGTCCCCCCTCTCTGCCCCCGCTCTGTCACCGTCTCTCTTTACCCCCTCCCTCTGCCCCCCTCTCTCTGCCCCTCCTCTGTCGCCCCTGTATCTGTCTCACCTCCTTCTCTCTCCCCCTCTCTCTATCCCCCGCTCTCTGTCCTCCTCTCTCTGTCCCCCCTCTCTCTGTCCCCCTCTCTCTGCTTCCTCTCCCTCTCTCCCACTCTCTCTTTCACACTCTCTCTGCCCCCCTGTCACCCTCCTCTGTTTCCCCCCTCTCTCTATCACCCACGCTCTCTGTCCCCCTCTCTCTGTCCCCTCTCTGTCACTGTCTGTTTGTCGCCCCTCCCACTGTCCCCCTCTCTCTGTCCCCTCTCTCTCTGTCGCCCTCTTTCTGCCCCCTCTCTGTCCCGACCCTCTCTTTCACCCCTCCCTCTGTCCCCCTCTCTCTGTCCACCCTCTCTCTGTCCCTATCTCTCTGTCCCCATCTCTTTCTGTCCCACCTCTCTCTGTCCCCCTCTCTCTGCGCCCTCTCTCCCCTGCTCTCTGTCCCTACTCTCTCTGTCATCCTCTCTCTGTCCCCTCTCTGCCACCGTCTCTCTGTCCCCCCCTCTCTCTGTCCACTCTCTCTCTGTCCCCCCACTCTCTGCCCACCTCGCTGTCGCCCTCTCTCTGCCCCCCTCTCAGTCACCGTCTCTCTGTCCTCCCTTCTCTCAGTCCCCCTCTCTCTGCCCCCCTCTCTGCCCCACTCTGTACCCCTCTCTCTGTCCCCCACTCGCTGTCCCCCCTCTCTCTGACCCCCTCCACCTCCCACTCTCTCTGCCCCCCACTCTCTGTCACCTCTCTCCGTCCCCTCTCTGTTACCGTCTCTCTGTCCCCCCTCCCTCTGTCTCCTCTCTCTGCCTCACCTCTCTCTGTCTCCCATTCTGTCTGTCCCTCCTCCCTCTGTCCCCCTTCCTTCTGTCCCCCCTCTCTCTGTTCCCCTCTCTCTGTCCCTCCCTCTCTCTGTCCCCCTCTCTCTCTGACCCCCCTCTCACTGTCCGTTCTCTTTGTCACCCTCTCTCTGCCCCATCTCTGTCACCGTCTCTCTGTCCCTGCTCCCTCTGTCCCCCTCTCTCTGCCCCCCTCTGTCGCCCCTCTCACTGTACCCCCTCTCTCTGTCCCCCCTCCTTCTCTCTCCCCCTCTCTCTATACCCCCTCTCTCTGTCCACCTCGCTCTGACCCCCTCTATCTCCCCCACTCTCTGTTCCCCTCCCTCTGTCCCCCTCTCTCTGCCCCCCGTCGCCCCTCTCTCTGTCGCCCCTCTCTCTGTCCCCCCTCCTTCTCTCTCCAACTCTCTCTATCCCCCCTCTCTCTGTCCACCTCGCTCTGACCCCCTCTATCTCCCCCTTTCTCTGTCCCCTCTCCCTGTACCCCTCTGTCTGGAGCCCTCTCTCTCCCCCTCTCTCTCCCGCACTCTGGACCCCTCTCTCTGCTCTCCACTCTCTGTCCCCCCTTCTGTCCCCCTCTCTCTGTCCTCCACTCTCTGTCCGTCTCTCTCTGCCCGCCTCTCTCTGTCCCCCTCTCTCTCTGACCCCCTCTCACTGATGCCCTCTATCTCCCCCGCTCTCTGTCCCCCCTCTCTGTTGCCCTCTCTCTGTCCCCCACTCTCTGACCCCTCTCTCTGTCCCCGACTCTGTGTCCCCCTCTCTCTGTCCCCCCTCTCTCTGCCCCCTCTCTCTGTCCCCCGCTCTCTGTAGGCCTCTCTCTCCCCCTCTCTCTCCCCCACTCTGTACTCCTCTCTCTGTCCCCCACACACTGTCCCCCTCCCTCTGACCCCCTCTATCTCCCCATCTCTCTCTGTCCCCCTCTCTATGACCCCCGCTCTCTGATCCCCTCTATCTCCCCCGCGCTCTGTCCCCCCCTATCTGTCCGCTCTCTCTGTCCCCCTCTTTCTGTCCCCCTCTCTTTGTCGCCCTCTCTCTGTCCCCCTCTCTCTCTCAGACCGCCTCTCACTGAAGCCCTCTATCGCCCCCGCTATCTGTCCCCCCTCTCTGTCACCCTCTCTCTGTCCCCCACTCTCCGTCACCCTCTCTCTTTCCTCCACTCTCTGTCCCCCTCTCTGTCCCCCTCTCCCTCTGCCCCCCTCTCTGTCCCCATCTCCCTCTGTCCCCCTCTATCTCTGCCCCCTCTCTCTGTCCCCCTCTCCCTGACCCTCTCTCTCCCCCACTCTGTACCCCTCTCTCTGTCCCCCCTCCCTCTGTCCACCTCTCTCTGTTTCCCTCTTTCTGCCCCCTCTCCGTCCCCTCTCTCTCTCTGTCCCCGTCTCTCTGTCCTCCCTCTCTCGGTCCCGCTCACTCTGTCCCCGTGCTCTCTCTGTCCCCATCTCTTACTGTGACCCCTCTGTCCCTCCTCTCTCTGTCCCCATCTCTCTCTGTCCCCCTCTATCTCTGCCCACCACTCTCTGTCCCTCTCTCCCTGACCCCCTCTCTCTCCCCCACTCTGTACCCCTCTCTCTGTCCCCCCTCCCTCTGTCCCCCTCTCTCTGTTTTTCTCTTTCTGCCCCCTCTCTGTCAACTCTCTCTCTGTACCCGTCTCTCTGTCCCCCCTCTCTCTGTCCCCCTCACTCTGTCCCCGTGCTCTCTCTGTCCCCATCTCCTACTGTGCCCCCTCTGTCCCTCCTCTCTCTGTCCTCTCCCTCTCCGTCCCTCCCACCCCCCCTCTGTCCCCCACTCTCTCCATCCCCCCCACTCACTGTCCCCCCTCTTTATGACCCCCTCTATCTCCCCCACTCTCTGTGCCTCTCTCTCTCTGTCCCCACTCTCCCTGTCCCCTCTCCCTGTCCCCCCTTTCTCTGCCCCCTCTCTCTGTAGGCCTCTCTCTCTCCCTCTCTCTCCCCCACTCTGTACCCCTCTCTCTGTCCCCCACTCTCTGTCCCCTCCCTCTGACCCCCTCTATCTCCCCATCCCTCTCTGTCCCCCTCTCTCTGACACCCCTCTCTGATCCCCTCTATCTCCCCCGCGCTCTGTCCCTCTCTCTTTGTCCCCCTCTCTCTGTCACCCTTTCTCTGTCCCCCTCTCTCTGTCCCCCTCTCTCTGACCGCCTCTCACTGAAGTCCTCTATCGCCCCCGCTCTCTGTTCCCCACTCTCTGTCACCCTCTCTCTGACCCCCTCTCTGTCCCCCTCTCTCTCTGTCCCCCTCTCTCTGACCCCGTCTTTCTGACACCCTCTCTGTCACCTCTCTCTGTGTCCCCGTCTCTCTGTCCAACTCTCTCTGTTCCCTCTCTCTCTCTATCCCCCACTCTCTGTCCCCACTCCCTCTGACCCCGCCTCTCTGTCCCCCTCTCTCTGTCCCCCTCTTTATGACCCCCTCTATCTCCCCCACTCTCTGTGCCTCTCTCTCTCTGTCCCCACTCTCCCTGTCCCCTCTCTCTGTCCCCCCTTTCTCTGCCACCTCTCTCTGTAGGCCTCTCTCTCTCCCTCTCTCTCCCCCACTCTGTACCCCTCACTCTGTCCCCCACTCTCTGTCCCCTCCCTCTGACCCCCTCTATCTCCCCATCCCTCTCTGTCCCCCTCTCTCTGACCCCCCCTCTCTGATCCCCTCTATCTCCCCCGCGCTCTGTCCCTCTCTCTTTGTCCCCCTCTCTCTGTCACCCTTTCTCTGTCCCCCTCTCTCTGTCCCCCTCTCTCTGACCGCCTCTCACTGAAGTCCTCTATCACCCCCGCTCTCTGTCCCCCACTCTCTGTCACCCTCTCTCTGACCCCCTCTCTGTCCCCCTCTCTCTCTGTCCCCCTCTCTCTGTCCCCCTCTCCCTGACCCCGTCTCTCTCCCCCACTTTGTACCCCTCTCTCTGTCCCCCACTCTCTGATCTCCCTCTCTCTGACCCCCTCTATACCCCCTGTCTCTGACCCCCTCTCTCTGACCCGGTCTATCTACCCCCACTCTCTGTCCCCTCTCTGTCTGTTCCCCTCTCTCTGTTCCCCCCTCTCTGACCCCCTCTATCTCCCCGTCTCTCCGTCCCGCCCCGCTCTCTGTGCCCCCTCTCTCTCTGTCCCCCCTCTCTCTGTTCCCCCTCTCTCTGTCAACCCTCTTTGTCCCCCCCCCCACTGTTCCCCCTCTGTCTGTCCCCCCGTCCCTCTCTCTGTCCTCCCCTCTCTTTCGTTCCCTTTCTCTCTGTTCCCCCCCGTCCCTCCTCTCTCTGACCCACTCTCTCTGTCCACCCCTCGCTCTGCCCCCCTCTCTCCCCTCTCTCTGCCCCCTCTCTCTGTACCCCCTCTCTCTGTCCCCCCTCCATCTGTTCGCCCTCTCTCTATCCCCTCTCTCTCTTCCCCCCGCTCTCTGTTCCCCCTCTCTCAGTCCCCTCTCTCTCTGTCGCCCTCTCTCTACCCCCTCTCTCTGTCCCCGTCTCTCTGTACCCCCTCTCTCTGCCCTCTCTCTGTCCCTATCTCTCTGTCCCCCCCTCTCTCTGTCCCCCTCTCTCTTTTCCACATCTCTCTGCCCCCCCCTCTCTCCCCCGCTCTCTTCCCCCCTCTCTCTGTTGCCCTCTCTGTCACCGTCTCTCTGTCCCCCCTCCCTCTGTCCCCTCTCTCTGCCCCTCCTCTCTCTGTCCCCCCTCTCTGTCCCCCCTCCTTCTGTCCCTCTCTCTCTGTCCCGATCTCTCTGTCCCCTCATCTCTCTGACCCCCTATCTCTTCCCCCACTGCCCCCTCTCTCTCTGTCCCCCCTCTCTGCCCCCGCTCTGTCACCGTCTCTCTTTACCCCCTCCCTCTGCCCCCCTCTCTCTGCCCCTCCTCTGTCGCCCCTGTATCTGTCTCACCTCCTTCTCTCTCCCCCTCTCTCTATCCCCCGCTCTCTGTCCCCCCTCTCTCTGTCCCCCTCTCTCTGCTTCCTCTCCCTCTCTCCCACTCTCTCTTTCACACCCTCTCTGCCCCCCCTGTCACCCTCCTCTGTTTCCCCCCTCTCTCTATCACCCCCGCTCTCTGTCCCCCTCTCTCTGTCGCCCTCTTTCTGTCCCCTCTCTGTCACTGTCTGTTTGTCGCCCCTCCCACTGTCCCCCTCTCTCTGTCCCCTCTCTCTCTGTCGCCCTCTTTCTGCCCCCTCTCTGTCCCGACCCTCTCTGTCCCCATCTCTTTCTGTCCCACCTCTCTCTGTCCCCCTCTCTCTGCGCCCTCTCTCCCCTGCTCTCTGTCCCTACTCTCTCTGTCATCCTCTCTCTGTCCCCTCTCTGCCACCGTCTCTCTGTCCCCCCCTCTCTCTGTCCACTCTCTCTCTGTCCCCCCACTCTCTGCCCACCTCGCTGTCGCCCTCTCTCTGCCCCCCTCTCAGTCACCGTCTCTCTGTCCTCCCTTCTCTCAGTCCCCCTCTCTCTGCCCCCCTCTCTGCCCCACTCTGTACCCCTCTCTCTGTCCCCCACTCGCTGTCCCCCCTCTCTCTGACCCCCTCCACCTCCCACTCTCTCTGCCCCCCACTCTCTGTCACCTCTCTCCGTCCCCTCTCTGTTACCGTCTCTCTGTCCCCCCTCCCTCTGTCTCCTCTCTCTGCCTCACCTCTCTCTGTCTCCCATTCTGTCTGTCCCTCCTCCCTCTGTCCCCCTTCCTTCTGTCCCCCCTCTCTCTGTTCCCCTCTCTCTGTCCCTCCCTCTCTCTGTCCCCCTCTCTCTCTGACCCCCCTCTCACTGTCCGTTCTCTTTGTCACCCTCTCTCTGCCCCATCTCTGTCACCGTCTCTCTGTCCCTGCTCCCTCTGTCCCCCTCTCTCTGCCCCCCTCTGTCGCCCCTCTCACTGTACCCCCTCTCTCTGTCCCCCCTCCTTCTCTCTCCCCCTCTCTCTATACCCCCTCTCTCTGTCCACCTCGCTCTGACCCCCTCTATCTCCCCCACTCTCTGTTCCCCTCCCTCTGTCCCCCTCTCTCTGCCCCCCGTCGCCCCTCTCTCTGTCGCCCCTCTCTCTGTCCCCCCTCCTTCTCTCTCCAACTCTCTCTATCCCCCCTCTCTCTGTCCACCTCGCTCTGACCCCCTCTATCTCCCCCTTTCTCTGTCCCCTCTCCCTGTACCCCTCTGTCTGGAGCCCTCTCTCTCCCCCTCTCTCTCCCGCACTCTGGACCCCTCTCTCTGTTCTCCACTCTCTGTCCCCCCTTCTGTCCCCCTCTCTCTGTCCTCCACTCTCTGTCCGTCTCTCTCTGCCCGCCTCTCTCTGTCCCCCTCTCTCTCTGACCCCCTCTCACTGATGCCCTCTATCTCCCCCGCTCTCTGTCCCCCCTCTCTGTTGCCCTCTCTCTGTCCCCCACTCTCTGACCCCTCTCTCTGTCCCCGACTCTGTGTCCCCCTCTCTCTGTCCCTCTCTCTCTCTGTCCTCCTCTCTCTGCCCCGCTCTCAATCTGTCCCCTCCTCTCTGTCCCCATCTCTCTCTGTCCCACTCTCTCTGTCCGCCTCTCTCTCTGTCCCGCTCTCAATCTGTCCCCCACTCTCTGTCCCCATCTCTCTCTGTCTCCCTCTCTCTGTTCTCCTCTCTCTGACCACTCTCTCAGCCCCCCACTCTCTGTCCCCTTCTCTCTGTCCCGCTCTCTCTGTCCTCCTCTCTCTCTGTCCCGCTCTCACTCTGTCCCCCCTCTCTGTCCGCATCTCTCTCTGTCCCCTCTCTGTCACCATCGCTCTGTCCCCCCTCTCTCTGTCTCCCCTCTCTCTGTCCACCCTCTCTCTGTCCCACCCTCTCTCTGTCCCCCCTCTCTCTGCCCCCTCTCTGTCACCATGTCACTGTCCTCCCCTCTCTCAGTCCCCTTCTCTCTGCCCCCTCACTCTCCTCCCCTCCCTCTGACCTCCTCTATCTCCCCCACTCTGTCTCCCACTCTCTATCCCTCCCTCTCTGTCACCCTCTCTCTGACCCCCTCTCTCTGATACCCTATCTTTCCCACACTCTATACCCCTCTCTCCGTCCGCACTCTCTCTGTCCCCCTCTCTGTCCCCCTCTCTCTGTCCCCATTCTCTGTGCCCCCTCTCTCTGTAGTCCTCTCTCTCCACCCTCTCCCCCAATCTGAACCCCTCTCACTGTCCACCTCTCTCTGCCCCCTCTTTCTCTCCCACTCAGTCCCCAACTCCCTGTCCCCCTCTCTATCTGTCCTCCTGTCACTCTGTCTCCCTCTCTCTCTCTGTCCCTCTCTCTCTGTCCCCCCTCTCCCTGTCCCCCACTCTCTGCCCCCTTTCTTTCCCCCGCTCTCTGTCCCCCTCTCTCTGTTGCCCTCTCTCTGCCCACTCTCTCTCCCCCTCTCTGCCGACTCTCTGTCCCCCTCTCTCTGCCCCTCTCTCTCTCCGACTCTGTACCCCTCTCTCTGTCCCCCACTCTCTGTCCCGCTCTCTCTGACCCCCTCTACTACCCCCTCTTTCCGTCTCCTCTCTCTGACCCCCTCTATCTCCCTCACTTTCTGTGACCCTCTCTCTGTCGCCCTCTCTCTGCCCCACTCTCCCTCCAGCCCGCCTCTCTCTTTCCCCCCTCTCTGCCCCCCTCTCTCTCTGACCCCTGTCACTGTCCCCCTCTCTCTCTCTGCCCCATCACTCTTTCCCCCTCTCTCTGTCGCCCTCTCTCTGCCCCCTTTCTCTGTCCCCCTCTCCCTGTCCCACTCTCTCTGTCCCCCTCTCTGACCCACTCTCTCTCTGCCCCCTCTCTCTATCCCCCTCTCTCTGTCCCTCTCTCTCTCTGTCCCCCTCTCTGTCCCCCTCTCTCTCTGTCCCCCCTCTCTGCCCCCCTCTCTCTCTGACCCCTGTCACTGTCCCCCTCTCTCTCTCTCTGCCCAATCACTCTTTCCACCTCTCTCTGTCCCTCTCTCTCTCTGCCCCCTCTCTCTGTCCCCCTCCCTCTTTGACCCCCTCTCTCTCTCTCTGTTCCCCTCTCTCTCTGTCCCCTTCTCTCTGCCCCCCTTTCTCTGTCGCCCTCTCTCTGCCTCCTCTCTCTCTCTCTGTCCCCCTCTCGCTCTGTCCCCCTCTCACTGTCGCCCTCACTCTCTCCCGCTCTCTGCGCCCCTCTCTCCTTCGCCCTCTCTCTGTCCCGCTCTCTCTCTGTCCATCCTTCTCTCTGTCCCCCTCTCTCTCTGTCCCCCCTCTCCCTGTCACCCTCTCTCTGTCACCCTCTCTCTGTCCCGCTCTCTCTCTGTCCATCCTTCTCTCTGTCCCCCTCTCTCTCTGTCCCCCCTCTCCCTGTCACCCTCTCTCTGTCCCCTCTCTCTGTCCCCTCTCTCTCTGCTCCCCTCTGTCTCCCCCACTCTCTGTCCCTCTCTCTCTGTCCCCTCTCTCTGTTCCCCTCTGTCTCTCTGTCCCCCTCTCTCAGTCGTCCTATCTCTGACCCCTTTTCTCTGCCCCACACTCTCTCTCCCACTCTGTACCCCACTCTCTGTCACTCCTCCCTCTGACCTCCTCTATCTCCCCCACTTTCCGTCCCCCCTCTCTAACCCCCTCTATCTCCCTCATTCTCTGTCCCCCCTCTCTCTCTGATCCCCTCACTCTGTCCGCGTCAATCTCTGTTCTCCTCTATCTCTGTCCCCCTCTTATCTCTGTCTCCCTCTCTCTGTTGCCCTCTCTCTGCTTACTCTCTGTCACGCTCTCTCTGTGCCCTCTCTCTGACCCCTTCTCTCTGCCCCCCTCTCTCTCTCCAACTCTGTATCCCTCTCTCTGTCCCCCACTCTCTGTCCCCCCTCCCTCTGACCCCCACTATCTCCCCCACTCTCTGTCCCGCTCTCTCTGGCCTCCTCTACCGCCCCCACTTTCCGTCCCAGTCTCTCTGACACCCTATTTCTCCCTCACTCTCTCTGTCCCCCTCTCTCTCTGTCCCCCCTCCCTCTGTCCTTGCCTCTCTCTCCCCTGCTCTCTGTCCCCTCTCTCTGTCACCCTCTCTCTCTGTCGCCCTCTCTCTGTCGCCCTCTCTCTGTCCCCCCTCTCCCTCCCACCCGCCTCTCTCTGTCCCCCTCTCTCTTTGTCCCCCTCTCTCTCTGTCCCCCATCTCTGTCCCCCCCTCTCTCTGTCCCCCTCTCTCTCTGTCCCCTCTATCTCGGACCCCTATACCTCCCCCTATCTTTATGCCCCTCTCTCTCTCCCCCGCTCTCTGACCCCCTCGCTATTGCCCTCTCTCTGCCCCCTCTCTCTGCCCCCCCTCTGTCACCCTCTCTCTGTCGCCATCACTCTGCTACCCCCTCTCTCTGTCCCCCACTCTCTCTGACTCCCTCATCTCCCCCACTCTCTGACACCCTCTCCCTCCCACCCGCCTCTCTCTGTACCTCCTCACTGTCCCCCTCTTTCTCTGTCCCCCTCTCTCTGTTCTTCTCTCTCTGACCCCCTCTCTGTTCTCCCTCTCTATCTCCCCCACTCTCTGTCCTCTCTCTCTCTCTGTGCCCCTCTCTCTGTCCCCCTCTCTCTGACCCCCTCTACCTCCCATTCTTTCTGTCCCCTCTTTCTTCACCCTTCTATCTCCCCCTCCCTCGGTCCCCTCTCTCTCTGTCCCCTTCTCTCTCTGTCCCCCTCTCTCTGACCCCCGCTCTCTCCCCCACTCTGTACCCCTCTCTCTGAATCCCACTCTCTGCCCCCCTCTCTCAATCCCCCTCTATCTCCCCCTCTCTCTGTCCCCCCTCTCTGACACCCTCTATCTCCCTCACTCTCTGTGACCCACTCTCTGTCGCCCTCCTTCTGCCCCCCTCTCCCTCCCAAGCGCCTCTCTCTTCCCCCCTCTCTCTGTCCACCTCTCTCTGCCCCTTCTCTCTCTCTGCCCCCCCCTCTCCCTGTCCCCGTCTCTCTCTCGAACCCCCTCTATCTCCCCCCACTCTCTGTGCCCCTCTCTCTGTCCCTCTCCCTCTGACCCCCTCTATCTCACCCTCTCTCTGTCCCCCTCTCTCTCTGACCCCCTCTATCTCCCCTACTCTCTGTCTCCCTCTCTCTTTCCCCCTCTCTCTGTCCCGATCTCTCTGTTCCCCCTCTCTTTGTCCCCCTCTCTCTCTTACCCGCCTCTCTCTGATCCCCTCTCTCTCCCAACCGCCTCTCTCTCTGTCCCGCCTCTCTCTCTGTCCCCCTCTCTCTGTGCGCCCTCTCTCTGTCCCCCTCTCTCTGACCCCTCACTCTGTCCCCTCTTTCTCTCCCCCGCTCTCTGCACACCTCTCTGTCGCCGTCTTTTCTCCCCTCTCTCTGCACCCCTCTATCTCCCATTCTTTCTGTCCCCCTCTCTCTGACCCCCTCTATCTCCCCCATTCTCTCTGCTCCTCTCTCTGTCCCCCTCTCTCTGACACCCTCTATCTCCCGCACTCTCTGTCCCCCTCTCTCTATCTCCTTCTCTCTCTGTCCCGATCTCTCAGTTCCCCCTCTCTCTGTCCCCCTCTCTCTCTTACCCGCCTCTCTCTGATACCCTCTCTCTCCCACCCGCCTCTCTCGCTGCCCACCTCTCTCTGTCCCCCTCTCTCTGTGCGCCCTCTCTCTGTCCGCCCTCTCTCTGTCACCCTCTCTCTGTCGCCATCTCTCTTCCCCCCGCTCTCTCTGCCCCCACCTCTCTGTCCCCCTCTCTCTCTGACCCCCTCTATCTTCCCCACCGTCTGTGCCCCTCTCTCTCTGTCCCTCTCCCTCTTACCCCCTCTATCTCCCCTTCTCTCTGTCCCCCTCTCTCCCTGCGCCCCTCTCTCTATCCCCCTCTATCTCCCCCTCTCTCTGTCCCCCTCTCTCTGACACCCTATAAATCCCTCACTCTCTGTGACCCACTCTCTGTCGCCCTCCTTCAGACCCCCTCTCCCTCCCAAGCGCCTCTCTCTTCCCCTTCTCTCTGCCCACCTCTATCTGCCTCCATCTCTCTCTGCCCCTTTCTCTGTTGCCCTCTCACTGCCCCTTCTCTCTCTGCCCGTCTCTCTCTGTCACCCTCTCTCTGTCGCCTTCTCTATGCCCCTCTCTCTCTGCCCCCATTTCTCTGTCCCCCTCTCTCTCTGACCCCCTCTATCTCCCCCCGCTCTCTGTGCCCCTCTCTCTGTCCCTCTCCCTCTGACCCCCTCTATCTCACCCCTCTCTTTCCCCCTCTCGCTGTCCCCCTCTCTCTCCCACCAGATTCTCTCTATCACCCCTCTTTTTCCCCCTCTCTCTGTCCCCCTCGTTCTCTGTCTCCCTCTCTCTCCCACCCACCTCTCTCTGATCCCTCTCTCTCCCACCCGCCTCTCTCTCTGTGCGCTCTCTCTCTGCCCCCCTCTCTCTTCCCCGCTCTCTGCACAACTCTCTGTCGCCCTCTCTCTGCCCCCTCTCTCTCTGCCCACTCTGTCTCCCCCTCTTTCTGTCCGCCCCTCTCTGACCCTCTCTATCTCCCCCATTCTCTGTGCCCCTCTCTCAGTCCCCCTCCCTCTGACCCCCTCTCTCTCTCCCACCTGCCTCTCTCTATCCCCTTCTCTCTCCCACACACCTTTCTCAGTCCTACTCTCTCTGTCCACCTCTCTCTGTCCCCTCTCTCTGTCCCCCTCTCTGTCCCCCTCTCTCTCTCCCCCTCTCTCTCCCCCGCACTCTGCCCCCTCTCTGTCGCCATCTCTCTGCCCCCCTCTCTCACTGCCCCCTCTCTCTCTGTCCCCCCCTCTCTCTGACCCCCTCTATCTCCCCAACTCTCTGTTCCCCCTCTCTCTGTCCCCCTCTCTCTCTCACCCGCCTCTCTCCGATACCCTCTCTCTCCCACCCGCCTCTCTCTCTGCCCCCCTCTCTCTGTCCCCCTCTCTCTGCCCCCCTCTCTCTGTCCCCCTCTCTCTCTCACCCGCCTCTCTCTGATAGCCTCTCTCTCCCACCCGCCTCTCTCTCTGGCCCCCCTCTCTGCCCCCTCTCCCTGTGCGCCCTCTCTCTGTCCCCCTCTCTCTGCCCCCCCCCTGTTCCCCCTCTCTATCTCCCCCACTCTCTGTCCCCTCTCTCTCTCTGTGCCCCTCTGTCTGCCCCCCTCTCTCTGACACCCTCTATCTCACCCACTATCTGTCCTCCTCTCTCTGTACCCCTCTCTCTGAGCCCCTCTACCTCCCATTCTTTCTGTCCCCCTCTCTCTGACCCCCTCTATCTCCCCCACTCTCTGTGCCCCTCTCTCTGTCCCCTCTCCTCTGACCCCCTCTCCCTCCCCATCTCTCTGTCCCCCTCTCTCTCTGTCCCCCTCTCTCTGACCCCCTCTCTGTCCCCCACTCTGTTCCCATTTTCACTGACCCCCACTCTCTGCCCCCTCTCTCTATCCCCCACTATCTCCCTCTCTATCTGTCCCCCTCTCTCTGACACCCTCTATCTCCCCCAATCTCTGTGACCCACTCTCTGTCGCTGTCCTTCTGCCCACTCTCCCTCCCAAACGCCTCTCTTTCCCCTCCTCTCTGTCCCCCTCTTTCTGCCCCCATCTCTCTCTGCCCCTCTCTCTGTTGCCCTCTCACTGCCCCTTCTCTCTCTCTGCCCCTCTCTCTCTGTCACCCTCTCTCTGTCGCCTTCTCTCTCTGTCCGATCTCTCTGTTCCCCCTCTCTCTGTCCCCCACTCTCTCTTACCCGCCTCTCTCTGATACCCTCTCTCTCCCACCCGCCTCTCTCGCTGCCCCCCTCTCTCTGTCCCCCTCTCTCTGCCCCCCCTCTCTGTTCCCCCTCTCTCCGACCCCCTCTATCTCCTCCACTCTCTGCCCTCTCTCTCTGGTCCCCCTCTCTCTCTCCCACTCTTTCTCTCCTCTCTGTCTGTCCCCCTCTCTCTGTCACCCCTCTCTCTCCCCCACTCACTCTGCCCGATCTCTCTGTCCCCCTCTCTCTCTGTCCCCCTCTCTCTCTGTCCCCTCTCTCTCTGTGCCCTTTTCTCTGCCCCCCTCTCTCTGACGCCCTGTATCTCCCCCACTATCTGTCCTCCTCTCTCTATTCCCCTCTGTCTGACCCCCTCTACCTCCATTCTTTCTGTCCCCCTCTCTCTGGCCCCCTCTATCTCCCCACTCTCTGTACCTCTCTCTCTGACCCACACTCTCTGTCCCCCTCTCTCTGTCCCCTCTATCTCCCCCACTCTCTGTCCCCCTCTCTCTGACACCCTCTATCTCCCCCACTCTCTCTACCCCACTCTCTTTCGCCCTGTCTCTGACCCCCTCTCTCTCTGCCCCCCCTCTCTCTGTCACCCTCTCTCTCTGTCACCATCTCTCTGTCCCGCTCTCTGTCTCTGTCCCCCTCTCTCTCTGACACCCCCATCACCCCCACTCTCTGTCCCCCTCTCTCTGTCGCCCTCTCTCTGACCCCCTCTCCCTCCCACCCGCCTCTCTCTGTACCTCCTCACTGTTCCCCTTCTCTCCGACCCCCTCTATCCCCTCCACTCTCTGTCCTCTCTCTCTCTGTCCCCCTCTCTCTGTCACCCCTCTCTCTGCCCCCCTCACTGTGTCCCCCTCTCTCTGTCCCCCTCTCTCTCTGTCCCCTCTCTCTCTGTGCTCCTCTCTCTGCCCCCCTCTCTCTGACGCCCTCTATCTGCACCACTACCTGTCCTCCTCTCTCTCCCCATCTCTGACCCGCTCTACCTCCCATTCTTTCTGTCCCCCCTCTCTGACCCCCTCTATCTCCCCACTCTCTGTACCCCTCTCTCTGATCCCCACTCTCTGTCCCCCTCTTCTGTCCCCTCTATCTCCACAACTCTCTGTCCCCCTCTCTCTGACACCCTCTATCTCCCCCACCCTCTCTGCCCCTCTCTCTGTCACCCTCTCTCTGTCGCCATCTCTCTGCACCCCCTTCTCTCTCTGTCCCCCTCTCTCTCTGCCCCCCTCTCTCTGTCCCCCTCTCTCACTCCCCTGTCTCTGTCCCCCTCTCTCTCTGTCCCCCTCTCTCTCGCCCTCTCTCTGCCCCCTCTCTCTCTCCCCCGCTCTCTGCCCCCCTCTCTGTCGGTCTCTCTCTGCCCTCCACACTTACTGTCCCCCTCACTCTCTCTGTCCCCCCTCTGTCGCCCTCTCTCGGACTCCCTCTCTCTCTGCCCCTCTCTCTCTGACTCCCCCTCTCTCTTTCCCCTCTCTCTCAGTCCCCTCTCTCTGTCCCCCTCTCTCTGTCACCCCTCTCTCTGCCTCCTCTCTCTCTGCCTCCTCTCTCTCTGCCCCTCTCTCTCCCCCTCTTTCTCTGCCCCCTCTCTCTCTGTCCCCCTCTCTCTCTGTCCCGTCTCTCTCTGTCCCCCTCTCTCTCTGTCCCCTCTCTCTCTAACTCCCTCGATCTCCCCCTCTCTCTGTCACACTCTCTCTGTCGCCATCTCTCCGCCCCCCTCTCTCTCTGTCTCCCACTCTCTCTGTCCTTCTCTCTCTGTCCCCTCTCTCTCTGACCCTTCTCTCATTATGTCCTCCCCTATTACTCTCTCTCCCTCCCTCACCTTATCTCTCCCTTCCCTCTCTCTCTCCCTCTCTCTCTCCCTGATGCTTCGCTCTCTCTCCATCTTCTCTCACTCTCAATCGCCCTACCTTGGTCTTACTCTCCCCACTGCCCTCCGTTTCTCTTTGGCTGAATATCTCTCCCTCCTGTGCCGCCCGTCCTCTCTCTCTGACACACTCTGTCTCCCTGGTCGTTCCCTCTCCCTCTGACCCAGAGACTGAGGGTTGGTGGTGAGGCTGCGTGTGTGTGGGGGGGGGGGGGGGGGGGGGGGGGGGGGGTGAAATGATCGAGAGATGTGGGAAGTGGTAGTTGGGGGAAAATGGGGTAGAGAAGGAATTGCGGGAGGGAGACAGAGACGGCAGGAGAGAGAGTGTGAGGGTGAGGGGGAGAGAGAAGAATGGAGGCAGGTGGAGAAACTCATGTTGGGGGTGTGAGAGAGAGAGAGGGAGAGTGAGGGAGAAAGAATAGTTGGGGCAGGTGGAGAAACCGGGGTTGGGAGGGGATGTCAGAGAGGGGACGAGAGAGAGTGAAAGGGAGAGGTGGTGAGAAAGAGAGAGTGTGCAGAAAGAGGGAGAGAGGGAGAGAATTGAGGGGGAAAAGTGGGGGAGAGGTAATGGGGAGGCCAGGTTGGAGTGGGGGGGGAAAAGAGGGAGTTTAACCCAGCTCCTGAACTCAGGGCGCGGTGTCCTCCCCTTCCCTGAGGACCAGGACTTGGGGCTGAATCTGTCTCTTTCCAGCTCAGCTTCTCCAACACAAAGACACACAACTTCGGTCACTATGCTGCTCGGCACGCTTTAATCAACAGTTTTATTGTTTACAAATGGAAGTGATGGATACAGTCAGTGGGATGGTACCTTTTCTCATTGGCCCCTGAGTTGTGAGAAACATTGAAATGTTTCCCTGTAACCCCCCTGTGGGATAAGGATGGACAAACCAGCACTACCCTCAGTCTGTTACCATAGCGACAGGCTGCTCCATCGCTGAAACACTGAACTGAAATGAGAAAATCCCGGATGGATTGATTAATGAGGGAATTTGATGGATCGATGGATTTGGGTGAAGGGATATTTCAGCACATTCTTCAGCTGCTGCCGGAACTTAGTCTGGGTCACGGCATAAATCGCGGTGTTTGTGCAGCAACTGAGGAGCTGCAGCATGAAGCCCAATTCCTTCATAAAGCGTTCGAGATACACAGACCGATACCCAAAATACCACATCCGTCTCCATATAGAATACAGCATGAACGTTGACCATAACAGGATGAAATTGGCCGAGATCACAAACAGTAAAATGATGGATTTTTTTCGGTTTCTCATTTCAGTGTCAGACTGAGCGTCCCCATTGGTGTGAGCGCGGAGTCTCCTGCGGGCTCTGCTGGTCACTAAAATGTGTCTGACGGTTAGAACATTGAGCAGCAGAATCAGGAGAAATGGGACACACGGGGTTAGAATGTTGTGGAGGAGCTCGATTGTGACCCAGACAATGGAGATTTGAACAGCGTCTGTTACCTTACAAAACCAGGGCTCGTTCCACAGCCAATACCGAGCCGTGAGCATAAAATACCGGGAAATGTTCTTTAAACAGCTCAGCACAGTCACTGCTCCCAGAACCACAGCCGCCGTTTTCTCACTGCAATATTTACTTTTCAGCTTCTGACAACAAATGGCCACAAACCGATCAAAGGTGAAAGTGACGGTGAACCAGACAGAGCAGTCAGTAACTGCATAAAGCAGGACGGCGTGGATATTACACACGGGGACGGAGTCCTTCAGGAAATGAAACTGTTCCAGATAAACAATGGGAATGTGTCTCAGGATCAGGTCGAGGATAATGACCAGGAGATCCGCCGCTGCCATGGCTCCCAGGTAACGTCTGACACATGGAGACAATCCACAATCTTTATAAAGCAGGACGTAGATGGTCACTACGTTAACTGTGAGGAAGGAAAACAAACCCATTATCCATCAGCCTGGAGGCAAAGGGACCCAGTGAGATTTTCAAATGTGTCCCTGTATTCAGGGATTTATTAAAATAATTGGAGCTGGAATAACAAATGGGAAGGTTGAAATTACTGACAAAAATGTGACATAAATCACAAGAAACCCTCCCTCCCCAAACACACAGAGACATATCCATAAGGACAGATGGTTTCTCGAACATTCCCACACACTTGATCACTCGAGAGCAGACACAGGTCACTCCATCCCAGTTCCTAATACAGAGGATGGAAACGTTGCTGTCCTGAAGGATTCTGTGTACCCCACCCCAGTACATTGATCTCTAAACCAGGAGCAGTTACCCTCCCGGCAGGTAGGACTGTGTACACCACCCCAGTACATTGATCTCTAAACCAGGAGCAGTTACCCTCCCGGCATGTAGGACTGTGTACACCTCCGCAGTGCATTGATCTGTAACCCAGGAGCAGTTACCCTCCCAGCATGTAGGACTGTGTACCACACCCCAGTGCATTGATCTGTAACCCAGGAGCAGTTACCCTCCCGTCATGTAGGTCTGTGTACAACACCACAGTACATTGATCTGTAACCCAGGAGCTCTTACCCTCCCAGCATGTAGGAATGTGTTCCCCACTCCAGTGCATTGATCTGTAACCCAGGAGCAGTTACCCTCCCGGCATGTAGGTCTGTGTACAACACCACAGTACATTGATCTGTAACTCAGGAGCTCTTACCCTCCCAGCATGTAGGACTGTGTACCCCATCCCAGTGCATTGATCTATAACCCAGGAGCAGTTACCCTCCCAGCATTTAGGACTGTGTACACCACCCCAGTGCATTGATCTGTAACCCAGGAGCAGTTACCCTCCCTGCATGTAGGACTGTGTACACCACCCCAGTTCATTGATCTGTAGACCAGGAGCAGTTAACTTCCCGGCATGTAGGACTGTGTACCCCACCCCAGTGCATTGATCTGTAACCCTGGAGCAGTTACCCTCCCAGCATGTAGGACTGTGTACACCACCCCAGTGCATTGATCTGTAACCCAGGAGCACTTACCCTCCCAGCATGTAGGACTGTGTACCCCACCCCAGTGCATTGATCTATAACCCAGGAGCACTTACCCTCCCAGCATGTAGGGCTGTGTACACCATCCCAGTGCATTGATCTGTAACCCAGGAGCAGTTACCCTCCCAGTATGTAGGACTGTGTACACCACCCCAGTGCATTGATCTGTAAACCAGCAGAAGTTACCCTCCCAGCATGTACGACTGTGTACCCCACCCCAGTACATTGATCTGTAACCCAGGAGCAGTTACCCTCCCAGAACGTAGCGCTGTGTACACCACCCCAGTGCATTGATCTGTAACCCAGGAGCAGTTACCCTCCCAGTATGTAGGACTGTGTACACCACCCCAATACATTGATCTGTTACCCAGGAGCAGTTACCCTCCCAGCATGTAGGACTGTGTACAACACCACAGTACATTGATCTGTAACTCAGGAGCTCTTACCCTCCCAGCATATAGGACTGTGTACCCCATCCCAGTGCATTGATCTATAACCCAGGAGCAGTTACCCTCCCAGCATTTAGGACTGTGTACACCACCCCAGTTCATTGATCTGTAGACCAGGAGCAGTTACCCTCCCGGCATGTAGGACTGTGTACCCCACCCCAGTGCATTGATCTGTAACCCTGGAGCAGTTACCCTCCCAGCATGTAGGACTGTGTACACCACCCCAATACATTGATCTGTTACCCAGGAGCAGTTACCCTCCCAGCATGTAGGACTGTGTACAACACCACAGTACATTGATCTGTAACTCAGGAGCTCTTACCCTCCCAGCATGTAGGACTGTGTACCCCATCCCAGTGCATTGATCTATAACCCAGGAGCAGTTACCCTCCCTGCATGTAGGACTGTGTACACCACCCCAGTTCATTGATCTGTGGACCAGGAGCAGTTACCCTCCCGGCATGTAGGACTGTGTACCCCACCCCAGTGCATTGATCTGTAACCCTGGAGCAGTTACCCTCCCAGCATGTAGGACTGTGTACACCACCCCAGTGCATTGATCTGTAACCCAGGAGCACTTACCCTCCCAGCATGTAGGACTGTGTACCCCACCCCAGTGCATTGATCTGTAACCCAGGAGCACTTACCCTCCCAGCATGTAGGGCTGTGTACACCACCCCAGTGCATTGATCTGTAAACCAGCAGAAGTTACCCTCCCAGCATGTACGACTGTGTACCCCACCCCAGTACATTGATCTGTAACCCAGGAGCAGTTACCCTCCCAGAACGTAGCGCTGTGTACACCACCCCAGTGCATTGATCTGTAACCCAGGAGCAGTTACCCTCCCAGTATGTAGGACTGTGTACACCACCCCAGTGCATTGATCTGTAAACCAGCAGAAGTTACCCTCCCAGTATGTAGGACTGTGTACACCACCCCAATACATTGATCTGTAACCCAGGAGCAGTTACCCTCCCAGAATGTAGGGCTGTGTACACCACCCCAATACATTGATCTGTTACCCAGGAGCAGTTACCCTCCCAGCATGTAGGACTGTGTACACCACCCCAGTGCATTGATCTGTAACCCAGGAGCAGTTACCCTCCCAGAATGTAGGGCTGTGTACACCACCCCAATACATTGATCTGTAACCCAGGAGCAGTTACCCTCCCAGAATGTAGGACTGTGTACACCACCCCAATACATTGATCTGTTACCCAGGAGCAGTTACCTTCCCAGCATGTAGGACTGTGTACCCGACCCTGTATGTTGCTCAGAAACACTGTGTGAGATCCCTGCCCAGTGTGGGTAAACTTGCAGCCCATCCTGGAAGTGATGGGATGTGAAGCTCCCATCCATATACATCTCCAACTCTCCATTGTGCCCTGACAAGGGGGTGATGTGGGTGTGAACATCACTGCCAGAGAGAGATAGTGGGGGAATCAGTTTAATGTCATCACATGGGAGGGGTTTGGGAAATAGACAGAGATGGGGAGACTGAGAGACAGTATCATGGAAGTATGTGTTCCCAGGTTGCAGAATGCTGAAATGTCGACACTTCAATAGCATCCTGTAACATGAGCCAGTCTTCCCAGGAAAGATAGGAAAAAAGGATTTTGATGTGAGGTCAGATGAAACAACAGCTGCTGTGTGGTTTTGAAATTACGTTTATGTGATTTTAATGTGTCTTTTTGAAACAGTACATTGCTGTAGAGTTGGAGTAGGGTCATAAGCAGTTAAGAGAAAGGGGGTCTTGGAGTTGGGAATAGTTGATGTAAAATGTTCAGTTTCAGTGTTAAAAAAATAAATTAATGTTTTTATTTAAACAGTTCTCTGTTACTCATATTTTAACAGTTTACAAGGCCAATTGAGCATTTCTTTATGTTTAGTTTATATTACCAGATGAGCTCAATGTTGTGTCCTAACAATTGCTGTGCGTGTATCTGTGTGTCTCTGTGTGGGGTCGGTCTGGCAGTCTCTGTGGTACAATGCCACCCTCTGCTGGCCTCCACACGCCACTGCACATGCATTGGCAGAGGGTGAAAACCAACAGGGATACATTCAAAGAGGGGGAGGGAGAAGGCAGCTGCTCACAGCACCATCCAAACTGATGTCTTATCCATGGACTGATCTAAATGTCTTTTAAAAGTTGTAGCTGTCCCTGCTTTCACCACTTCCTCTGGAAGTTCATTCCACACACAAGCCAGATTCTGTGTAAAATAATTACCTCTCGTGACTTTTGTAAATCTTTTTCTTCGCACCTTAAAATATTCCTCAGTTTTGAATCCACAACTCTTGGGAAAAGACATCAGCCCTCCTTTCAGCTTCTCTGTAGCCCTCATTATTTTATAAACCTCTGTAAAGTTACCGCTTAATCTCATATTCTTCAGTGAAAAAAATCGCAGCCGATCCAGTCTCTCCTTATAGCTCAATCCCTCCTTTCCCAGCAACATCCAGGTTGATCTCTTCTGAACCCTCTCCAGCTTAATAATATGAAGGTCAGTAATATCAAAGTGAATAGTCAAGGTATTTGCTTAGGGTACGGGGAGACCAAAACTAGAGGACATTGGCTTAAGGTGAGAAACATTTACAAGTGACCTAAGGGGCAGCTTTTTCACCCAGAGGGTGGTGTGCCTATGGAGTGAGCGGGCAGGATGACCAGACTGGACACAGTATTCCAGAAGAGGTCTCACCAATGTCCTGTACAACCTCATCATGACGTCCCAATTCCGATACTCAAAGGTCTGACCAATGAAGACAAGTGTGTTAAACACCTTCTTAACCACGTTATCTATATGAGATGCAAATTTTAAAGAATTAAACCTGACGGCCTCGGTTTCTGTACTACAGCACTGCCAAAGGCCCTGCTTTTAATTGTATAGGTCCTGTTCTTGTTTGATTTACCAAATCCAATGCCTCACATTAATCCAAACTAACCTCCATCTGCCACCCCTCAGCCCAGTGTGTGATATTACTGCCACCTCCCCCTCCCCCTTCAATTCTAAAATTCCCTCCCCCTCTCCAAGGAGGTCTGCACAATCCAGCCTTGAGTTTCACAAAGACCCTGAGCTTGGGATGCCTTGAGTGCTTAGGGGGAGGAGGGACAGATTGCAGACACAGTCAGTGGGGAGGAGAGGCTGGACAATAATCAGCGGCCTGGTGTCATTTCATGGTTGTAGGAAAAGGGGAGTCACACGTGAGAGTTGGGTAAGAGTGATCGGTGTTTTGGGACCAGAAACTAAGCTCTTCCTTCGCCTCTAGTGTTCAGTAATAAATATCAATTTGAGACCCTTCATTGGGCAGAGTGTGTGTGCAGGATTTCTTTCCTTCATATTGCAGACTTCAGATAATAGCGATTAAAGATGGTCATAGTTAATTTCGATAGCATACCACATACACTTAATATCCTACAGTTCAGGCAAATATCTTGCATTTGTTTAATAATACAAAGTGTTTTGTGCAATTCAGTAATGGTAACCTGATTATAATAAATCCTCACCGAGCTGAAAGTGGGCACTAAAATATGACCCAGAATCTGGGTATGGTAGTGTGGTGGGTAGTGTCGCTGTCTCTGAGCAAGAGCTCTGGATTTGATTCCAATTCCTGAACATGTGTGGTAGTGTTCCTAGCTCTGGACTAGAAGGCCTGGATTCAAGTCCTGCCTGTTGCAGAGGTATGACCCAGCATGTCAGGACAGTCGGATGAACATACACACAGGAGAATAATGTTACAGCTTTATGGGTATTGCTGAGTGAGGCTAGGGGCAGGTGGCAGTAATATCAGTAATGTGGCAGTAATGTGACTTGATGGAGAAGGAAGAGGTGTCAGTATTGCATTTCAGAATTTAGGCCCAGAATGGCTGAAAGTACAGCTATTCGTGTTGATTGAAGTCACATTGCACAGCAGTAAAGGTTTATAAAATCAGAATGGTCATAGATAGGGTGAGTAGTCAGGGTTTTTTCCCCAGGTTAGGGGCGTCCAAAACTAGAGGTCATTGGTGGAAAGTGAGAGGGGAAAGGTTTTGATGAGGCCTAAAGGGCACCATTTCACACAGAGGGTGGTGTGAGTATGGAATGAGCTGCCAGAGGAAGTGGTGGAGGCTGGTACAACTGCAGCATGTAAAAGGCATTTGGATGCTGACAGACCTGCCGAGCTTTTCCAGCAATTTCTGTATTTATTGAAAAAATGCATTCATTTTAACACAGGTATTCTCAATAAATTAAACATTTCATTTTTTAATGACGCAGGGACATATAAACATATCTTCGAATTGACCAAGACTATTTTCTGCTCAGCGTATTGCTCTGTGTATGACAGCAGCAATGATGCACCTACATGGAACAGGGAATGTTTGGACAATGTCCAAGGAGACCTGACATGGTCCAGTTTGGGAGAGGATGACATTACTGTGTGATTCAACTCAGAGAGGGAGAAAATGTAATCTGCCTGAGAAGGAATAGCCTATTGCACTCTCTCTCCTTCATTGTTCCTAATCACAGCAATGTGTGCGAGTTAAAAAAAACCTCCAAATTCATCGTTACCATTCGTATTTTTATGGAATCCCTAAGGTGCTGAAACAGGCCCTTCGGCCCAACAAGTCCATACCAACCTTCCCAACCCATTTACCTATATTTACATCTGACTAATGCATCAAACCTAGAAATCCCTGAACACTACAGACAATTTAGCATGACCAATCCACCGAACCTACACAGTTTGTGGTAGGAAACTGGATCACCCATTAGAAGCTCACACAGACAAGGGGAGAATGTGCAAACTCCACGCAGACAGTCACCCAAGGCTGGAATTGAACCCAAGTCCCTGGTGCTGTGAGGTAGCAGTGCTAACCACCATGCTAACCTTTGGGTGATCCCTAACCAGAATTCACTGGAATCTCCTCACTGCCTAAAGCAAAGGGAATTCAGCCAAATCCAAACTCTCCCAGGATGAAATCCCATTGCTCGCAGCTTGTGTGAGTACAATATCTTCAGAAGCAGAATAACGTTTTGGCCAATCTTGCAATTTTTCCTTTGTCACGTGTTCCAATAATATCTGGACAAAGTTCTTTCAAGTTAAAATTGCAGAGATTGTGTGTGTGTGTCTGTGTGTGTGTGTGTGTGTGTGTGTGTGTGTGTGTGTGTGTGTGTGTGTGTGTGTGTGTGTGTGTGTGTGTGTGTGTGTGTGTGTGTGTTTAGAAAGGGAAATATTGATTATATATCTGCGAAACCGAAACAGATTGCCATTCATCTTTCCATCATAGTTTGAGTAACATTGCTCTGGATCATAAACGTGTTGTTTCAGCAGATTAAAGAAACTGGACTGACTTATTCCTAAAACTGACCCTGATACAGTCTGAGAGCAATATCATCTGCCATATCACCGACCTGGTTACATTTAACATTTGTTGTGAGCAGTGGAGGAGTGGGACTAGAAAAGGTAACAGTGACCCAAAAAACCAGGGAACTCTCGACCGGTGAGCCTGATGTCAGTGGTGGGTAAGTTGTTGGAGGGGATTCTGAGTGACACGATTTACATACATTTGGGAAGGCAAGGGCTGATCAGAGTAGACAACATGTCTTTCTGCATGGGAAATCATGTCTCATTAATTTGGTTGATTTTTTTGAAGAGGTGACAAAGAAGATTGATGAAGACAATTTGGTGGACATTGTCTAAATGGACTTCAGCAAGGTGTTCATTTAAAGGACAAAGAGCAAAGAAAATTTACAACCCAGGAACAGGCCCTTCGCCCTCCAAGCCTGAACCGATCCAAATGTACTGTCTAAATCTGTCAGTCAATTCCTAAGCATCTGTATCCCTCTGCTCCCCACTTACTCATGCATCTGTCCAGACGCATCTTAAATAAATCGACTGTGCCTGCCTCTACCACCTCTGCTGGCAACACGTTCCAAATGCCCACCACCCTCTGTGTGAAGTGCTTACCGCGTGTATCCCCCTTAAATATTCCACCTCTCACTTTGAAAGCACGACCGCTCGTTACTGAATCCTTCACCCTGGGGAAAAAGCTCATCTCAATACACCCTGGCTATACCCTTCATGATTTTGCAAACTTCAATCAGGTCCCCCAATCTCCTTTTATCTAGTGAAAACCTCAATCTCCTTCTATCTAGCGAAAATAAACCTAACCTACTCAGCCTCTCTTCATAGCTAGTATTTCATTCTGACTGGTAGACAGATTAGTAAGTTTCAGTCACATGGGACACAGAAGAAGCTAGTCACAAATGGCTTGAAGGAAGAGGGATATTTTTCAGACTGGAGGATTGTGAGCAGCAGTGTCCTGTAAGAATCGGTACTGAGTTCACTGCATTTCATCATTTATGTATAAGATTTAGATGTGAGTATTGGGGCCATCGTTAGTAAGTTTACAGATGACATCAGAAAGGTGGTGTAGTAGATTATCTCAGAGTACAACAAGACGGCAATTAGATGGAACAAAGGGGCAAGGATGGACAGATGAAGTTTAATTTAAATAAATATGAGGTTTTGCAGTTTGGGAAGGTAAATTAGGGCAGAAATTATACACTTAGTGGTGAGATCCTGGGGAGTGTTGTGGAAAAAAGGGACATAGGGCTGCAGGTATATTGTTCCTTGAAAGTGGAGTCGCAGGTAGACAGAGTGGTGCAGAACACATTTAGCACATTTGCCTTAATCAGTCAGAGCATTGAGTATTGGCGTTGTGGTGGGATGTTGTATCTGTACAGGATGATGTGAGGCCACTTTAAGAATTATGCGTACAATTTGGTTTTCTGCAGAAAAAACTTACACGGATGTTCCAGGACTGGAGGTTCGAGCTTTAGTGAGAGGTTGATTAGTTTGAGGTGCTTTCTCCTGGAGTGTCAGAGTCTGAGCGGTGACATTATAGAGGTTTATAAAACCATCAGGGGCATGGATATTCTGAACAGCCACGCTCTGCTCCACCAGGATAGGGGAGCCCAGAACAAGAGGGCATAAGTTGAAGGGGAGAGGGCGAATGATTTAGAAGGGACCTGAAGGTAAATGTTTCACACAGAGAGTGGTGTGTGCACAGAAAGTGCTGTCAGAGGAAGTGGTGAGGGCGGTTACAATCGCACATTTAAAAAGTATCTGAAAATAGAGGGACATTGGCCAAATGCTGGCAAATGGGACTAGATCAGATTTGATATGTGATCGGAGTGAACAGATTGGACTAATGGGTCTGTTTCCGTTCTGTATGACTCTCTGAGTCTCGAAGAGGGATGACAAAAAATTCTGAAAGGACCTTTCAAGTCATAATTCTCTTCGCTGGAAGTTTATCGTGCCTTGATGTTCATGTTGATTGAAAGCTGCGTTAGGTAAATATTTGACAGAGAAGTGAGTCATGCATAATGGGATGGTGACAGGAAAGTGAGGCTGAGTCCACAACCTGATCAGCCACAATCTTAGTGCCTGATGCAGAAGGTTCAATGCATCTAATGACCCACTCCTGCTCCTCAGTCCCATGTTCCTGTGTTCCATTCAGCCCCTCACACCTACTAGACAGGAGCAGTTGGAGGCTACTTACTCCTATAACCTGGTGCACAGAAACAGAGGAGTCCATTCGGCCCTTCAAGACTGTCCCACACGGTTTGACATGATTTGGGAAATGTAATTGGGAAGCCCAGGCTGGGTATGAAAGAGGCCTCTCATCTCACTTTACAGAGCTTCTCCTCTCTGCAACTTGTGCTTCATTTGTTGGTCATGCTGTAGACGCAAATTCACTGAGAATACAGCACCTATACCTCACGCAGAGATGGCTCACAAAATCCTCTGGTCTCCCTGTCTGCAACATTCAATAACCGAACATTCATGAAAATAACACCCACTAACTTTCCAATAACAGAATGAGAGAGCATCAGAAACAGGGGCATGTTGTTCACCCCCCAAGCCTGCCTTGCCCTTCACTAAGATCGTGACTGATCTGCTCTTCGTCTCAAATCCTCTTTCATATCCAATTCTTCATAGCCCTCAACTCTCTGACAGGTTAATTTCCATCTACCTCCTCTTCAAAGACGTTCAATCATCTAGCTTCCCGAACACCCTTGAGGAAAGGAATCCTGACATTCAATACTACCTGTTTGAAGAAAACACTTGCTGCTACTATATCATGGCCTATTGAAGTGAACAAAAGAGGTTGACACAAGGATTCAGGTAAAACTGACTGGCCCCGATATCAAGGCAGTGGTTGACTTCTGTTGACATCAAGGAGCTTAACAAAACTGAACTTAATGGGAATCAGAGTAAACTCTCCAGTGTTTGGAGTCAAACATGACACAAAGGAAGATGTTCATCATCTCAGTCCTGGGTCACCTCTGTGCAAGATCCTCAGGGTAGCTTCCCCTTCACATACATCTTCAGCTGCTTCATTAATGTCTACCCTCCCCACCCTCCCCATCATAAGATCAGAAGTGGGGATGGTCGCTGAAGATTCCACAATGTTCAGAACATTTTGTCCCCCGTCAGCTCCTGAACTGGTCTTTGTCCGTAACTGGCAGGATCCAGACTCCATTGAGACTTGTGCTGTTAAAGTGTCCGAAACATTCATGTAACAGCACTGGCGGGCACTGCACATTGCCACAGTAAAACAAGAGTTCATTCAGCACCTCACGCTGGTTTCACAGGAATATGAGGAAGTCGTTCAGCCCATTGACACTGTTGGAGAAGAACAGGGACAGCCCATTTAGTGCCTCCAGCCTATTACTCAGGAAGAGAAGGAGTCTAGTGTGATGGACCTCACTAGAGCCCCTCTAAAATATTTGAAGGCAGTAGCCTAGATTCTAATGTTTTCTTATTTTAAAGGAAATGTAAAGTGTCTGTTCCAGATGCAGTGTGACTGGTCAAACTACTCGGTGTGAAGTAAAACACCATCTACTTAAACACGAAAGAGAAAATTAAACCAAAGAAAGAGGAATTTAGAATAACGTAATTCTATTGGACAGCTTAACAGAATAATACATCTAGGAACTATTACTAATGAACTGTTCAAATATAGGGAAATCCCATAAACACAGCCGTTGGCAAAAAGAAATATTCAGACACAGATTGTCACAAATATTTCTCCAATTCAAAAATTAAAAACAGTATCAAGAGAAATTTCAGAGAGAGGAGCAGCTAGGAGACATTCCCTGAAGCTTCCAACTCTGTGGAGACCCCAATAGTTTCTGATGTCACTGAGAAATCAAAACCCAGAGATCCTAATCTGTGAGAGCTGGCCACACCCATTCAGGCTGCATTAAAATAAACACAAGGTCTCCCTAGCTGTTACTCGAGTGGTCTTAACTAGCCAGCTTGGTAACAATCGTTCAATCTCTCTCATAAAATAAACCAGGACAAAATAACCTCTTAAAGCTTCAACATTGTCACACTAGTCAGTACAATGAGCTGTCAAACAGGAACCAGGGTTAACCAGTCAGGCCCTTGGCCCTGTCCAATCGGACGAGGAAGAAGCCAGTCAGTCCCTTGAGTCACTTATACAGCAACAGTAGGACGCCATTCCCACCTCAATGCACTTACACGGGGGCAGAATGTGGTAATTGATGCTGATTCCTGATGAATGCCTTATGCCCAAAACGTCGATTCTCCTGGTCCTCGGATGCTGCCTGACCCGTTGTGTTTTTCCAGCAGTTGATGCTCTACTCTCATCTCCAGCTTTGGCAGTCCTCACTGTCTCCTAATTGTTGCTCTAACATGATGAACAAGTGGGGCAGAGGCTGCACAGACAGACTGTTCCACGTTGTTTCTCTTGGCTCCGTTGTTTATGATACACATGTGGGACTTTAACATGGTTTTCTAGAGGTGGGCAGGGAAGCCATATATCTTGTGTGAAGTCTCAAGAAGGCATCTTCCATCTCCACGAAGACATCCTGGTGTTCTCTATGTAGGGCGGAAGCTGATGGGAATGGCTACCTGTTTCAGACGGAAGATATTGTGGTTGCTGTTGGGGATTGTGAGCAACCTGACGTTCAGTACAGGGTTCACACGCCGACTGCACAATAACGTGGGGAGAGTTAATTTAGGCAAATAAACCATTGGGAACGTCACGTTAGACTGATGAAAGATTCTCTAAGTTCAAATAATGCTGATCTTTTTCATATTGATCTTGTCTAGTGCACGTCCTGTGCAGTGTAACCTGTGTGCCTTACTCTGTCCAAGTCTATTTCCACCCTAAGATCTGTCTGGCCATGCTTACTATGATCTGCCTCCACTGCTCATAAACAAAGTGTTTCCCTCTACTGAGGTGCACGTGACAATAAATCAAACCAATCAATCCTGAGGAAAGTATGGAATTTCTCACCCTATCAATGTCTCTTTTGGAAATAAGTGATCGCTGCCACTCCTCGTGTTTCAGCATCACCATTTCTTCATCTCTCACAGCTCTACAGATTAAACACTCAGCTTATTCACTCTATCCTCATGTTAGTATCACCGGTGTCTGTGGTAATGGAATCATTCCTTACAAAGGAGATCAAATCTGTACAGAATGCCCCAAATGCTCTCTCAGCAAGGCTCTACAATAGCCGGAAGATGGCTTTACTTATGTACTCGAATCATCTTACAATGAAGGACAGCATACCATTGACTGCACCATTTACTTACACAGGGTTTGATTCGGAGCAGTCAGCATAGACTTGTGAGTGGGAGAAAATGCTTCCCAAATTTCTTAGAGTCCTTTGATGAAGTTACCAGGACGTTTGATGAGGGCAGAGTGATAGACGTAGTCTCTATGGATTTCAGTAAGGTCTTTGATAAGGTTCCACATGGCAGGCTGATCAGGAAGGTTACATCACGTAGAATGCGGGGAGAACTGGCCAATTGGATACACAGTTTGCTTGATGGTAGGAAGCAGAGGGTTGAGTGGAACGATGTTTGTCAGACCGGAGGCTTGGTCCATTGCTATTTGTTATCTATGATTTGATTGAGAATGTAGAAGTTATGATTAGTAAGTTTGCAGATGACACTGAAGCAATTGGGAACATGATCAGTGAGAATGTTTATCAAAAATTGCAGCAGGACCTTAATCAGGTAGGAAATGGTCCGAGAAATGGCAAATGGAATTTAATATTGAAGCGTGAGGTCTTGCATTTTGGAAACTCAAATCGGGGTAGGAATTTCATGGTGAATGGGAGGGTCTTAAGGGGTGCAGTGGGCAGAGGACCTTGGTGTTCAGGTGCACGGTTCTCTGAGAGTGGAGACAC
Organism: Chiloscyllium punctatum; assembly: GCF_047496795.1. Lineage (NCBI taxonomy): Eukaryota > Metazoa > Chordata > Chondrichthyes > Orectolobiformes > Hemiscylliidae > Chiloscyllium > Chiloscyllium punctatum. The sequence continues at coordinate 8,872,828 of NC_092755.1, forward strand.
AGGTAGACAGGGCAGTGAAGAAGGCTTTTGGCACATTGGCCTTCATCAGGCAGGATATTGAGTATTGAAGTTGGGATGTTATGTTGCAGTTACATGGGACTTTGGTAAGGCCGCAGTTGGAGGATTGTGTTCAGTTTTTGTAACTTTTTTATAGGGAGGATGTGATTAAATTCGAAAGAGTGCAGAAAAAATGTACAAGGACATTGCCAGGACCCAACGATCTGAGTTATAGGGAGAGGTTGGACAAGCTCGGAACTTTTCTTTAGCGTGTAAGAGACTGAGGGAGACCTTATAGACCTGTATAAAATCACGAGGGGTATGGATAGGGTTAAAGCTGTCAGTCTTTTTCCAAGGTGTAGAGAATGGAGGATTAGAGGGCATCAGTTTAAGGTTAAAGGGGAAGGAATAAAAGGGAACCTGAGGGGCCACTTCTTTACACAGATAGCTGGTAAGTGGATGAGGTGCCAGCAGATGTAGCTAAGGGTGGTACATTAACAACATTTCAAAAACATTTGGATAAATATGTGGATAGGAAAGGACTGGAAGGATATGGGCCAACTGCAGGGAAATGGGGTTAGCATGGATGGACATTTACAAGGTGGACTCGAACCCCTCTGTTAATTAAAACCAAACACTCAGAAAAGCTCGCCTCACCTCGTAATCTGTTAAAATATGAGTGACACAGATCTCCTACATTCCACTATTTAAACAAAAATTATCAAGTTAGTTTCTTAACTTTAACAGTGAACACTAAACAACAACTATTCGCAAATACAAGCCCCTCTTTTCTTAGCTACTTACGATCTGACTCCAACTCTGTAACAATATGCTGTTCCAACAACCCACATATGAAACATTACGATCTCAAGACCACACAGTCTCTATCTTCCCCGCTGTGCTCACTCTTCCAGCTGCTGATCTCCCTGGGTCATTTTTTAATTGCAAATAGGTTTACATGAACATCTGTCTTTGATAGAGAGTGTTTGAGATAGCCAGTTAGCACTCCTGCACTACAGCAGTTACTCTGCTGTTGGATGGCAGTAGCTCTCCCTCCAGTGTTCAAAATGCTGGATTTGTATACTCCCAATGATATAATAATTCTCATAATATGGTTGCTGTCCAGGTGTCCAAACAATAATATTCAAATTCTGTTGGCATATGGTGTCCTGAGCGTTATTTAAACTTTTTGGTTACATTTGAATGGCTGTCAAAACAGCAACCAAAACTCAGGAATCCATTCCTCAGCTAATGGTGACATGTGGAACAGTGTGACCTTTAGCTGCCATCTGTGGCTTTAATTTCTATTCAACAAAACCCGATCTGTCTTAAAGTGCCCATACATGTTTTTGGCTTCATAACATCTTGCCACTTCAGAAAATAAAATGAACCAGCAGAATGAAAAGATGGCATCATTCCTTTTCCTCTAATTCTTAATCCTAATTTTATGAAATGTAAAAGTATTAATCTCAGTTATATCATTCATATTAATTCTGCACACCAATACAATACTAGAATAAGTCAAATCTTATCTACACTTTTTCCTTTAAAACCGCAAAAACCCATCTGCTATCACATTATAGGAGCCACAGCATGTACATTTTGTGAGTTTAACGTCGGTATGGTCAGACTCCAATTAAATAGTCTCATATTCTGGTCTTTAAATATTCCAAAAAATGCGAGAGATTTGTCGTTGTCCACAAACATCTCCGACAATTTGTTTGTCATATAATTATTAAAATATTGTCAGGCCAGTGTGGAACATAATCCTTCTTGTTCAATAATGGAGATTTTTTTTTCTGGTGGATATTGAGTTTTTTCGAAAAGTAGCCAATTTTGCCATTCAATTCCATCATCCTCTTTCTGTATCAATACATCTCTGACCCCTATATCCCGAGCATCAAACACAATTTTCAAAGGGTTTCAGAATATTTTGTGTAGCTAAAACTGGCGTGGTGATTAATCCTGCTTTAAAATTCTCAAATGCCTCCTGGCATTGTTCTGTCCACCACAATTCTGTGTTCTTCTTCAGTAAATCCATCAGTGGTGCCAAGACGCTGCTGAAGTTTTGAACAAACATTCAATAGAATCCATTCAGTTCCATAAACCAAAGCACCTCTTTCTTCGAGGATGGTTGTGGAAATTCCTCAAAGCCCTTCGTCTTTGTGTTCCATGGGGTCAACCTTCCATGTCCAATGTAATGTCCCAAGAACGTCACCTCTGCCTTCGCGAATTCTGTTTTCTTTTAAGTTTATTACCAAGTTTGCTTCTTGTAATCGTTCAACATGCCCTGGCAACGGTAACATGTGAGCTTTCAATCATTTGCTAAAGATCACTACATCATACAGATAAGCTGCACAATTTGTTCATATGGCCACACCTCTGTTCTTGAGTCTTAAATGTGGCTGGTGCATTATTCATCCATATGAAATACTCGATAAAGTTTTTTGTCATCTCCGGTATCTTTACCAGGTAGTTTAACTGACTCCACACTTTTTTTTTAATTTGAAAGGGGCCACTAAACCTGGCTTTGAAGGGATTTCCTACCACTGGTGGAGATACTGATACGTCATACCCACGGGAAATCGTCAAAGTTTCAGAGATTTTTATCTGCCACCTGCATCAATTTATACTGTACCCTCTTCAGGTGCTGTTTAGCTAACTCACCTACTCCATCCAATCTCTCCCTTAACTCACACACATAATCCAAGTGTGAGATATCCGACTTTGGTCCTGTAAGTTTATACTTAATCAATTTCAAAGGACCTCTCACTTCATGAACTAATATTAAATCTAAGGAAGTAAAGTGAGGAGATTTATTTGGGGCATCTCTCATGGCAAACAATTTAATGTGACACCTTTATCCCAACCATTCAGGTAATCCTGACAGTACGCTGTTAACATGGTCCTCAGTGTCTGATGCTAACTTTCCAAAGCTCCCTGGGATTCAGGATGGGACGCCTTTGATTTGAAGTGCTGTGTGCCTAAGCTATCCATGACTTCCTTAAACAGCTGAGTGGTAAAATGAGACCCTTGGTCTGACTGAATCTCTCTGGGCAGCCCACAGTGAGTAAAGGAAGCCACCAACTCCTCCACCTCCCTTTTTGCCTTAACACTCCAATAATGGAATTGCCTCTGGAAATCTGGTAGACACATCCAATATAGTCAGCAAATATTGGTTTCCACTTTTACTTTAGAAAGGGGAGCTACACAATTAATCATAACCCAAGGTTCTTCGAATGCAGGAATTGGTAAGAAAGGTGCTGGTTTTATTCCTGCCTGTTACTTACCTACCATTTGGTATGTATGTCACATAAAACAAAAATTAACTGCCTCCCTGTGCATTCCAGGCCACTAGAAATGCCTCTGTACCTTAGCCTGAGTCTTCTATACACCGAAGTGACGGCCTGCAGTTAGTTTCTGAGCTACCCGTAACACTGTACGTTATTGCTAACACAGTCTGGTGCACTTCGGCCTATTTCTCTTCTGCAGTAACCTATCGGGGTCTCCATTTTAATTTAATGATTCTATCTTTAAGTTAATAACGTTCGACAATATATTTTGATTCCTTTTCTATGTGTGTGCATGTGTATGTGTGTGTGAATGTGTGTGTATATATCTGTTGTAAGTCCATTAGCCTTTCTGGACTAAACCCCCCTGCCTGATCCTCTGCCTGTTCAGGTTTTTCCTGCACCGTTACATCAAACAGGGGGTCAGTTCACTGAGCATCAATTCATTTGTCTTTTTCTTTCGTTTTTCCTTCCTGCTATAACTTATGATAGTGGGATCTTGTTACTACACAGTCTGGAAAAATTCCTGGGTAATTTTCTTTTAACTCACCAATTCCCGAGTCTTCCTTTGGCTTCTCCACCACAAGGGGTGCCTATCCCACCTCGCCTCCGGCGAAATCGTTCCCAAGAACAAACTGTATTCCTGGAACTGACACTCTGTTACTCGCTGTCACTGTTACTTCCCCAACCTTGATTTGGCATTCCATCCTGATGTTACACAAGGGAATGCTTAATTTCTGTCCCCATTCCACAAATTAACACGCTCTTGATTAACATGCCAGAAAGAGTGAATAAACTTTCATCTCTTACTATTAGAGGGTGAGAGAAAGTGAGGGCTGCAGATGCTGGAGATGAGAGTTGAAAAGTGTGGGGCTGGAAAAGCACAGCACATCGGCAGCATCCGAGGGGCAGGAGCGTTAACGTTTCAGGCATAAATGCTTCATCAGGAAAGTGGGAGGTAAGGGAGGGGCAAGGAGGTTTAGAAATAAATAGGAGGGTGAGGATGGAGTTGGTTGGAAGGGAGCTTGGAAGGCGATAGGTAGATGCAGGTGGGGTGTGATGGTGATAGGTCGGACAGGAGGGTGATAGGACTCCTATCGGTGGTAGGAAAGCTGGAACCCTCAAACTGTACAGCATCAACGTTGACTTCACCAAATTCCAAATCTCCCCTCCACCAACCTCTCCCAGATCCAACCGTACAACCGAGCACAGCCCTCTTGAACTACCCTAACTGGCCATCTTCCTTTCCACCTATCGACTCCACCCTACCCTCCGACATATCACTATCACTCCCACCTATATCTTCTTATTGCCTTCCCAGTGACCCTCTCACCAGCTCAGCTACTACCCTCGTATTTATCTTTCAGCCCCCTTGTCCCCCCACCATGTTCCTGACGATGGGTTTCTGCCTGATATTCGATTGTCCTGCTGTTCGGATTCTGCCTGATCTGTTGTGCTTTTGCGGTGCCTCACTTCTCAACTATTAGAGACTGAGCAGATCCCGTATCTCACAAAATTATAACTTCTTGTCCTTCTCCCCCTGTTCTTTCTGAGTAAACTTTATCTACAGAGTTGAATTCTTTAGAGAGATCAGGCACTGTCTCCATACCCAGTCCTTGCCTTGGCTGTGCAATTTCCTGCAGCTCCTCGGCTCCACTTGGGCTCTCCTTTAACAGTTTCACTAATGCCACTGGGCTTAGCCTCTCCTATCACATCTTTCCCCAAAGTGTATTCCTTTAACGCCCAGCACGGTGTGTCCCAGCTTACTGCAGTGAAAACAACTTTTTCCCTGTGCCCTTCTTAATCCACCAGCACTGTAATTTTATGTGTTCCACTCCCTTATAGTGAGAGCACCTGAGGCCTTTCACCACCTTTCAACCCCCTTGGGCTTCTTTCTTAAACTGTAGTGAACTATTGTGAGCTACTGTTCGCTTTGTAATGTGTGATCGTCCCTTCTCCCAATTTCTATCCCTCACAGGATGAAATTCCTGCCAGAAGCTAAATTTCATCACACGCCCCAATGCATATTTATCTGCCATTTCTGCCGCGCTTCTCACTTCTTGAACTTTCTATTCATTCACATGAATTCTTACTATCTCTGGAAGTGAGTCTTTTAACTTCTCCAGCAGATTAATCTCCCTTCAAGACTCACAGGTCTCATCCATTTTTAAGGCCAGCACCCACCTATCAAAATGACGTGGTTAATTCTTTCAAACTCAATATAAGTCTGACCTGGTTGCGTCTCTATTTTTCTGAACTTCTGTCTATATGCTTCTAGTACCAATTCATAACCATTCAAAATAGCCAATTTAACATCTTGATAACCTCTTGATCCCTCATCTGACAGCGCTGCACATACCTCACCAGCTGTGCCCACCAGCTTAGTCTGAACTAGCATTACCCACAAGTTCACAGGACACGTCATCTGCCTAGCCATTGTTTGAAATAAAATAAAAAAGTTTTGACATTTTTCTCATCGAAATATGGCAAGTTACTAACCTAGTTGTATACATCCCTAGTTCTCCCTTCATCTCTATCCTGTTAATTTAACTTTCTTCTCTAATTCCCACCTTCTGAATTTCAAATCCCCTCTCTCTTTCTATTTCCTCTCTTTCTCTTTCGTCTCTCTCTGTTTCCGTCCCTTTATTTATCTTCTAACTCCAGTTGCCACATTTGCAACTTAAGTTTTTTTAATACTACTGCAGTTCCCTATTTCTTTGATACACCAAAGTGCTTAACCAACTCCATTACAATTTCAGCTTCCCTTTTCTCCCTGGTTAAACCCAATTCCAACCTATTTGCTAATTCTAAAAATTGTCCTCCTTCTGCCCTTCTAAACTTCCTTGGAAAATTTGGGAATCTCTTTAGTAATGTTAAAAGCTATTGCCCTCACTTTTCATTTAACTAACCACAAGTAACAAAATTAAACGAATTTTCCCACTGGTGTTATTTGAAGATCAAAGTCACTAATTGCAACGAGTTTGAATTTGCTGGGACCTGTTGTATCTCAAATCTGTTCAAGTCGGTTCAAGTGCCACACGGCAAGGCCCCAAACTGTTATGACATCAATGTCGAACCCCTTTGTTAATTAAAACCACACACCTAGAAAAGCTCACCTCACATCATAATCTGTCAAAACATGAGCGACAGAGAACTCCTAAATTCCAATAATAAACAAAAAAATAACAATTCATATGTGTGCAAGTTAGCTCGCTGAGCTTGAAGGTTTGTTTTCAGAAGTTTCGTTACTATGACTAGATGACATTATCAGTGAGAGTATCTGCTGAAGTGCTGGTTGTATGTCCCGACTTTCTATTTATAGGGCTTGGTTTCTTAAAGTGGGTGATGTCATTTCCAGTTATTTTAACAGGAGAATGTAGACAGGATCTAAATTGATGCGTTTATTGATGGACTTCTGGTTAGAATACAATTCCTCTAAGAAGGTCCTTGCGTATCTTCGTATGTGTGTGTGCTTTGTCCCAGTCAAAGTGGTGCCCTTCTTTGTATGTATGGAACATAGTGATAGTGCGTCATGTCTTTTGGTGGCTAGTTGGTGTTCATGTATCCGCGTAAGACAACAACAGGACAGTTTCAATGGTGGAACAATGATTTTATATACACTGTTTAATCAATGTGTGTGTGCAGATAAGTCGCATTTTTCATATGTGCGCAACATATTGTAAATGAACAACAGAGACACAGTTAACGAAAAATGATGCATATGATATATAAAATTGATAAAACATTAAAACATGTTTTGATGCTCTCAAAGTTCCCTCCTTTTCTGGAATTCCCTACTCTACTCTCTCATTTTTACCAGGATGTGTGCTCCAAATTCTTGATTCTGGTGTCCCAACTTAGTTCAGTTAATCCCCTTTCTACCGGGACTTCAATATGTTGGCCTGCTGGGTTCTTTCCAAAAGTTGTGTCTGTTATATTATGGGAGATAAATATTCTGGCATCAGACTCAGCATTTGAACATATTACTCTGTCGTACATGCACTGTACAAAGGACCACAGCACACAGGCATTGCCAAAACATTGGGGGATGTTCATCTACTTCATTCGATAATGTAGTTTTCTCATTTTCCATATCTCCATATCTATATCCTCTCTCTCGTTCTCCCTTTGTATCTAGTTAAGAAATCAACCAATTATTCTTCGTGTCCCATCTCCCAAAACTCCTTCTTTCAGTTTATATCTAACGCTCTCTTCAAGATGTAATGTGGTTATAATTGAGCAATGTAACTACCAAGACATGCGGGCGTTGCTAGCCAGAGTTAATTGGAAGGGGAGCTGAGCAGGAAAGACCATGGAGCAGCAATGGGAGGAGGGTCTTGGGATAATTCGTAAGATAATACCAGAAATGCAACTCCAAGAACATAAAACAGGCTCATGGGAGAACAAGGCAGCCATGAGTGATAATGCATCAAACCAAAAGAGGAAACATACAAGGTGGTGAAGATGATTGGGAATCCAGAGAATTCATTGGCTCTGAAACTACATAAGGCTGGCATCACTGACACTTCAGAGCTCTTAATCATGGTCAGGGAAAGAAACAGAGGAAACACATTGACTTTAAACACAGAAGATGGTATTTCTCAAGGAAAAAGATTCAGGTGAATTAAACATTTGCATTAAGATCAGTTAAATGCTTTTACGGAATGTGTCAGGTTGGAAGCAATACCCGGGAAGAGAGACCCTCAGCAGAATGAGAGTATGAAAATTGAAGTATTGCCACATCAGAAACCAGGTTAGGTCACTGAGTGCAGGGCTGATGGGTGAATGAGTCTCAGTGAGAATTGGGGAACCGACAGCAGAATTGCATTGCAGATATTGCAGCTCGAAACTGCGTATTCACGTAATGCTGTAGACCACAGCAGCAGTAGAGGTAGACATGCATTAAACCACAACCTGTAACTTTTTGCTAGGGAAACACCTCAGTCTGTCATTACCATCAACACCATCTATGGCTCAGTGACGAGTGTGGGTGAACATGTCAGAGTCAGATTCACATGAACTTTAACCTGATGCTAACTCATTAAAGCTACCAGACTTGACCAACAGATCTGAACGAATCCCTGCAGTCCTGTCACATTCAGTCATAAAATAGTGATGGACGATTAAACAAGTGACTGGAGGAGTGGGCTCCACAAACATCCCCATCCTAAATAATAGAACAGACGTGCACATCAGTGCAAAAGAGAAGGATGTTTTATCTGCACCATCTTCTGCCAGAAGTGTTGAGTCTATGATACACCTCACCCTCATCATGATGCCCACAAAATCACAGATGCCAGTCTTCAACCAATTTAACTCGCTGCATGTCACATGAAGAAACAGCGGAAGACAGTAGATACGACAAAGGCAATGGGTCCTGACTCCATTCCTGCCATAGGACTGAAGACTTGTGCTGCACAACAAACCGTGCCCCTGGGGAAGCTGTTTCATTCCAGATCCAACTCTGACATCTCCCTGGCAGAGTGGAAAATTACTCAGCTATGTCCAGTCCCCTAAGACGGGAATAATTACAATCTGACCAATTACCACCTCCTCAATCCCATCATGACGGTCAAATTGGTGGGAGTTCTTTTTGACAGGGCTTTCAAGCAGCACAGAAATAACCTGCTCAGTGTGGTTTCCGATAGGTCCCCATGTGGAGATGGTGCTGTTGTGGAAATGTCACTGGATTACTAATCCAGACCAGGCTAATGCTCTGGCAGTGGGTGGAAGTTAAAAACAATTAATAAAATATCGAGATCTTAAATCTGGGGTTAGTAACAGTGACCTTGAAGCCAATATGGATTGTAAACAGAACTTCCTTCTCCAACGGACTTTTAGGAAGTGAATCTCCCATGATTTCCTGGGCTGGCCAAAAAGTGACTCCAAAGACCCTGACATGTGATAAACATTTCAATGGTCTCTGAACCCCAATCAAGGGCACTCATTTGTATCAAACTACTCCGAGGACTGAAAGGATGAAACCGGACAGAACACCCGGCCTCAGCAGCAATGTCAGAAAAGGGAATAGGAACACAGTCCTGTCGACCCTGCAGAGACCTCCTTCCTAACATCTGAGAGCGTGTGACAACATTGACAGAGCTTTCCCACAGACTGCACAGAAACAGCGGGAATGGAAAACACATTTAGCCTCCTCATTCTAGTTCATAGAAAAAATCTCCTCAATGCACTTACCCCACACGATATACATATCCGTTAATGTGAGTTTACCTTGGGAAGCTATAAAATAGGCGGTGCTGTATTACGTTTGGTCCATCGAGTTTGCTACCCAATTCAATATAATGATGGTTGGCCCTTCGCCACCGTACTCCTGCTCTCCCACCATCCCTTTACTGTCTCTAAATCCTTATTTATAAGCAGTGTCTCGGTTTCCAGGTGCGAGCGAATTCCCCAGGTTCCCAGTCAGCGAGAGCAGACATTTATTATCATCTCAATGCAGAGTGACTGCCTGTACCTAATACGGTGGCCCCTTGTTTTACAAGTCCCAGCCAGGGGATTTATCATCCCTGCTTCCAATCTGTCTCACCCTGTCAGAGTTTTGTATATTTCAATGAGATCTCCACCCATTTTCCTAAACCCCATGGAATACAGACCCAGTCGCCCCAAACCCTGCTCCCACAACAAGCCCATCATCCCAGAGATCAGTCTGGTCATCCTTCACTGCTCTCCCTCAATGTCAGGTTTGTCCTTTATTTGGTAAGGAGACCAAAACTGCACACAATACTGCACAATATTCAAGATGATATCTCACCAAGGCCCTGTACAGCTGCAGTAAGACACCTTTTCTCCTGGACTCACATCCCCCTGAAATGAAGGTCAACACTCCATTTATCTTCCTCACTGCTTTCTGTTTCTGCAATATTCCTTTCAGCGACTGGTGTACAAGGAGATGCAGATCCTTTTCAGTGTTGCAGCTCCCCACTTAAAGGGTCTGTATACATTGGTCAGCGTGCCAATGCCATGCCCAGTATTGACTTCTGGTTTCAGAATTCTGCGCTGCAGGGACCTCAGAGGTTTATGCAGAAGGAAACAACAAAAAGAACATACATCCCTTTGTAGATCAACATGTTTCAACCAATTCTTTCCAAATGGTAGGCTGCCAATTTATTGTTTCCACCAAAGAGCACACCGTCACCTCTATCCACATTGTTCTCCATCTGCCACGTATTTACCCATTCTCTCCACTTGTCTTAGTCTTGTCGGTGCATTTTTATAAACTCCTCACCCACTCACAATCCCACACCCGTTAGTGCTGTCAGCAGGCTGGGATATATTGTATCTGATTCCAGTAACGAAAAATTTAAAGGGCATTGTGAACAGCTGGGCCCCAAGCACCGGTCCCTGTGACACCTCAGCAACCTTCCTCTGTTAATTTCTATTTATTTATTTCGTGAATCTCGGATTCACTGGCTGGGCCAGCATTTATTCCTTGCCCCTAGTTGCCCTTCAGAAGGTGGTGGTGAGCTGCCTGGTTGAAAGCTGCAGTCCACCTGCTGTGGTTGACCTCCAATGCCATTAGGGAGGGAATCCCAGGATTCTGACCCAGTGACTGTGAAGGAGCGGTGATATAATTTCCAAGTCAGGATGGTGAATGGTTTGGAGTGGAACCTGAAAATGATGGTATTCCCATACATCTGTAGCCCTTGTCCTTCTAGATAGACATGGTCGTGAGTTGGGAAGATGGTATCTGAGGATCTTTGGTGAATCATTTCATTGCAGCATGTAGATAGTAAAACACTGCTGCTGCTGCTGAGCGTTGATGGTGGAGCATTGTGAATGAAGGGACAGTCAAACTGGCTGCTTTGTCCTGGATGGTATAAAACTTCTTGAGTGTTGTTGGGTCTGCACTCATCCAGGCAAATTGGGAGTCTCCTATTACACTTCTGACTTATGCATTGTAGATGATGGACAGACGTTTGGAAGTCAGGATGTGAGTTACTCGCCGCAGTATTCCTCGTATCTGACCTGCTCTTATAGTTACTGTGTTTATGTGGCGAGACCAGTGAGTTTCTGAGCAATGATTACCCACTAGGAATTTGATACTGGGGATTCAGTGATAGTAACATCATTGAATGCCAAGGGGCAGGTTAGATCGTATTTTATTGGTTATGGTCACGGTCTGGCATTCGTGTGGGCTGAATATTACTTGCCACTTGTCAGACAGGATACTGTCCAGATCTTGTCGCATATGAACATGGACTGCTTCAGTATCTGAGGAGCCACAAATGTTGCAGAACATTGTACAATCATTGGCGAACATCCCCACTTCTGACCTTAAAATGGAAGGAAGGTCATAGATGAAGCAGCCCTGAAAAGTTTTCGGTCACTGCTCGAGGGACTCCTACAGATTTGGAGCTGAGTTGACTGACCTTCATCAACCATGACCATCTTCCTATGTGTCAGGTATGATTCTAACCAGCAGGGAGTTTGCCCCTGATACCCATTGATTCCAGTGTTGCTAAGGGCCCTTGATTCCACACAGGGTTGAATGCAGCCTTGACTTAAAGGGCTGTAACTCTCACCCTACCTCTGGAATTCAGCTCTTTTGTCCATGTTTGAACCACGGTAATGAAGTCAGGAGCTCGGTGGCCCTGGTGGATCCCAATCTGGGCGTCATTGACCAGGGTATTGCTGAGCAGGCGCTGCTTAAAAGCACTGAGACCTTCCACCACTTTACTGATGATTGAGAGTAGACTGATGGGGTGGTATTTGGCTGGATTGGATTTGTTCTCCTTTTTATATACAGGACATACTTGGGGTAATTTTCCACATAATGAGGAAAAGCCATTGTTGTAACTGTATTGAAACAGTTTGGCTAAGGGAGTGGCAAGTTATGGAGAACAAATTTTCAGTACTATTGCCATAATGTTGTCAGGTTATGGACCATATGGAGTATCCAGTATCTCCAATCGTTTCTGGATATCGCGTGGACAGAATCGAATTATTGATGACTGGTACCTGAATTGCTGAGGACCACTGGAGGAGGCTGAAAGGGATCATCCACTCAGCATTTCTGACTGAAGATTGTTGCGAATACATCAGCCGTATCTTATACACTGAGATGCTGGGCTTTTCCATCATGCAGGAAAGGGTTATTTGTGGAATCTCTTCCTCCAGTGAATTGTTTAATTGTCCCCAACGTTTCTCGACAAGATGTGGAAGGACTGCAGAACATGGATTTGAACCGTTGCTTGTGAGATCACTTAGCTCTGTCTATCACTTCCTGCTTATGATGTTTGGCACACAAGGAATCCTGATTGGTGGCTTCACCAGGCTGACACCTCACTGTCAGGTATGTCTGGTGCTGCTCCTGCCATCCTGAACACTCCACTGAACCAATGTTGATTCTCTGGATTCATGGCAATTGTTGCGAGGGGGATATGCTAGGCAATGAGGTTGTGTGGGTGTACAATTCCGCTGTTATTGATGACCCACAACACCTTATGAACATCCAGATTTGAGCTGCTAGATCTGTTCGAAGTCTGCCCTATTAAGCACCGTGATAGTACCAACCAAAATGGTGGAGGTTATTCTCAATACGCAGGTGTGACTTTGTCTCCACAATGACTATGCGGTGGTCACTCTTACCGATACTGTCATGAACAGATACTTCTATAACTGGCAGATTAGTAAGGCTGTGGTCAAGTCTCTATTTTCCACTTGTTGGTTCCTTCACCACCTGACGCCAGTTATATCCTTTAGCACCCGGTCAGCTCGATCAGTAATGCTGTAGCTGAGATACTGTTGGTGGTGAACATTGAAATCCCCCACCCAGAGTACATCTTGCGTAGGTGTAACCCTCAGTGCTTCCTCCAAGTTTTGGTCAGCATGGAGGAGTATTGATTCATCAGTTGAGAGAGGCTGGTACATGGTAATTAGCAGGAAGTTTCCTTTCCCATGCGCAAACCAATGCCATGAGACTTCATGGGATACAGAGTCACTGTTGAGGACTCCAAGAACAATTCCCTTCCAACTGTATCCCACTGTACCGCCACTTCTGCTGTGTCCGTCCTGCTGATGAGACAGGAGATATTCGGGGTAGGTAATGGGGAGTCTGGGACATAGTCATACTCACAAAATCATACCTTTCAGAAAATGTCAGGCTGTTACTTGACGAGTCTGTTTATTTCTATTCACTGTTTCCTACCAGCTGCCCCATTCTAGAAACATGGCCATATATTAGCCCCAATCCACTCAGGTTTGATTTTGCAAATTGAGATTGGAGCTTTACCAACATTTTTCTAAAAATCATAATGTTTTACATCATTGCTTCTCTTTCATTTGTCTCCCAGTTTGTTTCTCAAACATAATTCCCATTTCATAAATCTATGTTAGTGTTGTCTATTACCATTACTTTGAGTCACAATAATTTCTGCTAAACCATTTACTAACTATGTTCTATGTTCCATGTACTCTATCATTTTCCCACACCAGACTCGGTTTTCCTTGTTAGAAAGTTTTGTGAAGACAGAACGGAAGTAGTGGCTTCATAGTTCTGCTATTTCCCTGATCCCCATTTTCCATTCTCTGGTTTCAAACAGTAAGGAAACTGCACTTATTTTCTCATATTTCTAACATTGACATAATTTAACAAGCAAATACAGTTCACTCTTATAACCCTTATGAATATAACTCTTCAGAAACTCATCAATTCCTGCCTTAAACTGCTCAATAATGACCTTCCACACCATACACTCACAGGGGCATAGACTCTTTGCCAAAAGAAATACAGCACGATCTATACTAATCCCGCTTTCCTACACCAGGCCCATAGCCTGGAATGTTATGACACTTCCAATTGCTCGTCCAAGTACTTTTTAACAATTGTGAGGTGATCATTTCCCTCTCAGGAAGTAATCCCAGAACCCCACACCGTGAGGTGAAAAAATGTTTAAATCATCTCTGAACCTCAAACTCTTCACTTTAAAAGTGTGCTCCTTTGTTCTTGACCCTCTAACTAAAAGGAACAGCTGCTGTCTATCCACCCTGTCTGTGTCGTTTATAATCTTATCCTTCTGAATCACTGACCCCTCAGCTTTCTCTGCTCCAAAGTAAACATCCCGAGCTTATCCAGCCTCTCTCCATAACTGATATGTTCCATCCCAGGGAACATCCTGGTGAATCACCTCTGCACCCTCTCCAGTACAATCACATCCTTCCTGGAATGTGGCTCCCGGAGCTACATACAGTACTCCATTTTGTCCGAACAAAAGCCCTGTATTGCTCTTATAATCTACACCCTGAGTAGGAAACGCTACACCCAAGGTCCAATTCTTAACTAGTCCATTAACCTGTCCAGGAGAAAGTGAGGAATGCAGATGCTGGAGATCAGAGCTTAAAAAGAGTGTTGCTGGAAAAGCGCAGCAGGTCAGGCAGCATTAAAGGAGCAGCAGAATCAACGTTTCGGGCATAATCCTTCTTCAGGAACCTGCCCAAAACATCGATTCTCCTGCTCCTTTGATGCTGCCTGATCTGCTGCACTTTTCCAGCAACACATTTTTAAGCATTAACCTGTCCAGTCACATTCAGGGATGTGTGGAGAAGCACAATCTGAGCTTCCCAGTGTGCTGCCATTCATTGAGTACTCCCCTGTGTGGTTCCTTCTCCCAAAGTGCATCACCTTATATTTATCAGGGTTACATTCCATCTGCCATTGATCTGCCCATCTGACCATTCCATCTGCATCTTCCTGTAACTTAAGGCCTTCCTCCTCACTGCGAACCAACCGGTCAATCTTTATGTCAAACATATACTTACTTATCACACCTCCCCCACACTCCACCGAGCCCCCTCCACATTGAGATCTATATTTTGTTATGAATAACACAAACAATAAGGGACACAGCACTGATCCCTGTGGTACACCAGGGGACACTGGTCTCCAGTCACACAAACAGCCTTCTCCCACCACCCTCTGTCTGCTGCCACTAAGACAATTTTCGTTGTAACTTGTCAAGTTATCCATCATATCGTGAGATTTTACTCTATTTTTCAGTTTCCCAGGTGGAAATTTGTCAAAGGCCTTCCTACAAAACTATATAATCGATCTCCTCAAACTAATTCAATCAAATCCATTGGATGTGACCTCCTTCTGATAAAGTCATGATAATTATCCCTGATCAAACCTTGTGACTCTGATTGGAGTTCGATTTTCTCCTTCCCTATTTTATCCAGTAGTTTCCTTAACAGTGATCTAATACTCACTCGTCTATAGTTCCCTGGTCTATCTCTCTCACCCTTACTGTGAAGTGGAATCATATTAGCAGTTCTCCAGTTCTCTGGGCACCTCCCCAATGGTCAGATTCTAATTAAAATATTCCGTCAGGGTTTTACGTCCTTCGACCCCAACAGCCGCCCGTGATACAACTCATTCAGACATGGAGATTGGTCCAAATTTGTACAGAACAAAACCTCAACTCCTTTCTCATGTTTTACATCAATCTGTTCAAGAGCTTCCTCGTCCATCTTCTTGAATTCTGTACCTGCCTCCTCCTTCTTCCAAGTAAAATAAATGTGAAGGTCCCATGTAACAATCCATCAATGTTCTCCGGGTTGACACACAGACTGCCCTTTGGTATCTAATGGACACTAACTGTTTGCTGATTGTTCTGTTCTACTTGTCCGTGTTGAATATCGTGGGATTCTCCCTTATCTCGCTGACTTGTACTTCTTCATGTTCCTCTGTTATTCAGTCCTTTCGGTATTTCTAAGATTCACCACAACCAACTCTCATGTTTTGAAACTCGACATTACAGGCTGAGGTGCCCCATCAGACAATCTTGCCATTTTACGGATTAATCTGTATAATACCTTTTGCAGTTCCTCTGTGGTCATTACATTCATTCTTAGATTGGGACTCCGAACGATACACAATATTCTACATTTAGTCTCACCAATGCTCGATGGAACTGGTGCACGACATCCTCTATCTTCCAATTACATTCACATGAATGAAAACCTAATTTTTACTTTCCCATTTGCATATGTTCTTCCCAATACCTCTCGGTTTAATTTTTCTTATGAACTTGCTGTGTGAGTTCTTTTAAAAAAGCTCATGAATATCCAACTATACGTTATCCAATGGTTCATCATTGCCTATGTCCACAAGAACCATCTTCAAACCACTCCAAATAATGTTTGACACTTCTGGTTTTCCTTCCATCGGTACATTCTCACACTCCCCAGTTATGTTATTACCATCTAAATATCTTGAAGCATGTTTTTTATAATCGAGTCCAACAGATACCTGACTGCGGATGAAAAGATAACTGGTCTGTAGTTCACCATTCTCCAAATCCATCCTTTCTTAATCTATTGGATAATATTTATAACCTTTTCCTTATCCAGTTTGGCTAAATGCCTTACGGGTATGTGTCGGAAAATAAAGTGAAAATCCGCGATGCAATCAACATGTCTATTGCTACTTCCTCTGAAATTCTTGTATGAAGTACATCTAGTCTGTCAGATTTATAAATACTCAATCCAGCTTTCTTTTCAAAGATAACCCCAACACTGATAAGAATGACCTTAGTCTTTACTTACACTTGGTATTTCTGGGAGAATTTCTGGACATTCTTCCATGAAGATAGATACACAGAAACTGTTTCTTTTCCCAGCGATTTCTCTGTTCTCTGCAATAAATTACCTTGTCTGCACACCAACTGTTCCACATTTGATCTTGTTTTTATTTTTTTTTCATACATCGATAGACGCTTTTTAGCAGTCTTTATGTTTTTCTTTCATTTGCACGCTTTTTCTCTTTTTGATTTTATTCTCAGTTTCTTGGTCATCCTTTTCTGGGTCCTACATTTCTCTGAATCCACTGGCTTACTGCAACGCTTGGCATTTTTCTAAACTGCCTCCTTTCATCTAATAAGTAGATGAAGGTGGGGTTGAAAGTGATAGTCAGAGAGGAAGGAGGGTGGAACAGACTGATAAGGAGGAAGGTGGACACATAGTAATGTTCAAAAGGGCGGTGCTGATTTGGACGTTTGGAGTGGGATAAGGTGGGATTAGGGGAAATGGGGAAATGGGGAAATCCACTATGAACTCCTGTGGTGGGAGGGTCCCAAGGCAGAAGAGGAGGCTTTCTTCCTCCAGGCTTCTGGTGGCTTGGATTTGGCGATGGAGCAGGCCCAGGATCCTCATGTACTTGGCAGAGTGGGAAGGGGAGTTAAAGTGCTCAGTCACAAGATGATGGATTTATTCAATTGGCTGTCCTAGAGATATTCTCTGAAATGATCCACAAGTTGACCTCCTGCCTCGCCAATGTAGAGAAGACCACATTGGGTTTAATGGATGCAGTAGATGAGGCATTCTGTCTCCCTTCATCACCTATCACTTTCAATCCCACCTTCATCTACCTATCACAAGCCCAGCTACCTCCCCCCTGCCGCACCCCCTTCCCATTTATCTCTCAGCTCCCTTGGCCCAGAAGCTTCATTCCTGATGAAGGGCTTATGTCCGAAACATCGATTTATCTACTCTTAGTATGCTGCCTGACTGTGGTTTTCCAGCACCACACTCTTCGATTCTGATCTCCAGCATCTGTAGTCCCCACTTTCGCCTCACACCTTCATGGCTTGCATGACTCAGATTTATAACGGTTACTTCAAATAAAACAAAAACTGTCGTATCCTCAAACCGCATAAAAGAAAAACAATACATTGTGGAAACTGTTCCCATAAGGTCATTTCAGGCAAAATTGTCAATTAGCACTTCTGATCACTCAATATCAATTCCTAAATAACCTGATCTCGAGCTCAGTGCTCGACATAATGTTCATGTAAACCATCTCACACATGGTCATGAAATCCATTTTTCCCAGCATTAGCATTCAATTGGGTAAACACAGTTTAGATATAATGTAAACAGTACATTATTACTGCAGTATCCACAAATGTGTATATCTCATTTCCTGTTTTATAACATGTCCAGCATTTGTATTGCAGCTTTCACTTTGATATATAACTCCAATCAATGTTTGCTCCTCCTTGCTGTTTTTGCGCTCCACCTTACCAGATTCTGTGGAATCTGAGCGACGTGGGCTCTGGGGATGTTAATGACAGAGATCATCTTGCCACATCATTTATGATCTTCTCAAACTTTAATTTCTCCAGAGCTCCCATTATGCTGATGGAGTAGAGAAGGACAATGATAGCCCAACAATGCTTTGTATTCCCCCAGAGAGCTGAGACAACTGTAACCTGGGTGGGAACTTTACAGCAGGCTGGTAAAGTGTTGCTGCTGCTGTACACAGAGATCACATCTGGAGTAGTGTCTACAGATTTAGCCTCTTCTATGAAGAAAGGATGTTGTTATATTGGAGACAGCTCAGAGATGGTTCCCTCAACTGATTCCTGCAATGAAGGTGCTCGCTTATAACGAAAGGATGATCAGGTTGACGCAGTCACCATTGGAGTTTACAAAAATAAAGGATGATCTTATTTCAACATAAATGACAGAAGGAGTCAACAAGTGAAGTGAATTACGCAGATAGTGGAGGAATCCATTCCGTTCTCCAGCCTGTTACACAGGAACAACAGAAGAATATTCAGGCCTTCGAACCTGTTACACCAAAACAGGACAAGGCTATTCAGCCCCGAGAGCCTGATTTACATTGACAGAAGGAGGCCAATCAGCTACTCGACCCTATAACAGTAGGCCATGCTGCACCAGTATCCTGTTAAACAGCAACAGGATCAGTCCATTCAGCCTCCTCAAGTCTGTAACATAGGAACTGGAAGAGGTCACACAGTGACTGGAGATTGTTACACTGGGAAAATAGGAGACCATTCCGACTCAGGGAGACGATTTCAAGGGAATTGGATAAGGATAAAAGAAATCTGACACTTCTTTCATGAGAAAGGAAGAGGTAATTCAGACACATGTCTGTAGTTTAGGAACAAGAGAAGACCAATCACTCCCTCGGTCCCATCTCCAGGATACATGCGGAGACCATTCAGTGTCTCCACCTGTTATGGAGAAGTATGAGAAGACCCATCAGCCCCTTAAAATGCTACACAGCAACGGGAGGATTCCATAATCCCTCAACCCCCTAAATCATCATTGATAGAAGGTCATTCTGGCCTTGGAGACGCCAACATGGGAACACCAGAAAGAGGTCACCCCATCGATTTTGTACACCAGCAGAATGATGAGTCCAGTCAGCCACACATGCCTCAAACGGCAATTGAAGCAGATCTCTTAAAACCTTTTGCCGATTAAACAGGAATTCAAAGAAAACGTAAACATATTTGAAAGTGAAGAAATTATAATAACTGTATACATTTGGGTGGAAAACGTAACGATAAACTATTGTAATTTAAGACAATTATTAGAATCCACTGTTGAGGACATTTGCACAGTTAAACCACAATCCATTGGAGTCAACATGGTTTTACAAAGGACAAATCAAGTTTGAAGTGTTTGCTTGTGTTATTTAAAGATGTGACAAGAAAGGTGGATAGTAGGATTCCTGGAGATGGAATGTAGCTGGTCTTTCAGAAGGCTTTGGATATATCGCTTCTCCAAAGAGTAAATGGTAAGATCAGGCAACATGGGTTTAGGAGTAATTTATTAGCTTGGATGGAGGATTGGTTATCCAACAAAATGGAGTCAGATGGAATAAATGTGTCATTTTCTTTTGGCAAATGCAATTTGTGGGGTGCCATTGATTTCAGTTCTCATTTGCTATCGATGTTATTACTGTATTTGGTGGACGGGATAGAAAACAAAATGCCACATTTTCAGATGACACTAACATCGGTGGGAAATTACATCAGAATGATCACGCAAGAGATTTTAAAACATGTGGATAGGTTGGTTGAATGGGCCAACATTTGGCAAGGAAAATTAAAGTGAATAAATATGGGGCTATTCAAGTTGGCCAGTATAATAGAAAGACAAATTATGATCTAAATGGAGAGAAAGTTCAAAGTGTTTACGTGCAGAGGGATCTGGGTGTCTGCTTGCATATCACAGAAAACCTGCCTGCACATACTGCAAGTAATGAGAAATACAAGCATAATTTCAGTGTTTATTTGTTAAAGGATAGAGTAGAAAGGTAGGGAATGTTGGTGTCGCTACGCAAGGCATTAATGAGGCTGCAACTGGAGTACAGTTTGGGTGTCCTGCAGAATGAGGTATTTGCACTGTAGGCAATTCAGAAGAGCTTCATTAGATTTATTCCATATTTGAAGTGTTTGTCTTATGAAGAGAAAATTAGCAGTTCAGGCCTATACTCTCGAGTTTATAAGAATAAAAGGAGATCTCATTGAGGGCTGTAAGATGCTAAAAGTAATTGAAAGTGTAGATGTGGAGTGGATGTTCTTCCCTGTGGCGCAAACTACAACAAGAGACGAGAGTTTTAGGATGGAGGGATGGCAGGAAAGTGGAACAGAGGCCGCGATGACATCAGCCATGATTGTATTCAATGACAGAGCAGGTTCGAGGGGTTGGATTCCTCACAGATGCTCCTTATTCTTATTCAACCCTTCGAATGTGTTGCACAGGAATGGGGGAGGCCTGGGTATCATACCGGAAGCAGGCACTCAGGATAAATCAGTTGTCAATCAGTTAGAGAGAATGTAACCAGTAGGGTCACACAGTGACCAGCGCTTGGTCCCCAACTATATACAATCTATATGAATGATCAGGAGGATGGAACAGATATACAGATGCTGAGTATGGTAATGTCGCTGGTGATAAGCAAGAGATTAAATTATCAAGAGAGGGTGGAGGGTCTACAGATAGATTCAGAGAGGTAAAGGCAATAGATAATAGTTTATCAGGTGGAATTTAACATGATATAACCTGTCATTCCATTTATAGGAATAATGGAAGGCCTTATGTTACTGAAATGGAGAGGGATTACAGGACCTAATGATACTGTGTACTGGGGGGTTCACTCAGATCCGTTCAGACATGGGAGGTTTTGCTCCATCCCTGATCATCAGCTCCCAGACACTCCAAGTGACCCCATTGCACGAATACTTTGATGTGGTTGATTGGTGGTGGGAATGGTGTTTTGACACATGCATCAAGGGGACGGCCTTTATCCAAGATATATTCATTTCTTTCTACGTGGACACCCGCTGACGATGGGAATGGCTGACTGCTTCTGAATGAAGAGGCCGTGACTGCTGCCAGGACAGTCGGTATTCACCAACATGCTGTAGTGTGCATGGGTACACTGTAACATTAATAGAGAGAGAGCTCCTTCAGTTCCTCTACCTCTCCCCATTGACATGGGTACTCTGCAGATGCCATGTACACCATCGGGAATCCCACTGTACTGGATACACCCGGCAGGTCCCTGCTGTGGGAGAAACAATGTATTGCCCTCATCCACCATATATATCCTCCATCACCGAATGGTGACACTGTTGTGGAGATACTGGGAAATGATGGATATGTCACCCAGTCCTGCCTGGAAAGTTCTGGATCATAGAAGCTGAATGAAACTGTGACAATACGGCCACTGGCAGCACGATCCTCCCCCTGGAGTGAGGCTGCAGGTCATGTTGAAGGAGATGAAACTGCTCTGTGACCAGCTTCTTGTTCAATCAGGGTCCCCTCACTCTCTGATCCTGGGTTAAGTGGAGCTTGGGAATCAGTTCCTGGAAAACCCGGGGTGGGTCCAACAGATCCCTTTCCCCACACAAACTCACTGCGTGGTTTCAGAGCTTCCCCTCTGCAGCCTCTGCTGCATTTGTTGTTCAATGTGACCCAGATGCTGTAACTACAGTCTCCATGCTCCATCCAAAGTTGGGTCACCAAATCCTCAGATCTCCTTGAATGTCTGAGGCAGCTCACAGCACAACCTCCAGCAAACCATCCCCAACCCCTCCACTAACCTTTCAATAACAGGAGTCATTCATAAACCTCTTGGCTACAAGTGTTGTGGACGAGACCAGATTCCTGCAAAATATTTTAAGAAGGTCACTTAGACCCAAACCTATCCTTATTTTAAACATAGATGTGAAGTGTGCGTTCCATATATGTTGTGACTGGTCAAACCTCTCGACATTAAGTAAAATATAATCTATTCAAATGCTTTATTTAAAATCCAATCGATGAAAATAATATTTTGGTGTAGCTTATATGTTGGAACACTTACACAAACAATAGATACCGTAACTTCTTGGCATACACTGCTTTGGCACAAAGATATGTTCAAATACAGATCCTTACAGCAGTTTTCCAATCCAGGAGGAAACAACATCAACAGAGATCTCAGAGAGAAAAGCAGCTAGGGATCAGGTATTGAAACTTCCAACCCTTCTGGGATCCCCAAACAGCTTCTGAATGCTGCAGATAAAAAACAAAATGAGAAAACCTGGTCTGGGAGAGCTGGCCACTGTCCTTCCATTGTTAACACCATTTAATGAAACCTAAAGGCCTCCTCAGTTATTTACTTAAACTGTGTTCAGACAGCAGTTCTGCACCTCTGCCTTTATAACCTCCCTTCAAAACAATCTAAGAGAACATAAACTCTTTGCAGTGATATTAAACTCACAACTTCCCTTTTATAAAATGGTCCATCAATATATAAAGATGGATTAATTTTAGACCTTCTAATCGTCCTCTATTAGCAGACTGAAATGCATATATATTACATTGACTCTGAGCATACAAATGTTCACAACTAGATTCGATTGTAGTCATTTTACTTCTGCCACAGAATGCCTTTGTCTTTCTTCATCCAAGTCT
This sequence comes from Chiloscyllium punctatum, assembly GCF_047496795.1. Taxonomy (NCBI): domain Eukaryota; kingdom Metazoa; phylum Chordata; class Chondrichthyes; order Orectolobiformes; family Hemiscylliidae; genus Chiloscyllium; species Chiloscyllium punctatum. The sequence goes on from NC_092755.1 coordinate 8,895,849, forward strand.
CCACAACGTGTCAAATCTTAGGTTTCTCGCCCTATCAACTGTATAATTTCAAATTGAATGGCAGCAATAATAAGCTCAATCGAAAGAGATTGGTATTCTTCTCCCTAAACTTCTTCAAAAACTTTTAGAGGTCACGATCAGTGATAAAGATTTGTCTCAGGTATGTTATTGGCAATTTAAATGCTGGAATGTTGTAATGCCAACACCAAGCTCAAGGCCTCCTTCCCTATTGTGGCATAAATCTGTTGATGTTTCCATTGGACGCTCCAACAACACGTTACATAATGGAGCACTTCTCATCACTCCAATAGTCCCTCTGAATGACGTAGCTCCTCATGTCTCAGCATAAAAGAATTACATGCTCCTGTGCCTCTTAATGCTGTAACCCCTTTACCTGCTACTCCTGGCCTATGCCAATAAACCATACTCTCACAGGGATGTTTTAAGACGATCTCGCACATTCTTCTCAATCCCTCACAGAAACCAGACTTTGATTTTTGATCCAAATCATTATCATCAGCCATTTCAGCTTCTAATCTTGCCATTTTAAGTCTCTGCTCTTCCACACGAGTTCTCACGACTGCAGAAAGTGAATTGTTGAACTTCTCCAAAATAAGAACCTCTCTAAGAGTGTCATACCTTTGCTCTGATTTAATACCCTTACCCACCTTTCAAAATTACTTTTGATCCTTTCAAACTGAATGTGCGTTTAACCAGGAACACTATTTTAGATTCCTGAAACACTGTCTGTCGACTTCTGGCACAAGCTCATATGCACTTCAGATGACTTTCTTCACTTCCTCCTCCTCGTCAGAAACCACCTCCGATAGGGATGCAAATATCTATCAGCTTTGTTTGCATCAACTAAATCCACATAGTCACTGGGCACTGCATTTATTTAGCCACTTTCTCAAATGAAATTTTAAACGCTCCCCCATTCTCCTCATCAAATTTAGATAATGCTTGGGTTTATTTAAACTGATCTCCATCAGGCCTTTGGCTACTATGGGGTTGCTCATCCTCACTATCCTCCTTATCCAGCCTACCATCTACCTTCATCTCAACCCTATATGTCAACTTTCATCTCTAATTACTAACTTTTGAAGTTGAAACTCTCTGCTTTTCTTCTCTCTTTTTCTTTCTTTCTTTTTCATTTCCTTTTCTTTTATTTCTGCTTTTCATCATAATTCAAACAGTTTCCATTCCTTCTCATGTTCAAGGTGCCTCATTTGAAAAATAATTCTAGCCATTTCCAAAGACTCTGATGGCGTTTCCACCAAATGTAATTGCCAAGCTCTAGCTGTAATTATCTCTCATTTTCTCACAGACAATCGCAACCCCAACTCCAGCTTGTCTGCCAATTCCTACAGCTTTGCCTTCATTACCTTTTATAAAACCCCGAACTTCATTTCTTTCACACCCAGAGAACTCTTAATGACTGAAATAATCTTTATACACAAAACACTGTTTAAACCAGCCGAATTCAACATCCAGAACCAAAGACACGAACAAATACCATACGCGACCTTTGAACCCAATAGTCTCTCGGTGCATACTCTCCAGTGTCTGCATGAGCTTAGTCTGGATGCTCTGTTTTCCTCCCACAACCCAAAGATGTGCATATCAGGTGATTGGTCACGGTTAGTTGTTCACAGTTTTCAGGGTTGTGTGGGTTAGGTGCCTTAGTCGGGGTAAATGTGTAATAATAGGGTAGCAGAATGGGTCTGGGTAGGTAACTCCTCGGAGGGTCGGTGTGGGCATGTTGGGTCTCATGGCTTATTTGCACAATGTAGGGATTGTAATTCTAAATCAGTTTGGTATTATCGACTTAGAACCAGACAAGAAACCCCAGTTTGTTATAGACCAACCAGACTGATTCAAACTATTTTAAGAAGGTAGCTTGGATGCCAACCTTTCCTTATTTTAAAGGTAGATGTGAAGTGGGAGTTCCAAATGTGATGCTACTATTCAAACCACTCACCATTAAGCAAAACACAACATACTTAAAGACTCTAATGAAAATCCATACAAAATGAAGAGGAATTTAGAAAGATTTAACTATTGGACACCATAACCGAATAATGGATACAGTACCTTCTACAAATGAACTGTTCCAATATACCAACATCCCATAAACACATCCCTTGGAAAAATGGAACATTCAGACATGCATTCTTGCATACAGTTCTCCAATTCAGGAGGAAACAGCATCAAGTCAGGTTTCAGAGAGAGTAGCATCTTGGGATAAGTATTATAAACCCTAAAAGCGTCGTAAGTCATTTATTTGAGCCGTTTGAAGTAGGCAGTTTGTCCTTTAAGATTTCTTATTTTAAGTAAGAAGAAAATAATCTTTTTTTTTTAAATGACAGCATTGTCACACACTTTAGATCTCTGGCCCTTTACTTGAGGGACTTTCTCGATCGGAAGATCACCTGAGAGGGACAAATACAGGTACAGACTAAGTTACAAGGTTGTATCTCATAACTTCTGAAACACCCCTGTCCATGGACCATCACATGGGACATACCGGGAAGTGAACAACAGCCTGACACACATCATTTCACTGTTTCTAAGCTTCACAATGTCAGCACTCGACACACTAGGGAGCCATAAACAAAGGCCAGGGAAAGAAACGGAGGGACAGAAAGATTCACATTAAAGAGAGAAACAGACAATTAATTGACTGAAAAGATGTTGTGGAAATATGGTGAAACAGACAGGGCAGTGGGACTAACTGGAGAAGTGAGAATCTTCAAGTGTAAACTTACAAGAATGAGGACATTGAATAAAGGCATTGTCAGATCAGCGGAAATGGTTTATTACATCAAATTCTCAATCTGCTTGACAGAACACCACAAACAAAATAAACTGGGACAAGATGACAGCCCAGCATGGAGAGCTGTGCAGACCATGCTAGTGTGTTGCTCAGTAAACTGCACTATCTGCCCAGCATGGAGAGAATTGCAAACTTTACTGTCATACGCTAACTATACTCGCATTAGATTACTACAATGTCGACAATGAGAACGTTTGCTGTGTGTGTGTTCATCAGAGACTGAGGGAGAGTGCGTGCGCGATTGGTCTGGTTAAATGTGAAACTTATCATTTGAGAAGGAACGCACATGGAGGAAATTATTTTAAATACGAACAACTGGCAGGATTTTTGTTAATCGACAGAGAGAGAATGAGAGAAGTTTCATGGACAGATGAGATAAAGTGTTTGAAGATGTCACAATAAAGGTATTGCCAGACAAAACAGCAATATATATCGGCGTGCACATGAATGACAGATGGATGGGAGTTTGGTGTGAGCTCGAATCAGATTTGCTTCGGCAGGTTTGAAGCCGGGAGAGTCAGTAGCAGATTATTGGCTTCCTTAAGACTGTATTTCACAGCTCAAGTATCAAACAGCAAATGGAATAAACCAGTCAGATATATTCTGGGGTGGTGAGCATTTCAAGTTAGAAATGGTCAGGATATGGTGTCATGAATCAGCTCATGGTCAAAGCGATCTCCCACAGTTGTGACTTGTCTGCTTCAGTCGCAGATATTGGCCAGGGATGAGATGGAAACAGTGGCAGGAAGTGCAGTTTGGAACCAGAACAGTAGAGAGTGACCTCCCTGCTCTTAATATTTAAATAACAAAGGCAATGATACAATAAATTACAGTTCTCCACTGAAACTGAGTAGGTCAACATAGAGAGCAGAGAGGGAGACAGTAATTGAACACATGTATTGATGTAGTTAGTAGTGGTCTGTAGAGTGATATATGGATTGAGAGTTTCAACAGGAAAATAATAGTGACAAGAAATGTAAACTATATAAAAGAACAGTAATAGAGTCATAACCGGTTTATAGAACAAAAAAATCTGGACGTTAACACTTACCAGGAACACAAACGATAGCCAGGAAAGGATAATAAAAATATTGTATAATGAGAACAGCATAATAGATCCGCAATGATAATGGCCACCAATAAACTGCAGAAAGACGCCAAACATAACTGGATAAACTCCTATCTATTTTTGGAACATTCCAGTCTATTGTTCTCAGATTATGATCTTTCCGCTCCTTCTCTAAATATGCTGTTCCCTGTCAGTGCTGTCGGTGATGCTCCCGCTCATGTTATGGGATAACACATTGAATGGCGCCCATTTATCATTAAAAGATGGAAACCCTCCACTGGGATGATTAGCATCCATGGAGATTGGCACTAATCACAGTCACTGAACAAACATTGGGAAACTGAGCAAAGGGTACAACAACGGATGAATGGGCTCCATACAACAATCAAAGGACAGCAGTGTTCCCTCCCAGTTCTGGAATACTCCAGTGGTCCAGGACATTCAACCTCGGACCTTCTGGTGACCATCCTTCAAGATGGGACTTCGGGACAGGCAGCAGCAAACAGTTGCCGAGCAGATGCTGATAGCTAATTTCTGTACCCATACGGAGAGCCTCAACCGGGACCTTGGGTTCATGTCACATTACAGATGACCACCATTGCACTATACACACACACACACTCACACACACACACACAGACACGCACACAGACACTCACACACAAACTTACAGACACCCACACTCACACAGGCATCCGATCAGAGACTTAGACCACTCTACACTCATGCACATAGCTGTACACTCTCTCACTGATACTCAACTCCCCCCACCCAGACACACACACACATTCCCACACTCAGCATGCACCCCCTCACAGACTTAAGACACTCTACATCACTACACACACATATACATCCCCTCTCACACTCACAAATCCCACCCCAGACAGACAGACAGACACATGCACACACACAAACAGACAATGACCCACATGCACACATATATTTTGTGGGGTGAATTTGTACTTGCAGAGTTACATTGTACTTTGCTCAAAAACTGCATTAATTCAAGTAAAGCTCTGAGCTCAATAACTGCATGAATTCATGTAAAACTCTGTTATCTCACCTTTCAGATTAGAATCAATCTAAGCATCACGGTATAGACAGAGAACACAGGGGGCGAACACCTTCAACATATTGTCTAGCTATCACTCATTGTTACAGCTAACCTGAGAATGCAACTTTAAAAGAAAAAGGTTTTGTGATTTACACATGAAAGAAATGAAACTATCATGGTATTCAAACAGATGAAAGACTCAACAGGCAATGAAGGTATTTTTCAATGTATAATTTCAGTTACATCACACTGTAAATTTTTGCGATAAAATCTGTGCTGGAGAAGTGTGTCCTCCACTATCACCCGATGAAGGAGCGTTGCTCCGAAAGCTAATGTGCTTCCAATTAAACCTGTTGGACTATAACCTAGTGTTGTGTGATTTTTAACTTTGTACACCCCAGTCCAACACCGGCATCTCCAAATCATGACTAAACAAACAGGCTCAGTTAAACAGTTCCACACATCACTTTTCATATCACTACAAAAGGGAACATTTACCGGGTTTGGATGGAATGGATGAGGGTTGCTGAGGGATGGACCATAAATCTTTAAAACTTTTAAATCTTATTTTTAAACTTGTATATGAAAGTATTAACAGGACACTGCAGGGGTCTATATATGTTCCCCTCTGTTTAGGAAAGGAGGCAATTATAAAATAACAGATCGGTTGCATTTAAAAAAATTAGGTGGGCAAGTTTCTAGATACCTTAACTCAAAGTATAATACTTATTGACCAGTGTGAGGCTCCTCCTGGTTTTAAGTGACCTGTTATCAAATTCTTTCATAACCTTGCGACAGAGCATTGAGATTATTGGTCATCAACTGGCTGAAGCAATTCTGTCCCTATGGGCCTCTTACAAAGGGATAAGAGAAACCCATTCAGCCCATATTAGCCTGTTGCTACTTGAAAAGGTAGAAATCTAGAATATTGGCACATTTTGCCAACAGAATCGTTCAAAATGAAGAGAGGTATCGCTGCTGCTCTATGACGTGCTACTGAGAGGCCACCTGGAGTACATTGTGTTGTTTGTGTTTCTGGGAAGGAATGGACCTCCATCAGATACAGTTTAACGGCTGCTCGTAATCCACGGGTTGCTGTCTCATTTAATGTCTCGGGTCTGTTACACAAGGACAGGAGGAGGCCATTTAGCCTCTCCAGTTTATTCCAGAGGGCCACGACTCTCGAGCCTGTTACAGAGGGGGAAGTGTTTCTTTAACTTTCTGTTACACATAAATATTAGTTTTAAATTAGTTTTGGAATAGGAAAGACCTGATGTAAACATTAAAGTTCTAACTTTGAACAAGGCCAATATTGAAAGTGTTAGGCGAGCCCTGTGAAAGGCTGATTGGAATACCCTATTCACAGTAAAGGGATGGTTGGAAATTGCAAGGCCATCAAAACGTGGTTTCAGAGAGTCCAGAGCCAACGTGTTCCTATTAGTGAGAGGGGCAAGGCTGATGGGTGCATGGAGTGCTGGATGGCTTGATATATTGATGCTCTGATCAAGATAAAGAAGGAGATATATCTCAGGTAAACAGAGCTGAGATCAACTGAAACCCGAGAGGTGTATCAGCACAACAAGTGTATAGTAAATGGGGAAATCGGGCCAGAAAAATGTGGACATGAGATGGCTTTAGAAATAGGGTTAACGAGGCATTGAAGAAATTCTACAAATCCTTTAATGGCAAAAGATTAACTCGGGAGAGAATAGGGCCCCTTAAAGATCAGTAAGACTACCTATGTGTGGAACCACAGCAGATTAGAGGGATACTAAACCAGTAGTTCTCCTCAGAATTTAATGTGGAGGAGGTTACAAGACTATGAGAGAATGAAGAAATATATAGTGATACCTAGAAAAGTGTCTATATTACAAGGAGGTGTTGGACATTTTAAAACATATAAAGGTGAACAAATCCCTGGGACCTGATCAGTTGTATCTCAGATGTTTGTGGGAAGCTAGGAAAGAGATTGGTCAGCAATTTGCTGACACATTTGTAACATTGATTTCCACAGGTGAGGTGTCAAAAGACTGGAGGGCTGCTAACATAGTGCCATTATTTAAGAAAACATGGTAGACTGGTTAGCAAAGTTAGACTGCCTGGAATCCAGGGAGAGCTCTCCATTTAGATCCAAACTTTTCTTGAATATTGGAGACAGGGCGTGACAGTGACATTTGCTCATTAAACTTGGAGGCCTGTGACCAGTGGCGTACCACAAAGATCAATAGGGGGTCCACAGCCTTTTGTCACTTATACAAATCATTTACGTTTGAGTATATGAAGTATGGGCAGTAAGGTTGTAGATAATTCCAAATTGGTAGGTGTAGTCGACAGTGAAGAATATCTCTCAGACTATAATGGGACTTTGCTTAGGTGAACCGAGGAGTGGCAGATGGAGCTTATTTTAGTTAAATGTGAGGTGTTGCATTTTGGAAAGACAAATCAAGGCAAGACATGTAGTTACGGTCCTGGCGAAAGCTGCCAATCAAGGAGAACTCCGTAGAAAGTATCGAATCCCTGCATTGAGGAAACAGGCTATTCGACTCATGGAGGCCACACCGAACCTCTAAACAGTATCCCACTGGACAAACCCAGACTCTATCCCTCTGAGCCTGCATTTCCCATAACTAATCCACCTCGCCTACACATCCCTGGGTACTTTACTCAATTTAGCATGGCCAATCTACCCTTATCTGTATATCTTTATACTGTGGGAGGAAAACATAACATCCGGAGGAAACTCATGCAGACACGGGGAGAATGTGCAAACTCCACACAGGCAGTCATTCAAGGATAGAGTTAAACCCAGATCGCTGTTCTCTGAAGCAGCAATGCTAGTCACTGAGCTACTGTGTCACCTCGTGGTGCAGGTTCTCTGTTCCTTGAAAGTGCCGTCACAGGTAGACAGAGCAGTGAAGAAGGCACTTGGTGATCTTCTCTTTATTGGTCCGTGCTTTGAGTCTAAGCGTTTGCATGACAAAATTTGTCCAGGACATTGGTTTGGCCATTTTTGTAATATTGCCTTTAATCCTGGTCTCCCTGCTGTCGGAAAGATGTTGTCAAATTTGAAAGGGTGCAGAAGAGCTTTAAAAGAATGTTGCAGGTGTTGGAGAGTTAGAGTCACAGGGAGAGTTTGAATAGGCTGGAGCTATTTTCAAGTGTTGAGGCTGAGGGGTGACCTTAAATAGGTTTATAAAATCATGAGGGGCAAAGATAAGGCAAACAGTCCACGTATTTGACCCAGGATAGTCCAAAATTAGAAGACAAAGATTTAAGGTGAGAAGGAAAGATGTAAAAAGGGATATGAGGAACAACATTTTCACACAGAGACTGCTGTGTGTATGGATTGAACAGACAAAAGAGGTGGTGGAGGCAGGTACAGTTACACCATTTAAAAGGCATTTGGATGGATACATACATGGGAAGTGTTTAGAGGGAGATGGGCCAAGTGTTGGCAAGGGGGACGAGATTTATTTAGGATATTTGGTCGGTATGGCCGATCAGACTGAAAGGTATTTTTCCGTGCTGTACATCTCTGAGACTCTATTGTCTCTTGAGTGTATAACACAGGAACAGGAGGAGGCAATTCGGCTTCTGAATTCTGTCAGTCAGTTTGTTTGCTCAATTACTGACAGTCAAATACAAAAATACATCATTCAGATTTTGATGGCGTTTTACGGAAACAGGGGAAAGGCTTTTATTCAAGAGAAGCTGTAAGTAATGTGAAGAGGTCATTCAGGCCCTCAACGCCATTCCACAGGAGCAGCAGGTGAGCACAGAGCTATTGGAGCCTGTTAGTCAGTAGCAGGAGGGTGACATCTACTTTCGCAAACCTTGGATCAGGAGACAGTCACACAGCTGCCCAAGATTGGGACACATAACAGGACGCAGTCATTCAACTGCTTGAGATTGGGGCACAGGGAAAGGTGGGAGTAACTCAGAGCTCGAGACTGGGACACAGGAACAGGAGGCAGTTACTCAATTGCTTGAGACTATGACACAGGAGCAGGGCGCAGTCATTGAACTGCTTGAGACTGGGACACAGGGACAGCAGGGAGTCACTCAGAGCTGAAAACTGGGGCACAGGGAAATCTGGAGGTTGGTGAGCCCCCAGCATCCTATTATGCAAGGACAGCAGGAGGTGACTCACTCCCCACCAGTATGGGACACTGGGAGAGAAGGGGAGTTTGCTTGGAACAAACTGAAATATATGAGTTGCATTAGTGGTCCGTTCAATCCTGCCCCAACATTCACTAAGACCACGATTGATCTGATGGTGATTCCCTCATTCCATTATACGGAGACTCCCCTCTTTGCAGCCTCTGCTCTGTTTCTTGGTCATGTTGCAGACTCAGATGCTGCAACAACACTCACCGTGACTCATCCAGAACGATGGGTCGAACAGAATGAGTCAGGATTTGAAGAGTCCAATCACAAGAATGAAAACTCAAAATAAAGGCATTGCCAGATGTTTAGTACTCTCACATTCGCAATCCAACTCACATAACCAACTCATCCATTATACTTTCAGGATGGAGCACTGTGTAGATCCGGTTAGTGTCTGCTGAATGCAACCCAGCAATATCCAGAATGGAACCATGTTCAGCCCATACCAAACTTGATCTATAATCCTGGGCTAAATGTCCAGCGAGGGGAGCTGTGCAGACCGCACTGGTTCATTCAGAAATAAACCCAGGCTGTTGCATTGTATGGTAACACTGTGTTAGATCACTGCCCAGTGTCGGCAAGCATGTAACCAATGCTGAAAGAGACAGAATGTGCAGCTCCCATCCATTTACAGCTCCATATCTCCACTGTGCCTTGACAAGGTGGGCTGCGAATGTGAAAATCACTGCGAGGAAGAGATGTAAATGGAAACAATTTAAATACCAATAGTTCTGATTAAGGCGCATATCACTCTAGTATTTAAAGTTGAAATAACTGAAATGATATCCAATGAGGTTTTGTGAATATTGCAAAGAAGTAAGAGCGGGATGGTGATGTTATAGTGGTTGCACTATAAACCTCCAAATAATCAATGGGAAATAGAGGAACAAGTATGCAGGGAGACTGGCAAGACTTGCAGGAGCAATAGGGTTGTCATAATAGGTGATTTTAATTTTCCTAGCATAGACTGGGACTTCCAGAGGGTTAGGAACTTCGATGGAACGTAATTTGTTAAGTGAGTTCAGGAAAGCTTCCACAAGCAGCATCTACTCGGGAAGTGATTGGAGCTGTATTAACTATAAAGTAGTTATGGTAGGGACAAAATTGGTCCACAGATTCAAGTTCTAAATTGGGGCAAGGCGTATTTTGTTGGAATTAGACAGCGGATTGTAGGGGATGATTGGAGTAGTTTGTATCGAGGTAAAAGGATCCCGGGCAAGTGTGAGGGCTTAAAACGTGAGATAGCTCGAGGTCAAGGTTTATATGTTCCTGTGAGAGTGAAGGGCAAGTGAGGCTTGAAGAGAGAACCCTGGATGACAAGAGATATTGAGGTTCTGACCAGAAAGAAAGGAAGTGTGGCTCAGGTACAGGCAGCTGGGACCAAGGGAATCCCTGGAGGTACACAGGGGATACAGGAGTTTACTGAAGAAGGAAATCAGCAAGGCGAAAAGGGGGTATGAGTGAGTCTTTAGTGAGCAGAATAATGTGAATCCAAATTCAGTATAGGAAAGAAAAAGAACAACTAGAGAGAGATAGGACACATTAAAATCCAAAATGGGTATGCATGTGTAAAATCTCAAGAGATGGGTGAGGTCCTCAATTTCCCCTGTGTGTTTACCATGAAGAAAGACATGAAGACCTGTGACCTTTGGGAGGTTAGTTGGCATATCTTGGTACAGTCCATATCACAGTAGAGGTGCTGATGGACTTATTAGAATCCATAAAGTCAGATAAACCTCTTGGTCCTGACCAGATATATCTAGAGCACTGCAAGAGGCGAGAGAAGACAGTTCAGGGGCCAAGGTCTCAGAAGACTGGGGGTGGGGTTGGTGTAACAAATGTGCCCTTATTCAAGAACGGCTGCAAAGAAAAGCCTGGGAAATATAGACCAGTAAGCTTCACATCTGTATCGGAAACCACTTGAGGAGGTTCGGAGATATAAGATATGCATGTATTTAGGAAGAAAGTGTTTGACTTGGAGCAGTCAGCATAGCTTTGTGCGTGGCAGATCATGCCTGACAAATTTTGTTAGAGAAATTGAGGAAGTGACCAGGAAGGTTGACAAGGGCAGGCTGGTGTACATAGTCTATATAAAATTCAGTAGGGCCTTTGATAAGGTTCCACATGGTAGGCTGCTCTGGAAGGTTAGATCGCCTGGACTCCAATGTAAACTGGCAAATTGGTGACACCGTTGGCTTGACGTTATGAAGCAAATGGTTATGGTGGAGGGATGCTTGTCGGACTGGAGGCCTGTGACTAGTGGAGCGCCTCAGTGGTCGGTCCTGGGCCCATTGCTGTTTGTTATCTATACCAATGATTTGGACCAGAGTGCACAATGCAACGTTAGTAAGTTTGCAGATGACTCTAAATTAGGAGGCATCATTTATAGTGAGGAACATTATCAGAAATTGCAGCAGTAGCTTGGTCAGCTGAGGAAGTGGGCTGAGAAATAGCAAATGGCGTTTAATATAGATAAGTGGGATATCTTGTATTTTGGAAAGTCAAATCCAGGTATGAGTTTAATGATGAATGAGAGGGCCTTAAGGCGTGTAGTGGAACAAAAGGACGTTGGAGATCAGGTGCACGGTTGCCAGAAATTTGAGTTACAGATACACAGGACAGTGAAGAAGGCTGTGACTAGTGGACACTGGCCTTCATCAGGGCATTGAGTATAGACGTTGTACAGGATGTTGGTAAGGCTGCAGTTGTAGTATTGTGTTCAGTTTTGTTCATCTTGCTCTAGAAAGGATATTATTGAACGAGAAAGAGCGTAGAAGAAATTTACAAAGATGTTTCGTGGGCTAAAGGCTCTAAGTTATAGGCAGAGGTTGGACAGGTTAGAACTTATTTATTTACAGCGTAGGAAACTGAGAGGGTTATTATAGAAGTGTAGCTCTTACAAAATCATGAGAGGTGTGCATGGGGTGAATACTTCGAATTTTTTCCTAAGGTTGGGGAATCGAGGGCTGGAGGACATCCATGAATGTTTGGAAAGGAAAAAAAAATGTAAAGAGGAACCTGAGGGGCAACGTTTTTACACAGTGTGTAGTACGCATACAGACTAAGCTGCCAGTGGAAGTGGTTGCGGTGGGTACAATAACAACATTGAAAAGACATTTGGACAAATACACAGATAGGAAAGGATTAGAGGTATACAGAGCAAGGGCAGGGAAATGGGGTGAGTGTGGATGGACATTTTGGTTGGCATGGTCCAGCTGGGCCAAATGGCCAGCCATACTGGCAGCCTTGTGCAGTATGACTGTAAATGAGTGTGTTTTGTAGTGGAGGGAGAGTGGGGGAGACTGAGAAAAAATGTCATGGAAGGCTATGTTCACAGGTTTCAGAATGCTGAAATGAAGTCATTTCGATAGTATCATGCAACACGGGTCAGTATTATGAAGAATTATAAGTGAATGGGATATTGCTGTGAGTTCAGACGATGGAGAGTTTTGGATGAGCATTTGTTCTGCAGCTTTGTAACTGCAGAGTCTTCGCCTCACTGGGCTGAATCTAACAAAAAAACTGTCTCAGTGACATTTTCATTGAGTGTGACAGAGGGGTTGTCTGTACAAGGCCGAGCTAGTTGCCTGGAGCTATCTTATCGAACTCACCTCATTAACTACACACCCCACTCCATGGTGTCCCTCTCATTCAACGCCAGCCCGATTCTCCCACCCATCATGACTGGAGATACTCAAAGTCGCTCGGATACCTCTGGACTTTCCGTGATCCCTGACACTGGATTCCATCTTTATAAGCTGAAAATGTGTTGTTGGAAAGATGTTTAGCCGTCTTTATAAGGCCAATGGGCACACGGTTGCGCTTTCTCATTTGGGAGCTGTCCTGCACATTTTCTCCAAGCATGGCAGCTAAGGGGAAATTATACCACGGTTTGTCGGCAGCAGCACGGAGGTCCTGGTGGATGGTCTAGTACAAAAGGGGACCATTCTCTTCCCAGAGGGATCACACTACCAGACCCACCGAGCCTGGTCTGAGCTCGCCACCCACCTCAGTGCAGTATTTCCGGTCTGAAGAAATGTCGAGCAAAACAGGACAAGCATCAATAACCTTCCCCACTCTGTCAGGATAAGGGTCACCGTGTTCTCTCTGCTCCCTCACAGTCACTGTATATCTGTTATAGCACCGACCCCCGAACAAGGCTCATGCTCCACCACTCTCACTACTGCATGCAGCACCTTCCCTATCTTTCTCTCTTGCCTTTCTAATGCCCTCCCCCCCCCCCCCACATAGTTATAGAATATTCTGGAGAATGCCACTTATGGAATGTTCCAGATAATGTTCCAACTTATTCCCAGTTTCAGGTAAACGGCTGTGCCCCAGTGTGTAACACGTAAGAGGATGGAGTAGAGATGTACGTTTTTCAAATCACGCACAATTAAAATCCATCATTAGGATTCAGCACTTTAAATATGCTCCAATATTCAATACGTTTGGGGGGTGATCTGATGGTTTTCTCAGCTCCATATTACAGGAACTTTCAGTCCTTCAACCCTCAGGTTCCTCTTACCAAGCAAATGATTCTCAGACACTTTTTACCCCAGGTTTCTTCTAGCATGTGTTCAGAAGGCATTTCTCATTGGAACGGACTCTCCTTACTATATATTTAATTTGCTGTATAAATTCATGCAACAGTCAGCATGCTTTCCACAGACCAATCAAAAACATGCACTTATTTTGTGGTTATGCAAGGTTTGCGAAGGTTTGTAGCTCGGGTTGAGGTTTAGGGTGTAGATTTGCTCGCTGAGCTGTAGGTTTGATATCATTACATTTCACTACCTGGCTAGGTCACATCATCAGTGGCGACCACCAAGTGAAGCGAAGCTATTGTCTCCTGCTTTCTATTTATATCTTTCTCCTGGATGGGGTTCCTGGCTTTTGTGGTGATGTCATTTCCTGTTCATTTTCTGAGGGGTTGATAGATAGCATCGAGATCTGTGTGTTTGTTAATGGCGTTGTGCTTGGAGTGCCAGTCCTTTATAAATTCTCTGGCATGTCTTTGCTTAGCCTGTCCCAGGATAGATGTGCTGTCCCAGTCGAAATGGTGTTTTTTTTTCACCTGTGTGTAGGGCTACGGGAGCGAGAGTCGTGTCTTTTTTTTTTGGCTAGCTGGTGTGCGTGTATCCTGGTGGCTAACTTTCTTCCTTGTTGTCCTACGTAATGTTTGTGGCAGTCCTTGAATGGAATTTTGTAGATGACGTTGGTTTTGTCCATGGGTTGTACTGGGTCTTTTAGGTTTGTTAGTTTTTGTTTGAGAGTGTTGGTGGGTTTGTGTGCTACTAGGATTCCGAGGGGACTTAGTAGTCTGTGTGTCATTTCTGAATCTTCTTTGATGTGTGGTTCGGTGGTTAGGGTTTCTGGCTGTGTTATGGTTATCGATATCCAATCACAATTAGTCATTCTGGTTATTTCACTTGCTCACCTTATTTTATTCAGCCAAAGACAGCTTCCAGACACTTGCCTCATTATAAGATACAATTTATAACAGAGAACATTTTTATCTCAAATGTACGTTTTTCCTTGTCATGAAAGTTTCTCTTGCCCTTTGTCTGTGACTGATTCTGTGTGTAACAGTTATACAGTCTCCCACACAGTTGGATGGTTGGTTTGTGATGCAGAGGGAGGTCACCAGCGCAGGTTCAATTCCCCACACTGACAGAGGTTACCATGAAGTGGATTCTCACTCAACCTCACTCCATCACCCGTGTGGTGATCTTCAACATAAACCACCATTAGTGGTCTCACTAGTGAGAGTTATTTGGGACTCTAATCTATCAATGTTAGCATTTTAATTTTTTAATAAAATTTTTTTCTTCAAAAATATATTTTATTATTATATTAAACCAATAACAAAACAACTCAAATAACTGAACAAAATTACACCCATGTGCATGCATAGACAAAACAAGTTAACGTCTCTAAACGGACAGAAAAAAAACAAAAATAAACAATAAATAATAAATAAATAATACAGCTCAGCATTACAAAATGATAGCTCTCGTTCTTCGAGAGCATTAACTGATACAGATTCATACGTTCATAATGCTTCACATGTGATTCATTAGACAATATCGTCATGGCTATACTAAAGTCCTTTTTAGAGTGGCAGATAAGGCTGTATCGCGGTAATCCAAAAAGGGTTGCCATATTTCACATAAATCTCTACTTTTCAGTGCATCATACCGGTGAGAAAGTCCAAAGGGATGTTCACCATGACGTGTTTACAACGGCCCAACAGACCCGGGGGTTTTTCACACATCCAACACCACAGAATGTTTTCTCCTGGCACAGGAAGTATGGGGGAGATACTGAAGGAGTATTGTGCATCAGTATTTACTGTGGAAAAGGATATGGAAGATATAAAATGTAGGGAAATAGATGGTGACACTTTGCAAAATGTCCATATGACAGAGGAGGAAGTGCTGGATGTCTTGAAACGGTAAAAGTGGATAAATCCGAGAACTCTGTGGGAAGCTAGAGAAGTGATTGTTGGTCATCTTCCTGAGATATTTGCAATATGGATAGTCACGGGTGAGGTGTCGGAAAACTGGAGGATGGCTAACGTTGTGCCATGTTTTAAGAAGGGTGTTAAGGACAAGCCAGGGAAGTATGATCCTGACGTTGGTAGTCGCAAGTTATTGGAGGGAATCTGGAGGGACAGGATGTGCATGTATTTGGAAAGGCAAGGACTGATTAGGGAAAGTCAGCATGGCTTTGCGCATGAGAATTCATGTCTCACAAACTTGACTGAGTTTCTTGAGGAAGTAACAAAGAGGATTGATGAGGGGTAAAGGTGATCTGTCTGGACTTCAGTAAGGGTTTTGATAAGGTTCCCCATGGAAGACTGAATGGCATTGTTAGATCTCATAGAATACAGAGAGAACTAACCATTTGGATACAGAACTGACTCAAAGGTAGAAGACCAGAGTGTGGTGGTGGAGGGTTGTTTTTCAGACTAGAGGCCTGTGACCAGTGCAGTGCCACAAGGATCTGTGCTGGATTCACTACTTTTTGTCATTCACATAAATGATTTGGATGCGAGCATAAGAGTTACTGTTAGTAAGTTTGCAGATGACTCCAAAATTGGAGGACTTGTTGGGCCGAAGGGCCTGTTTCTACACTGTAAGTAATCTAATCTAAACACTCAATGAACTAACTAGTCTTAAGAATAAAGGGATGCATTCGCTCGTATTTCGAATCTGTTATATTACCTTTAATCTTAATCAATAAGTATATTGTTTCATGGTCAGAAATGGTAATATTCCCAATTGTGCAGGATGCCACCGAATCTAAGATTGTTGCAGGGATGGGGAAGATATCAACTCACGTGTGGCATTTCTACGGGTTAAAGAAGAAAATAAAATTCTTACTTGTGATGTGGATCTGCCACCAGATATCCACGAGCTCTCTTTCTGCACACAAATCCACTAATTGCTTACATTATAACGAGGGTATTGGGGCACCTTAGGACATTCTGTACACCGTGGGGACCATAAGACAGTTGAAATCTTCAACAACAATGTGCCACGATGCAAGATAACTGACTTTGGAAAATGCATCCACCAGGATTTTAAGAGGGTGCGCCGGACGGGGTGGGGGGGAGGGTGGAGGGGGGCAATAAACATTCAAAATACTGTTTTATTTACCATAGTTCAAGGCTTTGTGTATTATGAGCCTCCCGTGAGTGTCAAATACAATGTAGTAGGTTAAATGGAAGATTCTTTTTATCCATTAAGGCTTCTCCGCTACTCGTAGTATTGAAAGAGGAGAAATAAACTCGATCAAACCCGACCTACTGTAATGTCAAATGTTCCTTGTGATCAAGGTGCATCTCCTGCAATAGGACAACATCCACTCTCACTTTTTAAGACTAGAAAGAACCTTTTTTTTCTCTTTTCTGGTCAATGGTTCCATGAATGTTCCAGGTACACCATTTCAGCAGATCATTACCCAGAACACACTGTAGCAACATTTGAACTCGAGAGAGGAATAACTCGAATTACTGATCATAAATAAACAAAGTCTCATGGAGCTTAAAAACTGCACAAACTAAAACTACTGCAACTGCAACTCTCAAAACTTTCAAAAACTAAGCATTTTAAGTAAATGGCTGTGATGGAGTGGATTAGGGAAGCACTTTGCCCGTGCTGTGATGCAGAGCCCAACAAAGCAGACCTTCCAGATCGCCACCATCTTGGATTTCCCCCTAGCATTTAATCGATATTATCATTTCATTTTGCATTATATTCCTGGATATTCTGGAGCAGTTAAGATTTTGTATCACTGTCAGCATTTCCCCAATACTGCACTTTCCTGCCATTCCCCTATAATCCTTGACTCCATTATTATTTATGAACCTTCTGTCTGTGCCTCAAGCATATTCAATATCTCTGTCTTTAATGATCTGCAGGGAAGAGAGTTCCAAATACTCTCACCACTGAGAAAACAAAAAATTAACCTCATCTGTGTGTGAAAAAAGTGTTGCCTCCTTACCTGAGAAACGAAATAATTAATTTGGAAGCAGTTTGGAGATATTTCACTTCATGTATTCCAAGGATGAGGATCTTATATTGTGAAGGCTTTAACAGGTTATTCTTGGAATGAGAGGTAATCTTATTGAAACATACAATACCTAGAGGAGAGGGATCAGACAGATACCCACTGGGTGTTTGTATAGTTCAAACTTCTTGTTGTTTTTAATAGAATCTCTACAGTGTGGAAGCAGGACATTCAGTCCATCAAGTCGACATTGACCCTCGGAACAGTATTCCAACCCCGCCCCCCGGACCTGCCCCTCCTTATCTATCCATGTAACACTGCATTCCCCTGACTAACCTACACATCCCTGGGCACTATCGGCAATTTAGCATGGCTGATCCGCTCTAAGCTGCATTTCTTTGGACTTTGGGAGGAAAATGCGAGTAAACCCACACAGACATGGGGAGAATGTTCAAATTCCACACAGAGAGTTGCCCGAGGTTGGAATTCAACGCAGCGACTTGGTGATGGGAGGTAGCAGTGCTAATCACAGATCCACCATCCACATCTATTAGTACTATTAGTTATTTGTGGCTCACTAAAGAAATCAGCCTGACTTGTTCCTGTCACTGAACCTGACTCAGTCTGAGAACTTTATCATCGGCCATATCAGCAAACTGGTGACATTTAAAATTTGGTGTGAGCAGTGTAGGAGTGGGACGAGAAAAGGAAACAGTAATACCCTCCAACCTCCGTCAGAGCCGGAATTGGGAGAAATTCACAAAGTGGGATTTCAGTCAAGTCGGAATTCTCTTTTCCAGAAGTTTGGGATGGTTGGATCTTTATATTACATTGAAGCTGGCTTTGTCTGATTTTCCATGGACATGTGAATGAGAGATAATGGTGCATGGAAAGAACAGTGCAGCTGGGATCACAATGAGATGAGCCATGAACTTATTTATCAGTGGAGTAGTGTGAAAGAGCCGAATGGCCCCCTTGTGTCCCTCAGCCCTATGCTCTGATGTTCCCTTCAGCCCTCGGACATGCTATACATGGCCAGATCGAGGCCAATCCGATGGTTTGGTGTAGTTTTGGAAATGCACTTGGAAAATCCAGGCTGGATCAGGAAGTGACCACCACCCCCACGCTCCAGTCCCTGTTTCCAGGCTTCCCCTCTCTGTAACTTCTGCTCCAGATGTGGGTCATGTTGCAGACCCAGAGACCGTGGGAAAGGAGCCACATACCCCACCCAGGGTTAAAACAACAAATCCTCTGCTCTCCCTGAATGCAACATTGTACAACACGATTTCCAGCAAAATAACCCGTTACTTTCCAAAAACATAACATGTCAAATGAATAAATAGGAACAGGAGTAGGTCAATCGGCCCCTCAAGCTAACCCTGTCATTTATTAAGAACATGGCTGATCTACTCCAGGCCTCAACTCCACTCTCTTGCTGACTCCTTGTATCCCTCCACACCTCTCTGGGTTAGGGAATTCCAGACATTCACTACCTTCGGAGAGAAGACATTACTCTGCATCTCAGATTGAAATCGATGTTCCTTATTCGGTATCTATATCCTCGAGTTTGACACTTTACTCAACAATGGAAACAACTTCTCAACATCAACTTTCTCCAACCCCTTCTGTGTCTTGTATGTTTGAGCAGTATCACTCCTCATTCATTTAAACCCCAATGAATTATCGCCTCAACATTTTAGAGATTCTCAATAACACAACCCTTTCTTCCCAGGAAACCACCTAATGTACCAACCAAGTTACTTACTGCATCATCATGCTGACTTTATGTTTCATACACAGGAAGACTCCAAAGCCTTTGTACTGCTCCTTTTCTGGAAGTCCTCCCCATTAAGTAACAGACTGCCTTTTGATTCTCAGTGTCATCCTCAAACTCGGATGTATATTGCACTCAGCTCCCTCCTTCAGGCTGTCAGTATAGATTGTAAATAACTGATGCCATCAGACTGATATTTGTGGTACTCCAGCAGATAAACCTTGACCATAAAGATCCATTAATCCTGACTCTCCGATTTCTGTGTTAACCAATCAACCTCCCATTTTTCTACTGTATCCGACATCCTGGAGCTTCTGTTTTGTGTAAGAACCTTTGTTTTGTAATACCTTGTTGAAAATCTCTGGAAAGCCTCGTGTCCACCAGATCCCCTTTATCAAGTCCACTTGTTACATTTACAGCCACCTCCAGAAATACTTTGCATGATTTTACAGGGCAAAATATCATTTCCCTTTCACAAAACCACCCTGACTCTGCGTGAAGCTTTTCTAAATGTCCATGCTGGGCAAGATTTTCGAATTAAGCTCGTCCCATTTGATTTCATTTGGCCCATATGCCTCTAAATGTTTCCTATTCATATGTTTGTCCAAATGAGTTTTAAATGTTGTAGCTGTCCTTGCATCTCCCACTCTTCCTCTGGAAGCTCATTCCATACTCACACCACCCTCTGTGTAAGAACGCTGACCCTTCATCACTTTTAAATCTACGCTCTTTCATCTTAAACCTATTCCCTCTATGTTTGGATTCCCCTATCCTGTGGAAAAGACGTTGGCTATTCACCCTATCCATACCTCTCATGATTTTATAAGTTTCTATACTGTCACCCCTCAACATCCCACACTCCATCGGATACTAAATTCACGAATAAGCGTTTAAAGATTAGCACTCCAAATTGAAACAATAGTAAAAATGACAGGTAACCAACACTCAGCCCAAACTTCATGCTGTGATTTTTTTTTTCTCCATGTTACAATACTAAGGCAGCATGAAACGCTTACTAGTGCCAATAAGAAGTCAAGCACCTGAATTCCTTTTGTCGAAAGGGGGTGATGATCACGACAGTGAAAATGTATCTGTGGCCAGATTTATATAATAAATCTTGTACTACTGAGACTTTATAAAACTCTAGTTAGGCCCCATTAGGAGTACTGTGCCCAGTTTTGGCCCCACACCTCAGGAAGGACTTATTGGCACTGAAGCATGTCCAGCGGAGATTCACAGGGGTGATCCCTGGAATGGTAGGTCAAACATACGAGGAACGGCTGAGGATCCTGGGATTGTATTCATTCGAGTTTAGAAGGTTAAGGGGAGATCTAATATAAACTTACAAGGTAGTACATGGCTTGGAAAGGGTGAACACTAGGAAATTATTTCCGTTAGGTGAGGAGACTGGGACCCTTGGGCACAGCCTTAGAATTAGAGGGGGTCAATTCAGAACAGAAATGCGGAGACATTTCTTCAGCCATAGAGTGGTGGGCCTGTGGAATTCATTGCCACAGAGTCCAGTGGAGGCCGGGAGGCTAAATATCTTCAAGGCAAGGATTGATAAATGCTTGATGTCACAAGGAAGTAAGGGCTAGGGGGAGAATGCGGGTAAGTGGAGTTGAAATGCCCATCAGCTATGATTAAATGGCGGAGTGGACTCGATGGGGCGAATAGCCTTGCATCCACTCCTATGTCTTATGGTCTTATGGTCTTATACCACATGGTCAACATTCTCCCTCCTGGCCTCCGTATGACTTTGTGTGGTTGTGTCTTCTTTATCTTGCATTCAATAGAGAGAACCCCTTTCCCCCATTCACACCTTAAATTCGACCTGTTATACAGAATCCTCTCGTTCACCACTGCTAAAAGCCTGTTTTTCTTTTGCCACACCCTCTTTTCCCTGCCACCCACCCTCCACTTCTGGCAAGGGATTAAAAGACCATTTTGCAATTTTACTCAGTTTTGATGAATTGTCACACTGGACTGGAACCGATAACTCTGTTTCTCTGTCGCTGCAGATGTTGACAGACTTGCTGAGTTTCTCCAGAAATGAATAGGCACAGAACAAATCTTCAATTAAACAAATAACTATGGATACTAGAAATAAAAATGCAAAAACCTTTGTAGAAGGTTCACTGGGCCTGAAAATTTAATTCTGCATTCACTTCAGAAAATTCTGCAAAACGTTTTGCAATTTCTTCAGCAATTTCTGTTTGTTGAACAATTTCCAAAGACATATTGTCAAAGATGGCCAAACATCCTGTCCAACATGGAGCACTTTACACTGCGAACTGTACAGTAACGCATGGTGACAAGTTCCTTGACTCTGAAACTGCATAAAGTTGGCATCACTGACACTGCAGAGCTCTGATTCATGGTCAGGGAGAAAAACAGAAGGAGACATATTCACTTCAAATACAGAAGATGGCATTACGGAAAGGAAAAGATTCAGATTAGTACCTTAAATGGATATTGTTTATGTAACAAATTGGAGGCGTGACACCAAGTAAAGACTTCCAGCAGAATGAGAAAATGAAAGTGGAAGTATTTCCGCATCAGAAACCAGAGTAGGTCACCAGACCAGGGCTGAAGGTTGAATAGGTGTCGGTATGAACTTGGGAGCAGTTAGTAGAATTGAATTGTAGATATTGCAGCTAAAACTGGGTTATCATCTGATGCTGTAGATTTCAATGACAATCTGTAACTTTCCCCCAGGATAGTACATCCGTCTACCATTACCATCAAGCCGATTCATGGGTCAGTGACGAGTGTGAGTGAACATGGTCGGGTCAGAATCACGTGCACCTAATCCTGACGACAATCCATTAAAGCTACCGCACTTGACTGGTTACACTACAAACAGCAGGACTAACATCTGATACAGAGAGAGATGATCCCAAGATTAACAAATTAGATCTAAGCTCTGTCGTCCTGTCAAATCCATGCGTAAAAGTCAATCGACCATTAAACAACTTACTGGAAGAGAGGACTCCACAAATATCCGCACCCTAAATAATGGAACAGCCCTGTACGTCAGTGTAAAAAATGCAGTATCTGCACCATCCTTAGCCAGAAGTGTTGAGTCGATTATCCACCTCACCTTCACCATGATGCCCACAGAATCACAGATGGCAGTCTTCCACCAATTCAATTCACTGCACGTGACATGAAAAAAAAAGCTGGACACTGTAGATATGACTAATGCAGTGGGCCCTGACACCACTTGTGCTGCACAACAAGCCGTGCCCCTGGGGAAGCTGTTTCATTCCAGCTCCAACTCCGATATCTCCCTGTCATTGTGGAAAATTACTCAACTATATCCAATCCGCTAAGAGGAGGATTACTGCAAGCTGACTCTTTACTAGTCCTTCAGTCCCATCACGACAGTTAAATTGGTCGGAGTTCAAATTTGACAGAGCTGACAAGCAGCACAGAAATAATCTGCTCAGTGTGGTTTCCGATAAGTCCACATGTGGAGATGGTGGCGTTGTGGAAATGCCACTGGATTAGTAACCCAGACAGGCTAATGCTCTGGCAGCTGGTGCAAATTAAAAACAATTGATAAACAATTAATAAGATCTAAAATCTGGTGTCGGTAATAGTGATCTTGTGTTCAATATCAGTTGTAAACTTTGATTTCTTTCCCCAATGTACTTTCAGGAAGTGAATCTCCCGTGCTTTCCTGGTCTGGCCTAAAAGTGACTCCAGACACACAGACATGTGATAAACTCTTCAATGATCTCTGAATGGGCCAAGCAAGACACTCAATTATATCAAACTGCACTGAAGTCTTAAATGATAAACCCGTACCGAACATCAGGCCCCAGCCTCGTGAGTAGAAAAGGGAATAGGAAACACAATCCTGTCGACCCTGCAGAGACTTCTTTGCTAACAGTCGAGAGCTTGTGACAATATTTGCAGAGCTTTCCCACACACTGCACAGAAACATTGTGAGAGGAGTAGTTCATACAACACATTGAGCATTCCCTGTGTAGTTAATGGCCAAACATATCCTCAGTGCAGTTTTCCCCAAACAATAATCATATCCCTTAATATGTTTAAACATTGTGAAATATAAAATGAAAACTGCTGTAGTGCCTTCGGCCCATCATTTTTGCTCCTCCATTCAATATACAGGCAGTTCTCCGATAATACGTGTTGATTAAATTCAATTTGGCTGCAATGTGATTCGTGAATCTTTTTTCTATAAAGTGAATTCCCGTTCACTGTGACGCGATTCCTTGCCGGGAACCAGCTGGACAGCAAAACCCTGTCTCAAGATCCTCTCCCTGCAAAATGTACAAACAATGTGGTCAGCTAAAACAGGAATGCAATGCGCTCAGGAAGCCTTGAAACTGAGCCTGAAACTGGAAATTGTAGACTACATTTGGAAATAGCTTTATTTCAAACTGTGGAGAGAATCTTGAGGAGACCTGGAATTCCCCATTGGCATCACGTGGTTATTCAGCCCCCACGTGCTTTCTGGTGAAAGGTACAGTGCTCCAGTGAGTGACTGTAGTGTGAAAGTGTTACATTTACGGCACTGTTCCTTTACAACATGTGATTTAACGATTTATTTAGACTCAACTAGTGTGTGTGTTAGACTAAACTTAATTTTTGGTTTTTACTGATATTTTTTGGGGTTCGCCCCTTACCCTCTTTTTTTCCATAGACCCCATTATTAATATTGCACGATGTTCGACAACGCAGTGTTGCACAGAAACACAGCTACCGTGTTATTGGAGAACAACCTGGACTGATAGCTGATCTGCTATCTTCACACCGCACTCCTGCTCTATCCATATCACTTTAATTTCCAGAAATCCTTATTTATATTCAGCCCCTTGACTTCCACAGCCTGATCTGGGAGAGAGTACCCCTGGTTCGCCAGTCTCAGAGTGCAGACATTTATTCTCACCTCAATGCAAAGTGGCCTGTCTGTACCTGATACTGTGGCCCCTTGCTTTAGACATCTGAGCCAGGGGAATTACCATCCCTGCTTCCAATCTGTCTCGCCCAATCAGAGTGTTATATATTTCACTCAGATCTCCACTCATTTTCTTAAACCGCATGGAACACAAGTCCAGTCCCTCCAAACTCAGATCCCATAGCAAGTCTGTCATCCCAGAGATCAGTCTGTTCATCCTTTACTGCTCTCTCTCAATGTCAGGTTTGTCCTCTATTAGGAACAGAGACAAAAACTGCACACAAAGATGCACAATGTTCTAGATGGTGTCTCACCAAGGCCCTGTAAAGCTGCAGTAAGATACTCTTACTCCTGTACTCAAATCCCCCTGAATTGAAGTTTAATACAGCATTTATCTTCCTCCCTACTTGCTGCTCCTGAAATATTGCTTTCAGTGACTGGTGTACAGGGAGATCCAGATTCTTTTCAATGTTACAGCTCCCCACTTGCTGGTAAGCGTGCCAATGCCATTCCGAATATTGACTCCTGGATTCAGAACTCACTGCCTGACATGGACTCTGAGGGCTGCACAGAAATAAACAAAAATGCAGCTTAAGTTCCTTTATAGAGCAACATTTTTCAACCACTCCCTTTCAAATGATAGGCTGCCATTCTATTGTTCCCATCAATGTACACAGCATCTCGTCTCTCTCATTGCTCTCCATCCGCCACGTATTTTCCCAGTCATTTCACTTGTCTCAGTCACCTTGGAGCTTTTTACATCCTCCTCACCACTCTCAAGCTGACATTGTTTAGTGCTGTCAGCAAACTTGGGAATATTGCATTTGAGACACTCAACCAAATATATGATGTGTATTGGCAACAGCTGGCGCCCAAGCCACGATCCTTGCTGTATACTCCTAGCCATCCATTAATAAAAACGTTGTTTTATTCCTACTCACTGTTTCCTGCCAGCTCTGTCCTTCGAGAACCATGTCCATGTATTAGCTCCAGTCCCACAGGATTCAAATTTGCACAATATGCTTGGGGCTTTATCAAAAATCTTTCTGAAATTCCACTCGTATTGCAATGATAGCTTCTACATAATTTTGCTAAAAGCCACTTTCTCAAATATGATTCCTATTTCATGAATCTCTGTTGACTTTGTCTATGCCCATTAATTTCAGTCCGATACTTTCTCTAAACTTTTTAGTTGATAATTTAATTCTATTCCCTTTTTCTCACCAGACTAAAGTTCCCTCGTATTGCTAGGAAGTTTTCTTTGTTTTGCTTTCTTCTGTGAATACATAACTGAAGTATTTGCCCCACAGTTCTGCTATTTCCCGGTCCTCAATTATCTGGTATCAAACTGTAGGAAAGCGGCACATTTTTTCCCGCAAATCTTGCCATTGACATGTTTTCAGAACATATTACAAGTTCTGCGTAAAAACTTTGTCAAGATATTCTTCAGAGTCTTATCAATTCCTATTTGAAGGTACTCAGTGATTGGCCTTCTACAGTCATACAATCACTGAAGCAAAGACTCTGTACTATCAGAAATACAGCACGGTCTACATTAGACCCACTTCGCGACACAATATCCATAGCCGTGAATCTTAAAGCATTTCAAGTGCACGACCATGTATTTTCTAATGGTTCTGAGGGTACCATGACAACTCGCCTCTCAAAAAAAAAACATTTCAGACCCCAACACACACTGGGTGAAAAGCAATCCTCAAATCCTCATTAATCCCCAAATCCTTCACTTTAAAAGTGTGGCCCTTTGACTAAAAGGAACAGCTGCTGTCCATCCACACTGCCCATGCTCCTCGTAATCCTATCCTTCAGAATCACGTCTCCCTTAGCCTCCTCTCCTCCAAACTGAACAACCCAAGCTTATCCAGCCTCTCTCCATAGCTGATGTGCTCAATCCCAGGGAATCTCCTTTGCACCTCCTCCAGTGCAATCACATCCTTCCTGTAATGTGATTCCCAGAACTACACGCAAGTATTCCATCTTGGCATCACCAAAGTTCTGCATAGCTCTTATAATCTGTGCCTCAATGAATCAAGGTTATGTTTACAGTCCCCTATGCTTTCCCAAATTGTGTATTAACCTGTACATCATTTCAGGGATGTGTGGAGAAGCACCCTCTGACCTTCCTAGTGTGCTGCCATTCATTGAGTCCTCCCCTGTCTGGTTCCTTCTTCCAAAGTGTATCACCTCATATTTATCAGGGTTACATTCCATCTGCCATTGACCTTCCCAGCTGACCATTCCATCTGTATCTTCCCGTAACTTAAGGCCTTCCTCCTCACTGCCAACCAACCGGCCAATCTGCGTATCAAACACAAACTTACTTATCACACTCCCCACCCCTCGTCCATATTCACAGCGACATCATTTATGAGTACCACAAATATTAAAGTTGAAAATCACACAACATCAGGTTAGAGTCCAACAGGTTTGTTCGGAGGCACCAGTTTTCGAAGCGCTACTTCTTCTTCATTTGATTGTGCGCTTTGATGAAGAAGCAGCACTTTGAATGTTAGTGCCGCCGAATAAACCTGTTGGAGTATAATCTGTTGTGAAGCGATTTTTAGCATTGTCCACCCAGTCCAACACCAGCACCTCCGAATCACAAATAATAAGGGACACAGCACTGATCCCTTTCGTATACCATTGGACACTGGCCTCCAGTCACACAAGGAGTCAACCACCACCTTGTGTCTCCTACCACTAAACTTCATTTGGATGCAATTTGGCAAGTCACTAATGAGTCCTACCTGTTCCCTGGTCATTCTGTTCCGCTGGACACACTTGTATATTATCTGGGAATTCTCCCTAATCTTGCCCTGCCAGCAGGTTTCCATGCCCTTGTGTTAGTTAATCCCCTACGCGTGCAGAATTTCCTCCTTATTGCAGTCTTAAATGGTCTGTCCTTTTTACTGCCATTATTTCCCTTGATTGTGTATTCGGCAGCTGGAGAAACATCCTGTTAATTTCCAACTTGTCACATGTTTTGTTAATTTTATACATTTCACAGTGACCCATCTCTCATTCTTTGAAACACTAGAGAACACAGGCGGAGATTCCTCATCACGCAATCTCGCCAATTGAGGGATTAATCTGGAGAATGTCCACTGAACTTCCTCTGTGGTCAGTATATTCTTTCTCAGATTTGGTGACCAAAACTGAACTCAAAATTCCAGGTACAGTACTCACCAACACGCTATTAAACTGTTTCAACATGTCTTTACATCTATATTCTGACTCCTTTAAAGGAAGGCAATCCAAACTTTAACTTACCACTTGCATATATTCCTCCAAATACCCTTCACATTCATTG
Organism: Chiloscyllium punctatum; assembly: GCF_047496795.1. Lineage (NCBI taxonomy): Eukaryota > Metazoa > Chordata > Chondrichthyes > Orectolobiformes > Hemiscylliidae > Chiloscyllium > Chiloscyllium punctatum. Next base: position 8,923,527 of record NC_092755.1, read on the forward strand.
CATCTACAAACTCATTGTGTGAGTTCTTATATAAAGCCTTCTGATAATCTAAAATATGCCAATTGTACTGGTTCCCCATTATCTATGCCGTAAGAATCTACTTCAAACAATTCCAAAGCTTGTCAAGTATGATTGCCCTTTCAGAAATGCATACTGATTCTCTCCAATGTTGCTGTTAATTTCTAAATAACGAATATCACGTCCTATATAATAGACTCCAACAGTTTCCCCACAAATGTCAAGTTAATTGGTCTGCGGTTCTCCACACTAACTTTTCTTCCCTTTGTAGATGCTTGGATCACTACCGTTCATCTACAGTGCGTTGATCCACACGATGCAGAATGCACTGGATAATAGAACACAGTCATTCGACAGTGCAACTAATATTTCTATTAGTGGTTTATTTCTGAAGATTTTGGTACGAAGTACATCTGGTTTGTTAAGGTTAGCAATGGTCAATCCAGCTCTATGTTCAAGTAGAGCCTTGTTACTAAAATAAATTGACTTTATGTCTTTCGATCCACAAGTCCTATATGATGACTTCGTATTTCTGATTGATTTTCTGGATCTTCCTCATGAAGACAGATGCAAAGTAACTGGTTATTTGCTTGGCCATTTCCCAGTTATCCATAATAAGCTCGTCTCTCCTGATTGCAGATTTCCACATTTGACTATGCTTTTCTCTTTCCTTTGAAATATAGAACATAGATTTATGCAGTCTTTGTGTTCCTGTTTGTTTGCATGTATGTTCCCTTTTTGATTTCCTTACCCGTTTCATGGCCCTCCTTTACTGGATCGTAAATTTCTGAGAATTCTCAGGATTCCACAATGTGTGGAATTCTTCTGAAGTCACTTCCTGTGATCAATATAATCTTTCATTTATTAAGCTAATCATTGTTAACTCACTTTCTCACTCGTGGGTGTTTTTCCTGAAATAAATAGACATATTTTTCAGACTTTGTAGTATTTCTATAAATCTCCTGGTCCTGAAAAATATATATTCAGGAACACTGCAGGAGGACAGGAAGGAAATACCGCGGGGCCCTGGTTGGTACTTTTGCATCATCGGTAGGCAATGGGTGAGGTCTTGGAGGAATGGAGGATCGTGAATGCTGTGCCGTTATTCACGAAGGGCTGCAAATAAAAACCGGGGAACTATAGAGCAGTGAACCTAAAATCTGTAGCAGGTAAGTTACTTGAGAAGATTCTGAGGGAGAAGATATGCATGCATTTGGAAAGACAGGTCCTTGTGAATGGGGATTATGGCTCACAAATTTGTTAGACTGCTTTGATGAAGTGACTATTAACTTTGGCAAGGGCATGGTTGTATATATAGTCTATATGGATTTCAGTAAGGCCTTCAATAAGGTTCCACATTTTACGCTGCTCTGGAAGGTTAGATCACATGGAATTGATGGAGAGTTGGCAAATTAGGTCCAAAATTAGCTTGATGATTGAATAAGAGGGTAATCGTGGAAGGATGCTTGTCGGACTGGAGGCCTGTGATGAGTGGAATGCCTCAGGGGTCGGTGCTGGGACCATATATTCATATATTACACATATCTATGATTTAGATGAGAATGTACAGGCATGATTTGTAAGTTTCAAGGTGACACGAAAATAGGTGGTATCATGGACAGTGAGGAAGGTTATCAGAAATTTCAGAAATTACAGCAGTACCTTGATCAGGTGGGGAAGTGGGCCGAGAAATGGCAAATGGAATTTAATTCAGATAAGTGTAAGTTCTTGCATTTTAGTAGGTCAAATCAAGGCAGGAGTTTCATGGTAAAAGGCAGGGCCTTAAGGAGTGCAGTGGAACAGAGTGACCTTGGAATTCAGGTGCACGGTTCTCTGTAAATGGAGTCCCAGGTCGACAAGGCACTGAAAAAGGCATTTGACTCACTGGCCTTCATCAGTCAGAGCACTGTGTATCGAAATTGGGGAGTTATGTTGCAGTTATACAAGATGTTGGCGAGTCAATACTTGTAGCATCATGTTCAGTTTTGTTCACTTTGCTCGAGGAAGGATGTTATTAAACTGGAAAGAGTGCAGAAGAAATTTACAAGGATGTTGCCAAGACTCAATGGTCTAAGTTATAGTGAGACGTTGAACAAGCTAGGAGTTTTTACTTTAGAATGTATGAGGCTGAGGGGGAACTGATATTAGTGTATAAGATCATGGGAGGCATGGATAGAGTCAATGAACTCAATCTTTTTTACCCCAGGATTGGGCAATCACGGACTAGAGAGCATCAATTTAAGGTCAGAGGGGAAAGAGTAAAAGGGAACCTGAGGGGAAATTTCTTTTACACCCAGGGTGGTATGCATATCGGATGAGCTGCAAGCAGAAGTGGTTGAGGCGGGTACGTTCACAAAATTTAAAATACATTTGGACAAATACACAGGTAGGAAAGGATTAGAAGGATACAAGGAAATGGCAGGGAAATGAGGTTAGTGTGAATGGACATTTTGTTCGGAATGGACCAGTTTGGGCCGAATGGCCTGTCTCTGTGCTGTAAGACTATATGGGTCTAACAACCATTGTTCTCCTACTGAATGTTATATTGTATTTTCCCAATTCACTGGAGCGAACTTGACACTCACGCCTCTGGTCTTCCATGATGTTTGACCAGAATGTTCAAACATTCCACATTGAATACAGACGCAGTGTAAAATACAATATATTAATGTCACTATTCCTCCAAAGCTGCTTCCGAGCAAAGTTAGTAATTAGTCCTTCCAACCACACAGTAGACAATATACAATAGGTACAGGAGTAGGCCATTCTGCCCTTCGAGCCTGCACCACCATTCAATATGATCATGACTGATCATCCTTAATCAGTATCACACAACACCAAATCCGAAATAATCTGCTCTTTAGTTTGGTTCACAACTAACTCTCCAACCTACCTGATATACACTGAAGGAATTTATTTTTCACAATATTAGCAGTCACTTAGTTAACTCAGATTCGATGCAACTTGACACCATTCTTTATTACTGCAGAACCCAGGAGTATTTGTTACTCATTCACCGGATGGGGGGCTTAGCTGGATAACCAGCATTTGCTGGCCATGCCAGACGGCATTTAAGAGTCAACAGCGTTGCCTTGGATCTGGAGTGACATGCAGGCCAGACCAGATAAGAACAGCCGTTTCCTTCCCTAAAGGACATTAGTGAACCAGATGAGATTTTCCAACGATCAGGAATGGATTCCTGATCATCATAAACCCTCGATTCCAGATAATTATTAAATTCAAATTCCACAATCTTACAATGACAGGATTTGAGACCATGTCCCCAGAACATTACCTGGGTCTCTGGGTTAAGAGCCCAGCGATAATGTCAGTATGTCATATCTTCCCTTTGAGTATAGTTGCATATATAATTTCCAGAGCATATGATGCAAAATATTTGTGCGACAGCTTTGGTTCAGATATATAACACAAGTTTGTTTCTCCTTGCTATTTGTAAGGCCCACCCAAACAATTCTGTGGAATCTGAGGGACAGAGTCTGTGTCGTTATTAGTGATAGACTTGGATAAGACATTCGGGGAGGATCACCTCGATGCTGAGATGATTTGAGGACATGTCCAGCAATACAGGACAAACATCAATATCCATTCCGCTCTGTCAGGATAAGTGTCACCGTATATTCTCACTGCTCCCTCACACTCACTGTATGTCTCTTATAGCACCTACCCTCGACCAAGGCTCACACTCTAACTCCAAAAAGGCTCAAGCACGACCACTCTCACTGTTGAATTCAGCACCTTCCCTCCCCCACATTTTCTGTCCCTGATGGAATAGTCCCACACACTAATATCACGACATGGATACAACACTGTGGACAGACGCCCTCCGGCCACCTCACCATGTCACACATCACCTAGTCCAGCACTAACAGCAGGACCATCCACTTCCACCCACACTCATTCCCTCCCTTTCTCCCATTCCACAAGAAACAGCCTGGAATACGACAGAACGGGCCAACCCGGGTGGTGGAGTGCCGGATATCCGTTTCCTCATACCCCTACCCTGATATGTGGGGAGGATCCAGGAGAGCTCTGGAGAGGACCAGGAGGCCTTTTCTGGAGATTCTGAAACATCCACCTCCCACCAACCGAATAAGGAGCAGTGTTCAGTAAAGAGCAATTCTCAATTCAAACTTGCTGTCAGTTCCAACCTCATCTCTCTCACTCGCAGAACAGATGCCCCATTGCACAGAGATGCAGGCATTGAAATACACAGAAGTATTGGTAAATACCCCAATATACTAACATGCACAATGCATACAAGGAGATAAGCATGCACACACGGAGAAGCACACAAAGACATAAACAGTCACACATAAATAGACACAAACACAGATAGAAACACATAGGCTGATACAAAGACAGACAGACATAGTCACACAAATACAAAAGTAACAAGCACATGGACACACACACACACACACACTTCAATGCACATTAAGACACAGACGCGAGTGTAATTAGGACACAAGTAAATATGTTTTTGATTTATAAGGAGATGAAGGATTCTAGGGAGAAGATAGGAGAATGATGTTGAGGATCATACCAGAAATGACTGAATGGTATATCAGACTCGATGGGCCAAATGGTCTAATTCTGCTCCTTTTTGTAATGCTCGTGTGGTGTTATGCTATCAGGTATTCTCTTCCTGAGACAGCAGCAGCAGCATATTTGATTGGAAACAGTCAGTGGTAATGTGGGAAAAGATTAGAGGGCAGAATGGTGAATGTATATTCCTAGTTATTGTACCACTCTATCCGAAAAGAGGCAGTGATTTGATATGAGATTAACACAGTTTATAAAAAACGTGTCCTACACTGAAAGAAGGAGTCCCTTTCCCTTTACTGATGTGCTATCTGTGGTGTCCTCATCCTCAGGGAGTAGTGAAGACTTGGCTAATTAAGGTATTTTAGTTTGAGCTTGACTGATCTTTGCTGACAGGAGAGTCAATGTTTATTCGGAACAGACAGGAAACGGATGGTCAGACACACTCGGATCAGCCATGAGTATTCTGAATGGTGCTGCTAAATGGCCAACTGCTGCCCCTTTCCAATATATTGTTCCCTCAATCCACCCTCCCGGCCGTTACAGGAATATACTGCTGCCCTTACCCCATGTGTTGTTCCCTAAATTCACGCTCCCAGCTGTTCCAGAGATATACTGCTGACCCTACCCCATGTGTTGTTCCCTCAATCCACCCCTCAGTGCGATTACACGGTAGAGGACCATCCCATTCAGCCAGACTGGGTCGTTACAATCAGACGGGTGGAGACCATTCTGCCCTTCCAAAGAATTACACAGGAATATAGGATGAAGTAATTCCGCTCGTTGAGTACATTACACAGCCCAGGACGAGGCCATTCAACCCGTCTGAACTGCTGCACAGGAACAGGGATGTTGTCACTAACAGGAAATAGACAGTAGAGATATATGACCTTTTTAAACAAAACTGTAATTAGTTTTGACTCAGCGATCACTGTAGGGTCATCAATGATCGATAAACTATGTAAAATATCTGGATGAAGGGACTGAATGGATCAAAACTGAACTTACCTTGTAAACCAAAATGATCATTCAATAGATCTTCAAATGGAGGTAGTGAATCTGCATTATGATGTAGACAGGGAAGGTTAGTGAGCACACCCTCAGCAGTAATAATACAATGTGAGTTGTCTATTGCAGTCGGGAACAATTTAAATGGAGAGAGATTGTAGAACTCTGTGATGCAGATGTTTTTCATATTCTTGGTACATGAATCATATGAAGTCTGTCTGCAGATGCAGCAAGTGATTCAGAAGGTAAGTGGAATGATGCTGTTTGTGGCAACGGGTATTAGGTTTAATTAGGAATGTTTCACTGTATCTGTACAGGGCACTGCTGAGACCACATCAGATACTCTGGGTGCAGTTCTGATCCTCTAAACGAAAAAAACGTATACAATTCCTTTCAAATATGTTCAAAGATGCTTCCCTTTACTCATTCCTGAAATGAAGGACTTCTGTTATCGGGGATTATCTGTTTAGATCTTAGATGAGAAATCTTATCGAACCATGATTTTCAGAGAAGTCTTTCAGCTGGATATATTTTCTCTTGTTAAGAAGACTAAAGATAATAATTAAGAAGTTAAGAAGATAATAATTTTTTTGAATGAGATACATTGGTATTAACACAAATATTATGAAAATATAAACCCATTTTAAAAAATTACGCAGATGCACATAAGCATCTCTTCAAATCATAAAACGGGCACATTATTTTCTTTTGCCAATGCAAGGTACTGTGCACAACAACAGCAATGATGCTGCATACAACATACAGTCAATTATCATCCATTCCAGAGAATGTACACGGAGAGTGCACATGGTCCAGTTTGGGGTTAAGTTGACATTATTGTATTTTTCCACACAGAGACGGAGAAAAATATTACTTGCTTCAGAAGCAGCAGCCAATTGGTCTCTCTCTCTCTCTTACTTTGTTCTGCCTGAAAACAAGGCGTGAGAGCAGAAAAATCCTGAGTCATCTTTACCACTCGTGGAGGATTCCTGATGAGGATTCATAGGAATCTCTGTACTGCTCGAAGCAAAGGGAATTCAGACAAATCCAACTGTTCCAGGAAGAAATCCGCATTCCCAGACATTTGTGTGAGCAGAATAAGTTCAAAGTCAGAAAAATATTTGAGACACTCCATCATTTTACCATTTGTTAACAGTTCAACTTTCTCTTTCTCAGATTCTCTGTGTCTCAATTACCCAGTCCGATACTGATATCATTGGACACAACACTCAACTGGTTACATTTAAAATTTACTTTCACCAATAGAGGAGTGGGAAAAAGCATGAGTGACCCTCCAACATTGGTCAGAACACAAACAAGAGATTCTCAAAGGGTTGTTAAGGTGTGAAGTCCCTTCCACAGACGATTGCGATGCCTGGATATTTCCATTTGTTCAAAATTGTCTATGTAAGACATTTGAAAGACAAATAAATGTAGGGAAATGGTACTGACAGAAAAGTGCTGCTGAGACCTTAATCAGATCATAGTGCATGGTAGAGCCGTGACAAAGTGTCTGATGACCCACTCTTGCTCCACCGTCCCGTGTTACTATGGTGCATTCAGCCTCACACAGCTCCTGCAAGGTGCAGATGGGGGCCACTTCCTCCAGATACCTGGTCCATCGTAACACAGGATTTAATTTAATTCCTCACAGCTGTCACAGTCAGATTGGTACGGATTGTAAAATGTTAATTGGAAATCCAGGCTGGTTTTGAAAGACGTCTCTGGTCTATTTACAGAGTGCCCCCTCTCTGCAACTTGTGCTTCATTTGTTGGTCTTGGTCTAGACCAAGATTCGTTATGAATAAAGCTCCATACCTCACTCACAAAAGTGCTTTGCTCTCTCTGATTACAACATACAATAACAGTACATGCAGGAAAATTACAGCCGTTTGCTTTGAAATTACAGAAAATGAAAACGTAAGGAACAGAAATAGGTAATTCGGACGGTCAAGCCGTTGTATACGATCATGGCTTATCTACTGTGAGCATTAACTCCTCCTTAATGACCAGTTCTTCACACTCCTCAGCTCCCTGACAGGTCAAAGATTCATGTACCACCTCTTTAAATACTTTCAGTGATGTAACTCCCCTAACTCTCTATTCCAGATAATTCCTGACATTGATTACCCTCTGTGAGAGGAAAACACTCTCTACACATACACCGTCACCTATTGATATGAACAAGAGGTGAACACAGGGGCTCAGTAAAGAGTGAATGGCCTGGATATCAAGGCAGTAGTTGACTGAGGATGTCATCTGGACCACCTACTTGTCTGAGTTTAATGAGAATCAGGTCTAACATCCTCACTGGTTGGGGTCTTTCAGAGCACAAAGGAAGATGTTTGTGGTCGGTGGTCTACAATCCTGTCAGTCCCGGGACATCTCTTCCGGAGATCCTGAGATTAACTTCCTCAGCACAAACATCTTCAGCTCCTTCGTCAATGTCTATGTGCCCCCATTCCCGGCACCCCAACTCTATCTATACATCAGAAGCGGAGTGATCACTGAAGATCACGCAATATTCAGAACATTTTGTCCCCACTCAGCTCCTGAACGGGTCTGTGTCCAGATTCACCAAGACCCAAACAACATTCACGTTTGTGCTGTTAAAGTGTCGGTAACATTGAAGTAACAGAACGGTCAGGCACTGCACATTTCCACAGTTAAAAGAGGAGCTCATTCAGCACCTCAAGCTGGTTACACCCGGATATGTGGAAACCATTCACCCCATCGAAATGACTGAACAAGAAGAGGGACAGCCCATTCAATCCTCCTGCCTGTTCCACAGAAGAGGAGGGGTCTGGTCAGTACATTGAGCTGTTAAACAGGAACAGGCAGATTCCAGTAAGACCCCTAAACCTGTTCTATGCAACCAGGAGGAGACCATTCACCCCTCGAGACACTTACATAGGAATAGGAGGGTGTCATTGATGCTCCAACCTGGAAAATGAATGGAGCAGAGACTGCACTCATAGACTGCTCACAATGTTCCTCGTGGCTCCATTGCCTGTGGAACAAATGATTCTTTAAAGTGTATTTCCGGCAGTGAGGAAGGAAGACAAATGTTTTGTGCCAAGCCTTAAGGAGGCATCATCCATCTCCAAGAAGACAGATCCATGTTCTCCGTGGGGGTCAGAAGCTGGTGGGAATGGTTATCTGTTTTAGAATGAAGGTATTGTGGCTCCTGTGGCGATGGTGAATAAGGTGAAGTTCTATGTATGATCACACTCCAAATGTTAATGTTGGAAGAGCTTAGTTAAAGACTGGCTCTCTCTCTCAATCGAAATGGGGAGTGGCATGGAGTGAGAGGAACGTTCTCAGAGTATTTTAAGCCATCGAAAATCATGTAAACCAAGTTAAAAAACATGGAGTTTTTCACCGTATTAGGTCTGTTTGGAATATAATGAGTGACTGTCCATCACCTTGAGTTTCAATGAAATCACCTCTTATTCTTCAAAGCGCAACAGATTAATCCTCATGCACTCCCGATGGTACAATCATCCAAATTATTAGTCTGGCGAAACTCCTTTATACTCTTTCTGCCAAGAGGATTATTCCTTATAGAGGAGAGAAAATCTGTGCACAATACTCCAAATGCTATCTTAACAACACTCTAGGGTTGATCACAATAATTCTGTTCCCTTACTTAGCTGTCTCAGCTTCTTTCCGGTGGTATAAAAAGCCATTCCTTCTCTCTGCACTGCGAATGATGTGGAATTTTGAAGTTTCTTGCATCTGTGCGTCAGTCATCACCAGAGGTATCGATGGAGATGCATATCACGTTCAGAGGGAGACTCAATCAGAAAGAATTCATTTGAAACAGGGAATGGTCACCTACCTGAATGGAAATGACTTGCAGGAACACGGAAATCAGGCAGAGAAAGGGAGCTATCTTTCCTTTTGTTCTTCCCTCATGAGATGTGTGCAGCCCTGGTCAGGCCAGCATGTTATGCTGATCTTGAACTGAGTGGCTGATTCAGCTGTTGCACAGGATAATAAAGAGTAAACCCCATTGCTGTGGGTTTGCAGTCACACAGAGACCTGAACATGAAAGGATAACCCATTGCCTTCTCTAAAGGACATGAGGCAAACAGATAGGCTTCTGTGGAAAACTAGTGGTGATGATTTCATTTGCAATCCATCAACGTCCTTCATGAGACACCAAAAGGTCATTATTCTGTGCCGTTTGATTATGAGTAAATGACTTGACCACCATGCAATGTCTGTCCATCTGACAGATTCTGTGGAGAGAACATATTAACCATCTCAAGTGCAAATATTTTGTGACGAAAGCATAGTTTGAAGGGACTTGAAACGGTTATATCTGGATTTACCAAAGGCACAAACGATGGATTATTCAGCAGCTGCATTGAGGCTGAGAAGGTGACTGAAATATCCTGATAGTGGTCTTGGGCAGGATTGGTGAGTGGGGAGAATATATAGAAATGTAAATATGAATGAAGAAAAAAGATCATGGAGATTAGGAACAGTCTGATTTCTCCTCACGTATTGTTGAGTAAGCTGTGAATAGTAATTTGCTAGTTATTATCAATAAGGAATAAAATTTATGACTGGATCTGAAAATGATGACTTCCAAATTTTAAAATTTGAGCATGATCAGCAATTCAATTCGACTCAGCTTAATGGTCAGATGGAATGACTTACCAGGAACACCAACTATTACGAGGATGGGATAGTAACCACCTTGTTTATTCCAAAGGATATCTTCGATCCGTGATGGTAATGATATCCAAGGCTGAGAAAGGTAGTAAAGACCCGAGGATAAACTCCTGTCTGTTGTAATATTCCAGTCTAATGTTCTCAGATTCTTATCTCTCCTCCCTTGTCTCTCGAGCTACTGATCCTTGTTAGTCCAGTCATTGATGCTCCAGCCCATACCGGGATAACACCGAGTCCTTAGTTAATAGAAGAGGCAAACCCTCCAGTAACACATCTCGGATCCACGGAGACTGACATCAATCGTAGTTACTGAACAAATAGCTCCAGCCAACGCCTTTCAATTCAATATTGTTTTATTCAAATTCAAATCAATGATTCAAACTGTCATTTTCTGGATGGGCTATGTGAGGGTGACTGATGGAACAAATCTTGAGGCCGGTAGATCAATTGAGTGTAACCATTCAATCTCTCTTGGATGCAGGAGTAATACCATAAGTTTATCAGAACGTAAACACGTGTCTCTGATTATAAATGGAACTATTGATCAAGCATCATAATTTCAAATAAACATTGAGACAATTTTTATAGTTCATGATCTGAGGCGAATGTGTGTCTGAGAAACTTGGGGTTGTAACAGACAAATGGCATGGATATGTTAACAGAGAATTGAACGTGACAAATGTAATTCAGATTGTTATTCCAGTTCAGAGAGAGGCAGATGAGGCCTGTGCTATTGATGTTAACGATGTTAGTGAACTGTGATGAAATGTCATTTACTGGACTTCAATTACAGTGTGATTATGGTATTGTGTAGGAGACAGGAAACAGAGAGAATTGTGGGACATGGCAGTTCAGACTGGAGAGAGGGACAATAATATTCCCCAGTCATCAGTATTGGAATGTTATTCTTTATACCTCATATGAAGAACAGATTCAAGGATATATCTAAAGTGAGGAATGAGGAGTAAAATCTATTTATTGAACACAAAATACGGGGACAAAATGATTTTCTGCCCATACTAAACTAGGGAAAGTACAAAGAAATAAGATACACTCATGATATTGAGCTTCATAAATTGAAATGTGTATTACAAAACCACGGAAGTGGTGTGTAATCTTTATCAATCATTATTTGGCTCACAGCTGAAATGCTGATTTCCCTCTGTCAATGATCCCCCTCATTGAGATTCTCTGACGCAGTATCGCAGTATCGAGGGGTTTCTCAGTTCCTGCTGCTGTTCACCCCATCTATTTAAATTAAATTAAATCACCTACTCACTGAAGAGAAAAAAAATCACTCGGCCTTTCGGACTCTGTTAAACTGTCAGCAACTCAGCTTTGTGATATTATTGGCGATAAATGCTCTGGGACCACAGCCAGTATCCGCACAGTGCTCAAACGGTATGGCAATAGATAAAGGCCTTGCAGTCCGCGAGAATTTCTAAATAAAACTTCGATTTTCTGTCTGTTCCTGTCTATCTCGCCCATGATGTCTTCTGATTTATCCAACTCACCCTCGTTTAACATCCCTCCAATCACTCCCTGTTTCCAAATTGTCCAGTTATACATCTTGATGCTGTGGCCATTTTGGAGAAATGGATAGAGCAGGGAATGGACTGATCGTTGTAGGGTACAGGGTTTAGAAGCTTCAATAAGAAAAAGGAAGGTACTGACAATGGGGCGGGAGTGGGGTTGGGGTGGGGGAGGGTGAGGTGTCATTGAAAATCAAAGACAGCGTTACGTTGGTAGAAAGGATGCTTGATAAGGACTCGTCCAGTGAGGTCGTATGGGAAGAGGTTAGAAACAAAAACGGAGAGGTCACCCTGTTGAAAGTTCTCTATTGCCCTCTGAAAAGTTCCAGAGATGTAGAGGAAAGGATTACAAAAATGATACTGGATAGGAGCGAAAATAACAGAGTAGTTGTTATGGAAGAATTTAACTTTCCAAATATTGACTGGAAATGCTGAAGTTCAATTACTTTATATGGGTCAGTTTTTGTCCAATATGTCCAGAATGGTTTCCCGACACAGTATGTAGATAGGCCAACAAGGGCCGAGGCCAAATTGGGTTTGGTACTCAGTAATGAACCAGACCATGTGTTAGATTTGGAGGTAGGTGAACACTTTGTTGATCGTGACCACAATTCAGTTATGTTTACCTTAGCAATGGAAAGGGAAAGGTGCATACCGCAGGATAAGAGTTATTGCTTGGGGAAAGGCAATTATGATGCGATTAGGAAAGGTTTTAGGATGCATAGGATGGGGAAGGAAATTACAGAGGATGGGTACAATTTAAGTGTGAAGCTTTTTCAAACAACAGCTACTGTGTGTCATTGATAAGTTTATACATGTAAAGAAAGGAGCAAGTGGTCGAGTGAGGCTGCTGTGGTTTTCTGAAGCAGTTGAATCACTTGTCAAGAGGAAGAAGGAGACTTATGTAAAGATGAAACGTGAAGGCTCAGTTCGGATGCTTGACAGTTACAAGTCAGCCTGGAAGGACTTTAAAAAAGAGCTAGGAATAGCCAGGAGAGAGCATGAGAAGTCTTTGGCAAGTAGGATCGTGGAAAACCCTCAAGCTTTCTCTCAGTACGTCACGAATAAAAGAATGACCAAATGAAGATTAATCACAATTAAGGACAGTATTGTTAGGTTGTGTGTGGAGTATGAGGAGATAGGACAGGCTGTAAATTAATATTTGAAAAAGTATTCACAATGGAAAAAGAAAATGCTGTCGAGGCCAATACTGAGATACAGGCTGTTAGACTAGACGGGATTGAATTTCGTAACGTGGAGATGTTAGCAGTTCTGGAGAGTGTCAAAATAGATATGTCCCCTGGGCCAGATGGGATTTATCCTACGATTCTCTGAGAAGCTAGGAAGGAGTATACGCAACCATATGTTCGGATTTTTACATCGCCATTGTCTCCAGGAATAGTGCCAGAAGACTGGAGGACAGCAAATGTGGCCCTCTGTTCAAGAAATGGAGAAGAGACAACCCTGGTAATTATATACCTGTCTTACTTTGGTTGTGGGTAAAGTGCTGGAAAGGATTAAAAGAGATAGGATTTACCATCATCTAGAAAGGAATCATTTGATTCGGAATAGTCAACAAGGTTTTGTGAAAGGTATGTCATACCTCACAAATCTTACCGAGTTCATTGAGAAGGTGACCAAACAGGTGGATGAGGGTAAAGTGAGGTATGTGGATTTCAGTGAAGCGTTTGATAAGGCTATTGAAGAAAATATGGAGAGTGTGGTGTTGGAAAAGCAGAACAGATGAGGCAGCGTCCAAGATGCATTCAAGTGGATGTTTCTCTTGTAAGCCTTTCATCAGGAATCAGTTTTCTGGTCTGCAGCATCTGCAGTCTTCATTTTCTCCTCGCTCCTCGGATGTTGCCTGACCTGCTTTGTGTTTCCAGCGCCACACTCCTGCCGCTGATCTCAAACATCTGCAGTCCTTACTTTCTCCCAGAAAATATGGAGACATGGAATCGTGGGTGATTTAGCGTTTGGATCACAAATCGGCTAGCTGAAAGCAGACAGAAGGTGGTAGTTGATGGGGAATGTTCATCCTGGATTTCAGTCGCTCTTGGTAGACTGCAAGGATCTGCTTTGGAGTGACTGTTGTCTGTACTTTTGAATGACCTTAATGAGTGTATAGAAGGATGAGTTAGTAAATTTACGGTTGACAGTAAGGTCGGTGAATCTGTCGGCAGTGCTGAAGGATGTTGTAGGAACTGAGCAGTAATGTTCTATGTGCATGGACCTACAATGGGCTAAATAGCTTCCTTCTGTGATGTTACGATTCTGAGGTACTCTGACCACAATAAAAGCTTTAGGTGCCTGGAGAGACAAGCTGGTCCAGTAAAGGACACACAGTGCCATCCATCATCTCTTCCTGTTCTCTGATATACAGCGCCCTCAAAATATCAGTTCAAACAAAATAGATTGATTCAAATTCAAGCAGTCAGGAGAACATTCACCCGAGGGGATTGCTGTCAGAGGATTCAATGAATAATAAGATTTCAGAATAACACAAAAAATAAAGCAATATCACAGCAGCATAATAATTGGCAGCAGAGTAAAACTTACAGTTCCAAATATTTCCAAGTTCAGCATTGTGTTCAGTTTTGGGGTCACCTTGCTGTAGGAAGGATGGTATTAAACTGGAACTTTACAAGGATGTTGCTAGGACTCAAGGGTCTAAGTCATAGGGAGAGGTTGGATAAGCTGGGACATATCTCTTTAGAGCGCGTGCTTCGAGAAGCACGTCATGGTCCACATCAGTTCCAGTCTCCCAGCCTACCTCGATCCCCTACAATTTTCCTACCAGTGGAATGGGTCCATAGCGGGTGGCATATCCCTGGAGCATCTGGACAACAAGGACACCCCAGTCAGATTCCTACTCATTGACTATAGGTTCACTTCCATTATTCCCTCCAGAATAATCACAAAACTCCCTGACCTTAGTCTCGGCTCCGCCCGCTGAAATTGGATCCTCAGCTTTCTGACCGACAGTACACAATCAGTGAAAATAGGTAAGTGTGTCTCTTCCATGATAACATTCAACACTGAAATCCCAAAGGATGTGTCCTCCACCCCCTACTATACGCCCTGTACACCCACAACTGTGTTGCCAAATTTTGAACGAATGCCATCTACGTGTTCACTGATGACACCATCATAGTAGGACAGGTATGTAATGATGGCAAGTCAAAAAGCAGAACGGAAATAGAAGACTTTGTGATGTGCTGCACTGAGACCATCCTCTAATTCAACGTCGGCAGAACTAACCAATTGATCAATGACTTCAGAAAGAAATGAGGAGAACATGCCTCCATCTGCATCAATGGAACTGAAGTTGAAAGAGTGAAAAGCATTAAGTTGCTTGGAGTGAAGATAAACGACCTCCCATGTAGATGTGACAGCCGAAATGGCACAAGAACGTCTCTTCTTTCTCTGGCTACTCAGGACATTTGACATGTCCACAAGGACCTTCACCAATTTCGACAAATGCACCACTGACAGCAAAGTATCTGTGTGCATAATGACCAGGTGTGGCCACAGACCTGTCCAGGACAGTAAGAGAAATGACAGAAGGTTGTGTGCACAGCCCATGCCCTCACGAAAAGCAACGTCCTACCCATTGTCTCCATTTACACAGCTCATTGCCGTGGAAAGTCTGACAGCATTTACAAAGACACATCGTACCCTGGATCTCCTACAATCTCTTCCATCATGCAGACAATACAGAATCTTGAACACACAAACCAGCGGCTCGTGCACAGCATCTTCCCAGCCACTATTAAGCTAAGGAATGGACTCTCTAACTTCAAATAATGCTTATCTTGCTCACATTGATGATGCCTATTGCATGCCCTTTCTGGTGTAGCCTTTATGCCTCAGTATTGAATCCTTCAACCTAGGAAAAATCTTGTCTCTACCCACCCTGGCTACACCCTTCATGATTTTGCAAACCTCAATCAGGTCCACCCTCAATCTCCTTTTATCTAGTGAAAATAAGCCTAACCTACTCAGCCTCTCTTCATAGCTATTATTTCATTCTGATTAGTAGACAGATTAGTAAGTTTCAGTCACATAAGATACAGAATAAGCTAGTCACAAATGGCTTGAATGAAGAGGGGTATTTTTCAGACTGGAGGCTTGTGAGCAGCAGTGTGCTGCAAGAATTAGTACTGAGTTCACTGCATTTCATGATTTATGTAAAGGATTTAGATGTGAATATAGGGGCAATAGTTAGTAAGTTTACAGATGACATCAAAAAGGTGGTGTAGTAGATTATCTCAGAGGACAACAAGACCGCAATTAGATGAGACAAAGAGGCAAGGAGTAACAGATGAAGTTTAATTTAGATAAATTTGAAGCTTTGCATTTTGGGAAGGCAAGTCAGGGCAGACATTATATACTTCATGGTCAGGTCCTGGGGCATGTTGTGAAACAAAGGGGCATTGTTCCTTGAAAGTGGAGTCGCAGGTAGACAGTGTGGTGCAGAACACATTTGGCACATTTGCCTTAATCAGTCAGAGCATTGAGTATAGGAGTTGTGGTGGTATGTTGTATCTGTACAGGATGTTGGTGTGGCCACTTTAAGAATACTGCGTACAATTTGGTTTTCTGCAGAAATGACTTACACGGGTGTTCCAGGACTGGAGGTTAAAGATTTTGGGAGAGGCTGGTTAGGTTGAGGTGTTTCCCCCTGGAGTGTCAGAGTCTGAAGGGTGACATTATAGAGGTTTATAAAACCATCAGGGGCATGGATATTCTGAACAGCCACGTTCTGCTCTCCAGGATTGGGGAGTCCAGAACAAGAGAGCATAGGTTGAAAGCGAGGGGGATTGATTTAGAATGGACTTGAAGATATATGTTTCACACAGAGAGTGGTGTGTGTACAGAAAGTGCTGTCAGAGGAAGTGGTGAAGGCGGTTACAATCGCACATTTAAAAAGTATCTGAAAGAAGAGGGATATTGGTCAAATGCTGGCAAATGGGACGAGATCAGATTTGATGTCTGATCGGAGTGAAAAGATCGGACTTACGGGTCTGTTTCCGTTCTGCATGACTCTCTGATTCTATAAGAGGGATGACGAATAATTCTGAAAGGCCCTTTCAAGTGGGAATTCTCTTCAGTGGAAGTTTATCGTGCCTCTATGTTCACATTGATTGAAAGCTGCATTAGTTAAATATTTGACAGAGAAGTGAGTCATGCATAATGGGATATAGACGGGGAAGTGGGGCTGAGACCCCAACCTGATCAGCCACAATCTTAGTGCCAGGTGGAGAAGGCTCAAAGTATCTAATGACCCACTCCTGCTCCTCAGTCCCATGTTTCTGTATTCCATTCAGCCCATCAAACCTGCTAAACAGGAGCGGTTCGATGCTACTTACTGCTATAAACTGGTGCACAGAAACAGAGGAGACTATTCAGCCCTTCAAAAATGTCCCACACGCTTTGAGGTGATTTGGGAAATGTAATTGGAAAACCCAGGCACGGGTATGAAAGAGGCCCCTCATCTCTCTTTACAGAGCTTCCCCTATCTGCAACTTGTGCTCCATTTGTTTGTCACGTTTAGACCTAAGTTCACTGAGAATACAACCCCCATACCTCACCCAGAGATGGCTCACAGAATCCTCTGGTCTCCCTGACTGCAATATGCAACAACAGAGCATTAATGAAAATAACACCCACTAACTTTCCAATAACACAATTGGAGAACATCAGAAACAGGGGCATGTTGTTCACCCCCCAATCCCGCCTTGCCCTTCACTATGATCATGACTGATCTGCTCTTGGTCTGAAATCCTCTTTCATACCCAATTCCTCATAGCCCTCACCTCTCTGACAGGTCAATATCCATCTACCTCCTCTTCAAATACTTTCAGTCATCTCACTCCCCAACACTATTGAGAAGAGAAGTCCTGACATTCAATACCACCTATTTGAAGAAAACACTTGCTGCTCCTATGGCATGGTTTATTGATATGAACAAAAGAGTTTGACACAAGAGTTCAGATAAAAATGACTGGCCCCAATATCAAGGCTGTGGTTGACTTCTGTTGACATCAAGGAGTTTAACAAAACTAAACTTACTGGGAATCAGAGTAAATTCTCCAATGTTTGGAGTCAAACGTGGCACAAAGGAAGGTCTTCATCATTTCTATCCTGGGTCACCTCTGTGGGAGATCCTCAGGGTAGCTTCCTCTTCACAAACAGCTTCAGCTGCTTCATCAATGTCTCCCCTCCCCCACCTTCCCCACCATAAGATCAGAAGTGGGGATGGTCACTGACGATTCCACAATGTTCAGAACATTTTGCCCCTCAGCTCCTGAACTGGTCTGTGTCCCAGTAAGACCCAGACACCACTCAGGCTTGTGCTGTTAATGTGTCGGTAACATTCATGTAACAACACTGCCTGACACTGCAGATTGCCACAGTAAAACAAGAGTTCATTCAGCACCTCACGCTGGTTTCACAGCAATGTGAGGAAGCCATTCAGCCCATTGATATTATTGGAGTAGAGCAGGGACAGCCCACCCAGTACCTCCAGCCTATTACTCAGGAAGGGAAGGAGTCTAGTGTGATGGACCACACCAGAGCCCCTCGAAAATATTTGAAGGCAATAGCCGAGCCTCAAATGTTTTCTTATTTTAAAGGGGATGTAAAATGTCTGTTCCAGATGCAATGTGACAGCATCAAGAGAAAATTCAGAGAGAGTAGCAGCCAGGAAACACTCCCTGAAGCTTCCAACTCTGTTGAGACCCCAATAGTTTCTGATGTTACTGAGAAACGAAAACCCAGAGATCCTAATCTGCGAAAGCTGGCCACACCCTTCAGGCTGCATTAAAATAAACTAAGGCCTCCCTAGCTGTTACTCAAGAGTCTTAACTAGCCAGCTTGGTAACGATCATTCAATCACTCTCTTAAAATAAACCAAGACAAAATAACCTCGAAAAGCTACAGCATCATCACACTTCTCAGTACATCGAACTGTCAAACATAAACCAGGGGTAACCCAGTCAGGCCCTTGGCCCTGTCCAATCGGACGAGGAAGAAGCCAGTCAGTGCCTTGAGTCGCTTACACAGGAACAGTCGGAGGCCATTCCCACCTCAATGAACTTACACAGGGGCAGAATGAGATAATTGATGCTGATTCCTGATGAATGTCTTATCCCCGAAACGTCGATTCTCCTGCTTCTCGGATGCTGCCTGACCCGCTGTGCTTTTCCAGCAATTGATGCTCTACTC
This sequence comes from Chiloscyllium punctatum, assembly GCF_047496795.1. Lineage (NCBI taxonomy): Eukaryota > Metazoa > Chordata > Chondrichthyes > Orectolobiformes > Hemiscylliidae > Chiloscyllium > Chiloscyllium punctatum. The sequence goes on from NC_092755.1 coordinate 8,942,561, forward strand.
TGATCTCCAGCATCGGCAGTCTTAAGTGTCTCCAGATTGATGCTCTAACATGATGACCAAGTGGAGCAGAGGCTGCACAGACAGACTGCTCCACGTTGTTCCTCGTGGCTCTGTTGCTCATGATACACACACGGTACTTTAACGTGGTTTTCTAGTAGTGAGCAAGGAAGCCATATGTCTTGTGTGAAGTCTCGACAAAGCACCTTCCATCTCTGAGAAGACAGCCTGGTGTTCTCTATGTAGGGCGGAAGCTGGTGGGAATGGCTACCTGTTTCAGACGGAAGGTATTGTGGCTGCTGTTGGGGATTGTGAACAACCTGACGTTCAGTACAGGGTTCACTCGCCGACAGCACAATAACGTGGGAAGAGTTAGTAAAGGCATATAAACTATTAGGAAGGTCACCGTTGACTGATGAATGGACTCTCTAACTTCAAATAATGCTGATCTTGTTCGTATTGATCTTGTCGCATGTTTGTCCTGTTCAGTGTAACCTGTGTGCCTTACTCTGTCCAAGTCTTTTTCCACCCTATGATCTGTCTGGCCATGCTTACTATGATCTGCCTCCACTGCTCATAAACAAAGTGTTTCCATGTACAGAGATACATGTGACAATAAATCAAACCAATCAATCCTGGGTAAAGTATGGAATTTCTCACCCTATCAATGTGTCTTTTGGAAATAAGTGATCGCTGCCACTCTTCGTGTTTCAGTGTCACCATTTCTTCGTCTCTCACAGCTCTAAGATTAAACACTCAGCTTCTTTTCTCTATCCTCATGTTACCACCACCCGTGTCTGTGGTAAGGAGATCATTCCTTACAAAGGAGATCAAATCTGTAGAGAGTGCCCCAAATGCTCTCTCAGCAAGTCTCTCCAACAGCAGGGAGAAGGCTTTACTTATGTACTCGGATCATCTTACAATGAAGCACAGCATATCATTGACTGCACCCATTAGTTACACAGGGTTTGATTCGGAGCAGTCAGAATAGATTTGTGAGTGGGAGATCATGCTTCCCAAAGTTGTTAGAGTTCTTTGATGAAGTGACCAGGAAGGTTGATGAGGACAGAGCGGTAGATATAGTCTCTATGGATATCACTAAGGCCTTTGATAAGGTCCCACACGGCCGGCTGCTCTGGAAGGGGACATCACGTGGAATGGTGGGGGAACTGGCCAATTGTATACACAGTTGGATTGATGGTAGAAAGCAGAGGGTTTAGTGGAAGGATGCTTGTCAGACTGGAGGATGGGTCCATTGCTGTTTGTTATCTATGAATTGGTTGAGAATGTACAAGGTATGATTAGTAAGTTTGCAGATGACACTAAAGTAAGTGGGAGCATGGTCAGTGAAGAAGCTTATCAGAAATTGCAGCAGGACCTTAATCAGATGGGGAAGTGGGCCGAGAAATGGCAAATGGAATTTAATATCGATGCTTGATGTCTTACATTTTGGGAACCCAAATCAAGTTAGGAGTCTCATGGTGAATGGGAGAATCTTCAAGGGTGTAGTGGGCAGAGAGACCTTGGAGTTCAGGTGCATGGTTCTCTGAGAGTGGAGTCACAGGTAGACAGGGCAGTGAAGAAGGCTTTTGGCACATTGGCCTTCATCAGGTAGGACATTGAGTATAGAAGTTGGGAATTTATGTTGCAGTTACACAGGACTTTGGTACGTCCGCACTTGGAGTATTGTGTTCAGTTTTGTCACATTGTTATAGGGAGGATGCTATTAAATTAGAAAGAATGCAGAAGAAATTTACAAAGACGTTGCCAGGACCCAATAGTCTGAGTTATAGGGAGAGGTTGGACAAGCTAGGACCTTTTATTTAGCATGTAGAAGACTGAGGGAGTCCTTACAGAGCTGAATCAGATCATGATGGTGGGGTTAATGCTCTCAGTCTTTTTCCAAGGTTTAGAGAATCGAGGACGAGAGAGGATCAGTTTAATATTAAGGGGAAGGAATAACAGGGAACTTGAGGAGCCACTTCTTTACACAAAGGCTGATATGTGGATGAGCTGCCCGCAGGTGTGATTGAAGGAGATACATTAACAACATTTGAAAAGCATTTGGATAAATATGTTGATAGGAATGAACTGGAAGGATATGGGCCAACTGCAGTGAATTGCGGTTAGCGTGGATGGATATTTACAAGGTAGAGTCGAAAACCCTCTGTTAATTAAAACCAAACACCCAGAAAAGCTCGCCTCACCTTGTAATCTGTAAAAATATGAGCGACACAGATCTCCTACATTCCACTATTTAAACAAAAATTAACAAGTTAGTTTCTTAACTTAATAGTGAACACTAAACAACAACTATTCACAAATACCAGCCCCTCTTTTCTTAGCTACTTACTATCTGACTCCAACTCTGTAAAAATATTCTGTTCCAACAGCCCACATATTAAACATTACAATCTCAAGACCACACAGTCTCCATCTTCCCCGCTGTGTTCACTCTTCCAGCTGCTGATCTCCCTGGGTCATGTTTTTATTGCAAGTAGGTTTACATGAACATGTATCTTTGATAGAGAGTGTTTGAGATGGCCAGTTAGCACTCCTGCTCGACAGCAGTTACTCTGCTGTTGGATGGCAGTGGCTCTCCCTCTAGTGTTCAAATGCTGGGTTTATCTACTCCCCATGATACAACAATTCTCATAATTTGATTGCTTTCCAGCTGTCCAAACAATAATATTCAAGTTCCGTTGGCTTCTGGTATCTTGGCCATTATTTAAACTCTTTGGTTGTATTTGAATTGTTGTCAAAACAGCAACCAAAACTCAGGTATCCATTTCCCAGCTAATTGTGACATATGGAACAGCCTGACGTTTAGCTGGCATCTGTGCAGTACTTTCTATTCAACAAAACCCGTTCTGTCTTAAAGTGACCTGACATGCTTTTGGCTTCATGAGACCTCCCCCCTTCAGAAAAAAATAGAACCAGCAGAATGAAAAGATGGCTTCGTTTCTTTTCCTCTAATTCCTAATCCCATTATTATGAAATACAAAAATATTAATCTCAGTTATGTCATTCATATTAATTTTGTACACCTATTTAAACTGGAATAAGTCAAATCTTATCTAAACTTTTTCCGTTAAATCCGCGATAACCCATCTGCCATCATATTTTAGGACCCACAGCATGTACATTTTGTAAGTTTAAAGTCAGTGTGATAAGACTCCAATGAAATACTCTCATATTCTGGTCTTTAAATATTCCAAAAAACGTGAGAGGTTTGTCGTTATCCACAACCATCTCCGACAATTTATTTGTCACATAAACATTAAAATATTGTCAGGTCAGTGCAAATCTTAAAAATTCTTTTTTCAATAATGGAGAATGTTGTATTTTTCTTTCTGGTGGATATTGCGTTTTTTTGACAAGTAGCCAATTAGCCATTCAAATCCATCATAACCTTTCTGTACCAATACATCTCCAAGCCCTGTATCCCTAGAAGCAAATAGAATTTTCAAAGGGTTTCAAAATATTTGGTATAGCTAAAACTGGTGCGGTGATTAATCTTGCTTTAAATTTCTCAAATGCCTCCTGGCATTGTTCTGTCCACCATAATTCTGATTCCTTCTTTACTAAGTCCATCAGTGGTGCCAATACGCTGCTGAAGTTTGGAACAAACTTCTGATAGAATCCAATCAGTTCCAAAAATTGAAGCACCTCTTTCTTCAAGGATGGTCGTGTAAATTCCTCAAAGCCCTTTGTCTTTGTGTTCCCTGGGGTCAACCTTCCATGTCCAATGTAATGTCCCAAGAACGTCACCTCTGCCTTTGTGAATTCTGTTTTCTTTAAGTTTATTACCAAGTTTGCTTCTTGCAATCGTTCAACATGCTCTGCCAACGGTAACATGTGAGCTTTCAATCACTTGCTAAAGGTCACTACATCATACAGATAAGCTGCACAATTTGTTCATCTGACCATAACTCTGTTCCTGAGTCACTAAACCTGGCTTTGAAGGGAATTCCTATCACTCGTGGCAATACTAATACGTCATCCCCAAAGGAAATCGTCAAAATTTCAGAGTTTTTATCTACCACATGCTTCATTCTATGCTGTGCCCTTCAGGTGCTGTTTAGCGAACTCACCTCCTCCATCTCATCTCTCCCCCACCTCACATACATAATCCGAGTGTGAGATCTCTGACTTCGGTCCTGTCAATTTATATTCAATTAATTCCAAATGACCTCTCACTTCAAATATTAACTCAAAGGAAGTAAACTGAGTAGATTTATTTGGGGCAAATAATTTTTGTCTAATGGCAAACAATTTAATGAGACACCTTCATTCCAATCATTCCGGTAATCCTGACAGTACACTGTTAATATGGTCTTCAGCGTCTGATGACAACTTTACAAGGCTCCCTGGGATTCAGGATGGGACGCCCTTGATTTGAGGTGCTGTATGCCTAAGCTATCCATGACTTCCTTAAACAGCTGAGCGGTAAAATGAGACCCTTGGTCTGACTGAATCTCTCTGCGGAGCTCACAGTGAGTAAAGAAAGCTACCAACTCCTCCACCTCCCTTTTTACCTTAACACTCCATAATAGAATTGCTTCTGGAAATCTGGTAGACGCATCCATTATGGCTAGCAAATATTATTTTTAACTTTTATTTTAGATATGGAGCTACACAACTAATCAGAACTCACGTGAAATGTTCTTCGAATGCAGGAATTGGTAACAAAGGTTCTGGCTTTATTACTGCCTGTGACTTACCTTTCATTTAGAATGTTTGACATGTATATCAATAAATAACTACGTCCGTGTGCATTCCAGGCCAGTAGAAATGCCCCTGTACCTTAGCCTGAGTCTTCTGTACACCGAGGTGACCGCCTGCAGTTAGTTTATGAGCTACCCGTAACACTGTCCGATACCTCTAAAACAATCTGGTGCACTTCGGCCCATTTCCTTTCTGCACGAACCTATCGGGTTCTCCATTTTAATTATATAATTCTATCTTTAAGTTAATAACGTTCGACAATATATTCTGATTCCTTTTCTGTGTGTGTGCATGTGTATGTGTGTGTGAATGTGTGTATATATATCTGTTGTAAGTCCATTAGCCTTTCAGGACTAAACCCCCCTGCCTGATCCTCTGCCTGTTCAGGTTTTTCCTGCACCGTTACATCAAACAGGGGGTCAGTTCACTGAGCATCAATTCATTTGGCTTTTTCTTTCCGTTTTCCTTCCTGCTCTAACTTATGACAGTGGAATCTTGTTACTACACACTCTGGAAAAAATCCTGGGTATTTTTCTTTTAACTCCCCAATTCGCTAGTTTTCCTTTTGCCTTCTCCAACACAAGGGGTGCCACTCCCACCTTGGATCCTGCTCAATCGTTCCCAAGAATAAACTGTATTCCTGAAAATGACACTCTGTCACTGTTATTTCCCCAACCTTAATTTGCCATTCCATCCTGATGTTACACAAGGGAATACTTAATTTCCAACCCCATTCCACAAATTGTCACGGTCTTGATTAATATGTCAGAAAGAGTGAAAATATTTTCATCTCTCACGATTAGAGGCCGAGAGAAAGTGAGGGCTGCAGATGCTGGAGATGTGTGTGGGCCTGAGAAAGCATAGCCAACCAGGCAGCATCCAAGGGGAAGAAGAGTTGACGTTTCAGGCATAAATCCTTCATCAGGATAGTGGGGGGTGGGGGAAGGGAGGGGGAAGGGGGCCGAGAAATAAATTGGAGGGTGGGGTGCAGCTGGGTGTAAGATAGCTTTGAAGGCGATAGGTAGATGCAGGTGGGGTGTGATGGTGATAGGTCGGAGAGGAGGGTGTTGTGGATAGGTGGTAGGACAACTAGAACCCTCAAACTAGAACCATCATCAACGTTGACTTCACCAAATTCCAAACCTCCCCTCCCCCAACATGACAACAGGACCATTTCAATGGCGGAAAAATGATTTTATATACACTGTTTAAATAATGTGTGTGTGCAGATATGTAACATTTTTCACATGTACACAACACATTCTAAATGAACAACGGAGACGCACGAAAAGTGATGCATATGATGTATAAAATTTATAAAACATTAAAACATCATTTGATTCTCTTCTAAAATGATATGTTTCACCTTCTCTCAACATTCCCTCCTTTTCTGGAATTCTCCAATCCAATCACTCCTTCTTATCAGGATGTGTGTTATAAATTCTTTCTTCTGGTGTCCCAACTTATTTCAGTTAATCCCCTTTCTATCGGAATTCAATATATTGGCCTGTTGGGTTCTTTTCAAAGCTAGTGTCTGTCATATTATTGGAGATAAAAATTCTGGCATCAGAGTCTGCAATTGAACACATTACTCTGTTGTCCATGCACTATACAAATGACCACAGCACACAGGAATTGCCAAAACATTGAGGGATGTACATCTAATTCTTTCAATGATCTCGTTTTCTCATTTTTCACATTTCCTCATCTATGTTGTCGCTCTCTTTCTCTCTTTGTTTCTAGTTAAGAAATTTACCAATTATTCTTTGCGTCCCTTCTCTCAAAGCTCCTTCTTTTGGTTTATATCTATTGCTCTCTTCCAGATGTAATGTGATTATAATTGAGCAATGTAACTGCAAAAGACATTCAGGAGGAGCTGGCCAGAGTTAATTGGAAGGGGAGCTGAGCAGGGCAGACCATGGAGCAGCAAAAGCAGGAATTTCTGGGGATGTTTCGGAGGATATCAGAAATTCTCCCAAAGGAGATGAAACATACTCATGGGAGGACAAGGCAGCCATGAGTGATAAGGCATCAAACCAAAAGAGGAAACATACAATGTGGTGAAGATGATTGGGAATCCAGAGAATTCATTGGCTCGGAAACTACATAAGGCTGGCATCACTGACACTACAGAGCTCATAATCATGGTCAGGGAGAGAAACAGAGAGAAACACATTCACTTTAAACACAGAAGATGATATTACTCAAGGAAAAAAATTCAGGTGAATTAAACAATTAAAATCAGTTACTTGGTTTTGCAGAATGTGCCAGATTGAAAGCATGATCCGGGGAGAGACCCTCAGCAGAATGAAAGTATGAAAATGGAAGTGTTAGCACATCAGATACCAGAGTAGGTCACTGAATACATGACCGATGGGTGAATGGGTCTCGATGTGAACTAAGGGACAGACAGCAGAATTGCCTTGCAGATATTGCAGATCAAAACTGCGTATTTATGTAGTGCTGTAGACTACAGCAGCAGGAGAAGCAGAACAGCATTCAACCACAACCTGTAACTTTTAGCCTCGAATAATTTCCTCAGTCTGCCATTACCATCAATACGATCTAGGTTTCAGTAATGACTGTGGGTGAACATGTCAGGGTCAGAACCACGTGAACCTAAACCTGATGCTAACCCATTAAAGCTACCACTCTTGACAAACAGATCTGATCGAAGCTCCGCAATCCTGTCACATTCTGTCATAAATGGTGATGGATGATTAAACAAATGACGGAGGAAAGGGCTCCACAAATATCCCCATCCTAAATAATTGAACAGTCCTGTACATCAGTGTAAAAGACTAGATGTGGTATCTGCACCACCTTCAGCCAGAAGTGTGGAGTTGATGATCCACCTCATCCTCGCCATGATAGCCACAGAATCACAGATGCCCGTCTTCAACCAATTCAATTTGATGTTCGTGACATGAAGAAACAGCTGAACACAGTACGTACGAAAAAGGCAACGGCCCCTGACACCATTCCTGCAATAGGACTGAAGATTTGTGCTGCACAACAAGCCGTGTCCCTGGGGAAGCTCTTTCATTCCAGCTCCAACTCTGACATCTCCCTGGTAATGTGTAAAATTACTCAACTATGTCCAGTTCCTAAGGGGATTATAATTACAATCTGGCCAGTTACCTCCTCCTCAGACCCACCTCGACCGTCAAATTGCTGGGAGTTCTTTTTGACAGTTATCAAGCAGCACAGAAATAACCTGCTCAGTATGATTTCAGATAGGTCCCCATGTAGAGATGATGCTGCTGTGGAAAGGTCACTGGATTACTAATCCAGACCAGGCTAATGCTCTGGCAGCTGGTGTAAGTTAAACGCAATTGACAAAATATTAGGATGCAAAATCTGGTGTCCGTAAATAGTGACCTTCAAGCCAATGTCGATTTTACTCACCAATTTGCTTCACAAATGTCCTTTCAGGAAGTGAATCTCCCGTGCTTTCCTGGTCTGGCCTAAATGTGACTGCAGACACACAGACATGTGATAAACTTTGCAATGATCGCTGAATCTGCCAAACAAGACATTCTATTGTATCAAAATTTTCCGAGGTCTAAAGGATAAAATCAGACAGGACACCCGGCCCCAGCCTCAGTATCGGAAAAAGGGAATGAGAAACAAAGTCCTGTTGACCCTGCAGAGACCTCCTTCCTAACATCAGAGAGCTTGTGATTAACCTTGGGAAGCTATAAAATCGGAAGTGCAGTAGTCCATTTGGTCTGTCGATTTTGCTACCCAATTCAATATAATGATACCTTGCCCTTTATTTCCATATCGTTCTCCTTCTCTCCCACCATTCCTTTACTGTCTCTAAATCATTATTTATATTCAGTGTCTTGGCTTCCAGCTTCGAGCGCATTCCCCAGGTTCACCAGTCGCTGAGTGCAGACATTTATTGTCATCTCATTGCAGAATGGTCTGTCTGTACCTCATACTGTGGACCCTTGTTTTAGACACCACAGCCAGGGGAATTATTATCCCTGCTTCCAATCCGTCTCACCCTGTCAGAGCTTTATATATCTCACTGAGATCTCTACCCATTTTCCTAAACCCCATGGAATACAGGCCCAGTCGCCCCAAACTCTGCTCCCACAACAAGCCTGTCATCACAGAGAACAGTCTGGTCATCCTTCACTGCTCTCCCTCAATGTCAGGTTTGTCCTTTATTACGTACTGAGACCAAATCTGCACAGAATACTGCACAGTGTTTGAGATCGGGTCTCACCAAAGCCCTCTGCAGCTGCAGTAAGACACGCTTACCCCTGGACTCAAATCCCCCTGAAATGAAGGTCAGTTGATCTTCCTAAATGCTTTCTGCTCCTGCAATAATGCTTTCAGGGACTGGTCTACAGGGAGATCCAGATCCTTTGCAATGTTACAGCTCCCCACTTGGTATGTCTATGTACACTGGGCAGCGTATGAATGCCATTCCCAGTATTGCCTTGTGGGTTCAGACCTCACTGTGCTGCAGGGACCTCGGAGGGCCGCGCAGAAGGAAACAACAAAAAGGCCCATACGTCGCTTTTCAGATCAACATGTTTCAAACAATCCCTTTTCAAACGGAAAGCTGCCAAACTCTTGTTCCCACCAAAGGGCACACTGTCACCTCAACCCACCTTGCTCTCCATCTGCCCCGTATTGTCCCATTCACTCCACTTGTCTGAGTCACCTTGAAGCTTTTTTACAACCTCCTCACCCACTCACGATCCAACACCCTTTAGTTCTCTCAGCAGGTTGGGATAGATTGGATTTGATTCCGACAACCAAATGTTTAATGGGTATTGTGACCAGCTGGGACCTGAGCACCGATCTCTGTGATATCCCAGCAACCTTCCTCTGTTATGTTTAAAAAAATAATATTTATTTCCTGAATCTGGGTGTGACTGGCTGGGCCGGCATTTATTTCCTGTCCCTGGTTGCCCCTTGAGAAGGTGGTGGTGAGCTGCCTTGTTGAAGCGCTGCAGTCCACTGTGGATTCAGTGTTGGTAACACCATTGAATGCCAAGGGCAGTGTTGAGATTGTATTTTAGTGGTGATGTTCACTGTCTGGCATTTGTGTGACGTGAATATTACTTGCCACTTGTCAGCCTGGATACTGTCCAGATCTTGTTGTATTTGAACATGGACTGCTTCAGTATCTGAGGAGCAACAACCATTGCTGAACATTGTGCAATCATTGGCAAACATCTCCACTTCTGACCTTATAATAGAGGCAAGGTCATTGATCAAGCAGCCGTGAAGATGTTTGGGCCTAGGCCACTGCCCGAGGGACTCCTACAGACTTGTCCTGGAGCTGAGGTGACTGACCTTTATCAACCATGACCATCTTCCTACGTGTCAGGTATGATTCTAACCAGCAGGGTGTTTGACCCTGATACCCATTGATTTCAGTTTTGCTAAGACCCCTTGATACCACACTTGGGCGAAGGCAGCCTTGATTTAAAGGGCTGTCACTCTCACCCACCACTGTAATTCAGCTCTGTTGTCCATGTTTGAACCACGGTAATGAGGTCAGGAGCTTAGTGGCCCTGGGGGAGCCCAAACTGGGCGTCATTGACCAGGGTATTGCTGAGCAGGTGCTGCTTAAAAGCACTGAGACCTTCCACCACTTTACTGATGATCGAGAGGAGACTGATGGAGTGGTAATTGGCCGGATTGGATTTGTTCTGCTTTTTATATACAGGAGATACTTGGGGTAATTTTCGACATAATCGGGGAAATGTTGTTGTAACAGCTTGGTGAGGGCAGTGACAAGGTCTGGAGAACAACTTTTCAGTACTATTGCCAGAATGTTGTCAGGGTATGTACCCTCTTGGGTATCCAGTGTCTCCAACTGAATCTGGATATCGCTTGGAGTGAATCAAATTGGCTGATGACTAGTAACTGAATTGTTGAGGACCACTGGAGGAGGCCAAGATGGATCATCCACTCAGCACTTCTGACTGAAGAGTGTTGCGAATGCGTGAACTTTATCTTTTGCACTGAAGTGCTGGGCTCTTCCATAATTAAGGATGGGGATACTTGTGGAATCTCCTACTCTGATGACTTGTTTTAATTGTCCATAACTATTCTCAACTAGAAGTAGAAGGACTGCAGAGCTTAGATCTGAACCGTTGCTTGTGGGATCACTTAGCTCTGACTATGACTAACTGCTTATGCTGTTTGGTACGCAGGTAGTCATGGTTGGTGACTTCATCAGGCAGGCAACTCATTTTCAGGTATTCCCAGTGCTGCTCCTGCCATACTGCACACTCCATTGAATTAAGGTTGATCCTCTGGCTTGATGGTAATTGTTGTGAGGGGGATATGCCAGGCCATGAGGTTGTGCGGGAGTACAATTCTGCTGCTATTGATGACCCACAACATATTATCGAAACCCAGACTTGAGCTGCTAGATCTGTTCAAAGTCTGTCCTATTTAGCATAGTGACAGTGCCACCTAAAATGGTGGAGGTTATTCTCAATATGCAAGTGTGACTTTATCTCCACAATGACTATGCAGTGGTCACTCTTACCCGATACTGTCATGGACAGATACTTCTGCGGCTGGCAGATTAGTAAGGCTGTGGTCAAATATGGCTTTTCCCTCTTGTGGGTTCCTTCACCACCTGCCGCAGACCGAGTCGAGAAGTTATATCCTTTCGGACCCAACCAGCTCAATCAGTAATGCTGCTGCTGAACCACTCTTTTTGTGGACATTGACGTCCCTAACCCAGAGTACATTTTGTGCCTTTGCCACCCTCAGCGCTTCCTCCAAGTGTTGATCAGCTTGGAGGAGTACTGACTCATCAGTTGGGAGAGGCTGGTGCATGGTAATCAGCAGGAGCTTTCCTTTCCCATGTGTAAACTAACGCCATGAGACTTCATGGAATACAGAGTCACTGTTGAGGACTCCCAGAACAATTCCCTTCAAACTGTATCCCACTGTGCCACCACTTCTGCTTTGTCTGTCCTGCTGGTGAGTGAAGAGATATCCGGGGAAGGTGATGGGGTGTCAGGGATATAGTCATTCTCACAGAATCATACCTTAAATACAATATCAGGCTGTTGATTCACAAGTCTGTTTATTTCTATTCACTGTTTCCTGCCAGCTGTCCCATTCTAGAAGCATGGCCATATATTCACCCCAATCCACGAAGATTTGATTTTGCAAACTAGGCTTGGAGCTTTACCAAAATCTTTCTGAAAATCCACATGTTTTACATCCATTGCTTCTCTTTCATTTGTCTCCCAGTCTGTTTCTCAAACATAATTCCCATTTCATAAACCTGTGTTAGTGTTGTCTATGACCATTATTTTCAGTCCCAATCATTTCTCCCAAACGATTTACTTACTATGTTCTATGTTCCATGTACTATTTCGTTTTCCACGCCAGACTTGGTTTTCCTGGTATTGTCAGAAAGTTCTGTGAAGACAGAACTGAAGTAGTGGATTTATAGTTTTGCCATTTCCCTGTTTCCCATTCTCCATTCTCTGGTTTCAAACTGGAAAAAACCTGCACTTTTTTTTCATACTTCTCACATTGACATAATTTGACAAGCTATAATAGTTCACTCTTATAACCTTTGTGAACATTATCTTCAGAAACCCATCAATTCTTGTGTTAAGCTGCTCAATCATTGACCTTCCACATCATATACTCACAGGAGCGTAGTCTCTGTGCCAACAGAAATACAGCACGATCTATATTAGTCCCACTTTCCGACAAAAGGCTCATAGCCTGGAATGTTATGGCACTTCCAAGTGCTTGTCCATGTACTTTTAACAGTTGAGAGGTTAACCTTGATAACTCCCCTCTCAGAAAGTACTTTCCAGACCCCAACACCCTCTGGGTGAAGAAAAAGTCATCTTTAAATCCTCTCTGAACCTCAAACTCTTCACTTTAAAAGTGTGCTCCCTTGTTCTTGACCCTCTGTCTAAAAGGAACAGTTGCTGTCTGTCCACCCTGTCAATGCCCCTTGTTAACTTATCCTTCTGAATCACAGCCCCCTCAGCCTCTCTGTCAAAAGTAAACAACCTGAGCTTATCCAGCCTCTCTACATAGCTGATATGCTCCATCCCAGGGAACATCCTGGTGAATCTCCTCTGCAACCCCCTCCAGTACAATCACATCCTTCCTGTAATGAGGCTCCCAGAACGACATACAGTACTCCATCATGGACTAAACCAAGCCCTGTATAACACTTATAATCTACTCCCTGATTAATAAACGCTCCACCCAAGGTTCAATTCTTAACTAGTCCATTGCCCTGTTCAGTCACATTCAGGGATGTGTGAAGAAACACCCTCTGAGCTCCCTAGTGTGTTGCCAATCATTGTGTACACCCCATGTCTGGTTCCTCCTTCCAAAGTACATCACCTCATATTTATCAGGATCACATTCCATCTGCCATTGATCTGCCCATCTGATCATTCCACTTGTATTTTCCTGTAAAATCACAACTTCCTCCTCACTACCAACCACCCGGCCAATCTTTGTGTCCAACACAAACTTACTTATCACAACTCCCACCCCTCCACCCACTCCCCCTCCAGATTCACATCTATACCATTTATGAATGCTACAAACAATAAGGGACACAGCACTGATCCCTGTGGTTCACCAGGGGACACTGGTCTCCAGTCACACAAACAGCCTTCTCCCACCACCCTCTGCCTCCTGACACTTAGAAATTTTCGCTGTAACTTTTCAAGTTATCCTTGATACTCTGAGATTTTACTATATTTTTTTCAGTTTCCCGTGCGGAACCTTGTCAAAGGCATTGCATCAAAACTAAATAAGCGACCTCCTCAAACTAATTGAATCAACTCCATTCGTGTGACTTCACTCTGATAAAGTCATTATGATTATCCCTGATCAAGCCTTGCCATTCTGATTGGAGTTCAATTTTCTCCTTCTCTATTTTCTCCAGTAGTTTCCCGAACACTAATTTAATACTCGCTCGTTTATAGTTTCCTGGTCTATCTCTACCACCCTTACTGTGAAGTGCAATCATCTTAGCCGTTCTCCAGTTCTCTGGCACCTCCCCTATTGTCAGATTCTAATTAAAATTTCCAGTCAGCGTCTTTCCTCCCTTGACTCCAACAGTATCCAGACCTGCAGATTGGTCCAATTTTATACCAGACAAAGCCTCAAACCCCTGCTCGTATTTTACATCAATCTCTTTCCAAGAGCTTTCCACTCCATCTTCTCGAGTTCTGTACCTGCATCCTCCTTCTCCCAAGTAAAACAGCTGTGATGTTTACATGTAACAATCTATCAATGTTCTCCGGGTTGACACACAGACTGCCCCTTTGGTTTCTAATGGACACTAACTGTTGCTGATTATTCTGTTCTACTCGTCCGTGTAGAATATCATGGGATTCTCCCTCATCTCTCCTGCTTGCACTTCTTCATGTCCCACGATTATGCTCTCCCCTCTATGTTTCTAAGTTTCAGTAAAATCACCTCTCATCTTTTGAAACTCGAGATTACAGGCTGAGTTTCCCCATCAGACAATCTTGCCATTTTAGAGATTAGTCTGGAAAATACCTTTTGCAGTTCCTCTGTAGTCAGTATATTCTATCTTAGTTTGGGACTCCAAACGGTACACAATGCTCTCAGTTTAGTCTCAGCAACACTCCATGCAGCTGGCGCATGGCATCTTCTATATTTCAATTACATTCACATGAATGGAAACGTAATTTTTTGTTTCCTATTTGCTTGTGTTTAGATTACATTGCATTGCAGGGTGGAAACATGCCCTTCGGCCCAACAAGACCATACCGACCCGCCAAAGCGCAACGCACCCATCTGACCTGCACATCTTTGAACTGTGGGAGGAAACCGGAACACCCAGAGGAAACCCACGCAGGCACAGGGAGAATGTGCAAACTCCACACAGTCAGTCACCTGAGGCGGGAGTTGAGTTCGTGTCTCTGGCGCTGTGAGGTAGCAGTGCTAACCATTGTGCCACTGTGCCGCCCAATTCTTCCCAATTCCTTTCACTTTAACTTTTCTTATGATGTTAGTGGGAGAGTTCTTAAAAAAGATCCTCTTGAATATCCAACTATACGTCATCCATTAGCTCCTCATTGCCTACGTCCACAAGAATCATCTTCAAACCATTGCAAAAAATGTTTACCACTTATGGTTTTCGTTTCATCGATGCATTATCATCTTCCCCAGTTTTCCCATTACCTTCTATATATCCAGTAACACGTTCTTTATAATTGAGCCCAACAGACACCCGACCGCGGATGACAAGTTACTGGTCTGTAGTTCACCACTCTCCATCTTCATCCTTTCTTAAACTGTTGGATAATATTTATAACCTTTGCCTTATCCAGATTGGCTAAATATCTTTCAGGAATGTATTGGAAAACAATGTGATAATCTGCGATGCAATCAATATGCCTATTGCTGCTTCCTCTGAAATTCTTGTATGAAGTACATCTGATCTGTCAGATTTAAAAAAAAATACTCAATCCAGCTTTCTTTTAAAACATGACCTCAACACTGATAAGAATGGTCTTAGACTTTACTTACACAAGCCCCATGGTCACTTGATATTTCTGGGAGAATTTCTGGATATTCTGCCTTGAAGATAGACACAAAGAAACTGTTTCTATTCCCTGCGATTTCTCTGTTGTCTTCAATAAATTATTCTGTCCGCACACCCACTGTTCCATATTTGACCTTGTTTTTACTTTCGTTTTATACACTGATGTACTTTTTTTTAGCAGTCTTCATGTTTTTCTTTTGTTTGTATGCTTTTTCGTTTTTTGCTTTTCTTTTCTTGGTCATCCGTTGCTGGGTCCTATATTTCTCCGAATCCACTGGCTTACTACGGTACTTGGCATTTTTCTAAGCTAATTCCTGTGATCTAATAGATAGTTGAAGGTGAGGAGTAGTGTGTACAGATTTAGTCTCTTCAATGAAGAAAGGATGTTGTTATATTGGAAGCAGGTCAGAGATGGTTCCCTCAGCTGATTCCTGCAATGAAGGTGCTAGCTTATAACGAAAGGATGATCAGGTTGATCCAATAGACATTGGAGTTTACAAAAATAAAGGATGGTCTTATTTCAACATAGATAACAGGAAGGAGTCAACAACTGAAGAGAATTACACAGATAGTGGGGGAATCCATTCCGTTCTTCAGCCTGTAACACAGGAACAACAGGAGGATACTCAGGCCTTCGAGCCTGTTACACCAGAATAGGACGACACTGTTCAGCCCCTGGAGCCTGATGTATATTTACATAAGGAGGCCAATCAGCCCCTCGAATCTATAACACTGGACCCAGAGTAGGCCATGCTGCACCAGTATCCTCTTAAACAGCAACAGGATCAGTCCATTCAGCCTCCTCAAGTCCGGAACATAGGAACTGGAAGTGGTCACACAGTGTCTGGAGATTGTTACACTGGGATAAGAGGAGGCCATTCAGAACCACCGAGTCTGTTGCAAGGGAAATGTGTTAGGATAAAAACTATCTGAGACTTTTTTCATGAGAAAGGAGGAGGTAATTCAGACACGTGTCTGTTGTATGGGCGCTCCCTTTTTCCCATCTCTGGGATACATGAGGAGACCGTTCAGTATCTCCACCGATTATGGCGAAATATGAGAAGACCCATCAGACCCTCAAAATGTTACACAGCAACGGGAAGATTCCATAATCCCCCACCCCTCTAACGCATCAACAGGAGGAGGTCATTCTGGCCTTGGAGATGACAACATGGGAACCCCAGAAAGACTTCATCCCATCGATTTTGTACACCAGCAGGATGATGAGTCCAGTCAGCCACACATACCGCTTATGCAGCAATTGGAGCACATCTCTTAAAACCCTTTTGCCCATCAAACAGGAATTCAAAGAAAACGTCAAGGTTTTCAAAAGGGAAGAACTTATAATAACTGAATACATTAGGGAGTAAAATGTAACAATAAAGTATTGTAATTTGAGGCAAATTATTAGAATCCATTGTTGAGGACATTTGCAAAAGTAAACCACAATTCATCGGACTCAACATGGTTTTACAAAAGATAAACCATGATTGAAGTGTTTTCTTGAGTTATTTAAAGATGTGACAAACAAGGTGGATAGTGGGAATCCTGGAGATGGAATATATCTGGTCTTCGTGAAGGCATCGGATATGTCGCTTCTCCAAAGAGTGAGTGGTAAGATCAGACAGCATCAGTTTAGGAGTAATTTATTGGCTTGGATGGAGGATTGGTTAACTAACAAAATGCAGTCAGATGAATTAAATGTATCATTTTATATTGGAAAATGCAATTTGTTGGATGCCATAGATTTCAGTTCTCATGCCTCAACCATTTGCAATCGATATTATTACTCGGTTGACGGGATAGAAAATACTATAGCTGCATTTTCAGATGACACTAACATTGGTGGGTAATTACTTCGGAATGATGATGCAAGAGATTTTAAAACTATATGGATAGGTTGGGTAAATGGGCAAACATTTGGCAATGAAAATTAAAGTGGACAATATGGGGTTATTCAAGTTGGCCAGCCTAATAAAAAGGCAAATGATTATCTAAATGGAGAGAAACTTCAAAGTGCTTAAGTGCAGAGGGATCTGAGTGTCTGTTTGCATATCACAGAAAACCTGCTTGCGGGTACTTCAAATACTGAGAAATGCAAGCATAACTTCATTGTTTATTTGTAAAAGGATAGAGTAGAAAGGTAGGGAGTGATGGTGTAGAAATGCAAGGCATTAGTGAGGCTGCAACTGGAGTACAGTTTGGGTGTCCTGCAGAATGAGGTATTTCCATTGGAGGCAATTCAGAAGAGCTTCATTAGATTGATTCCATATTTGAAGTGTTTGTCTTATGAAGAGAAATTGAGCAGTTCAGGCCTATATTCTCGATTTTAAAGGAACGATAGGAGAGCTCATTGAGGTCTGTAAGATGCGAAATATAATTGAAAGTGTAGATGTGGAGTGGATATGTTTTTCATTAGCCGCAATCTCCAACAAGAGACTAGAGTTTGATGATCGAGAGATAGCAGGGATGTGGAACAGAGGCCGTGATGACATCAGCCATGATTGTATTCCATGGCGGAGCAGATTCGAGGGGTTGGGTTCCTGACTGATTCTCCTCGTTCATATTCAGCTTTTCCACTGTGTTACACAGTAATGGGAGAGGACTGTGTATCAAACAGGAAGCAGGCGCTCCGGATAAATCAGTCTTAATCAGTTTGACAGAACGTCACCAGTGGAGTCACACAGTGACCAGTGCAGGGCCTTCCACTATTTACAATCTATATCAATGACCAGGAGGATGGAACAGATATAGAGATACTGAGTTTGGTCATGTTGCTGTGATAAGCAAGAGATTAAATTATCAAGAGAGGTAAAGGCAATTGAAAATTAATTTGGCAGGTGCAATATAACATGATATAAACTGTCATTTCATTTACAGGAATAATGGAAGGCAGTATGTTACTGAAATGGAAAGGGATTACAGGATTTAACGATACTGTGTACTGGGGGGTTCACTCAGCCCCGTTCAGACATGGGAGATTTTGCTCCATCCCTGATCGTCTGCTCCCAGACACTCCAAGTGACCCCATTGCTCTCCGTACACATGGAATATTTTGAAGTGTTTGGTTGGTGATGGGGATGCTGTTATCAAACATGTATTAAGGGGACGGCCTTTATCCAAGATACATTCATTCATTTCTACATGGAGACCCGAAGACGATGGGAATGCTGTCTGCTTGTGAATGAAGGAACTGTGGCTGCTGTCAGGACAGAGGTATTCACCAACATAGTGTACTGTGCATGGACACACGGTAACATTAACAGAGAGAGAGCTCCTTCAGTTCCTCTACCTCTCTCCATTAACATGGGTACTATGCAGATGCCATGTACACCATCGGGAATCCCATTATACTGGATACAGCCGGCAGCTCCCTGCTGTGGGGGAAACAATATATTTACCTCATCCACCATATATATCTTCCATCACCGAATGGTTACATTGATGGCAACATACTGGGAAATGATGGCTATGTCACCCAGTCCTGTTTGGAAAGTTCCAGAACATAGAAGCTGAATGAAACTGTGACCCGAACAGCCACTGGCAGCACCGTCCTTTCCTCTGGGGTGAAGCTGCAGGACGCGTTAAAGGAGGTGACACTACTCTGTGACCAGCTCCTTGTTCAATCAGTGTCCCCTCACACTCTGCTCCTGGATTAAGTGTAGCTTGCGAGGCTGTTAATGGAAAACTCGGGTGGGTCCAACAGATCCCTTTCCACACATACACTAACTCTGTGTTTTCAGAGTTTGCCCACTCTGTAACCTTTGGTCCATTTGTTGCTCATGTTACAGACCCAGATGCTGTAACTACAGTCCCCAGGCTCCACCCAAAGATGGGTCATCAAATCCTCATGTCTCCCTGAATGTCTCAGGCAGCTCACAGCACAAACCTCCAGCAAACCATCCCCAACCCCTCCACTATATTTTCAATAAGAGTCAGTCAGAAACTCCTCATCTATAAGTGCTGTGGACCAGACCAGATCCCTGCAAAATATTTTAAGAAGGTCGCTAAGACCCAAACCTTCCCTTATTTTAAAAATAGATGTGAAGTGTGCGTTCCAGATATGTTGTGACTGGTCAAACCACTCGACATTAAGCAAAATATAATCTATTCAAATGCTTTAGCTAAAATACAATTAAAGAAAAGAACATTTTGAAATAGCTTATATGTTTGAACACTTACACAAACAATAGATACCGTACCTTCTTGGTATACACTGCTTGGCACAAAGATATGTTCAAATACAGATCCTCACATGCAGTTTTCCGATCGAAGAGATATCAACATCAACAGAGATCTCAGAGAGAAAAGCAGCTGGGGATCATGTATTGAAGCTTCCAACCCTTTCCGGGATCCCCAACTGCTTCTGAATGCTGCAGCTAAAAGCAAACCGAGAAAACCTGGTCTGGGAGAGCTGGCCGCTGCCTTTCCATTGTTACCAATGTTTTAATAAAACCTAAAGGCTTTCTCAATTATTTACTTAAACTGTTTTCAGACAGCAGTTCTGCACCTCTGTCTTTATAACCTCTCATCAAAAAAAAATCCCAAGATAAAATAATCTTTTTATAGTGATAGTATACTCACAACTCCACCTTTAATAAAATGATCCATCAATGTACAAAAAGGGATTCATTTTAGACCTCCTAATCTTCCTCTATGAATAGACTGGCGGGAATGGCAGGATTACCTTACACGAAAGACTGAAGTGACTGGGCTTGTATACCCTTGAGTTTAGGAGACTAAGAGGGGATTTGATTGAGACATATAAGATTATGAAAGGATTGGACACTCTGGCAGCAGGAAACATGTTTCCGCTGATGGGTGAGTGCCGAATCAGAGGGCACAGCTTAAAAATACGGGATAGACCATTTTGAATAGAGATGAGGAGAAACTTCTTCACCCAGAGAGTGGTGGCTGTATGGAATGCTCTACCCCAGCGGGCAGTGGAGGCCCAGTCTCTGGATTCATTTAAGAAAGAGTTGGATAGACCTCTCAAAGATTGTGGAATCAAGGGTTATGGAGATAAGGCAGGAAGGGGATACTGATTAGGAATGATCAGCCATGATCATATTGAATGGTGGTGCAGGCTCGAAGGGAAGAATGGCCTACTCCTGCATCTATTGTCTATTCTCTATTGACTGCAATGTATATATATTACATTGACTCTGAGCATACAAATGCTCATAGCGAGATTCGATTTCAGTCATTTTACTCCTGCCACAGAATGCCTTTGTCTTTCTTCACTCAAGTTTCCACAACGTGTCAAAACTTAAGTTTTCTAACCCTGTCACATGTATAATTTCATATTGAATGGCGGAAATAATAAGCTCAGTCGACACAGACTGGTATTTTTCTCCCAAAACTTCTCCAAAAACTTTAAGGGGTCACGATCAGTGAAAACGATTTGTCTCAGATACGTTATTTGCAATTTAAATGCTGAAATGTTGTAATGCCAACACCAAGCTCAAGGCCTCCTTCCCCATTGTGGAATAAATCTGTTGATGTTTCCATTAGACACTCCAATCACACGTTACATAATGGAGCACTTCTCATCTCTCCAATAGTTCCTCTGAATGACATAGCTCCTCATGTCTCAGCATAAAAGAATTACATCCTTCTTTACCTCTTAATGCTGTAACCTCTTTACCTGCTACTCCTGGCCTATGCCAGTAAACCTTACTCTCACAGGGATATGTTCTAAGAAAATCTCACACATTCTTCTCAATCTCTCACAGAAACCAAACTTTGATTTCTGAACTCAATCATCATCATCAGCCATTTTAGCTTCTAACCTTCCCATTGTTACTCTCTGCTCTTCCACATGAATTTGCACGACTGCAGGAAGTAAATTGTTGAACTTCTCCAAAATAAGAATCTCTCAGGGTCATAGGTTTGCTCTGTTTTAACACCCTTTCCCACCTTTCAAAATTTGTTTGATCCTTTCAAACACAACGTGCGTTTAACCAGGCATGCAATTTTAGATTCCTGAAACACTGTCTGTCAGCTTCTAGCACAAGCTCATATGCACTTCAAATGTCTTTCTTTACCTCCTCATAATCACCAGACACCTCCTCTGATAGGGATGCAAATGCCTATCAGCTTTGTTTGAATCAACTAAATCCACATGTTCTCTGGCAACTGCATTTATTTAGCCACTTTCTGAAATGATATTAAAAACGCTTCCTCCATCATTCTCATCAAATTTAGGTAATACCTGGATGTATTTAAACAGATCTCCATCAGACCTTTGGCTATATAGGGTTTATCATCCTCACTATACTCCTTATCCAGCCGACTGTCTGCCTTCATCTCCACCTTCTATGTCAACTTTCCTCTCTAATTACTAACTTTTGAAGTTGAAACTCTTGCTTTTCTTCTCTCTTTTTCTCTCTTTCGTCTTCATTTCCTTTTCTTTTATTTCTACTTTTCATCATAATTCAAACAGTTTCAATTCCTTCTCATGTTCAAGGTGCCTCATTTGAAATTGAATTCTAGCCATTTCCAAAGAGTCTCTTGGCGTTTCCACCAAATGTAATTGCCGAGCTAGAGCTTTAATTATCTCTCATTTTTACACAGACACACACAATTCCAACTCCAGCTTGTCTGCCAATTCCTACAGCTTCCCTTCATTACCTTTTGTAAAATCCCTAACTTTACTTCTTCCACACCCAGAGAACTCTTAGTGACTGGAATTGTCTTTATACTCAACACACTGTTTAAACCAACTGAATTCAACATCCAGAACCAAAGACACTAACAACTACCATACGGGACCTTTGACCCAATAGCCTCCCAGTGCATACTCTCCAGTGTCTGCATGAGCTTATTCTGGATTCTCAGGTTTCCTCTCACAATCCAAAAGTGTGCATGTCAGGTGAATTGGCTATGCTAAATTGTTTGTAGTTTTCAGGGATGTGTGGGTTAGGTGCCTTGGTCGGGGTAAATTTGTAATAACAGGGTTGAGGAATGGGTCTGGGTCGGTTACTCCTCGGAGGGTTGGTGTGGACTTGTTGGGTCGAATGGCCTGTTTGCACACTGTCTGGATTGTAATTCTAAACACAATTTGGTATTATCGATTTAGAACCAGACAAGAGTCCCCCGTTTGTTATAGACCAACCAGACTGCCTCAAACTATTTTAAGGAGGTAGCTTGGATGCCAAACCTTTGCTTATTTTAAAGGAAGATGTGACGTGGGTGTTCCAGATGTGATGGTACTCGTCAAGCCACTCACCATTAAGCAAAACACAATATATTTAAACACTCTAATCAAAATCCATACACAATAAAGAGGAATGTAGACTAACTTAACTATTGCAAACCATAACAGAATAATGGATACAGTACCTTCTACAAATGAAGTGTTCCAATATACTACAATCACCTAAACACACCCTTTGGCAAAAAGGAACATTCAAACATGCATTCTTGCATACAGTTCTCCAATCCAGGAGGAAAGAGCATCAAGTGAGCTTGCAGAGAGAATAGCAGCTCGGGATAATTTACTAAAACTTACACCCGTTTTGAGATGCCAAGCACCTGGTGATTGTTATTGCTCCAATGAAAAGAAACCTAGAAAGCCTGGTCTATGCGAGCTGGCCATTGTTACTACTATTTATTAAAAACCCTAAAATCCCCGTAAGTTATTTACGTGAGCCGTTTTCAGTAGGAAGTTTGGCCTTTGAGACCTCTTATTAAACATCAGGAGAAAATAACCTTTTATTTAAAAAGTGACAGCATTGTCAGGCAATTTACATACCTGGTCTTTTACTCAGTGGTCTTCCTCGTGTTACTGATCGCAAGGTCACCTGAGAGGGACAGCCACAGGTACACACCAAGTTACAAGGATGTGTCTCATAACTTCTGAAACACGCCGGTCACATGGAACACACCGGGAAGTGAACAACAGCCTGACACACGCCATTTCATTATTTCTGAGCTACACAATGCCAGCACTCGATACACTAGGGAGACAAAACCCAAGGCCAGGGAAAGATACAAAGGGACAGAGAGATTCACATTAAAGACAGAAACAGGCAGTTAATTAACTGGGAGGAGGTTGTGGAAATATGGAGAAAAAGACAGGGCAGTGGGACTAACTGCAGAAGTGAGATCTTCGTGAGTAAAATGACAAGAATGAGAACATTGAATACAGGCATTGTCAGATCAGCTGAAATGGTTTGTTACATCAAATTCTGAATCTAGATCACAGAACACCACAAACAAACATAAACTGGGACAAGATGACAGCCCAGCATGGAGTGCTGTGCACACCATACTAGTGTGTTGCTCAGTGAACTGCACTATCTGGAGAGTATTGCAAACTTTACTAACATATGCTAACTATACTCACATCAGATTACTGCCTATAATGGGAAGGTTTGCTCTCTCTGTGTGTTCATCAGAGACTGAGAGAGTGTGCGTGATAGGCGTGGTTGAATGCGAAACTCATTGTTTGAGAAGGAACGCACATGGAGAAAACAATTTTAAATAAGAACAGCTGGCAGGCTTTTGGTTTATCAATAGAGAGAACGAGGGAAATTTCATGGATAGATGAGGTAAAGTGTTTGAGAATGTTAAAATAAAGGCATGCCAGACACAACAGCAATATACATCCGCGTGCACATGAATGACAGATGGATGGGAGTTTGGTGTGAGTTCGAATCAGATTTTGCTTCGGAAGGTTTGAAGCCGGGAGCGTCAGCAGCAGATTATTGGCTTCATTAAGCCTGTACTTCATAGGTCAAGGTTCAAACAGCAGATGGAATAAACCAGTGAGATATATTCTGGAGTAGTGAGTAGTTCAAGTTAGAAATGTCAGGGAATGGTGTCAAGAATCAGCTCATTGTCAAAGGGATCTCCCACAGTTGTGACTTGTCTGCTTCAACTGCAGATATTGGCCAGGGATGGGATGGAAACAGTGGAAGGAAGTGGAATTTGTTACCAGAACAGTAGACAGTGACCTCCATGCTCTTAATAGCAAAGGCAATGATACGATGCATTATGATTCTCCCCTGAAACTGAATAGTTCAACATAGAGACCCGTGAGTAACACTGCCAGAGCAGAGAGCGAGACAGTAATTGAACACCTTCATTGATGCAGTTCGCAGTGGTCTGTAGAGTAAATATCTAGATTGAGAAATTGGATTGGATTGGAAAAATAATAGTGGCAGGAAGTGTAGACGATATGAAATAACAATAATACAGTCATAACTGGTTTATAGAAAACAAAATCTGGATAGTGACACTCACCAGGAACGCCAACAATAGCCAGGAAGGGATAATAAAAGTATTGTATAATGAGAAGAGCGTAATAGATCCGCAATGATAATGACATCCAATCAAATGCAAAAAGATACCAAACATAATCGGCTAAGCTCCTGTCTATTGTTGGAATATTCCTGTCTAATGTTCTCAGATTCTGATCCATTGTTGGAATATTTCAGTCTAATGTTCTCAAATTCTGATCTGTTGTTGGAACATTCCAGTCTAATGTTCTCAGATTCTGATCCATTGTTGGAACATTCCAGTCTCATGTTCTCAGATTCTGATCTCTCCTCCCCCTCTCTCTGGATCTGCTGATCCCTGTCAGTGCTGTCGGTGATGCTCCGCTCATGTTTTGGGTTGACACATTGAACGGAGCCCATTTATAGTTAAAAGATGGAAACCCTCCACTGCGATAATTAGAATCCATTGAGATTGGCATTAATAGCAATCACTGAACAAATAGGCTCAGTTAACCAGTTCAATAAATCACTTTTCACATGCTGGATGCAATGGATGAGGGTTGCTGAGGTATGGACCATAAATCTTTCAATATTTTTTTTTTCCTTGTATATGAGAGTAATAACAGAACACTGCAGCGGTCTATGTATGTTCCATTCTGTTTCTGAAAGGAGGCAGTTATAAAATAACAGATCGGCTGCATAAAAAAAGGGGGGGAGGGGCAAGTTTCTAGATACCTGAACACAAAGTACCATGCTTATTGACCAGTGTGCAGCCACTCCTGGTTTTAATGCCCTGTTATCAAATCCTTTCTTAACCTTGAGATAGAGCATTGGGACTGCTGCTCATGAATAGGCCGAAGAAATTCTCTCGCAATGGGCCTATTACAGAGGGAGAAGAGAAGATCATTAGCCTGTTGCTACTTGAAAAGGTGGAAAGCTGGAATATTGGCACATTTTGTCAACAGAATCATTCAGAACAAAGAGATGTGTTGCTGCAGCTGCACAAAGTGTAACTGAGAGGGCACCTGCAGTACATTGTGTTGTCTGTGTTTCTGTATCTGAGAAAGGATGGAACTCCATCAGATACAGTTTACCGGCTGCTCGTAATCCACAGGTTGCTGTGTCTCGGATCTGTTACACAGGGACAGGAGGAGGCCATGCAGCTTCTCGAGTGTGTTTAGAAGAACTGGAGGAGGCCATTAAGCCTCTTGAGTCTATTATAGAGGGACAGGAGGAGCCGAGTGAGACTTTCGAGCCCGTTATAGAGGGGCAGGAAGTGTTGATTTAACTTTCAAATCTGTTACGCATAAATATTAGTTTAAATTAGTTGTGGAATAGGAAATACCTGATGTCCACATTAAAGTTCTAACTTTGAACAAGGCCAATATTGAAAGTGTTCGGCGAGCCCTGTGAAAGGCTGATTGGAATACCCTATTCACAGGTAAAGGGATGGTTGGGAAATGCAAGGTCATCAAAACTTGGTTTCAGAGAGTCCAGAGCAAACGTGTTCCTATTAGTGAGATGGGTAAGGCTGGTGGGTGCAGGGAGTGCTGGATGGCTAGATATATTGATGTTATGGTCAAGGTAAGGAAGGAGGCATATGCCCGGTAAACAGAGCTGAGATTAAGTGAATTCCGAGAGGAGTATAAGGGCAATAAGTGTATAGTCAACGGGGAATTCGGGCCAGAAAAATGTGGACATGAGATGGCTTTAGAAATAGGGTTAACGAGGCATTGAAGAAATTCTACAAATCCTTTAACTAGGGGGAGAACTGGGCCCCTTAAAGATCAGTAAGACTACCTATGTGTGGAACCACCCGAGATTGGAGGGATACGAAACAAAAATGTCTCCTCAGTATTTAATGAGGAGGAGGTTACAAGATCGAGAGAATGAATAAATATACAGTGAAACATTGAAAGGTGTCAGTATTACAAGGAGGTGTTTGACATTTTAAAACACATAAAGGTGAACTAATCCCTGGGACCTGATCAGTTGTATCCCAAATGTTTGTGAGAAGCTAGGAAAGAAATTGGTTAGTATTTTGCTGATATATTTGTATCATTGATTTCCACAGGTGAGGTGTCAAAAGACTGGAGGGCAGCTAACATTGTGTCATTATTTTAAAAGTAAGGAAAAAAAAACAGGTAACCATAGATCGCTGAGCCTGACGTCAATGGTGACTAAATTGTTGGAGGGGAGTTTGTTGGAAAGGATGTACATGCATTTGAAAAGACAAGGACTGAAGAGGGCTTTGTACATTGGAGATCACGTCTCACTGACTCGGTGTGATCTTTTGAAGAATTGATGAAGATGATTGATGAAGACATGCTAGTGGATGTTGTCTTTATGGAATTCAGTAAGATTACCAAAATGTAGACTGGTTAGCAAGGTTAGACTTCCTCGGATCCAGCGAGAACTCGCCATTTCGATCCGAAATTTTCTTGAATATTGGAGACAAGGCGTGACAGTGGACATTTGTTCATTAAACATGGAGACCTGTGACCAGTGGCGTGCCGCAAAGATCAATAGTGGGTCCACTGCCTTTTGTCACTGATACAAATCATTTACCTTTGAGTATATGAAGTATTGTCAGTAAGTTTGTAGATAATTCCAAATTTGGTGGTGTAGTAGACAGTGAAGAATGATCTCTCAGACTATAATGGGACCTTTTTTAGGTGAACCGAGGAGTGGCAGATAGAGTATATTTTAGTGACATGTGAGGTGTTGCATTTTGGCAAGACAAATCAAGGTAAGACTTACAGGTAGTGCCCTGCCGAAAGCTGCCAGTGAAGGAGAACTCCATTGAAATTATCGAATCCCTACAGTGAGGAAACAGGCTTTTCGGCCCATCGAGGCCACACCGAACCTCTAAACAGTATCCCACTGGACAAACACCTGGCCTATCCCTCTGAGCCTGCATTTCCCATGGCTAAACCACCTCCCCTACACATCCCTGGGTACGGTGCGCAAATTAGTATGGCCAATCTACCCTTATCTGTATATCTTTATACAGTTGTAGTAAAACATAGCACCCGGAGGAAACACACACAGACACGGGGAGAATGTACAAACTCCACACAGCGAGTCACTCAAGGTTGGAATTAAACCCAGGTCGCTGCTCTGTGAGGCAGCAAAGCTAGCCTCGTGGTGCAGTTTCTCTGTTCCTTGAAATTGCCGTCACAGGTACACAGCGCAGTGAAGAAGGCACTTAGTGATCTTCCCTTTATTGATGCGTGCTTTGAGTCGACGCATTTGCATGACAAAATCTGTACAGGACATTGGTTTGGCCACTTTTGTAATATTGCCTTTAATTCTGTTCTCTCGACTGTCGGAAAGATGTTGTCAAACTTGAAAGGGTGCAGAAGAGATTTAAAAGAATGTTGCAGGTGTTGGAGGGTTAGAGTTACAGGGAGAGTTTTAATAGGCTGGGGCTATTTTCAAGTGTTGAGGCTGGGGGGGGGGGGGATCCTTAAAGGGGTTTATAAAATCATGAGGGGCATAGATAAGGTAAACAGTCAATGTCTTCCCAGGATAGACGAGTCAAAAATTAGAAGACAAAAGTTTAAGGTGAGAGGAGAATGATTGAAAAAGGGACATGAGGGACAACATTTTCACACAGAGACTGCTGTGTGTATGGATTGAACAGACGAAAGAGGTGGTGGAGGCAGATACAGTTACACCATTTAAAAGGCTTTTGGATGGATACATGCATGGGAAGGGTTTAGAGGGAGATGGGCCAATTGCTGGCAAGGGGGACGAGATTAATTTAGGATATTTGGCGGTATGGATGACCATACCGAACGATCTTTTTCCGTGCTGTACATCTCTGAGAGTCTATTGACTCTTCAGTGTATAACACGGGAACAGGAGGAGGCGATTCAGCATCTGAATTTTGCCAATCGGCTTGTTTGCTCAATCACAGAGAGTCAAATACAAAAATACATCACTCAGATTTTGATGGTGTTTTACAGAAACAGGGGAAATGCCTTTAGTGAAGAAAAAGTTGTAAAGAATGTGAAGAGGCCATTCAGTCCCTCACCTCCATTCCACAGGAGCAGCAGGTGAGCACAGAGCTATTGGAGCCTGTTACTCAGGAGCAGGAGGAGGACATCTACTTTCACAAACTTGGGATCATGAGGAAGTCATTCAACTGCTTGAAACTGGGGCACAGGGACAGGAGACAGTCACTCAACTGTTCGAGACAGGGACACAGGAACAGGAGCCAGTTATTCAACTTTCAAAACTGGGGCACAGGGATATCTGGAGGCTAGTGAGGCCAAAGGATCCTGTTACGCAGGAACAGGAGGAGGGGACTCACTCCCCACCAGTATGGGACACTGGGAGAGAAGGGGAGTTTGCTTGGAACAAACAAAAATATATGATAAGTTGCATCAGTGGTCCTTTCAATCCTGCCCCACCATTCACTAAGAACACGGCTGATCTGATTGTGATTCCCTCATTCCATTTTACACAGCTTCCCCTCTCTGCAGCCTCTGCTCCATTGTTGGTCATGTTGCACACCCAGATGCTGTAACAACAGTTACCATGACTCATCCAGAGGGTCGGGTCTAACTGGATGAGTCAGGATTTGAAGAATCCAATCACAAGAATTAAAACAAAAATAAATGCATAGCCGGATGTTTAGTTCTCTCACGTTCGCAACTCACATAACCATTACATATTCAGGATGGAGCACTGTGTAGATCCGGCTCGTGTACTGCTGAATGCAACCCAGCTATGTGCAGAGTGAAACTCTGTGCAGCCCACACCAATGCTGGATCTATAATATGGGCGGCACGGTGGCACAGTGGTTAGCACTGCTGCCTCACAGCGCCAGAGACCTGGGTTCAATTCCCACCTCAGGCGACTGACTGTGTGGAGTTTGCACGTTCTCCCCGTGTCTGTGTGGGTTTCCTCCGGGTGCTCCGGTTTCCTCCCACAGTCCAAAGATGTGCAGGTCAGGTGAATTGGCCATGCTAAATTGCCCATAGTGTTAGGTAAGGGGTAGATGCAGGGGTATGGGTGGGTTGCGCTTCGGCGGGGCAGTGTGGACTTGTTGGGCCGAAGGGCCTGTTTCCACACTGTAAGTAATCTAATCTAATAATCCTGGGCTAAATGTACAGCGTGGGGGGCTGTGCAGTCGGCACTGGATCATTCATATATAAACCCAGATTGTTGCATTGTTCGGTAACACTGTGTTAGATCGCAGCTCAGTATGGGGAAACTTGCAACCAATGTTGGAACTGACAGGATGTGCAGCTCCCATCCATTTACAGCTCCATATCTCCACTGTGCCTTGACAAGGGATGTTGCGAATGTGAAAGTCACTGCAAGGAAGAGGTGTAAATGGAAACAATTTAAATACCAATAGTTCTGATTAAGGCGTGTATCACTCTAGTATTTAAAGATGAAATAACTGAGATAATATCCAATGAGATTTTGTAAATGATGCAAACAATCAGAGGGGTTGGTAACGTTATAGTGGTTGCGCTATAAGCCTTCAAATAATCAATGGGAATTAGAAGAACAAATATGCAGGAAGACTGGCGAGACTTGCAGGAGCAATAGGGTTGTCATAATGGGTGATTTTAATTATCCTAACATAGACTGGGACTTCCAGGGGCTAAGAACTTAGGTGGAACGTAATTTGTCAATTGTGTTCAGGAAAGCTTCCACAAGCAGCATGTACAGGATCCTACTCGGGAAGGGACAAACTCGACCTACTGTTGGGAAACAGGGCAGGATAGGTGACGGAGGCAAAGTGGGGGAGCATTTTGGGAAAAGTGACCAGAGATGTATTAATGTTAAAATTTTGTTGGTAGGGAGAAAATTGGCCCACAGATTCAAGTTCTAAATTGGGGCAAGGCGAATTTGGTTGAAATAGACAGGGGATTGTAGGGCTTGATTGGAGTAGTGTGTTTCCATATAAAAGGATCCAAGGCAAGTGGGAGGGCTTCAAAGTGAGATAGCTCGAGTTCAAGGTCTGCATGTTCCTGTGGGGGTGAAGGGAAAGTGAGGCTGGAAGAGAGAACCCTGGATGACAAGTAATATTGAGGCTCTGACCAGAAAGAAAGGAGGCGTCACACAAGTACAGGTAGTTGGGACCAAGGGACTCTCTGGAGGTACACATGGGTTACAGGAGTTTACTGAAGTAGGAAATCATCAGGGCTAAAATGGGGTATGAGATAGCCTTGGATGAGCAGATTAAGATGAATCCAAATTCAGTATAGTCAATAAAAAGAACAACTAGAGAGAGATAGGACGCCTCAAAATCCAAAATGGGCATGCATGTGTAAAACCTCAAGAGATGGGTGGGGTCCTCAATTACCCCTCTGTGTTTATCATGAAGAAAGACATGAAGACCTGTGACCTTTGGGAGGTTAGTTGCGATATCTTGGTACAGTCAATATCACAGTAGAGGTGTTGTTGGACATATTAGAATGCATAAAGTCAGATAAATCTCTTGGTCCTGGCCAGATATATCTAAGAGCACTGCACAAGGCAAGAGAAGGTAGTTCAGGGGCAAGGTCTCGGAAGACTGGGCAGTAGCAAATGTAGTGGCCTTATTCAAAAGGGCTGCAAAGAAAAGCCTGGGAAATATAGACCAGTAAGCTTCACATCTGTTTCGGAAACCACTTGAGAAGGTTCGGAGATATAAGATATGGATGCATTTGGGAAGACAGAGTTTGACTTGGAGCAGTCAGCATAGCTTTACGCGTGGCAGATCATGCCTGACAAAGTTTGATGGAGATTTTTGAGGAAGTGACCTGGAAGGTTGATGAGGAAAGATGGTGGACATAGTCTATATGGATTTCAGTAAGGCCTTTGATAAGTTTCCACATGGTAGGCCGCTCTAGAATTTTAGATCACATGGACTCCAATATAAACTGGCAAATTGGCGACACAGTTGTCTTAATGTTCTGAAACAAATGGCTATGGTGGAGGTATGCTTGTCGGACTGGAGGCCTGTAACTAGTGGAGTGCCTTAGTGGTCGGTCCTGGGCCCATTGCTGTTTGTTATCTATATCAATGATTTGGACCAGAGTGCACAAATCAACGTTAGTAGGTTTGCAGATGACACTAAATTAGGAGACATCATTTACAGTGAGGAACGTTATCAGAAATTGCAGCAGTACCTTGATCATCTGGGGAAGTGGGCTGAGAAATAGCAAATGGAGTTTATTTAGATAAGTGTGACGTCTTGCATTTTGGAAAGTCAAATCCAGGTAGGAGTTTAATGACGAATGATAGTGCCTTAAGACGTGTAGTGGAACAAAAGGTCTTTGGAGATCAGGTGCATGGTTGTCTGAAATTTGAATCACAGATACACAGGACAGTGAAGAAGGCTGTTGGCACATTGGCCTTCATCAACGCATTGAGTATAGAAGTTGGGACGTTGTGCTGCAATTCTACAGGATGTTGGTAAGGCTGCAGTTGGAGTATTGTGTTCAGTTTTGTTCATCTTGCTCTAGAAAGGATATTATTGAACTAGAAAGTATGCAGAACAAATTTCCAAAGATGTTTCCTGGGGTAGAAGCTTTAAGTTATAGGCAGAGGTTGGACAGGTTAGAACTTATTTCTTTACAGCTTAGGAAACTGAGGGGGTTCTTATAGAAGTGTAGCCCTTATATAATCATGAGAGGCGTGCATGGGGTGAATACTTCAAACGTCTTTCTCAAGTTTGGAGAATCGAAGACTAGAGGACATCCATTAATGTTTGGAAAGGATAAAAAATATAAAAAAGAAACAGAGGAGCAACTTTTTTACATCGAGTTTGGTACGCATATGGACTGAGCTGTCAGTGGAAGTGATTGAGGTGGGTACAATAACAACATTGAAAAGGCAATTGGACAAATACACAGATAGGAAAGGGTTAGAGGGATACAGAACAAGGGCAGGGAAATGGGGTGAGTCTGGATGTTCATTTTGGTTGCCATGGACCAGCTAGGCCAAATGACCAGTCATACTGGCAGTCTCGTGCAATATGACTGTAAATGAGTGTGTTTTGGGGTGGAGATAGGATGCGGGGGGTGGGGGGAGACTGAGATAAAATGTCATGGATCGATATGTTCACAGGTTTCAGAATGAAGACATTTCAATAGTATCATGCAACACGGGTCTGTATTTCGAAGAATTATGAGTGAAAGGGATATTGCTGTGAGTTCAGGCGATGGAGAGTTTTGGATGAGCATTTGTTCTGCAGCTTTGTAACTGCGAATGAAGACAGCAGAGTCTTCGCCTCACTGGGCTGAATCTAACAAAACATTGTCACAGTGACATTTTAATTAAGTGTGACAGAGGGGTTGACTGCACGAGGCCGAGCTAGTTTCCTGGTGCTATCTTACCAAACTCATCTCTTTAACTAGCCATCCCACTCCATAGTGTCCCTCTCATACAATGCCAGCCCGATTCTGCCACCCATCATGACTGGAGGTACTCACAATCGCCTGGATGCCCCTGGATATTCTGTGATCACTGACACTGGTGCCATCTTTAAAAGGCCGATGGGCACACGGTTGCGCTTTCTCAGTTTGGAGCTTCCCTGCACATTTTCCCCAAGCATGGCAGCGAAGGGGAAATTCCACCACGGTTTGTCGACAGCAACATGGAGGTCCTGGTCGATGCGCAAGTACAAAAGGGGACCATTCTCTTCCCAGAGGGGGCCACACTCCCAGACCCACCAAACATGGTCTGCTCTCTCCACCCAGCTCAGTGCAGTATCTACGGTCTGAAGAAATGTCCAGCAATACAGGACAAGCATCAATAACCTTCCCCACTCTGTCAGGGTAAGGGTAGCCGTATTCTCTCTCCTCCCTCACACTCACTGTATATCTGTTTTTGCACCGACCCCCGAACAAGGCTCATGCTCCACCACTCTCACTACTGCATGCAGCACCTCCCCTCTCTTTCTCTCTTGCCTTTCTAATGCCCCCCACATAGTTAGAGAATATTCCTGGGAATGCCAACTGTGGAATTTTCCAAGTATTGTTCCAACTTATTCCCAGTTTCAGGAAAACGGCTGTGCCCCAGTGTGTAACACGTAAGAGGATGGAGTCGAGATGCACGTTTTTCAAATCACACACAATTAAAATACATCATGAGGCCATTCAGTACTTCAAATATGCTCCAACATTCAATACGTTTGGGGGTGATCTGATGGTTTTCTCAGCTCCATGTTACAGGAACTTTCAGTCATTCAACCCCTAGGTTCCTGTTACCGAGCAGACGATTCTCAGACACTTCATACCCCAGGATTCTTCTAGCATGTGTTCAGAAGGCATTTCCCATGGCGACAGACTCTCCTTTCAATATATTTCATCTGATTTATAAATTCATGCAACAGTCAGCAAGCTTTCCACAGACCAATCAAAAACATGGACTTATTTTATGGTTATCGATATCCAATCACAATTAGTCATTCTGGTTATTTCACTTGTCTCACCTTATTGTATTCAGCCAAAGACAGCTTCCAAACACTTGTCTCATTTTAAAATACAATTTCTAGCAGAGAACATTTTTGTCTCAAATACACCTTTTTCCTTGTCATTAAAATTTCTCCTGCCCCTTCTCTGTGACTGATTCTGTGTGTAGAAGTTACACAGTCTCCCACTCAGTTGGTTGGATGGTTGGTTTGTGATGCAGAGGGAGGCCACAAGCGCAGGTTCAATTCCCCACAAT
Source organism: Chiloscyllium punctatum (assembly GCF_047496795.1). Classification (NCBI taxonomy): domain Eukaryota; kingdom Metazoa; phylum Chordata; class Chondrichthyes; order Orectolobiformes; family Hemiscylliidae; genus Chiloscyllium; species Chiloscyllium punctatum. The sequence continues at coordinate 8,976,743 of NC_092755.1, forward strand.
TCACCAGAGGTTACCATGAAGGGGATCATCTCTCAACCTTACACCATAACCCGTGTGGTAACCTTCAACATAAACCACCACGAGTGGTCTCTCTAATGAGAGTTATTTGGGACTCTAATCTATCCATATTAGCATTTTAATTTTTAGAAAAAATTTTTATTGAAAAAGATATTTTTATTATTATATTAAACCAATAACTAAACAACTCAAATAACTGAACAAAATTACACCCACGTGCATGTATATACAAAATAAGTTAAAGTCTCTAAACGGACAGAAGAAAACAAAAATAAACAATAAATAATAAATAAATAATAACAAAGTGATAGCTCTCGTTCTTCGAGAGCATCAACTGATACACATTCATACGTTCATAGTTCCTAATATGTGATTCATTAGACAATATCGTCATGGCTATATAAAAGACCTTTTTAGAGTGGCATATAAGCCTGCATCGCCGTAATCCAGAAAGAGTTGCCATATCTTACATAAATCTCTGCTTTTCGGTGCACCATACTAATGAGAACGTCCAAAAGGATATTCTCCATGACGAGCTTACAACGGCCCAATAGACCCAATAGGGTTTTCAGACATCCAACACAACAGAATATTCTTCGTAGCACATGAAGTATGGGGGAGATACTAAACGAGTATTGTGCATCAGTATTTACTGTGGAAAATGATATGGAAGATATAAATTGTAGTGAAATAGATGGTGACACCTTGCAAAATGTCGATATTACAGACGAGGAAGTATTGGATGTCTTGAAGCAGGTAAAGGTGGATAAATCCCCAGGACCTAATCAGGTGACCCCAGAACTCTGTGGGAAGCTAGAGAAGTGATTGCTGGGCGTCTTGCTGAGATATTTGTAATGTGGATAGTCACAGGTGAGGTGCTGGAAGACTGGAGGTTCGCTAACGCTGTGCTATTGTATAAGAAGGGTTTTAAGGACAAGCCAGGGAACGATAGACCAGTGAGCCTGACGTTGGTGATGGGCAAGTTGTTGGAGGGAATCGTGAGGGCCAGGATGTGCTTGCATTTGGAAAGGCAAGGACTGATTAGGGATAGTCAACATGGCTTTGTGCGTGAGAAATCATGTCTCACAAACTTGATTTCGTTTCTTGAGGAAGTAACAAAGAGGATTGAGGAGGGCAGAGGGGTAGATGTGATCTATATGGACTTCAGTAAGGGTTTTGATGAGGTTCCCCATGGAAGACTGAATGGCATGATTAGATCTCATGGAATACATGGAGAACTAGCCATTTGGATACAGGACTGGCTCAAAGATAGAAAACATAGGGTGATGGTGAAGGGTTGTTTTTCAGACTGGAGGCCTGTGACAAATTCAGTGCCACAAGGATCGGTGCAGAATTCACTACATTTTGTCATTGACATAAATGATTTGGATTCAAGCATAAGAGGTAAAATTAGTAAGTTTGCATATGACACCAAAATTGGAGGTGTAGTGGAGAGCGGAGAGGGTCACCTCAGATTGACCAAATGGCCAATGTGCTGAGATGAAGTTTGATTCAGATAAATGCGAGGTGCTGCATTTTGGGAAAGAAAATCTTAGAAGGACTTTTACACTTAATGGTAAGGTCGCAGGGAGTGTTGCTGAACAAAGAGACCTGGAGTGCAGGTTCAAAGCTCCTTGAAAGGGGAGTTGCAGGTAGATAGGATAGTGATGAAGGCGTTTCCTTTATTGGTCAGAGTATAGAGTATAGGAGTTGTAAGATCATGTTGCAGCTGTACAGAACATTAGTTTGGCCAGTGTTGGAATCGTGCGTGCAATTCTGGTCTCCTTCCTATCGGAAAGATGTTGTGAAACTTGAAAGGGTTCAGAAAAGATTTCCAGGATGTTGCCAGCGTTGGAGGATTTGAGCTATAGAGAGATACTGAACAGACTGGGGCTGTTTTTCCTGGAGCGTCGGAGGCTGAGTGCTGACATAATAGAGTTTTACAAAGTTATGAGGGGCATGGATAGGGTAAATAGGTAAAGTCTTTTCCCAGGGGTCGGGGCGTCAGAACGAGAGGGTATAAATTTAGGGTGAGAGGGGTAAGATATAATAGTGAACTACAGGGCAACTATTTTATACAGAGAATGGTACATGTATGGAATGAATTGCCAGGTGATGTCGGTGAGGCTGATACAAGTGTAACATTTAAGAGGCATTTGGATGGGTAAATGAATAAGAAGGGTTTGGAGGGATATGGGCCGGGTGCTGGCAGGTGGGTTTAGATTGGTTTGGGATATCTGGCCGGCATAGACGGGTTGGACCAAAGCGTCTGTTTCCATGCTGTACATCTCTATGACTCTGTGACTTATATTAATCTCTGTTTTTTTGTTGCACCATGCTGGAGTGAAAGTCCAAAGGGATATTCTCCATGATGAGTTTACGAAGTCACAACAGATCCGGGAAGTTTTCAGACATACAACACAACATAGTATTTTCCCTTGCCCAGAAAGTAAGGATATATTTTTTTCCCCTTGTGCATCTGTGTAAGATACTCTGGGCAGGCCCAGGAAAAGACAAACCGGGTCCATCTCCAATTCGGTCCCCATGACCCACTCTAGCACAACTAACGCAGTGCTCCAATATATACGAAACCTGCAGCAGGACCACATGCAATGAGTAAGAGTGCCTGGAGTCATTCTGCATTTAGGACACGCTGAAGATAATCTCACTTTGAATTTTGAGAGAAAATCTGGGGTCAGATAGACCCTGTGAAGAATTTTCAACTGCATGGAATGAGTCCTATTTCAGATCAAAATCCTTCGAGCATTTTCACAAATATCCTCCCATGTCTCCGAAGAGATCTAAACCCCCAACTCTCTCGCACAGACGTCACGAAGCTGCACAGTCTTGTCTGAGCGGACACTATCCAACTAATGATAAAGGGTACTGACAGAGAGTGTATTCTTAGCAGTAAGAACCCACTTCTCTATATCGGATCTATAAGTGTCTGTTAAAAGTTATTTTTTAACCAAATCTCTAATTTGGAAAAAAAACAGGAGTCTCTACTGGGTAGCCCATACTTACGAATTATTTGACCAAACGATATAATTGTTTCTCCCTCAAGTAACACGTGGTGGTTCAGTGGTTTGCACTGCTGACTCACAACACCAGGGTCATGAGTTTGGTTCCAGCCTTGGGTAACTGGCTGTCCGAAGTTAATATATTCTCAACTGTGTCTGCGTAGGTTTCCTCCCACAGTCACGCAGATGTGCAGGTTAGATGAATTGGTCATTGCTAAATCGCTCATAGTGTTCCAGGATCTGTAAGTTGGGGCATTAACCAGGGTAAATATAGCATGGTAGGGGAATGGGTCTGAGTGGGTCACTCTTCAGAGGGTCGAAGTGGACCTGCTGGGCCCAAGGACCTGATTCCACATTGCAGGGCTTCTACTAATTCTAAATCACCCAAGCAAGGTATCCCTCTCGCTGCCCACAGTTTACACCTGGAATCCATTATCCCTGGTTGACAACCTGGTATACCAATTATAGGGGTTAAGAAACATGGTTTTGGCTATATTGCCCTCAATCTGACGGATTGTCCTTCATGCTTTAACAGTATTGATCATCATTAGTTTCTGACAATACTCCATAAATGTTGTCAATTTATCTAAGAACGACAGACTAAAAGGGTTCACTTTGTCTGAGAGGGCTCAATGTCTAGCCATATTGACGCCAAGACCACAGCGGTCCAGGCACTCAAATACGTTGAAAATAAACTTAATTGATTGCTATTAATCGGGGAGATCAACTCCCCACAATCTTTGGGGCAGTTGCAAATTTGTTAGCTTGATAAAGAATCGATTATGGTGCCAAATAAAAGAGCTAAACCAGCCATTTTTTCCAAAAAAAACCTTTGATTAGATTACTTACAGTGTGGAAACAGGCCCTTCGGCCCAACAAGTCCACACCGACCCGCCGAAGCGCAAGCCACCCACACCCATTCCCCTACATTTACCCCTTCACCTAACACTATGGGCAATTTAGCATGGCCAATTCACCTCACCTGCACATTTTTCTACTGTGGGAGGAAACAGGAGCACCCAGAGAAAACCCACGCAGACACGGGGAGAATGTGCAAACTCCACGCAGCCAGTCACCTGAGGTGGGAAGTGAACCGGGTCACTGGCAATATGAGGCAGCAGTGCTAACCACTGTGCCACAGTGCAGGCCACATGCCTCATTTGTCTGGGAAACATCAAAAAAAGCATTCACACGGGGTGTAGGAAATGAGGAAGGACATTCATTTTAATAACAGCTATCCGACCGAGCCAGGATTTTGGAAATGCCTCCCATCTTTGAAGGTCTTGTTTAATTTTGTCCAACAAATGGACATAGTTCACGTTACATAAATGATCAAAGACATATGTAATGAATATACTGAAATAGGGAACCCACCCCCGTGACCATTTAAAAGGAAACCAGGATTTAGCCTCAGTATCAGGTATTTCCCTAAGACCTCCCATAGGCATTGCCTCCAACTTTGTAAACTTAATCTAATCGCCCGGAAAGGCAGCAAGCGAATTAATGCATTGCATCACATGACCTACCGAAATTGCGGGATTTGACAAAAAACAGAACACCCCCATCTGCATACAATGTAATCTTTCGTGACTTATATCCCACCTCTGGGGTAAATATGTTGACATCCCTACGGATGGCCTCCTCCAGTGGCTCAATCCCCAACGTAAACAACAATGGTGAAAGGTGTCAATCTTGTCGGTTGCCTGGAGAAATATTAATATTACTGGTTGGCACACCATTAGTGAGAACTGCAGCCAGAGGATCACGGTAAATGACCCTCACCCACTTGATAAAAACTTTGCGTACACCAAACCGTTCTAATGTACAGAAGAGATCCAGCCACTCAACCCAATCAAATGCCTTCTCTCATCTAAAGAGATCAATAATCCCTGGACAGATTGATGTTGACACTCTTGGATCATATTGAGTAACCACTTAAAATTGTAGGAAAATCTGCCGCCCTTTATAAAGCCTGTTTGGTCCTTTTTGGTAATGGAAGGCAGCAAAGTTTCCAGCCTTAATGCACGGGATTCAGACGGAATTTTGAGACCAACATTTAAAAATGAGATTGGCGTGTAAGAAGCACAATCCTCCGGGGTCTTCATTTCTTCAGCATCAGAGAGATATGAGCCTCTCTTAAGGATGGAGGGAGGGATTCGTGACTGTATGAGTGATGGAACATATGAAACATCAGCTTGACAAGAGATGTTATAAATTATTTATAAAATTCACTCAGAAATCCGTCAGGACCGTGCACCTTTCCATTCTGAAGTTGCTTCACACCTTCCCGTGCTGACAATGGTGCATTAAGCCACAACACTTATTCAGCGGTTACTCCTGGAAGACCCAGGTTCTTGAAAAATGACTCCATCTTAATCCATCTATCCTCAAAATGTTCAGGCTGAAAGAATTTGGTGAAAAATCTCGGAGAGGAGGCATCAATCTTTTTGGAATTGAAGGTAAGGATCCCAGTACCTTCCCTAATTGAGGTAATGGCTTAAGAGGGGCGTTCGTTTTCCTGGAAAGATAGAATAAATACCTGCCTGGCTTATCACCATGTTCAAACAGCCTTTGTTTTGCAAAAGTAAGTACCTTCTTGGCTGTCTGTGTGAGCGAGGAATTCACTGTAGACTGAAGCATTGTGATCCTCTGCAGCTTAGCCACTGAGGGTCTATCACAGTATGCCCTCTCGGCTGGCCTCAGCTCTGCCTCAAACCAGCGTTCCTGCTCCCCCTTCTGCGACATCCTAAGGATTAATTATTCCCTCGGAAGAAGCCTTAGCAATTTCCCATCGAATGGATGGTTTACTGGTTAAATCTGAATTAATGGCTAAGAAAGATCTGAATTCATTGCAGTGGGTGGCACGGTGGCACGTTGGTTTGCACTGCTGCCTCACAGCGCCAGAGACCCCAGTTCAATTCCTGCCTTAGGTGACAGTTTGTGTGGAGTTTACACATTACCCCTGTGTCTGCGTGGGTTTTCTCCGGGTGTTCCGGTTTCCTCCCACAGTCCAAACATGTGCAGGTCAGGTGAATTGGCCATGTTAAATTGCCTGTAGTGTTAGGTGAAGGGGTAAATGTCAGCGAATGGGTCTGTGTGGGTTGCTCTTCGGCGGGTCGGTGTGGACTTGTTGGGCCGAAGGGCCTGTTTCTACACTGTAAGTAATCTAATCTAAATGATCAATTAACCAACTAGTCTTAATACTAAAGAGATTGATTAGCTAGTGTCTCGAAGCTGTTATATTGCCCTTAATCTTAATCAATAAGTATACTGCTTCATGGTCAGAAATGGTAATATTCCGAATTGTGCAGGATGCCACCGAATCTAAGATTGTTGCAGGAATGGGGAAGATATCAACCCTCGTGTGGCATTTCTACGGGTTAAAGAAGAAAATAAAATCCTTACTTGTGATGTGGATCTGCCACCAGATATCCACGAGCTCTCTTTCTGTACACAAATCCACTAATTGCTTACATTATAACGAGGGTATTGGGGCACCTTAGGACATTCTGTACACCGTGGGGTCCATAAGACAGTTGAAATCTTCTACAATAATGTGCCACGATGCAAGAAAACTGACTTTGGAAAATGCATCTACCAGGATTTTAAGAGGGTGCGCCGGGGGTGGGGTGGGGGGTGGGTAGGGGGTGCAATAAACATTAAAAATACTGTATTATTTACCATAGTTCAAGGCTTTAGGGATTATGAGCCTCCCGTGAGTATCAAATACAATCTAGTAGGTTAACTGGAAGATTCATTTTTATCCAATGGCTTCTCCCCAACTCGTAATATTAAAAGAGGAGAAATAAACCCGGTCAAACGCGACCTGCTGGAAAGTCAAATGTTCTTTGTCATCAAGGTGCATCTCCTGCAATAGGACAACATCCATCCTCTCTTTTTAAGACTAGAAAGTAAATTTTTCCTCAATTCTTGCTAATGGCTCCCCTTAATGCTCCAGGTACACCATTTAAGCACATCATTACCCAGAACACACTGTAGCAACATTTGAACTCGAGAGACGAAGAACTCGAATTACTGATCATTAAGAAACAAAGTCTCGTAGAGCTTAAAAACTACACAAACTAAAACTACTACAACTGCCAAATCTCAAATCTTTCCAAAACTAAGCATTTTAAGTAAATGGCTGTGATGGAGTGGGTTATGGAAGCACTTTGCCCGTTCTGTGATGCAGAGCCCGACAAAGCAGACCTTCCAGATCGCGACCATCTTGAATTTCCCCTTAACATTTTATCGATATTATCATTTCATTTTGAATTATATTCCTGGATGTTCTGGAGCAATGTGATTTTTTACCACTGTCAGCATTTCCCCAACACTGCACATTCCTGCCATTCCTCGATAATCCTTGACTCCGTTATTCTTTATGAACCTTCTGTCTGTGCCTCAAACATATTCAATTTCTCTGCCTCCAATGCTTTGCAGGGAAGAGATTTCCAAATACTATCACCACTGAGAAAAATAAAAATTAACTTCATCTGTGTATGAGATTATTTTTGTCTCCTTACCTGAGAAAGGATATAATTAAATTGGAAGCAATTCATAGATATTTCACTTCATGTATTCCAGGGAAGAGGGTCTTATATTATGAAGCCTTAAAAAGGTTACTCTTGGAATGAGAGGTGATGTTATTGAAACATACAAAACCTAGATGAGAGTGATCAGATAGATAACCACTGGGTGTTTGTATAGTAAAACTTCTTGTTTTTATAGAATCTCGACATTGTGGAAGCAGGACATTCCGTCCATCAAGTCCACATTGACCCTCGTAACAGTATCCCCACCCCCCCAACCCCCGGACCTGCCCCCCTACTCTATCCATGTAACCCTGCATTTCCCATGACTAACCTATCTAACCAACACATCCCTCGGCGCTATGGGCAATTTAGCATAGCCAGACTGCTCGAAGCTGGATTCCTTTGGAAGTGGGAGGAAACTGGAACACTGGGAGGAAACCCACACAGACATGGGGAGAATGTTCAAAATCCACATCGAGGGTTGCCCGCGGTTGGTGATGGGAGGTAGCAGTGCTAACCAAAGATCCACCATGCACATTCGTTAGTTATATTAGTTACTTGTGGCTGACTAAAGAAATCTTGCTGACTTGTTCCTGTCACTGAACCCGACTCAGTCTGAGAACTTTATCATCGGCCATATCACCAACCTGGTTGCATTTAATATTATGTGTCAGCAGTGGAGGAATGAGACGAGAAAAGGAAACAGTGATACCCTCAAACCTCCATCAGAGCAGGAATTAGGAAAAATACACAAAGTAGGATTTCAGTCAAGTGGGAATTCTCTTACCCAGAAGTTTGGGATGGCTGGATCTTTAAATTATATCTAAGCTGGCTTTGTCTGATTTTCCATGGACAGGTGAATCAGGTATAATGGTACATGGAAAGAAAATTGCAGCTGGGATCGCAATGAGATGAGCCATGATCTTATTTATTAGTGGAGGAATGTCAAAGGGCTGAATGGCCCACTTATGTCCCTCAGCCCTATGTTCTGATGTTCCATTCAGCCCTCGGATCTGCTAAACAGGGGCCGATCGAGGCCACCCCGATGGTTAGGTGTAGTTTTGGAAATGTACTTGGAAAATCCAGACTGGATCAGGAAGTGACCACCACCCCCACGCTCCAGTCCCTGTTTCCAGGCTTCCCCTCTCTGTAACTTCTGCTCCAGATGTGGGTCATGTTGCAGACCCAGATACCGTGGGAATACAGCTACATACCTCACCTAGGGTTAAAACAACAAATCCTCTGCTCTCCCTGAATGCAACATTGTACCACACGATTTCCAGCAAAATAACCCGTTACTTTCCAAAAGCATAACATGTGAAATTAATAAATAGGGACAAGAGTTGGTCAATCGGCCCCTTAAGCTAACCCTGTCATTTAATAAGAACATGGCTGATCTACTCCAGGGCTCAACTCCACTCTCTCGCCGACTCCTTGTAGCCCTCCACACCTCTCTGGGTTAGGAAATTCCAGACATTCACTACCTTCGGAGAGAAGACATTACTCTTCATCTCAGATTGAAATCGATGTTTCATATTCGGTATCTATATTATCGAGTTCGACACTTTGCTCAAGAATGGAAACAACTTCTCAACATCTACCTACTCCAACCGCTTCTGTGTCTTGTAGGTTTCAGCAGTATCACTCCTCATTCATTTAAACCCCAATTAATTATCGCCTCACCATCTTAGAGATTCTCAATAATACAACCCTTTCTTCCCAGGAAATCACCTCATGTACCATCCTAGTTCCTTGCTGCATCATCATGCTGACTTTATGCTTCATACACAGGAAGACTCCAAAGCCTTTGTACTGTTCATTTTCTGGAAGTCCTCTCCATTAAGTAACAGCCTGCCTTTTGATTCTCAGTGTCATCCTCAAACTCGGATGTGTATTGCACTCAACTCCCTCCTTCAGGCTGTCAGCTTAGATTGTAAATAACTGATGCCATCAGACTGATATTTGTGGTACTCCAGCAGTTAAACCTTTACCATAAAGATCCATTAATCCTGACTCTCCGATTTCTGTGTTAAACAATCATCATCCCATGTTAATACAGTATCCGACATCCTGGATCTTCTGTTTTGCGTAAGAACCTTTGTTTTGTAATACCTTGTGGAAAATCTCTGGAAAGCCTCGTGTCCACCAGATCCCCTTTATCAAGTCCACTTGTTACATTTACAGGCATCTCCAGAAATACTTTGCATGATTTTACAGGGCAAAATATCATTTCCTTTTCACAAAACCACCCTGACTCTGCGTGAAAATTTTCTAAATGTCCATGCTTGCCAGGTTTTCCAAACTATACTAGTCCCACCTGTTTTCATTTGGTACATGTGCCTCTAAATGTTTCCCATTCATACGTTTGTCCAAATGAGTTTTAAATGTTGTAGCTGTCTTTGCATCTCCCACTCTTCCTCTAGAAGCGCATTCCATACCCACACCGCCCTCTGTGTAAAAACGCTGACCCTTCATCCCTTTTAAATCTACCCTCTTTCACGTTAAACCTATTCCCACTATGTTTGGATTACCCTACCCTTTGGAAAAGATCTTGGCTATTC